>NC_090328.1:15287112-16519612 GCF_035084215.1 Heptranchias perlo
GGTACCTATAATTTTGTTTTGCTAATTGAATATAAATTTGACAGGATTGAGAGTCTACATTTTTATCCTAAACGAATACATGGCAGCATTAAACAGAAAATACACATTAAATTTAAAATTCTTGGCCTTATTCTCAAATCCCTCCAGGGCCTTGCTCTACCCATCTCTGCAGTTTCCTCCAACCCGTATACTCCATTCTTCTGACATATTTGCATCACCCTTCACTGTCCCACCATTGATGGCAGAATCTTCAGCCGCCTCAATTCTCCTGTCTGAAACAAAGGGCCAGAAATTGCTCCGAGCAGCGAGGCAATGCTCACCGCAGTTCCTGCGAATTAAATTAACGAAAATACTTACTGTGGGCTCTGTGGCGTCGCATTGCTTGAATTTGAACCAAAAAAAATATGTGCACTATCAATCCAGTCCCTGAGCAGCGTGAGTTGCCGTGCGGCTGGAAATGTTTGTGAGGAGAAGACACGCCCACAAAATCTGTCAGGAAGAGAAGTCTGGCCCACAGATTCAGGCTGCATTGCTCAAGCAGGCAGGCAGACTTCATTCATTTAAAGTTAGTGTTCTGTATGTCATTATAAATAAAAATTAATTTTTTTTAATATAAAAAGCCAAAGAAATAATTGAATTAAATTAAAGAGACAGAAGGGGAAAAAAAAATATTTTTAATTTTTAAATAGTTTTTTTAATAACAAAAGCTATTAAAATAAGGAGTAATATGAGACTCCACATTTTTAAAAGTTAATTTTTGGTTGTTTGGCAGTCATTAAGAGTTACCGCACTGTTTAAACTTAGCTATGAACCTGGTATTTTTAAGCGTAGCTGTTTGGTGGGCAGATAAGCAAGTTGGCGCTTTTACAATGATTTCTCTGATTGCAGCATGCGATGTCTCTTTAATTCGAAGCTGTCCTATCGCAGGCGAACCACTTGGAGCGAGTTCCGGATTTCCGCGTTTCACTGCTCATTTGCAAACGCAGGAACTTGCTCCTTCAACTTGCGACTAAAAACGGAGAGTGCTGTTGATCAGGTTATTTAGGGAGTGATTTCTGGCCTGATCTCTCTTGTTCTCTCAACCTCTTTTTCCGCCTTTATAAACTATTCAAACCCCATCTTTTCAATCAATTTTTCGGTCACCATTCCTGACCTCTCCCTGGCATGGCGTCCATTTCCCTTTTTCGCCTTGATTTGTGAAGCACCTTGAAACTTTTTTTTATGTTAACAACAACAACTTGCATTTATATAATGCGTTTAACATAGTAAAAACAACCCATGACGCTTCACAGGAGCATTACCAAGCAAAATTTGACACTGAGCCACATAAGGTGATATTAGGACAGTTGACCAAAACGGTAGGTTTTAAGGAGCGTTTTAAAGGAGATGAGCAAGATAGGTGGAGAGGTTTGGGAGGGAATTCTAGAGCAGCTGAAGACACGGCCAGCAATGGAGGGGGGATTAAAATCGGGAATGTGCAAGAGGCCAGAATTGGAAAAACGCAGAGGTCTCGAAGGGCTGTAGGGCTGGAGCAGGTTACAGAGATAGGGAGGGCTGAGGCCAGGGGGAGATTTGAAAACATGGATGAGAGTTTTAAAATTAATCATTGTCAAACCAAGAGCCAATGTAGGTCAGCGAGCACAGGGACGATGGGTGAACGGTACATGGCGTGAGTTAGGATACGGGCAAGCAGAGTTTTAGATGAGCTCAAGTTTATGGAGGTTGCAAGGTGAGAGGCAGGCATGGAAAGCATTGGAATAGTTGAGTCTAGAGGTAACAAAGGCCATTCAGCCCAACCAATCCGCACCAGCATTCTCCATGTGAGCAAATAGTCCTAATCATATTTACCCACCCTATTCCCGATATCTTCAACCCCTTTTCCATCATCCACATGGACAATCCATTCTTGAATATTGACATTTTCCAACTCAAACACTAACCCTGGAAGTGAATTGCACTGAGGGCGCAAAATTCTTGATCGGTGTCCAGGAGAACTTTTTTAGCCAGTACATGACAAGCCCAACAAGAGAGGATGCAATTCTAGGTTTAGTTCTGGGAAATGAAGATGGGCAAGTGGGTGAAGTGACAGTGGGTGACCATATTGAGGATAGTGACCACAGTTCAGTTAGTTTTAGCTTTATTATGGAAAAGGAAAGAGTTAAATCAGGAGTAAATGTTTTAAATTGGGGGAAGGCAAATTTTACAGAACTAAGAGATGATTTGGCAGAAGTGGACTGGACACAACTACTTGAGGAGAAATCAGTGGGAGGCACTAAAAAGTGAAATTCTACGGGTACAATGCAGACACGTCCCCTCAAAGAAAAAGGGCGGCACTGCCAAATCTAGAGCCCCTGGTTGTCTAGAAGTACACGGGGCAAGATAAAGCAGAAAAAGAAAACTTATGACTGTCACAGAAAACTAAATACTGCAGAAAGCCTAAAGGAGTATAGAAAGTACAGGGATGACGTAAAAAAGGATATAATGAAAGCAAAGAGAGGGCATGAAAAAATATTAGCTAGTAAGATTAAAGAACTGCACGGTGTGCGGATACACAGTGTGTGCTGCTGAGAGTTCGGTAAGTGTGGGAGTTTAAGGGTTAATCTCTTTAAATCTAGTGCATATTGCTTCAACTGTTTAAGGTCAATTTAAAAGTTTAAATTTCTAAGTTTCTGTCAGGCTTCAGCAGAGAGCTGCTGTAGCAAGTTAATTGGTTAGCTAGATTCAACTGGTACTTGAAGGTGGGGCAGGCCTGACTCATCTGAGTCTCAACTGTAGAAATACAGGGGCCTGTCAGTGTGGACTGCACGGTGTGCGGATATTACACAGTGTGCTGAGAGTTCGGTAAGTGTGGGAGTTTGGTGAAGTGGGGGAAGGAGGTGCTGCTTTGCCTTGCTTTTCCAAACTTTTCCTGCAGAGCGGTAGTGGACCTGAGAGTAGAAGACTGAGATTGTGGAATAAAAGCAGCAGCAGACCTGCACCAAGAGACAACTACTGTGCGACATCACAGGGACTTAACTCCTGGACCTAAGATAAATAAGAAGCAAAAAGTAATCCAAGTGGGACGTCACCAAGGAAGAGATAAGTGATTGGCTGGTGAGTATTTTCCTGCTGAATTTGTCTAAGGTTAGAGTTTGTGGATTCTCGGGTCTCTGTTGTGTAGTGGGGGACTGCTGTTCAGCAAGGGCCCTTGAGTATACCTTTTAATTGAAGTGAAATTGGTGGGATTCATTTAATTTGAATTAATTAGTTAAAGGGTAAGTCATGTCAGGACAGCCCAGCCCCGTGTTATGCTCTTCCTGCTCTATGTGGGAAATCAGGGACCCTTCTGGTGTCCCTGACGGCCATGTGTGCGGGAAATGTATCCAGCTGCAGCTACTGACAAACCGCATTGCGGCACTGGAGCTGCGGATGGATTCATTATGGAGCATTCGCGATGCTGAGAACGTCGTGGACAGCACGTTTAGTGAGATGGTCACACCGCAGGTAAAGGTTGTACAGGCAGGAAGTAATTGGGTGACCTCCAGGCAGAGTAAGAGGAGCAGGCAGGCAGTGCAGGGGTCCCCTGTGGCCGTCCCCCTCTCAAACAAATATACCGCTTTGGATATTGTTGAGGGGGATGACTTATCAGGGGAAGGCAGCAGCAGCCAACTTCCTGGCACCAGGGGTAGCTCTGCTGCACAGGCTGGGAGGAAAAAGAGTGGAAGAGCTATAGTGGTAGGGGATTCTATCGTAAGGGGAACAGACAGGCGTTTCTGTGGCCGTAAACGTGACTCCAGGATGGTTTGTTGCCTCCCTGGTGCCAGGGTCATGGATGTCACTGAGCGGCTTCAGGGCATTCTCAAGGGGGAGGGTGAGCAGGCAGAGGTCGTGGTCCACATTGGGACCAACGACATAGGTAGGAAGGGAGATGAGGTCCTGCATCAAGAATTTAGGGAGCTAGGTAGCAGATTAAAGAGCAGGACCTCAAAGGTTGTAATCTCTGGATTACTCCCAGTGCCACGGGCTAGTGAGTATAGAAATAGGAGGATGGAACAGATGAATGCGTGGCTAAAGAGTTGGTGCAGGAGGGAGGGTTTCAGTTTCCTGGATCACTGGGCCTGCTTCTGGGGAAGGTGGGACTTGTACAAGTCGGACGGGTTGCACCTGAACCAGAGCGGGACAAATATCCTTGCGGGGAGGTTTGCTAGCACTGTTGGGGGGGGGGTTTAAACTAACTTGGCAGGGGGATGGGATACAGAGTGGAGCTACAATAGGGGGTGATGTGCAGCCAAATATAGAGAAAAAAAACAAGTCAGCTTGGAAGACAGGGCAAATATGTGAGGGCAAGGCTGGATGGCATCTATTTTAATGCAAGGAGTCTTGCGAATAAGGTGGATGAACTGAAGGTGTTGATAAACACATGGGAGTATGATATTGTTGCTGTCACAGAGACATGGTTGAGGGAGGGGCAAGACTGGCAGCTAAATATTCCGGGGTACAGAATCTTCAGGCGAGACAGAGGGGGAGGTATAAGAGGAGGGGGGGTCGCAATATTAATTAAATAATCAATTACTGCCATAAGGAGGGATGATATATTAGCAGGTTCCTCAAATGAGGCCATATGGGTGGAGCTTAAAAACAAAAAGAGGGCAAGCACTTTGATGGGAGTGTACTATAGACCCCCAAACAGTCAGGGGGAGATAGAGGAACAGATATGTAGGCAAATCTCAGAAAATTGTGCAAATAATAGGGTAATAATAGTGGGGGATTTCAACTTCCCCAATATTAACTGGGATACTCAGAGTGTAAAAGGCTTAGAGGGTACAAAATTCTTAACGTGCATCCAGGAGAGCTTTTTGAGCCAGCATGTAGAAAGTCCTACAAGAGAGGGGGCGGTACTGGACCTAATTCTAGGGAATGTGGCCGGCCAAGTGGAAGAAGTGCTAGCAGGTGAGCACTTTGGTGACAGTGACCATAATTCGGTGAGATTTAAGGTGGCCATGGAAAAGGACAGGGAGGGGCCGGAAATAAAGGTTCTAAATTGGGGGAAGGCCGATTTTAATAGGATAAGGCAGGATCTGGCCAAAATGGACTGGGATCAGCTGCTTGTAGGAAAATCCGCATCGGAGCAATGGGAGTCTTTCAGAAGGGAGATTGAGACCATACAATGGCAACATGTTCCCGTAAAGGTCAAGGGTGGTTCCAAGAACTCCAGGGAACCTTGGATGTCAGGGGATATACGAGAATGGATTAGGAAAAAAAGGAGGGCTTTTGGCAGATACAAAAGGCTAAAGACGGAGGAAGCCCTAGAGGAGTACAAAAAGTGCAGGGGGATACTTAAAAAAGAAATTAGGAGATCAAGGAGGGGCCATGAAATAACACTGGCGAGCAAAATAAAGGAAAATCCTAAGATGTTTTATAAGTATATTAAGGGTAAGAGGATAACTAGGGAAAAAATAGGGCCCATTAGGGACAAAAATGGCAATCTGTGTGTGGAGCCGGCAGATGTAGGAGGGGTTCTAAATGAATTTTTTGCATCTGTTTTCACGATGGAGAAGGACGATGTAGACATAGAAATACGGCAGGGGGATTGTGATATACTCGAACATATTAACATCGAGCAGGAGGAGGTTTTAGCAGGCCTAAAAATGGATAAATCCCCAGGCCCGGACGAAATGTATCCCAGGCTACTGTGTGAGGCAAAGGAGGAGATTGCGGGGGCTCTGACACATATATTCAGAACCTCTCTGGCCACAGGGGATGTGCCAGAGGACTGGAGAACCGCTAATGTAGTACCAATATTCAAGAAGGGGAGTAGGGAAAAACCGGGGAACTACAGGCCAGTGAGCCTAACATCAGTGGTAGGAAAATTATTGGAAAAAATTCTGAAGGACAAAATTAGTCTCCACTTGGAGAAGCAAGGATTAATCAGGGATAGTCAACATGGCTTTGTCAAGGGAAGATCATGTCTGACTAATTTGATTGAAATTTTTGAGGGGGTGACTAGGCGTGTGGATGAGGGTAACGCAGTGGATGTGGTATACATGGATTTCAGTAAGGCCTTCGATAAAGTCCCCCACAGGAGACTGGTCAAGAAGGTACGAGCCCATGGAATCCAGGGTGCCTTGGCACTTTGGATACAAAACTGGCTTAGTGGCAGAAGACAGAGGGTGATGGTCGAAGGTTGTTTTTGTGACTGGAAGCCTGTGGCCAGTGAGGTACCACAGGGATGGGTCCCTTGCTGTTTGTGGTCTACATTAATGACTTGGATATGAATGTAAAAGCTATGATCAGTAAGTTCGCTGATGATACAAAGATTGGTAGGGTGGTAAATAGCGAGGAGGATAGCCTCAGTCTGCAGGACGATATAGATGGGTTGGTCAGATGGGCGGAACAGTGGCAAATGGAATTTAACCCGGAAAAGTGCGAGGTGATGCACTTTGGAGGGACTAACAAGGCAAGGGAATACACAATGAATGGGAGGACCCTAGGCAAGACAGAGGGTCAGAGGGATCTTGGTGTGCAAGTTCACAGATCCCTGAAGGCAGCGGAACAGGTAGATAAGGTGGTAAAGAAGGCATATGGGATACTTGCCTTTATTAGCCGAGGCATAGAATATAAGAGCAAGGAGGTTATGATGGAGCTGTATAAAACACTGGTTAGGCCACAGCTGGAGTACTGTGTGCAGTTCTGGTCGCCACACTACAGGAAGGATGTGATCGCTTTGGAGAGGGTGCAGAGGAGATTCACCAGGATGTTACCAGGGCTGGAGCGCTTCAGCTATGAAGAGAGACTGGGAAGATTGGGTTTGTTTTCCTTGGAGCAGAGGAGGCTGAGGGGGGACATGATTGAGGTGTACAAAATTATGAGGGGCACAGATAGGATGGATACTAAGGAGCTTTTTCCCTTCGTTGAGGGTTCCATAACAAGGGGACATAGATTCAAGGTAAAAGGCGGGAGGTTTAGAGGGGATTTGAGAAAGAACTTTTTCACCCAGAGGGTGGTTGGAGTCTGGAACTCACTGCCTGAAAGGGTTGTGGAGGCAGGAACCCTCAACATTCAAGAAGCATTTGGATGAGCACTTGAAATGCCATAGCATACAAGGCTATGGACCAAATGCTGGAATATGGGATTAGAGTAGACAGGGCTTGATGGCCGGCGCGGACACGATGGGCCGAAGGGCCTCTATCCGTGCCGTATCACTCTATGACTCTATGACTAAAACCCAATGATGTTTTATCAATACATTAAGAACAAGAGGATAGCTAAGGAAAAGGTGGGACCTATCAGGGATGATAAGCGTAACTTGTGTGCAGAAGCAGAGGATGTGGGTAGGGTTTTAAATGAATATTTCATCTCCGTATTCACAAAGGAAAGGGATGAAACGGACGTAGTAGTTAAAGAGGAGAGGTGTGAAATATTGGATAAAGTAAACATAACAAGAGAGGAAGTACTAGAGGGACTGGAATCCTTGAAAGTTGACAGTGTAGAGGATAGCTGTAGACTCCAAGGAGATATCAATGGGTTGGTGGAGTGGGCGGAAAAGTGGCAAATGGAGTTCAACCCGGAGAAGTGTGATGTAATGCACTTAGGGAGGGCAAACAGTAAAAAGGAATACGCAGTAAACGGGAATATATTGAGGGGTAGAGGAAGTGAGAGACCTTGGAGTGCATGTGCACAGGTCTCTGAAGGTGGTAGTATAGGTAGATAAGGTTGTGAAGAAGGCATACGGCATGCTCTCCGTTATTAGCCGAGGTATAGAATACAAAAGCAGGGATGTAATGATGGAACTGTATAAAATGCTGGTAAGGCCACAGCTGGAGTATTGTGCGCAGTTCTGGTCACCACATTACAGGAAGGATGTAATTTCTCTGGAGAGAGTGCAGAGAAGATTTACAAGAACATTGCCAGGGCTTGAAAATTGCAGCTACGAGGAGAGATTGGATCGGCTGGGGTTGTTTTTCTTGGAGCAGAGGAGGCTGAGGAGTGACTTGATTGAGATGTACAAAATTATGAGGGGCCCAGATAGAGTAGACAGGAAGTACCTGTTTCCCCTAATGGAGAGTTCAAGAACTAGAGGACATAGATTTAAGCTGATTGGCGGAAGGATTAGAGGGGATATGAGGAAAAGCTTTTTGACGCAGAGGGTTGTGGGTGTATGGAATTCGCTGCCCGAATTGGTGGTAGAGGCAGGGACCCTCAACTCTTTTAAAAAGTACCTGGACCTGCACCTAAAGTGCTGTAAGCTGCAGGGCTACGGACCGGGTGCTGGAAGGTGGGATTAGAATGGGCACCTGGTTGTTCTTCGAGCCAGCGTAGACACGCTGGTCCGAATGGCCCCCTTCTGTGCTGTATCTTTTGTAGGGTTCTATGGTTCTACCTTCGGACCCAGGGTGGAGCACGGTTGAAGAGCAGGGATTAAACTTTTTAAAAATTTGTTCATGGGATGTGGGAGTCTCTGGCAAGGCCAGCATTTAGTGCCCATCCCTAATTGCCCTTGAGAAGGTGGTGGTGAGCCGCCTTCTTGAACCGCTGCAGTCCATGTGGTGAAGGTTCTCCCACAGTGCTGTTAGGAAAGGAGTTCAAGGATTTTGACCCAGCGACGATGAAGGAACGACGATATATTTCCAAGTCAGGATGGTTTGTGACTTGGAGGGGAACGTGCAGGTGGTGGTGTTCCCATGTGCCTGCTGCTCTTGTCCGTCTAGGTGGTAGAGGTGGTCAGTTTGGGAGGTGCTGTCGAAGAAACCTTGGCGAGTAGCTGTAGTGCATCTTGTGGATAGTACACACTGCAGCTACGGTGCACCAGTGGTGAAGGGAGTGAATGTTTAGGGTGGTGGATGGGGTGCCAATCAAGCAGGCTGCTTTGTCCTGGATGGTGTCGAGCTTCTTGAGTGTTGTTGGAGCTGCACTCATCCAGGCAAGTGGTGAGTATTCCATCACATTCCTGACTTGTGCCTTGTAGATGGTGGAAAGGCTTTGGGGAGTCAGGAGGTGAGTCACTGGCTGCAGAATACGCAGCCTCTGACCTGCTCTTGTAGCCACAGTATTTATATGGCTGGCCCATATAAGTTTCTAGTCACTGGTGACCCCCAAGATGTTGATGGTGGGGATTCGGCGATGGTAATGCTATTGAATGTCAAGGGGAGGTGGATAGAGTCTCTCTTGTTGGAGATGGTCATTGCCTGGCAATTGTCTGGCACGAATGTTACTTGTCACTTATCAGCCCAAGCCTGGATGTTGTCCAGGTCTTGTTGCATGCGGGCACGGACTGCTTAATTTTCTGAGGGGTTGTGAATGGAACTGAACACTGTGCAATCATCAGTGAACATCCCCACTTCTGATATTATGATGGAGGGAAGGTCATTGATGAAGCAGCTGAAGATGGTTGGGCCTAGGACACTGCACTGAGCAAGTCCAGCAGCGATGTCCTGGGGCTGAGATGATTAGCCTCCAACAACCACTACTATCTTATTTTGTGCTGGATATGACTCCAGCCACTGGGGAGTTTTCCCCCTGATTCCCATTGACTTCAATTTTACTAGGGCTCCTTGACGTCACACTCTGTCAATTGCTGCCTTGATGTCAAGGGCAGTTACTCTCACCTCACCTCTGGAATTCAGCTCTCTTGTCCATGTTTGGACCAAGGCTGTAATGAGGTTTGGAGCCGAGTGGTCCTGGCAGAACCCAAACTGATCATCGTTGAGCAGGTTATTGGTGAGTAAGTGCTGCTTGATAGCACTGTCGCGACACCTTCCATCACTTTGCTGACGATTGAGAGTAGACTGATGGGGTAGTAATTGGCCGGATTGGATTTGTCTTGCTTTTTGTGGACAGGACATGCCTGGGCAAATTTCCACTTTTTTTGGGTAGTGTTGTAGCTGTACTGGAACAGTTTGGCTAGAGGCACAGCTAGTTCTAGAGCACAAGTCTTCAGCACTACAGCCGGGATGTTGTCGGGCCCATCGCCTTTGCTGTATCCAGTGCACTCAGCCGTTTCTTGATAGCATGTGAAGTGAGTCGAATTGGCTGAAGACTGGCTTTTGTGATGGTGGGGATGTCGGGAGGAGGCCGAGATGGATCGTCCACTCGGCACTTCTGGCTGAAGATGTTTGCAAACGAGTCAGCCTTGTCTTTTGCACTCACGTGCTGGACTCTGCCATCATTGAGGATGGGGATGTTCAAGAAGCCTTCTCCTCCCATTAGTTGTTTCATTGTCCACCACCATTCACGACTGGATGTGGCAGGACTGCACAGCTTTGATCTGATCCGTTGGTTGTGGAATCGCTTAGCTCTGTCTATAGCATGTTGCTTCCGCTGTTTAGCATGCATGTAGTCCTGAGTTGTCGCTTCACCAGTTTGGCACCTCATTTTTAGATATGCCTGGTGCTGCTCCTGTCATGCTCTTCTACACTCCTCATTAAACCAGGGTTGTTCACCTGGCTTGTTGGTAACGGTAGAGTGAGGAATATGCCGGGCCATGAGGTTACAGATTGTGCTGGAATACAATACTACTGCTGATGATGGCCCACAGCGCCTCATGGATTCCCAGTTTTGAGCTGCTAGATCTGCTCTGAATCTATCCCATTTCGCACGGTGGTAGTGCCACACAACACGTCGGATGGTGTCCTCAGTGCAAAGACGGGACTTCGTCTCCACAAGAACTGTGCGGTGGTCACTCCTACCAATATTGTCATCGACAGATGAATCTGCGACAGGTAGATTGGTGAGGATGAGGTCAAGCATATTTTTCCCTCATGTTGGTTCTCTCTCCACCTACTCCAGGCCCAGTCTGGCAGCAATGTCCTTCAGGACTTGGCCAGCTCGGTCAGTAGTGGTGCTATCGAGCCACTTGTGGTGATGGACATTAAAATCCCCCACCCAGAGTGCATTCTGTGCCCTTGCTACCCTCAGTGGTTCCTCGAAGTGGTGCTCAACATGGAGGAGGACTGATTCAGCCTGTTCCGCCATTAAATTAGATCATGGCTGATCTGTATCTTAACTTCATTTGCCTGCCCTGGTTCCATAACCCTTAATACCCTTACCTAACAAATATGTATCAATCTAAGTTTTAAAATTTTCAGTTGACCCTCAGCCTCAACAGGTTTTTCCAGAGAGTTCCAGATTTCCACTATCCTTTGTGTGATGAAATGCTTCCTGACGTCACCTGTGAACGGCCTAGCTCTAATTTTAAGGTGATGCCTTATTAGTGTTAACATGTTTATAAAGTTGGTCCACTTTAAGCGAAAAGACCCATCATGCCTCTGCAGCAATGCTTGTCTTATATGGGTACTGAGCCACTGGAGTGCTCTGCCCTTAATGGGTAACGGCTGTCACTGCCACAGGTATTTCTGGAGCACATCATATGGTTGGATGTGCAATGGAGCAATAATACTGGATCCTGGCACTTGAAGTCCAGAATCTGATCATCACTCTATTGGTTATATATGCTTGCAGAATTAACACTAAAACCAGACAACTATTATCAGTGTCAGCTGTGGCTCAAAGGGTAGCAATCTTGCCCCTCTGTCAGAAGGTTGTGGGTTCATAGTCCCACTCCAAACACTTGAGCACAAAATCTAGGCTGACACTCCTGTGCAGTACTGAGGGAGCACTGCACTGTCGGAGATGCTATCTTTTCAGAAGAGATGTTAAACCGAGAACCTGTCTGCCCTCTCAGGGTGACATAAAAGATCCCATGGCACTATTTCGAAGAAGAACAGAGGTGTTCTCCCCGATGTCCTGGCCAATATTTATCCCTCATTGAACATCAATAAAACAGATTATCTGGTCATCACATTGCTGTTTCTGGTTCCTTGCTATATCCAAATTGGCTGCCACGTTTGCTACATTACAACAGTGACTACACTTCAAAAGTACTTCATTGGCTGTGAAGCACTTTGTGACTTTCGGAGGCCATAAATAATGGCAAAATCGCCAAGTTGTCCCACTTGAGCTTGTTGAAAGAAAATTCTTTGTCAATTGAGCTGATTTTCTCAGGGTGCAATCTTGACACACTTTTCTTTCATTCTGTCTGTTGTGAGCTGACATTAATGAGGGAACTAATGTGCAATTTGTGTCCGTTTCACAGGATCACAGGAACAGGAGTAGGCCATTTAGCCCATCGAGCCTGTTCTGCCATTCAATGAGATCATTGCTGATCTGTGACCTAACTCCGTATATCTGCCTTAGCCCCGTATCCCTTAATACCTTTGGTTAACAAAAATCTATCAATCTCAGGTTTAAAATTAACAATTGAGCTAGCATCAAATCCAATTTGTGGAACAGCATTTTAAACTTCTACTATCCTTTGCGTGTAGAAGTGTTTCTTAACTTCACTCCTGAAAGTCCTGGCTCTAATTTTAGGCTGTGTCCCCTAGTCCTGGACTCCCTAACCAGTGGAAATAGTTTCTCTCTATCTACCCTATCAGTTCCCCTTAATATCTTGAAAACTTCAATCAAATCACCCCTTAATCTTCTAAATCCCAGGGAATTCAACCCTAGTTTGTGTAATCTCTCCTCATAATTTAAACCATGGAGCCCAGATATCGTTTGAGTAAATCTACGCTGCACTCCCTCCAAGGCCAATATATCCTCCCTAAGGTGCGGTGCCCAGAACTGAACACAGTACTCCAGGTGTGGTTGTGTATAGCTGTAGCTTAACTTCTACTCCCTTGTATTCTAGTCCTCTAGATAGAAAGGCCAGCATTCCATTAGCATTTTGATTATTTTCCATACCTGTCCATGACATTTTAATGATCTATGTTCATGGACCTCTAAGTCTCGTTGGATCGCCACTGTTTCGAGCTTTTCACTATTTAGAAAGTACTCTGCTCTATCCTTTTTAGGTCCAAAGTGGTCCAAAAAGTTAACAGCACAACGCTGTTATGATCACCATCAGTGACTACTAACAACTCAGCCCTGCTATCAGCCTTCGGCTCACTCCACTAACAATTTCATCTCACCTCCTTCAGCTCAGCCCTGCTCGTAGTCTTCAGCTCGCCTCCACTAGCAGCTTTCTTCAACTGCCGCTAGCAGTCTTTAGCTCAACTCTGCCAACAATCTTCAGGTCACCCTCCCACCCCCCCCCACCCCACTAGCAGTCTTCAGGTCACCCTGCCCCCCCCCCCCCCAAACTAGCAGTCTTCAGGTCACCCTCCCCCCACTAGCTGTCTTCAGCTCACCCCCTCTAGCAGACTTCAGTTCTCCTCCATTAGCAGTCTCAGCTTACCCTGTTATCAGGCTTCAGCGTATTCATGCTCTCAGTCTTCAATTTCTCCCTTCTACCATCCTTCAGTTCCCCCCCGCCCGCCCTTTACCACTGCACAGCTTAACCTGCCATACTAGTTCTCAGCAAAATTCCTGATGCCACGCCAAAATCAATGAAGTTCATGCTGACAAGTCAATGATTCCTGTCATTCATATATTTCTGTAACAAACAATTATTCCCCAGTAATTGTCATTTAAGAATGACTGACATTTCAGCTGTCAGCTCATGGACAAGTCAGTGATTCCTCGTAAATTTTTATAAGTGCCCGTTACGGAAATATGTGAATTACAGGTAATTAGAAAGGACGGATAAGTTGGAAGAATATTAACTAAGTGAAACTTCTCCCTCTCCCCATGCCCCAAGATCCATGATATGATTTCAAGATTACAAATTACATTATTATCATTTGACAACGATACTGACAACCTAAAGATAACAGGGTAAATTCACCAATCCTAAGTTTCCTGCAGGGAGCTGTGCTCGAAGGGAGTATGGGTTGGAGAATCGGTGCCACAGCATTGTAGTCCTACCTCTGATCTGCACTTCCTTTGAACACGGCAACACGCAATCAGTAAATGTACCATAATTTATACGAGGTTCCACTGATACTCAAATACCCTCCTAATTTTCTCTCAATAATTGGTCAGCCTTGGTGATAACAGTTTATATTGAGTCGTTACTTGCACTGCAGTGTCCAGTTATCATGTCTGTCCTATCTATGACAATAGGTTAAAGGTTAACTGAATGTCTTAATTGACTGGTGAACACCACATGACATGTTTCTGTTTAATTTTCTCTGATTATCATTAAGATTAAAGTTAGTTTATGTTAATTTTGATTTGATATCAGTTTAGATGGACCTTCCGTTGTTCTTTTGGAAATATATTGACCATGATGTGTTCTAGTTTCCTTCATCGGTGCAAATTACCTGATACTTATTCATGTAGAATTCCATTTGTAGGATTATTATTAATTTTGTTTGTCACTATGTTTAAGGATGTAACCTTATTACTAGTTCTAACCTTGAGCAGAAATAGCAATCACAGAAACTAGTATCAAGATTACTAAGCACTTTATTCGATTGTTGAACAACAATTAGCAACAGTTCAAGATAATACTCACAACTGTGGAATATGGTTCAGAATGTGAATTGACTAGACCATTGTTCTGGGGAGGGTTGGGAGTTTCCAGTGAAGCAATTCTTCCTTGTCTTGGTGTTTTGCCTCTCCTGATGATACACAGTTCATTCTCCTTTTATACAGTTTTGAAGCAAGCCTAGATAATACCTTTTAAGACAATATTCTTTGTCTTAGTTTTATGGCTTCTGACTACCATAAAAGCAGCAGACCAAAGTCTGTTGTTGGTGGTTAACTGACAAAATGCCTGATCAATAACTTACAGGCTGGGTTCTTTTCATTAGCCAAAGAGTCAAAAGTTCATCACATTTAAATGAAATGGCCATGCTAGCTTTTACCAAACCATCCTTTACCTTACACATTTGTCAATGCTTAACCCAGTCCAGTTAATGCGTTACAAGTCTATAAAGCTATGTGTATTGTGTCTATTTGGTCCATTTGATTCCATAAATATAGCATTGCACTAGAATCTGAATGGTGTCAAGTAACACCGTACTTTGGATGACGACACTGACTTTATGAAACATTATGATGTATATAAGGGGCCAGATTTTGCTGAAAAAATAACAGCATCTGAACCTTGCAGGCAGTTATTAATGAGCAAATCGGCCAGTAGCGAGGAAGAGATACCCTATGAATTGTGAATCGCCACAAATTGCTGGCCGATTTGCACCGCTCCGCTGTTAGCTTCAAGAAAATGGCATCTCATGCTTATCCTCCCTGGGGGTTTTATGAAGTTGCTGCATTTGCATATTAATTGCCTTTTAAACTTGCCACAGAAAGTTAAGTCTAGTAATCAACAGCGTAAGTATCCTTTAAATGATGTGATAATTGTTAATGACTGCCAATCAATGGCCCTGAAAGTGAACAATTATAAGTATGGACTCTTATTCCTTCAGGTTGTGAATTGGTTTAGGAGATTTTAAAAAAGTCAAATTTTTCATTTTTATAATTTTTTTCTTACTTTTCCTTTCTGTCTCTTTTTTCTCTCCCTCTTAATCCAATCTTTCATTCCCTCTCTTTATTTCTCTTTCTGTACCCGATCTGACATTGAATTCACCCACTCTAATTCACCTTCCTTCTCATTCCTTCCTCTGTTTATTTCTCAATCTATATTCTCATGGGTTAAGGAGATACACTCTTGGTGCCATTGCTCACCAAGGTCCCAGATGCCCTGTTGCCCTCACCACACCGTTATCAGCTCGCACTTCCAGCAACTTTGTGGGCAAAAAATTTGAAAACTAAACGTGCACGCACAAGTCCAACTAACAAGGCACCGCCGTGAGATGCCCTGCTCTAGCAAAATCTTGCCCAATATGTTCTTATTTTTCAGATTCCGAGCAATCTAGCATTAATTGATAAATAAATGGTAACTATTCTTATCATGGTTGAAAACAACTTGATATTCAGGCACTCAACTCTGCTTGTGATCTCCAATTGGCTTATTTATGCTTCTAGATGGTTGTATTATTTATTCAATAGGAACACAGAAGAATCAGGTGAAGTCACACACCTGAGGGGAGATGTGGTAAGTTCTGGGGTCACAATAATTGTTTTGAAGTGGATTGATGAATCGGGGGTACGAACATATGAAATTGACAGGCAGGAAAAGACCAGTTGGACCATCAAGCCTGCCCCACGTACCACGATGGCTGGAACATCATGACTAGATTCTTCCCACCCCCCCTTATGATAAATACTATTGCGGTTATGAGGCTACTAGAGAAAATTAGCAATTAACCGACAGTTTAAAAGTTAATTCTATTTAATTAGATATTAATTATCATGATAACATGGTCAAATTAAATTTCACTGTCTGCTATTTTAATAAAGAAAAGAAAACAAAACCTTTCAATTATATGGTGTCTTTCATGTCTTCAGGATATCTTAAGGTGCTTAACAGCTGTTTGAAGTACAAATTACATTTGAAGTACAGTCACTGTTGTTTTGTAGGCAAACCCGGCAGCCATTTTGTGCACAGCAAAGTTCCACAATGAGATTCATGACCAGGTAATCTGCTTTAGTGACATTGGTTGAGGGATAAATGTTGGCCAGGACACTGGGAGAACTTATTATGCGGTTCAAATAGTGTTATGGGATCCTTTACATCCACCTGAGAGGGCCTCAGTTTAAAATCTAATTCAAAATTCAGTGGCTCTGACAGTGCAGCACTCTCATACTGAATTGAAGCACCAGCCTAGATAATGTGCCCAAGTCTCTGGAGCAGGGCTGAAGCCGACAACCTTCTGACTCAGAGGTGAGAATGCTAGCACTTAGCCAACCCTGGCACTTGAAGGTGTTAATTCCACAAAGGTAAACGTATTAGGGTCGAGTTTCTGCTTGTTTCCGTTAGTTATATCCGTGCGATCCGGGTGCAATCAGCCGAACCAGCGCAAACGATCGGGGAATTTTAAAAGTAGATGAATTACCCCCCAAAATCCCTTACACTCGTGTTTTCTGAGATCTTTTACGCTGGTTCAAGATTCAATTCGCCCGGATCAAGCCCCGCCCACAAAACTGACCACGCCCCCAAGCTGACATTGTGAGTTTTTGCTCATTCCGCTGATTCAGGAAGGCTCTTCAAATTGTGCTCGTTCTCTTAGGCGCACAGGCACTGGTAGGCTCGTTTTAAAAGCTTTTCATATCAAAAAATATTTAATTTATGAACAAACTGACAATTGTACAACAATGAAATGAATAATGGTTCAGTAAAGTTTTTTTAAAATCATTTTCAGTAATTTTAAATCAGGTTACTCACAGGTGGAGGACTGGGCACCCTTATTACAAGTTCTTATTTTTGACCATATACCCGTTTTCACCTGTATTAATAAAACTGCACCACATTACAATTCTTAAATACGTCAAGGAATACTTTTTAATGGAAGAAAAAGAAACAATTAAGTTCTAGCATGCTGCCCAGTTGCGCTGGTTCATGGAAGATTTTAGGTTTGCGATTATGCAAATGAATTTTAGCGGAAACTTGAAGTGTAACCCAACCAGCACAGTTTCAAGTGCATTTTGGGCGCAATTTCCCCATTACGCTGAAAGTGGAAACTGCACCCCATTAACCCCTTCATCAGAAGAGTAGACAAAGGGATTTGATAGGAGCTAATTAATGAGCTTGATGCTAATATTGCACCGTGGATTTTTCAACCCACAGAGCATGTCAACCAAAACCTTGAGTTTTGAGCTCATTAACACACACTTACACATTCCAGTCGTAAAAGTGTTATCATCGTCTTATATTATTGCAATTTATGCTGTCATTATACTGAATATGACAAATGAGAAATGTAGCTTTTTTAAAATTGTTAAATAATCTTTTTTGGGGGAAGAATAAAAACCAGATGGCTGATGTAGCTTTTTTTTTTGAGAGCTTCATCTTAACATATTAAATGTTCTTAATGGTTTGCCAGTTGTGGGGGGGTCAAACATTTGAAAAGTGAAGTCTGCCTTCACACCTCAGCAGTTACATCAGAGTTCACTTTATGAGGTTTCTCTTGAGGCCTGTAGGACTTGTAGGTCAGGAAATTAAGGTTTCAGCAGCAGTATATCAACTGTACTGTTGATGCCAAGGGAAAATATTTTCAGAATGGAAACGGTTTTATTAATTTGATGCACATAAAAGCTCTTCATTTCACAGAGGCCTGAAGAAGTTTCCAAAGTCAAACTCAACAATAGCACACGAGCGAAAAACAAAAAGTGCTGGCAAACACTCAGCAGGACAGGTAGCTGTCTATCTGCGGAGATAGAAAAACAAAGATAACGTTTCAGGTCGATGAAACGTTTGGAGCAATTAGTCGATGAATGGAATGAGTGGAGAAAAGAAAGCAACAAAATGACTTTCACTTCTGCAGGTGGAAGGTGTCTCAACACACTTCATATTTACAGAAAAAAAGAAGTGTACGCCAGCAGAAGGGAAGAAGGGGGGAAGAAAGAGTAGAATTATCAATAAAATATAGTCTCCCTATTGCAAAAAGGATTTAGAGGCACTGGAGAAGGTACAAGGATGACACCAGAACTGAGAGGCTACAACTATCAGAAAAGACTGAACAGGCTGGGGCTCTTTTCTCTAGAAAAGAGAAAGCTGAGGGGTGACCTGATAGAGGTCTTTACAATTCTGAACGGGTTTGATAGGGTAGATGTAGAGAGAATGTTTCCACTTGTGGGGGAGGCCAAAACTAGGGGCCATAAATATAAAATAGTCACTAATAAATCCAATAGGGAATTCAGGAGAAACTTCTTTACCCAAAGAGTGGTAAGAATGTGCAAGTTGCTAACACAAGGAGTAGTTGGGGCGATTAGCATAGATAGATACCTTTAAGGGCAAGCTAGACATATGAGGGAGAAAGGAATAGAAGGATATGTTGATGGGGTTAGATGAAGTAAGGCAGGAGGAGGTTCGTGTGGGACATAAACACCAGCATGGACCTATTGGGCCGAATGGCCTGTTCCTGTGCGAAAAAGCCTATGTAATTCTATAGATGAAACTCCAGGATCCCTTTCTATTTTGGCAAATAGGATGAGGAAGGTCACAGTTTATTGATGATCTTGTTATTAACCTGCTATTTGGTGCGATATCACGATGTGAGACAAACAGACTGTCAGAGGTCAATTTTGACTTTTGGGCGGCCGACCAGCAGAGCCTGTTAGTTGGTCGTCCGTTCTGGTGTCGAGATGGCCACCGTAATTTTGAGGCCCCAGCCTCACTTGAATTTAGCGGTCCGCAAACAGGCGTCTCGATGCAACTCACTGCTCTTCAAATGTCGGCCAGCTGCTGAGACTCCTGCTGGACTTACGGGAGTCTAGTGGAATGGCCAAGGAAACCTGACGCTTCAATTTAAAAAAGAAAGCAGAATCATTTTTCTGAAGAAACATTTTTTTTCAATATAGAATGGAGGTTTGAATAGAACGTACTCCTTCCTCTTTAATTATAATTAACTTGATCCTAAAAAAAACAGCATTACGTTTCTGGAAGGAGACATTGGGCTTCATTTTAGCACCCGCTATCGGGTGCATTCCTGGCGGGGGGGCTCCGAAAATCGGGGAATCCCAGAGCGGGTTCGGAGCCCGGCTCCAACCCGCCCACTTCCGGGTTCCCCACAGACGTGCCGACATGCGCGCGCAGCCCCCACATGTGGGACTCCCGCAGGCAATTAAAGCCAGCGGGGTGCCACTTAACAATATTTATCTTGGTATTTCAGGTCATTAACAGACCTGATTAAGTGAATATGTGAGGAGGGGTGGGATTTGAAAGACAACTGGGACTGTTTCTCGCACTGGGGAAAACACTCCCAGTTGAAATGGACGTGTTGCAGCTGTCATCCTGTGGCAGCTGCAAAGGTCCATTTGACAGGTGGGGGGGTGAGACCCTCACTCATTGCAGGAGGCCACTCTGTCACTTGGGACAAAGTTTGGCCTCCACCACCCTCCTCCTGACAAGAAAATTCACCAACTTGCACACTTACCCCGGGGTCCAGAGACATGTACCTACCTTGCGGACCCCCTCAGATGTACATCTTCTGGATGGGGGCCGACGTAGCTGCAGTCATGACCTCCTCGGAGGGCGAACAGCATCACCAGCCTCACCAGCCTCGCCGGCCACGCAGTCCACCTCTAACACGTGGAGCTCCACAACACAGTGCTGTGACACATCCACCTGTACAGCAGGAGGGAGGGCAACCGCAGAGAGAGATGCATCGCAGAGGGCACTACCCTCGCCACAGGGCCCACAGACCGAGGCTCAGCTTCCTGGACCTCTCTGAGCAGCAGTGCACACGGAGGCTCAGAGTCACTCGACATGTAGTCGTGGACATCTGCAGCCTCCTTCATGCCGAGCTGCTCCCGGTTGTCCCTGTCAAAGTCACCACTGCCCTCAACAACTTCTCCTCCGCATCCTTCCAGGGTGCCACCGGGAACATCGCCGACGTCTCTCAGTCGTCTGCACAAAAGAGCCCTGCAAATACACCGACACCCACTCTGCAGTGACACAATGGGTGGCATCAGGTCTGGGTCTTCATAGTGATCCTCAGGAAAGGGCATTATTGCACAAACCAGACAAGATTCACAAAGACGTGGCAGTACTGGTGCCAATATAATATGTGATGTGAGTTGGTCAGAAATTCAATATAAGTAAAAACCATGACACACCCTCAAACACCCTTGTGCATCCCCTTCATGCTCACGACACGTTTGCCTTACGCTGCCTACTGCACATATGTGATGCATGCCCTGTGGCTGCAGCACAGATAGTGGCAGGTTGAGTGAGGCTGATTGTGAAAGTAATGCACGAGAGGGTGAGTATGAGATGGAGCCATGAGATTGTATGAGGATTGGGTTGAGTGGTAGTGGCGGGATGAGTACTGGCGAGGTGAGTAAGTGCAGGTAAGATGAGGATGAGGTTTGAGTGGGTGTGAGGGGTGATGTGACAGAGTAGTGTTGGCAGTGCAGAAGGAGATGTGGGGTGGGGGCGGTGATATGGCAGATGGAGTGTAGGGGAATGAGTAAGTGTACTTACTTTGGCTGACCTACTGAGGTCATTGGAGCGCCTCCTGCACTGTATGCAGGTGGGCGATATGTTGGTGGTGCTGGTGACCTCCTCTGCCACCTCGAGCCAGGCCTTCCTGGTGGCAGAGGCAGGCCGCTTCCTCCCGCCCTCCGGGGGGATGATCTCTGTCTTCCCCCTCCTCCTCACCCCATCTAATAATACCTGGAGTGAGGCATCATTAAACTGGGAGCAGCCTTCCCCCTGGGCTGCTCCATGCTGCTATTTTTCCTACTTGTTGCAGCATCTGTCAGTGGAGGACTGCCCCTTTAAATCGAGCTCCTCCAGCTGACAGAGCTTACTGCGCATGCTCAGCACGCCCGAAGCGCAGATCAGCAGCGGGGAACCCGGAACAACAGGTAAGTGGATCCAATTGGGCTGCGATCGCGCGGGAGGCAGACTGATTTCACCTGGCACGTTACCGACGCGCCCAATAGCCCCCCCGCCAAGAACACGCCGCCCTGGTAACATCGAGCCCATCATTCCATTTATTAGTCCAGCACTGAGGTTTCCTTTAATGTAATAAAAAGGTTTCTCTGATGCATTTATCTATTAAAATGCCTACAGCTGAAACCAATATATATTGCTTTCAGTCGACTGATCCCTGATGTCAATGAGACCAGTCCCAGCTCATGGTTATATAATGAGTTAATAAAACGAAGAGATTAGTGGAAGATTGAATACGCCATCCTCCATTTAATGTAGAATAATTTATCACACTCGTATGAGTTATCAGCGATGAAAATATTTTCCATGTTTTCCATGTTGCTATGATTCAGAGGCTCAGTGACACCATCCAATAAGTGATAGCTTTGTCAGCTTTCCTTGTATTTGAAAATGACAATTTTTAACATAAAAAAAAACACTTGTATTTTCCTTATAGAATCACACAGCACAGAAGGCGGCCATTCGGCCCATCATGCCTGTGCCGGCTCTTTGAAAGAGCTATCCAATTAGTCCCACTCCCCTGGTTGTTCCCCATTGCTCTTATAAACTATCACAAATAAAGGTGGAGTGAGTAAATTGGGGAGTAATTCTGTTAGATTTTGTAAATCCCCTTAAAACTGTATTATTAATCTCCCATTTGTGAAGGGCTGATATATTAATAATAAAACCAGAGAGGAAAGGAGGAATAAAAGCTTGTTAAGGCCTTGTTAACCAATTGTTAATACTGGGAATGTGCTTGTTAAATCTTTTTACATTGGAATAGTTTGTGCTGTAACTAACTTGGAAACAAGTAGAAGTCTGGACAGATCGACTGGTAGTTTAGTTCCAGAGGTGAAGGTGCCCAAGACATATAGGGTTAGAAATTGGGCCATGTAGCGCCCGTTGTTTCAGCACTACGTAGCCTCCCGAACATCCAAGATGCATGCGCAAAAACCGAACGCCGGAAGCATGTAAAGTAAGGAGAAAATGGATACAATCAGTGTGCAACGCTGATTTAAAGTGATAGACAACATTTTGGAACTTAATGCTCAACTCAACGCACAGTCATAACCATGGCCATCTGAACGTGCCGTAGAGTGCCTGGAGGACCCCCCCACCAGTACTGTTTAAAGGGACCATGCAGGATTTACAGGTTAGTGGCTGGATTATTGCTTCTGACTGCCGATACATTTGTATCTGTTTTTGGAGGTCTCCGAGACTTGAATACTAGGACGAGGGGACATAGCCTAACATTTAGAGTCAGGATGTGCAGGAGTGATGTTCGGAAATGCTGCTACACACAAAGGGTAGGAGAAGTTTGGAACGCTCTTCTGCAAATGGCAACTGATGCTAGCTCAATTGTGATTTCTAAATCTGAGATTGATAGATTTCTGTGAATCAAGGGTACTAAGCATATGGGGCTAAGGCGGGTATATGGAGTTAGGATACATGTCCACCATGATCTCATTGAACGGCAGAAAAAGCTCGAGGGGCTGAATGCCACTGCCACTTGCTGTGTCCTGATATGCACCACCATCTCTTGCAAGAAAGCAGGATGTGTGTCTGGGTGATGTGCCTGTCTTGGTTGAATAGCTGCCAGTGTGTGTGGCCTGCGAGTTGTGGGTGGGCGACTTGCAACAGTGGTAATGTGTAACAGTGAGAAGAAGCATCTGATTGGCAGAGTTGAGTACTGATGGAAAGAGTTTCTTGTTATGTGAAGGATGGGGGGTGTGGTGGGTGGAGCAGTGGATGCGGCTAGTGGTGTAGATGGTGGGAGATAAGAACATAAGAACATAAGAAATAGGAGCAGGAGTAGGCCAATCGGCCCCTCGAGCCTGCTCCACCATTCAATAAGATCTAAATTCATGTCCAATTTCCTGCCCGCTCTCCGTAACCCATAATTCCCTTTACTTCTAGGAAACTGTCTATTTCTGTTTTAAATTTATTTAATGATGTAGCTTCCACAGCTTCCTGGGGCAGCAAATTCCACAGACCTACCACCCTCTGAGTGAAGAAGTTTCCCCTCGTCTCAGTTTTGAAAGAGCAGCCCCTTATTCTAAGATTATGCCCCCTAGTTCCAGTTTTACCCATCCTTGGGAACATCCTTACCGCATCCACCCGATCAAGCCCCTTCACAATCTTATATGTTTCAATAAGATCGCCTCTCATTCTTCTGAACTCCAATGAGTAGAGTCCCAATCTACTCAACCTCTCCTCATATGTCCACCCCCTCATCCCAGGGATTAACCGAGTGAACCTTCTTTGTACTGCCTCGAGAGCAAGTATGTATTTTCTTAAGTATGGAGACCAAAACTGTATGCAGTATTCCAGGTGCGGTCTCACCAATACCTTATATAACTGCAGCAATACCTCCCTGTTTTTATATTCTATCCCCCTAGCAATAAAAGCCAACATTCCATTGGCCTGCTTGATCACCTGCTGCACGTGCATACTAACTTTTTGATTTTCTTGCACTAGGACCCCCAGATCTCTTTGTACTGCAGTACTTTCCAGTTTTTCGCCATTAAGATAATAACTTGCTCTCTGATTTTTCCTGCCAAAGTGCATAACCTCACATTTTCCAATATTGTATTGCATCTGCCAAATCTCCGCCCACTCACCCAGCCTGTCTATATCCCCCTGTAGGTTTTTTATGTCCTCCTCACTCTCTACTTTCCCTCCCATCTTTGTATCATCTGCAAACTTTGATACGTTACACTCGGTCCCCTCCTCCAAATCGTTAATATAGATTGTAAAGAGTTGGGGACCCAGCACTGCCCCCTGCGGAATATCACTGGCTACTGGTTGCCAGTCCAAGAATGAACCATTTATCCCAACTCTCTGCTTCCTGTTAGATAACCAATCCTCCACCCATGCCAGAATATTACCCCCAATCCAGTGATTCTTTCTCTTGAGCAATAATCTTTTATGTGGCACCTTTTCGAATGCCTTCCGGAAGTCTAAATACACTACGTCCACTGGTTCCCCTTTATCCACCCTGTACGTTATGTCCTCAAAGAAATCAAGCAAATTTGTCAGACATGACTTCCCCTTCGTAAAGCCATGCTGACTTTGTCCTATTAAATTATGTTTATCCAAATGTTCTGCTACTGTCTCCTTAATAATAGACTCCAAAATTTTACCCACCACAGATATTAGGCTAACTGGTCTGTAATTTCCAGCCTTCTGCCTACTACCCTTTTTAAATAAGGGTGTTACATTAGCAGTTTTCCAATCTGCCGGGACCTTTGCCGAGTCCAGAGAATTTTGGAAAATTATTACCAAAGCATCCACAATCGCTACTGCCACTTCCCTCAAGACCCTAGGATGTAAGCCATCAGGTCCAGGGGATTTATCCGCCTTGAGTCCCATTAATTTACTGAGTACCAATTCTTTAGTAATTTTAATCGTATTTAGCTCCTCCCCCCGTAGAGCCCCCTGTTTGTCCAGTGTTGGGATATTCTTAGTGTCCTCTACCGTAAAGACTGAAACAAAATATTTGTTCAGCATTTTTGCCATCTCCATGTTTCCCACCATTAATTTCCCGGTCTCATCCTCTAAGGGACCTACATTTGCCTTAGCCACCCTTTTTCTTTTTATATAACTGTAGAAACTCTTGCTATCTGTTTTTATATTTTTTGCTAATTTATTTTCATAATCTATCTTCCCTTTCTTAATCAATCCTTAATTTACTTTTGCTGTCTTTTGAAGACTTCCCAATCTTCTATCCTCCCACTAAGTTTGGCTACCTTATATGTCCTTGATTTTAGTCGGATACTATCCTTAATTTCTTTACTTAGCCACGGATGGCTGTCTTTTCTTTTACATGCTTTTTTCCTCAGTGGAATATTTTTTTTTGAAAGTTGTAAAATAACTCCTTAAATGAACACCACTGCTCATGTACCGTCTTACCCTTTAATCTATTTTCCCAGTCCACTTTAATCAATTCCGCTCTCATACCATCATAGTCTCCTTTATTCAACCTTCTCACCCTCAAATTGGATATGGAATATAACCATGTTATGGTCACTCATTCCAAGGGGATCCATAACTGGGACATTATTGATTAATCCTGGCTTATTACACAGGACCAAGTCCAAGGTTGCTTGCCCCCTTGTAGGATCAGTTACATACTGCTCAAGAAATCCATCCCTAATACACTCAATAAACTCTTCCTCAAGGCTGCCCTGCCCAATTTGATTTGTCCAGTTAATATGATAGTTAAAATCCC
This sequence comes from Heptranchias perlo, assembly GCF_035084215.1. Classification (NCBI taxonomy): domain Eukaryota; kingdom Metazoa; phylum Chordata; class Chondrichthyes; order Hexanchiformes; family Hexanchidae; genus Heptranchias; species Heptranchias perlo. Next base: position 15,312,699 of record NC_090328.1, read on the forward strand.
CCATAATTATAGCTGTTCCCTTATTACATGCCCCGACTATTTCCTGATTAATACTTCTTCCAGCAGAGTTGCAACTATTAGGAGGCCTATATACTACGTCCACTAGTGTTTTTTTCCCCTTATTATTCCTTATCTCTAGCCAAACTGTTTCATTGTCCTGATCCTTTGTCCCAATATCATTTCTCTGCATTACAGTGATTCCTTCCTTTATTTACATAGCCACCCCACCTCCCCTTCCTTTCTGCCTGTCCTTCCTGATTGTTAAATACCCTGGCATATTTAATTCCCAGTCGTTGTCACCCTGCAGCCATGTTTCTGTAATGGCCACAAGATCATACCCATACGTAATTAGTTGTGCCGTTAACTCGTCCATTTTGTTACGAATGCTACGTGCATTCAGATAAAGAACTTTCAAATATGTTTTGTGACACTTAGTTCCTGCTTTTTCCTTTTTTAACACTTTACCTTTTACTCCATACCTTCTGTCCCTTCCTGACACGCTTTCCTCTGTCTCCCTGCTCAGGTTCCCAACCCCCTACCACAGCTTTGATGCTGGGTTAATCGCCTTACGCCTTCTAGTTTTTATTTTATCTGTCGTGCCTAAAGTACACTTTCTTTCCGCTGCTCTACGCTTTTCCCTTTCACTTGTTCTTGAACAACTGTTTGTACTATTTGTATTGTAGATTTCCCCTGGGTCTTCCCCTCTCTTGCTGCTCTCAACTTTATTCCCTTCTGACTCCCCGCTCAGGTTCCCATCCCCCTGCCACTCTAGTTTAAACCTTCCCCAACAGCAGTAGCAAACACCCCCGTGAGGACATTGGTCCCGGTCCTGCTCGGGTGTAACCCATCACGCTTGTACAGGTCCCACCTTCCCCAGAACCGGTCCCAATGTCCCAGGAATCTAAATCCCTCCCTCCTACACCATCCCTGCAGCCACGCATTCATCCTGTCTGTTCTCCTGTTCCTATACTCACTAGCACGTGGCACCGGTCGTAATCCTGAGATCACTTCCTTTGAAGTCCTGCTTTTTAATTTATCTCCTAACTCCTTAAATTCACCTTTCAGGACCCCATCCCTTTTTTTACCTATGTCGTTGGTACCAATATGGACCACGACTACTGGCTGTTCACCCTCCCCCTCCAGAATGCCCTGCAGTCGCTCCGTGACATCCTTGACCCGAGCACCAGGGAGGCAACATATCATCCTGGAGTCACGTTTGCGACCGCAGAAACGCCTATCTGTTCGCCTTACAATTGAATCCCCTATCACTATAGCCCTGCCACTCTTCTTCCTCCCCTCCTGTGCAGGAGAGCCACCCGTGGTGCCCCGAACCTGGCTCTTGCTGCTCTCCCCTGATCAGCCATTTCCCCCAACAGTATTTAAAGCAGAATATCTGTTTGAGAGGGAGATGGCCCCAGGGGACTCCTGCTCTACCTGCCTAGTCCTTTTTCTCTGCCTGGCAGTCACCCATTTCCTTTCTGCCTGCGTAATCTTTACCTGCGATGTGACCACCTCACTGAACGTGCTATCCACGATAGTCTCAGCATCGCGGATGCTCCACAGTGAATCCACCCTCAGCTTGACAGTTGACCTCACTCACCTTGACCACTCGTGTCAAAACATTGAACTTCTTTCTGCACTGCATCCACATTCGTGGTGCTGTGTGCCTGGCATTGACTTCATCTCCCGCTGCCTCCCATTGCCTTTTGGGCATTTGTCTGGAGGGCCTCTTGCCCCCACCCACCCCACCCCCCCCCACCGCGGATATAGGATGTCCCTCCCTCTGTCCACCCCTTGCACCAAGGCCTCTAGTGCATCATCTGAGAACCTTGGTGCACGCACTCTCGCACTCCTGGTAGCAACTCGTATCAGCAGATCGGAGAGGTCTGGCATGCAGATTGGAGGATGTGGGATTTAGTAGTGTGCAACCTTTATTCGATGTTTTAACATAACTCATCAGTGTGTAAACATAGGGATGGGACCTGCATCTCTGTTTTACGTGTGTGATGTCTGATGTCCGTTCAGACTCTGTGCAGACAGCAGACTGTTTTTTATCGCAAATAATACGTACCAGCTACCTTTAAGAGATTTTAAGAGACATCCTCTCTTTAAGAGATTGTGGCTCCCCCTGCTGGTGGAAAGTGCAAATTGCAACGAATCCTCATAGGTAAGTCCTCAGGCCCGATGAAAGTCTGCCTGTTCAGGGGCTATTGGGCGCAGGTTAACAGCGGATCCGCTACTCCCACCCAATGATAGGCCTTATTGAATTTTCTTTTTCCCCCCTGATGTTTCCTGTTTAAAAAATTAAAGAAAATTATTTACTGAGCTGTCAATATAAATTTAGATAATATTTCTTTAATTTTAACCCCATGTCCCATGTTTAACCCACACTGTCTGAAGGAGGGAGTCCTGTTTTCTGAAGGATGCAGTTGATTTTTCTGCTGTCACTTCTAACTCATGGTATGAGCCTCTCGGTGGTGGCCTCCGAGATCAAAATCCACCTTGCTGTGTGGAGCTGCAGTTCAGTATTGAATACATGAGATGCACTTGTCCCTGATATCAAGCTGCAGCTCCATCTGTCCATTAATAAAGTGCTGCTTAAAAGATGGGTTGAAAAAATGAGACCCTAATGTATAAAAGGGAAAGTGGTTATGTTGGTAGAGAGACAAATGAAAGGCAGACATGCGATGAAGAGATGTTTCCTAGATTGGCAGGCAGTGGCTAGTAGAGTAGCGTTGGGACCACTTCTCTTTTTTTAAAAATTAATTCTAAGGATGTGGGCGTCACTAACAAGGCCAGTATTTATTGCCCATCCATAGAGATACAACTGAGTGGATTAGTAGGCTGCTTTAGAGGGCCACGTTGGTGTGGGACTGGATTCACATATAGGCCAGACTGCCTACGGAAGGCAGGTTTCCATGTCAGCCGTGGCTCAGTGGGTAGCTCTCTTGCCTCTGAGTCAGAAAGTTGTGGGTTCCAGTCCCACTCCAGAGGCTTGAGCATAAAATCTAAGCTGACACTCCAGTGCAGTCCTGAGGGGGGCTGTCCTTTGTCCCTCAATCAACATCACTAAAACAGATTATCTGGTCACTATCACATTGCTGTTTGTGGGAGCTTGCTGTGCGCAAAAACCTTTCCTCCAATACAACAGTGACTACACTTCAAAAGTACTTCATTGGCTGTAAAGCACTTTGGGGTGTCCTGAGGTCGTGAAAGGTGCTATATAAATGCAAGTTCTTTCCAAAGGATATTAGTGAACCAGTTTGGTTTTGATGACAACCCATTTGCTTCATGGTCACTTTTACTGCTATCAGCTTTTTATTTCCAAATTTCTTAAAGTGAATTCAAAAAAATTCCTCTCTCTCTCTCTCTTTCTTTCATCCCCCCCCCCAACACTGTGTGTGTGCATATATATACAACTGAACTAAAATAATGTATAGCAAAATTTGCGGATGGTACCAAGCTGGAGGGAGTATTAAACTGCTACAAAGAATGCTGGAGAGTATAGAAGGACATAAGTAAGCAAGTGTAGTGGGCAGATGAGTGGCAAAGGCAGTTTAATATAAAAAATGGTCAGGTGAAATAATGCAGTAGAGAAGCCCATGGATATAGCAAGAAAAGCTATTAAGAAGGGATATGCAACTTTGGGATTTATTTCAAAGGTGATTGATTACAAAAATAAAGAGGGCTTTTGGATTCTGCACGAAAATATGGTTAAGCTATATCTGGAAAAGTGTGTGTGGTTTTGGGCCTTCACAATGGGAGAGATGTAACTGTCTTAGCAAAGCACAATGCAGATTTACCAGATGATACCAAGAATGAGGGATTTGAGTTACAAGGAAAGATTAGACTGCGTTCTCTTAAACTGAGAAGATTGAGGGAGAATTTGTAAAGTTATTTAAAATGATAAAATGAATAGATGAGGTACATCAAAGGCAAGAGTCCATGATCTCAGGATCAGCACTAAAAATAAAATGGGGAGACCAGAAGTAATGTTTTCACTCAGAGTTATCAGAATAGGGAATATTTTGCCACGACTGGAGATCGACGCAAAATCAATTGCAACATTCAAAATGGAACCAGATACTTTTTGAAAGAAGAATATAAAAAGATATGGGAGAAGGCAGGAGAATGCGACTGTATGAAAACCACCGCTAAGAGGGGCCAAAATTCAACACAGGTAAGAAGGTCTAAATCACCTCATCCTGTGCTAACATTTCTATGCTCTTACATTAGTATATATGGTGGCAATGATGTATCTCGCTCTCTGTCAGAAAAATGCAGGCAGTGAAATTTAAATGGACAGAAGATCATGGTCATGTGCTGGTGATGGATGAGGTAACTTACCACTGCACTGGACTTGGAAAATTTTCGAATTTAGTGTAAGCCTACATTCTCAGTGTAGTAAAGAATATGTATGGCAAAATTCAGCTACATAAATCGCCATCTACTTCTTCTATGATGGATTATACAAAGGCACTGACTCGGAAAGTTATGCACTTCAGAAAGTAATCTCATCACTCATCACCTCATCTGTGCACTGTATGTGTACTCGGGCATTTTTGGTGAGCTGTTAACTTGGCTACTGTCAGAAGAAGTTGATTAAACTGTTGAAAGTGCCAAATATGGCTTTGTAGCCCTAATCATAGAATCACAGAATCATAGAATGGTTACAGCACAGAAGGAGGCCATTCGGCCCGTCAAGCCTGTGCCAGCTCTCTGCAAGAGCAATCCAGCTAGTCCCACTCCCCCACTCCTTCCCCGTAGCCCTGCAAATTTTTTCCCTTCAAGTACTTATCCAATTCTCTTTTGAAAGCCATGATTGAATCTGCCTCCACCACTCCCTCAGGCAGTGCATTCTAGATCATAACCACTCGTTGCGTAAAAAAGTTTTTCCTCATGTCATCTTTGGTTCTTTTGCCAATCACCTTAAATCTATGTCTTCTGGTTCTTGACCCTTCCGCCAATGGGAACAGTTTCTCTCTATCTACTCTGTCTAGACCCTTCATGATTTTGAATACTTCTATCAAATCTCCTCTCAACCTTCTCTGCTCTAAGGAGAACAACCCCAGCTTCTCCAGTCTATCCATGTAACTGAAGTCCTTCATCCCCTGGAACCATTCTAGTAAATCTTTTCTGCACCCTCTCTCAGGCCTTCACATCCTTCCTAAAGTGCGGTGCCCAGAATTGGACACAATACTCTAATTGTGGTTGAACCAGTGTTTTATAAAGTTTCATCACAACTTCCTTGCTTTTGTACTCTATGCCTCTATTTATAAATTGTAAACAATTTTACAACACCAAGTTATAATCCAGCAATTTTATTTTAAATTCACAAGCTTTCGGAGGCTACCTCCTTCCTCAGGTGAACGATGTGGATTTATAAAGCCCAGGATCCCGAATGCTTTCTTAACCGCTTTCTCAACCTGCCCTGCCACCTTCAACGATTTGTGCACATATACCCCCAGATCTCTCTCTTCCTGCACCCCCTATAGAATTGTACCCTTTAGTTTATAAATGCTTTCCTCTTTCTTCCTATCAAAATGTATCACTTCGCACTTCTCTGTGTTAAGTTTCATCTGCCAAGTGTCCGCCCATTCCAACAGCCTGTCTATGTCCTCTTGAAGTCTATCACTAGCCTCCTCACTGTTCACTACACTTCCAAGTTTTGTGTCATCTGCAAATTTTGAAATTGTACCCTGTACACCCAGGTCCAAGTCATTAATATATATCAAGAAAAGCAGTGGTCCATGTACCGACCCCTGGGGAACACCACCTTCCTCGAGCCCAAAAAACAACCAGTCACCACTACTTTCTGTTTCCTATCACTTAGCCAATTTTGTATCCAAGCTGCCACTGCCCCTTTTATTCCATGGGCTTCAACTTTGATAACAATTTTACAACACCAAGTTATAGTCCAGCAATTTTATTTTAAATTCACAAGCTTTCGGAGGCTTCCCCCTTCGTCAGGTGAACGATGTTTCACATCGTTCACCTGACGAAGGGGGAAGCCTCCGAAAGCTTGTGAATTTAAAATAAAATTGCTGGACTATAACTTGGTGTTGTAAAATTGTTTACAATTGTCAACCCCAGTCCATCACCGGCATCTCCACATCTTCAACTTTGATGACAAGCCTATCATGTGGCACTTTATCAAACACCTTTTGGAAGCCCAAATACACATCAACTACATTGCCCTCATCAATCCTTTCTGTTACCTCCTCAGAAAACACAATCAAGTTAGTTAAACACGATTTGCCTTTAAAAAATCGGTGCTAGCTTTCCTTAATTAATTCATACTTGTCCAAGTGACTTATTTTTGTCCCGGATTATTGTTTCTAAAAATTTCCCCTCAACCGAGGTTAAACTGACTGGCCTGTAGTTGCTGGGTTTATCATTACACTTTTTTAAACAACGGTGCAACATTTGCAATTTTCCAGTCCTCTGGCACCACCCCGTATCTAAGGATGTTTGGAAGATGATGGCCAGTATCTCTGCAATTTCCACCCGTACTTCCCTCAACAACCTAGGATGCATCCCATCCGGACCAGGTGACTTATCTACTTTAAGTACAGCTAGCCTTTTTAGTACTTCCTCTTTATCAATTTTTAGCCCATCCAGTATCTCAACTACATCTTCACTTACTGCAGCTACCTTTTCTTTTACTGTAACTTTGGCAGCATCTTCTTCTTTGATAAAGACAGATGCAAAATACTCATTTAGTACCTCAGCCATGTCCTCTGCCTCCATATGTAGATCTCCTTTTTGGTCCTTAATCAGCGCCATCTTACTACCCTTTTACTATTTCTATGCCTATAGAAGATGTTTGGATTCCCTTTTATGTTGGCCGCCAGTCTATTCTCATACTCTCTCTTTGCCCCTCTTATTTCCTTTTTCACTTCCCCTCTGCACATTCTATATGAAAAGATCATTCCCTCCTGAAACCTTTTTGCCCCCCCAACCCCTTCTTCTCCTTTAAGAACCTTTTTGAAACCCACATCTTTGATCAAGGTTTTGTTTACCTTTTCTGAAATCTCTTTCTTTGGTTTTCTCATCCATTCTTTTTCTTTACACTTCTGTGAAGCATCTTGGGTCATTTTTCTGCATTAAGGGCATTATATAAATGCAAGTTGATGTTATAGAGACATTTAAATTACAAAAATCCAAGTTAATGAATCAAATACCCGCACGTTCAAATGAATGAGTGAGTGTTTCATGGAATGGGGCTCTAAAGCTTACAATCACCCTTTCTTCACTTGGGCAGTGTAATGTTATTTGGCACATAGGGAAGATTGTTGTGTTGGTTCTGATTGTAAGGAATAGTATTTAACCTGGGGAGCTGAGGATTTTGTGCAACTTGTAATGGCAGCCTTGGCTCAGCGGTAGCATTCTTGCCTCTGAGTCAGATGGTTGTGGATTTAAATCCCACTCTGGAGACTTGAGCACATAATCCAGGCTGACACTTCAGTACTGAGGGAGTGCTGCACTGTTGGAGGTGCCGACTTTCAGATGAGATATTAAACTGAGGCCTCACCTGTCCTCTCAGTTGGACGTAAAAGATCCCATGGCACTATTTCAAAGAGCAGGGGAGGTCCCCCGGTGTCCTGGCCAATATTTATCTCTCAACCAACACCTAAAAACAGATTATCTTTTCAATATGTCATTGCTGTTTGTGGGAGCTTGCTTTATGCAAATTGGCTGCCGAGTTTCCTGCATTGCAACAGTGACAACACTTCAAAAGTATTTCATTGGCTGGAAAGCGCTTTGGGAAATCCTGGGGTTGTAAATGCAAGTCCTTCAAGTCTCTCTTTTTAAAGTACAGGGCATGATCAACTGAACCAACATTGTCATTTGTGTTCCTTCTTATAATGCAGGACAATAAATGAATAGGAAAGACTTCCTCTCCCTCAACACATAAATGGTGTGTAAACAATACCTCAAAGTCGTGCATGGCACTAAACGCTACCCAAGGGATTCACATAATGTTGACACAGTCCAATGTGATCAAAGATGCCAAAAAGTCACTGGGCAAGAACCAGCAGGCTGATAGTGAGGTATAAGAGGGCATCATAACCTGATGCTTTTCCTGGACTTTTCCAATGTTTAAAAGGACTTTCAATTTTTTTTTATACTATTGTATATTTTTTTAAGAATTTCATTTTGTTACCTCAGTTGAAATAGTCAAGTTTGACTCTATTTTCTATGTAATAAAAAATGGAATGTGATTTTTAATAAAAGGAAATGGTTTTATTAATGTTTTTTAAGTATGGTAGTGTCTAGATGTACGTGCCCATTATGTGCTTACCTGTTACCTCACCAACATGTCTTCCTCATGTGTTTATAACCACCATCTGTGAGTTGTTTCCTTTTGTGTAGTGGTGGGTATGATAATGTTGGTCCTGATATATGTAATCCTCTAGCTAAGAGCCAAGAAGTCGAGAACTGTTATTATTCCTGTGGTTCTGGGTGCCTCTGGACTGACTACTATCCCTGATGACCCTTTACCAGCGCCAGGAGGCTCCAGTGTTTGAGTTGCTGGGTGTATCTGCTTTCATAGTTGAACCTAGAAGGCATTTGTGCAAGGCCTGAAGCTGTCATGGTGCTAACAGTGCCATCTCGTTCACTTAGCCTCTTCTATGCCTGTGCTGACAGGCTGCTGCTGAAAAAAAATATCATTACTGAGAACAGTCTTTATATAATTGCATTAGCTAATTAACTTACAAAATATGTCAAGTAAGAATAATGCATAGAGCAAAAAGTGTGAAGCCGTAGATTGTTAACAGAAATTCTTCTGCTGTGCTAATTATTTTGCACGGAAAGGTAAAATTGGTTCGTCATCAGCTGGATATCTGCTCGAATTGATTCTGTGAGGAAACATGGGGTAATTCCATGGTTCTGCACTCCCAGTGAGCAAGCCGCACTCGAAAGGGACCTGGGTCGGAGACAGGGGGACAACAGAGGCAACCAACAACTCAATCACAGGATCCTTGTGGCACTGATAAAGTATCACCAGGGGTATTCATCACTTCAGTCAGTGAGATCTCAGAAACGGTAACAATCTGAGACCTCTTAGCCCTCAGCTCTGAGAGTATGTAGATCAAGTTAACAGTATTATGTTCATCACTGACTCACATGAGGAAGACACGTTGATGAGGCAACACATTTGCACTGAGGGACCACATGCATGGTCCATACCATTCCACTGAAGACAATGGAAGGAAAATTGGACAGGGTGTATGACAAGTGGCCAATCCAATATTGCCCATTATACACCCCAGCCGGTGTTGAAAGTTCACTATGAACAGCAATCTGTGCAATTCTGTAGAAAAACTACTTTCATTGGATAGAGAGAAACTATTTCCGCTGGTTGGGGATTCTAGGAGTAGGGGGCACAGTCTAAAAATTAGAGCCAGACCTTTCAGGCGTGAGATTAGAAAACATTTCTACACACAAAGGGTGGTGGAAGTTTGGAACTCTCTTCCGCAAACGGCAATTGATACCAGCTCAATTGCTAAATTTAAATCTGAGATAGATAGCTTTTTGGCAACCAAAGATATTAAGGGATATGGGCCAAAGGCAGATATATGGAGCTAGATCACAGATCAGCCATGATCTTATCAAATGGCGGAGCAGGCACGAGGGGCTGAATGGCCTACTCCTGTTCCTATGCTCCTATTAATCATTCATAACATTAATAGCATATCACAAACAATAAATAATGTTCATTGTTATCATATATGAATAGGTCAGGAATATGGTAGTTAATTTTTCACTATTAACGTCGATATGTTTCAGATGGTTGATTTCAACATCAGCTATGGATAGTCCTAAAATGTAAGTTCTCTGAATTCATTCAGGACAAACTGCCATCCTTTGGAACGGTCCATCACCATGATGAGGTTGCCTCCACACCTCCCTACCTTCTTTTCTCCTTCCCCTCTGCCCTACCCCCTTCAGTGCCAGTTGATGCACACATGTGGTTACAAACCTTACAGGCTTGAGCTCTTTGGTGTCGTACTCAGGAAGTGCTGCCAGTGGGAGGTGCTATCCTTTGGGTAAGATGTTAAACCAATGTGTCCTGTTCTGCTGGTCTTGGTGTACTTTAAAGACCCTATGGCACTATTCAGAGAAGAGCACAGAGTTCTCCTGGTGTTCTGGCCAAGATTCCTCCCTCCACCAAAAACTGGTCATTTCTGTAGGATCTTGTGTGCAACACGGTCGTGGGATCTGTCTATATAACAGCGGCCACTGCACTCGAAACAACTTCATTGTATGAGAAGTGCTTTGGCATGTTTCTATGAACATGGCAAGGTGCTAGATAAATGGACATTTTCTTTTCTCCCCCACCAGACTAACAACAATTGGATTTCCAACATACACTGGAATCCCAATAACCTCCCATCTCTCCACTAGAATGCTTTCCATCCTTTAGACTAAAAAAAATGGGTTTGTATGTTTTAGAAGGCAATTTGTTTTGAAAGCTCTTTATGCCTTTGCTCCAGTCACAGATCATGATGAGAAATCTTTGGCAAGATAGGGAAACAGTTTACAATGACTCCTTTGCGTTTGTCCTATGTAACAGCAGTAATGGCTGCAGAACCTTCAATAAATGCCTCTGTGAATTCTGTAAAACTTAATGCATTTAATATGCAACAAGCCACAGAAAATCTACTTATAGTATAGCTAATCAAGGATATCTTCCTAATTCTGTACTAAATTTGTTCCAAAACATTAAGCACAGTGGTACATTCATACATATCAATGGCACCAAGAGCAAGACCCTACTCTGCCAATTTTTGAAATAAAATAGCATGGATGAGATTCGATGTGTTGCCATAAGGTTAAATAATATTGTCATTGCCCTGCCTCAGTGGCAGAGTACTAAACTGCCATGAAACGTGTGTCAGATTGGCTCACTTGGTAGTGCTCACTCTGAAACCAAAAGTTGTGAGTTCAAGCCCCATTCCAGGACTTGAATGCAATAAACTTGGCTGACAATCCGGCACAGTAAGGAGGGAATGCTACATTGTCAAAGGTGCCAGCCTTCAGAGGATGCATAAACTGGCATTATCCAAGGAAGATCAGGGAGCCCCCCCACTGTTCTAGCCAACATTCCTCCCTCAACCACCACCACCAAAACCAAAAAAAAATTTAACTGCTCGATCATCTCATTTGCTGTTTGTGGGACTTTTCTGTGTGAAAAATGGCTATTATGGTTCCTTACATAACAGAAGTGCTACACTTCAATTCACTGTATGGAGTGCTTTGAGGCATTTCTGAGAGATCTGATATAGTATATGATAACAATTCTTTCTTTGAAAAATGAAATGGATAATACAGCTCCAAAATTACATTGCACATAAAAATCACAGTCAGAGTAGAATGTGTCCAAAAGAATTTGCTTCCAATCAATTTACTTTATTTGTGGCAAAATGAGTATTGTTAGGATGGGTCTATTTTGTATTTCTGTGGTGCAACTCAGATGCCAAGCAATAGAGATGCATCAAAGTTATCCATTTAGCTCCACTCTACAACTCGTCCTATGTCATAGGAGAACATGAATCTACAAAAAAAAAACATACCAAGAGCATCATAAATAAATCGTGGGACGATCAGCACTCCCTCACCACTGCACTGGAATGTCAGCCTAGATTATGTTCTCAAGTCTCCAGAGTAGTACTGTGAACCCACAACCTTCAGGCCCAGAGGAAAGAGTGCAACCCACTGAGCCACAGCTCGGAAACTGTCACAGTTTACACCCTCACCTTACTTATCATATTCTTAGGCTTATTTTAATGTGAGATGAAGCACTGTATTGTTTATTTTGTTGGGCAATATGTGTAATTTAATTCCTTTGAGTCCAATTTGACTGACATTAAAAGCATAATCTGTATAATTTACCTTTATTCTAATTGTATGTTTTATTTTGTAAGTAGTTTTATCACGAATACGTTCTGCCATGTTTTAAGCACTGTCATGTTTGGTTGATCCTTTTCTAATTAACAATGAAATTCAAAGCATGGCCTTAATTTCAGTGGACATAGACCTCTCGATACTCACAGTTCCACCGTTCCCATAATAATCGCAGACATTGCATCAGGTATTCATTCATTTTGGAATTGTTTGCTGGTACAAACATGACCTTTTTACATTAAACTTGCACCCTCCAGCCCCAGTTCTTTTTTGATCTCTCCCTCATTCCATCAAAGTATCACTGTATTTTTATCCCTTATGAATAAAGGAAAGGAAAGGACTTGCATTTATATAGCGCCTTTCATGACCTCAAGACGTCCCAAAGCGCTTTACATGCAATTCAGTACAATAAGCTTTTTAAATCTCATTATCAAAGTTAAACACTCCAACTAACCAGATTCATATGATATTATTAGAGTTTAAAATCCCAGCTCATCATAAGAACATTAAAACATAAGAAATAGGAACAGGAGCAGGCCATACGGCCCCTCGTGCCTGCTCCACCATTTAATAAGATCATGGTTGATCTTCTAACTCAACTCATTTTCCATCCTATCTCCATATTCCTTGATTCCCTTAGTGTCCAAATAGCCATTGGTCTCATTCTTTAATATACACCGGTCCCTAATGAAATGCATTTACTGTCAACATTACACCTGAGACTTTTTATGGCCTACAAATTAATTCCTCCCTTAGATACTTGTATCTCCCTTGTATACCTCAGCTTCTCTGTATCTACTTTACTTCTAATGTGACTGTGCTGCACTGTTTGACCTCTTGGATTCCTATACGATCAATCTCCGGGCCTTTCACACATTTGTTCAGTTCCCTTCTTCTACACCTGCAACCCACAAATCTCCCACATGGCCTGACCTTGATTTTGTTATTCGAGCATCTGGAACCCCCTTAGCCCATGGCTGTTGCTAATCCTGAAGTCCCCAGTGTGCATGCAGGCCCAGTTTCCGAGTCCTGTAAGCAGTCACCCATCATCCCCACGGTCCCTTTCTGTGTCTCCTTTATTTTTATTCCTTCATGGGATGTGGGCATCACTGGAAAGGCCATCCCTAATTGCCCTTGAGAAGGTGATGGTGAGCCGCCTTCTTGAACCACTGCAGTTCGTGTGGTGAAGGTTCTCCCACAGTGCTGTTAGGTAGAGAGTTCCAGGATTTTGACCCAGCGACGATGAAGGAACAGCGATACATTTCCAAGTCGGGATGGTGTGTGACTTGAGGGGAACGTGCAGGTGGTGTTGCCATGCACCTGCTGCTCTTGTCCTTCTAGGTGGTAGAGGTCACCGGTTTGGGAGGTGCTGTCGAAGAAGCCTTGGCAAGTTGCTGCAGTGCATCTTGTAAATGGTACACACTGCAGCCACGGTGTGCTGGTGGTGGAGGGAGTGAATGTTTAAGGTGGAGGATGGGGTACCAATCAAGTGGGCTGCTTTGTCCTGGATGGTGTCGAGCTTCTTGAGTGTTGTTGGAGCTGCACTCATCCAGCCAAGTAGAGAATATTCCACCACACTCCTGACATGTGCCTTGTAGATGGTGGAAAGGCTTTGGGGAGTTAGAAGGTGAGTCACTCGCTGCAGAACACCCAGCCTCTGATCTGCTCTTGCAGCCACAGTATTTATGTGGCTGTTCCAGTTTAGCGTCTGGTCAATGGTGACCCCCAGGATGTTGATGGCGGGGGATTTGGCGATGGTAATGCCTTTGAATGGCAAGGGGAGGTGTTTAGACTCTCTCTTGTTGGAGATGGTCATTCCCTGGCACTTATCTGGCGTGAATGTTACTTGCCACTTATCAGCCCAAGCCTGGATGTTGTCCAGGTCTTGCTGCATGTGGGCACGGACTGCTTCATTATCTGAGGGGTTGTGAATGGAACTGAACCTGTGCAATCATCAGCGAACGTCTCCATTTCTGACCTTATGATGGAGGGAAGGTCATTGATGAAGCAGCTGAAGATGGTTGGGCCTAGGACACTGCCCTGAGGAACTCCTGCAGCGATGTCCTGGGGCTGAGATGATTGGCCTCCAACAACCACTACCATTTTCCTTTGTGCTAGGTATGACTCCACATGCAGCCAGTCGCCGATGACTTTTCAGTCTGTCTGTGGGATATTGTTTAAGTGACACCATGCCAACATGGTCTGCCTATTGGATTAAGCAGTTCATGAATTCCATCATTTTCAAAACAGTCGTAGGAATTCTTTTTAAGGGGCAGTATTTTACTTTTTTGTGACTTTTAGCACTTCACTTTGAACAGAGTTGAACATTTCAAGAATATAAAGATTAATTAACGTGTGCAAAAACAAACCTTGCCCGTTTTTAATCTTAACTTACAGATCAAGTATGCTTCAGGAAACCAACAATCTACAGGAGTGGGCAACATAGAAAAAAAAGAAAGAAAGACTTGCATTTATATAGCGCCTTTAACAATCTCAGGATGTCCCAAAGCATTTTACAACCAATGAAGTACTTTTTTGAAGTGTAATCACTGTTGTAATGTTGGAAATGCGACAGCCAATTTGGGCACAGCAAGCTCCCACAAACAGCAATGTGACCAGACAAATGACCAGATTATCTGTTTTAGGTGTTGGTTGAGGGATAAATGTTGGACAGGACACCTGGGATAACTCTCCTGCTCTTCTTCGAAATAGTGTCGTGGGATCTTCTAAGTCCACCTGCGAGGGCAGATGGGGTCTTGGTTTAACGTCTCATCTGAAAGACGGCGCCTCCGACAGTGCAGCACTCTCTCAGTGCTGCACTGGGAGTGTCAGCCCGGATTATGTGCTCTGGAGTGGGATACTAGCATATGAATGATTAACCCACTTGTTTGAAAACCTTCTCTTGTGTTATTTTATCGGAGAGGCTATCCTATTTAAAATAAATGGATTAACATCTCCACTAAGATTGCAGAGAAAGGAATTCCAAAGAAACACAACCATCCACACCCTAGAATCCCTCAATCATGGAGATGATTGACATCATTCTACTTACTAGGAGTTCACTGTTGCTGGATTTGAAGTACCTCCCTTGCTTGGTCATCTTAAACAAATGAAATAAGCACCATTCGTATCAATGTGACCCATGAAGAAATGAAGAGTTAAATCTGTCACTTGAGTGCCATAGAAATCCTGCTTCCTCCACTATCACTACTGCATATCCTCTGTATATTCTCTCTAAGGACCCATTCATAATCCAGGAGAAGCCAACTCATTTTCAGAAAGACGGTCCGTTTCCTTACGGACAGCACTTGTGGCATTCGGCACACTTTGGAGCAGCTTGCTTGCAGTCTGTCAAACGGAAAGATGTCAGGCACTTCTGCTAACAGCACCTGCTGCCTCTACCTCGTTAGAGATTTTTTTTTAAAAACCTGAGCGAGGCGAATTTTACAATACCTGCAGTGAGTATTTGTGTTATAATCTGAAGTGTACGGCCCTGAAATTCCACGGGTGTTGTAAAGGTCTCCTGCCAAAACTCTAGTGGGAGATCGGTGGAACAGCCGGGGAAACCAAGGTTATGGCCTTTTTCTGCCATTTGCGCCGTTTCACTGGTCTCCTGCCGGAGTTGCGGTGGGAAACGGTAGACCCAGAAATGGTCATTTTCAGTGTTTATCCCATTTTCCTAGGGGTTCCGTTGGACCCCAATAGAGTTACAATCTGGTACAATCCCTGTGGGATAAGTAAGTGGAATACATAATAATAATCATGGGTCAGATCACCATTTGACACAAGCTATGGGGACAATAATGCATCCTTGGTGCTGTCTGCAGGAGTTCTGCTCCTTGGGTGCTGCATGTTCCCACATTGTTAAGACCTAACCTTGTGCTATAATTCAAGGTCAGCTCCTTTGCATCATATTGCAGTGTTCCTGGTACACAGTGCATAAAGCAAACGGGTGCATTGCCTGGCACCAGCAGCTCCTAAAGGGCTGCTGGTCACTTTAAAGCTACAGTACTACTGAGGGTTAGAAATAGCTGCAACAGGATCAGGATGATGAATGGCAAGCTTCCAGGCTGCAGCTTTGGAGGTCCTGTTTTTTTAAAAATTAATTCTCAGTCTGTGGGTGTCATTGGCAAGTCCGACATTTATTGCCCATCCCTAATTGCCCTTGAGTGGCTTGCTAGGACACTTCAGAGGGTAGTTAAGAGTCAACCACATTGGTGGAAGACTGGAGTCACACATAGGTCAGACCGGGTAAGGATGGTAGGTTGCCTTCCCTAAAGGATGTCAGTGAACCAGTTGGGTTTTTCGAACAATCCGACAGATTCATGGTCACTTTTACTGATACCAGTTGCAGAAAGTGCTGGACAGAAGGGCAATACTTTTTGGAGCAGAGGGCTACCCCGCTCTGGTAAGTAATACCAGAGTAGCCTGGAACGGAAGTAGCAGAAAGAATAAATGCTCTCTCGCCTGTGACCAGATCCTCAGAGCAAATGAGAAAGAAATTTGCTGATGTCCAAAAGATGCAAGTGTGCTCACACTTTGCTTAATTTTACCATGTTGCCTTATGATGCCTCGTAACAGCACTTCACTGTTTGAAATCTTTTTCACTCAGTTAGTTTTGTATCCTACAAAGTGAAGACATTCTCTTCCCTGGCACCACTCTAAGTGCTGCGTCCATGTACCACTCTGCAACTTTATTCCTCAGTATTGTACGTGCTTGCCCCACTTTCAAAGTTAGCGCAGCATCTCGAAGACCCTGGGGTACATTTTAAGTCACAGCAGGAACCCGCACTGGAGAGTTCACTTCTTGCCTGCCTACGGCAGAATGAAGCCGTGGCTATTTTAACCTCTGGGCCTCATTAACAGCCGACATCCCACCTGGATGGGTGGGAAGTGGTTGGGGGGGTGCTGTGGAAAATTGGACAACCCTTGCTCACCCGCCAACACTCAGGTAAGTATGGGGACCAGGTGTGGGGGGGGCGGGTTCTGAGGCTTCTTGCTGTAGGGAAGGGCGGACAGCCTGGTGCAGGGGAAACCTAAATATTCTTTGTGGGGGCCTGGAGGAGCACTCCTGGAAAGTAAACAAACTTACCTTGAACGGGCTCTTCAGCTTCCGATCCTCTCCCGCCAGGCCTTTACCTGGCGGGAAAGCCGTGATGGATTCCCCACTCAGGCCAGAGTTAAAATTGCAGTCGGGGCCCGCTAACACCTCCAGGTGGGCCCACTCCTACCCTTTGATGGTATGGTCTCAATAGCTGTGCCTCCACTGATGAAATGCCAACTCCAACTGAGAGCCAGCGACACCTTCTATCCCACCACCTGAGCCAAAGTAGATATTAGAAAGAGCAACCAAAAGTTTGGTTAAAGAGCTGGTTTTTAGGGAGGGTCTTAAAGGATGAGAGGGAGTTGGAGAGGCGGAGGGGTTTAGGGTGGGAATTCCAGAACGTGGTGCTGAAGTGACTAAAGGCTCGGCCTCCACTGGTGGGCGAAAACAGCAGGGGTTGCACAAGAGAACAGAGTCAAAGGAACGGAGAATTTTTGCAACAGTACCTAAAAATAATTTGCAAACAAAATCCATCACCTTGTACAAATAATGTATTCTCACAATGACTTCATGAAATTGTCCTTGGATTCAGGTAGGTGAAAGTAATTTTCTCTTGAAGAATTCAATAAAGTAGAAGAAGCATTGGTCTTCCTAAACTATCATTATCGTACGTGAATTACATTTTAAGGAACCGTACAAGATCCAATATTGTCTCACATTCGGGCAAATAGAATTTACAAACTCAGGGAATGATTTACAATTCCATAAATTTGAGTTGTGCTTCACTCAAGGACCTGTGAGGACACAAGCAATGTATTGAATTTCAATTGTCTCTGGCATTTATCTATTGAAATGGTTAAGAAATGGTCAGTCATTTATTTGTTGTTTGTGGGATCTTGCTGTGTGTCAATTGACTGCCACATTTACCTACCGAACCATAGTGACAGCAATTCAGAAACTATCCATTGGTGGTCAAGTGCTTTGCGATGCCTTGAGGATGTGATAAGACCTTGTATAAATACAAGTTCCTTTGTTCATTTTAGGTTATAACCCTTCTGGGAACTGATGAATGCGAGGTGTGTGTGTAGCCTTGCCTAATGCCTGAGAAATTCCCTCAAAATGATTGGAATGACCCTACGGTGAAAAAAAACAAGACTGTCTTGACATTCACAGGCCGAAACAAGAACAAATGTAAGGAATCTTACAACACCAGGTTATAGTCCAACAGTTTTATTTGAAAATCACAAGCTTTCGGAGGCTTTCTCCTTCGTCAGGTGAAGCGTGGGATTCCCTGAAGGTTACCGCATTTATAGTCAGAGAACAATACCTGGTGATTACAGATAATCTTTCCAACTGCCTGTTGTCAAGGCAATCAAAGTGTTCAGACACAGAGATGTTACATACAGGACCACCGAATATACAAACAGCCAGAACAAAAGACAGAGAGAGAGAGTGAGAGAAACATCCGAAAGGAAGAGAAAGAGAGAGAATGACCAGTTGTATTAAAAACAGATAACTTTTTTTTCCCTGCTGGTGGGGTTACGTGTAGCATGACATGAACCCAAGATCCCGGTTGAGGCCGTCCTCATGGGTGCGGAAATTGATAGCCAAGTTCCGCACCCATGAGGACGGCCTCAACTGGGATCTTGGGTTCATGTCACGCTACACGTAACCCCACCAGTGAAAAAAAGTTATCTGTTTTTAATACAACTGGTCATTCTCTCTCTTTCTCTTCCTTTCGGATGTTTCTCACTCTCTCTCTCTGTCTTTTGTTCTGGCCGTTTGTATATTCAGTGGTCCTGTATGTAACATCTCTCTGTCTGAACACTTTGATTGCCTTGACAACGGGCAGTTGGAAAGATTATTTGTAATCACCAGGTATTGTTCTCTGACTATAAATGTGGTAATCTTCAGGGAATCCCACACTTCACCTGACGAAGGAGAAAGCCTCCGAAAGCTTGTGATTTTCAAATAAAACTGTTGGACTATAACCTGGTGTTGTAAGATTCCTTACATTTGTCAACCCCAGTCCATCACCGGCATCTCCACATCATGGAAACAAGAACAGTTCAGGTCACAGAGAGTATTTTTGAGCCATTTGCTGTAGGATCATAGAATCATAGAAAGGTTAGAGCACGGAAGGAGGCCATTTGGCACATTGAGTCCGCGCCGACTCTGTGCAAGAGCAATCCAGCGAATTCCTCTCCCTCACCCTATCCCCGTAGCCCTGCAATTTTTTTCCTTTCAAGTACTTATCCAGTTCCCTTTTGAAAGTCATGATTGAATCTGCCTCCATCACCCCCTCGGGCAGTGAATTCCAGATCCTAACTACTTGCTGTGTAAAAAAGTTTTTCCTCATGTTACCTTTGGTTCTTTTACCAATCACCTTAAATCTATGTCCTCTGGTTCTTGACCCTTCTGCCAATGGGAACAGTTTCTCTCCATCTACTCTGTCTAGACCCTTGATGATTTTGTATACCTCTATCAAATCTCCTCACAACCGTCTCTGTTCCAAGGAGAACAACCCCAGCTTCTCCAGTCTATCCATGTAACTAAAGTCCCTCATCCCAGGGATCATTCTAGTAAATCTCTTCTGCACCCTCTTTAAGGCCTTCATGACTTTCCTATCATTTCAAAAAATTCTCTCAGTGACTCCCGGGAGAGTTTCAACCTCCTTGAACACTGATTCTCTTTTAGGCCTTGGTCACAGATTCATCCCCCAGATATGGTACTCAGTGATCACAACAACGTAAGCTGACTGAACCTGACGTGTTAGAGTTTAATCAGAAAAAAAATAGCATTTTTCACACATAGCAGTAAATTGGAGATGTTAACCTGAAGTCTTGATCTGATGGATCAGGTAAACCTTAAAGATCCCATTAAGAAGAAAAGCAGTGTGCTCTTCCAGAGTGGTGGCCAATATTTCTCTCTCAATAAATGTCACTGGCAATCAGATTGACTGCTCATTGATGGCATTGTTGTTTGTTTAACATGAATGGTGCAAAATGGCAGCCACGTTACCCTACATAATAACTGCCACTGCAGTCCAAAAGGTAACATAAGAACATAAGAAATAGGAGTATGAGTAGGCCAAATGGCCCTTCGAGCCTGCTCCGCCATTCAATCAGATCGTGGCTAATCTTCAAACTCAATTCCACTTTCCTGCCCGATCCCCATATCCCTTAATTCCCCTAGAGTCCAAAAATCTATCTATCTTAGCCTTGAATATATTCAACGACTCAGCATCCGCAGCCCTTTGGGGTAGAGAATTCCAAAGATTCACAACCCTCTGAGTGAAGAAATCTCAGTCTTAAATGGCCGACCCCTTATCCTGTGACTATGCCCCCTAGTTCCAGACTCTCCAGCCAGGGGAAACAACCTCTCACCATCAGCCCCCTCAGAATCTTATAAGATTCAATGAGATCACCTCTCATTCTTCTAAACTCCAAAAAGTATAGGCCCATTCTACTCAATCTCTCCTCATAGGACAACCCTCTCATCCCAGGAATTAATCTAGTGAACCTTTGCTGCACCGCCTCTAAGGCAAGTATATCCATCCTTATTTAATGAGACCAAAACTGTACGCAGTACTCCAGGTGAGGTCTGACCAAAGCCCTGTACAATTGTAGTAAGACTTCCTTACTCTTGTACTCCAACCCCCTTGCAATAAAGGCCAACAAGCCATTTGCTTTCCTAGTTGCTTGCTGTACCTGCATGCTAACGTTTTGTGTTTCTCGTACAAGGACACCCAAGCCTTTCTGCACACCAACATTAATAGTTTCTCACCATTTAAAAAATATTCTGTTTTTCTATTCTTCCTACCAAAGTGAATAACCTCACATTTCCCCACATTATACTCCATCTGTCACCTTCTTGCCCACTCACCTAATCTGTCTATATCCCTTTGCAGACTCTTTGGGCTCGAATTTAGCAGGCCTGCGGGTTCCCAGCAGGTGGTCCTCCGGGAGCGTCGAAAACGCGAACGGCGAAATTAGTGGGTTGCCCACGCGATCGTAGCAGGCAATCCACTAATAGGATCCAATTACCTGCTCCTCCGGGGTCCGCGGCGCTGGCCTGCGCGTCGGGCGGGCTGCGCATGCGCAGTACGATCTGTCAGCTGGAGGCTCTCTAGTTAAAGGGGCAGTCCTCCACTGACAGATGCTGCAACCAATGGGACAAATTGCAGCATGGAGCAGCCCAGGGGGAAGGCTGCTCCCAGTTTAATGATGCCTCACCCCAGGTATCATCAGATGGGGTGAGGAGGAGGGGGAGGACACAGATCTTCCACCTGGCGGGCGGGAGGAAGCGGCCTGCCTCTGCCACCAAGAAGGCCTGGCTCGAGGTGGCAGAGGGGGTCACCTGCGCCACCAACATATCGCCCACCTGCATACAGTGCAGGAGGCGCTGCAATGACCGCAGTAGGTCAGCCACAGTGAGAACACGAAGTCTTTCCCCTACACTCCGTCTGCCACAACACTGCCCCCACCCCAAATCTCCTTCGGCACCGCCAACACTATTCTGTCACATCACCCTTCATGCCCACTCACACCCCATCCTCATCTTACCTCCACCTACTCACCTCGCCAGTACTCATCCTGCCACTAACACGCGACCCAATCCTCATACAATCTCATGGCTCCATCCCATACTCACCCTCTCGTGCATCTCCCTCACGGCCAGCCTCACTCAACCTGCCACCACCTGTGCTGCAGCCACAGGGCATGCATCACATATGTGCAGTAGGCAGGGTAAGGCAAACGTCTCGTCAGCATGAAGGGGGTGCACAAGGGTGTCTGAGGGTTTGTCATGGGTGTTACCCATATTGAATTTCAGAGCCACAAACAGCACACATTATATTGACACCACCACTGCCATGTCTCCGCGAATCCTGTCCATTGTGTCCAATAATGCCCGCTCCTGGGTATCACTATGAGGACCCACCACTGATGCCACCCATCGTGTTACTGCAGAGTAGGTGCAGGTGTATTTGCAGGGCTCGTCCGCGCAGACAACTGAGAGACATCGGCGGTGTTGCCGGCTGCACCCTGGAAGGATGCGGAGGAGAAGGTGTGGAGGACAGTGGTGACTTTGCCAGCGACAGGTAAGCAGTTGGTGCTGGGGCCAGCCAGGAGCAGCTCGGCATGAAAGAGGCTGCAGATCTCCACGACTACATGTCGAGCGAATCTGCGCCTCCCTGTGCACTGCTGCTCGGAGAGGTCCGGGGAGCTGCGCCTCGGTCTGTGGACCCTGTGGCGAGGGTAGTGCCCTCTGCGACACGTCTCTCTCTGCGGTAGCCCTCCCTCCTGCTGTGCAGGTGGGCGTGCAACCACACCGTGTTGGGGGGATCCACGTCTCTGCGGCGGACGGCGTGGACTGCGAGGCTGCTGGTGGTGGTCATGCTCTTCGTCCTCCGAGGGTGTCCACACACCACCCAACTGGCAGGTGTTGGTCTGAGGGGTTGTGCAGGGTAGGTGTGTGGGTCCTCGGACTGGGGCTGCGGTTTCGTGTCGGTCTGTCCTCTGGCTTGGCCGGGGGGTGGTGGGGGGCAGGGGTTTCCCTATGTGACGCGGTGGCCTCCTGCGTGGGTGAGGGCGCTCCCCCGTGGAGCGCACCTTGGCACCTGCCACAGGCTGCTGGCTGCAACACGCCTGGTTTGAAGGGTCCTGTTTCCCCCAGTGTGGGAAACTGACTGCTTTGAACGTAAAATCCCACACTTCCTCTTTTGACAGCTGCTTCAGCTCATTAACTGACCACAACGAGCAAGTTAAGTACTCTCAAGTGGAACCCCGCTGGCTTTAATTGCCTGCGGGATTCCCACCAGCGGGGCTTGCGCACGCAGCCCCGCACGTCAGCGCGGTACCCGGAAGTGGCCGGGATTTCGTTCGAATCCGGTCACGTGATCGGAGATCGGGATTTTCGGGGCCCCCCCGCTGGAAACCCGCAGGTAACCCGACCCTAAAATCGAGCCCTTTGTGTCCTCCTCACAGCTTACTTTCCCACTAGCTTTGTATCATCAGCAAACTTGGATATATTGCTCTCGGCCCCTTCATCTAAGTCGTTAATGTAGATTGTAAATAGTGAGGCCCAAACAATGATCTTTGTGGCACTCCACTAGTTACAGCTTGCCAACCTGAAAATGACCCGTTTACACCCACTGTCTGTCTTCTGTCCCTTAACCAATCCGCTATCCATGCTAATATGTTACCCTCAACCCCATGAGCCCTTATCTTGTGTAACAACCTTTTGTGTGCCACCTTATCGAATGTCTTTTGAAAATCCAAATATACGACATTCACTGCTTCTCCTTTATCTACCCTATTAGTTACATCCGCAAAAAACTCTAATAAATTTGCCAAATATGATTTCCCTTTCATAAAACCATGTTGACTCTGCCTAATCATATTATGATTTTCTAAGTGCTCTGTTACCACTTCCTTAATAATGGGTTCCACCATTTTCCTGACAACTGATGTCAGGCTAACTGGCCTATAGTTCCCTGTTTTCTCTTCCCCCCCCCCAACCTTTCTTGAATAGCGGGGTCACATTTGCTACCTTCCAATCCGCTGGGACCGTTCTAGAATCTAGGGAATTTTGGAAAATCACAACCAATGCATTCACTATCTCTGCATCAACCTCTTTTATAACCCTCAGACGTAGGCCATCAGGTCCAGCGGATTTATTGGCTTTTTGGCTTTTAGTTCCATTAGTTTCTTAAGTACTTTTTCTCTGCTGATATTAATTACTTTAAGTTTTTCACTCTCATTAGACCCTTGGTTCCCCACTATTTCTGGTATATTTTTTGTGTCTTCTACTGTGAAGACAGATACAAAATATTTGTTTAACACATCTGCCATTTCCTGATTCCCCATTATAATTTCCCCAGTCTCAGCATCTCAGGGAGCAATGTTTACTTTCACTACTCTCTTCCTTTTTACATATTTGTAGAAGCTCTTACAATCCGTTTTTATATTTCTTGTTAGTTTACTTTCATATCCTATTTTCTCCCATTTTATCAATTTTTTGGTCCTCCTTTGTTGGTTTCCAAAACTCTCCCAATCCTCAGGCTTACTATTCTTCTTGGTAACATTATAAGCCTTTTCTTTTAATCTAATACTATCCTTAACTTCTTTAGTTAGCCACGGGTGGATCACTTTTCCCATGGAGTTTTTATTTCTCAATTGAATGTATATTTGTTGAGAATTATAAAATATTTCTTTAAATGTTTGCCATGCTTATCAACCATCATACCCTTTACTTTAATTTCTAAACCTACCTTAGCCAACTCGTCCCTCATTTTGATGTAATTGGCTTTATTTAAGTTTAAGACTCTAGTTTCCTATTTTAGTACTCAAACTCAATGTGAAATACTATCATATTATGATCACTCTTCCCCAGAGGATCCCTTATTGTGAGATTACTAATTAACCCTGTCTCATTACATAATACAAGATCTAAAATAGCCTGTCCCTGGTTGGTTCCATGATGTATTGCTCTAGGAAACTCTCTTGAATGCATTCCATGAACTCGTCCTCCAAACTACCTTTTCCAATTTGATCTGCCCAGTCTATATAAAGATTAAAGTCCCCCACGATTACTGCATTACCTTTGTTACAAGCTCCTATTATTTCATGATTAATACTCTGTCCAATGGTATTGCTACTATTATTGCACTGAATTACATAGAATATACAGCATAGAAATTGACCATTTGGCCCAACGGTTCTGTGCTGGTGTTTATACTCTACACGAGCCTCCTCCCATTATAATTACCTCTTCCCACCCTCCCTCCATATCCCCGTTTTCCCTTCTCCCTCGTGTTTGCATCAAATCTCCCCTTAAATGCATCAATGCTATTTGCTTCAACCACTCGTGTGGCAGTGAATTCCACATTTACACCACTCTCTGTGTAAAGAAATTCCTCCTAAATTTTTTATTTGATTAGTTAGTGGTTATCTTATACTTATGCCCTCTTCTTCTGGACCCATCCACATTTATAATAGTTTCTCCATATCCACCCTACCAAACCTTCAGAATTTTAAAGACCTCTATCAGTTCTCCTCTTATTTCTAGAGAAATAAGCCCCAGTCTGCTCAATCTTTCCTATTAGTTGTATCCTCTCTATTCTCGTAACATCCTTTTGAATCTTTTCTGCACTTTCTCCAGTGCTTCAAGATGCTTTTTATAGTAAAGAGACCAGAACTGCTCACAGTACTCCAAGTGTGGTCTAGCCAAGGTTCTATATAAATTTAACATTACCTCCCTGCTTTTGTATTGTATTCCTCTAGAAATGAAAATAAACCCCAATAATTTGTTTGCACTCTTTAAGCCTTATCAACTTGTATTGTTATTTTTACTTATTTATGTATCTGTATTCCCAGATCGCACTGCTCTTCTAACCCATTTAATTTCTTACTTTCCGAGGGATAAGTGGCCTTCTTATTCTTCCTATCAAAATGAAGGATCTCACACTTTGCCAGAGTGGGACTGCTCGCTGATGATTGCACAATGTCCAGCTCCATTCTCAATTCCTCAGATAAAGAAGCAGTCCATACCCACATGCAGCAAGATCTGAACAACACCCAGGCTTGGGCTGATAACTGGCAAGAAACATTGCCATGCAATGACCATCTCCAACAAGAGAGAGCCTAACCACCTCCGCTTGACATTCCATGGCATTACTAACACCTCGTCTGCTACCATAAACATCCCGGGGGTCACCATTGGCTACAAACTGAATAGAACCAGCCACGTAAATGCCATGGCTACTAGAGCAAGTAAGAGGCTGGGTATTCTGCAGTGGCTTGCTGGATGCCAGGGTTTATCTTAATATGATTGTTGAGTAATAAAAGGGAGAGAGCAACCCAAATAACCAACTCATGAGGAAAAATAAAATGATTGAATCGATGAGGAAAGAAATATACTTATCCAATGACAAAGAAGAAAATTGACAGACATATTCGACAGACTCAAGAAAAGTAATTATAAAGATTTTTTAATGAAAATTATTAGATTTATTTATGAAAATCATTTACCAAATGCTTTCCATTCAGATGGTGCCCTTTAAAGCCAGAGCCCCATGAATATGCTAGGAATATAAGCGTAATGCAAAGGCATACAAATAGTCTGTATCACTTCAGGCAGTCTGCACAGATAACCAGTATCAAAGCTTCACGCAAAACTTCTCCTATCTGGGGAACTCTCCCACGCAGAGTCATCAACTGGAACACGGAGAACTTTAAATGCGGATTTAACTATCAGTGGCCAGACCAAAGTTACTGGAGCACAGATCAGGCTGTGAGAACCCTCTGATTTTGTGCTGCTACCTCAGTACGACATCTTCAGCTTTGCTCTGCTCCGGGAGGCAACCACTGTGATCAATCTTGTGAGACATTTTCATTGTTACAGTTGGCTCTGTCTGATATTACATGACCTAATGTACAAGAATAGAACAGCTGCACTGTCAAGAGAAAGTGCCGAGTAGGAACAAGGGCCTTCCCACAAGGAGGGACAGAAGATGGGAGGTAAAGTCATCCCTTCTGGCTACTTAAAGAATAACATTTCTAAATTCTGGAAGCAGATCATCTGTCACCCTTGCTGGGACTCGGGCATGGTCTGGGTGACACAAAGGAAGAGATCATTTGAAAGTGGAAGGGGAAATAGGAAATACATCAAATTTACATCATAGATACTATTCTTCATCAGCTCAAAGAGATTTGGGTTGAAAAAATTGCTTTGTGTGTAATTAGTAATCAATATGTTAACACATTTGTATAAAATTCCTTTGTCTGCTATTTTGAAAAAGGCATTAGCCTACTTATTTCAAATAGGTGACGGTCTTAGTTTCATACAAACACATTCATGCTTTTGTTAATAATGTCACACTCCTATTGACCTTCTTTCAGTCAGTCCAATCCATGGTTACAGGATTAAGACAGAATTTGACAAATCAAGTGCATACCAAACGAATGAACAAATTTAAAAATTTGCCTTTCACAACCTCAGGACGTCCCAAAGCGCTTTACAGCCAATTAAGTACTTTTTGAAGTGAAGTCACTGTTGTAATGTAGGAAACGCGGCAGCCAATGTGCGCACAGCAAGTATTACAAACAGCAATGAGTTAATGACCAGATAATCTGTTTTAGTGATGTAGGTTGAGGAATTAATATTGCCCAAGACACCGGGGAGAACTCCACTGCTCTTTTTCGAAGAGTGCCAAGGGATCTTTTACATCCAGGGCAGACGGGGCCTTGATTTAATGTCTCATCCGAAAGTCGGCACCTCCAGCAGTGCAGCACTCTACTGTCAGCCTAGATTATGTGCTCAAGTCTGTGGAAAACCATAAAGACCACATTAATGTAGAAATACGTGAACAGTTACTTGACCACAAAAAAAGAAAAGCATGATGGGTATTTGACCAATGTTAACTCCTTGACTCCCATACATGGGGTAGTTACAATTTCACACACACACACAGAAAGACACAATTGTCCTTGGTACGTTGATAATTAATTTGGCTGTCCAGGTGCTTGGTACTGTCTGGCCTCCCCCCACCTCCCCCCGTGCAGATAAGGGTATTGCTGACTTATAATATAATGAGAATACAGTTTCTTGAGAGGCCATGTGGCCTTGATTCTGACTTCAGCCCTGTGATTAATCAGCTTTGAAATTTAGGGAGGTGGTGTTCTCGAGCCTGCGAGGCCTGCTACGTGCCAAAACAGGAATGAGCTATGGATGTCCAGAGGAGGCAGGCTCCCTGCTTGATTGACTAACCACTTCAACTAATGGGGAATGTACGTGTACGCCCATATTCTATGATAAACAGATATTGCTGATTGAACTGTATAAATGTGGGCTGTGTCCTTTGTCCGGGGAAGTGGTAGTGCTGACCATTGTCAGAGCAGATCTTCCCTTGAGCTCAAGTTTCTCTTAATTAAAATTCTTACTTGTCTAAAAATAAGTGTTTGGAGTTAATGCATTGTATATAATAGGTAATTAAATTTTCAACAAGTCTCTAAAGGGAGCAAGAAAGAATACATCGCGATAAGGCTGGAAAAATAAGGCAGCAGAATAAAATAAACCATCACTTTAAATTGAAATACATCTAATCTGCTTTCACTTTAGTTCCAGACACTCCCGGTAAATTTTGTGAAGCTCCATCCCCAACGGACAGCCTTACTCAACTTGAGCATGGGCGGGAGAACAGGGCACAGAGATCAGTGGGCCCGATACTTGTTCCTCTCGATTTTCCTCCGGGAGCCTCACCTCATAAAATTTACCCTTCCATGTGACCAAGTCTGAAGAAGAAGTTGTGAAATCAACTGTAAAAAGACTAACAATGAGAGAGAATAAATGGGGATTGGAAAAAGAGAAATTGCTCAGGAAGAATCAAAAATAATTCTTCAAATCAAGACAATACTGTCATGCCAAAGGCACTCGAATACATCTATTCTTCAAAATAAATTTTCCATGCAGTCACAATCAATTTCAATTCAGTCCACTCAATTCATGCTGGCAAAGTTGAGCACAAACAGACAAACAAGATGCTACACAGAAAAATAAAATTTAACCTGCACTAACATCAACTTTACTTTCACAATCGGACTGCATCTTATTGGAAGTAGACATCAAAGACTCAATGTACACTCTGCACATTCACACAGTCCTTACAGTCTCAAATTTGAATGTTTTTTGTTCATTCGCACAATGTGGGCATCGCTGGCAAGGCTGGCATTTATTACCCATCGCTAATAGGTACAACTGAATGTCTGAGCGGCCACTTCAGAAGGCGGTTACGAGTCAACCTTGTCAATCACGCAGCATCAAATGCTCCACATTTTGATGACAATGAATATAACAAATGTTATATTATGCCTTGTCATAATGGCAAAGGCAGCAGGATGGTGCACTGTAACCTAATCTGGTGCTCCATGGAGTGGTATGTTGCTGGTTCATGCCTATTACTGATCTCGGCCCTGTTATTGTGGACAGGTTGCAGGTACAAATCACATGTTTTTCCACAAGGAAGTCATAATAGTTCATCTCTAGGCTGATTGCAGGCTTCTTGTGACTGCTGGGCCCGATATTACCATGGCGACGGATTCGCGGCGGGGGGTCGATAGTGAAATCAGTCTGCCCCGCGCGCAATCGCAGGCTGATTGGATCCACTTACCTGGTCTTCCGGGTTCCCCGCTGCTGATCTGCGCGTCGGGCGGGCTGCGCATGCGCAGTAAGGTCTGTCAGCTGGAGGAGCTCTATTTAAAGGGGCAGTCCTCCACTGACAGATGCTGCAAGAAATAGGAAAAATTACAGCATGGAGCAGCCCAGGGGAAAGGCTGCTCCCAGGTTTAATGATGCCTCACTCCAGCTCTTATTGGATGGGGTGAGGAGGAGGGGGAGGACAGAGATCTTCCCCCCGGCGGGCGGGAGGAAGCGGCCTGCCTCTGCCACCTAGAAGGCCAAGCTCGAGGTGGCAGAGGAGGTCACCTGCACCACTAACATATCGCCCACCTGCATACAGTGCAGGAGGTGCTGCAATGACCTAAGTAGGTCAGCCAAAGTGAGTATACTTACTCATTCCCCTACACTCCGTCTGCCACATCGCCGCCCCCACCCCACATCTCATTCTGCACTGCCAACACTACTCTGTCACATCACCCCTCACACCCACTCAAACCTCATCCTCATCTTACCTGCACTTACTCACCTCACCAGTATTCATCCCGCCACTACCACTCAACCCAATCCTCATACAATCTCATGGCTCTATCTCATACTCACCCTCTCGTGCATCTCTTTCACGGTCAGCCTCACGCAACCTGCCACTACCTGTGCTGCAGCCACAGGGCATGCATCACATATGTGCAGTAGGCAGCGTAAGGCAAATGTGTTGTGAGCATGAAGGGGATGCACAAGGGTGTTTGAGAGTTTGTCATGGTTTCTACTTATATTAATTTCTGATCAACTCACATTACATATTATATTGGCACCAGTACTGCCACGTCTTTGCGAATCTTGTCTGGTTTGTGCAATAATGCTCTTTCCTGAGGATCACAATGAAGACCCACACCTGATGTCACCCATTGTGTCACTGCAGAGTGGGTGTAGGTGTATTTGCAGGACTCGTTTGTGCAGATGACTGAGAGATGTCGGCGATGTCCCCGGTGGCACCCTGGAAGGATGCGGAGGAGAAATTGTTGAGGGCAGTGGTGACTTTGACAGCGACAGGTAAGAAGATGGTGCTCAGGCCAGCCGGGAGCAGCTCGGCATCAAGGAGGCT
This sequence comes from Heptranchias perlo, assembly GCF_035084215.1. NCBI lineage: Eukaryota > Metazoa > Chordata > Chondrichthyes > Hexanchiformes > Hexanchidae > Heptranchias > Heptranchias perlo. The sequence goes on from NC_090328.1 coordinate 15,342,932, forward strand.
GCAGATGTCCACGACTACAGGTCGAGTGACTCTGAGCCTCCATGTGCACTGCTGCTCAGAGAGGTCCAGGAAGCTGAGCCTCGGTCTGTGGACCCTGTGGCGAGGGTAGTGCCCTCTGCGACGCATCTCTCTCTGTGGTTGCCCTCCCTCCTGCTGTGCAGGTGGATGTGTCACAGCACTCTGTTGTGGAGCTGCACGTGTCAGAGGTGGACGGCGTGGCCGGCGAGGCTGGTGATGCTGTTCGCCCTCCGAGGAGGTCATGACTGCAGCTACGGCGGCCCCCATCCGGAAGATGTACATCTGAGGGGGTCCGCAAGGTAGGTACATGTCTCTGGACCCCGGGGTAAGTGTGCAAGTTGGTGAATTTGATTGTTAGGAGGAGGGTGGTGGAGGCCAAACTTTGTCCAAAGTGACAGAGTGGCCTCCTGCAATGAGTGAGGGTCTCCCCCCCAACCTGTCAAATGAACCTTTGCAGCTGCCACAGGCTGATGGCTGCAACACGTCCATTTGAACTGGGAGTGTTTCCCCCAGTACGGGAAACAGTCCCTGTCAGTTGCAAAATCCCATCCCTGCTAAAATAACAGGTCAATCAGGTCTGTAAACAAGCTGAAGTACCTGCTCAATTACTTTAAGTGACATCCAGCCGGCTTAATTGCCGGTGGGAGTCCCACATGCGGGGGCTGTGCGCGCATGTCAGCACGTCAGTGGGGAACCCGGAAATGGGGCGGGTTGGAGCTGGGTCCCTGACCCGCCCGGGAATCCCTGATTTTCGTAGCGCCCCCCCCGCCACGAACGCACCCGATCGCGGGTGCTAAAATCGAGCCCCTGGTCTCAAAGGAGCAACAGCAAAGGTTTCAAAACGGTCATTCAAGTTTCCTCTCAGCTACAAATGTTGCCTAGCAGGTAAAGAGTTAGAAGGAGTAGAGGAGAGGTTCCCGACTGGTTAAGCCGTATAGATCAGGAATGTCCCAGTTTGGATTCCGGGATTCCAGTTAGGGCAAGATGCTGAAGCTGGCCTCATTATCCATAGGCTAGGGAAGGAAAAAATCAGCCACAATTCCTGATTGCTGTCGAATATCAATTGCTGGCAGTGCTTGTGTGTGGATGCCTGGTGAAGACAGGCTCAGGCAGAGCTGGATTAAGAATTCCTGCAACCCTGGGCACCAAATATACTTGGGCCCCCTCGCTCGCCTCGGGCTCTGTGGAAAGCGCACTTCCCAAGCCTGAGCCGCGTTCCCGCTCCGGGTTTTTAGTCTGGTTTTGAGAGGCGGTGTTGTACCAGAGGCAGAGCCTGGAGCAGGGAGGAGGTCAGGTGGCGTTCAGGGCTCGGCCTGGCAGTTCCGCGCCCGGCATTCGTTAAATATGTAAATTCCTCAGTCGGCGTCAAGCCCGTCGCTCCCCGTGCTACCTCTCTGCTCTCAGCCGGCCCGAACCACGCCCTCTGCATCTGATCCAGTGAGACTTCCACATACTCCCTGTTGCACTGTGTGCGTCACGACGTGCTAGACCATTCTGGCCGGGACCCCCATATCTTGCAATGCAATATCCCCAAATTCAAATATCCCTCGCCGAGAGCTACCCAGCAGGTGTCTGAGCTCGCTGGTCTTATGTAAGTGAGGTCCGAGGCCCAGTATCGGGTGGGCCTTGAGCCTACCCATTCCGCTGTAGTGATCGATTCCTGCTTCTCCCAGTGTATGTGCAAATTAAAAACTTCCATTATAACCACATTGTTTTTGTGCTTCCCTGATCTTTCCCTGATTGATGCATTCCCCCCACTACATCACTACTATCAGGAGGTCTGTAAGCAACTCTCCCACTCTCCCCATCGTGTTTCACCTTTACTGAAATCCCTTCTTATGACTGCTGTAAATGTGTCTTTTATCAACATTCCTACTCTCCCTCCTTTTCCAATTTCCCTGTCCTTTCTAAAGATCGTATAGCTTGTAATATTTCCATCCCAGTCATTCACAGCTTGTAGCCAGATCTCTGTAATGGCTACTACATCGTATCCTTTAAGCTGAATTTGTACTTCTAACTGACTTGTTAGATGGTTCAGGCCTCCCAGAATAGGCTTTAGGCAGACTCCGTGGATGCACTGCTTATTTTGTGCTCATTTTGGGCCGAAGTTAAAGAATTAACCCCAGTGCGTCCAATCTGGGGCACTCCCGATTTTCTGATTATCAATGTTTATGAATGGACAACTGAGAGTGCCCTGAATCAGGCTTGCTGACACCTGACCCGAATCTCTGCTCGACGTTCCGAGCGCAGGCTTGAAAAATTTATCCTACACAACTCCTGATTCAGACAATTACATTGGCTCTCGCAATGGACATCTTACATGGTGGCTGGAATCCACTTACAAAATTGATGATCCCAGTGACTGGAAAGATCTTGCATTTACATAGTTCCTTTCGTGCTCTCAGGACATCTCAAGTTGCTTCAACCAACTAATTACTTTTGAAACGTAGTCACTGTTGTACTATAGGGATACCCAGCACCCAATTTGCACACAGCAAGGTCCCACAAACAGCAATGAGATAACTGACCTGTTAAACTGTTTATGGTGCTGTTGGTTAAGAGATAAATGTTGGCCAGGACGCCCGGAGAATTCCCCATCTCTTCAAATAGTGCCATGGGATCTTTTACATTCACCTGAGAGGGCAGATAGGGTCTCAGTTTAACATCTCACCTGAAAGACTGCCTCAGTACTGCACTGGTGTGTCAGCCTAGACTATGTGCTAAAGACCCTGGAGTTGTACTTTAACCCACAACCTTCTGACTCAGAGGTGAAAGTGCCACCCACTGATCGAAGGCTGACACCATAAGGTCCGATATTATTCCTTTATCATTTTCAGCTTACGTTAATGAAATCCCTGCATTGTCCTCCAATGAAGATTTTTTATAATGTGGTGTGGGGTGATATGGGTAGAACTTTCAACTTAGGTCGGGCCGTGAAATGGATGGTAGCGGATCGACCACCCATTATACACTCAGCGGAAAGGAAAATCAGGCGGGCTGAATTATAACTGATCTGCTGCTCCCCCCCCCAACACACTTTCTCACATAAACAAATTCCTTTCAGTCAATCTGTTTTCGTTCTTTTGCGCTCTTGTGGTTGGCCTTTTTAAAAATAATATACCTGAATGTTGGTCATGGGCAGTGTTAAATCCCAAATCATGTTGAACTTATTCGAGCTGTGGTTCTATCATCCAAAGGTGTCTTGACTTCCATTTTCTGCATGCTGTAGGGGTCATTTGCCATTACCAAGTCGAGCTGAGAGCAGCCTTTCATGGCTCTGCTGACGCAATTGGTCAAGAAGCAATCATAGGAACATAGGAACAGGAGTAGGTCATTCAGCCCCTCGAGCCTGTTCTGCCAATCAGGCATTACATTTACTAAAAGTAAAAACAGACAAACTGGAAACATACGGCAGGTCAATCATCAGCTGTGGAGGTGACAGGCAATCAATGTTTCAGGCTGATATCCTTCAAAACAATCACATTTATCAATTTGGACTCCAAACCCCTTAGAAATTCACAAGTTATATTTGATTGGTTGAAATCAGCCATTAATCACCTTCTAGATCACTTTCTGTATGAAGAAGATCCTTCTAATATCAGTCCTAAAGTTGCCTTTTACTACTTTGAACCTGTTCCTCCTCCTACAATTTATTTTAAAGTAGCATTCTGAATTAACCTTTTACACACTGTTTACTTTAGAAGATCACCTCTCTGATGCCTCCTTTACAGGCTGAAAATCTCAAGTCTCTCCTGACATCCCTCATAACTCAGATCCCTGACACTAGGGATGAGCCCCGTGGCTCTTCTCTCCACTGCCTTGAGTACTTGAACGTTTCCCTTGTTTCTCAGCGACCAGGACTGGACTGAGTGCTCAAGGAGCAGTCTGACCAGAGCACTGTACAGTTTGATCACAACTTCTTCTGAGTTGGATTCTATTGCTTTGGCCCTGGAGTTCAATATTCTACTGACTTTGTTGATTGCCGTTCTGCATTGGTTGGACATGTTGAGTGTTGAATATGTTAAGACTCTTAGATCTCTTTCAACTTCATCGACAGCTTTTTGGCCTTTATATCTAGAGGACTAGAGTACAAGGGGGCAGAAGTTATGCTGCAGCTATACAAAACCCTGGTTAGACCGCACCTGAAGTACTGTGAGCAGTTCTGGGCACTGCACTTTCGGAAGGACATATTGGCCTTGGAGGGAGTGCAGCGTAGGTTTACTGGAATGATACCCAGACTTCAAGGGTTAAGTTACGAGGAGAGATTACACAAATTGGGGTTGTATTCTCTGGAGTTTCGAAGGTTAAGGGGTGATCTGATTGAAGTTTATAAGATATTAAGGGGAACAGATAGGGTGGATAGAGATAAACTATTTCCACTGGTTGGGGATTCTAGGAGTAGGGGGCACAGTCTAAAAATTAGAGCCAGAACTTTCAGGAGCGAGATTAGAAAACATTTCTACACACAAAGGGTGGTAGAAGTTTGGAACTCTCTTCCGCAAACGGCAATTGATACTAGCTCAATTGCTAAATTTAAATGTGAGATAGATAGCTTTTTGGCAACCAAAGGTATTAAGGGATATGGGCCAAAGGCAGGTATATGGAGTTAGATCACAGATCAGCCATGATCTTATCAAATGGCGGAGCAGGCACGAGGGGCTGAATGGCCTACTCCTGTTCCTATGTTCCTATGTTCCTAGCTGCTTCAACATGAAGTATACCTGTTGCCCATTATTCCATCCTATGTGCAACACTTCACCTTGATCTGCATTAAATTTCATCCGCCATTGTTCGGCCCACTAACATATTTGGTTTCGCCCATTCAGCATTTTCAGGATTGCCTCCTTTGATTCCGCTGCCCCTTCCTAATTTGGTGCCATCAGCAAATTTGCACTGGGTTTCAGAATCCAAGAAACAGTAATGGTCCCAAAGCGGAGCCTTGGGTCACTCCACACAGTACTACCCCTTACCCTTGACATTGTTCTTCTAACCAGTACCTATTGTTTCCTTCTACCCTTCAGCCAATTTCTTCTGCATGCTTTGCCCTGAATCCCCACAGCTTTGTGCTTAATTAGTAATTTTTTTGTGTGGAACTTTATCAAATGCCTTTTGGAAGTCTAAGTACACGACGGGGTACTTTTTCATCAGCCCCACTTAGTCAGTAATCTGGCAGAGCGGACCACCCACCCATTTTATAACCCACCTGGTTTTCTTTGCGTTAAAATCATTGGTATAAATTTCGGGTGGGTTCTACAATGGGTGGGTGCTCTGCTTCCCCACAGAACTGCACCAGTTTGCCATAATCAACCTGGGTTGTCACTTCCTTAAACAAATCAAGAAGGTTGGTCATAAAGTCATAGAATGATACAGCACAGAAGGAGGCCATTCGGCCCATCATGCCCTTGCCAGCCCTTTGAAAGATCTATCCAATTGGTTCCACTCCCCACTGCTCTTTTCTCATAGCCCAGCAAATTTTTTGTTTTAAAGTATTTATCTAATTCCCTTTTGAAAGTTACTATTGAATCTGTTTCCACTGCCCTTTCAGGCAGTGCCTTCCAGATCATAACAACTCGCTGCGTAAAAAAAAATACTCCTCATTTTCACTCTGGTTCTTTTGCCAATTACTTTCAATCCGTGTCCTTTGGTTATTGACCCTCCTGCCAGTGGAAACAGTTTCCCCCTATTTACTCTATCAAAAAGATAGGATAGTCCAACAACAACATTTATATAGTGTTCTTAACCTGGTAAAATGTCCCAAGGTGCTTCACGGGAGTGTTATCAAACAAAATTTAATACCAGGCCACATAAAGAGATAGTAAGACGGGTGACCAAAAGCTTGACCAAAGAGGTAGGTTTTAGGGAGCGTCTTAAAGGAGAAGAGAGAGGTAGAGATATCTAAAGCCAAGTTAACTGCTGTTCACTAGGCTGACATTGTACAGAAAATCTCCAAGTTTACTCCTGACAATCGATTCCATCATTTTACATGGAACTGAAGTTAGACTTATGGGCCAATAGTTGCCTGTGCCTGTTTTGTCACCCTTTTTGAATGTGGGCAAAATATTAACCTGTTTCCAATTTACTCGGATCTCCCCAGTGTCTTTTGACTCCCTCATAATGAAGGTAGCACCTCACAAATCTCTCGCTAATCTGTCTCAACACTCTGGGACAAGTACCACCTGACTTTGGGGATTTATTTGATTTAAGCCTTTGCAGCTTGTTTAGTTCTTCCATCTCATTTGATTGCAAAGTTCTGAGTGATGCCTTAGTGCTCTTTTTTGGGAGGGAAAGTTGCCCCGGCCGGAGAGTCTAGAACTAGGGGGCATAGTCTCAGGATAAAGGGTCAGTCATTTAGGACTGAAATGAGGAGAAATTTCTTCACTCAGAGGGTTGTGAATCTTTGGAATTCTCTACCCCAGAGGGCTGTGGATGCTGAGTTGTTGAGTATATTCAAGGCTGAGATCGATAGATTTTTGGACACTAAGGGAATCAAGGGATATGGGGATCTGGCGGGAAAGTGTAGTTGAGGTCGAAGATTAGTCATGATCTGATTGAATGGCAGAGCAGGCTCGAGGGGCCGTATGGCCTACTCCTGCTTCTATTTATTATGTTCTTGTGTAGTTCATGTCTGCCCTTGTGAATACCTTGAGGAAATAATCATTCAGAATATTTGCTATCTTGTGCTCATCCTCATTTTGAAGCCCATTTGCATCTTTTAATGTTCTCTCCTCTCCCTGGAGGTTTGGGGCATGATTTTTACTTGGAGCCGGGAACTCAGCGGGTGGGTAGATTTTCACGTGGGAAACCCGGAAGTGAAGTGAATGTGTTGGAATCTGCGATCACAGATCAATGGAAGGTAATTATTTTTGCTTCCGGGTTTCCCGTGTGACAGCCAGCCAGATTGACAGGCCGGCTGCCTGTCGGGATGGAAAAGAGCTGGGAATCAGAGAGGACGGAGGGAGAGATCATGGACCAGGGACGACATCGGGGGTGGGGGGGGGCTTGGAAAAATTCACGGGGGGGAGTCTCCCATCTGGGGGGGGGGTCTCCCATCGGGGTGGGTCAGACATCGGGTGAGGGATGAGTCGGCCAATCCCGGGGATCCGATCACGGCAGGTAAGCTTGTTGGTCCTGGAAGAAACACCCCTGGTGCCCCTGGCCCTCAAGCAATGCAATACCTCATGGATCGGCCCTTCTCCCCGCCTTTCACCTGATGAGAATCAGAAGCCATGGGAAACCCATGCAGTTGAAGTAACTTCAGCCTTAGAATCAAGAAAAAATTAAGTACCTCAACTATTTCAATGAGGTAAATTGCCCCTTTAACAATCCGTCTGATGGCATTAAGTGGGGATGGGACTTCTGGGTTTCAGATGTGCGTCCAAACGTGCCTGGGTTAAACCCGGAAGTGGGCGTGTTGGAGCCGGGTTGCAGTCCCACTTCAAAAAGCTAATATTTTAACCTCCCACCTGCCCCCAACCTACCCGTTCTTTGGGGTTAAAATTACCTCAATGGAGTGATGGATATATCTGATAGTCTGTGCTGAGACTGAGATGAGGAGGAATTTCTTCCCTCAGAGGGTTGTGAATCTTTGGAATTCTCTACCCCAGAGGGCTGTGAATGCTGAGTCATTGAGTATATTCAAGGCTGAGTTAGAGAGATTTCTGGACTCTAGGGGAATCAAGGGATATGATGATAGGGTGGGAAAGTGGAGTTGAGGTCGAAGATCAGCCATGATCTGATTGAATGGCGGAGCAGGCTCGAGGGGCCATGTGGCCTACTCCTGCTCCTATTTCTTATGTTCTTATGTGCTCACGTAGCTGAGTGATGCGATGTATGGAATGTATCTGCCCCTTTGTGAGATAAATCTGATTTCCCGATGGTTGATTGGAGAATCTAATAAATCGGACTGAACTTCAACTTAACACGTACGCTGATTAAGGCTTGTAAAGCCAAATGGTTGTTTTGATCGCTTAACCCTTCCTGAGATAGAACTATATAATATTAATTGTTATTTGTGTAATAATATTGTCAAATTTCTCCATGCTTGTTGCTGCCATTTGTAGAATTTCTTTTGCGGTTTATTTATTTTTTGTGCCTGTCTTTGTTATATTTGCTCAGTGCTTTAGTGCATGTTCAGTTCGTTCCTTCTTCATCGCTTTTGCTCATCCCATGGTTATAAATGAGAAACAGTAGCAATTCTGTATTAATTGACGATGTGGAGATGCCGGTGATGGACTGGGGTTGACAATTGTAAACAATTTTACAATTGACAGAGTGTTCTAGCAAGGGGAACCAGTTAGATTAGGATGCATTGAGTTATTGTGGCTGTAAAGTGTATATTATGAATGATTATCACCAGCTCTGACTACAGTGTTCCTCTGAGTAAACACAGTAAACTCAGAAACATCTTAACAAGTGACGTTGAATTTATTGAACACTAGGATCGGGATCAGCCCACACCATCTGCACATTCATGAGGATTGTGATAAACGCCGACTTGGGATCTGCAGATGGCATTTCTTGGCTTAATGAAGATAAGCATGTAAAAATATTAAACATGCTGCATCACTCACAGCTTTCAAATTGCCCTCAAATGATTTGTAATTTTTTCTTTCTCTCAGTCATACCGTTCAAAGGCTCTACAACATATTGGAGGAAGTGAAGTTGAACGTATGCAAATAGATTACATTGACGCTGCTTTGTCGTTACATCTCCAAATTAGGAGAATTAGGGAGAAAAAGGCCAATTTTACTAAGCTGAGAAATGATTTAGCAAAAGTGGACTGGAAACAGCGTCAGAGCAGTGGGAGGCATTCAAGAAGGAGATTCAAGGGGTTCACAGAAAACATGTTCCCACAAAGAAAAAGGATGGGACTCACAAATCTAGAGTCTCCTAGATGACAAGGAGCATCCAGGGTAAGATCTGGCAAAAAAGGGAAGCTTATGTCAGACACTGAGAGCTCAATACTGCAGAAAGCCCAGAGGAGTATAGAAAGTACAGGGGTGAAATTAAAAAGGAAATTAGGAAAACAAAGAGAGGGCATGGAAAAATACTGGCAAGTAAAATTAAGGAAAACCCAAAAATGTTTTGTAAATACATAAAGAGCAAGAGGATAACTAAGGAAAGTGTAGGGCCTATTAGAGACCAAAAAGGTAACCTATGTGTGGAGGCAGAAGATGTGGGTATGGTTCTTAATGAATACTTTGTGTCTGTCTTCACAAAAGAGGAGGACGATGCAGACATTGTAGTTAAGGAGGAGAAGTGTGAAATATTGGATGGGATAAACATAGTAAGAGAGGAAGTATTAAGGGGATTAGCACCTTTGAAAGTAGATAAATCACCAGGCCCGGATGAAATGTGCCTCAGGCTGTTAAGAGAAGCAAGGGAGGATGTAGTGGAAGCTCTGACCATCATTTTGTAATCCTCCCTGGCTACAGGTGTGGTGCCGGAGGATTGGAGGATTGCTAACGTTGTATCGTTGATAATAAGGGAGAAAGAGATAGACCGAGTAATTATAGGCCAGTCAGTCTAACCTCGGTGGTGGGCAAATTATTGGAATTGATTCTGAGGGACAAGATAAATCGTCATTTAGAAATGCACTGATTAATCAAGGACAGTCAGCATGGATTTGTTAAGGGGAGGTCGCGTCTGACTAACTTGATTGAATTTTTGGAGCAGGTAACAAGGAGGGTCGATGAGGGTAAAGCGTTTGAGGTAGTGTACATGGATTTTAGTAAGGTATTTGACAAGGTCCCACATGGCAGACTGCTCAAAAAAGTAAAAGCCTATTGGATCCAAGGGAAAGTGGCTAGTTGGATCCAAAATTGGCTCAGTGGCAGGAAGCAAAGGGTAATGGTTGACGGGTGTTTTTGCGACTAGAAAGCTGTTTCCAATGGGGTCCCACAAGGCTCAGTACTAGGTCCCTTGCTTTTTGTGGTATATATTAATGATTTGGACTTGAATGTGGGGGGCATAATTAAAAAGTTTGCGAGTCAAAAACTGGCAGTGTGGTTGATAGTGAGGGAGAAAGCTGTAGACTGCAGGAAGATATCAATGGACTGGTCAGATGGGCAGAAAAGTGGCAAATGGAATTCAATTCAGAGAAGTGTGAGGTAATGCATTTGGGGAGGGCAAACAAAGCAAGGGAGTACACAATAAAGGGGAGGATACTGAGAGGTGTAGAGGAACAAAGGGACCTTGGAGTGCATGTCCACAGATCCCTGAAGGTAGCAGGACAGGTAGATAAGGTGGTTAAAAAGGCATACGGGATACTTTCCTTTATTAGACAAGGCAAAGAATATTGGAGCAGGGAGGTTATGACAGAACTGTATAAAACATTGGTTCGGCCACAGCTTGAATACTGCATACAGTTCTGGTCAACACATTACAGGAAAGATATGATTGCACTAGAGAGGAGATTTACGAGGATGTTAGGAACATAGGAACATAGAAACAGGAGTAGGCCATTCAGCCCCTCGTGCCTGCTCCGCCATTTGACAAGATCATGGCTGATCTGTGATCTAACTCCATATACCTGCCTTTGGCCCATATCCCTTAATACCTTTGGTTGCCAAAAAGCTATCTATCTCAGATTTAAATTTAGCAATTGAGCTCGTATCAATTGCTGTTTGCGGAAGAGAGTTCCAAACTTCTACAACCCTTTGTGTGTAGAAATGTTTTCTAATCATGCTCCTGAAAGGTCTGTCTCTAATTTTTAGACTGTGCCCCCTACTCCTAGAATCCCCAACCAGCGGAAATAGCTTCTCTCTATCCACCCTATCTTTTCCCCTTAATATCTTATAAACTTCGATCAGATCACCCCTTAACCTTCTAAACTCCAGAGAATGCAACCCCAATTTGTGTAATCTCTCCTCGTAACTTAACCCTTGAAGTCCGGGTATCATTCTAGTAAACCTACGCTGCACTCCCTCCAAGGCCAATATGTCCTTCCGAAGGTGCGGTGCCCAGAACTGCTCACAGTATTCCAGGTGTGGTCTAACCAGGGTTTTGTATGTTGCCAGGGCTGGAGCATTTTAGCTACGAGAAAAGATTGGATAGGTTGGGGTTGTTTTCTTTGGAACAAAGGAGGCTGAGGGGAGATTTAATTGAGGTATATAAAATTATGACAGGACTAGATAGAGTGGATAGGAAGGACCTATTTCCCTTAGCAGAGGGGTCAGTGACCAGGGGGCACACAATTAAAGTAATTGGTAGAAGGAACAGAGGGGAGCTGAGGAGAATTTTTTCACCCAGAGGGTGGTGGGGGTCTGGAAATCACTGCCTGAAGGGGTGGTAGAGGCAGAAATCCTCAACTCATTTAAAAGCTACTTGGATGAGCACTTGAAGTGCTGTGACCTACAGGGCTACGGACCAAAAGTGGGATTAAGCTGGATAGCTCTTTTTCGGCTGGCATGGACACGATGGGCCATTTGGCCTCCTTCTGTGCCGTAACTTCTTATGATTCTATGATCTCACTGCTGATTGTTTTAGTGATCTAAATGACCAGCTGTAATGTTTGTTGTAAATTTCAAAATCCAGCTGCATGGAAGTTCATTTTTAACCTTTCATTGCTTCTATCAGTTTTGTTTTATTTCTATCTTTGCTTTCAAGGTCATCCCAATACAAGATGGGTGCAAGTACAGGCAAATATTAATTCATTGATTCATTTTTAGATTAGATAGTAGCTAGAGTTTAGGTACTGATTTTCATTTCCATTTCGGAAAATCTTTCCCCTTAACAAATCTCAGAGCTCCCATTTCTCCCTGATGAGTGAATTAGCAAAGAGAAAAAGAATGTTTGAATTTTCTGACTGAATTAATTGTGAGCCAACAATATTTCTTTTGAATTCATAAACACATATATAATAAATTCTACTAAACTAGAATAAAAACAATGCATTGATGGACAGGAATCTGGTTATAATTTAAAAATGCAATTTCATTTAAAACTAACAGACTTGAGCACTAACATATTCTAATGTCGATGCTATGGATTTCAGTCAGATGCCAACAAGTGTTGTGAGGCAAGACCAATTAACGAAACCAGTTAATATGATAAGTGCGTGCTAGCCCATGTGTAGCAACTAGTTTCATGCCCAGAAAGCCTGAAATAACTGAGGGATAAGAATATAAAAACATGAGAAATAGAAGCAGGCGTCGGCCATCGCCCCTTGAACCTGCTCCACCATTCAATAAGATCATGGCAGATCTTTGACCTCAACTCCATTTTCCACTCAATCCTCATATCCCTTAATTCCCTTAGAGTCCAAAAATCTATCCGTCTCAGCCTTGAATATACTCACCGACATCCACAGCCCTCTGGGGTAGAGAATTCCAAGGATTCACAACCCTCAGGGTGAAGAAATTCCTCCTCATCTCACTCCTAAATCACCGACCCCTTATCCTAGTTCTAGACTCTCCAGCCAGGGGAAACAGCCTCTCAGCATCTACCCTGTCAAGCCCTCTCAGAATCTTATATGTTTCAATGAGATCAGCTCTCATTCTTCTAAACTCCAGAGAGTATAGGCCCATTCTACTCAATGGGATGCAATGCTTGTTCACATTTCCTTGAATTGTCAGTAAATGTGAAAGAAAGAAAGACTTGCATATTTATTACACCTTTCACAACAGCCCAAAGTGTTTTACAGCCAACGAAGTACTTTTGAAGTGTAGTCACTGTTGTAATGTAGGAAACATGGCAGCCAATTTGCACACAGCAAGGTCCCACAAAAAGCAGTGGATAATGACCAGATAATCTGTTTTTAGTGATGTTGGTAGAGAGATAAATATTGGCTAGGAAACTGGTGAGAACTCCCCTACTCCACTTTGAAATGGTGCCATGGTATCTTTTAAGTCCACCTGAGAGGCCAGGCGGGGCTTCAGTTTAACATTTCATCTGAAAGGCAGCACCTTCCAGCAGTGCGGCCCCCCCTCAGTACTGGCACTGAATTGTCAGCCTAGATTTTGTGCTCAAATCTCTGGTGTGGGACTTTGAACCCACAAGTTTCCAACTCAGAGTTGAGAGTGCTGCCCACCGAGCCATGGCTGACACTTCCAATTTACCCAGAGCTCTAATTGCCCTAAAAACGCATAGAAACACAGAGAAGTTACAACATGGAAAAAGGCATATTGGCCCAAACAGTCCGTGTCTCCCTTTACCTTACATGCGAGCAAATAGTTCTAATCATACTTACTCACGCTGTTCTCCTATCCCTTCAAACTATTTTGCTTCATCCACTTATCCAATCTAATCTTGGACTTTGAAATAATGTCTGCCTCAAACATTAGTCCTGGAAGGGAATTCCACAGCTAATCTCCAAGACACGTTCCTTGCTTCCAATCCTCATTCACTGTACCTGCTGAATACCATGCAACGGATCACACCCCATAAACAAGACTACTCTTGCTTAGTGTTGTAGATTAGCTGGCCAAATGGGCTTTGAGAATTCTGTGTTACATTTTCTTGCTTTCTTCTGATCCTTCTGTTTGCACCACCAAAGTGCCTGACTGAAATTCTAACCAGAATGAAAGAATAGATACCTGACTCTTGATCGACCATCAGCTCTTGCACTACATCTCGGTTCAATCTTGCCTGCCATTCTGCTGTCTCATAGGAATTTTGCCTCACACTTGGCATCTTTATCAGTCAGAAGTATACTGAGCCAACTTTATACCTGTTCATAACTTCTGTAAATCTGTTATTAGAACTTTAGTTTTAAAAAATAAAAGCTATATGAATATCTGATGGTAGTGTAGCGGTTATATTACCAGACTAGTAATCTGGAAGCTTGGACTACTTATCCACAGAATAGTGAGTTCAAATCCCACCAGGACAATTTGAGAATTTGAATTTGGAAAAATAACAAGCTGGTGTTAATTAAAGTATTTTTTTTATTCGTTCACGGGATGTGGGCGTCGCTGGCGAGGCCGGCATTTATTGCCCATCCCTAATTGCCCTTGAGAAGGTGGTGGTGAGCCGCCTTCTTGAACCACTGCAGTCCGTGTAGTGAAGGTTCTCCCACAGTGCTGTTAGGAAGGGAGTTCCAGGATTTTGACCCAGCGACGATGAAGGAATGGCGATATATTTCCAAGTCAGGATGGTATGTGACTTGGAGGGGAACGTGCAGGTGATGTTGTTCTCATGTGCCTGCTGCCCTTGTCCTAGGTGGTAGAAGTCTTGGGTTTGGGAGGTGCTGTCGAAGAAGCCTTGGTGAGTTGCTGTAGTGCATCCTGTGGATGTTACACACTGCAGCAACTGTGCACCAGTGGTGAAGGGAGTGAATGTTTAGGGTGAGCCAATCAAGCGGGCTGCTTTGTCCTGGATGGTGTTGAGCTTCTTGAGTGTGGTTGGAGCTGCACTCACCCAGGCAAGTGGAGAGTATTCCATCACACTCCTGACTTGTGCCTTGTAGATGGTGGAAAGGCTTTGGGGAGTCAGGAGGTGAGTCACTTGCCGCAGAATACCCAGCCTCTGTCCTGCTCTTGTAGCCACAGTATTTATATGTCTGGTCCAGTTAAGTTTCTGGTCAATGGGAACCCCCAGGATGTTGATGGTGGGGGATTTGGTGATGGTAATGCCGTTGAATGTCAAGGGGAGGTGGTTAGACTCTCTCTTGTTGGAGATGGTCATTCCCTGGCACTTGTCTGTCGTGAATGTTACTTGCCACTTATGAGCCCAAGCCTGGATGTTGTCCAGGTCTTGCTGCATGCGGCCAAGGACTGCTTCATTATCTGAGGGGTTGCGAATGCAACTGAACACTGTGCAATCATTAGTGAACATCCCCATTTCTGCCCTAATGATGGAGGGAAGGTCATTGATGAAGCAGCTGAAGATGGATGGGCCTAAAACACTGCCCTGAGGAACTCCTGCAGCAATGCCCTGGGGCTGAGATGATTGGCCTCCAACAACCACTACCGTCTTCCTTTGTGCTCGGTACGACTCCAGCCACTGGGGAGTTTTCCCCCTGATTCCCATTGACTTCAATTTTACTAGGGTTCCTTGGTGCCACACTCGGTCAAATGCTGCCTTGATTTCAAGGGCAGTCACTCTCACCTCACCTCTGGAATTCAGCTCTTTTGTCCATGTTTGGACCAAGGCTGTAAAAGTGACCGTGAAGCTGTTGGATTGTCATAAAAACCCAACTGGTTCCCTGATGCCCTTTAATGAAGGGAAGCTGCCGCCCTTACCTGGCCTAAGAAACCTCTGTAAAACAGAGTAACAAGCAGTACTGTGGGACTGCCTTCATCACATGGACTGCAGTGGTTTAAGGAGAAGGACACTACCAGCTTCTTAGGGCAACTAGGGATGGGCAATAAATGCTGGCTTTGCCAGTGCCGCCCATAACCCGAGAATGAATAAAAGAAAAGAACAATATAAATTGTACGCTCTGTAGAACATGATAGGTCTTGAGCTGCTGGAACCATGGACACGTCCAACTGAAGGTGACTAAGAGGTCACTTTTTGACTTTCTGCTATTGGCAGGCAGTCTTCCTCGCCACAAGCACAATCCAGGAATTCAGGAAAATCCAGAGCGGTTGGAAAAGTGCTCAGCGCGGACCAGAATTTCTGATGTTCACTCTCAGTAGGTGAGGCTCTTCACCCCCAGCCTAAAATCGGAAAATAACCCCTCCAGTTCTGGATGTATAACGTAAGATGTGAGATTAGGTTGGCACTGTGAAGTTTAACTTGATTTATTTCAAGATCAGGGAGAAACGCTGCTCAAGAGGTCACATAGAATGGATGTAGTTCATGAACGAGCAGATGACCCACGGTGTGCATCAAAAACAGATTAGTGGGCCAAACGGTCTTTGTTCACCCTACTTTTCTTTTTGCCACAAATTGCAGGTTTCCCTCCACTGGTGCTGCAGATTCAAAAGAGTCACAATACAATACTATAATGTGTGTGCATAGAATTACATAGAATATACAGCACAAAAACAGGCCATTCGGCCCAACTGGTCTACGTCGGTGTTTATGTTCCACACGAGCCTCCTCCCACCCCTCTTCATCTCACCCTATCAGCATAACCTTCTATTCCTTTCTCCCTCATGTATTTATCTCGCTTCCCCTTAAATGCATCTCTGATATTCGCCTCAACTACTTCTTGTGGTAGCGAGTTCCACATTCCAACCACTCTCTGGGTAAAGAAGTTACTGTAGGTACTGGTTGAGAGCTGAGGGGTTAGAGAATAAAAAACACATATATGAGGCTGTTTGCTGCATATGAGTCAGTCTTAGGAGGCTAAAAATTCACAAATGCCTCTAAAGTATTCTGTGCAGTTATTAGCTAATAAACTTTTAATGCATTTGTATGCAATTCCCTCTGCCTGCTATTTGAATGGAGACTTTAATCTATTTATTTAAAGGGAATAACACTTCTGTTAAAATGGCAAACAAAGGGATTCAATCAGAATGCATTAAGAGCTCTTGTGTTAATATTTGCACCATTTCCAGGCCAAGGTCTATGAAAAAATGAAATGACTGTGAGTTTCCCTTTGTTATGCTGCACAGGCTCTTGGACATTGTGCTAGTGTTTCCATAATGGTGAAACTATGCTATTATTTAACACAACTCAACACTGATTTGTTTTAAGTCTGCCAATTTCTGTAACCACACCATTAAGGGGTTATTGCTGCAAAACTGCCAGTTTTTAGAACAATGTGCAAATGTCCATCACAACGTGTGAGTTCCCACCCACCTGACAAATGGAGCTTCTACAAATACTACAAAAGGATGCAAGAGAGATTCACTAAGATAATAGTAGCAATCAGAGGCTTTCATTATGAGGAGAGACCGAGAGAATTTTTTCATTGGAGCAGAGAAGTTTAAGACTTGATCTGATAAGAGCACTTCAAATTATGATGGGATTTCCTAAGATGAGTAGGGAGAAATTATTTCCATTCTTCAGCGAATTGACCCTAAGAGTGCATATACTTAAGTTCTCCATCAAAAGAATGAAGGGACAGGTAAGGGGAATGTTCTTTTCCCATAGAGGGTTGTTAGGACATGGGGTGCCTGACCAGAAACAGTGGTGGAAATAGTATCGATAATAGTTTTGAAAGGGAAGTGGATACATTCTTGAAAAAGACAAATTTATCAAGGTTCATGGAAATGGCAGGGGAACGGAACTAAACGGACACACCTTCCACAGGTGCGATGAGCCGAATGGCCTCTTTCTGTGCTGTAAAATTCAATGGGATAGATTTTTTGTCTTTATCGCCAGGCATGCCTTAGTTAGTAGAAGGGCGATATCAAGGACCAGCATAAAAAGGTGCAGGGCCACCCGAACCCCAACTTAGAGGCCAGTCAGCACTCTTACACCTTCCACAGGAGGAATCATTTAAGATAAGTCACAATTTAGGGGATGCACACAACACACCGGTACTAAGGGGAAAACACTGTGGGGAAAAACAATAACATTACTCACAGATCAAAAAGTCTGGATTATCAACTTAATTTAAATTTTTTCCAGAGAGTTTGTTTCTGATTGTGTTGAATAAATGAGCAGCATGTTAAAATTGGATAGCCATGTGGTGAAGAATAGAATACTAGAGCCTGGTATTTAGTTACTTCCAACCTTTATTCACAGAGATTCCCTTTTCTTTAAATTTATTTATATTTACTTACACACACACTAGCTAAGCTCTCCTATAAAAAGGATGCAAGAGAGTTGCCAATTGATACTCACCACCTGAATACAATTAACACTAATTGATATAAATCATACAATTAACACAGCACAGCAAATGTTGGCCACTGATGGGAGCATAAGAAAGTACAGAAGACAGTGTTACAGAAGATAGTTTGAGCCACTCCCTGCCATATGACCAGGGCAGGGTCCTTAAAGGGACAGTTCAGGCACACGACTGAATCTGGCTTGGATTAACAGTTGGAGCGCAAGTCTTCATGGTTGCAGTGGTGTTTCTGCAGGTACATCCTCTTGATCAGTGTAAGGCAACTTTTGGAAACAGATCTTGACAGTAATAAGAAATAGAAACTGTAGTTGGCATTTTGATATGTAGCAAACAATCTCAAATATTTTCAATGAGATGATTCCTGACTGCACTGCCTAATTCCAGAACATCACTCCCATGGCATTACCTACTCCTATTCATATTGTATTGCATGTAGCTGCTCCTCTTGTACGTCCAAATGTATTTCTCTTCTTAAAGTCAGCTGGTGCAATGTAACAAGTAGCAAGAATCTGAGCGACTTTTTTGGGATTATACTGCACCACCATTTAAAGCATAGGGAAGCATTGAATAAGAAAAGGCCCATTACTCCATCAAGCTCACTCTTTCCACTGAACATGATATTTATCGTTCATCGGTTCTACCCTGCCTTTAGAGAGTTCTGCTTAAATACGCCTTCATTCTTAAATGCAACCAATGATTATTCTGCCAACTAAACCTGGCCTGCTACCTTCCAAAAACAGCATCCTCACCCTCTGGTCCCAGCAGTTCATGCTCCTTCTGAAGGAGTTCTTTGTTATTGATTGCTATTAGTTAGAGTCTGTTTCACATATCCACTTCTGTGGGGGAAAGAAAATCTTCATCTCCAGTCTTGAGACTTGTTAATTTTAAATCTGTGTCCTCCTCACTCTGCATTCATGGTCCAAATCAAATTGTTTGTTTTTCATGAACATCATCAATGCTTCTCAGTATTTTAAAGACCTGGATCAAGTTCCCGCTTAATTCCAATGAATCCAAGCAGTCATTTGTTTTGCGATTTCCTGAATCCTTTCCATAAATGCAACTGTGCACAATATTCCAAAAGTGACTTCAATTACTGATTGATTAACAATGTTGGAAAAACCTGTTTCAACTTAATGTTACATGCTCTCAAGATGTATCCTGGTGTTTGATAAGCTATATTAATAACTCTGTGCACTTTCAGTGAATTAGCATTAATTTTCACTTAAATCCTATCTAATTAAGTTGTCAACCATGGCTAAGTGGTAATTTTCTTTCCTCCAAGTCAGGAGATTGAGTCACACTTCAGGTACGAAGCTGGCACCTCAGTGCAGTCGTGAGGCAGTGCTGCACTGTCAGAGGTGCCATCTTTCAAATTAGATGTTAATTTGAGGCCCTGTCCCTCTTAGGTGGATTTAAAAGATCCTATGACACTATCTGAAGACGAACAGGGGAGTTGTACTGGCCAATATTTATCCTTCAAACAGCATAACCAAAAAACAGATTATCTGGTAATTTATCTCTGCTGTTTGTGGGACCTTGAAGTGTGCAAATTGACTTCAACTGTGACTACACTTCAAAAGTACTTAATTTGTTGTGAAGTCCTTTAGGATGTCCCGAGGTTTTGAAAAGTACCATAGAAATGCAAGTTCTTTCTTTCTATTCACTTTCCATCTTCGGTAATAGATAGCCTTGCAATATGTGTAGGTGGTTGCTGCTTCTTGTTTCAATATGCAATAACTTGCAATTATCTGCATTAATATTCATAAACCTGCTCTTTAGCTACTTAATTGGCCTATGTCTCATTGAATAACGCCTTAGCTCAGTGGAGGCTCTCTTGCCATCGCGTCAGAAGGTTGTGGGTTTAAACCCCACTCTAGAGACTTGAGCACATAACCTACACCGACACTCCAGTGCAGTACTGAGGGAATGCAGCACTATCGGAGGTGCCGTCTTTTGGATGAAACATTAAACCGAGGCCCCATCTTCCCCCTCAGGTGGATGTAAAAGATCCCATGTCATTTAAAGAAGAGCAGGGGAATTCAACCAACGCCACCAATACAGACCATCTGGTCATTTATCTCATTACTGTTTGTGGGAGCTTGCTCTGTGCAAGTTGGCTGTTGTGTTTCCCTATGTTACACCAGGTAACTACACTTTAAAAGTAATTTTTTAAAAATTCGTTCACGGGATGTGGGCGTCGCTGGCGAGGCCAGCATTTATTGCCCATCCCTAATTGCCCTCGAGAAGGTGGTGGTGAGCCGCCTTCTTGAACCGCTGCAGTCCGTGTGGTGACGGTTCTCCCACAGTGCTGTTAGGAAGGGAGTTCCAGGATTTTGACCCAGCGACAATGAAGGAACGGCGATATATTTCCAAGTCGGGATGGTGTGTGACTTGGAGGGGAATGTGCAGGTGGTGTTGTTCCCATGTGCCTGCTGCTCTTGTCCTTCTAGGGGGTAGAGGTCACGGGTTTGGGAGGTGCTGTCGAAGAAGCCTTGGCGAGTTGCTGCAATGCATCCTGTGGATGGTGCTCACTGCAGCCACAGTGCGCCGGTGGTGAAGGGAATGAATGTTTAGGGTGGTGGATGGGGTGCCAGTCAAGCGGGCTGCTTTATCTTGGATGGTGTCGAGCTTCTTGAGTGTTGTTGGAGCTGCACTCATCCAGGCAAGTGGAGAGTATTCCATCACACTCCTGACTTGTGCCTTGTAGATGGTGGAAAGGCTTTGGGGAGTCAGGAGGTGAGTCACTCGCCGCAGAATACCCAGCCTCTGACCTGCTCTCATAGCCACAGTATTTATATGGCTGGTCCAGTTAAGTTTCTGGTCAATGGTGACCCCCAGAATGTTGATGGTGGGGGATTCGGCGATGGTAATGCCATTGAATGTCAAGGGGAGGTGGTTCGACTCTCTCTTGTTGGAGATGGTCATTGCCTGGCACTTGTCTGGCGCGAATGTTACTTGCCACTTATGAGCCCAAGCCTGGATGTTGTCCAGGTCTTGCTGCATGCGGGCTCGGACTGCTTCATTATTTGAGGGGTTGCGAATGGAACTGAACACTGTGCAGTCATCAGCGAACATCCCCATTTCTGACCTTATAATGATGGGAAGGTCATTGATGAAGCAGCTGAAGATGGTTGGGCCTAGGACACTGCCTTGAGGAACTCCTGCAGCAATGTCCTGGGGCTGAGATGATAGGCCTCCAACAACCACTACCATCTTCCTTTGTGCTAGGTATGACTCCAGCCACTGGAGAGTTTTACCCCTGATTCCCATTGACTTCAATTTTACTAGGGCTCCTTGGTGCCACACTCGGTCAAATGCTGCCTTGATGTCAAGGGCAGTCACTCTCACCTCACCTCTGGAATTCAGCTCTTTTGTCCATGTTTGGACCAAGGCTGTCAATGAGGTCTGGAGCCGAGTGGTCCTGGCGGAACCCAAACTGAGCATCGGTGAGTAGGTTATTGGTGAGTAAGTGCCGCTTGATAGCACTGTCGACGACACCTTCCATCACTTTGCTGATGATTGAGAGTAGACTGATGGGGCGGTAATTGGCCGGATTGGATTTGTTCTGCTTTTTGTGGACAGGACATACCTGGGCAATTTTCCACATTGTCGGGTGGATGCCAGTGTGTAGCTGTACTGGAACAGCTTGACTAGAGTCGCAGCTAGTTCTGGAGCACAAGTCTTCAGCACTATAGCTGGGATGTTGTCGGGGCCCATAGCCTTTGCTGTATCTAGTGCACTCAGCTGTTTCTTGATATCACGTGGAGTGAATCGAATTGGCCGAAGACTGGCTTCTGTGATGGTGGGGATATCGGGAGGAGGCTGAGATGGATCATCCACTCGGCACTTCTGGCTGAAGATGGTTGCAAACACTTCCAGCCTTGTCTTTTGCACTCACGTGCTGGACTCTGCCATCATTGAGGATGGGGATGTTTGCAGAGCCTCCTCCTCCCGTTAGTTGTTTAATTGTCCACCACCATTCACGACTGGATGTGGCAGGACTGCAGAGCTTTGATCTGATCCGTTGGTTGTGGAATCTCTTAGCTCTGTCTATAGCATGTTGCTTCCGCTGTTTAGCATGCATGTCGTCCTGAGTTGTAGCTTCACCAGGTTGGCACCTCATTTTTAGGTACGCCTGGTGCTGCTCCTGGCATGCTCTTCTACACTCCTCATTGAACCAGGGTTGATCCCCTGGCTTGTTGGTAATGGTAGAGTGAGGAATATGCTGGGCCATGAGGTTACAGATTGTGCTGCTGCTGATGGCCCACAGCACCTCATGGATGCCCAGTTTTGAGCTGCTAGATCTGTTCTGAATCTATCCCATTTAGCACGGTGGTAGTGCCACACAACACGTTGGATGGTGTCCTCAGTGCGAAGACGGGATTTCATCTCCACGAGGACTGTGCGGTGGTCACTCCTACCAATACTGTCCTGGACAGATGCATTTGCGACAGGTAGATTGGTGAGGACGAGGTCAAGTAAGTTTTTCCCTCGTGTTGGTTCGCTCACCACCTGCCGCAGGCCCAGTCTGGCAGCTTTGTCCTTCAGGACTCGGCCAGCTCGGTCAGTCGTGGTGCTACCGAGCCACTCTTGGTGATGGACATTGAAGTCCCCCACCCAGAGTACATTTTGTGCCCTTGCTCCCCTCAGTGCTTCCCAACATGGAGGAGGACTGATTCATCAGCAGGAGGTTTCCGTGCCCATGTTTGACATGATGCCATGAGATTTCATGGGGTCTGGAGTCAATGTTGAGGACTCCCAGGGCCACTCCCTCCTGACTGTGTATCACTGTACTGCCACCTCTGGTGGGACAGGACATAGCCAGGGATGGTGATGGAAGAGTCTGGGACATTGGCTGAAAGATATGATTCTGTAAGTATGGTTATGTCAGGCTGTTGCTTGACTGGTCTGTCGGACAGCTCTCCCAATTTTGGCACAAGTCCCCAGATGTTAGTAAGGAGGACCTTGCAGGGTCGACTGGGCTTGGTTTGCCGTTGTCATGTCCGGTGCCTCGAGGTCTGATGCCGGGTGGTCTGTCCGGTTTTATTATTATGATGACTTTTCGTAGCGAGATTTTACAACTGAGTGGCTTACTTGGCCATTTCAGAGGGCAATTAAGAATTAACCACATTGCTGTGGGTCTGGAGTCACATATAGGCCAGACTGGGTAAGGACGGCAGGTTTCCTTCCCGAAAGGACATTAATGAACCAGATGGGTTTTTACGACAATCTGGTAGTTTCATGGCTATCATTATTGATACCAGTATTTTAATTCCAGATTTTTATTTAATTAATTGAATTTTAAATTCACCAGCTGCCGTGGCGGGATTTGAACTCATGACCCTGGATTTTAGTCCAGGCCCCTGGATTACTAGTCCAGTAACATAACCACTATGCTACCGTAATTCACTGGGTTAAAAGTGCTCAGGGTAATGGAGGAAGCCCGGGGCAGGAGAGGCCCAAAGTTTCCTCGTGGGTCCCATTCCTGCCCCTCCTGTGGTGGGTAAAATTTTGGAGTCTATTATTAAGGAGACAGTAGCAGAACATTTGGATAAACATAATTTAATAGGACAAAGTCGGCATGGCTTTACGAAGGGGAAGTCATGTCTGACAAATTTGCTTGAGTTCTTTGAGGACATAACGTACAGGGTGGATAAAGGGGAACCAGTGGACGTAGTGTATTTAGACTTCCAGAAGGCATTCGACAAGGTGCCACATAAAAGATTATTGCTCAAGATAAATAATCACTGGATTGGGGGTAATATTCTGGCATGGGTGGAGGATTGGTTATCTAACAGGAAGCAGAGAGTTGGGATAAATGGTTCATTCTCGGACTGGCAACCTGTAGCCAGTGGTGTTCCGCAAGGGTCGGTGCTGGGTCCCCAACTCTTTACAATCTATATTAACGATTTGGAGGAGGGGACCGAGTGTAACATAACAAAGTTTGCAGATGATACAAAGATGGGAGGGAAAGTAGAGAGTGAGGAGGACATAAAAAACCTACAAGGAGATATAGACAGGCTGGGTGAGTGGGCGGAGATTTGGCAGATGCAATACAATATTGGAAAATGTGAGGTTATGCACTTTGGCTGGAAAAATCAGAGAGCAAGTTATTATCTTAATGGCGAGAAACTGGAAAGTACTGCAGTACAAAGGGATCTGGGGGTCCTAGTGCAAGAAGATCAAAAAGTTAGTTTGCAGGTGCAGCAGGTGATCAGGAATGCCAATGGAATGTTGGCTTTTATTGCTCGGGGGATAGAATATAAAAACAGGGAGGTATTGCTGCAGTTATATAAGGTATTGGTGAGACCGCACCTGGAATACTGCATACAGTTTTGGTGTCCATACTTAAGAAAAGACATACTTGCTCTCGAGGCAGTACAAAGAAGGTTCACTCGGTTAATCCTGGGGATGAGGGGTGGACATATGAGGAGAGGTTGAGTAGATTGGGACTGTACTCATTGGAGTTCAGAAGAATGAGAGGCGATCTAATTGAAACATATAAGATTGTGAAGGGGCTTGATCGGGTGGATGCGGTAAGGATGTTCCCATGGATGGGTGAAACTAGAACTAGGGGGCATAATCTTAGAATAAGGGGCTGCTCTTTCAAAACTGAAATGAGGAGAAACTTCTTCACTCAGAGGGTAGTAGGTCTGTGGAATTTGCTGCCCCGGGAAGCTCTGGAAGCTACATCATTAAATAAATTTAAAACAGAAATCGACAGTTTCCTGGAAGTAAAGGGAATTAGAGGTTCCGGGGAGCGGGCAGGAAATTGGACATGAATTTAGATTTGAGGTTAGGATCAGATCAGCCATGATCTTATTGAATGGCGGAGCAGGCTCGAGGGGCCGATTGGCCTACTCCTGCTCCTATTTCTTATGTTCTTATGTTCTCCTGGCCCACAAGGAAACTGCTAAAAATTAAAACTGACGTACTTTATCAGCCTTGGCCTGCGCCTGCTCCTTGGTGCCCTGTAGTCCTGGCGAGGCCAGCACTGGGTGGCGAATATGCAACTGCTTCTTAAAATGGCATTGGGGTTAGAGTTATATGATCAGACAGCATGTTTGTTTTGCATTTTAATGAGGCCTTTGTTTGCCGGTGGTTGAAATGAAGACCATTTCATCTTCTAAGGGAAAACTGGATAAATATTTGAAGCAGCGAAAGTGTCTTGTTTTGGAATGTTTAACCATTTATTTCAACAGAAAAGATTTGAAAATAAGGGTTACCTTTAATATTGGATTTTCTTTTCTCACAATGTGCGTTCCCATAAGTTATTTTAAAAAACAGGTCCTGGATGAAAGGTGGCTAATATGCTAAATTGAAGTTGTGTTCCCAGAGACCAAACAATAAGAAGTTTGTTAACTTGTCTGAGTAATCAAAAAAAATTAACACTCATTACGGCGCCAGCAGTGTTCAGGGCAGATCAATTTTGGGAAGGGGATCCGAAACAGGTATTAGGCCCCTTATTTGCTTATGGCAGCTGGCATGACGTCAGTTTCTGGGCCATTCTGTTTAAGTAAAGATGACTCGCTAATGTGCTGGAGGGTAGTGTAGTCATTACTTTATATTATTACATGAACATAAGTTGTATTGATTGAAATAAGTGAATCTATTTATAACTGTCGCCCTGTATGTTCAGTTGATGTAAAATAAAACAGATTAACGAATGGTATCCTGCCTCGTCTCGCCAGGTGTTCACCTGCCTGCCTTCGAAGAGATTGAAGAAATAGATGTACGAAAGAATATCCAGTCCAGATCACTAGGAAATGCAATTGTTATATCCTTGGGTTATACTTTTATAAAAGTGGATAAAGGGCAGTATGAGTCAGCTCCCATAGGAGTAGAATGCTCAGACTGCTTACAGGACCTGATAAGGTATGTATGGCAGACCTGAATTTGTAATGAGAGGATACAGGGAGAGAGATGGGACAGTAGAATTAGGTTTGGATTGCTGTAGCACAGAGCTGGCCCAGGCACGATGGATCGAATGGCCTCTTTCTGTGCCGTAAACCTCTATGGTTCTCACTTTTAATCATTCCACATAGCAGAAAAGCCAAGAAAGATCATTTTCCTTCAGTTGTTTGTATGGGTCTAAGTTATGAGGAAAGACCGTGGAAACATTGGGGTTGACTTTCTGCTTGTTTTCATTAGTTTTGTACCCAGATTCCAGCACAATCGGCCGAACCAGTGCAAACGATGAGGAATTTTATACATAAGTGAGTTTCGTCCAAAACCATTGACATTCATGTTTTCCACAATTTTTTATGCTGGTTTAAGATTCAATTCGCCCGGATCAGGCCCCGCCCACAAACCTGGCCACGCCCCCAAGTCGACATTGTGAGTTTCCACCGATTACGCTGGTTCAGGAAGGCTCTTCAAATTGTATTCATCTTCTTATAGAATCATAGAATCATAGAAGTTACAACATGGAAACAGGCCCTTCGGCCCAACATGTCCATGTCGCCCAGTTTATACCACTAAGCTAGTCCCAATTGCCTGCACTTGGCCCATATCCCTCTATACCCATCTTACCCATGTAACTGTCCAAATGCTTTTTAAAAGACAAAATTGTACCCGCCTCTACTACTGCCTCTGGCAGTTCGTTCCAGACACTCACCACCCTTTGAGTGAAAAAATTGCCCCTCTGGACCCTTTTGTATCTCTCCCCTCTCACCTTAAATCTATGCCCCCTCGTTATAGACTCCCCTACCTTTGGAAAAAGATTTTGACTATCGACCTTATCTATGCCCCTCATTATTTTATAGACTTCTATAAGATCACCCCTTAACCTCCTACTCTCCAGGGAAAAAAGTCCCAGTCTGTCTAACCTCTCCCTGTAAGTTAAACCATCAAGTCCCGGTAGCATCCTAGTAAATCTTTTCTGCACTCTTTCTAGTTTAATAATATCCTTTCTATAATAGGGTGACCAGAACTGTACACAGTACTCCAAGTGTGGCCTCACCAATGCCCTGTACAACTTCAACAAGACATCCCAACTCCTGCATTCAATGTTCTGACCAATGAAACCAAGCATGCTGAATGCCTTCTTCACCACCCTATCCACCTGTGACTCCACTTTCAAGGAGCTATGAATCTGTACTCCCAGATCTCTTTGTTCTATAACTCACCCCAACGCCCTACCATTAACGGAGTAGGTCCTGGCCCGATTCGATCTACCAAAATGCATCACCTCACATTTATCTAAATTAAACTCCATCTGCCATTCATCGGCCCACTGGCCCAATTTATCAAGATCCCGTTGCAATCCTAGATAACCTTCTTCACTGTCCACAATGCCACCAATCTTGGTGTCATCTGCAAACTTACTAACCATGCCTCCTAAATTCTCATCGAAATCATTAATATAAATAACAAATAACAGCGGACCCAGCACCGATCCCTGAGGCACACCGCTGGACACAGGCATCCAGTTTGAAAAACAACCCTCCACAACCACCCTCTGTCTTCTGTCGTCAAGCCAATTTTGTATCCAATTGGCTACCTCACCTTGGATCCCATGAGATTTAACCTTATGTAACAATCTACCATGCGGTACCTTGTCAAATGCTTTGCTGAAGTCCATGTAGACCACGTCTACTGCACAGCCCTCATCTATCTTCTTGGTTACCCCTTCAAAAAACTCAATCAAATTCGTGAGACATGATTTTCCTCTCACAAAACCATGCTGACTGTTCCTAATTAGTCCCTGCCTCTCCAAATGCCTGTAGATCCTGTCCCTCAGAATACCCTCTAACAACTTACCCACTACAGATGTCAGGCTCACCGGTCTGTAGTTCCCAGGCTTTTCCCTGCCGCCCTTCTTAAACAAAGGCACAACATTTGCTACCCTCCAATCTTCAGGCACCTCACCTGTAGCGGTGGATGATTCAAATATCTCTGCTAGGGGACCCGCAATTTCCTCCCTAACCTCCCATAACGTCCTGGGATACATTTCATCAGGTCCCGGAGATTTATCTACCTTGATGCGCGTTAAGACTTCCAGCACCTCCCTCTCTGTAATATGTACACTCCTCAAGACATCACTATTTATTTCCCCAAGTTCCCTAACATCCATGCCTTTCTCAACCGTAAATACCAATGTGAAATATTCATTCAGGATCTCACCCATCTCTTGTGGTTCCGCACATAGATGACCTTGTTGATCCTTAAGAGGCCCTACTCTCTCCCTAGTTACCCTTTTGCCCTTTATGTATTTGTAGAAGCTCTTTGGATTCACCTTTGCCTGATCTGCCAAAGCAATCTCATATCCCCTTTTTGCCCTCCTGATTTCTCTCTTAACTCTACTCCGGCAATCTCTATACTCTTCAAGGGATCCACTTGATCCCAGCTGCCTATGCATGTCATATGCCTCCTTCTTCTTTTTGACTAGTGCCTCAATCTCCTGAGTCATCCAAGGTTCCCTACTTCTACCAGCCTTGCCCTTCACTTTATAAGGAATGTGCTTACCCTGAACCCTGGTTAACACACTTTTGAAAGCCTCCCACTTACCAGACGTCCCTTTGCCTGCCAACAGACTCTCCCAATCAACTTCTGAAAGTTCCTGTCTAATACCATCAAAATTGGCCTTTCCCCAATTTAGAATTTTAACTTTTGGGCCAGACCTATCCTTCTCCATAGCTATCTTAAAACTAATGGAATTATGATCACTGGTCCCAAAGTGATCCCTCACTAACACTTCTGTCACCTGCCCTTCCTTATTTCCCAAGAGGAGGTCAAGTTTTGCCCCCTCTCTAGTCGGGCCATCCACATACTGAATGAGAAATTCCTCCTGAATACACTCAACAAATTTCTCTCCATCCAAGCCCCTAATGCTATGGCTGTCCCAGTCAATATTGGGAAAGTTAAAGTCCCCTACTATTACCACCCTATTTTTCTTGCAGCTGTCTGTAATCTCCTTACATATTTGCTCCTCAATTTCCCGTTGACTATTTGGGGGTCTGTAGTACAATCCTATCAAAGTGATCTCTCCCTTCTTATTTTTCAGTTCTACCCATATAGACTCAGTGGGCGAACCCTCGGATATATCCCCTCTCACTACTGCCGTGATGTTCTCCCTAATCAAGAACGCAACTCCCCCTCCTCTCTTACCTCCTGCTCTATCTTTCCTATAGCATCTGTACCCTGGAACATTGAGCTGCCAGTCCTGCCCCTCCCTTAGCCATGTTTCAGTAATAGCTATAACATCCCAGTCCCATGTACCCATCCATGCCCTGAGTTCATCTGCCTTGCCCATCAGACTTCTTGCATTGAAATAAATGCAGTTTAATCTAGACTTCCCTTGGTCTTTGCCCTGCTTTCTCAGACCATCTGTCCGGTCATGTTCTGTACACTCTCCCTTACTGCCTTTTGTTTCTGTCACCACTTTATTTCCCACTGACTTCCTGCATCGGTTCCCATCCCCCTGCCACATTAGTTTAAACCCTCCTCAACAGCACTGGCAAACACTCCCCCTCGGACATTGGTTCCAGTCCTGCCCAGATGCAGACCGTCCAATTTGTATTGGTCCCACCTCCCCCAGAACCGGTTCCAATGGCCCAGGAATTTGAATCCCTCCCTCTTGCACCATCTCTCAAGCCACGTATTCATCTTAGCTATCCTGTCATTCCTACTCTGACTAACCCGTGGCACTGGTAGCAATCCTGAGATTACTACCTTTGAGGTCCTACTCTTTAGTTTAACTCCTAACTCCCTAAATTCAGCTTGTAGGACCTCATCCTGTTTTTTACCTATATCGTTGGTGCCTATATGCACCACGACAACTGGCTGTTCACCCTCCCCCTCCAGAATGTCCTGCAGCCGCTCCGAGACATCCTTGACCCTTGCACCAGGGAGGCAACATACCATCCTGGAGTCTCGGTTGCGTCCGCAGAAACGCCTGTCTATTCCCCTTACAATCGAGTCCCCTATCACTATAGCTCTGCCACTCTTTTTCCTGCCCTCCTGTGCAGCAGAGCCAGCCACGGTGCCATGAACCTGGCCACTGCCACCTTCCCCTGGTGAGCCATCTCCCCCAACAGTATCCAAAACGGTATACCTGTTTTGGAGGGAGATGACCGCAGGGGACCCCTGCACTGCCTTCCTACTCTTCCTCTGTCTGTTGGTCACCCATTCACTATCTCCCTCAGTAATTTTTATCTGCGGTGTGACCAACTCACTGAACGTGCTATCCACGACTTTCTCAGCATCGCGGATGCTCCAAAGTGAATCCATCCGCAGCTCCAGAGCCGTCAAGCGGTCAAACAATAGCTGCAGCTGGACACACTTCCCGCAGGTGAAGGAATCAGGGATACAGGAAGGAGCCCTGAATTCCCACATCCCACAAGAGGAACATGACACGGCCCTGGGATCTCCTGCCATGACTTAACCCTTAAATTAGCTTAAGAACAACTACAATGTCAAGAGAAAAAAAAAGGAAAGAAAAACTACTTACCACTCCCTTTAAGGAGTTTACTCCTTTAAATTGTTCTCAATTTAGAGAATGTTAACTACACTAGGGACCTTGATTCACTAAAAAATAAACGCTACTTCCTATAAGACCTGCAGACCTTCCCTTTCCTTTTACTTTAGTTACTGTAGATAAGTAGAAATACAAGCAAAGGCACTACAAGTAGGCATGTCTTAAGTTTTTCATATCAAAACTTTAAAAATTTTTCTAAGAAACTGACTAGCGTACACCGATGAAACTAGTAAAAGGTTCGGTATAGTTCTTTAAAATCATTTTCAGTGATTTTAAGTCTGGTTACTCACATGTAAAGGGCTGGCCAGTCTAATTAAAAATGCTTACTTTAGGTGATTATTCCATTTTCAGCTGTATTAATAAAACTGCACTCTTAAATACATACAGGGCCAATTATCGCCCCATCAATCTACCCTCAATCATCAGCAAAGTGATGGAAAGTGTCGTCGACAGTGCTATCAAGCGGCACTTACTCAAAAATAACCTGCTCACCGAAGCTCAGTTTGGGTTCCGCCAGGACCATTCGGCTCCAGACCTCATTACAGCCTTGGTCCAAACATGGACAAAAGAGCTGAATTCCAGATGTGAGGTGAGAGTGACTACCCTTGACATCAAGGCAGCATTTGACCGGATGTGGCACCAAGGAGTCCGAGTAAAATTGAAGTCAATGGGAATCAGGGGGAAAACTCTCCAGTGGCTCGAGTCAAACCTAGCACAAAGGAAGATGGGAGTGGTTGTTGGAGGTCAATCATCTCAGCCCCAGGACATTGCTGTAGGAGTTCCTCATGGCAGTGTCCTAGGCCCAACCATCTTCAGCTGCTTCATCAATGGCCTTCCCTCCATCATAAGGTCAGAAATGGGGATGTTCGCTGATGATTGCACAGTGTTCAGTTCCATTCGCAACCCCTCAAATAATGAAGCAGTCCGAGCCCGGATGCAGCAAGACCTGGACAACATCCAGGCTTGGGGTGATAACTGGCAAGTAACATTCATGCCAGACAAGTGCCAGGCAATGACCATCTCCAACAAGAGAGAGTCTAACCACCTCCTCTTGACATTCAACGGATTTACCATCGCCGAATCCCCACCATCAACATCCTGGGGGTCACCATTGACCAGAAACTTAACTGGACCACCATATAAATACTGCGGCTACAAGAGCAGGTCAGAGGCTGGGTATTCTGTGGCGAGTGACTCACCTCCTGACTCCCCACAGCCTTTCTACCATCTACAAGGCACAAGTCAGGAATGTGATGGAATACTCTCCACTTGCCTGGATGAGTGCAGCTCCAACAACACTCAAGAAGCTCGACACCATCCAAGATAAAGCAGCCCGCTTGATTGGCACCCCATCCCCCACCCTAAACATTCACTCCCTTCACCACCGGTGCACAGTGGCTGCAGTGTTTACCATCCACAGGATGCACTGCAGCAACTCGCCAAGGCTTCTTCGCCAGCACCTCCCAAACCCGCGACCTCTACCACCTAGAAGGACAAGGGCAGCAGGCACATGGGAACAACACCACCTGCAAGTTCCCCTCCAAGTCACACACCATCCTGACTTGGAAATATATCGCCGTTCCTTCATCGTCGCTGGGTCAAAATCCTGGAACTCCCTTCCTAACAGCACTGTGGGAGAACCGTCACCACACGGACTGCAGCGGTTCAAGAAGGCGGCTCACCACCACCTTCTCGAGCAATTAGGGATGGGCAATAAATGCCGGCCTCGCCAGCGATGCCCACATCCCATGAACGATTAAAATAAAACCTTTTAATGGAAAAAAATAAACAATTACGTTCTATTACGCTGCTTGATTGCACTGGTTCATGGAAGAGTTTACGTTTGTGATTATGCGACTTAGTTTTATTGGAAACTTGAAGTGTAACCTGACCAACGCATTTTGGGCTCAATTCCCCGGAAACTCTACCCCTTAGGCTTTTCAGTCTGGAAAGGGAAATGTCTGAAAGGCGATGTTAAGATAGTTTAGGGGGTAGACAAGGAAAATTTGAAATATTTCTTTAAATTAAATAACGAGGACAAGGGGGGGCAAAGGTTTGAAGCGGTAAAAGGTACATTCTGGAAATTCTTCAGAGAGTGATTAGTATATGGAATAGACTTACAGTCAGAGTAGTGGAAGCAAAGCTCCATTTTAAAACAAAAACAGTAAAATGCTACAATGGGGAAATGGTAGGATCTTTCTGAATGAATCAATTAAGATAGGTGGAATGGCCTTCCTCATCTGTTATTATCTTGTGACTGAAAATGATGAGCAATGTCTCCCCCCTCTCTTGATCTCAAATCTTCTTCACTGGACCATGTGCTGCCTGGCGGAAGATAATTAATCAGTAGCGATTAATAAACTAATAATGGGTGGTAAGCAATCAGCCTGACACTCCTTTGAACACTGGTGAACTGTGACCTATTCTCTTATCATATGGCAGAAAGCTTAAGGTCACGACAGGAAAATCTTGCGTGCCAAGAAGCAATTTTTAAAAAAAAATCTTGTTCCAAATAAATTATTTACGTGTTTAAAAAAAAAAGAAATATATAGAGTACATGTCTTTTCTTCATGTAAAATCTTCCAATAAGGCCGTGTGTGACAACAGCCACATACTGCTGATCTTTAACCTGACAAGAGTCTCAAGCTGCAATGGTGGAGACGACATTTGAAATTCGACAGACGACTTGCATTTGTGGGTAAATGTCGTTCCTGCTGCAATGCTGAGCCTGCAAACCAGAAGATCGCAGCCTAGAAATTCGATTGCACAGCGCACATTTGTGGGGCAAGAAATTGAGTGTTGCAGGAACCCAATATGGCATGCACAGTGCGGGCGCTGAGTCTGCACTAGACAAGGTTGTGACGAAGGCATACGGAATGCTCTCCGTTATTAGCCGAGGTATAGAATACAAAAGCAGGGATGTAATGATGGAACTGTATAAAACGCTGGTAAGGCCACAGCTGGAGTATTGTGCGCAGTTCTGGTCACCAGATTACAGGAAGGATGTAATTGCTCTGGAGAGAGTGCAGAGAAGATTTACAAGAATGTTACCAGGGCTTGAAAATTGCAGCTATGAGGAGAGATTGGATAGGCTGGGGTTGTTTTCCTTGGAGCAGAGGAGGCTGAGGGGAGACTTGATTGAGGTGTACAAAATTATGAGGGGCCCAGATAGAGTAGACAGGAAGTACCTGTTTCCCCTAGCGGAGAGTTCAAGAGCTAGAGGACATAGATTTAAGCTGATTGGCGGAAGGATTAGAGGGGACATGAGGAAAAACTTTTTTTACCCAGAGGATATGGAATTCGCTGCCCGAATTGGTGGTAGAGGCAGGGACCCTCAACTCTTTTTAAAAAGTACCTGGACCTGCACCTAAAGTGCTGTAAGCTGCAGGGCTAAGGACCGGGTGCTGGAAGGTGGGATTAGAATGGGCACCAGGTTGTTATTCGAGCCGGCGTGGACACGATGGGCCGAATGGCCCCCTTCTGTGCTGTATCTTTTCTATGGTTCTCGAAGTGTGCCGCACACCATATTGGTTAGGGCACCCTGTAGTTGCCCGGGGTGCCTGGCATTAGGCCTATTGCTTCTGCAAATCAGGAGCCCTAACGCCTGTTTCAGTCCCACTTTGTGCCATTTGTTGGTAACTGACTTCAACATGTGCCGTCAAGCTGCGGTCAGCTTTCCCAGGTGTGCAGCAGCCATTCCTGCCATCCTTAAAGAGCCCACGGGAGGCTGCCACCCAAAAGGTAAGTTTAACGTCTTTTTACTTACCTCAATGTCGAGCCAGGAGGAGCAAAGGTGCTTCTCCCAGCTCCCCATTTACACTGCAGTCCACTGCCTGCCTGCACTCGCCCCCCTCTCCAGATTGCCTCCCCCTCCCTGGACTTACCTTAGGACCTCAGCCAGCATCGCAACTGGCCAATTTGGCTCCCCACCATCCGACTGGCGAGCTGCCTCTGGGGCCATGACTGGCACCCGCAGCTCTGAGGTAACACACGAATGAGGCCGGCGGACCGATTTGCCCTCGGCGAATCCTCTTTAGGAACGTGCAATATCCAGGCCCTCCGTTTCAATCCTTAGCTTTTGTTAACTGTTTCCAGCAAGACCAGCGATTCGGAAACTACAACTGGCCTCAGCGTCCGTGGGAGGGAAAGTCAATCAAGGTTCCCATTCCTGGTTGATATACAGTGACCCCTGCTGGAAAAGTCATGTATTCATTGGGGGAGGCCACGTGGACATTGGGGGAGGCCACGTGGACATTGGGGGAGGCGACGTGGACATTGGGGGAGGCCACGTGGATATTGGGGGAGGACAAGCTCAGGCTTGTCTATCATGACCTCTTATGCTGGAATGGCCTAGCAACAATCACTGCCTAGGCGCACACACGAAGATTAGCCAATTGAACGAGGTACTTCAGGGCTGCTGCTCCCTGTGAAATCATACACTTGTAAGAATCAGTACTTGAAAGAAAAGTGAGCAGAGAAATAGAGAAGTTTGGAAGAAAAAAAAGCCTCTGGAGTTCAACCATTGACAAGATGATTAGTACAATGAACAGATTAGCAGGTGCTGCAGAAACCCCTGTGGTACATTTGGTTGATTTGGAGATTAACAAGCCACTCAACTGGGTTGAGAAGCACTTAGTATCACTGGCATTTTTTAATTTTGTCCAAGTAAATGTACAACAATTTTCTTTGAAATGAGATGAGAAAAATTGGATGGTACAGCAGATTACGATTCCTGCCAGGGACTTGGGTACATCCCAGGCTGATGGGATGGAATACTCCTTTCCGTAATGAGTTATAAATTCAATGAGTTAATCAAAACTCAACCCAGTTTTCACTGGGCATGAGTTAACAGCAGAAAACGATCAATAATTTGGCTTTACGTGAAATTAAATTGTCTGTGTCAGAAGGATGTGAAGTTAGCTGCAGTGAGAAACAGAACTGTCTCATTACTGCAATGGCAATGCTCTTCTAAAGTTCAGGTTAAGGTGCATTGTTGAGGAAAAAAGAAGTATACACAGACACTCCAAGCTGACACTGAAAAAAGAATTTACTTGGTTGGCTCAAAGATAGCAATTAATTGCTCTGAGACTGGAAGAGGAACATGGCTGTAATGTCTTTGTTTTTATTTATGGAGACAGATTAATGAACCACTTCCATTTATATAGCGTTTTTGAACGTTGAAAAATATCCCCAGGAGCTTCACAGGGCTGTAAACAGAGAAAAATGGACACCAAGACAAGGAAGAAGATACGGTAGCATAGTGGTTATGTTACTGGGCTAGTAATCCAGAGGCCTGGACTAAAATCCAGAGACATGAGTTCAAATCCCGCCACGGCAGCTGTCGAATTTAAATTCAATTAATTCAATTCAATTAAATAAAAATCTGGAATTAAAATACTAGTATCAGTAATGATGGCCATGAAACTACCGGATTGTGGTAAAAACCCATCTGGTTCACTAATGTCCTTTAGGGAAGGAAGCCTGCTGCCCTTACCCGGTCTGGCCTAGATGTGACTCCAGACCCACAGCAATGTGGTTGATTCTTAATTGCCCTCTGAAATGGCCGAGCAAACCACTCAGTTGTAAAATCTCGCTACGAAAAGTCATAATAAGAATAAAACCGGATGGACCACCCGGCATCAGACCACGAGGCACCGGACACGACAACGGCAAAACACCAAGCCCAGTCGACCCTGCAAGGTCCTCCTCACGAACATCTGGGGACTTGTGCCAAAATTGGGAGAGCTGTCCCACAGACCAGTCAAGCAACAGCCTGAAATAGCCATACTCACAGAATCATATCTTTCAGCCAACATCCCAGACTCTTCCATCACCATCCCTGGCTATGTCCTGTCCCACCGGCAGGACAGACTGACCAGAGGTGGCGGTACAGTGATATACAGTCAGGAGGGAGTGGCCCTGGGAGTCCTCAACATTGACTCTGGACCCCATGAAATCTCATGGCATCAGGTCAAACATGGGCAAGGAAACCTCCTGCTGATGAATCAGTCCTCCTCCATGTTGAACACCACTTGGAGGAAGCACTGAGGGTAGCAAGGGAACAAAATGTACTCTGGGTGGGGGACTTCAATGTCCATCACCAAGAGTGGCTCGGTAGCACCACTACTGACCGAGCTGGCCGAGTCCTGAAGGACATAGCTGCCAGACTGGGCCTGCGGCAGGTGGTGAGCGAACCAACACGAGGGAAAAACTTACTTGACCTCGTCCTCACCAATCTACCTGTCGCAAATGCATCTGTCCATGACAGTATTGGTAGGAGTGACCACCGCACAGTCCTCGTGGAGATGAAGTCCCGTCTTCGCACTGAGGACACCATAAAACGTGTTGTGTGGCACTACCACCGTGCTAAATGGGATAGATTCAGAACAGATCGAGCAGCTCAAAACTGGGCATCCATGAGGCGCTGTGGGCCATCAGCAGCAGCAGAATTGTATTCCAGCACAATCTGTAACCTCATGGCCCGGCATATTCCTCACTCTACCATTACCAACAAGCCAGGGGATCAACCCTGGTTCAATGAGGAGTGTAGAAAAGCATGCCAGGAGCAGCACCAGGCGTACCTAAAAATGAGGTGCCAACCTGGTGAAGCTACAACTCAGGACTACATGCATGCTAAACAGTGGAAGCAACATGCTAGAGACAGAGCTAAGCGATTCCACAACCAACGGATCAGATCAAAGCTCTGCAGTCCTGCCACATCCAGTCGTGAATGGTGGTGGACAATTAAACAACTAACGGGAGGAGGAGGCTCTGCAAACATCCCCATTCTCAATGATGGCGGAGTCCAGCACGTGAGTGCAAAAGACAAGGCTGAAGCGTTTGCAGCCAGAAGTGCCGAGTGGATAATCCATCTCAGCCTCCTCCCGATATCCCCACCATCACGGAAGCCAGTCTTCGGCCAATTCGATTCACTCCACGTGATATCAAGAAACGGCTGAGTGCACTGGATACAGCAAAGGCTATGGGCCCCGACAACAGCCCAGCTGTAGTGCTGAAGACTTGTGCTCCAGAACTAGCTGCGCCTCTAGCCAAGCTGTTCCAGTACAGCTACAACACTGGCATCCACCCGACAATGTGGAAAATTGCCCAGGTATGTCCTGTCCACAAAAAGCAGGACAAATCCAATCCGGCCAATTACCGCCCCATCAGTCTACTCTCAATCATCAGCAAAGTGATGGAAGGTGTCATCGACAGTGCTATCAAGCGGCACTTACTCACCAATAACCTGCTCACCGATGCTCAGTTTGGGTTCCGCCAGGACCACTCAGCTCCAGACCTCATTACAGCCTTGGTCCAAACATGGACAAAAGAGCTGAATTCCAGAGGTGAGGTGAGAGTGACTGCCCTTGACATCAAGGCAGCATTTGACCGAGTGTGGCACCAAGGAGCCCTAGTAAAATTGAAGTCAATGGGAATCAGGGGTAAAACTCCCCAGTGGCTGGAGTCATACCTAGCACAAAGGAAGATGGTAGTGGTTGTTGGAGGCCAAGCATCTCAGCCCCAGGGCATTGCTGCACGAGTTCCTCAGGGCAGTGTCCTAGGCCCAACCCTCTTCAGCTGCTTCATCAATGACCTTCCCTCCATCATAAGGTCAGCAATGGGGATGTTCGCTGATGACTGCACAGTGTTCAGTTCCATTCGCAACCCCTCAGATAATGAAGCAGTCCGAGCCCGCATGCAGCAAGACCTGGACAACATCCAGGCTTGGGCTGATAAGTGGCAAGTAACATTCGCGCCAGATAAGTGCCAGGCAATGACCATCTCCAACAAGAGAGAGTCTAACCACCTCCCCTTGACATTCAATGGCATTACCATCGCCGAATCCCCCACCATCAACATCCTGGGGGTCACCTTTGACCAGAAACTTAACTGGACCAGCCATATAAATACTGTGGCTACGAGAGCTGGTCAGAGGCTGGGTATTCTGCGGCGAGTGACTCACCTCCTGACTCCCCAAAGCCTTTCCACCATCTACAAGGCACAAGTCAGGAGAGTGATGGAATACTCTCCACTTGCCTGGATGAGTGCAGCTCCAACAACACTCAAGAAGCTCGACACCATCCAAGATAAAGCAGCCCGCTTGATTGGCACCCCATCCACCACCCTAAACATTCACTCCCTTCACCACCGGCGCACTGTGGCTGCAGTGTGTACCATCCACAGGATGCACTGCAGCAACTCGCCAAGGCTTTTTCGACAGCACCTCCCAAACCCGCGACCTCTACCACCTCGAAGGACAAGGGCAGCAGGCGCATGGGAACAACACCACCTGCACCTTCCCCTCCAAGTCACACACCATCCCGACTTGGAAATATCTCGCCGTTACTTCATTGTCGCTGGGTCAAAATCCTGGAACACCCTTCCTAACAGCACTGTGGGAGAACCGTCACCACACGGACTGCAGCGGTTCAAGAAGGCGGCTCACCACCACCCTCTCAAGGGCAATTAGGGATGGGCAATAAATGCCGGCCTTGCCAGCGACGCCCACATCCCATGAACGAATTTTTTAAAAAATTAGTGGGGTAGCCAAAAGAGGTGGGTTTTAAGGAGGGCCTGAGAGGCGGAGAGAGAAGTGGAGACATGGAGGAGTTTAAGCAGGGTAATCATATTAATGAAGAAACTATGCATATGTTGCAAGTGTGGAATTTGGATCAGCCCTTTTAAGATTCTATTTTGTTTGAGTCCTGCTGCTCCTCTTGGTCGCACAATGGACGCCTTGGGCCCTCCCCTGCTCCAACCTTTGCCACCCCGTCCCATACCCCCCATCACGAGCTTTGCCGATCACGAACTTTGCCGATCTCTCCCCACCCCCACCCCTCACACCCCCCATCCCCACCCCATCACCTTCCTCACTTACCTTGCCGGGGACTGTTTCCATGGCTACACAATGGTATCTCGATTTCCCCCCCCCCCCCACCCACTGAATTTCTACTCCCGCCCGCCAGTGCTGATATAATTCCCATCGGCATTGGTGGATGGTTAGCGTTGGAGCATGCAAATGAAGCCTGGGAGTTAAAATCTTCCGAGCCTCACACTCTGGTGGGGGACGGGGGCAGATGGGGGAGGGGGGCAGATGAATCGAAGCCCAAATCAGCCCCGTCACCCCCGATTTCCGCCCGAGTTAAAATTGAGTCTACCACCTCCCAGAGTTCAGCACTT
This sequence comes from Heptranchias perlo, assembly GCF_035084215.1. Lineage (NCBI taxonomy): Eukaryota > Metazoa > Chordata > Chondrichthyes > Hexanchiformes > Hexanchidae > Heptranchias > Heptranchias perlo. The sequence goes on from NC_090328.1 coordinate 15,382,297, forward strand.
TCTCAGTGCTGCAGTTATGCGCACAAGGCCTGGAATAGCGCCCATAGCCGCAAGCCTCTGATTCAAAGGCAAATGAACTACCAAGCGAGCCAGACTGACTCTCGATAGTGGCGATGTTCCTGAGGAGTTGGAAGGTTCTGTAAAGAGATGGCAAAGATTAAAGATGGACTCAATTCACTCAAAGGCCTGCACCCCGCTTTAGCGACACATCACCTGATGTACCGCTGGGTGCAGTAAGGAGCAGGAAAGAGATAACCTTTCCTGGCAATGGGAAGAAGAAACTTGGTGCTGTCACCAAGAAGGCTTGGCTGGAGGTGGCAGAGGAGGTCAGCAGCAGGAGCATTGCGGTCCGTACCTGGATCCAGAGTAGGAAGTGATTTAATGTCCTAACCAGGTCAGGAAAAATGAGTACAGTTGCTGATTTACCTACATCCTGTAGTGCAGCCCCCTCCCTCTCACTCTGTCTTGTCAAGCATACTCCATCACATCACTCCTCAGGCCCACTTAACATAAGAACATAAGAAATAGGAGCAGGAGTAAGACAAACGCCCCTCAAGCCTGCTCCACCATTCAATAAGACCATGGCTGATCTTCGACCTCAACTCCACTTTTCTGCCCGATCCCCATATCCCTTGATTCCCTTACAGTCCAAAAGTCTATCGATCTCAGTCTTAAATATATTCAACGGCTGAGCATCCACAACCCTCTGGGGTGGAGAATTCCAAAGATTTACAATCCTCTGAGTGAAGAAATTTCTCCTCATCTCAGTCTTAAATTGCTGAACCCTTAAACTGAGACTACGGCCTTTAGTTCTAGACTCTCCAGCCAGGGGAATTAAGCTCTCAGCATCCACCCTGTCAAGCCCTCTCAAAATCTTAAATGTTTCAATGAGATCACCTCTCATTCTTCTAAACTCCAGAGACTATGGGCCCATTCTACTCAATCTCTCCTCATAGAACAATGCTCTCATCCCACAAATTAATCTGGTGAACCTCCGTTGCACCGCCTCTAAGGCAAGTATATTCTTCCTTAGGTAAGGAGACCAAAACTGTATACAGCACTCCAGGTGTGGTCACACCAAAGCACTGTACAGTTGCAGCAAGACCTCCCTACTCTTGTACTCAAAATCCATTGCAATAAAGGCTAACATACCATTTGCCTTCCTAATTGCTTGCTGTACCTACATGTTAACTTTCTGTGTTTTGTGTACAAGGACACCTAAGTCCCTTTTGAACACCAACATTTAATAGTTTCTCACCATTTAAAAAATATTCTGTTTTTCTATTCTTCCTACCAAAGTGAATAACTTCACATTTCCACACATCGTACTCCATTTCCCACCTTCTTGCCCATTCACTTAACCTGTCTATATTTCTTTGCAGATTCTTTGTGTCCTCCTCACAGCTTACTTTCCCACCTAGCTTTGTATCGTCAGTAAACTTGGATACATTACACTTGGTCTCTTCAACTATTATAGATTAATACAGATTGTAAATAGTGAGGCCCCAGCACTGATCCTTGCAGCACCCCACTAGTTACAGCCTGCCAACCTGAAAATGACCCATTTATTCCTACTCTGTTTTCTGTCCTTTAACTAATCCTCCATCCATGCTAATATATCAGCCCCAACTCCATGAGCCCTTATCTTGTGTAACAACCTCACATGTGACACCTTATCAGATGTCTTTTGAAAATCCAAATATACAACGTTCACTGGTTCCCCTTTATCTACCCTGCTAGTTACATTCTCAAAAAACTCTAATAGATTTGTCAAACACGATTTCCCTTTCATAAGACCATGTTGACTCTGCCTAATCATATTATGATTTTCTAAGTGCCCTGTTACTACTTCCTTAACAATGGATTCCAGTATTTTCCTGACAACTGATGTCAGGCTAACTGGCCAGCAGTTCCCTGTTTTCTCTCTCCCTCCTTTCTTGAATAGCGGGGTTACATTTGCTACCTTGCAATCCACTGGAACCGTTCTAGAATCAAGGGAATTTTGGAAGACCAAAATCAATGCATCCATTATCTCTGCAGCCACCTCTTTTAGATCCTTAGGATATAAACCATCAGGTCCAGGGGATTTGTCGACTTTTAGACTCATTAATTTCTCCAGTATTTTTTCTTTACTAATATTAATTACTTTAAGTTCCTCACTCTCATTAGACCCTTGGTTCCCAACTATTTCTGGTATGTTTTTCATGTCTTTTACTGTGAAGACAGATACAAAATATTTGTTTGACGTCTCTGCCATTTTCCCATTTCCCATTATAATTTCGCCTGTCTCAGCCTCTAAGGGACCAACGTTTATTTTCGCTACTCTCTTCGTTTTTCGTTTTTACATACAATAGCACCCCTCGTTCACTTAATATGCACTTTCTCACCTCCCCATTTATCCATCCATTGCTGCCACTCACCCCAATCCGTATGCAATGTGATGCAACTGCCTGATAGTCACCCTTGCCGAATGCGCTGCATCCGTCGGGTGAACATATGCCTTACAGTCACTCATAGGCCTGTTGTTTCCCCCATTGCAGGAGAAGTGAGCACAAACCACAAGGGAGATGGAGAGGACTGGAGGTGGCCCGCCACGTATAGTGCAGCTGACATTATCTGAGGAAGAGGCCATGGAGATCCTTGGCATTTTTGCATCCCTGACCATCGGAGATGGAGAGACTGGGACTTCGCAGCTGCCTGGCGACTGAATTAAACATATCTGAGCCACATGTTATACAAGACTCAGTCATGTTGACTTGATTTCAGCAACGAGTGAAATATGATCATCTTAATTATGCTGAGTGGCAACATTTTTACATCGCTGGTATTAATTCATATTCTCCTCTTCTCTCCTCCAGGGCCTTCACGCGGAGAACAGTAATCTGCCGTCTTTCCTGATGATGATTCCTCAGCTGACCTGATTCCTTCTGAGAGTGCACCATCCTAGGACATATTACCAGGCACCAGCGCAGATACTCGCACTTTGGTGGGTCCTGTTACACAGTTAGTTGAGTTTTCACCTGGTGATTCACAGTACACAAGTGAGCACGAGCAGAACACTGGTGGCTGGGACAGCTGAGGAGAGTCCGCGTCGGAGGGCCCACTCCCCTCCAAGCTCTGCTCAGCTGGACACAGAGGCTGAAACCCGGGGACCATCGATGAATAGGAGAATGATAGAGGGACAGCAGCAAATGTATGAGCTACTGGAAGACGTGCCAGGCACACTCTCCACAATAGCACAGAGGATGGAGGAGTCCAGTTCGAACATTTCCGGATTGATGTCACAGGCCATTGAGAGAATGCCTACCAAGGAGAGAGTGGCCTCCTCTGTGGAACTTCAATTGTAGCTATCAAACCAGTCCATGCAGGTCATGGCCATGACCGTGCAGACTTTAGATGCCGGCATGTTTGCCGCCTTAACCGCTAAGCTGCTCCCCAGCAGAGAGGTAGGAGTGATGTGGCCCTGCCCCAGGAGAGGGATGATGGCGCAAGCGGACACCCAAAGTGCTCCCACGTCTCACCCGTTGCTCCCCCCTCAACCTGTGCCCACAATGCTGCCTCCTCTCCCGAAGGCCGAGTCTTCCCTTGCACAGGTGCAGGTGGAGCAGTCTTTGGCGGGGTCCTCACGGGCTCCAAAACTCAGAGGACGTAGGCCGAGAGCATCTCAGCAGTCAGGGCAGGGATCTGAGCAACCTGCCACTACCTCTGCTGGTGCCACAGGGTTGCATCACATGGGAGCACCAGCTTCAAGATCAAATGACTTGTGCTGAAGTGTCTAATAGACGTCAACAGATATCAAAACTTGAAAGTCTAACGCCTCCACATTGAGTTTTAAAGAAATTTGCACACAGCGTGAGCCCACAGAGAAGCAATGGAAAAGAAAGTCGGCTGACACAATCCCTGCTCTTCTAAGTAGTTTTCGAAAGTTTGGGCTGACATTGTTAGAGGAAAGAAATTACAGAAGGATGTAGAAGTTACCCTTGGGATAGATACAGATAGGCATAAGGTCAGTGCCTGCACTGAATATTAATAGAATATTAAACTAAAAATCATTCAAGCATGATATCCTTGAGAGCTCCTGGTGATGGGTTAGATAACATACTGGGATTTGAGATGTGACACTAAACATTACAAAGTGACGATAGTGTGACAGATGTAAAGATATGGCTAGATTAGAACTAAACCCCAAGGTAAATAATATAAGAGTGGGGTAACATTCAGGATAACAGCAGCCATAAGAATACCTTTATCTTTAGCTGTCCCCTTTGTGCTGCAAGTCTCTGGAGTGGGTCTTGAACCCACAACCTTTCTCTGAGAGTGCTACACAGTGTTGTGTGGCACTACCACCGTGCTAAATGGGATAGATTCAGAACAGATCGAGCAGCTCAAAACTGGGCATCCATGAAGCGCTGTGGGCCATCAGCAGCAGCAGAATTGTATTCCACCACAATCTATAACCTCATGGCCCGGCATATTCCTCACTCCACCATTACCAACAAGCCAGGGGATCAACCCTGGTTCAATGAGGAGTGTAGAAGAGCATGCCAGGAGCAGCACCAGACCTAAAAATGAGGTACCAACCTGGTGAAGCTACAACTCAGGACCACATGCATGCTAAACAGCGGAAGCAACATGCTATAGACAGAGCTAAACGATTCCACAACCAACGGATCAGATCAAAGCTCTGCAGTCCTGCCACATCCAGTCGTGAATGGTGGTGGACAATTAAACAACTAACGGGAGGAGGAGGCTCTGCAAACATCCCCATCCTCAATGATGGCGGAGTCCAGCACGTGACTGCCAAAGACAAAGCTGAAGCATTTGCAACCATCTTCAGCCAGAAGTGCCAAGTGGATGATCCATCTCGGCCTCCTCCCGATATCCCCACCATCACAGAAGCTAGTCTTGAGCCAATTCGATTCACTCCACGTGATATCAAGAAACGGCTGAGTGCACTGGATACAGCAAAGGCTAGGGGCCCCGACAACATCCCAGCTGTAGTGCTGAAGACTTGTGCTCCAGAACTAGCTGCGCCTCTAGCCAAGCTGTTCCAGTACAGCTACAACACTGGCATCTACCCGACAATGTGGAAAATTGCCCAGGTATGTCATGTCCACAAAATGCAGGACAAATCCAATCCAGCCAATTACCGCCCCATCAGTCTATTCTCAATCATCAGCAAAGTGATGGAAGGTGTCGTCGACAGTGCTATCAAGCGGCACTTACTCACCAAAAACCTGCTCACCGATGCTCAGTTTGGGTTCCGCCAGGACCACTCGGCTCCAGACCTCATTACAGACTTGGTTCAAACATGGACAAAAGAGCTGAATTCCAGAGGTGAGGTGAGAGTGACTGCCCTTGACATCAAGGCAGCATTTGACCGAGTGTGGCACCAAGGAGCCCTAGTAAAATTGAAGTCAATGGGAATCAGGGGGAAAACTCTCCAGTGGCTGGAGTCATACCTAGCACAAAGGAAGATGGTAGTGGTTGTTGGAGGCCAATCATCTCAGCCCCAGGACATTGCTGCAGGAGTTCCTCAAGGCAGTGTCCTAGGCCCAACCATCTTCAGCTGCTTCATCAATGACCTTCCCTCCATCATAAGGTCAGAAATGGGGATATTCACTGATGATTGCACAGTGTTCAGTTCCATTCGCAAGCCGTCAGATAATGAAGCAGTCCGAGCCCGCATGCAGCAAGACCTGGACAACATCCAGGCTTGGGCTCATAAGTGGCAAGTAACATTCGCGCCAGATAAGTGCCAGGCAATGACCATCTCCAACAAGAGAGAGTCTAACCACCTCCCCTTGACATTCAACAGCATTACCATCGCCAAATCCCCCACCATCAAAATCCTGGGGGTTCCCATTGACCAGAAACTTAACTGGACCAGCCATATAAATACTGTGGCTACGAGAGCTGGTCAGAGGCTGGGTATTCTGCGGCGAGTGACTCACCTCCTGACTCCCCAAAGCCTTTCCACCATCTACAAGGCACAAGTCAGGAGTGTGATGGAATACTCTCCACTTGCTTGGATGAGTGCAGCTCCAACAACACTCAAAAAGCTCGACACCATCCAAGATAAAGCAGCCCGCTTGATTGGCACCCCATCCACCACCCTAAACATTCACTCCCTTCACCACCGGCGCACTGTGGCTGCAGTGTGCACCATCCACAGGATGCACTGCAGCAACTCGCCAAGGCTTCTTCGACACCACCTTCCAAACCCGCGACCACTACCACCTAGAAGGACAAGAGCAGCAGGTACATGGGAACAACACCACTTGCACATTCCCCTCCAAGTCACACACCATCCCGACTTGGAAATATATCGCCGTTCCTTCATCGTTGCTGGGTCAAAATCCTGGAACTCCCTTCCTAACAGCACTGTGGGAGAACCGTCACCACACGGACTGCAGCGGTTCAAGAAGGCGGCTCACCACCACCTTCTCAAGGGCAATTAGGGATGGGCAATAAATGCCGGCCTCGCCAGCGACGCCCACATCCCATGAACGAATTTAAAAAAAACACCTGAGCCACGGCTGAATGTAGGAAAAGGCAATGGAAAACTTCAAACAGGAGATAATTAAGGTAAATCCTAAACATATTCCCAGAAGTAAAGGGAATGTAGTAAAAGCTCCTTGAATGAGCAGAGAAATTTACATCAAAATGAGATTGAAAAAAGAGGCATGTCGCAAATCACAGGACTAATTAGGGACGGGCAATAAATGCCGGCCTTGCCAGCGACGCCCACATCCCATGAACGAATAATTTAAAAAAAACACAACATCAAAAAAAACCAAGAAAATAGTTCAAGAAAGGATGACAGATGAGAAAGGAAATCTCATGGATGAAGGAACGGCAGAGAAACTAAATGAGTGCTTTGCCTTGGCTCACACAGAAGAATGTGATGGTGGGAATGAAAGGACACAAGAGAAGGAGTTAAAGCAATTCGACAGGATAACTATAGACAATGAAATATACAGAAACAGCTGGTTGAACTCAATGGGGAAAAGGCCTACAAAATAGCTGGTGTTTACACTTCAAAATAATTAATTGGCTGTGAAGCACTTTGGCACATCCTGAGGACATAAAAGACAATACATAAATACAAGGTTCTTCGTCTTACAAAGTGGGACAAGAGAAACTGGGGCTCTTTTCAGTTCAATAGAAACGGTTCAATGGAGGTTTGGTGAAGTCAATCAGCAAGTAGCTGTTTCCACTGGTCAGTGAGTCGGTAACTAAAGAACATAACTTGAAGATCATCACCAAAAGAACAAAGAGAGAGAGTGGTTCGGAGAATTTTTTTTTGTACAGATGCTGTTGGGACAGTCATGTCATGAACCACTGGTGGACGCTGGGTCCATAATAGCTTTTAAAAGGGAAGTGTATAAATATTTGAAGGAGAAAAAAAATGTATCTTTTACATCCACCTGACAAGGCAGATGGGACCTTATTTTAACACCTCAGCTGAAAGGTGGAACCTTTAAGAGTGCAGCACTCTCTGTGTCAGTTGTGATTATGTACTCAAGTCGTGGAGCGAGGCATAAACCTACAGCCTTCTGACTCATAGGTGCTACCAACTGAGCCAAGGCTGTCACCTGAAATCAGTTGATAGATGAGAAGTGTTGGTTACAAAAGATCCCATCTTGAAGATAAGCAGAGAGTTAATTGCAGCAGTAATAATGCTCTGTAATATTGTCAGGAGTCTTACAACACCAGGTTATAGTCCAACAGCTTTATTTCAAATAAAACTGTTGGACTATAACCTGGTGTTGTAAGACTCCTTACATTTGTCCACCCAGTCCATCACCGGCATCTCCACATCATGTAATATTGTTGGTTGAGGTGTTCTTCCTAAGAAATGATTGAATTATTTTGGCCGCTGAAACTTATAAACTTGGACAACATGAAGAACTTTTACTTGATTTTCAGTGGTGAGTATTCGGATTATTTGAAAGTGGGACGCAGTGGAATAGGAGTGCCAATATTTTAAAGTTATGGATTTAAATGTGTAGCTTTACAAGCCACCTGTACAGTTGCTGTCTTCGGGGAGAGTAATGTTGTCTTCATTAATGATCAAATGGGAGAACCGTTCTCTTAGAGAATGGAAATATCACCAAGTGATGGCTGGTATAGATGTCCCAAAATAGTAAGGAAACCTGGCAAAAATTTGTAACTTTGTAATCTCCCTCTCAGTATGTTTTTTAAATGACTTAAAAACAATTGGGGTAAGCTGTTAAATTAAAGCAATAATAGGGTTGCTAAAACAATAATAGGAGTGATAGATTGGGGATTAACAAAAAATCTTAAACTCTTTCCAGCCTTAAACTAATTACAGGCAGCCAGATGTCAATGATAAGTCCATTTTAGAAATAATGGGGATAGTTTTCCCTCCATGCCTGGGTACCAATCAGGTGGAGTGAAAAGGCAAGTTTTGTATCAATAAAGTTTCTTGAGGGGTACATTTTAACCCCCATCTCCACCCGGCTGAAACGGTACGAGTGAGGGGTTAAAGTCGTCCGAATCCATTTACTGACTCTAGGCCGCACTGTTTCCGACCGGCGAGCAGGTGGGGCCCTAATTTAAATCTTAAAGGCGTGGCACAATTACGTTATCGGTGCCTCATCGGCCTTACAACTGCCGCATTCGGAAGGCCCGCACAAAGCCAAATCTGACACCTCAACCGTGGCGATTGTCTGCGGAGAGGCCAGAAAAGGCCAAGGTAGGTTTCTAAATATAAATTTTATGTGGAATCCTTGCAGGCCAGGAGGAGCTACGCTACCCCGAACGCAATCTCTCCCGATACCTTCCTCACTTACCTTCTGAGGACCGTTTCCGTGGTTCTCTGGCGGTGGCCCGACACCCCTCCCAGCCCCCCATCTCAGCGACTTTCCACTCTTGCTCGCTGACGTTGACATTAATCCCACCGGTTTTGGACACTGTCGCGGTATTCAAATGAGGCCCGGGAGTTAAAGCCTCACGCTCCAGGCATCCAGACGCATTGCCACCAGCTTGGGCTCCCACACCCCAGATACCCGGCCCCCACGTTAAAATCAACTCCTTGACTTCTGCAACCTTCCTGTTCCGCACTTCATTCGAACCCTGGCAGAAAAGGTTGCATTTATGGGGAAGCTAGATAAGTACATAAGGAAAAAAAAGAACAGAAGGAAATATTGATAGGGTGAGATGAAGTAGAGATGGAGGAGGCTTGTGTGGAGCATAAACGCCAGCATTGATCTGCTGGGCCGAATAGCCTGTTTCTGTGCTGTAAATTCCATGTAAAAGTTATTTTGAGCACGGTTATAATAAACATGTGACAATTACACTACTACTTGCTAACTTCTAATTTGCTATGGTATAAGTCCTAGTATCAGGTTGATGCAATCCTGATTTTAGTTTCATTTTCACCTCTTTGTTTTTCTCATGTTCACTCAAGTAAGTACAATTTTTATTTTTGTTTGCATTAGCCGCTTTTTAACCAGACTGGTAAGTGAGCAGATTCAATCGATCATTCGTTAAATGAAATGCAACAGAAAACCAAAATGCAACCATGCACAACAAAGCTTATCAACATGTGAGGAAAAGCGACAAGCAAGCGGCCTTTGCAGGTTACATTTTACACAGTAGCGTTGCGGATGCTTACTGCAGCCGAGTAATGTTCTGTTAACATCGTGCATCATTTTGAAAGATTCTTATTGGCAGCTCACATTACCCACCATATGCTGGGGGAGTCCAGCAGTGTAGGACAAGGGGACGTAACCTTAAATTCAGAGCCAGTGCCCCAAAGAAAGGATGGTAGAAGTGTGGAATTCTTTCCCACAAAAAGCAGTGGATGCTAGCTCAATTAATAATCTTAAATCTGAGATCGATAGAGTTTTGCTAGCCAAGGGCATTAAGGGATATAGAGTCAAGTCGGGTAAATGGAGTTAGGGTACAGATCAATCATGATCTCATTGAATGGCAGAATAGGCTGGAGGGGCTGAATGGTCTACTTATGTACCTACATTCCTACGCTCGTCTCGTTCTTCATTCTGACCTTTTGGTGTTAATTGTATCCATATGATTTACATCAACTAGTGTTAATTGTATTCAGATGGTTCGTATCAATTGGGAACTCTCTTGTATCCATTTATGAGAGCTGATCTAGGGTGTGGAGTGGTGGTAAGGTGGATCACTGTGAATAAAGGCTCGAAGCAACTGAAGACTAGGCTCTCGTATTCTATCCTTCACCACCTGACTATCCGGTTGAGAACATTTAGCACAGCATCAGTGAAAATGTAGTTGCAACATGTGTTGCCACAACACTGAGAGCAGGTTGCATCCTTGATCATCAATGTTTGGGCTCTTCATTCATAATTTAGACTCTGTGGCACTTTAATAAAAAAAATTCATTCTTCGGATATGCGCGTCGCTGGCAAGGCCGGCATTGATTGCCAATCCCTAGTTGCCCTTGAGAAGGTGGTGGTGGGCCTTCTTCTTGAACTGCAGCAGTCCCGTGTTGCGATGTAAACTGGCATGTAAATGATAAGTACATCATTTAATTAATTATCAATTGAAATGCGCTAGACCAGCTGGAAGATCTTCACGTGGCACTCACAGAGCCAACGTGGGACATTATGAGAAAATCACTTTCTGGCACATTAAGGGTCCCACGTCTAGAAGATTTAACTAAAATACATTGGGTCCATTTTACGACTCTCATGTCAAAGGGGGTCCTGAGTTATTGGCAAGACAAGGAAAGTGCGTCACTGCTGCTATTAATATGCTAGTACTGGTGTAACAGCTGGAGTAGTCTTTACAGCTGTCCAGGCTACTTAATCTCACGTAGTAAGGTTGCGGAAATAAGTCGAAGTCTTACCAACAAAATGAATTCACGTAAAGATTTAACGGTTTCTTTTTAATGTCGGGTTGTTATTTTTAACAAAGGAGAATGTACCACATGACAGAAAATACCACGTAATCCTGTCATATTTATTTAATACACTGTAATATGTGAAACTTTCTTTAAGCTTAGTTACCTTCCAAAATTAAACTACTAATCCCTGTGTACTCTACTCCTGCTATAACTACCAGAGTGAAAGGAAGACTAAAATTTCTTCCCAAATGTAAACAGTTGATACTCTTGACAGGAGGATGATTGTTAATAGTGAGTTTTCTTTCACTGTTTGCAAGCAATATTTCATCGCTAATAGACAAATTGCAGAGGGGCAATAACATGACTGAAAATAAAACATCAGGCACGCATCTTAAAGCCACAGAAGGCATTTATTTCCTACATTCCAACAGTGTCTACACTACAGAAGTACTTTGTTGGCTGTAAAGTACTCTGGAACGTCCTGAGGCTGTGAAAGGCGCTATATAAATGCAAGTTCTTTCTTTCTATCAACGTAACAGACAAAGCAGCCTTTTAGGAAAAAGCAAATGAGTATTTTATGTGTTGAGGTGGTTCCAACCAATCTAGGGTTTGAACTGTTCAGGCTGTAGACTTTGTAAAAATGACCATCTACCAGTGTGTAATTCTTCTGGGGAAACGTTTTTTTACGAAATAAAGAAATCGACCTGGGGTGGGGGCGGGGGGAGGAAGGGGGGGGCAAGTACTAAGGACAGTGTTAATGATAAGAAATCATAGTAGAAGCAGGGAAAATAGAGGTAGAGTAGCCCAGAACCCCATGAGGTCCCATAATTTTTCTTAACAGGCATAGACACGGGAAGATAGGAACAGGAGTAGGCCATTTAGCCGCTTGAGTCTGTTCTGCCATTCAATGAGATCATGGCTGATCTGTGACCTAACTCCATACATCTGCCTTAGCCCCATATCACTTAATACCCTTGGTTAACAAAAATCTATCAATCTCAGATTTATAATGAATAATTGAGCTAGCATCAACTGCCATTTGTGGAAGAGAGTTCCAAACTTTTACAACCCTTTGTGTGTAGAAGTGTTTCCTAACTTCACTCCTGAAAGTCCTGGCTATAATTTTCAGGCTATGTCCCCTAGTCCTAGACTCCCCAATCAGCAGAAATTGTTTCTCTCTATCTACCCTATCAGTTCCCCTTAATATCTTGAAAACTTCAATCAAATCACCCCTTAATCTTTTAAATTCCAGGGAATAAAACCCTAGCTTGTGTAATCTCTCCTCGTAATTTAACCCTTGGAGTCGAGGTATCATTCTAGTCTCAGACAAGTTGAGTCTGCCCCACTTTGGCTCCGTGAGTGCCATGTGAAGCCAGAAGATCTTTCAGCTGGTCTTATACTCTGCTTGTCCCCTTGTTACACAGCCAGCTGGGCTAGACTGCCCTGGCTCACGCTGAGATGCTATAGGCTGCAGCCAGGCCCTCAAGGCCCAGAGCTGCTCAAAGTCGCCCACCATGGCCATCTGAAGTGTCCTCAATAGAAGCTCATCAGCCTTCCACCTTCCAAGCTGTAGCCATTGGGGAAACACTTTGCAGGAGCACTAGGATAGGGAAACAAGCACACAAGACAGGCACTGACAGGTTGTACAAGAATGATTCATAAGAACATAAGAAATAGGAGCAGGAGTAGGCCATACGGCCCCTCGAGCTGCTCCGCCATTCAGTAAGATCATGGCTGATCTTCGACCTCAACTCCACTTTCCCGCCCAATCCCCATATCTCTTGATTCCCCTAGAGTCCAAATTCGTTATTATTCCATGTTAAGTATTATACACAAATGGAATTGAGCGGTTGGATAATTTGTTTTTTGATTTGGATTTGGGATTGGTATTAATATTTGTGGTGAGGGCGAGACTCACAAGGCTTGACTGAAGGAAAGCAATTGGATGGTGGTAGAAAGGACAGTCTTGACAAGGATCATGGATGGTATTGGAGATAGGAGAAATGATTCACGAGAAGGGCTTTTGGATGAGTTGCTCCCTGAGAGCTTTGGCAGCCAGAGGCACTGATGGTCGATATTGCGCCGGCTCTTCCTCCATTTTGTGCTGCTCTTCCTTCTCCTCCTCCTGCTGCTGCTGCTGATGGGTCCTTGCTGCCTGTTTGCGAGTGGCTGAGTAAGCTCATCACATGCCTAGTCAGGCACTGGGGGAGACCAATTGCACACCAAGCATAGGATCCTTATTTAAATATGATAATTAGGCTTTTAAATGATTCCGGTATGTGCCCTGGACTCCTATGGAGGAGACTGATCCTTAGGCGCCTGTTTTACGCCTGTAAAACGGATGCTGTGCGATCGAATTTCTAGCCCTCTCTTCCTTTGTTATACTCATTACACATCCTCTTTACATTTGGGATCAGTGCTGTTGCTCTCTATACACTTTTTAATAGTACCTTTTGGTAGTGTGGTGATCAGAACTGAACACAGAGCTCCAAGCCTTGGCGTAACCTCTGTAGACTCGTACTCTGTCGTTCTGGCCACACATCGCAGCATTCTATTCACTTTTCTAATGCTTTGTTGCATTGTCTGGAACTGAAAGTGATGAATTCACTGTTACCCCCCTCACCCCCCAGCTTCCTTTGCAAGTCTCTATGTGCTTATTCAGTTCGGTCCATCCTGTACTTAATGCACATAAAAGCTTGTGTAAATATGACTCTAAGGAGTAACAGATTAATGGCAGGGTAAGTAGACCATATATTCAGTCCAGCATTGAAGTTCCTTTTAATTTAATAAAAAAAAGGCTTCCCTGATGCATTTATCTGCTGAAATGTTTACAGCTGAAACCAACCCTATTACTTTCAGTAGACCGAATCCTGATGTCAATGCAACCAGTCTCAGCTCATGATTGTATAATGAGTTAACCAGACTAAAGGATTGATGGAGAATCGAATAAACCATGATCTGTTTAGTGCAGAATAATTTATCACACTCATACAAGTTGGCAACTCAGAAGCTTAGAGACATCAAGCAGTAAATGTGATAGCTTTCTCTGTTTTTCTGATTTAAAAAAATCTAAAATAACTTTAGGAAAGAACAAGACAAACTCCCCCCCCGATACTTGTGCCCATTGCCCAGAAATTGCGAGGCTCCATTGGTGGAGCAAGGCCTCATTGTAGGCAAGTTAGGAGTCGGGATTTCAGGCACATCTATGGGCAGCTGCCTGAGAAACTGAGTGATGCAGTAAAGTGGGTGCATGACTAATGTACTGGCCCGGCCTGCTGGAGTTGGAGCTTTAAAATTATATTAACACCGATATATTGACCTGGAGTCTCCAGGAATTAAAAATTAATCTCTAGGACATTGCTGCGAGCAAAACCCCGGGAGAAATATATTAGGGACATTAAAAACAATTGTGGGTTTCAAAAAATTCTCTTTGAACACTTTTGTTTATTACTTAAAAAAATATCAGACATGGGATGAAAGGCTGTTTGATGGACAGTCAAGAATCATCCAATCGGGTAATGAAGAGTCTATTTGCTTTCCAATTGGCCGTGGGAAGGTGCTGCACTGTGAGTATGGGAGTGTTGGGCGACCGATGGCAGGAGTGTGGGGGCAGGGTGGTTGAAGGCAGGAGGTCATGTGATGACACCTCCAGGAATATGGCCAAGTGGAGTTGGCGACCCTAATTGTACGTCTCAATGTTATTGAGTGGGGGTGAGGGAGGGGGTGGTGGGTGTGGGTGTGGGTTGCGGGGGGGGGGCGGGTAGACCAAAGTTAACAGTGAGAAAAAGAAAAGGAATATACAAGCTGGGTAGGTATATCACTCCTCCAAACTGTCCCTTCTTCACGCCTTCCATGGACCTGGGGCCAAATAAGCTAAGGACTGTCTCCTCAAATCACACAGAATTGCACAGGATGCACAGCACAGAAACAGGCCATTCGGCCCAACTGGTCTATGCCTGCGTTTATGCTCCAGATGAGCCTCCGCCCACCCCTCTTCATCTAAACCCATCAGCTGCTTCAAAAGAGGAGGTTCTGCTCCCCCTCCACCCCATCTCTGCACAATCACTCACGATGGTGGTAAGCAGACCTTTGCTGGAAGACATCCAGATGTTAAATATTGTCAAAACAGCCAAAAAGCCAATTCTGTGGTCAGTGCAAGTCCCTCCTTGTGTGAGCACATTGCAATGCAACAATGTGGGTCGGTTCAGGTAGCATCGCAGGTTCAAAGCATCCATTTCAATAGTGATGTGCGTGTCATGCAAAATTTCTGTCTGTAGCTTTTCTGCAATTGTATAGAAAAGGGTAAAGCTCGTTTGAATATTGCCCAGAAGGGTTTTGATAGAGTAGATAGGGAGAAACTGTTTCCACTTGCAGGGGAGTCGGTAACCAAAGGGGAGATGAGGAGAATTTTTTTTACGCAGCGAGTTGTTATGATCTGGAATGCACTGCCTGAAAGGGTGGTGGAAGTAGATTCAATAGTGACTTTCAAAAGGGAATTGCATTGGGAAAAATTTGCATGGGTATGGGAAAAGAGCAGGGGAGTGGGTCTAATTGGATAGCTCTTTCAAAGAGCTGGCACAGGCACAATGGACTGAATGGCCTCCTTCTGCGCTGTATGATTCTATGAAACCTTCTCAGAGGGTGCTGCAACTCACATTTGTGGTTCTTGCCACAGGTACTAGGGGGGCAATTTCAACCCCCGAGGACAGGTGGGTTGGGGGCGGGTGAGAGGGTAAAAATTGTAAAAAAGTAAAATCCGCCTCCAAACCACCCACTTCTGGTTTTAACGGAGGCGAATCGAGGGACGAGCGACCAACCCGCTCTCAGGAGGCGGGTCAGTCAGTAAAATCTTTTAAGGAGGCTACGGGCCTCCATTTTAATAGGTTTTTTATTTTTAACCGGGGGCCGGGATTCCCAGGCCTTCCGCTTCACATCATGTAAAAGGAAGCGAGAAGGCCCAGATCAACAGATAAGTGCCTTTATTGCACTGCTCGTGGGCCAGGAAGAACATTATAGCATAAGAAATAGGAGCAGGAGTAGGCCATACGGCCCCTCGAGCTTGCACCATCATTCAATAAGATCATGGCTGAACTTCTCCCTTAACTCCACTTTCCTGCCCTATCCCTGTATCTCTTGATTCCCTATATATTTTCAATAACTGAGCATCGACAGCCTTCGGGGGTGGAGAATTCCAAAGATTCACAACCCTCTAAGTGAAGAAATGTTTCCTCATCTCGGTCCTAAATGGCCCAGCCCTTATCTTGAGACGATGAGAGCAGAAGGTGTTTCTTCCAGGCCCAACAAACTTACCTGCTGCTATCCCACACACGTGATCACATGATCAGCTGACCACCGCCCCCCCCCCAGCCATCTCCAATCCCCACGTGATCACCAACCCCCCCACCCCCACGATCTCCGACCCCCCCCAAAGAACTCCCCCCTCCACGATCTCCGACCCCCACCGCCCCCCTCCAATGACCGACCCTCCCAGATAACCAACCTCCCCCCCTCCCGATGTCCAGCCCCAACACTCCCCCTGATGTTCCACTTGCCTGGCATCTGTTCCCTGGCTCCTTTCCTGTCCAAACAGGCACTGTGTGACTCCAACCTCCATAAATAATAAAGCATGATGTCAGTGCACATTCTATTTTAGTACAATGAAGTCCAAGTGAACACAAGCCCCCTACTCTTTCTCCTTTGAATCAGAAGGTCGTGGGTTCAGGACCCACACAAGAGCCTTGGGCACATAACCTAGGCTGACAGTCCAGTGCAGTACTGAGGGAGTGCTGCACTGTCGGAGGTGCCGTCTTTCGGATGAGATGTTAAACCGAGGACCTGACTGCCCTCTCCGGCGGTGCAAAAGATCTCATGCCACGATTTCGAAGATGAGCAGGGGAGTTCTCCTCGGTGTCCTGACCAACATTTTTCCCTCAACCAATACCATTAAGATGGATTATCTGGTCATTATCACATTGCTGTTTGTGGGACCTTGCTGTGCGCAAATTGTCTGCCACGTTTCCTGCATTACAACATTGACTACACGTCAAAAGTATTTCATTGGCTGTAAAGTGCTTTGGGACATCCTGAGGTCTTGAAAGGCGCTATATAAATCCAAGTTCTTTCTTTCTTTAATTGTGCGTGTAAGTAATTGATGTTAGGAGAGATGGCCACACATACTATAAGATCCTTAGTTTCTGCCCCCCCTTTAGCAATGGTGCAGTATGAAGGATTAGTTTTTTCAGCTCTTAATTTTCAAGAGTGAAGTATGTACTGGTGCCCAGGAAACCCAAGGAAGAAAAGAGGGTGTGGCCAGCTTTTTACCCTTCCTGACCTGGTCAGGTCATTGAATTTACAGCAGCGGTCTGCAGTTCTGGGGCTAAGCGAGTTGGCACTCAATGCGGGTACCAGCTCCCTCCATATGGCCTAAGAGATATTTTTTAAAAAGGTTTCCTCCCATGCAGACCCAACACCCTGGCTCTCCTCTGCTCTGTCTCCTCAAGGAGGGTTTGGAGGTCCATGTCAGTGAAGTTGAACTCTTCCTTTCTTCTTTCTTGGCCTGCATTTGTCCCTCTTGTGGCCAGATCCCATATTCCTGAAAAATGGAATAAAATCACGAATAAAATAACCAGTACATCTACCAGACAGTGAACTGAGTGATCCGCGCACTTTCCTACTTACCTTTTGTCGCCTCCCAAATCTATGCCCATCTTTCCCGCAACTCCATGTTTGAATCCCTCCAATCAGGTTTCCGCCTCTGCCACAGTACTGAAATGGCCTTTATCAAATTCACTAAGAACCGTAGTAAACTATCCCTCCTCATCCTTCTCGACCTGTCTGCAACATTTGACACAGTTGACCCTACCATCGCCCTCCCATGCCTCTCCACCCTCATCCAGCTGGGTGGGACTGCCCTTGTCTGGTTCCATTCCTATCTATCCAGTTGTAGCCAGAGAATCACCTGCAATGGCTTCTCTTCCCACTCCCACACTGTTTCTTTTGGAGACCCCGAAGGCTCCCTCCTATTTCTCATCTACATGCTGCCCCTCGGTGACACCATCTGAAAACACACGTCAGGTTCCATGTATACGCTGATGACACCCAGCTCTACCTCACCACCACCTCTCTCAATCCCACCACTGCCTTTGATTTCTCACACTGCTTGTCCGACATCCAGTACTGGATGAACAAAAATTTCCTCCAATATTGGGAAGACTAAAGTCATTGACTTTGGTCCCCACCACTAACTCCGTTCCCTTGCCACCGACTTCATCCCTCTCTCTGGCCACTGTCTGAGGCTGAACCAGGCCATTTGCAACCTTGGGTCCTATTTGACCCTGAGATGAGCTTCCAACCCCATATCAGCTCCATCACCACGACCGATTACTTCCACCTTCGTAACATTGCCCATCTCCCTCTCTGCCTCAGCTCATATGCTGCTGAAACCCTCATCCATGCCTTTGTTACCTCCAGACTTGACTATTCCAATGCTCTCCTGGCCGGCCTCCCATCTTCCACCCTCCATAAACTTGAGCTCATCCAAAACTCTGCTGCCCGATTCCTAACTCGCACCAAGTCCCGTTCTCCCATCACCCCTGTGCTCGCTGATCTACATTGGCTCCCAGTCCAGGAACATCTCAATTTTAAAATTCTCATCCTTATTTTCAAATCCCTCCATGGCCTTGTCCCTCCCTATCTCTGTAACCTCATCCAGCCCTACAACCCTCTGAGATCTCTGCGCTCTTCTAATTCTTGCCACTTGCGCATCCCCGATTTTAATCACTCCACCGTTGGCGGCCGTGCCTTCAGCTGCCTAGGCCCTAAGCTTTGGAATTCCCTCCCTAAACCTCTCCCCCTCTCCACCTCTCTCTCCTCCCTCAAGAGGCTCTTTAAAACCTACCTCTTTGACCAAGCTTTTGGTCACCTGTCCTAATATGTCCTTATGTGGCTCGGTGCCAAATTCTGATTGATAATCGCCCCTGTGAAGTGCCTTGGTACATTTTGCTACATTAAAGGCGCTATATAAATGCAAGTAGTTGTTGTTGTTGTTTTTGTATTGCAACATTTAATGTTTGCAAAGTTCTGCTCTCTCAATGTGACCGGAAAAAGGCAATGCTGCCACAAAACCAAACTAAAGCAAGTGCATAGCACCATTAATCAGCTATCCCATTAGTCCCACTCCTCTGCTCTTTCCCCATAAGTCTGAAAATTCCTCCTTTTCAAGTAAGTATCTAATTCTAATTTTGAAAGTTATTACTGAATGTGTTTCCATCACCCTTTCAGGCAGTGCATTCCAGATCATAACAACTCACTGCGTAAAAAAAAAATCTCCTCATTTCCCTCCTGGATTTTTTGCCAATTATCTTAAATCTGTGTCCTTTGGTTACCAACCCTCCTGCCAGTGGAAACGATTTCTCCCCATCTACTCCATTGAAACCCCCATTTGCATTGTAATTTGTGGTACAATGTGTTTGTTTAGCTATGGCAAAAAATATTAAATTGCCTTTCAATGCTCATATATAGCCGTTGAAAGCAAGCAGATTACAAACACCTCAAGTCGTCTTTTAGCCCTTTTAGCATTTGAGATTCAAGCTATTTTTCAGCTACGTAAGGCTTGTAGGGCTGAAACACTGCTTTAATTAAATAAGACAAATTATTCTTATCCTTCTTTACCATTGTAAAAATGAAACAATATGTTATTTTTTAATTAAATGTGACACTCTCTTGTTTTGGAAACCATTCTATTGACTGAAATAAGATAATAAAGTTAAATTATTTTCTTTAGAACTGTAAAAACTGTAATTAAGGTTAAAGCGGATATTTTCTAACAGGATGTATTTCTTTGATATATCCCTATCCTTCTTGGACACATTCCACTGCTCCGACAAATAACGGACTCTCAATATGAAATATTTTACCCTGCTGTTTTTTTTAATCCTTTTTTTTTGTTCAGGGTGAAGCTGCATCTTTCGAAGGTATTTTCTTTCTTGGGTCTGTCCACATCACAAAGCAGCCTTATCTGGCGTCGTGGACCAGGCGTCCCGCTACGGTGCACTCTACATCTCGGGGACATGGCTTGCCCGGACAATTTTGTGATGTGGACAATCTGGCCTAGGTTTTCCCAATTCTACTCTCGCCAGCTAGCGATTTTCCTGCCAGAGGGCAGAAAGTTGGGAGGTGATCACAAAAATGAAAACTGCTGGCCACTGCCTCTACTGAAACCAAGAACATTAACTCACGTAGCTTTGTTGGTTTGTGCAGCCAGGAACATTTCTTTATTTGGACCTTATGGCTTTCAGGCCCTAACTCTGCTCCACTCAATAGGCCTCAAGTCCCCTTTGCTCTCCAGTCCCACTCAGAGTGGCCACAAAGATGGCCACCAAACCGAGTATAAAATGCGTCAAATTTCAGGGCAAAGCTCTCTCTAATCTGTCCCAAATATACGTTTTACCTCAGTCTCTGAAGTGTACCAATATTGCCAGCGTACCTCTCCAACTTTGCACTGTCAGCCTAGAGTCCCATCTGCCAGGAGCGCATGTCGGAAATCATGCACAGTGCGCTCCCTTCTTTCCAATAGCTGATGCCAGTGGGTGAGGTTCCTCACCGTGAGTGCAAATTCAGAAAATTTACCCTCACTACTTCCCTTTCCCAGCCACCTTTTAAAAAGAATTAATTCTCAGGATATGAGCGTCAATGGTAAGGCTGACATTTATTGCCCATCCTTTGTTGCCACAACTGAATGACTTACTAGGCCACATCAGAGGCCGATAATGAGTCACCCACATTGGTGTGGGACTGGAGTCACAAATAGGCCAGAGTATCATAGAATCATAGAAAGTTACGGCACAAAAGGAGGCCATTTGGCCCATCGTGTCTGTGATGGCCAAAAAAGAGCTATTCAGCTTAATTCCACTTTCTAGCACTTGGTCCATAGCCCTGTAAGTTATGGCACTTCAAGTGCTCATCCAAGTACTTTTTTAATGAGTTGACGGCTTCTGCCTCTACCACCCTTTCAGGCAGTGAGTTCCAGACCCCACCACCCTCTGGGTGAAAAAATTTCTCCTCAACTCCCCTCTAATCCTTCTACCAATTACTTTAAATCTATGCCCCCCCGGTCACTGACCCCTCTGCTATGGGAAATAGGTCCTCCCTATCTAGTCCCGTCATAATTTTTTATACCTCAATTCAATCTCCCCTCAGCCGCCTTTGTTCCAAAGAAAACAACCCCAACCCGTCCAATCTTTTCTCATAGCTAAAATTCTCCACCCCTGGCAACATCCTCGTAAATCTCCTTGTACTCTCTCTAGTGCAATCACATATTTCCTGTAATGTGGTGACCAGAACTGTACACAATACTCAAGCTATGGCCTAACCAATGTTTTATACAGTTCTAGTATAACCTCCCTGCTCTTATATTCTATGCTTCATCTAATAAAGGAAAATATCCTGTATGCCTTTATAACGACCTTATCAACCTGTCCTGCTACCTTCAGGGATCTGCGGACATGCACTCCAAGGTCCCTCACTTCCTCTACACCTCCCAGTATTCTCCCATTTATTGTGTACTCCCCAAATGCATTACCTCACACTTCTCTGGATTGAATTCCATTTGCCATTTTTCTGTTCAACTAACCAGTCGATTGATATCTTTCTGCAGTCTACAGCTTTCCTCCTCACTATCAACCACACGGCCTATTTTTGTATCATCTGCAAACTTCTTGATCAAGCCCCCCACATCCAAGTCCAAATCATTAATATACACCAGAAAAAGTAAGGGACCTAGTACTGAGCCTTGCGGGACACCACTGGAAACAGCCTTCCAGTCACAAAAGCAGCCATCAACCATTACCCTTTGCTTCCTGCCACTGAGCCAATTTTGGATCCAACTAGCCACTTTCCCTTAGATCCCATAGGCTTTTACTTTTTTGAGCAGTCTGCCATGTGGGACCTTGTCAAAAGCTTTACTAAAATCCATGTAGACTACATC
Organism: Heptranchias perlo; assembly: GCF_035084215.1. NCBI lineage: Eukaryota > Metazoa > Chordata > Chondrichthyes > Hexanchiformes > Hexanchidae > Heptranchias > Heptranchias perlo. Next base: position 15,404,136 of record NC_090328.1, read on the forward strand.
ATATGCGTTACCCTCATCGACCCTTCATGTTACCTCCTCAAAAAATTCAATCAAGTTGGTCAGGCATGACCTTCCCTTAACAAATCCATGCTGACAGTCCTTGATTAACTTTCAAATGACGATTTATGCTGTCCCTCAGATTAATTCCAATAATTTGCCCGCCACCGAGGTTAGACTGACTGGCCTATAATTACTCAGTCTATCTCTTTCTTTTTAAACAACTGTACAACATTAGCAGTCCTCCAATCCTCTGGCACCACGCCTGTAGCAATGGAGAAGCAGAATATGATGGTCAGAGCCTCCGCTATTTCCTCCCTTTCTTCTCATAACAGCCTGGGATACATTTCATCCGGGCCATGTAATTTATCTACTTTCAAAGAGGTTAAACCCCTTAATACTCCCTCTCTCACTATGTTTATCCCATCCAATATTTCACACTCCTCCTCCTTAACTACAATCTCTGCATCGTCCTCCTCTTTTGTGAAGACAGATGCAAAGTATTCATTAAGAACCATACCCACATCTTCCACCTCCACACATAGGTTACCTTTTTGGTCTCTAATAGGCCCTACTCTTTCTTTAGTTATCCTCTTGCTCTTTATGTATTTATAAAACATTTTTGGGTTTTCCTTAATTTTACTTGCCAGTATTTTTCCATGCTCTCTCTTTGCTTTCCTAATTTCCTTTTTAATTTCACCCCTGCACTTTCCACACTCCTCTCGGCTTTCTGCAGTATTGAGCTCTCGGTGTCTGACATAAGCTTCCCTTTTTTGCCTTATCTTTCCCTGTATGCTCCTTGTCATCCAGGGGGTTCTAGATTTGGCAGTCCCACCCTTTTTCTTTGTGGGAACATGTTTACTCTGAACCCCTTGAATCTCCCCCTTGAATGCCTCCCACTGCTCTGACACTGATTTACATTCAAGTAGCTGTTTCCAGTCCACTTTCGCCAAATCATTTCTCAGCTTAGTAAAACAGCAGGTTTCCTTCCCAACAGGACAGTAGTGAACCAGTTGGGTTTTTACAACAATCCACAGCTTCACAGTCACTTTTACTGATATTTCCAGAATTTAAAAAAAAATTCAATTAAAATTCTCAAACTGCTATGCTGGGATTTGAGCTCAGGTTTCCAGGATCCCTGGGTACGTTAGCATAGTGGTTATGTTACTAGACTAATAATCTGGAGTTATGAGTTCAAATCCTACCACGGCAGCTGGAGAATTTAAATTCAATTCATTAAATAAAATCTGGAATTAAAATGCTAGTATCAGTAATGATAACCATTAAACTACCAGATTGTCGTTAAAAACCCATCTGGTTCACTAATCCCCTTTAGGGAAGGAAACCGGCCGTATTACGCGGTCTGGCCTATATGTGACTCCAGACCCACAGCAATGTGGTTGATTCTTAATTGCCCTCTGAAATGGCCTAGCAAGCCACTCAGTTGTAAAATCTCGCTAAAAAAAAGTCATAATAAGAATAAAACCAGACAGGACAAAGGCAAACCAAGCCCAGTCGACCCGACAAAGTCCTTCTCACTAACATCTGGGGACTTGTGCCAAAATTGGGAGAGCTGTCCCACAGACAAGTCAAGCAACAGCCTGACATAGTCATACTCACAGAATCATACCTTTCAGCCAATGTCCCAGACTCTTCCATCACCATCCCTGGCTATGTCCTGTCCCATCGGCAGGACAGACTGACCAGAGGTGGCGGTACAGTGATATACAGTCAGGGGGCAGTGGCCCTGGGAGTCCTCAACATTGACTCTGGACCCCATGAAATCTCATGGCATCAGGTCAAACATGGGCAAGGAAACCTCCTGTTGATTACCACCTACCACCTTCCCTCAGCTGATGAATCAGTCCTCCTCCATGTTGAACATCACTTGGAGGAAGCACTGAGGGTAGCAAGGGCACAAAATGTACTCTGGGCGGGTGACTTCAATGTCCATCACCAAGGGTGGCTCGGTAGCACCACTACTGACCGAGCTGGCCGAGTCCTGAAGGACACAGCTGCCAGACTGGGCCTGCGGCAGGTGGTGAGCGAACCAACACGAGAGAAAAACTTACTTGACCTCGTCCTCACCAATCTACCTGTCGCAAATGCATCTGTCCATGACATTATTGGTAGGAGGGACCACTGCACAGTCCTCGTGGAGATGAAGTCCCGTCTTCGCACTGAGGACACCATCCAACGTGTTGTGTGACACTACCACCGTGCTAAATGGGATAGATTCAGAACAGATCTAGGAGCTCAAAACTGGGCATTCATGAGGTGCTGTGGGCCATCAGCAGCAGCAGAATTGTATTCCAGCACAATCTGTAACCTCATGGCCCAGCATATTCCTCACTCTACCATTAACCAACAAGCCAGGGATTCAACCCTGGTTCAATGAGGAGTGTAGAAGAGCATGCCAGGAGCAGCACCAGGCGTAACTAAAAAAGAGGTGCCAAACTGGTGAAGCTACAACTCAGGACTACATGCATGCTAAACAGTGGAAACAACATGCTATTGACAGAGCTAAGCGATTCCACAACCAACGGATCAGATCAAAGCTCTGCAGTCCTGCTACATCCAGTCGTGAATGGTGGTGGACAATTAAACAACTAATGGGAGGAGGAGGATCTGTAAATATCCCCATCCTCAATGATGGCGGAGTCCAGCACGTGAGTGCAAAAGACAAGGCTGAAGCGTTTGCAACCATCTTCAGCCAGAAGTGCCGAGTGGATGATTCATCTCGGCCTCCTCCTGATATCCCCACCATCACAGAAGCCAGTCTTCAGCCAATTCAATTCACTCCACATGATATCAAGAAATGGCTGAGTGCACTGGATACAGCAAAGGCTATGGGCCCCGACAACAAACTTAAATGGACCAGCCATATAAATACTGTGGCTACAAGAGCAGGTCAGACGCTGGGTATTCTGCGGCGAGTGACTCACCTCCTGACTCCCCAAAGCCTTTCCACCATCTACAAGGCACAAGTCAGGAGTGTGATGGAATACTCTCCACTTGCTTGGATGAGTGCAGCTCCAACAACACTCAAGAAGCTCGACACCATCCAGGACAAAGCAGCCTGCTTGATTGGCACCCCTTCCACCACCCTAAACATTCACTCCCTTCACCACCGGCGCACAGTGGCTGCAGTGTGTACCATCCACAGGATGCACTGCAGCAACTCGCCAAGGCTTCTTCGACAGCACCTCCCATACCCGCGACCTCTACCACCTAGAAGGACAAGAGCAGCAGGCACATGGGAACAACACCACCTGCACATTCCCCTCCAAGTCACACACCATCCCGACTTGGAAATATATTGCCGTTCCTTCATCGTTGCTGGGTCAAAATCCTGGAACTCCCTTCCTAACAGCACTGTGGGAGAACCTTCATCACACAGACTGCAGCGGTTCAAGAAGGCAGCTCACCACCACCTTCTCAAGGGCAATTAGGGATCGGCAAGAAATGCTGGCCTCGCCAGCGACACCCACATCCCATGAATGAATAAAAAAAAATTAGTCCAGGCATCTGGATTCCTCATCCAGTACCATAGCCACTACGCTAGTAATCTGATTGACAACTCAACTGCAATTAGTGCCAAGTTATCACCATGTTAATTCCTACATTAAAACAGCAGACAAAGAAATATGAAAGGAATACAGTGTTCATCCACTGAGATCACCATTAATAATTTCCAACTTCTAGCCTCATTTGGAGCTTGTTAATTTATAACCTCTATTTTTCTAGTTCATATTGTTTTGGTTTCTGAATATGAATAATGGAAATACTCAGATTTTCATTTTTTGACAAATAATTCAATATTTATGTCTACTAACCTGTCAATCCACCAGCTGAATCATCCCATGCCCCTGTCCAGAAAATATTGCTTTTTCAATCCAACTCCCCTTGTCTGTGAAATACAGAACCAAAGAACTCCTGTAAGTGAGAGCCCAAAGTCTCTATAGTCGCAGTCACCGCGCTATGAAAGAAACTGGATCTGGGGAATCTCCTTTAGTACAACAAACTCCAAAGCAACCATAAGCAACCTACTCTTTCCTACCATTCTTCCTCTCAGTGGCTAAATGTGTATCTTCTAGGTGCAAACTGAGGGCCAATATCCCAAGAGGTGGTTGGCTGCTCCTGTGCACCAAATAGCTCATGGAACTGAGGTGGCCCTCCACTCAGACTTGGTACAGATCATAAGATACTTACAAATGAGGAAAGCCATTAGACCTATTTTAATGCATCCATCTAGAATGTCCCTACTATTCCCCCATGCATTAAGTTACCTCTTAAATGATTTCCAGGGGTTTCACTTCCACCAAGCTGCCCAGGAGTCCATTCCAAGTGTTGATCATTCTCTGCATGAAGATGGACCTCCTGAATTTAGTCCTAAATTTATCTTTTACTGCTTCGAACAGTGTCCACCTTGCCCTACACCCACAGATTAATTTAAAGTAATAATTCAGATTAACCTTTCCTGTACCACTGATTATCTCATAGATCTCTATCAGATCATCTCTCAGGCTGTAAAACCCAAGGGCCCGATAATAACGTAGAGGCTGGTTGTTAGCGAGGTGGGGTGGGGTTGAGGGCAGGCACGAAACCCAGAAGAAGTTTTGGCGTGCCGGAATGTCCGATTTCAATATGGATACCTAATCATAATTTTACTTCAGGATTTCACGTCTCCAATGCACATCAGTGGACATGATGCACACCCGCATGACGTGATCTCAACTCGACTATGCAAGAAAGAACTTTCATTTCTATAGTGCCTTTCATGACTACAGGAATTCCCAAAGTGCTTTACAGCCAATGAGATACTTTTTGAAGTGTAGTCACTGTTGTAATGTAGGGAAAGCGGCAGCCAATTTGCATACAGCAAACTCCCACAAACAATGAGATAGATGACCAGATAATCAGAATGGAAAAGGAATGGGGGTAGCCCTGATAATAAAGGATGACATGAGGACAGTGGCAAGAAAGGATTTTGGATCGGAGGATAAGGAAGTAGAATCAGTATGAGTGGCAGTAAGAATTAACAAAGGGCAGAAAACACTGGTGGGAGTAGTTTATAGGCCGTCTAACAGTAGCTATACTGTTGGACATAGTATTAATCAAGAAATAATAGGAGCTCGTAACAAAGGTAATGCAATAATCGTGGGGGACTTTAGTCTTCATATAGACTGGACAAATCAAATTGGCAAAGGCAGTCTGGAGAATGAGTTCATGGAATGCATTCAAGAGAGTTTCCTAGAATACATCATGGAACGAATCACGGAACAGGCTTTTTTAGATCTTGTATTGTGTAATGAGACAGTGTTAATTAGTAATCTCACAGTAAAGGATCCTCTGGGGAAGAGTGATCATAATATGATAGAATTTCACGTTGAGTTTGAGAGTGACGTACTTAAGACAGAAACTAGATTCTTAAACTTAAATAAAGCCAATTACATAAGGAGGGAGGGGCTAGTTGGGTAAGGTGGATTGGGAAATTAGATTAAAAGATATAATGGCAGATAAGCAATGGCAAACATTTAAAGAAATATTTCAACATTCTCAACGAATATACATTCCATTGAGAAAAGTGATTCATCCGTGGCTAACTAAAGAAGTTAAGGATAGTATCAGATTAAAAGAAGAGGCCTATAATATTGCAAAGAAGAGTAGTAAGCCTGAGGGTTGGGAGAGTTTTAGAAACGAGCAAAGGATGGCCAAAAAACTGATAAAAAGGGAGAAAATAGAATATAAAAATAAACTGGCAAGAAATGTAAAAACAGATTGTAAAAGCTTCTACAAGTATGTAAGAAGGAAGAGAATAGCAAAAGTAAATGTTGGTCCCTTAGAGGCTGAGACAGGAGAAATTATAATGGGGAAAAAGGAAATGGCAGAGACGTTAAACAAATATTTAAAATCCGTCTTCACAGTAGAAGACACAAAAAGCATACCAGAAATATTAGGGAACCAAGGGGCTAATGAGAGTGAGAAATTTAAAGTAATTAATATCAGTAGAGAAAAAGTAATGGGACTAAAAGCCAATAAATCCCCTGGACCTGATGGCCTACATCCTAGGGTTCTAAAAGAGGTGGCTGCAGAGATAGTGGACACATTGGTTATGATCTTCCAAAATTCCCCAGATTCTAGAACGGTGCCAGAGGAATGGAAGGTAGCAAATGTAACCCCGCTATTCAAGAAAGAAGGGAGAGAGAAAACAGTGAACTACAGGCCAGTTAGCCTGACATCAGTTGTTGGGAGAATGCTGGAATCCAATATTAAGGAAATGGTAACAGGGCACTTAGAAAATCATAATATGGTTAGGCAGAGTCAACATGGTTTTATGAAAGGGAAATCCTGTTTGATAAATTTATTAGACTTTTTTGAGGATATAACTAACAACGGATATAACTTAAAGGGGAATCAGTGGATGTAATATATTTGGATTTTCAAAAGGTATTCGATAAGGTGCTATGTAAAAGATTGTTATGCAAGATAAGGGCTTATGGGGTTGGGGGTGGATAGAGGATTGGTTAACGGACAGAAAACTGAGAGTAGGGATAAACGGGCCATTTTCAGGTTGGCAGGCTTAACTAGTGGAGTGCTGCAAGGATCAGTACTGGGGCCTCAGCTATTTACAACCTATATTAATGATTTAGATGAAGGGACCAAGCGTAATGTATCCAAGTTTGCAGACGATACAAAGCTAGGTGGGAAGATAAGCTGTGAGGAGGACATAAAGAGGCTGCAAAGGGACATAGACAGGCTAAGTTAGTGGGCAAGGAGGTGGCAGATGAAGTATAATGTGGGGAAATGTGAGGTTATTCACTTTAGTAGGAAGAATAGAAAAACAGATATTTTTTAAATGGTGAGAAACTATTGCATGTTGGTATTCAGAGAGACTTGGGTGTCCTCATACAAGAAACAGAAAAAGTTAGCATGTAGGTACAACAAGCAATTAGGAAGGCAAATGGTATGTTGGCCTTTATTGCAAGGGGGTTGGACTACAAGAGTAAGGAAGTCTTGCTGCAATGGTACGGTGCTATGGTGAGACCTCACCTGGAGTGGCGTGTACAATTTTGGTCTCCTCAATTACGGAAAAAGAAACTTGCCTTAGCGGTTGTGCAATGAAGGTTCACTAGATTGATTCCTGGGATGAGAGGTTTGTCCTATGAGGAGAGGCTGAGTAGAATGGTCCTAAATTCTCTGGAGTTTAGAAGAATGAGAGGTGATCTCATTGATACATATAAGATTCTGAGGGGGCTTGACAGGGTAGATGCTGAGATGTTGTTCCCCCTGGCTGGAGACTCTAGAACTAGGGGGCATGGTCTCAGGATAAGGAGTCAGCAATTTGAGACTGAGATGAGGAGAAATTTTTTCACTCAGAGGGTTGTGAATCTTTAGAATTCTCTACCCCAGAGGACTGTGGATACTGAGTCGTTGAATATATTCAAGGCTGAGATAGATGGATTTTTGGACTCTAGGGGAATCAAGGGATATGGGGATCGGGCGGGAAAGTGGAGTTGAGGTTAAAGATCAGCCATGATCTTATTAAATGGCAGAGCAGTCTCGAGGGGCCATCTGACCTACTCCTGCTCCTATTGCTTATGTTCCTATCTGTAGAAAAGTTGAAAAGCAATCACGCATGTATCTTTGTATCTTACTTTTTTACATATTTCCTATTGCACTTCAGAGGTGCACAGACATTTACATTCAAAATCATACGAGCATGAAAAATGTCTGGAGAAAATAATATGTTTCAATATGTTGTCTTTGTACCCTGAGTTAGATTTCTGTCAGTGAGCTTAGTCCTGAACTATCAGGGTTGCCATTTCTCCAGGTAAGGTTTTGGAAAAGTTCTTCGATTGGCATTTTCTTTTTGTACAAGACCTAAACCTTTTTTCTGCTACATGTCCCTGTAGACTTGTCTTTCCTTTCCAGAGGATGAACGGCTAGACAGGGATAAGCCCAACGAGGAGCTTAGAGAGTGCACAGAAATACCAATGTAATGATACTTCTCCTAGTGGTCAGTTCCGGGCGTCAACATTGCCAGCAGTGGTTTATCAGTTTCTCACTCTCAGTCACCAGGAACATCATTAAGAATGGCAAGATTATTAGCATATATTATGCATTGCAGATTTATTCCAGCAATTTTTTTAATCAAAATTTATATTAAAAAAAGACAAGTTGAACTAGACGTTTGATTCAAAAACAGAAAATGCTGGAAATATTCAGTCAGTCAGGCAGCATTTGTGGAGAAAGAAACAGAGTTAATGTCTTAGGTCGAAGACCTTCCATGGTTACCAGCACCAGCATTTTCTGTTTTTATTTCAGATTTCCAGCATCTGCAGTATTTTGCTTTTGATTTAGATGTTTGACTCGATGTCAATCAGCTGAAATATTGTTAAACCTTTTGATATGTGAATGTTTCAAAGGCTGTAGTTTTGTCTGAGGTATTATATAATACCTGCTGACCCCCTGTGGCTTTACTCATGATGAGTCAGAGGCCATGCAGTTTCATAGCAACGGGGTATGATGAACAAAGCATGGGTGATGGGAAAACGTTACAGGAAGCCAGTGCCACACTTACAGGAAATCCACTCTATATGCTATAAACATTCCCACAGTTTAGTATCATTTAAATTCTTCTGCTTTTGGAATACGAAGGGTGCAAAAATCCGCAAAGGCAGGTCCCGTCAATATGTCCAGCGTGGGCCCTGCCAAAGGATCAGGGGAGCTTCTTGAATTGGCCTGCCGATGGCAGCGACCATGCCACTAGGGGACGCATCAAGGCCTGCTGCTTTATCCCAGCGGCTTCATACTGTGCCAGTTCCATGGGGTTTCCAGGGCCCCCCTCCCCCAGGAAACATCCATCAAATGCTTCTGGGGACCCCCTTTACGAGGGGGCCAAACAATCCTAAACAATTACCTTAATCTTCAGGGTGCAGACCACATCTCTGGCCTCAACCCCCAAGGGGGACCCCACAACTACCATTTATCGGCCTAGTATGCCTGGTCTCACCAGGTGTGTTAGGCAGCGATGATCCGTACGCTAACTTAGGGTCCGGGGATGCGGGAGCTCCGGTGTTGGGAGCCCCCATCCTTTCCTAGACTGCTGGCCTTATTTAGGGTGGATGGAGGATCCATGTCTTTGCCTTACCAGGCCCTGCAGAATCCCTGATATAAGGCCGGGACATGGCATATCCAGGTCCTGTCCTGATTTGGGGCCCTTCTTGCACTCTCCCTCCGGGAGTCATGGCAGGCAAACACTGTGCTTTGCAGCATTTTTGAACTTTTCCTCTATTTTCCACCATAATTTGACTCCGGTGAAAAATGATCGGAAACTTCATGAAATTAGCTGATGAGGTCCAGCTCAGGGCATTCTGATGGGAAATGTAACATTGCGCTGATGTTATCACAACACTGCAGAGGCTACAGTCATTGTGAGACTAAACTAGTGTTAAAATAAAGAGAGATAATGGGAAAAGAAACTCCCTGGTTTGCTGAGAACTTGTTGCCGCGGTGTCATGCCAACATACACATCGATATTTCCTTTAAGGCATTAATTCATTTCAGCCTGATGGAATTCTTGTTTTGCCTTACAGAAGCCACAATTTAGAAGACATTTAGAAGTAATATTGTGAGTTTTTCAATAATACTGGAGGTCTGAAAATCCTGCAGAGAATTTCATTGCTGGTTCGTATGTTGCAAACCATTTAAATTATTTATAGAAAATATTGCAGCCTTGATTGAAGTGCAACATAGCTTTATATAATGCCACCATAAAGGGAGATATTGTGAATCTAATTAAGTTTTGGCAAGGGTAGCCTTTGATCTATTTTATAATTCATTGCATAAAATGTATTTACAGCAAATGCCATATTGGCTACACTGCCATCTCATGGGCTCAATTAATATGATGGATAAGGTAGGTTAAATAAGTAAAGATGTGTGCTGTTAACCTGGAGAAATAAGTGTCAGCTATTCAGGGTACAGAAGGTGAGCTTGAGATGAAGTGCAGATCCCTCGAGCTTCCCCTAATGGTTTGGTGCCTTTTTCTAGTAAGCTGAGCCACTCAGATTCACTCTCAAGTCATTCCTGTGTTAGCTCATCTCAGTGCAGGCAAGCAGTAGGGGTACTGTAATCTTCCTCAATGCCGTTTCACCATCTTAGCTATTTGCACATCTTTTGTTCTTTTCATGTCATTTCATTGCCTCACTGAGAAAATGTTTTATATCATCCAACAGTTCTCTACTTTTCTATTAAGCCGTTTGCAGGTCATTAAGCTCACTGACTACCTCTGTGGGGTATCTGTTGCTTTCACCCCTCCCCTCTTTTTTTCCAGCCTTTCGAAGAAGCTTCCTTATGTTTCAGTTTTAACAAAGGTTTACACCTGAAACATTCACCTGGCTTTACTCTTTACAGACGCTGATGGACCCAGAGAAGGTTAAGTTGAGATTTACTAGAGGTGGTCAAAGCTATGAAGGATTTTGATATAGTTGATAGGGAGAAACTGTTTTCGCTGGCAGGCAGGTCGCTAACCAGAGGACACAGATTTAAGATAATTGGCAAAAGAACAAGGGGGGAGACGAGAAGAATTTTTTTTGCACAGTGAGTTGGAATGGACTGCCTGAAAGGGTGGTGAAAGCAGATTCAATGATAACTTTGAAAAGGGAATTGGATAAATACTTGAAGGGAAAAAGTTGCAGGGCTCTGGGGAGAGAGCAGGGAAGTGGGACTAATTGGATAGCTCTTTCAAAGAGCCGGCATAGGCACAATGGGCTGAATGGCCTCCTTCTCTGCTGTAAGAGTCCATGATTCTATGAAATTCTTTGATTCTATGATGGACCTACTGTGTATTTCCAGCATTTTCTGTATTTGTTTCCATGAGTATCGTATTTAGCTTTAGTCAGCAAGGCATAGCCAATGGGTATGTAAGTTTACTATGGTACTGGACCACCAGACCAGAGGACATAAGTTCAAACCCTGCTGTGCCAAGTTATGAAATCTGTTTCTTTGTGAGCTGGCACCAGTGGACAAAATGCTGCCAGATTATTGTAGAGTTCCTTCAGGGAGCCAACCTGGTTGATATGTGACTCCTAGTCTCACCCTATGTCGTTGATACCTAGTGCCCTTGGGCCCAAACTATGGTGGGCAATAAATACATCCAAAGAATGAATAAATATAAATTAAAGCCATAGAGGTATAGAGTAGAGACACCAGGCTGAACACAAGCAGCAAAAGATTAAGTCCTGGAGAAACTGGGGCTTTTTTGGAAGTGACCAACAGGGGACTGTGCTGCAAGATTTGAGTGGTAAATCAGACAGTGTTTCTTCCTCAAACTCACGTACACGTATGGACCTCTGGCCTTCCCCCAAATTTCTCAATAAAAAGGATGCTTTAAAAATGTTCCTTCTGCATGAAAATAGTTTTATAGTTTCATATTATGATACAGCACAGAAGCAGGCCATTCAGCCCATCGTGCCTGTGCCTGATCTTTGAAAGAGCTATCTAATTAGTCCCATTCCCCTGCTCTTTCCCCATAGCCCTGTAAATTCTTCCTCTTCAAGTATTTATCCAATTCCCTTTCGGAAGTTATTATTGAATCTGCTTCCACCACCCTTTCAGGCAGTGCATTCCAGATCATAACACCTCGCTGCGTAAAAAATGTTTCCTCATGTTGCCTCTGGTTCTTTTGCCAATCACCTTAAATCTGCCACTGGAAACAGTTTCTCCTTATTTACTTTACCAAAACCATTCATGATTTTGAACACCTCTATCAAATCTCTCCTTAACAATCTCTGCTCTAAGGAGAACAACCCCAGCTTCTCCAGTCTATCCGCATAACCGAAGTCCCTCATCCCAGGTACCATTCTAGTAAATCTCTTCTGCACCCTCTCTAAGGCCTTGACATCCTTGCTAAAGTGTGGTGCCCAAAATTGAACACAATACTCCAGCTGAGACCTAACAAGTGTTTTATAAAAGTTCAGCAGAACTCTATTAATAAATAATTTGTATATTTTAAGTTATGTGAAGCAGGGATGCTGTATCGACACAAGATGGGATTGTATGTACCTGCTACATTGGTCTGTGGTTTCTATATAACCTTCAACCTACAAATGGCAGTGTCTTTCCCTCCTGATGAAGTTTCTGCTCTAGCATTTGGATTTTGGATGTATCAGGTTTGAGCAATCCTGATGTAACAGTCGGATTAAGCAGCAACAGCTAATATTTATAGAGACCAGCCAACACTTTTCTGTAACAATTCAGATGGCTCTAGATATCGCAGGTACTTCTACACGCAAAGGGTGGTAGAAGTTTGGAACTCTCTTCCTCAAACGGCAGTTGATGCTATCTCAATTGTTAATTTTAAATCTGAGATTGATAGACTTTTGTTAACCAAAGGTATTAAGGGATATGGGGCTAAGATGGATATATGGAGTTAGGTCACAGATCAGCCATGATCTCATTGAATGGCAGAACAGGCTCGAAGGGCTAAATGGCCTACTCCTGTTCCTATTTCCTGAAACATCGACGCATTTGTGGATAAAATGTCAAGAATAAATCTGGTTACATCTTTAGGGCATCAACTGCCCTACTTTAAAAGCTAAAATCAATAGATGCAAACATATTGCTATATTCTCGCTACTGTTCAAAAAATGGCCCTGAAGACAGTGGGGTTTATACTATCAAGATTAGGGAGACAAAGGGGGAATACTGAATATTGCAATCAAAGAAGGGATTAAGCTTAGGTAACAGAGATCCGTAGCATCGGCCATCCATGACCAGGTTGCATGGCTTCATTCCGAGCATTAGAGTTTCACAGGATCGTTCCTGATCTGATATGGCCAGATTAACCGAGCAGAACCCCTCGTGGCCACCTCCAATCCGAAGCAGTTTGGTGTCCTTCCCTGACTTTGATTCAGATCTTTAGTGCCCGTTGTACGGGAACTTTGCCTTCTAGACAGGGGAGAGGTCGTAGGTTTGACAGGGGTGGCTGAGCCCAGTGCAATGACCGGCCGTGGCTGGCATCTCTGAGTTCTGTAAGGGGGCGCCAAGTCTGGCTGTAAAGGAGGGGTGTCAGTCGGGCTTCAGTGGTGCCCTGTGCAGTAAACCGAAGGTGAGACCCTTGGGGCTGGAGTCCATCGGGCACTTCTCGCCGTCGTGTTACCCGGTGGCAAGGGACTTCTGTGAGTGGCTGGTGTGATAATTAATGATGACTTCAATTGTCTCAAGCCCGGTTCTCATTGCTACATCTGTGTTGCAGACAAAGTCGAACCAACTAATTCCCACCAGTCGCTGCCAACAGCGCATAGGAAATGCTTCCAGTCTCTTGATGTCTTGCTTAAGCAGCGTTCATGTTTCAGTTCCATACAAAAGCATTGGAAGGATGCAAGTCTGATAGACCATGTGCTTTTGGAAAGACTTTCACCTTCCTCTGACTTTCAGACCCTTTGCAGGTCCTTTAGCGCTGAAGATGCTAAGCCGATTCTCCTCAGTATGTCTGGCTTGCTACCTGGATAGATAAAGTCGTCTACTACCTCCACGTTTTGTCCATCGACTTGAATGTCTTCTATCGCAGCATTTGTACCAACACTTTGGACTTTTGTCTTTGGCTTAAAAAACCAGTAGCCCAAAGTTGGCTGTAGTTCCTCCAGTCGGTCCTGTACTCCTGGATCATTGCATGGATCTTGAATTAGCCTCAGGAGGATGTCAGGGTCACCTGTAGAGCCTTCCATAGGGTGTTTCTGTCGACTGAACCAAGGTGGTTGAATTTGCGATGAATCTCTGACATGATGAATATTGACTGCAAGTAAAATCTGTTGAAAAATAAACACCAGCCTTGTTTATTTTCGAGAATAATTCCCAATTAACTCCTATTATCTCTTTACAAATGCTGACTGATTTGACCTCTAGTTCCAGCACTTTTTTTTCTTTTCATTCCATTGGCTCAAAGATGTTTTTGGATTTTGGAACAATGCAAAACTGTTCCCAATCGAAAGGTTTCATTGTATATTGTGCTGTTCTAATAGGCAGCACTGTAGAAAATGCCTGCCATGCATTCAGCAAAGAACTTAAGTGCTGTGTCCCTCACAAGTGTTGCCATGTGAGGGAAATGAATTCACACATCACTGTAGCTTGTTTATCCTCTTGGGTCTAAAGTCAGCCTGTCAAAAAACCCATAAGAGAGATTCTACAGAGAGCAAAAAAAAACTGCAATGAGCACTTCAAATCCTCGGCAATTAAACTCAGTGCTTAGCCGAGTAATTTACCATGTACAATCTCAAGGAACAAGTGGATAAAATTTTCTACATTGGTTTTAAGCTAAATTAGCCAGGCACTAGAGTGGGATATAGAAGTGAAATATCTGGAGCATTCTTAGTCCCAGTAAGTCTGAGAGGAAAGACCGGCTAACCAGAATTACAAGCCAGGTCCCACTTCACCCTTACTAAATTTCAGCTTTCTCTCCAGGCACCTTTCATGACTTCAAGATGTCCCAAAGCGCTTTACTGCCAATTAAGTACTTTTTTGAAGCATGGTCCCTGTTTTAAAGAAGGAAACGTGGCAGCCAATTTGCACACAGCAAGAACTCACAGGCAGCGATGTGATCACATAATCATAGAAAGTTATAACACATTCGGCCCATCATGTCCATGCCGGCCGAACAAGAGCTATTCAGCTTAATCCCACTTTCCAGCATTTGGTCCATAGCCCTATAGGTTACTGCATTTCAAGTGCACATCCAAGTACTTTTTAAATGAGTTGAGGGTTTCTGCCTCTGCCACCCTTTCAGGCAGTGAGTTCCAGACCCCCCATCACTCTCTGGGTGAAAAAATTTCTCCTCAGCTCCCCTCTAATCCTTCTACCAATTACTTTAAATCTATGCTCCCTGGTCACTGACTCCTCTGCTAAGGGAAATAGGTCCTCCCTATCCACTCTATCTAGTCCCGTCATAATTTTATATACCTCAATTAAATCTCCCCTCAGCCTCCTTTGTTCGAAAGAAAACAACCCCAGTTTATCCAATCTTTTCTCATAGCTAAAATTCTCCAGCCCTGGCAACATCCTCGTATATCTCCTCTGTACCCTCTCTAGTGCAATCACACCTTTCCGAAATGTGGTGACCAGAACTGTGCGCGGTACTCAAGCTCTGGCCCAACCAATGTTTTATAAAGTTCTAGTATAACCTCCCTGCTCTTATATTCTATGCCTTGGCTAATAAAGGAAAGTATCCCAAATGCCTTTTTAACCACGTTATCTACCTGTCCTGCTGGATCTGTGGACATGCACTCCAAGGTCCCTTTGTTCCTCTACACCTCTCAGTATCCTCCAATTTATTGTGTACTCCCTTGCCTTGTTTGCCCTCCCCAAATGCATTACCTCACACTTCTCTGGATTGAATTCCATTTGCTACTTTTCTGCCCACCTGACCAGTCCATTGATATCTTCCTGCAGTCTACAGCTTTCCTCCTCACTATCAACCCCACGGCCATTTTTTGTATCATCTGCAAACTTCTTGACCAAGCCCCCCACATTCAAGTCCAAATCATTAATAAATACCACAAAAAGTAAGGGACCTAGTACTGAGCCAGTGGGACCCCACTGGAAACAGCCTTCCAGTCGCAAAAACACCAGTCAGCCATTACCTTTGCTTCCTGCCACTGAGCCAATTTTGGATCCAAATAGCCGCTTTCCCTTGGATCCCATAGGCTTTTACTTTTTTGAGCAGTCTGCCATGTGGGTCCTTGTCAAAAACCTTGCTAAAATCCATGTACACTACATCAAACGCGTTACACTCATTGATCCTCCTTGTTACCTGCTCAAAAAATTCAATCAAGTTAGTCAGACACGAACTTCCCTTAACAAATCCATGCTGACTGTCTTTGATTAACCCATGCCTTTCTAAATGACGATTTATGCTGTCCCTCAGAATCGATTCCAATAATTTGCCCACCTCCGAGGTTATACTGATTGGCCTATAATTACTCAGTCTATCTCTTTCTCCCTTTTAGTGATAATGACACTAAGGAAATCAAGGGATATGGAGATAGGGCGGGAAAGTGGAGTTGAGATAGAAGATCAGCCATGATCTTATTGAACGGCAGAGCAGGCTCGAAGGGCCTACTCCTGCTCCTATTTCATATGTTCTTATGACCAGATAATCTCTTTTAGGTGTTGGTTGAGGAATAATTGTTGGCTAGGACATCAGGGGGAACTCCCCTGCTCTTCTTCAAAATGGTAGCATGGGATCTTTTACATCCACCTGAGAAGGCCAGAAAGGCCCCTGGTTTAACATCTCATCTGAAAGACAGTGTCTCCGACAGTGCAGCATTCCCTCAATACTGCACTGAAATGTCAGCCTGGATTCTGTGCTCAAGTCTCTAGTGTTGGGCTTGAACCCACAACCTTCCTGATTCTGGAGAGTGCTTCCAACTGAGCCACAGCTGACATTAGATAATTCTTCCAGTAGAATAAATAGAAACATAAAATTGACTGAAAGTTCACAAATTTTCTGGCATGTACTTTGCACAGATTCTGCATAATGTAGTTTCAATGCACAATTATAATTAAATTTTAATATTCATAAGGCCATAAAATTGCTGAGAATAAACTGAGGTGACAGCAATTTTATTGCACCTATAAATAAAATCACATCGGCCAATTGTTTTGATCGCAATCTTGGAGAAAAACATACAGAAAACAGTAGCATTAAGTTCCCTTTAATTTGAAGCATCGCCAATAATTAGCTCAATTAATGTTTTTTATCCCTTTACTGCTGAATTAAGCAAACATCTTAAATTGGCACTAATAAATGTCAACTCTGCCAGCTTCTGATTCTGCTATTGACTTTACGTTGATGTAAAAATTGTTAATTCTTAGAAAATAATCCTCAGAAATATTAAAACTGTAGTGATTGACAATTTTTTTAAATGAATTGTCGGGATGTGGGTGAAGCTGGCATGGCCGCATTTATTGGTCACCCCTAGTTACCTTGAAAACTAGGGGTGGGCACTTCTTCAAAATAGTGCCATGGGATATTTTACATTCACCTGAGGGGGCAGACGGAGCCTTGGGTTAATGTTTCATCTGAAAGATGGCACCTCTCACAGTGCAGCACTCCCTCAGTACTGCACCGGAGTGTCAGCTGAGAACATGGTGCCCAAGTCTCTGGAATGGAACTTCAACCCAGTGACTCAGTGATGAGAGTGCTACCCACTGAGCCAAGGTTGACACCAGAAACAGGAATTCGACTCTCCATCACACAGAAATCATGGTCGATGTCTGTCAGACTCAGCAATCTCATCTTCAGATTCAAGGGTAGATTTTCTGATGGCAGTTAATTTCCATTAATGTACGGAAAATCGTAAGCTACGCTCATGCGATTTCCTGATATGGACTCCCGGCGGGGGGCGGCCAATTAAAAATTTATTCTTAAATCTAATAGTTCATGGCACCAACTGCCCCTCAATTTCTCTGCACGGTATAATCTCATCAATTGAAGAACGCGGAGTAGAATTTCTGCCATATCTTCTTTGGAAAATCGGCAGAAACCTCGGAGAAATGTAAGTGACGCGAACCGCCATTTCCCTGCGGTTTCTGCTGATCTTCTGCGGGAGTTAGGGCAGGAGATCGGTGGAACCTCCATAGGAATTCCAGCCCTGCATGTTTCTCACAAAACACTGATCTGGTAACTTGCAATTTACTGCATAGAACAACTCTTGTAACATTCAGAGAAGTAATTAGTAGTCTACTGTCATCGCTGCATCGCAAAGACCCATGTGCTTACTTGAAATCATTGCTAATAGAAATACCCAGAGAGATCTGTGAGTTAAAGAGCAAATTAGATGAAATAAAAGAATATAACATTTTCACTATGCTGCTTGCAACAAAAAGGTGCTTTTGCAGATTAAGTGCATACAAATCCCTGGTGACATTGCAAAGTCACCTTCTCGTGCATTTCAATATTGCTTATTATGAAAGCAATTATTCTTCTGAATGGCAAAACTTTACAGAGAGCATTTATTGATCATTATCTAAATGACATTGGCCATCGGTCACACAGGGTAATAATATCTATTATCTATCTAACTGTTAACTGTATATTGTAAAATGCAGAGTCAAAAAGAAACAGCTGGAAATCTGATAAAGAGAACTTTAAAAAAAAATTAATTCGAGCATGGGCTCAATGGGCCGAATGGCCTCCATCTGTGCTATAACCGTTCTATGATTCTATGATTCTACGATGTGGGTGTCGCTGGCAAGGCCAGCATTTATTGACCATCCCTAGTTGGTCTTACAAGATGGTGGTGGGCCTTCTCATTGAACCGCTGGTAGAAGTTCGATACAACTGAGTGGCTTGTGAGACCACTTCAGAGGGCAATTAAGGGTCAACCACATTGGTGTGGGACTGGAGTCACATATAAGCCAGACTAGCATTTACAAAACATTCTGCTACACTTTCTCACAGGCGTTCCCCACCTTGCCCAAAACTTTTTTGATTTTATTATTAAAATATATAACTAAAATATATTAAACTATATTTTGTGCGTATCATGACAGTGATAAAAACATTTCACTGAGGACAATGCCTTTCTATTGTTTATGACCACTGGTGCCTCCCATTGGGGCTTACAATTGTGTGCCTTTTCAATCCTGACCTCCAATGTCTTCTCAGTGGCAGGAGGTCCTGAGGTGGCTGGCTGATGCTTTGTAGCAAGAGCCTCTGAAGTGACTGAAGTGGCCATTTGGTTGTGGGCCATCATCTGCTTTAAGTGTAGACTGGAAAGGCACTCTGCTTGCCATCATATGGAATGCAACCCAGGTGTGAGAAAGCATTCCTTAATGGGGGCTAACAATGGGCATAGCAAACAAGCAAATACATATTATATGAGTCGTTCACTGCTGTAGAGGAGAGGGGTGTGAATGCTCTCATAGCCCCTCGTGGATCCTTCAGGGAAGTGGTACAATCAAGACGGGGGGGCAAGGTAAAGGGAAATGTGTAGCCTGATGTCAATATCCCAGTGGTTGAAGTTGTTACTGCCTCCTCTTACTTTGGCTAACAGGGTGAGGTCATTGAACTTCTTCCACCATTGAGTGGCCATGTGGGGGTTTGTTAGAGGTGGCACTCAGTTAGTTGAATTTTAATCCCAAGATATAACTACCGAACTCCAGATAAAATGGAACTTAATATAAATGAATACTTCTTGTAAAATTATTTTCCTTTAATATTTCTCAATCTTAATCTCTAACGCAACCATCAAAATGAATGAAAGAGATACATATGTATTGTGTGCTTAGGGTCTACCAAAGGCATTTCCCCCCAGATAGTTTGGTGAAAATGGAGAGTTACGCTGTTGATAGTAGACCTCTGCACATTTAGCATACAGACAAGGGGCTTCCCTTAAGGGCTGGGTAATTTTTTGCACTAATAGCTTATCTTAAAGGATTAGACATTTAGATATCTAGTTAGAGAACGGTGAGTTAAATCAATATCTGATTCATTATGAACAAGAAAACCTCAAATTATAGGTTAACCACAATAGCTGCTGAAACACAGAAGATGCAGGAGTTGTCATTGCTGGAGCCTGGAACTATCTGACAGAATTCACAGGGGCGATGTTCATTTTGCAACAGCCCCATTTGCGCTGAAGAATGGGGCGCTAGTGGAACCAAAACTGTGTGATGCTTCGGAGTGCCAAGCTACCGTCCATTCCAATTTTCGGGCAGCCCTCAGTCCTGGCAGCCAGCAGTGCAGCATGTGGGTCTGTGCTTGCGTTCCTGCCAGCTGTCAAGATGCCTTTATATTGTAGCAATCCTCCATCCCCTCACTCATATCCATTCAGTCTCCTTGCCTGCTCAAGGCAGAGGAGATGGTTGAGCCCAGACCCTGCACGGCCTCAGTATGAACATCCCTGGGAGATCCTATTACCGGTGCCACTGACTCCTTCAGCAAGTATCCAGCAGTGGTGCCCATTGAGATGACCACACGCCCCATGACCGCAGAGTGTCAAAAGTCAATCATTTTCTGGAAGCAAAGCTGTCCAGAAGAAGGTCAATCATTGAAATGCAAATTAGCTAGATTTTTTTAGAAAATTATATTTTGGGATATAGTATGTGTGTAATTTGAGATATGACATGTTGGAGGGAAAAGGTGACTTTGGATCTATGGTTCGCAAAATTCTCCACCATTGGGGTTTTCCTCATGTCATTTCTGGGTCTGTTGTAGACAAATTGATAGAGGTTGATTGCTACGATTAGTCAACAACTTCATTATCATTGTATCTTGCGATTGTAGAAAGCGAATTAGATGGACCTTTGTTTTTTTTCGACGAGCAGTTCCTATTTCTTATGAAAGCAATGCAATGGTGTATCCACTGGGTGTTCCATTGTTCCTTATCATGATGGACAGGGCTGCTGGTTCTATACTTCGTGGGTCAAGAATGTCAGTTGATTCCTCACACCTACCCTACCATTCACTGATTATTAACTTCTCAAGGACCAATACAGCAATTCCCAAACACAACTGGGTTACAATGTCCTCTTCTTCTGCTTGTTCTTTTTCATTTCTGCCTTACTTTTCCTCTCGTCTCTTTTTTCTCACTCTTTATTCTTCTTTCTGTCTCTATATTTTGTTTGACTCTACTTGATGCTACTTCCTTCTCCATCGTTTGCTCTGTTACTTTCTCTATCCTTTTCCTTCATTGGTCAAGGTGATAAGCCATTGGGCACGATGTTCACGAGGTCCCAGATGTGACATTGACATCGCTGCGCCGTTATTGGATCCACGTTCCAGAAATTTACGGCACAACTAATGTGATGTCAGTGGTGAGCAAAAAACATCCAATTAACATCATTCACTGCCAATCCTCCTCCCCCCCACCCCCATTGCAGCAAATCCTGGTCCAATGGTAGCCACTTACACCGTGATATATTAAGAGCAAAGCCCATTGCAACTAGCATCTGACTGAGAAAAAGAAAAGAATGAAAGAAAGACTGGCATTTATATAGCACCTTTCATGACCTCAGGATCCTTCAAAACACTTTACAGCCAATGAAATACATTTTGAAGTATAGTTGCTGATGTAATGTAGGAATCGCGGCAGCCAATTTGCGCACAGCAAGGTCCCACAAACAGCAATGAGATAAATGATCATCAGTTTGATGTGCTGTTTGAGGGAAAAATATTGCCCTAGACACTAGGAGAACTCTCCTGCTCTTCTTCAAATAGTGCCATGGGATCTTTTACGGTCCCCCTAACTTGTCATCCGAAAGACAGCACCTCTGGATAGAGCATTACTCCCTCAGTACTGCACTGGAGTGTCAGCCTAGATTTTGTGTTCAACTCCCTGGAGTGGGGCTTAAAACCACAACCTCCTCACTCAGAGGCAAGAGTGCTACCAATGAGCCACAGTTGACATACCAAAAGGCCAATCAGCTTATCAAACCTGTACCCTTTGTAAACCTTTCAGCAACTCAATCCCCTCAATCTTTGGAGGAAGAGACATTGAATATACCACTTTGACAAGTGAAAATAAGACTAGAGACGGTCGAAAATGTGAAGCATTGTGGATGATAACGTGCTGGTGCTAAAAGATGGAAAGTGGCAACTGAAATGAAAGGGTCAGTACTTATATCTTCCTCATGCTGAATTATTTGTTTTAGTGAAACAACACTTCCATCAGTACTGCATTGAAACACCAGCCTAGATTATGTGCTTAAGTCTCGAGTAGAACTTGAGCCCACAACCTTCTGACTCATAGACAAGAGTGCTACCCACTGAGCCACAGCTGATGATACCCAAAAGAGTAAAGAAAGTCAACAGTGCACAGTGATTACTCTCAGGCACTACTCAAGCACATTAAATATGCTGTCTGCAATCCCGGTCATCTAATCATAGCAAGGATATAATTGCTTTTGTACAAGGCAGCATATAATTACAAAAGTACAATAGTGAGCAACTCAGGGTATCAGGAACTTAAGTTATGTGGAAAAATGAAGGACGTCCGCCATGTTTTTTATTCAGCAAAGTGCTCAATTATGAAGACTTGCACAAGGGAGGATAAAAGTATTTTTAGCAGGGCTCCCATCACTCCACATATTCCATTAAGAGTTTAACATAGCAATAAATGATGATTGTTAGTGAATAGAAGAAAGTAAATTATTAGGGAGCAGATCCAATTGAATTAAGCAGTTAACTTAAAATAAGTCAGTCATTTTCACATATTTTAAGCCTTTTACAATGGTGCTGCTATAATTCAATTTCAGGCCTGGTTATTTTATTTAATATGCCAGAACTGTCAGAAAATGAGAGCCTAATCCTTACTGATGCTCCATAATTCATCACAAAGCAATACAAATGATGTTTCTTGACATGACTGCAGTCCAATGTGCATAACAAATGTTATCAGATGATAGAAGTGTATCGTTCTGAATGGACACTTAGGGGAAGTTTATAGCTGCAGCATTTCGTGGGGGGAAAAAATAAATGATCTGTTTCAACTGCATAAAACAGGTTACTTTTTAACCTGAAAAAAAATGCTACCAGGATAAAAGAGCACCGCATACAATTTTTAACCTTTGACCTGGAGTGTGGCTTTTGATGTTTACCGCTTTGCTGCCAAAGCTAAACGTACAGCAGTTTGTCCATCAGTATCATTTTATTTACTTGTTTATTCTTCCCTTCTCAACACCCGCCTTATTTTTCTCAGTTATTTACACAATTATTTACCGAAAATTACCAATGGTTGACATAGTAAAAAATATCACCTATCTAACATGGACCACAGCAGGGAGAGTGGAGCACAGGGAATGAGGCTTAATAGGGGGGCCAAGGAAGGAAGCGGGGTATAGAATTCTGTCCAGTCAAATTGGGATGTGCCTTTGAGGCAGCGTATATATTTTTCAACAACAACAACAACAACGGTCAAAGAGGTGGCTTTTAAGAAGGAGAGCGAGGTAGAGAGGTCTAAGGAGGGAATTCCAGAGCTGAGGGCCTAGACAGTTGAATGCACAGCCGCCAACGGTAGGGCGAAAGGGTTGGGGGGTGCACAAGAGGCCAGAGTTGGAGGAACGCGGAATTCTTGGAAAGTTGTGGGTCTGGAGAAAGTTCATGAAGGGATTTGAACAAAAGATGAGAATTTTAAATTTGATGCATTGTGCAACCGGTTAGCAGCACAGGGGTGATGGGTGAACTGGACTTGGTGCACCAAAACAGATTATCTGGTCATTTATCTCATTGCTGTTTGTGGGACCTTGCTGTGTGTAAGTTGACTGCTGCTTTTGCCTGTGAAACAACAGCGATTACATTTGATAAGTAATTTATTCACTGTGAAACACTTTGGGATGCACTGAGGATATGCCACCATGTATTTGTAAGTTCCTTTGTTTGTTCTTTCTTGTAATGTGTCAGACAGACACGCACATTGACACAGGTACATCCCAGGAGTCTGCTACTCACTTGAGCCTCTTCGCACAGAGACTTGGGAAGTGAAATTAAATTGAAGTCCAGGCCCCTGAGATGGGGACAGGCCTCTGAATACAAATGTTATGGGTTCCATTTCGCAAACACAAAAGGCAACTCTACAGGCCAAGATTTTCTAAGTTCGTACTACGTGTGGGGAGTCTCCTCCACCGTAATGCATTTAGGGATATGATGGGTCTGCTGTTTTCAATTCAAGTTAATAGAAGGAAAATCAAGGGTAGTGGGTTAGCAATTTTGGCCGGTTGGCAAGATTCCGCACTGATAGCATGAACTCAGACAATGTCCCTTACAGATAAGTTTAATGACGCGGATGC
This sequence comes from Heptranchias perlo, assembly GCF_035084215.1. Lineage (NCBI taxonomy): Eukaryota > Metazoa > Chordata > Chondrichthyes > Hexanchiformes > Hexanchidae > Heptranchias > Heptranchias perlo. The sequence goes on from NC_090328.1 coordinate 15,427,923, forward strand.
GAATGATATATTTTTCCTAATGTTTTATGTTACAAGCATTCATTTTAATATAATGTTTTCAGGTTACTATCGAAATAAGATGGTAGCCAAAAGGATATTCAAATAGTATTTTGAGCTATTTCATTGGATCCCCTTATGCTCCTTGGTAGTTGAATTATTGACAGCTTTATGCTGGCAGCTGCTTCTTAATCGGTAGTCGATCGTGTAGTTGGGTTTAAGAGACAAAGACATGTGTTTCTGAAATGAGAAGGGATTGAAGAATATGGTGATAAGGTGAATAATTCAGGCTGCGATTAATCAGAATGAAAGCCTGCCCATGTACTTGGGATGGGGCAACACTGACAAGGCAGTATTCATTGCCCATCCCCAGATGTCCTGAAAACCTTTAGTGTCAACCACATAGTGTGGGACTGGAGTCACGTGTAGAGCAGACCAGGTAGTGGTGGCTGGTCCCTTCCCTGAAGGACATTAGTGAATCAATTGTTGTAGCAACGAAACAGTAGCTTTCATGTGCAATTTCTTTTGGTGCTAGCTTGCAAATTACCAGCTCAATTAAATTCAATTTGACAATTTACTATGTTGGTATTTAGACTCATTGGGGTTGAAGTTTTCTTCATCATAGTGTACATTACCCATTGATAAGCTACTAAGGGTTTGAACTCAAGAGTGTTCCTTCTCTTAGTGAGATTGTCAACAACAAGACTTCATTGCCTGGAACATAGACGTTTTAAGGAGCTGCTTATTTTTTTACAGCTTCCTTTTTCTCAATGGAAAAGAAAATTGGGTGCAGTGTTAAACGGGCTACTGATTCACCATCGCCCCGTTTCACTCTATCGCCAAAGACCAATTTCACCTCCATTAGCTCTGGGGTGTTAGTTCAGTACCATAACCACTAGGCCGTTGCACCCAGATTGCTAGATTGCTTCTCTTCAGATGGCATCAGCGATCCGGAGGTTGGCAGCCTTAATGGTGAATATTCTTCTTGTGGTTGTGTTTACCAGGAACAATTACAGTAGGTTCTCAAAGTACCTCTGTGGTGAGTGTTACTGATCCTTCTGATGGCTGGTTCTACCTTCGCTGCTGTTTCCTTCGTCATAGTGCACATTACCCATTGATAAGCTACTGAGGGTTTGAACTCAACAGGGTTCCTTCTCTTAGTGAGACTGTCAACAACAAGACTTCATTGCCTGGAACATAGAAGTTTTTTGGGGCTGCTTATTTTATTACAGCTTCCTTTTTCTCAGCCAATAAAATATTTTTGAAGTGTAGTCACTGTTGTTTTGTTGGAAACACGACAGCCAATTTGCACACAGTAAAGTTCCACAAACAGCAATGTGATAATGACCAGATATTCTGTGCTTAATGGTGGTGGTTGAGGGACAAATATTGTTTAGGACACTGGGGAGAACTCTTCTGTTCTTCTTCGAAATGGGATCTCTTACATCCACCTGAGAGAGCAGACGGGACCTCGGTTTAATGTCTCATCCAAAAGACAGCGGCTCCAACAGTACAGCACTCCCTCAGTACTGCACTGGAATGTCAGCCTAGATTTGGTGCTTCAAGTCTCTTGAGTGGGACTTAAACCCACAACCTTCTAACTCAGAGGAAGGAGTGCTACCACTGAGCCATGGCTGACACATGCACCAGCTTCATAACATGACACCTTTAGATGCTAACTGAACAGAGTCCTTTTGAGGTGCAGATTTCGAAGGTATTTTGTAGAGTATGAGGAGCCCACTCCTGATGCCCACCTTGGCCAGTGCTATATTGGGTTATTCTATCCAGAAATACATGTTTTAGTTCAATATGTTATTTCTCTAAAACATATAATTCCGCATGAGGGAAAAATGAGCCAATGTGCCACATTTTGTTGCTACTTTCCATCGTTTAGCACCAACATGTTATCAAACACATTTGTTCACATTTTTAACCATCTCCAGCCTTATTTTCACTTGTCAAAGTGGCAACTTCAAAATCTCTTCCTCCAAAGAGTGCAAAGATTGAATCGATGAAAAGCTTACAAAGTGTACAGACTCGATAAGCTGATTGGCCTTTTTGGGTGTCAGCCATGGCTCAGTGGTCGCACTCTCTCCTCTGAGTGAGAGGGTTCAGGGGCCAGGGACTTGAGCACAAATTCTAGGCTGATACTCCAGTGCAGTACTGAGGGACTGCTGCACTGTCGGAGGTTCCTTCTTTCGGATGAGACATTAAAGCGAGGCCCAACTGCCCTCTCAGGCGCACGTATAAGAACCCACGGTACTATTTGAAGAAGAGGAGGGGAGTTCTCCCTGGTGTCCTGGCCAATATTTATCCCTCAACCAACATCACTAAAAAAAAGGAGCATCTGGTCATGATCACATTGTTGTTTGTGGGAGCTTGCTGTGCGCAAATTGGCTGCCGCGTTTCCTACTTTACAACAGTGATTACACTTCAAAAGTACTTCATTGGCTGCAAAATGCTTTGAGACGTCCTGAGGTTGTGAAAGACCCTATATAAATGCAAGTCTTTCTTTCTCTTCTCTTTTCATCCTTGCATATTGTCTGACCAGTATTTCCAAGTAAACTTCTTGTCAGATGCACTGACTAGCTGGTGGCGGCAAGCCTGGAAGTGATGGACTGAATTACTTAGCAGCTCTGCGTATATACACAGTTAATAATGCATAACTGGTTCGTAAGCCTTTGCGCCTGACACTTTGCATATAGGTGTGAATTTGTGAGAGTAAAGAAAATAAATGAGGTAGCCTGCTGTGCAATAAATAATGTATATTCATGTCTTGAAACACATTGCTTTGAATGGATTATTGCAAATAAAATATTCACAGTATCAAAAGAAAATTTACTATGCTTTTTGATATGTGAACATTTAATTGGCAAATATTTTATAATCTTTTCAGCACACGACACTTAGCATTTCACCCAGGACCTCAAATAACCTTAGGTTTACGTTAAATGTGCATCAACGTTCCTTTCTGCTATTTCTCTTTGATTGTGGTTTTTGAATAACTGACTGCAAGATCACAACTTTGATTATTATGAATTGTTTTAGGTGAAGAATCCTGTTTCACTTCTGAGAATTGTACATCCCTGGTTCAAAGGATGATAAATTAAGCGGAGGAGTTTAATTGAGACTGAGCATTGTATTAAAGGAGCAACAACAACAACTTGCACCTTTAATATAGTAAAACCTCACAGGAGCGTAATCCAACAAAAATTGACATCAAACCAAAGAAGGAGACATTAAGACAGGTCACCAAACATTTGGTCAAAGAGGTAGGTTTTAAGGAGCGTCTTAAAGGAGGAGAGAGAAATGGGGATGTGGAGAAGTTTGGGGAGGGAATTCCAGAGCTTGTTAATTGAGTGTTGTGCGACTTCCAATAGGTCAATTGCCGCAGAAAGCTTTGTAACCTTAAAAAATACACTATAGCCTAGAAGTTGGTGATGTTAGTGGGCAAATGCTCAACATGTTGATGTGACACTCCTCTGACTGCTTGTTTTAATGAAATTGTTAAGCCACTTACTTTAAATGGGTTAACATCAATGCTCGGCTTATATCTCTCAATTGAACTGGCCAATAAATTCATTGGATTCTAACTTTCTTGAACCAAATTCTATGGATAACTACTGAATGTGACGAAGGGCCTACATCCAAAGAATTAATGGGGTAGATGCTGATTTTGTGCAATAGTATAAAATGGATGATAGCGAGTTGGCAGCCCATTTTACATCGCTCCCTGAGTTTTATTTCCTTTGACTTCAATGGGAAAAGAAAATTGGCCGCGGTGTTAATCCCACCACTGCCCCCCCACTGCCGCATGAGCAACAGCTTTTCAATGTGAGTCGTGTCTTTTAATCCCTTAATGCTTTTATAATACCCATTACAAATGGAACTAGCCTTATAAAACAATTAGAACAATTGATCTTCATGTAATATTGTTATATTTTGGCTGCTGACTGGCTGATTAGGTTAGATACATTTCAAGATAAAGATAAAAACTCAAACAATCAGCCTGGAAATGACACCGTGCGCTAACAGTGTGTAACTGCTTTACTCTTACTACCCCTGTGATGTAATAAGAACATATGAAATAGGGGTAGGAGTAGGCCATACAGCCCCTTGAGCCTGCTCCGCCGTTCAATAAGATCATGGTTGAACTTTGATCTCAACTCCACGATCCCCATATCCCTTGATTCCCCTAGAGTCCAAAAATCTATCTATCTCAGTCTTGAATATACTCAACGACTCAGCATCCACAGCCCTCTGGGGTATAGAATTCCAAAGATTCATAACCCTCTGAGTGAAGAAATTCCTCCTCATCTCAGTCTTAAATGGCCGACCCCTTATCCTGCAACTATGCCCCCTAGTTCTAGACTCTCCAGCCAGGGGAAACAACCTCTCAGCATCTACCCTGTCAAGCCCCCTCAGAATCTTACATGTTTCGATGAGATCACCTCTCATTCTTCTAAACTCCAGAGAGTATAGGCTCAATCTACTCAATCTCTCCTCATTGGACAACCCTCTCATCCCAGGAATCAATCCATTGAACCTTCGTCGCACTGCCTCCAAGGCATGAATATCCTTCCTTAGATAAGGAGACCAAAACTGTACTCAGTACTCCAGGTGAGGTCTCACCAAAACCCTGTATGATTGTAGTAAGACTTCCATACTCTTGTACTCCAACCCCTTTGCAATAAAGGCCAACATGCCATTTGTTTTCCTAATTGCTTGCTGTACCTGCATGCTAACTTCCTGTGTTTCTCAATCTGACTTGCTGTGGATGGAAAACCGGTTTGAAAAATTTTAAACAGTTCCTACCATTAAATTCAGTAGGATCTGTGGGAAACCCTTACTTCCGGGTTTCCCGTCCACAAACCCCTCTCCCCCCACCCTCCCTCCCCCCCGCTCTCCTCACGGCTCCAAGTTAAAATCCAGGCCTTTGTCCCTGATGATAGATTCCAGTAACTTCCCCACAATTGAGGTTGAAGTGACAGATCTGTAGAGTCCTGGTTTCTTCCTTCCTCCCATCTTAAATAATGGAGTGACATTTGTAATTTTCCAACCTAAAGGCACAATTCCCGAATCTAGCGAGCTTTGGAAAATTATGACTAACGCACCTGAAATTTCCTCATCTATTTCTTTTAATACCCTGGGGTGGAAACCATTAGGTCCTGGAGATTTTTCTATCTTAAGTCCCATTATTTTCTCCATTACCATTTTTTTACTCATATTAAATCCATTAAGTTCCTCCCCATGACTTATTTTTAGATTCCCTTGTACCACTGGTATTTTGTCTTCTTCCTCCTTTGTGTAAATGGATACAAATACTAATTTAACAAGTCTGCAAATTCCCTCTTTTCCATTATAGTCTCGCCTGCCTCCATCTTTAATGGGCCCACGTTCCCCCTTACCACTCTATTTTTCTTAATGTATTTATAAAACTTTTATTGTTAGCTTTGATAATATATTATAAGGTATATTCGCTTTACTGTGAAATAACACAGCTTAATGATTCATTGCAGGGTGGCTTGCAATTTTTCTGTATGTAGAGCTCAGATTGTTTTGAGTACATGCATTTAGATTTCCTATGTATGGGAGTTTTATTTTTTTTTGTATGGGGGTGGGGATTGAATATTTTGTCTGTGAGGGACTTGGACATTCTGTGTATGGGGCTCACATTTCTGTGTAATCATATGCAACCTGGTTGTTACACATGTACCCAAGAGATTAGAAAGGTGCTCCAGAATATAGTTGCTCTGGACACATGCACTACATTCAAGACACTGGTTTCAGCCATTCCTCCAGCCCTGGAGGATTATATTGCATGAACAGAAAATGCAGCAGTTTATATTGTGCCCAAGATTTTGGTGGCTAGAATTGTCTCTTTGTGGGTTAAAAATGTGTAAAAGTTGTAGTTTCTTTTGTAAGATAGGGAAAGGAATCGTTCTTGATGATATTTGTAGTGAACGCATTAGCAGGGTGGTAAAAAATTACCTCGAATCATTTTAACTCTTTTAAAGTTAGCAGGTTAATGATCGCATTAAAATAGGGAAAGGGGACTAAAATAGAGCATTTGTTACACATACCATTGAGTAAGTCCAACCTCCCCAAATGACTTTAAAAACTGCATATGTGCAATCGAGCAACACAATCCTACCGGATCGGAGAGATTCCAATAGGAAGCACGGCATGCTTTTTAACGATTGTCTGAGGGGAGGTAGTTTCTGCCAATTCACCTGCACTTGGCTAAACTAGAGTATCGTGCAGTTTTCTAGCATTAGATTGAGTGGATTTTTTCAGGTCAGAAATAGCTGGAAAATGAACTGAAAATTGTAGCTTCTGCTTATTCCAGAATCTACTCGTGTCCATTCATGATGCTCCTGCACGGAGAGTTGCCTGCTAATGAGGCCCCTAAGGCAGAATGGGATCCTACCTTCTTGCAAAGATTACAGGAGCCCGCTGTATGTGCTTTGTAGTTGTTGTGGCTGGTGTATCAGCTACATCAAAAGACCAAGAATTTTTCTTTCTTCATTTATTCAAGTGAAAGTATCTCCCCCCACCGCCTCCAAAGATGCAGCAGGCACAACAGAGCTTGGCATGGCTTAATTGTAGAATGATTCCATTTCTCTAGGTCATTCTGAGCGATGTTCACCCCTCCCTATCTCTGTAACATCCTCCTCAACCCTCCGAGCTCTCTGTGCTCCACCAATTCTTGCCTCTTGCACATCCCCGATTTTCATCGCTCAAACATTGGCGACCGTACCTTTATCTGCCTAGGTCCTAAGCTCTGGAATTCCCTCCCTAAACCTCTCTGCCTCTTTACTTCTCTCCCTTCCTTTAAGACGTTCCTTCAAACCTACCTCTTTACCAAGCTTTTGGTCACCTGTCCTAATATCTGCTTATGTTGCTCGGTGTCAAATTTTGTTTGATAATCGCTCCTGTGAAGCATGTTAGGATGTTTTTACTGTGTTAACAGCACTATATAAATGCAAGTTGTTGTTACTTATCGGAGTTAAACGCTTTTTACTTGTTTAAAGCTATTATATTATTAAAAATGTTGAGAGGGTTCATCGGTTGATTGAAGCCCCATTTCCCTGCGTCTGATTGGCCCGCTGGTTGACGCCAGCACTAAAGTAAGAATAACTTTTCTGAAAGGGATGGAGACAGTTAATGGCAAATTTAAAAAATGTCAAAAGAACCAGAGGGGAGATGAGGAGAATTATTTTTTTTTACGCGCGAGTTGTTATGATCTGGAATTGACTTCCTAAAAGGGTGGTGGAAGCAGATTCAATAGCAACTATCAAAAGGGAACTGGATAAATACTTGAAAAGGAAAAATTCACAGGGCTACGGGGAAAGAGCAGGGGAGTGGGACTAGTTGGATAGCTCTTTCAAAGAGCCAGAACTGGCATGATTGCCCGAATGGTCTCCTTCTGAGCTGCAAGATTCTACTGCCTCTATTTTAGCCCCACCGCCCATCCCCCAATGGGCTGGAGATGGTCCGGGGAGGGGGGTTAAAATATCAGGTCGAGCAACCTGACCCCATCCTGACCCCATTCTCGCTCCTATAAATTTTAAAGTGCAGAAATCAGGCCATGGACGAGGCTCCCGCAATAGGCAGGCGGGGGCTTAATTAACATAGCAAAGTCATGGCCTGATGACATCATATCGGCACCGCGACTTAAATTTAATCGTAAGTGAGGGGAAGGCCCGAGCTGTGGGATTCCCAGCAGCTGAACTGAGACGGGAGTTGCCGGCTTCCCAAAATAAGTGGCTCTTTCGGCACTCCTTGTGGGCCAGGAGTGCACCCCCAACAGGCCCCTCAAGGAAGCCTTCGGCTCCTGCAGCCCCGATCGCCAGCCTTCCCTCCCCCCCAGCACTCTCGATCGCCGCCCGGCGCTGATGCTCTCTCCCTAGTGCCGGGATCCGTCCCCCCGGCTGTGGCCAGGCTGCCCATCGGGCAGGAGGCGGCCCCACCCTATGCCAATGAGGTTCTGCCATTAAAGATCAGCAGGGCCTAGCTGGCTTCTTTGGCTGATTTTGGCTTCCCCGCACCCTACCCGCCATCCTGTTAATATCGGGGCTGGTGATACTATGACTAGTCACACACAATTTGATATATGTCTTGCACTGTGTCGTATTTGATAGATGTTACTATCCAAATCCAAACAGATGAAGATATAATATCACATGTTTGGGCACAAATTAAACTTGAGTAGTATATTAAACCCAAGCATAGTGACCTTTAATACTAATGTACTGCTGTTTTGAAAACTGACAGGCTCTTTGAATCCTTTGAGGATTGATTTCACTTGCACTACTTTCAGTGAGTAGAGAAGTGATTTTTGCTGAATAATGGAGCAGGAACAGTGGATGTATAGCACTCAGGAGACCTCATCATTACATAGAATTACATAGAATTTACAACACAGAAACAGGCCATTCGGCCCAACAGGTCCATACTGGTGTTTATGCTCCCCACGAGCCCCCTCCCATTCAGTTTCATCTAACCCTATCAACATAACCTTCTATTCCTTTCTCCCTCATTTACTTATTTAGCTTCCTTTTAAATGCATCCATCATTATGTACAGAACAGCTATTTTCTGATTTCTTATAAATTTTAAATTCTTCCTCCTACACTTTTAAAACCCAAACAGCACATCCACACCCACACATGCTCAGTTCCAGCAGGGGGACACTGAATAGCGATTGAGAGTGGGATCTCTGGCTGATTCACCACCCGCTTCCCCCCCCCTCTCAAACCCAGGGTCACCGAGGCCATTTGTGGTTGCCCCTAACCTCACCCAGCTCGGAACAGTGAACTCGGCATAGACCCTGGGACTTTTCTGGTTAATTGGCCTAGCCGTTCACTGGATTAACTCATTAGTGTAGATTCTACCTCTGGGGTGGCTGACCGGTGGAGCGTGTGGGACAGTGGCCTGATCCTGCCGGTGGGAGGCCCAGTCTATCTCGAGGACCGGGCCTCAACATCATGAGGCCGGTGAACTCAACGTTTGTATTTTGCGGAGTCAGGAGGAGCAGGAGTGTGCTCCTCCTGGCTCCAAGACAACTGCGGGCTGCCGTTGACCTGCCGCTCACCCCTCACCCTGCCCTCCAGGACTTATCTCTGGGCCTCGGCATGGGCCGAAATTGGTAAGGCCTCAACAGGCATGCTGCCTGATTGGCGCCCGCAACTGGCCTGATTTATTCTGACGATGCCCGTGGATGAATTTAGTTCAGTTGTCTGGACTCTACGTCCCATTGACGCACGCCGCCAAAATTGTGCACGGTTTGGGCTGTGAAGGAATTTACACCCTATGATCTCCAAATACTAGCTTGACATCCCAGTTGGATTTGTTTGGGTTAGGATACGGAGAGAAGAACATAAGAAATAGGAACAGAAGTAGGTCATATGGCCTCTCGAGCCTGCTCCGCCTTTCAATAAGATCATGGCTGATCTTCTACCTCAACTCCACTTTTCTGCCCTATCCCCATATCCCTTGATTCCCTTAGTGTCCAAAAATCTATCGATCTCAGTCTTGAACATACTCAATGACTGAGCATCCACAGCCCTCTGGGGTAGAGAACCCTCTGAGTGAAGAAAATTTTCCTCACCTCAGTCCTAAATCGCCCACCCCTTATCCTGAGACTATGGGGCCGATTTTAGGATGGCCGAGCGGGTGCGTTCGGGGCGGGGGTTTCCTAAAATGGGGGAATCCCGGAGCGGGTCTGGAGCCCGGCTCCAACCTGCCCACTTCCGGGTTCCCCAATGACGCGTTTGGGTGCGCGCACAGCTCCCGCATGCGGCACCCTCACTGGCAATTAAAGCCGGCGGGATGACAATTTAAATACTTACCTAGTTGAGGTACTTGACAGACCTCATTGACTGGAGATTTTGGCAGGGGTGCAATTTTCATGGATCCTCAGCATGTTTCCCGTGCTGTGGTAAACACTCCCTGTTGGAGCAAACGTGTTTCAGTCAGCAGCCAGTGGGAGATGCAAAGGATTTTTTGACAGGTGGGGGGAATACCTCATTTAATGCAGCAGGGCACTCTGTCACTTCAGACAAAGTTTTGGCTGCAACACCTTTATCTTTCCACCCAAAATTATTAATTTCTACCCTAAACTCTGCTATGCAAACACATTTACCTACTTTGCAGATGCCCTCAAACTCACACCGTCAGGATGGGGGGTGCCATGGCTGCATTCATCACTTCATCCGAGGACGAGCAACATCACCAGCCTCGCCAGGCACGCTGTCCACCTCCGCCACGTGGAGCTCCACAACACAGTGCTGTGCAACAGGCACCTGCACAAAACAGTCGTGCAACTACATGTACACCCACTGTAGGGTGACCCAATGGGTGGCATCAAGTGTGAGTGTTCATGGAGAACCTCATGAAAGGGACTTATTGCACAAGCCAGTCAAGAATGTCCAAGATGTGACAGTAGTGGTGACAATATAATATTTAATGTGAGTTGAACCAAAATCAGATATAAATAAAAAACATGACAAACCCGTCAAACACCCTTGTGCATCACCTTTGTGCTGACGAAACCTTTGCCTTACGTTTCCTACTACTCATACATGATGCATCCCCTGTGGCTGCAGCACAGGTAGTGGCAGGTTCGGTGAGGGTGACCGTGAAAGAGATGCATGAGAGGGTGAGTATGAGATCGAGCCATGAGATTGTATGAGGATTGGGTTGAGTGGTAGTGGTGGGATGAGTACTGGCGAGGTGAGTAAGTGCAGGTAAGTTGAGGATGATGTTTGAGTGGGTGTGAGAAGTGATGTGATAGAGTAGTGTTGGCAGTGCAGAAGGAGATGTGGGGTGGGGGCGGCGATGTGGATAATGTCGGAGAATGAGTAAGTGTGCTCACTTTGGCTGACCTAGTTAGGTCATTGAAGCGCTTCCTGCACTGTATGCAGGTGCATGATATGTTGGTGGTGCTGCTGACCTCCTCTGCCACCTCGAGCCAGGCCTTCTTGATGACAGATGCAGGCCACTTCCTCCCATCCGCCGGGTAGAAGATCTCTCTCCTCCTCCTCACCCCATCCAGTAAGACCTGGAGTGAGGCATGGAGCAGCCTTTCCCCTGGTCTGCTCCATGCCGTAATTTTTGCTGTTTGCTGCAGGAGCAGATTTGGAGGACTGCCCCTTTAAGTAGGGCTCCTCCAGCTGACAGCCTGTGATGCGGGTGCGCAGTCGCCCGCTGCGCAGGTTTCCAACCCGGAAGCCAAGGTAAGTGGCTTCAATTTACCCGCGATCGCGTGGGGAACGGTCGGATTTTACTGGGCGGGTTACCCACGTGCCCAGTCTTCCCCCCCCCCCCCCCCCCACCACCGCTGCCAACCCGCTGCCCTGGTAATATCGGGGCCTATGTCTCCTAGTTCTGGACCCTCCAGCCAGGGAAAACAGCCTCTCAGCATCTACCCCGACAAGCCCGCTAAGAATTTTATACAGACAGCAGAGTTTTGGATGAGCTGGAATTTATGAAGGGTGGAGGATGGAAGGCTATCCAAGCAAATCTGAAGCTGACAAGAGGACAGATGATAGTTTCAGCAATCGGTGTTAGCTCTGGCTCAGTGGTAGCACTCACATCCCTGAGTCACAAGGATGTGATTTCAAGTCTTACTCCAGCGACTTGTGCATAAAATCTCGGCTGACGTTCCAGTGCAGTACTGAGAGAGCGCTGCACTGTCGGAGGTGCTGTCTTTCAGATGAGATATTAAACCAAGACCCCGTCTGCCCTCTCAGGTGGACGTAAAGGATCCCAAGGCACTATTGTGAAGAAGAGCAGGGAAGTTCTTCCCAGTGTCCTGGCCAATATTTATCCCTCAACCAACATCGCTAAAAAAAAACCAGATTATCTGGTCATTATCACATCTCTGTTTGTGGAACCTTGTTTTGTGCAAATTGGCCGCTGCGTTTACAACAGTGACTACACTTCAGAAAGTATTTCATTGGCTGTAAAGCACTTTGGGACGGCCTGAGGTCATGAAAGGCACTATATTAATGTAAATCTTTCTATTAGATGGGTTGAGGATCTTCAACATCCACTTGAACCAGCATGGCTTTGGTTTGACATATCATCCAAAGGACATCACTTTTAATACTACACTCCATCAGTGCCACAGTGGAGTGTCAGCATAGATGAGACACTCACATCTTGGAGTGGGGCTTAAAGCTACAATCATTCTAACAGGTGTAAGCACTGTCATCTGAACCGAGCTGACACAAACTAACAGAAGGTGGAAAAAGGAAGTGAGAAAATAGAGTGGTTATACCTAGACTGTTTTGCATTATTATGAGATGTAAAATCGGAATGAAATGTAGATCCAGGAATTTTATACCAATTAGTCTAATATTGGTAATGGAGAAAATGCCCTGAAGTAATTTTCAGCACGTTGTCAGTAGCAATCTAATGTACATGGGTGCTACAAGGAGAGTTCAGCATGGTTTTTGACATAATGGGCCATGCATCAAAAAAACTATTGGAATCCTTTGAAGAAGCAATTATATTAGCATATTAAATAATACTTTTGCGTTGTCAGATTACATTTGGTGATATTCTTCATCCGTAGAGATGCATAGAATTACCGGTGAATTAATGAGTCGGGTTATACAAAGGCTTGGCAATAGATAGCAGAAAGTGATGATAAGTAGATAAGACTGCATGAAGGGAAGATAGGACAGGAGTAGGCGATTCAGCTCCTCGAGCCTGTTCCGCCATTCAATATAGATCATGGTTGATCTATATCTTAACTCCATCTACCCGCCTTGGTTCCGTAACCTTTGATATCCTTGCTTAACAAGGAGAGAGCAGAGATCCATGGAATTTTGTGCAAGAGTGTTCAGACTTTCTTATATTATTCAAAAATAGAGAAAGGTGCTTTTCTTTTGCTGATGAGATCAAATTAAGACCATTGCAGGGGACATAGATAGTATCCAAAGGGATTTAGTAGATAAATTGAGTAAATAGAATAAAGAACATGACTAATGATGTTTAAAGAGGAAAAATGTAACATGACGCACCATGGTACAGAAAATATCAACTGCTTACATGATTGATGATGTGGAGATGCCAGTGATGGACTGGGGTGGACAAATGTAAGGAATCTTACAACACCAGGTTATAGTCCAACAGTTTTATTTGAAAATCACAAGCTTTCGGAGATTAACTTCTTCGTCAGGTGAGTGAGTGAAAGGTTCTCAAATCGCATATCTTATATTAGGCTGGGACACGATCACACCAATCAAAGGTGTCGTTGGTGTTCAGACAGGTTAGCCACGGAAAACAGTACATCCCAGTATAATGAATACACAATGGGTCAGATTACACAGACAGATAGAGACAGACACCCGAAAAGCAGAGAGAGAGAGAGAGAATGTCCAGTTTTATTAAAAACAGATAACTTTTTTTTCCTGCTGGTGGGGTTACGTGTAGCGTGACATGAACCCAAGATCCTGGTTGAAGCCATCCTCATGGGTGCGGAACTTGGCTATCAATTTCTGCTCGATGATTTTGCATTGTCGTGTGTCTCGAAGGCAGCCTTGGAGAACGGTGGCTGAATGTCCTTGACTGCTGAAGTGTTCCCCGACTGGGAGGGAACCCTCCTGTCTGGCGATTGTTGCGCGGTGTCCGTTCATCCATTGTCGCAGTGTCTGCATGGTCTCGCCAATGTACCATGCTCCGGGGCATCCTTTCCTGCAACGTATGAGGTAGACAACGTTGGCCGAGTCACAGGAGTATGAACCATGTACCTGGTGGGTGGTGTCCTCTCGTGTGATGGTGGTATCGGTGTCGATGATCTGGCATGCCTTGCAGAGGTTGCCGTGGCAGGGTTGTGTGGTGTCGTGGACGCTGTTCTCCTGAAAGCTGGGTAATTTGCTGCGAACGATGGTCTGTTTGAGATTGGGGGGCTGTTTAAAGGCGAGTAGTGGAGGCGTGGGGATTGCCTGAGCGAGGTGTTCGTCGTCATTGATGACATGTTGAAGGCTGCGGAGAACATGGCGTAGTTTCTCCGCTCCGGGGACGTACTGGACGACGAAGGGTACTCTGTTGGTTGCGTCCCGTGTTTGTCTTCTGAGGAGGTCTATGTGATTCTTCGCTGTGGCCCGTCGGAACTGTCGATCGACAAGTCGAGCGTCATATCACGTTCTTACGAGGGCGTCTTTCAGGGTCTGTAGGTGTCCATCGCGTTCCTCCTCGTCTGAGCAGATCCTGTGTATTCGCAGGGCCTGTCCATAGGGGATGTCCATAGGGGATGGCCTCTTTGACGTGGTTAGGGTGGAAGCTGGAAAAGTGGAGCATCGTGAGGTTGTCTGTGGGCTTGCGGTAGAGTGAGGTGCTGAGGTGCCCGTCTTTAATGGAGATTTGTATGTCCAAGAAAGAAACCGATTCTGAGGAGTAGTCCATGGTGAGTTTGATGGTGGGATGGAACTTGTTGATGTTATCGTGTAGTCTCTTCAGTGATTCTTCGCCGTAGGTCCATAGGAAGAAAATGTCGTCGTTGTATCTGGTGTATAGCGTTGGTTGGAGGTCCTGTGCAGTGAAGAAATCGTGCTCGAACTTGTGCATGAAAATGTTGGCTTATTGGGGTGCGAATTTGGTCCCCATGGCTGTTCCGTGTGTTTGGGTAAAGAACTGGTTATCGAAGGTGAAGACATTGTGATCCAGGATGAAGCAGATGAGTTGTAGGATGGCGTCTGGAGATTGGCTGTTGTTGGTGTTGAGTACTGAGGCTGTTGCAGCGATGCCGTCATCATGGGGGATACTGGTGTAGAGTGCCGAGACGTCCATCGTGGTGAGGAGTGTTCCTGGTTCAACTGGTCCGTGGGTACTGAGTTTTTGGAGGAAGTCTGTAGTGTCACGACAGAAGCTGGGGGTTCCCTGTACGATGGGTTTCAGGATGCCCTCGACGTATCCAAAGAGGTTCTCACACAGGGTTCCATTACCTGATATGATAGGACGTCTGGGTGTGTTGGCTTTGTGTATCTTTGGGAGGCAGTAGAAGTCTCCCACGCGGGGAGTACGTGGGATGAGAGCGCGTAGGATGCTTTGAAGGTCTGGATCGAAGGTCTTGATCAGTTTGTTGAACTGGACTCCTCCGGAGGGTCGCTGCCCTAAGCTTGACATGTATGCTCAAGCTGTCAGGAGATGCGTCAACGCCAGTTTCATCAGCCGCACTCACAAGACAGTCCAGAATGTCACCCGAGCACAACGCAACGCCATCAACGCTCTCAAGACCAACCGCAACATCGTCATCAAACCAGCGGACAAAGGAGGAGCCATCGTCATACAGAACAGAACGGACTATTGCAAAGAAGCAAACCGACACCTGGACAACCAGGAACACTACAGACGGTTACCCACAGACCCGACCAAAGAACACACCACCAGCTCAACAAACTGATCAAGACCTTCGATCCAAACCTTAAAGCATCCTACGCGCTCTCATCCCACGTACTCCCCGCGTGGGAGACTTCTACTGCCTCCCAAAGATACACAAAGCCAACACACCCAGACGTCCTATCATATCAGGCAATGGAACCCTGTGTGAGAACCTCTCTGGATACGTCAAGGGCATCCTGAAACCCATCGTACAGGGAACCCCCAGCTTCTGTCGCGACACTACAGACTTCCTACAAAAACTCAGCACCCACGGACCAGTTGAACCAGGAACACTTCTCACCACGATGGACGTCTCGGCACTCTACACCAGTATCCCCCACGATGACGGCATCGCTGCAACAGCATCAATACTCAACACCAACAACAGCCAATCTCCAGACGCCATCCTACAACTCATCCGCTTCATCCTGGATCACAATGTCTTCACCTTTGGTAACCAGTTCTTTACCCAAACACACGGAACAGCCATGGGGACCAAATTCGCACCCCAATATGCCAACATTTTCATGCACAAGTTCGAGCACGATTTCTTCACTGCACAGGACCTCCAACCAACGCTATACACCAGATACATCGACGACATTTTCTTCCTATGGACCTACGGCGAAGAATCACTGAAGAGACTACACGATAACATCAACAAGTTCCATCCCACCATCAAGCTCACCATGGACTACTCCTCAGAATCGTTTTTTTTCTTGGACATACAAATCTCCATTAAAGACGGGCACCTCAGCACCTCACTCTACTGCAAGCCCACGAACAACCTCACGATGCTCCACTTTTCCAGCTTCCACCCTAACCACGTCAAAGAGGCCATCCCCTATGGACAGGCCCTGTGAATACACAGGATCTGCTCAGACGAGGAGGAATGCGATGGACACCTACAGACGCTGAAAGATGCCCTTGTAAGAACGGGATATGACGCTCGACTTGTTGATCGACAGTTCCGATGGGCCACAGCGAAGAATCGCATAGACCTCCTCAGATGACAAACACGGGACGCAACCAACAGAGTACCCTTCGTCGTCCAGTACTTCCCCGGAGCGGAGAAACTACGCCATGTTCTCCGCATGTCATCGATGACGACGAACACCTCGCTAAGGCCATCCCCACACCTCCACTACTCGCCTTCAAACAGCCACCCAACCTCAAGCAGACCATCGTTCGCAGCAAATTACCCCGCTTTCAGGAGAACAGCGTCCACGACACCACACAACCCTGCCACGGCAACCTCTGCAAGACATGCCAGATCATCGACACAGATACCACCATCACACGAGAGGACACCACCCACCAGGTGCATGGTTCATATTCCTGTGACTCGGCCAACGTTGTCTACCTCAACATTGCAGGAAAGGATGCCCCGGAGCATGGTACATTGGAGAGACCATGCAGACACTGCGACAACGGATGAACGGACACCGCGCAACAATCACCAGACAGGAGGGTTCCCTCCCAGTCGGGGAACACTTTAGCAGTCAAGGACATTCAGCCACCGATCTTCGGGTAAGCATTCTCCAAGGCGGCCTTCAAGACACACGACAACGTAAAATCATCGAGCGGAAATTGATAGCCAAGTTCCGCACCCATGAGGATGGCCTCAACCAGGATCTTGGGTTCATGTCACGCTACACGTAACCCCACCAGCAGGAAAAAAAAGTTATCTGTTTTTAATACAACTGGACATTCTCTCTCTCTCTCTGTGCCTTTCGGATGTCTGTCTCTATCTGTCTGTTTAATCTGACCCTTTGTGTATTCAGTATACTGGGATGTACTGTTTTCCGTGGCTAACCTGTCTGAACACCAACGACACCTTTGATTGGTGTGATTGTGTCCCAGCCTAATATAAGATATGCGATTTGAGAACCTTTCACTCACTCACCTGACGAAGGAGATAATCTCCGAAAGCTTGTGATTTTCAAATAAAACTGTTGGACTACAACCTGGTGTTGTAAGATTCCTTACATGATTGATGGGAGTCAGTTGAGTTAATAAAAAAAGGAAAGATTTGAGTGTAATTATTGAACATTTTCCTAAAGTATTTAGTCAATGTGTTGGCCACAAGATTAATCAAATCTGGGATGTGTCAAAGGCACTTGGTAATAGGGCAAAGTTAGAGCTCCCTGAATGACTAAAGATATCGAGGTTAAATTGAAACAGAAAAAGGAGGCTTATGATGAATGTAAGGTTCATAATACAGAAGAGAACCGGACTGAATACAGAAAGTACAAATGAGATCTAAAAAAGGGAATATGGGCAAAGATAGAGTATGAGAATAAATTAGCAGCTAACATTAAAAGGAACCCAAAAGTCTTTTATAAACATATCAATAGCAAAAGGGTAGTCAAAGGAAGGGTGGGACCGATTAGGGACAAAAAGATGATCTTGTTGAGGCAGAGGCCATGGCTGAGGTACTAAATGAATACTTTGCATCCGTCTTCGCTAGAGATGTGGATGCTGCCATTGTAGCAGAAGAGGAGGAGGCAGTAGCAATATTGGATAGGATAAAAATAGATAAAGAGGAGGTACTTGGAAGATTGGTAGTACTCAAAGTAGAAAAGTTACCCGGTCCAGATGGGATGCATCCTAGGTTACTGAGGAAAGTAAGGGTGGAAATTGCAGAGGCTCTGGCCACAATCTTCCAATCCTCCTGAGATATGGGGATGGTGCCGGAAGTCTGGAGGATTGCAAATGTCACGCCCCTGTTCAAAAAAGGAGAGAGGGATAAACCCGGCAATTACAGGCCAGTCAGCCTAACGTCAGCGGTGGGGAAACTTTTAGAGACAATAATCTGGGGCAAAATTAATTGTCACTTGGAAAAATGTGGGCTAATAAATGAAAGTCAGCACGGATTTGTTGAAGGAAAATCGTGTTTGACGAACTTGATTGAGTTCTTTGATGTAGTAATGGAGAGGGTTGATAAGGTTTGTGCAGTTGATGTGTATATAGATTTTCAAAAGGCACTTGATAAAGAACTACATAATAGACTTGTTAGCAAAATGGGATTAAAGGGTCAGTGGCAGCATGGATACACAATTGGCTAAGGGATAGAAAGCAGACAGTAGTGGTTAACGGTTGTTTTTCAGACTGGAGGGGAGTATACAGTCATGTTCCCTAGGGTCAATATTCGGAACACTGCTCTTTTTGATATATATTAATGGCCTGGGCTTGGGTATAGAGGGTATAACTTCAAAGTTTGCAGATGGCATGAAACTCGGAAATGTAATAGACAATGTGGAGGATAGTAACAGACTTCAGGAGGACATAGACAGACTGGTGACGTGGGCAGATACATAGCAGATGAAATTTAACACAGGGAAGTGTGAAGTGATACATTTTGGTAGGAAGAATGAGTAGAGGCAATATAAACTAAATGGTACAATTTTAAAGAGGGTGCAGGAATAGAGAGACCTGGGGGAAACACATACACAAATCCTTGAAAGTAGCAGGACAAGTTGAGAAGACTGTTAAAAAAGCATATGGGATCCTGGGATTTACTAATCGAGCCATAGAGTACAAAAGCAAGGAGGTTATGCTAAATCTTTATAAAACACTGGTTAGGCCTCAGCTGGAGTATTGTGTTCAATTCTGGACACCACACTTTAGGAAGGATGGCAAGGCCTTAGAGAGGGTGCAGAAGAGATTTACTGGAATGGTACCAGGGATGAGGGACTTCAGTTATGTGGAGAGACTGGAGAAGCTGGGGTTGTTCTCCTTAGAGCAGAGAAGGTTAAGGGGAGATTTGATAGAGGTATTCAAAATCATGAATGGTTTTGACAGAGTAAATAAGGAGAAACTGTTTCCAGTGGCAGAAAGGTCAGTAACCAGAGGACACAGATTTAAAGTGATCAGCAAAAGAGCCAGAGGCGACATGAGGAAATATTTTTTTACGCAGCAAGTTGTAACGATCTGGAATGCACTGCCTGAAAGGGTGGTGGAAGCAGATTCAATAGTAACTTTCAAAAAGAGAATTGGATAAATACTTGAAGGGAAAACATTTACAGGACTATTGGGAAAGAGTAGGGGAAGGGACTAATTGGATAACTTTTTCAAAGAGCAGGCACAGGCACGATGGGCCCAATGGCCTCCTCCTGTGGTGTACCTACTATGATACAAAATTCTAACCATTTCTAACTGAATGGTAAAACTGCATTTCGAATAAAATGTTGAGTTTTAAATGTCCTACATTTAAAATGACATTTATGTATTAAAAAGGGTTCAGAGAAGAGAAACAAGTAAGACGAGAAGTGTGTTCATTTTTTCCTTCCTTGATATTCTGCTCTGGTGGCACAAATTACGAAACAAAATCCCCATGCATCCCAAACTCGCTCCAAGGCACATATCTGGTGAGTGAGGGAACCAACTTCAAACTGACCTGAGAACCCCCCCCCTTCGCCTCCCTTCTTCCCCTCCCCCCACCCAGAGCTGCCCAACACCAGAGAAATCATGCTGCAGCCTGCAGAATCAGCAATGGACTGCCTGTCATGCGGTGTCCTGGAAGCAGGAAGCACCAGAGTGACAGTCAGACTGATTTAAAGTTATTCCAACGCGCCTCCCCACAACCTACTCCCGCTCCATTGTTTGCCGTGAATCTGCTCATCCACGCTGCCGATAACTGAATATCACAAAAGTGACCCAACAGGCAGAGGAGAGACCCTATTTGAGGGTCTCTGTGGAGGCAATAAAAGTAATGTTTTTATGAAAACATAAAAGAAATGGGGTACATATTAGAGGAAGTGCATGTGACACTTTAGGAAGTGCTTGCTATACACAAGACGTTTAATATATTGACAGTGGATCTCCCATGGCATTGCACATGGAATTACCAGTGGGATTCTTCCGATCTGCCACCGGAACTTTGGTGGGAGTTCGCCAGAATCCCTGGGCCACCTGCACAGTTTTTTCCATCGCCTTCCCACCGAAGTTACCGTGGGAGATCAGGAGAACTCTGTGGCACTTCTAGCCATTTATGGTTTCAAATCACTGCCCTGAGGTAGAATTGGAGCACGTATTTTTGTGGCGGCCCCAAATCAAAGTCCGCATCCAGTGACATTACGAACGGGCAGGACGGCTGTTAGCTCACTGTCTTTATTCAACAGAAGCATTAGCCAATTTGTTTTAATCCATTTATTTTAAATAGGTCAGTACCCCCGTTAAAATAGTGGACAAAGAAATTTCATGCAAATGCGTTAATCATCCAGATGCAGATGAAATCCATGATTTCAGGCTGAGCCGAAAGGTTGTTTAGAATTAGTGCAACAGGAGGTGACTGAATGATGGTAGTTTGTTTTAATCTGCTTATTTAAAATAGGTTAGTTCCCATGTTGAAATCCTCCTGGAATTTACTAGGTGCACATCCAGGTGCTTTTTAAATGAGTTGAGATTTTCTGCCTCTACCACCCTTTCAGGCAGTGAGTTCCAGACCCCCACCACTCCCTGGGTGAAAACATTTTTCCTCAGCTCCCCTCTAATCCTTCTACCAATCACATTAAATCCATGCCCCCTGGTTATTGACCTCTCTGCTAGGGGAAATAGGTCCTTCCTATCCACTCTATCTAGGCCCCTCATAATTTTGTACACCTCAATTAATATCGCAATGATATCGCAAGTGGCTAGTACCACTTAAAGGCAGCCTTCACTTCTTAAAGGGGAGGTACAGTGTGGCTGCAGAAAGTAGTAGAAGTCAATGGTGAAGTGAATCTGTGCTGTAATATAGTGCAGCATTGTGATGATGGGACCTCTGGAATTTTCAATGAGAAACAACTTGGCTGCTCAACATTTGTGGGACTCTAACATCCCGCTAGAAGTGTGCGTGCGCATCCAGACACCATTTTGGGTCCTTAGGAGTCCGCATAGTGCCTAAACAACGGACGCTACATGGCCCAATATAGGACCCATAATCTGGTCATTATCTCATTGCTGCATGCAAATTAGCTGCCGCGTTTTTTTACATTACTGCAGTGACTACCCTTCAAAAGTACTTCATTGGCTGTAAAGTGCTTTGGGGTGACCTGAGGTCTTTAAAGGCGCTATAGAAATGCAAGTCTTTCTTTCTTAACATTCTCTAAATTGAGAACAATTTAAAGGAGTAAACTCCTTAAAGGGAGTGGTAAGTAGTTTTTCTTTCCTTTTTTTTTCTCTTGACATTGTAGTTGTTCTTAAGCTAATTTAAGGGTTAAGTCATGGCAGGAGATCCCAGCGCCGTGTCATGTTCCTCTTGTGGGATGTGGGAATTCAGGGCTCCTTCCTGTATCCCTGATTCCTTCACCTGCGGGAAGTGTGTCCAGCTGCAGCTATTGTTTGACCGCTTGACGGCTCTGGAGCTGCGGATGGACTCACTTTGGAGCATCCGCGATGCTGAGAAAGTCGTGGATAGCACGTTCAGTGAGTTGGTCACACCGCAGATAAAAATTACTGAGGGAGATAGTGAATGGGTGACCAACAGACAGAGGAAGAGTAGGAAGGCAGTGCAGGGGTCCCCTGCGGTCATCTCCCTCCAAAACAGGTATACCGTTTTGGATACTGTTGGCGGAGATGGCTCACCAGGGGAAGGTGGCAGTGGCCAGGTTCATGGCACCGTGGCTGGCTCTGCTGCACAGGAGGGCAGGAAAAAGAGTGGCAGAGCTATAGTGATAGGGGACTCGATTGTAAGGGGAATAGACAGGCGTTTCTGCGGACGCAACCGAGACTCCAGGATGGTATGTTGCCTCCCTGGTGCAAGGGTCAAGGATGTCTCGGAGCGGCTGCAGGACATTCTGGAGGGGGAGGGTGAACAGCCAGTTGTCGTGGTGCATATAGGCACCAACGATATAGGTAAAAAACAGGATGAGGTCCTACAAGCTGAATTTAGGGAGTTAGGAGTTAAACTAAAGAGTAGGACCTCAAAGGTAGTAATCTCAGGATTGCTACCAGTGCCACGGGTTAGTCAGCGTAGGAATGACAGGATAGCTAAGATGAATACGTGGCTTGAGAGATGGTGCAAGCTGGAGGGATTCAAATTCCTGGGCCATTGGAACCGGTTCTGGGGGAGGTGGGACCAGTACAAATTGGACGGTCTGCATCTGGGCAGGACTGGAACCAATGTCCTAGGGGGAGTGTTTGCCAGTGCTGTTGGGGAGGGTTTAAACTAATGTGGCAGGGGGATGGGAACCGATGCAGGAAGTCAGTGGGAAATAAAATGGTGACAGAAACAAAAGGCAGTAAGGGAGAGTGTACAGAACATGACCGGACAGATGGTCTGAGAAAGCAGGGCAAAGACCAAGGGAAGTCTAGATTAAACTGCATTTATTTCAATGCAAGAAGTCTGATGGGCAAGGCAGATGAACTCAGGGCATGGATGGGTACATGGGACTGGGATGTTATAGCTATTACTGAAACATGGCTAAGGGAGGGGCAGGACTGGCAGCTCAATGTTCCAGGGTACAGATGCTATAGGAAAGATAGAGCAGGAGGTAAGAGAGGAGGGGGAGTTGCGTTCTTGATTAGGGAGAACATCACGGCAGTAGTGAGAGGGGATATATCCGAGGGTTCGCCCACTGAGTCCATATGGGTAGAACTGAAAAATAAGAAGGGAGAGATCACTTTGATAGGATTGTACTACAGACCCCCAAATAGTCAACGGGAAATTGAGGAGCAAATATGTAAGGAGATTACAGACAGCTGCAAGAAAAATAGGGTGGTAATAGTAGGGGACTTTAACTTTCCCAACATTGACTGGGACAGCCATAGCATTAGGGGCTTGGATGGAGAGAAATTTGTTGAGTGTATTCAGGAGGAATTTCTCATTCAGTATGTGGATGGCCCGACTAGAGAGGGGGCAAAACTTGACCTCCTCTTGGGAAATAAGGAAGGGCAGGTGACAGAAGTGTTAGTGAGGGATCACTTTGGGACCAGTGATCATAATTCCATTAGTTTTAAGATAGCTATGGAGAAGGATAGGTCTGGCCCAAAAGTTAAAATTCTAAATTGGGGAAAGGCCAATTTTGATGGTATTAGACAGGAACTTTCAGAAGTTGATTGGGAGAGTCTGTTGGCAGGCAAAGGGACGTCTGGTAAGTGGGAGGCTTTCAAAAGTGTGTTAACCAGGGTTCAGGGTAAGCACATTCCTTATAAAGTGAAGGGCAAGGCTGGTAGAAGTAGGGAACCTTGGATGACTCGGGAGATTGAGGCACTAGTCAAAAATAAGAAGGAGGCATATGACATGCATAGGCAGCTGGGATCAAGTGGATCCCTTGAAGAGTATAGAGATTGCCGGAGTAGAGTTAAGAGAGAAATCAGGAGGGCAAAAAGGGGATATGAGATTGCTTTGGCAGATCAGGCAAAGGTGAATCCAAAGAGCTTCTACAAATACATAAAGGGCAAAAGGGTAACTAGGGAGAGAGTAGGGCCTCTTAAGGATCAACAAGGTCATCTATGTGCGGAACCACAAGAGATGGGTGAGATCCTGAATGAATATTTCACATTGGTATTTACGGTTGAGAAAGGCATGGATGTTAGGGAACTTGGGGAAATAAATAGTGATGTCTTGAGGAGTGTACATATTACAGAGAGGGAGGTGCTGGAAGTCTTAACGCGCATCAAGGTAGATAAATCTCCGGGACCTGATGAAATGTATCCCAGGACGTTATGGGAGGTTAGGGAAGAAATTGCGGGTCCCCTAGCAGAGATATTTGAATCATCCACCGCTACAGGTGAGGTGCCTGAAGATTGGAGGGTAGCAAATGTTGTGCCTTTGTTTAAGAAGGGCGGCAGGGAAAAGCCTGGGAACTACAGACCAGTGAGCCTGACATCTGTAGTGGGTAAGTTGTTAGAGGGTATTCTGAGGGACAGAATCTACAGGCATTTGGAGAGGCAGGGACTAATTAGGAACAGTCAGCATGGTTTTGTGAGAGGAAAATCATGTCTCACGAATTTGATTGAGTTTTTTGAAGGGGTAACCAAGAAGATAGATGAGGGCTGTGCAGTAGACGTGGTCTACATGGACTTCAGCAAAGCATTTGACAAGGTACCGCATGGTAGGTTGTTACATAAGGTTAAATCTCATGGGATCCAAGGTGAGGTAGCCAATTGGATACAAAATTGGCTTGACGACAGAAGACAGAGGGTGGTTGTCGAGGGTTGTTTTTCAAACTGGATGCCTGTGTCCAGCGGTGTGCCTCAGGGATCGGTGCTGGGTCCGCTGTTATTTGTTATTTATATTAATGATTTGGATGAGAATTTAGGAGGCATGGTTAGTAAGTTTGCAGATGACACCAAGATTGGTGGCATTGTGGACAGTGAAGAAGGTTATCTAGGATTGCAACGGGATCTTGATAAATTGGGCCAGTGGGCCGATGAATGGCAGATGGAGTTTAATTTAGATAAATGTGAGGTGATGCATTTTGGTAGATCGAATCGGGCCAGGACCTACTCCGTTAATGGTAGGGCGTTGGGGAGAGTTATAGAACAAAGAGATCTAGGAGTACAGATTCATAGCTCCTTGAAAGTGGAGTCACAGGTGGATAGGGTGGTGAAGAAGGCATTCAGCATGCTTGGTTTCATTGGTCAGAACATTGAATGCAGGAGTTGGGATGTCTTGTTGAAGTTGTACAGGGCATTGGTGAGGCCACACTTGGAGTACTGTGTACAGTTCTGGTCACCCTATTATAGAAAGGATATTATTAAACTAGAAAGAGTGCAGAAAAGATTTACTAGGATGCTACCGGGACTTGATGGTTTGACTTACAGGGAGAGGTTAGACATACTGGGACTTTATTCCCTGGAGAGTAGGAGGTTAAGGGGTGATCTTATAGAAGTCTATAAAATAATGAGGGGCATAGATAAGGTCGATAGTCAAAATCTTTTCCCAAAGGTAGGGGAGTCTATAACGAGGGGGCACAGATTTAAGGTGAGAGGGGAGAGATACAAAAGGATCCAGAGGGGCAATTTTTTCACTCAAAGGGTGGTGAGTGTCTGGAACGAGCTGCCAGAGGCAGTAGTAGAGGCGGGTACAATTTTGTCTTTTAAAAAGCATTTGGACAGTTACATGGGGAAGATGGGTATCGAGGGATATGGGCCAAGTGCAGGCAATTGGGACTAGCTTAGTGGTATAAACTGGGCGACATGGACATGTTGGGCCGAAGGGCCTGTTTCCATGTTGTAACTTCTATGATTCTATGATTCTATGATTCTTTATTTACCTGATCATTCATTAGATGACCTTTCCCCTCTAATCATTTTAACAAGCCAGAAATGAAGAACAACCTTTATTAATCAGCCAGTGGTTCTAACATCGGAGGTAACGTTAAACCACCAAAAGCTTCAGAGCTCACGTAGAGTTTAGCCCTCAAGATCGGGCGGGCTGGGGGCAGGGGAGCAATGAAAATCATTGATTTTCGGAGCAGGAATGAATCCCGGCTCCAAGCCGCCGACTTGTGCTTTCGACCAGACGCATCTGGGAGTGCGCGCTTCAGGAAGCTGGAAGTCCCGCCAGCATTTAAAGCCGCCGGGCCGATATTTAAAGTGACAATTAAGATACCTAAACTTGTTAAGGGGTTTAATTTTTAGTGTACTGAGGCAGGGTAACCAATTTAACTCTGCCTCAATGTGCTTCCTGTAGCCTCTGAAAAACGCCATGGAAACGAGACGAGTTGCAGCCGACCCTCATTTGGACCATTAAACCAGTGATTGACACATGGGGATAAAAGGTGAGTTTTTGCAGCAGGACAATCAGTTCCCTCAGACAAACCTTTGACTGGGAGTTTTTTGTGTGTAGACTGAGATTTCTTTGTTCACACTCAGAATTCTTGTATTCACACATATTAACTACATTTTGGACTCCCTCAAACTGACACTATCAGGATGAGGGGGGTGTAATGGATTTATTCAGCAGTACATCTGAGGAGGAGGCACATCACTGTCCGCGGCAGGCAGGGCATGTAGTTCTGGGAGTTGCAGCTCCACAAGACAGAGGTTCGCCACAAGGACCTGCAGAAGAGCAGAGAGAGGACCAACAGAGGGGCCGAGGCCGCAGGAGGCATTACCCATGTGAGAGGGTCTGCAGGCAGAGGCTGAGCTTCCCGGACCTCTCTGAGGAGCAGTGTCTACGAAGGCTCAGAGTGAGTCGCCAGGTGGTCGCAGACCTCTGCAGCATCCCTCATGCAGAGCTGCTCCTGACTGGGCCTGGTGGCAACACAATGCCTGTCGCAGTTAAAGTCACCACTGCCCTCAATTTCTTCGCCTCCGGATCCTTCCAGGACGCCACCGGTGACATCACCAGGATCTTTCAGTCATCTGCACATAAGTGTATATGATCGGTCATGGCAGGCTTGTTTGCCAGGGCATCCGACCAATTCAACATCCCCAT
Organism: Heptranchias perlo; assembly: GCF_035084215.1. Taxonomy (NCBI): domain Eukaryota; kingdom Metazoa; phylum Chordata; class Chondrichthyes; order Hexanchiformes; family Hexanchidae; genus Heptranchias; species Heptranchias perlo. Next base: position 15,454,680 of record NC_090328.1, read on the forward strand.
GGACGATCTCAGCCAGACTGAGAGGACAGTGGGTTTCCACTCTCTGGCTGGTTTCCCACGGCTACAGGGTGCAATTGAATGCACGTACGTAGCAATCCGAGCACCTCCACGAGTCAGGACTGCTTATCAATCGAAAGGGATATCACTCTATCAATGAGCAGCTGGTTTATGACCATCGGAAGAGGTTTCTGCTGGTGTGTGCCAAATTCCCTGGCAGCTGCCGTGATTCTTTCATTCTGCGTGAATCCAACATCCCGGCCCTCCTCCATGCACAGGCTGATTCCTTGGAGACAAGGGATACCCCCTGCAGATGTGGTTCATGACACCTGTGAGAAACCCCACCAGTGAGGCACAACAGTGGTACAACGACAGTCACATCACCACCAGGTCTGTCACTGAATGAGCCATAGGACTGCTGAAGATGTGCTTCTGGTGCCTGGTTCGATCTTGGAGAGCCCTTCAGTACACACCAGCGAGAGTGTGTAGAATCATAGTCGTCTGTTGCGTCCTGCACAACATCGCTCAACAGAGAGGGTTACCAGTGGCTGAGGTCCCATGCACTCATGAAGCATCTGCATCTGCCATCAACATTGAGGAGGAGCAGGAGGAGGAGGAGGAGGGCGATGGGCAATCCATCGATAGACCAGCGGCTCACCTGGCTGCTCGTGGTGCCAAGGAGTCACTCATATTTGATAGATTCTCATAAGGAGATCTGCAAAGTGAAGATTGTCAAGTTCTCAGACCACGTGGAACGACCACCACCAACACCAGCTCTCCCCACCCCCACACACAAAACATTCTTACAACCACACATACACCCATTGTAAACACACCCAATGGGTGGCATCAAGGATCGCCGTTCATGATGAAGCACATAAAAGGGCGCTTTCACAAGAGATTGGGCAAGACGTGGCGGTGGTGGTGAGAATTAAAACATTTAATGTGCATTTAACAAAAAACAAATATAAATGAAAAATGTGACATTCTGGCAGATGCCCTTGTGCATACTCTTCGTGATTACAAAACCTTAGCCTTCCTCTTCCAAGTTTTTCTATGTGGTGCATCCCCTGTGACTGCAGCAGAAGTAATTGTAGGTTGCTTAGATGCTTTTGGCCTATGACCTCTAGGTCTTGGAGCCCGTGAGGGCTCCTCCAAAGACTGCTCCACCTGCACCTGTGCAGGGGCAGACTTGACCATCTGGAGAGGAATCAGCATTGTGGGTATTGGTTGAGAGGGGAGCAATGGGTGAGATGTGGGGGCACTTTGAATGGAGTCCCCGCTTCCATATCCTCTTTCGCCATCATCCCTCTCCTGGACCAGGCCCACATCACTCCTACCACTCTGCTGGACAACAGCTTGGAGGACGTGTGTGATGCCTTGTAAGGCCACTTCTAATGTGTCTGTGCCCAGCTGAGCAGAGCTCGGAGTGGAGTGCTCCCACCGACACGGACTCACCACAGCTGCCCCTGCCACCAGTGTCTGCTCGTGCTCACTTGTGTGTGACAACCCAACTAACTCTCTAATAGGACCCACTGAGGTGTGAGTATCTGCGCTGGTGAGTGGTTCACTACGATGTGACAGTGCGCCCTCAGAGGCAGGGAACTCCTCTAAGGAATCGCCCTCGCCCACTTCTTCGATCCTTGAAGGCCCTGGAAGAGAACATACAGCCATATTAAGAATCATCACAAAAGTAATGTTGCGATGAACATGCTGAGGTGTGCAACAGGTCAACAATCATTAATAACATCAATTCACGTTGTGTGTGATGGATGTTAAAGTTCTGTCACCAGACGTTTGCGGGGTGCCAGTCTCGGCATCCTCGACGGCCAGGCACTCCACAGTCCGGCTGAGTTGGAGGGCTTCCTCCTCCACCTCTGTGAGGGGCATTATTTGTGCTGGTCTCCTCCAGTCCTCGTCCTCCCCCTTGCATTCTGCGCTCTCTTTTCCTACAAGTGGTGAAGGCACAGACGTGTGAGGGAGTGAGGTTGACAGGGTCATCCGATGGATGAATTGCTTTGGGTGAGGCTGACAATGAAAGAGATGCATCAGAGGGTGACTACACAACAGATTTATCACATTGCATCAGGATTGGAGTGAGTGGGAGTCCTGGGTGCAAAAATGGGGAGGGGAGGAAGTGCACAGAAAGTGAAGGTAAGTTGACAATGAGTAAGTATACTTACTTTTCCTGACCTGGTTAGGTCATTGAAGCTCTTCCTGCACTGCACCCAACTCCGTGAGATGTTTCCACTGCTGCTCACCTCCTCTGCCACCTCAAGCCAGGTCTCCTTGGTGGCAGAGGCAGGGTGCTTCCTCCTGTCTGCTGGGTACAGCATGTCCCTCCTCACCCCGGCCAGTAGCAACTCAAGTGAGGAGCCACCGAACCTGAGTGCTGGTTTGCTCCATCTTCTCAATATCTCCTTTCTCCCACAAAAGCCATTCTTGCAATGGCCCTTTAAATAATCCAGCTCCCAGTACGTCATTTGGGTGTGCAGTGTGCCTGCTATGCTGCTTGGCGATATCAAACCCAGAATCTACATTAATGGCCTCCAATTCCGTTGCAATCACTTGAGAAAAGGTAGGAAAATATTTTCCGGGTTTCCCACATGCCTATTGATCCACCACCCCACCCCCCATCTGACATCCCACCACCATGATAAAATCATGCCCACAGAAACAGGCCATTCGGCCCAACTGATCTATGCCGGCGTTCATGTTCCACACAGGCCTCCTCCCACCACTCTGCATCTACCCCTATCAGCATATCCTTCTATTCCTTTCTCCCTCATGCTTATCTAGCTTCCCCTTAAATGCATCTATGCCATTTGCCTCAACCACTCCTTGTGGTAGCATGTTCCACATTCTTACCACTCTTTGTCCTGATTTCCCTATTGGATTCATTAGTGACTATCTTATATTTATGACCTCTAGATTTTTACTCCCCCACAAGTGAAAACATTTTCTCTACATCTACCCTATCAAACCCTTTCATTATCTTAAAGACCCCTATCAGGTTACCCCTCAGCCTTCTCTTTTCTGGAGAAAAGAGCCCCAGCCTGTTCAGCCTTTCCTGATAAATATATCCTCTCAGTTCTGGTATCATCCGTGTGAATCTTTTTTGCACCTTCTCCATTGCCTCTATATCCTTTTTATAATATGGAGACCAACTGTTCACAGTACTCCAAGTATGGTCTAACCAAGGTTCTATACAAATTTAACATAGCTTCTCTGCTTTTCAGTTCTACGCTCCTAGAAATAAATCCTAGTGCTTGGTTTGCTTTTTTTATGGCCTTATCAACCTGCATCACTACTTTTATTGATTTGTGTATCTGTACCCCTAGATCCCTTTGCTCCTCTTCCCATTTAGACTCTTATTTTCCAAGCAGTGTGTGGCCTCCTTATTCTTCCTACCAAAATGCACCACCTCACACTTATTAATTTGAAATGCATTTGCCAATTACACACCCATTCTGCAAGTTTATTAATGTCTTCCTGTATTTTGTCTTATTCTTCCTTTGTATTAACTATGCCTCCCAATTTGGTGTCATTCGCAAATTTTTTAATTCTATTTCCAATTCCTGAGTCCAAATCATTAATGTAAATTGTGAACAACAGTGGTCCCAACACTGATCCCTGTGGAACACCACTTCCCACCTTCTGCCAGTCTGAGTAGCTACCCTCAATCCCTACTCTCTGTTTTCTGTTTTGGTAGCAGAATGGCCAGCTTGCTAACCATTCTGCTACCTATCCACTGACTCCACATGAGTCTACTATATGGTACCTTATTGAAGGCCTTTTGAAAATCCAAGGTATTACATCTACTGCATTACCCTTGTCTACCCTTTCTATTACTTCTTCAAAGAATTCAATAAGGTTGGCTAAGCATGACTTTCCCTTTTGAAAACCGTGCTGACTATTCTTTATTATATTTTTGGGTTCTAGATGTTTATATATTATATCTTTGATTAAAGATTCTATTATCTTTCCTACCACCGGCACTAAGCTAATTGGTCTATAGTTCCCTGGACTGGTTCTATCTCCCTTTTTAAATATAGGAATCACATTAGCTGTCCGCCAGTCTTCTGACACTATTTCCTTTTCTAATTTATTTTTATATATATGTAATAGTGCCTCTGTTATCTCTTCCCTAAGTTCTTTTAATATGCACGGATGCAATCCTCCCAGACCAGGGGTTTTATCCTCTCTAAGTTTGATTAGTTAATCAATTATCTTCCACCTTTCTATCTTAAATGTCTTTATATCTTTTTGATCTCTTCTTCTAATGTCATGCCCATCATGTTAGTCTCCCTGGTAAATATTCAATATTTCTGCCATTTCACTGCCATTACCTATGAGTTTATTTTGTGCATCCTTTTCCTATCCTGATTTTTCTTATGTTATAGAATACTTTACTATTTCTTTTTATACAGAATCATTGAATCGTAGAATGGTTACATCACAGGAGGAGGCCATTCGGCCCATCGAGCCCATGCTGGCTCTTTGTAAGAGCAATCCAGTTAGTCCTATTCCCCCACTCTTTCCCCGTAGCTCTGCAAATTTTTTCCCTTCAAGTAGTTATCCAATTCCTTTTTGAAAGCCACGATCGAATTTGCTTCCACCACCCTTTCAGGCAGCATATTCCAGATCATAACTACTCGCTGTGTAAAAAAGTTTTTCCTCATATCGGCATTGGTTCTTTTGCCAGTCACCTTAAACTAAATCATTACTCCTTGATAATTTAATTTCATTGTTCCTCTTTGATTTCCTATTGTTTTTTTACTTCTTTCCTAACCTCTCTGGATTCTCTTTTGTCATCCTCTCCTTTATTGTCTATGTACTTAGAGTATGCCTTTTTCTCTTTATTCATCCATGGTGTTGCAATATTGGCTAGTTTGTTCTTGTTTTTTAGGGGAATGTATTTCTCCTGAACTCTATTGATCACCGTTTTGAATATTTCCCACTGCTGTTCTTTCTCTTTGTCTGTCAAAAAGTTGTTTTCCCATTTGCCTTCCCTAGTTCCATTCTCATCCCCTCAAAATTAGCTTTTTTCCAATCTAGAATGATAGAATCATAGAAAATTTACGGCATAGAAAGAGGCCATTTGGCCCATCATGTCCGCGTCGGCCAAAAATGAGCCACCCAGCCTAATCCCACTTTCCAGCACTTGGTCGGTAGCCTTGTAGGTTACGGCACTTCAAGTGCATATCCAAGTACTTTTTAAATGTGATGAGGGTTTCTGCCTCTACCACCCTTTCAGGTAGAGAGTTCCAGACACTGGGTGAAAAATCTTTTCCTCAGTTCCCCTCTAATCCTTCCACCAATCACTTTAAATCTATGCCCCCTGGTTATTGACCTCTCTGCTAAGGGAAATAGGTCCTTCCTATCCACTTTATCTAGGCCCTTTATAATTTTGTACACCTCAATTAAATCACCCCTCAGCCTCTTCTGTCCAAAGAAAACAATCCCAGCCTACCCAATTTTTCCTCGTAGCTAAAATTCTCCAGTCTTGGCAACATCCTCGGAAATCTCCTCTGTACCCTCTCTAGTGCAATTACATGCTTCCTGTAATCTGGTGACCAGAACTGCATGCAGTACTCAAGCTATGGCCTAACTAGCATTTTATACAGTTCTAACATAACCTCCCTGCTCTTATATTCTATGCCTTGGCTAATAAAGGGAAGCATCCCATAATACGTCTTAGCCACCTTATTTACCTGTCCTGCTACCTTCAGAGATCTGTGGACATGCACTCCAAGGGCCCTCACTTCCTCTGCAGTTCTCAGTATCCTCCCATTTATTGTGTATTCCCTTGCCTTGTTTGCCCTCCTCAAATGCATTACCTCACACTTCTCCAGATTGAATTCCATTTGCCACTTTCCTGCCCACCTGACCAGCCCACTGATATATTCCTGCAGTCTACAGCTTTCCTCCTCACTATCAACCACATGGCCAATTTTTGTATCATCTGAAAACTTCTTAATCATGCCCCCTACATTTAAGTCTAAATCATTAATATATACCAAATATCTATTTTGGCCTTTATCCTTCTTATTTCTTTCTCAATCATTAATTTAAACCTTATTAAGTCACTGAGGTTAACCTTGTACTAAGTGAGTTTGGAAGCAAGACGCCATATTTGCACTGAAATCAATCTACTTGACCCTAAGGTTGGCTGGGAAGAGATTAATAATCCAGCTATTAGATCTCAAAGAACTAGAGGGGCTGGGGTAACCTCCAGAATAGGTTTAATGATGTGTCGAAAACAATCTATGAAAAATTACCTTTTAGCTGGCAGCTCTAGGGTATTGACTATTACATACATTATATTGATCATTGCGATAAATTAGGAATGTTGAATTACTGTTAAATTATCAACTGCCCCCACTGAAATTTTCAACCTCTTTTATTCTTTCAGTCCTGTCGCCATGAATTTATATCTCAATGCAACATCGTGTCACAAATTGATTCTACAATCTATGGACTTTTCATTTGGGATGGATAGTGGGTTAGGGGAGGATAAAGAGGAAAAACATAAATGATATGCATTATAGAATTTTTTTTGGTCTAGAATCAATTGCATTTTTGCACCTAAGTCAGCATCAAGCACTCCAAGGTTGTGTCTAGCAAAAGTTTTTTAAAAAATTCATTCTGGGCATATAGGCTTCGCTGGCAAGGCCAGCATTTATTGCCCATCCTTAGCTGCCCTTGAGGAAGTGGCGGTGAGCCTTCTTCTTGAACTGCTGCAGTTCATGTGATGATTGTGCTCCCACAGTGCTGTTAGGGAGGGAGTTCCAGGATTTTGACCCAGCGACTTTGATGGAACAGCGATATATTTCCAAGTCGGGATGATGTGTGTGATTTGGAGGGGAATGTGAAGGTGTTGGTGTTGCCATGCATCTGCTGCCATTGTCCTTCTAGGTGATGAAAGTCACGGGTTTAGGAGGTGCTGTTGAAAGCACCTTTATGGTAAAGTTTTCTCTATACTGACTCAACAGTGTGCTTCAACCCCAATCTCAGAAGTAGACCACTTACTGCAGTGGTGTTAAACCTGCGACCATAGGCAACCCCTGAGAACAGGCAATCTGGCCCTTAAAACCCAGGCAACTCAGTCCTACTTGTGCTTTCATGTCTTATACATTGGTTTATCCTGTTTGAAGTTCATGGGATTGGGGTTTGTAAAGGGCTGTTTTAGCACTGTTGTCTCACTGGTGGATAAATCCTAAATTTGAACACTAAGATCTGTTAGCATCAACAATTTTAGATGTGCTCCCTCCTCCAAATTCGATTGTACACATTATGCAAACCACAATACAGAAGCTTGAATACCCTTCCTTACAGAACAAGTGCAAAATTTCCACTTTCCATCAATCAATTTAATGTCAGTTAGTGTCATATAATTTGCAATTTTATACCCACTAGGAGTTGAATTGAAATTTCCCAAACTGATTTCAGTTAGGACCCTTGCTAGCTAGCAGGAGAGGTATTTACCCCAACAATCTAGGCTGGAAATGAGCCTGAGTCCTAACGGCGAAAGGACAGCATACGATATGATCTAGTCCTCCCTGGAATAATTTCTGAAGCATTTAACTCTGATTATTAAAAATGTATATCCAAGCTATAGTACTTCCAAGCTGCTTGTTACATGCAAAGTTACAGCATTGAATAATGTGTTGATTTGTAACTGGGTAGAGGTCTCATTGATTTGAATTTAAACTTTAACGTACCACTGGACTAAGATTGCTTTCCAGTCCGCATACCTAGTGTGTTGTTTATTATTGCAGTTAGTCATAATGCACAATTTATAACTTGTAGGTAAAATTTTATATTTCCATAGACAAAATTCCCTTTCATCATTCAAGCAGATTTCAGAGGATTGCGATATTGTTCGAAAAACACATTGTAAAACTACATAATTTTAATGAATTTCTGTGCTGCAATTTTACTATGAGCTTGCACCTGCTATAAAATCACACCAACTTTATTGCAACACGATCTGTTGTAACATTGCTCATGGATTACTATGGATGGGCTCTTACTTATCCCCATTGCTGCTGCTGGTTGGTGATTGGAAGTTGAGTCTTTGTTTATTCCCTCTGCCTTCACATCTCCTTTTTCTCCCTCTGATTCCCTCCCTTTTTCTCAGTCCCTGTCTCTCGCTCTCTCACTTTTATATTATTTCATTGCATCATTCTTGCTTTCACTCCATATCGGTGAAATAACATTAGAAAAGATGGCAAATGTGGGTTCATGAAGGGGCAATCTTGCCAATCTCTGAGGGCATGAGAAATGAGCTTGAGGGGGGTAAGGCAGTGGATGCGATGTACTTGGATTTCAGTAAGACCGTTGATACGGTTCCTCTGGAAAGGCTGGTACCTCATACGTTGCAGGAAAGGATGCCCCGGAGCATGGTACATTGGCGAGACCATGCAGACACTGCGACAACGGATGAATGGACACCGTGCAACAATCGCCAGACAGGAGGGTTCCCTCCCAGTCGGGGAACACTTTAGCAGTCAAGGACATTCAGCCACCGATCTTCGGGTAAGCGTTCTCCAAGGCGGCCCTCGAGACACACGACAACGCAAAATCGTCGAGCAGAAATTGATAACCAAGTTCCGCACCCATGAGGACGGCCTCAACCGGGATCTTGGGTTCATGTCACGCTACACGTAGCCCCACCAGCAGGGAAAAAAAAGTTATCTGTTTTTAATACAACTGGACATTCTCTCTCTCTCTGCCTTTCGGGTCTCTTTCTCTCTTTGACTGTGTAATCTGACCCATTGCGTATTCAGTATACTGGGACGTACTGTTTTCCGTGGCTAACCTGTCTGAACACCAACGACACCTTTGATTGGTGTGATTGTGTCCCAGCCTAATATAAGATATGCGATTTGAGAACCTTTCATTCACTCACTCACCTGACGAAGGAGATAATCTCCGAAAGCTTGTGATTTTCAAATAAAACTGTTGGACTATAACCTGGTGTTGTAAGATTCCTTACATACTGAAAATAAAGAAAGTGGCAATCAGTGAAAATATTTTACAATGGGTTGACCAATAGAACCCAGAGGGTGGTGGTACAGGGATTGTCATCGGCCTGGGAGAAAGTTACCAGTGGGCCCGACAGGAGTCTGTTTTGGGACCTCTTTTGTTTAATATATTTATAAATGATCTGGAGCTAGGTATCACAAGCACAATGGCTAAATTTGCAGATGATACAAAGCTAATGAAGGTTGTAGATTCAAAAGCTTAACAGGATAAGCTACAGGAGGATTTGAATGTACTTAGGAATTGGGCAGACGGGTGGCAGATGAAATTTAATGTACGGAAATGCAAAGTGCTTCATATGGAGACAAAAAAAGTGCAGGAAGAGACTATTACTTAAATGAAAAGAAAATAATGAGCATGGAAAATGAAAGAGATCTGGGGGTCCTGAATGACAATAAATTGAAGCTATCACAACAATGCTTGGCAGCAGTAAGAAAAGCAAATCAGATGTTGCAATGTATTAAAAGGTCAATATTGAGCAGAAATAGAGAGATAATCCTCCCACTTTATAAATCATTGGTGTGACTGCGCTAGAATGCTGTGTACAGTTATGGTCACCACAGTGCTAAAAGGATAATGCAGCTATTGAAAGAATACAGAAGAGAGCAACCAGAATGATTGAGGGGATGAAGGGATTATAGTATTATAGTATGTTACAGCACAGAAGGGGGCCATTTGGCCCATCGTGCCCGTGCCGGCTCTTTGAAAGAGCTTTCCAATTAATCCCACTCCCCTGCTCTTTCCCCATAGCACTGTAAATTTTTTCCCTTCAAGTATTTATCCAATTCCCTTTTGGAAGTTACTATTGAATCTGTTTCCACCACCCTTTCAGGCAGTGCATTCCAGATCATCACAACTCGCTGCTTAAAAAAATGTTTCCTCGTGTCACCTCTTTTGCCAATCATCTTAAGGTATTATGAGGAACGATTATGCAAATTGGGCATGTTCCCTCTGGAAAACAGGAAGTGGAGAGGTGATATGATTACTGTTTTTAGGATTCTAAAGAAATTAGATAATGTAGACCATGATCTTGTGATTCAGGCAATGTGTATAAATAAGGTGGATTTTAATCAGTTTGTTCTGTTACCAATCAGTAACAAAACTTAAACTTAAAGCTATTTCACCTTGTCCAGAATAGTAGAACCAGAGGACACGGCCTGCGCTTGAAGGCGGGTAAATTTAAAACTGATTTGCAGAAACAATATTTCAGTGAGTGAGTGGTCATATATGAAACATGCTCCCTTGGGAGACTGTGGAAGCAAACAGTCATGATTTATTCAAATGCAAATTAAATCGATTTCTTTCTGAAAATAACATTTTGGGATGCAGTATATGAGTAATTTGAGACATGACATGTGGTAAGTGTGGCATGTTTGGGAGCAACAGGTGATTTTGGACCTACAGTTGCCAAAGCTCTCCACCACTGGGGTTTTCCTCGCCTCATGTCTGGGTCTGTTGTAGACTAATTGAAAGAGATTGGTGGCTGTGATTAGTCAACAGCTCCATTATCATTGTATCATGCGACGACCAGGATGGTAGAAGGCGAACTAGATGGACCTTGGTCTTTTTTCAACTATCAATACCCATGTCCCTTATGTGGAGATGCCGGTGATGGACTGGGGTTGACAATTGTAAACAATTTTACAACACCAAGTTATAGTCCAACAAATTTATTTTTAATTCCACAAGCTTTCGGAGTCTTCCTCCTTCGTCAGGAGAACGGTATGGAATTAAAAATAAATTTGTTGGACTATAACTTGGTGTTGTAAAATTGTTTACACATGTCCCTTATCTAATGGAAGAGTTACACCTTTTCCTTTAGTTTTTGTTCCAGAACTGCTATTAGCAATTTGGTAGTGTCACCGTAAAATGAATGATCTTACAACTGCCAAATATATTAGTACTGACTGTAGTATGTTTATAATAAATGTTTACAGTGAAAGACATAATTAATTCTGAAGATGCAGTGCTCACTCGCAGCTATAATGTAATCCTCTTTATCCATGGATCCCTGATTATCCGCCAGACTTTTCATAGGATAAAACCTTGTGTAAGGCATCGTCTCACTGCATAGCCTGCTAACACCAATCACCTCCAGTGTGATATAAATCAAAATTGCAGCTCAAGAAAAATTAAATTCAATTTATTTGATTTATATTGCACTTGTATTCAGTCCTGTGCCTGGGGTGTTGCTCCTCCTATGTAAAAGACTGCAAGTTGGGGACTCTTACTTATTTCCGCTCTTTCTGTGGGGCTGGTGGGGAGGAGTGGGGGTCTTTCACATGTTGGCTGTGGGGGCAGTCCATAGAGAGATTTGAAGACAAGGATGAGGATTCTAAGTTCAATGTGTTCCGGAGATGAAGCCAATGTAGGTCAGTGAGGATGGGAGCGATGAGTGAACGGGACTTAGCGTGGGATCAGATACAGGAAGCCGAGTGTTGAACAAGTGCAGTTTATGGAGGGTGGAAGATAGGAGGCTCGTAAGGAGAGCATTGAGGTGAAAAAGGCAAGGATTTAGGGGCCGTCGAAGCAAAGTAGGGGCAGAGGTGGGCAAAATTGTGGAGGTGGACGAGAGTGGACTTGGTGATGGATACAATGTGAGGCTTGAAGCTTAGTTCTGGGCTGAACAAGTTACCATGGGGTGGAAATTCGTTTTGGCCTGTTTTAAGACTTGAAATGCGCGCCAGAAGCCGAAGGCCCGAGGCTCTCCCGAAATTGGACTTCGGGCCTCATCAGCACATTGCCGGCGAGCCAATATCCAGATGCAGCTCACCCGATCCACGAGGTCGAAGATGCACCAACTGCCTCACTGAGAAGTTGTGGTGGAGGACGCGTCCGGGAGGAACGGGGCAATCAGCAGGGAGGCAGCCGGTGATCAGGACGGTGGAGTGGGGTGATCGGAAGAGGGGTGATGGAGATGATGCCGAACGGGAGCCAGCAATGATCTTCGGGGTTGCTGTGGAGCTGGGAGGAATACTCATGTAGGTATTTTTTTTAACTCATCTTTTTGGTGGCGGCCTCCACAAGGAAAGTCTGAGCCTTTGCTACCTTGGAATCCCCCCTTTCTCACCCTAAGACCCTGTCAACTCCCACTCCCTCTCTCTGCGACTTATCTGAGTGGCGGCGGGAGGCCTCCAACCTGTCCAATCTTCACCTGTGGCAGCTGGGCAGCTGCCTCTTTATTCCTGGTTTCCTGGATCACCGCAGTGGAACTTGCATATGGTCTGCTACATGCAAAACCATTTCTATTCATACAAATATCATTTATCATCTGTACAGTGAACTATCGGAGCAATTCCACTTTGGCATCAACTTTGTATTCAGTTTCAGTGCAGGTCCATTTAAGACTAGACTTACCGTGTGAGACATAATTGTGTCAATGCTTGATGCACCAATCCAATTTTTGAGCTATTTAACAAGCGGCTCCAATGCTCATATGATAACATTAGTGGCAGTAATTTCTACCACATTTTTAGCACTAAATTCACTGCCACGTATCCTGTGCAGTAGTACCTATGTATAATAACTGCACGTAACGCCTTCAGAACGTCCACTCATTTGGACATACAACAATACTGTTGTGTGACACAATGTTCTGTTACAGCTGGAATGAGTGACGACTTAATAGAAAGCTCTCATTACATTGTGAGCGACTTTTTTTATGAGCAGTTTGGTTTGATGCCTGATAAACACTCCACCAGCATAAGGTTTACAAAATAATCTGACCATATTTTTTAAGACGTGGTATATATAATTTGAAGCTGCACTGTTCCGGTGTGAATGATGGTACTGCGCTTAAGGTTATCCCCCCAAAACAGGGCATAAACAGCAGCAAATATATCAAAGGATAGACTATTGAAGGCAAGTCAGCTCCGAACTGCTCAACTGTCTAGATGGCAGAGTTCTTTTCATGTATCAGTGGGAATCGTTTTTACCTGCCAGAGTAATTTAAAATTTATCTCCAATTGGTAATTTGGCACATCAGGCACTTCAAGCTAACATTTAACAAAATCTAAAGGTGAAGATGGGCCGATCTTTAGCTGATGGTGTACATTCACGGTGCTTGCTGTCATTACCAGTCATCCTGTTGAGCTGAAGGTATACATTTATTAACAACAACAACTTGCATTTATATAGCACCTTTGACGTAGTAAAACGTCCCAAGATGCTTCACAGGAGCATCATCAAACAAAATTTGACACCGAGCCACAAAAGGAGATATCAGGACAGGTGACAAAGAGGTAGGTTTTAAAGTAGTCTTAAAGGAGGAGAGAGAGGTAGAGAGGTGGAGAGATTTAGGGAGGGAATTCCAGAGCTCAGGGTCGAGGCAGCTGAAGGCACGGCCATCAATGGTGGAGCGATGAGAATCGGGGAAGTGCTAGAGGCCAGAATTGGAGGAGCGCGGAGATCTCGGAGGGTTGTAGGGCCGGAGGAGGTTACAGAGATAGGGAGGGGCGAGGCCACGGAGGGATTTGAAAACAAGGATGAGAATTTTAAAATCGAGACAATAAACAAGATAATAAATGCTGCCAGTAAAGAAAAGTCGCAGTGATGCAATTAAGAATTATTGTGTGAGGATTCACCATTATCCTTAGCTTTTGTGTGGGGCTACATCTCTAAATTTACACAGGACATACTTTCATTTTCAATATAGTTTGAATAACATTATATATTATATCTGAAGGTCAGTGGGGAGTTTAACAATGTCTCACCTGCTTATTCAAATATGCTAAAATCATGAAGTGAACTTCAAAAAATAATTTGTGTTGAATTTTTATTTGAAACAAAGCTAAGAATATTGTCTTTTTGGTTTGGTGCTTTAGACATTTGACAGCAACATAATTTTTTAAGTGCATTTTGTTCAATAGTTTAATAGACTGCAGTAGGTTACTAAATGTGTAGTCAGTCTCAAAGCTTCTTAATAGAACTGTTCACGGTTTTGGAATACAAATAAGATTCAAAGCAAATGGCCAGAAGACTCTATGGTGGTCTCCTGATCGCCGACTGTAACTCCGGCGGGAGAGTGACTGAACCCCCGAGAAATGCATAAACAGCCATTTTCGGACATTTGTCGGGGAGTTCCATCGGTTTTAAAGTGAAGTTACAAAGGGAGAGCCTTTTCATTTTCAAAATATTTCTCAATAATCTATACATGGGGCCTCTAAGGAAAATTCGTGTTGAAGTAAAAACAGTCAAAAGGGATATAGAGGCACTGGAGAAGTTGCAAAAAAGATTTAGAAGGATGATACCAGAGCTGAGAGGTTGGGGGCAATTTTAACCCCCAAGAATGGGTGAGTTGGGGGATGTTGGGAGTTGAAAATAGTTGCTTTTTGGGTTGCGACCGCAACCGGGCTCCTCTTCTGGGTTTAATGTGGGCACGTAAAAGTACAGGCTTCCCACTGGGAATACAAAGTCCGAAAATTTTACAGTTACGACCCATAAAAACAAGTATTTTCACCTCCCACACGCCCCCAACCCACCCATTCTTTGGGGTTAAAATCACTCCCATTATACTTATCAGGGGAGATTGAACAGGCTGGGGCTGTTTTCTCTTGAAAAGAGAAAACTGAGGGGTGAACAGATAGATATCTTTAAAATTATGAAGGGGTTTGTTAGGGAGACATAGAGAAAATGTCAGAGGAAACTTCTTTACCCAGAAAGTGGTTAGAATGTGGAACTTGCTACCACATGGAATAGTTCAGGCAAATAGCATAGATACATTTAAGCTAGATAAGTACATGAGGGAGAAAGGAATAAAAGGAAATCTTGATAGGGTTAGAAGAAGAAGGGTGGGAGGAGGCTAGTGTGGAGCATAAACACCGACACATGCCAGTTGGGCCGAATGGCCTGTTTCTATGCTGTAAAATTCTATGTAATTCTATGTAAAAGTCATGTGGTCAACAATATTTACCTTGAATTTTTGGGGGTCGACTTTCCCTCCATGGGGTTTTCCACGTTGGAGGCTCAGTCCAGTTTGCCGTTTGGGTCTCGTTAACACTAGGGCCGGCGGGCTGTGAAACAGGTGCCCTGGGGCATCTTGACGGCCCTGGGCTGCCACAATATCGGATGCCCTGCTAGCCACCAGGCCCGTGAAAGGGCAGATCGGGATTGGGGGGGGGGGCGCGGGTCCATTCTTGGGAGGCGGTTGATGCTGCAGTGGCCCAGGTTATTTTCATGGAGCCCAGAGGAGCACTCCTGCTTCTCCTAGCATCAGAAAACGAAATAAGTTTTTACCTGTGGACTCCTCTTTGGCTGGACCATGAGCTGATATTGGGCAGAGCGTGCGTGGCACATGATCCGTCCAGTTCTAAAATGGCATTAGGGTCCTATTGACATCATAGGACGCAGAATTGAATGCCTAAATTAGCCTTGCATTTGCTTCAAGTTACTGCTTGAACCGCCTATTCCGAGGACCCTAGCAAAACGGCGATGGGCACAGCGATGGCGAAAACAGGGTAGTAAGTTCTTCCTGCTGATTTTCGGGGCACATCCACCCCATTACCACCATTATCACAATCTTCCCCTGGAAGTCAAGGTTCGCTGGAGTCTTCAGGTGAAGTGGGATTAGAGGGCGGAGAATTTTTTTTTATATTCGTTCATGGGATGTGGGTGTCACTGGCGAGGCCGGCATTTATTGCCCATCCCTAATTGCCCTTGAGAAGGTGGTGGTGAGCCGCCTTCTTGAACCACTGCAGTCCGTGTGGTGAAGGTTCTCCCACAGTGCTGTTAGGAAGGGAGTTCCAGGATTTTGACCCAGCGACAATGAAGGAACGGCGATATATTTCCAAGTCGGGATGGTGTGTGACTTGGAGGGGAATAAATGAATGGGAACACTCAGACGTATTTCAGTCCATATTTTAAAGTCAAACATTTTGCTCTTATTTTGATATATTACTTTAATTATATATCAATGGCCCAGAAAATGCTGGTGCAGGACATCTCTTGGTGTGCCCTGTTTAGTTATGCTTTTTTCCTTACCCTTTACATTGCTGGAAGTGCGAGCTGATAACGGTGTGGTGAGGGCAATGGGGCATCTTGGACCTCAGTGAATGATGGGACCAACAGTGTATCTCCTTAACGAATGAAATTTAAGGATTGAGAATGAAAGAGAGGGACGACGATGAAGGAGGGTGAATTAGATTGGGTGAGTTAGAGTCAAATCAAGTACAGAAAGAGAAATAAAAGAGAGGGAAAGAAAGAGTGGATTGTGAGAAAGAGAGAAAAAATAATGGAAAGAAAAAGTAAGAAAAGAATTTAAATTTTAAATTTTAAAAACCTCTAGGAACAATTTGTTACCTGTAGGAATGAGACTCCATAGTTTCAATTGTTCGCTTTCTGGGCCGGAGAGGTTAAGTGGCATTGTAGGATCGTAAATCTCGTCATTAAAAAGATATTTATGCTATTAAGTTCCAGCCTTAACTTTCTGCAGCGAGTTTAATTGGCAATTAATGTGCAAATGCAGCAATTTAATGAACGGCAGAGCGGCGTAAATCATCCAGCAATTTGTGGCATTTTGCAATTCACAGGTTGGTCTCTTCCTCACCACACCTTGGCTGCTCTGTTTCCCTTCATTATAGCAGCAGCTCCGTGACTCAACTTCAAAAATACTTAATTGGCTGTAAAGCACTTTGGGACATCCTGAGGTCGTGAAAGACGCTATATAAATGCAAGTCTTTCTTTCTTTAGATACAGAAGCTTTCCATAGAATCATAGACCCATAGAAAAGATACAGCACAGAAGGGGGCCTTTGGGCTCATCGTGTCCGCGCCGGCTCGAAGAACAGCCAGGTGCCCATTCTAATCCCACCTTCCAGCACCCGGTCCGTAGCCTTGCAGCTTACAACACTTTAGGTGCAGGTCCAGGTAATTTTAAAAGAGTTGAGGGTCCCTGCCTCTACCACCAATTCAGGTTGCGAATTCCATACACCCACCACCCTCTGGGTAAAAAAGTTTTTCCTCATGTCCCCTCTAATCCTTCCGCCAATCAGCTTAAATCTATGTCCTCTAGTTCTTGAACTCTCCGCTAGGGGAAACAGGTACTTCCTGTCTACTCTATCTGGGCCCCTCATAATTTTGTACATCTCAATCAAGTCACCCCTCAGCCTTCTCTGCTCCAAGGAAAACAACCCCAGCCTATCCAATCTCTCCTCATAGCTGCAATTTTCAATCCCTGGCAACATTCTTGTAAATCTTCTCTGCACTCTCTCCAGAGCAATTACATCCTTCCTGTAATGTGATGACCAGAACTGCGCACAATACTCCAGTTGTGGCCTTACCAGCCTTTTATACAGTTCCATCATTACATCCCTGCTTTTGTATTCTATACCTCGGCTAATAACGGAGAGCATTCCGTATGCCTTCTTCATAACCTCATCTACCTGTACTGCCACCTTCAGGGACCTGTGCACATGCACTCCAAGGTCTCTCACTTCCTCCACCCCTCTCAATATATTTCCGTTTACTGCGTATTCCTTTTTACTGTTTGCCCTCCCTAAGTGCATTACCTCACACTTCTCTGGGTTGAACTCGATTTGCCACTTTTCCACCCACTCCACCAACCCATTGATATCTTCTTGGAGTCTACAGCTATCCTCTTCACTATCAACTACACGGCCAATTTTTGTGTCGTCTGCAAATTTGCCAATCATGCCCCCTACATTCAAGTCCAAAGCATTAATATATACCACAAACAGCAAGGGACCCAACACTGAGCCCTGTGGCACACCACTGCAAACGGATTTCCATTCGCAAAGACATCCATCGACTTTTACCCTTTGTTTCCTGTTACTGAGCCAATTTTGGATCCAATTCACCACATTTCCCTGTATCCCATGGGCATGTGGGACCATGTCAAATGCCTTACTAAAATCCATGTAGACAACATCCACTGCACTACCCTCATCAATCCTGCTTGTCACTTCATCAAAGAATTTAATCCCTGAACAAATCCATGCTGACTATCCCTGATTAAACCATGCCTTTCCAAGTGACAGTTTATCCTATCTCTCAGTATTGATTCTAATAGTTTGCCCACCACCGAGGTAAGACTGACCAACCGATAATTGTTCGGCCTTTCCCTCGTACCCTTTTTAAACAATGGTATTATGTTTGCAGTCTTTCAATCCTCCGGTACCTCCCCTGTATCTAGTGAGGATTGGAAAATGATCCTCAGAGCATCCGTTATTTCCTCCCCGGCTTCCTTCAATAGCCGAGGAAACAATCCATCCGGCCCTGGTGACCTAACAACTTTCAAGGATTCCAGTCCCTCCAGTACTTCCTCTCTCATTACGTTTACCTTATCCAATATTTCACAACTCTCCTCTTTAACTACAACGTCTGGATCATCTCTTTCCTTTGTGAATACGGAGACAAAACACAAGTTACCCTTATCATCCCTGATAGGTCCCACCTTTCCCTTAGCTATCCTCTTGTTCTTAAAGTACTGATAAAACATCTTTGGGTTTTCTTTAATCTTAGCAGCTAATATTTGTTCATGCCCTCTCTTTGCTTTCCTTATTTCCTTTTTTCCATCATCCCTGTACTTTCGATACTCCTCTCGGCTTTCTGCAGTATTTAGTTTTCTGTGACAGTCATAAGCTTTATTTTTCTGCTTTATCTTGCCCCGTATACTTCTAGACAATCAGGGGGAGCAATGCAAAGGCAAGATTTTATGATATGTCAGATCATTGTTTTTTTTTAAATTTCTGAGTAGGAATAATCAAAAAGAAAACTGGATATCAACATCAATAGGGTGACAGTAGTTTATTTTTTTTTATTCGTTCATGGGATGTGGGCGTCGCTCGCGAGGCCAGCATTTATTGCCCATCCCTAATTGCCCTTGAGAAGGTGGTGGTGAGCCGCCTTCTTGAACTGCTGCAGTCCGTGTGGTGACGGTTCTCCCACAGTGCTGTTAGGTAGGCAGTTCCAGGATTTTGACCCAGCAACGATGAAGGAACGGCGATATATTTCCAAGTCGGGATGGTGTGTGACTTGAAGGCAAACGTGCAGGTGGTGTTGTTCCCATGTGCCTGCTGCTCTTGACCTTCTAGGTGGTAGAGGTCGCGGGTTTGGGAGGTGCTGTCGAAGAAGCCTTGGTGAGTTGCTGCAGTGCATCCTGTGGATGGTACACACTGCAGCCACTCTGCACCGGTGGTGGAGGGAGTGAATGTTTAGGGTGGTGGATGGGGTGCCAATCAAGCGGGCTGCTTTGACCTGGATGGTGTCGAGCTTCTTGAGTGTTGTTGGAGCTGCACTCATCCAGGCAATTGGACAGTATTCCATCACACTCCTGACTTGTGCCTTGTAGATGGTGGAAAGGCTTTGGGGAGTCAGGAGGTGAGTCACTCGCCACAGAATATCCAGCCTCTGACCTGCTCTTGTAGCCACAGTATTTATGTGGCTGGTTGAGTTAAATTTCTGGTCAATGGTGACCCCCAGGATGTTGATGGTGGGGGACTCGGTGATGGTAATGCCGTTGAATGTCAAGGGGAGGTGGTTAGACTCTCTCTTGTTGGAGATGGGCATTGCCTGGCACTTGTTACTTGCCACTTATCAGCCCAAGCCTGCATGTTGTCCAGTTCTTGTTGCATGCAGGCACGGACTGCTTCATTATCTGAGGGGCTGTGAATGGAACTGAACACTTTGCAATCATCAGCGAACATCCCCATTTCTGACCTTACAATGGAGGGAAGGTCATTGATGAAGCAGCTGAAGATGGTTGGGCCTAGGACACTGCCCTGAGGAACTCCTGCAGCAATGTCCTGGGGCTGAGATGATTGGCCTCCAACAACCACTAACATCTTCCTTTGTGCTAGGTATGACTCCAGCCACTGGAGAGTTTTCCCCCTGATTCCCATTGACTTCAATTTTACTAGGGCTCCTTGGTACCACACTTGGTCAAATGCTGCCTTGATGTCAAGGGCAGTCACTCTCACCTCACCTCTGGAATTCAGCTCTTTTGTTCATGTTTGGACCAAGGCTGTAATGAGGTCTGAAGCCGAGTGGTCCTGGCGGAACCCAAACTGAGCATCAGTGAGCAGGTTATTGGTGAGTAAGTGCCGCTTGATAGCACTGTCGACGACACCTTCCATCATTTTGCTGATGATTGAGAGTAGACTGATGGGGAGGTAATTGGCTGGATTGGATTTGTCCTGCTTTTTGTGGACAGGACATACCTGGGCAATTTTCCACATTGTTGGGTAGATGCCAGTATTGTAGCTGTACTGGAACAGTTTGGCTAGAGGCGCAGCTAGTTCTGGAGCACAAGCCTTCAGCACTACAGCCGGGATGCCAATTCATTTATATTATAGAGAAACTCCAGGATTCAGAGATACCTCCTGATGATTTGCATACCACTTATTGAAAATTAGCAGAGTCATATCAGCTTCCAACCGGGTTGTAACCGAAACCCGGATGCAGGAAATGGAGAGATGGAAATCCCAGAGTTACAAATCACGGCCTGGAGTTTCCATATGGAATCGACTGAAATAGTGCAAAAGTTCACAGAATTTAAAACGTAAGTGAATTGCGCCCCTAACTATTTACGCTGGAGTTTCCGCGATGTTTAGATTTCTGAGTTTTAATCTATGAGAGAAGCAATGAATTGGACTCCCCCTCGACCATGCCTTTTCATGTAGCATTTCTATTCCCATCGTCTCAATCACAGAGAAGTCCATCTCGGAATTACTTCCTTGTATCTCTCACCACTCGCATCCCATTTCCAACCCCACTTCCTGGGATGTTCCCATGACATTGCTGCTATTGTCCTTCTCAGGGGTAGGGATCGCAAGTGCTGTCAAGGTAACCTTGATGAATTGCTGCAGTGCATCCTGTAGATGGTACATACTGCAGAGGACTAATACTGTTTACATATACTTACAATGTTTGAGATGCTACAACCAAAAATGTACCAGCTACCTGGTGGAATTCTGCTGGGAGGAGGTTAGAATTTGTTATGAGTGGAGAAAAAAAAAGACAGACAGACAAATATATATTGTCGTATCACAATGCTCAGAAACATCTCAATCCGCTTCACAAATGATAAATTATTTTGAAATGCAATGACTGTTAAGTAAGAACATAAGAAACAGGAGCAGGAGTAGGCCGAACAGCCCCTCGCACCTGCTCTGCATTCAATAAGATCATGGCTGATCTTCTACCTCAACTCCATTTTCCTGCCCTATCCGCATATCCCTTGATTCCCTTAGTGTAGGTAAACTCGGCAGCCATTTTGCACAGAAACAGCAGTGGTGATGTTGGTTGAGGGAAGAATATTGACCAAGAAAACTCCTTGTTCTTCCTTGACTAGTACCATGGGATCTTTAACATTCATGGGTAGCCAAGATCTCACTCTAATGTCTAATCCACAGGACAGTACCTCTGATTCCTTCAGTACTGCACTGGAGTGTCAGCCTAGATTATACATTTAAGGCATATTAAAGAGTATAGAGAACAAGGAGAATAGGTTAGACTATGTGGAGTAAAACATCAATTCCAATGGCTTTTTCCATGCTGTAACCATGATTCTAAGTCATAACTTTCAGACTCAGAGGCAAGTGTTAACAAATTAAATGAAGCTGACATCGAAGGCAGAAGAAAGCGTTCCACTCTACCTGCTTCCATTTTTATTAAGTTTCCGTTTGATGACTTTAATCTATTCAATAGACTGACTATCTAATGCTGTTAACCTGTCAGCCATCTAAGGAGTTTGATCCTAAATTATTCTCACCAATTACTATCAATTTCAGACACTGATCTCAGAGAATTAATAAAGGCTATGGACCCGACAACATCCCGGCTGTAGTGCTGAAGTCTTGTGCTCCAGAACTAGCCGCACATCTAGCCAAGCTGTTCCAGTACAGCTACAACACTGACATCTGCCTGACAATGTGGAATATTGCCCAGGTATGTCCTCAAAATGCAGGACAAATCCAACACAGCCAATTACCACCCCATCAGTCCACTCTCAATCATCAGCAAAGTGATGGAAGGTGTCATCGACAGTACTATTAAGCGCCACTTACTCACTAATAACCTGCTCACTGATGCTCAGATTGGGTTCCGCCAGGACCACTCGGCTCCAGACCTCATTACAGCCTTGGTCCAAACATGGACAAAAGAGCTGAATTCCAGAGCTGAAGTGAGAATGACTGCCCTTGACATCAAGGCAGCATTTGACCAAGTGTGGCATCAAGGAGCCCTAGTAAAATTGAAGTCAATGGGAATCAGGGGAAAACTCTCCAGTGGCTCGTCATACCTAGCACAAAGGAAGATGGTAGTGGTTGTTGAAGGCCAATCATCTCAGCCCCAGGACATTGCTGCAGGAGTTCCTCAGGGCAGTGTCCTCAGCCCAATCATCTTCAGCTGCTTCATCAATGACCTTCCCTCCATTGTAAGGTCAGAAATGGGGATGTTCGCTGATGATTGCACAGTGTTCAGTTCCATTCGCAACCCCTCAGATAATTAAGCAGTCCATGCCCGCATGCAGCAAGACCTGGACAACATCCAGGCTTGGGCTGATAAGTGGCAAGTAACATTCGCGCCAGATAAGTGCCAGGCAATGACCATCTCCAACAAGAGAGAGTCTAACCACCTCCCCTTGACATTCAACGGCATTACCATCGCCAAATCCCCCACCATCAACATCCTGGGGGTCACCATTGACCAGAAACTTAACTGGACCAGCCACATAAATACTGTGGCAACAAGAGCAGGTCAGAGGCTGGGTATTCTGCGCAAGTGACTCACCTCCTGACTCCCCAAAGCCTTTCCACCATCTACAAGGCACAAGTCAGGAGTGCGATGGAATACTCTCTGCTTGCCTGGATGAGTGCAGCTCCAACAACACTCAACAAGCTTGACACCATCTAGGACAAAGCAGCCTGATTATTTGGCACCCCATCCAACACCCTAAAAAACATTCACTCCCTTCACCACTGGCGCACCGTGGCTGCAGCGTGTACCATCCACAGGATGCACTGCAGCAACTCGCCAAGACTTCTTCGACAGCACCTCCCAAACCCATGGCCTCTACCAACTAGAAGGTCAAGGGCAGCAGACACATGGGAACAACACCACCTGCACGTTCCCCTCCAAGTCACACACCATCCCGACTTGGAAATATATCGTCGTTCCTTCATCGTCGCTGTGTCAAAATCCTGGAACTCCCTTCCTAACAGCACTGTGGGAGAACCTTCACCACATGGACTGCAGCGGTTCAAGAAGGCGGCTCATCACCACCTTCTCAAGGGCAATAAATGCTGGCCTTGCCAGCAATGCCTACATCCCATAAACAAACAAAAAAAAATTACACAGAATGTACAGCACAGAAACAGGCCACTTGGCCCAACAGGTCCATGCAGTGTTTATGCTCCACACGAGTCTCCTCCCTCCCTTCTTCATCTAATACTATCAGGATATCCTTCTATTCCTTTCTCCTTCATGTGTTTATCTAGCTTCCCCTTAAATGCATCTATGCTATTTGCCTCAACTACTCCTTGTGATAATGAGTTCCACATTCTAACGACTCCCTGGGTTGAGAAGTTTCCCCTGAATTCCCTATTGGATTTATTAGTGACTAACATACACTAATGGCCCCCAATTCTGTTCTCCCCTGCAAGTGGAAACATCTTCTCTATGTCTACCCTATCAAACCCTTTCATAATCTTAAAGATCTCTATCAGGTGATCCCCACAGTTTTTTTTCTACAGAAAAGAGCCCCAGCCTTCTTAATCTTTCCTGATAGGTATAACTTCTCAGTTCTGGTATCATCCTTGTAAATGTTTTTGGCACCTTCTCCAGTGCCTCTATATCCTTTTTATAATATGGAGACCAGGACTGCTCACAGTACTCCAAGTGTGGTCTAACCAAGGTTCGATACACGTTTAACATAACTTCTCTGCTTTTCAGTTCTACCCTCCTGCATCGCTACTTTTAGTGATTTGTGTATCTGAACCCCCAGATCCCTCTGCTCCTCTACCCCATTTAGACTCTTATTATCCAAGCAGTATATGATTCCCTTATTCTTCCGACCAAAATATAATACCTCACACTTATCTATACTGAAATTCATTTGCCAATTACACGCCCATTCTGCAAGTTTATTAATTGTCAATGCTGAATTACTGTGACATACCTGAACTGTCTTGTTACCTCTGTTATTTATTTTGTCAATTAATCCTATCCATTAATTATTTGCATACTGAATGTTTAAGTTTAAGTGCTGCTAACTATGATTTTAAGGTTAGAATCTAAGGTCAGTTCCTCTTTGATATTTGGCAAGAAAGGCCATTCACTCTAGCTTGTGTGGATCCTGATTGGATGTTGGTGGTGTAAATGTTGATATAATCTGAACTTGTTGATATAAAGTAATTTGATGACTCAGATCTGGGCATCATGCACTCCTTGGCATAAACTGGTATATCCCAGATGGTTCCTTAACGAGGAATTGAGCTGAAGGGCTAAAGGCTCGTTCGGTCCCCTTGATGAGTATTCTTGTCAGGATATATATCCCAGTTTTCTTATAATGTCAAAGGTAGTTCCAAAGGGCATTCTGGTATGTGCATATCCGTTAAAAAGACTATTAAATGTTCACAACTTTGACAAGTCCTCATCCAATTGTACTTGACAGTAGCCACAACTTACAACAAACATGCAGATTTTAGCATTTGAAAACTGTGATGTAATGTTCCATTTCTTCATATGC
The DNA here is from genome assembly GCF_035084215.1 of Heptranchias perlo. Taxonomy (NCBI): domain Eukaryota; kingdom Metazoa; phylum Chordata; class Chondrichthyes; order Hexanchiformes; family Hexanchidae; genus Heptranchias; species Heptranchias perlo. The sequence continues at coordinate 15,479,427 of NC_090328.1, forward strand.
TCCGCTTTCCTGCTATAAAACCTAATACATCAGCATATTTCTCTGTTAATTTTAGGCACTGATTGTCAGTAACTGCATCAATTCTTTGGATTAAGCCTAACTCTTGGTGTGTTCAAAGTCCAAGGACAGTCCTTGTAAACTGACTGGAGCACGATATTACGTTGAGGGATAGATGTTCAACTGCCTGCCCAGGTGCAAACCCGATGTATCGGATCGGCTGCCCATTACAGAAGCCGTCTGATTTTCATTTCTTTTCATGCTCCTTCGTGCTTTGTGGCTCCCCCTGAAGAGGGCTGTGAAGATGCTATTTGCTTCGTGCTCCATTTCATATCAATAAATCCCTCCCAGAGCACTGCAGAGGTGCACTGCTGCACATTCTCTTGATGGCTGTTTCAGGCTACTCATGGTGTTCTCAAAGGATGCGGCAAATGTGTTTGTTAGCATCCTTTTAGTTCATGGCGGGTCCCCTGAGATCATCAATCTCATGCTCTGTAGCCAAGGCTGACGTTTCTTAATTCTCCGCTCATCTATACTAGGCTCTAATTCAGCCATGATCTTATTGAATGGCGGAGCAGGCTCGAGGGGCCGATTGGCCTACTCCTGCTCCTATTTCTTATGTTCTTATAATTCCACACCTGCATCCCATCTTCCTTTTCCTTTATGTTCACCATATGCCAATTCCTTTTCTAAGCTATCCCACCAAAACCAGTGACTATCTTTGGGTTGATGAGTGCAAGGAAGAAGGTGAGTGATGGGATGGGTGAGTTGGTGTCAGTGCTGCCAAAGGTAGAGGGGACTGCCCTCTCTTTTGGCCATTGTCATTCTCTTCTTTTGTTTCCTGGCTTTCAGCCTCTGGATGAAAGAAAACACTCCGTTAACTTGTGTCTGCATGACCAGCGTGCTCTTTTAAACACCTGCTTTGTGGGTCTCTTTTGCGGAAACTGGTAGCTGGTGGAGAGATTGCAGAATACATAGAAATATTATATAAGAAAAGATGTAAGGAATTACAAATCCACTGAGGGCAGATTGACTCCCTCCTCTGCCAGGCCAGAGTTGATTCCAATGATCGACAGTGAGGTGTTTACGCGCGAATGTCGTCTCCTTCTCCATCAGTAGATTGCTCTTCCCTGCTGTCTTTTCCTGTAGGCGGATGAATTATGTTAATTGGCTCTGGCAACCTGCAGATCCTGTAGTCACAATCTGTCATGATTCATGGAAATGATGGTAATAATAGCAGGCAGGAGGGAACAAAAACCAAGGATGTGAGACTTAAATAGATGATATGCAATACAGAATAGGAGACATGAGCAATACCAGGCTGCAGTGCTCTGGGACAAGGAACACAATGCCATGTGATATGTAGACGAGTATGGTTTAACACTGGGGCAGGGAATACCCATTTGCCTCTCTGTGTTTCTGTAAGCTTTCCTGTTTGTCAGATGACAACTCACTTACCTTTGCTGGCCTTGTGAGGTCATTAATTTTCTTCTGACATTATAAGTAGGTCCTTGGGTTTATCGAGGTGCCACTCACCTCCATCCATATGATCCATGCTGCTGCATCGGCTAGCTTCTTCCCAGCTATTCCAATGATGGCATCTCTCCTTTGTTTTATTACTGACAGCACCAATAAGGAGGTTGCTGACCATGTTTTTCCTGTATCTGGTGGAACTCCAGGCTCATGTCAGCCACCTGGCTGGACCATGTACTTAAAAATGCTTCAGAAAAGGCCGGAGAGGTCTGCAGCTGCGCTCCTGGCCAGTGATGTTGGCCCCTTCAATTGTCTGAGGTGGGGGGGTGGATTCAAACACTTGCCTGGATTGCCTGTTCCTGGGGACCTCCACTGATATACTGGTTGGTGAGACCCAGAGGCTGACCTTTCAACAGTTTCTCTTTCAATGGGGCACCCAAATGGACTTAGAGGAAGTTACAGCGGGACGCAGAGAATGCCCCTCCCACATTATATTAATATGAACGCTGGGCCTTCATCTACTTCCAGGTGCAGGCCTGGTTACACATCATGGAAAAGCCCACTGGGCAATTGTAGGGGAGGGGGGCGCTGGTGGGTAAGAGACCTATTGTCATGGGTCTCACCACTTTTTCTCTTCTGCCTTGTGCCTAGGGAATGCCAAAACTTCAGACACGAGGTAGAGTAGATCTACCCAATGGGGATGATTTTAAACCCCAAGAACGGGTGGGTTGGGGGCGGGTGGGAGTTGAAAATAGTTGTTTTTTTTGGTCGCAACTGCAAAATTTTCGGACTTTGCATTCCCAGTGGGAAGCCTGTACTTTTCCGTGCCGACATTAAACGCGGAAATAAAGCCGGGTTGCGGTCGCGACACAAAAAACTGTTTTCAACTCCCACCCTCCCCCAACTCACCCGTTCTTGGGGTTTAAAATCACCCCCAATATGTCTCGTGTGTAGAGCCACCCAGTGTTCATCTCTGGTGACCAGGAGACATATTGGGTCATGTTTTCCATTTGTACGCTCACCAACCCATAATGTGCAGACAATCATGGGCTGCCGAGTACAGTGTCAGAAAACCTGGCCGTTATTGCAACTTGGTTGACTTGTTGGTGCTACTTCTTACTGGTATGTGGAATTTCAGAGAAATGGTTCAGAGAATTGGAACTGGCTGGGTTGGTGGAGTTTATCACTAGAGGAGGAGCAGAAAATATACGAACATACAAAATTGACGGGCAGAAAAAGACCAGCTGGTCCATCAAGCTTGCCCCACACCATGATGGCCAGAGCATTATGACTAAACACTAGAGAGGTAAAAAAATACAGAAAAACTCAGGGCCAATAAGGGGAAAAAAAACTCTGGAAAATTCAGGTGATCAAAACCAGCCCAGGAGATCACATGGACCAAGTGTTATCTATAAAGCCAGTTACCTTCTATATGATGTGATCTCTGCCCCAGACAAGAACCAATCCAGCCCCCTCTCAAAGGCAATGCAGAGGGTCAGCACCCACCACACCAGCCAGCATTGTATTCCAGAGGCTCATTACTCACTGGGAAATGAAGAACCATCTAACATCCAGTCTATTCCTACTCTTACATAGTTTAAACTCATGTTCCCTGGTCCTCCCCAATCTGATAAACTGGAATAATCCATCAATAGACACTCTATCCAACCCTTTAATTATTTTATAGACCTCCCTCAGGTCACCTCTAAATCAACGCTGCTGTAAATTAGATAGACCCAGGTCCTTAAGCCTATTTAAGTAGCTAAGGTTCTTTAAGCTAGGAATCCTTCTCATAGCTCTCTTCTGGACCCTTTCTCATGGTGGGGGAAGCAAAGCTGGACACAGTAGCCTAGATGTTGTCTAATAGGTTGAACTACTGTAATAGGTTTAGTGTGACACAGAATTGAACACATGCTTACAAAATGACATGGACACCAAGCAGGAAGTAAAGGAACTTAATGACAGACCAACCATATGACTGAAGAAATAGATTTTTAGGGAGCTTTTGATAGCCAGGTTTTTGAAGAGAATTTCAGAATAGAGGGGCAAACATGGCTGAAAGATGAGGGTCTGATGGTTTACCAAAACAGGTGCGGTGCATGCCGTAATCCAGAACCAGAGGATGACAAGGTATGGGCTGGGATGTGTGACTGGACAAGATTTCCGAATGAGGAAAGGTGGGGGGGGGGGGGAGGGGGGGAGGGGGGGAGTAGGGCGCAGGAGGGTTGAACCCATGGTTTGATTTGAAAATGCAGATGAAAATTTGGAAATTGATTTACAGAGGCAGAGGCGGATGTGCGAAGAGGAGAGTGATGGGTATCCATGATTTTGAGCAAGAGCCACCGACACATAGTTGCTGAGGAAAATCAAACAGAATGGTTTCATATTTTCTGATGTAGAGCTGGGGAAGTTTTGGCTCATTCAGAATTGTTATATGGGCATACGATTGGGTAGCTCTGTACTGAAAGGTGATGGCAAAGAGGTAGAGTGGGTATCATCGATATACATTTTGAAGCCAAGGGTTAGCATATAAATAATGAGTAGCAGCAGACAAAGTATGAGACCCTGGGGCATCCTGGAGATTTGAAGAGATGTGAGGAGAATTTATTTCACCCAGAGGGTGGTGGGGGTCTGGAACTCACTGCCTGAAAGGGTGGTAGAGGCAGAAACCCTCAACAAATTTAAAAAGCACTTGGATATGCACTTGAAGTGCCGTAGCCTACAAGGCTACGGACCAAGAGCTGGCAAGTGGGATTAGGCTAGATGGCTCTTTTTCGTCCGGCAAAGGCACGATGGGATGAATGGCCTCCTTCTGTGCGGTAAATTTCTATGATTCTATGATTCTATGTCGTGATTGCGCTGGATAAAAGTGGAAACATAAAAGATTAGTGAATCATAGTGGAAAGGTGGTAGAGGAGAATCGAACAGGTAACAATGTCAAAGGCAGCAGAGGGAGGAACGAGGAGAGACAGCAAGCTGCAGTGACATCCACAAAAGATGTTATTAGTGACTTTGACCAGGGCCGTCTCAGTACTGTAGCTGTTCTGACGCCAGAATACAGGGAATTGAACAGGAAGTGATGAGAAAAGTGGACACATAGTTGGACGACAAAAATGGATTCAAGAAATTTGGATAGGTTGAGGATGGGGCAATAAATTGCGAGGATAGAGGGATTGATGATGGGTTTTTAATGAGTAAGGATAGTGTTTGAAGGAAAGGTTGACAATGTAGCAAATAAGGGTCTTCAAGAGCTGGATTAGGAGGTGGTTGAGGGCATAGTTAGTGGGTTTCAGGGAGACAAGAACGGATGGGTTGGGGGCGGGTGGGCAGTAAAAATAGTGGATATTTGGAGCAGGATCGCATCCCGGATTCAACGCAGCCACTCCTGGGTTTGACCCAGGCAGGTTTGTATTCGTGTGCACAACAGACACTCGGAACCGCCCCCACTTAAAGCTGGCGGGCAATGTACCTCATTGAAATAGTTGAGGTACTTAATTTTTTGTGTAATACAAAAGTAAAACAACTTTAACCTTACCCGTTCGGGTTTCCCATCGCTTTCGACTCACGTCAGGTGAAAGCAGGCGAGGAGGGCCGGATCCATGAGGTGAGTGCCTTTATTTTACTACTTGTGGACCCAGAGGAGCAAGAGTGCTTCTTTCAGGCCCAACAAGCTCACCTGGCACGTCATTCATAGAATCATAGAATCATAGAAGTTACAACATGGAAACAGGCCCTTCGGCTCAACATGTCCATGTCGCCCAGTTTATACCACTAAGCTAGTCCCAATTGCCTGCACTTGGCCCATATCCCTCTATACCCATCTTACCCATGTAACTGTCCAAATGCTTTTTAAAAGACAAAATTGTACCCGCCTCTACTACTGCCTCTGGCAGCTCGTTCCAGACACTCACCACCCTTTGAGTGAAAAAATTGCCCCTCTGGACCCTTTTGTATCTCTCCCCTCTCACCTTAAATCTATGCCCCCTCGTTATAGACTCCCCTACCTTTGGGAAAAGATTTTGACTATCTTCCTTATCTATGCCCCTCATTATTTTATAGACTTCTATAAGATCACCCCTTAACCTCCTACTCTCCAGGGAAAAAAGTCCCAGTCTATCTAACCTCTCCCTATAAATCAAACCATCAAGTCCCGGTAGCATCCTAGTAAATCTTTTCTGCACTCTTTCTAGTTTAATAATATCCTTTCTATAATAGGGTGACCAGAACTGTACACAGTATTCCAAGTGTGGCCTTACTAATGTCCTGTACAACTTCAACAAGACATCCCAACTCCTGTATTCAATGTTCTGACCAATGAAACCAAGCATGCCGAATGCCTTCTTCACCACCCTATCCACCTGTGACTCCACTTTCAAGGAGCTATGAACCTGTACTCCTAGATCTCTTTGTTCTATAACTCTCCCCAACACCCTACCATTAACGGAGTAGGTCCTGGCCCGATTCGATCTGCCAAAATACATCACCTCACATTTATCTAAATTAAACTCCATCTGCCATTCATCGGCCCACTGGCCCAATTTATCAATGTCCCATTGCAATCCTAGATAACCTTCTTCACTGTCCACAATGCCACCAATCTTGGTGTCATCTGCAAACTTACTAACCATGCCTCCTAAATTCTCATCCAAATCATTAATATAAATAACAAATAACAGCAGACCCAGCACCGATCCCTGAGGCACACCGCTGGACACAGGCCTCCAGTTTGAAAAACAACCCTCTACAACCACCCTCTGTCTGACATTACCCCACAATCGGCCAATCCTCCCGGCACCTCCCCCCCCAACGATGCGGTAACCCCCCCCCACCAAATGGTGGCCCGTCCCCACCTCCGACCCGTCACCTGACCTCCGATCTCTTCTTCTGACCTGCGACCGACCTCCGATCTCTGCAAACCCTTCACCCGACTTGTGATGTCTGCAACCTCTTGGAGCGACCTCCGGCATCAGCCCCCGCCCCCTCCAACCCCCGCCCGATCGCCTCGCGACTTCAGCCCTCCCCCGATCTCCTCCCGGCATCAGCCCCCACCCCCCCCATGTCCTCCACGGCCCACGATCCCATCCTCCCTCCTCTCCTTGTCAATCAGGCTGGCTGCCGGGCATGAAGCCAAGAAGTAAAGTTTATTGACCTCATTAAGGTCATGATTGCAGATTGCGACGTGCCAACTTACTTTTCGGGTTTCGCGGACGATTATCTTCCCCCCCAGCCCGGTCCCTTCCCGCCTCCGTGTTAAAAATATATCCAATGAGTTATAAGAACATAAGAAATAGGAGCATGATTAGGTGATAAGGCCCTTCGAGCTTGCTCCGCCATTCAATAAGACCATGGTTGATCTTCGACCTCAACTCCACTTTTCCACCCTATCTCCATATCCCTTGATTCCCTTAGAGTCCAAAAGTCTATCAATTTCAGTCTTCAATATACCCAACAACAGCATCCACAGCCCTCTGGGGTAGAGAATTCCAAAGATTCACAACCCTTTGTGTGAAGAAATTTTTCCTCATCTCAATCCTAAATGGCCGACCTCTTATCTTGAGACTATAACCCCTAGTCCTAGACTCTCCAGCCAGGGGAAACAGTCTCGCTGATCTGCCCTGTCAAGCCGTCTAAGAATTTAATACATTTCAATGAAATCATAGAATATAAGAGCAGGGAAGTTATGCTAGAACTGTATAAAACATTGGTTAGGCCACAATGTGAGTACTGCATACAGTTCTGGTCACCACATTACAGGAAAGATGTGATTGCACTAGAGAAGGTACAGAAGAGATTTACGAGGATGTTGCCAGTGCTGGAGAATTTTAGCTTGTTTTCTTTGGAACAAAGGAGGCTGAGGGGAGATTTAATTGAGGTATATAAAATTATGACAGGACTAGATAGAGTGGATAGGGAGGACTTTTTTCCCTCAGTTGATAGGTCAATGCCCAGGGGCACAGATTTAAAGTAATTGGTAGAAGAATTAGAGAGGAGCTGAGGAGAGATTTTTTCACCCAGAGGGTGGTGGGGGTCTGGAACTCACTGAAAGGGTGGTAGAGGCAGAAACCCTCAGCTCATTTAAAAAGTACTTGGATGTGCACTTGAAGTGCCGTAACCTACAGGGCTACGGACCAAGTGCTGGAAAGTGGGATTAAGCTGGATAGCTCTTATTTGGCCGGCACGGACATGATGGGCCGAATGGCCTCCTTCTGTGCCATAACATTCTATGGTTCAATGATCACCTCTCACTCCTCTAAACTCCAGAGAATGTAGGTGCATTCTACTCAATCTCTCCTCTTGGGACAATTCTCTCATCTCAGGAATCAATCTAGTGAACCTTCGTTGCACCCCCTTTAAAGCAAGTATATCCTTCCTTAGGTAAGGAGGCCAAAACTCTACACAGTACTTCAAGTGTGGTCTCACCAGAGCCCTATATAATTGCAGCAAGATCTCCTTACTCTTATACTCCAACTCCCTTGCAATAAAGGATAACATACCATTTGCCTTCCTAATTGCTTGCTGTACTTGCATGTTAATCCTCTGTGTAAAAGACACCCAAATCCCTCTGACTACCAACATTTACTAGTCTCTCACCTTTTAAAAAATATTCTGCTTTTCTATTCTTCCTACCAAAGTGGATTATTTCAAATTTCCCCACATTATACTCCATCTGCCACCTTCTTGCTCACTCACTTAACCTGTCTATATCCCTTTGCAGCCTCTTTGTGTCCTCCTCACAGCTTACTTTCCCACCTAGCTTTGTATCGTCAGCAAACTTGGATACATTACACTCGGTCCCTTCATCTAAGTCATTGATATGTATCATAAACAGCTGAGGCCCAAGCACTGATCCTTGCAACACCCCACTAGTCACAACCTGCCAACCCGAAAATGACCCGTTTATTCCTACTCTCTGTTTTCTGACCATTAACCAATCCTCAATCCATGCTAATATATTATCCCCAATCCCATGAGCCCTACTCTTGTATAACAACCTCTTGTGTGGCACCTTATCGAATGCCTTTTGAAAATCCAAATATACTACATCCACTGGTTTCCCCTTATCTACCCTGCCCATTACACCCTCATAAACCTCTAATGGATTTGTCAAACACAATTTCCCTTTCATAAAACCATGTTGGCTCTGCCTAATCATATTATGATTTTCTAAGTACCCTGTTACTACGTCTTTAATGATAGATTCTAGCATTTTCCCTACTATTGGTGCCAAGCTAACAGGCCTGTAGTTCCCTGTTTTCTCACTCCCTCCTTTCTTGAATAACAGGGTTGCATTTGCTACCTTCCAATCCATGGGGACCATTCTGGAATCTAGGGAATTCTGGAAGATCAAAAATGCATCCAATATCACTGCAGCCACTTATTTTAAAACTCTAGGATGTAGGCCATTGGATTCAGCGGATTTGTTGGGATTTAGTCCCATTAATTTCTCCAGTACTTTTTCTTTATTAATCTTAATTATTTTAAGTTCCTCACTCTCATTAGAATCTTGGTTCCACTCTATTTCCGATATACTTTTTGTGTCTTCTACTGTGAAGGCAGATACAAAATATTTGTTTTATATCTCTTTCATTTCCTTATTCCCCATTATAATTTCTCCTGTCTCAGCCTCTCAGGGATCCACGTTTACTTTCATTAATCTCTTCCTTTTTACATACTTGTAGAAGCTCATACAATCTGTTTTTATATTTCTTGCTAGTTTACTCTCATATTCAATTTTCTCCCTCTTTATCAATTTCTTGGTCATCCTTTGCTGATTTCTAAAACCCTCCCAATCCTCAGGCTTACTACACGTTTTGGTAACATTGTACACCTCTTCTTTAAATCGAATACTATCCTTAATTTCTCGTTAGCCACGGTTGGATCTTGTTTCCAGTGGAGTTTTTATTCCTCAAGGGAATGTATATTCATTGAGAATTATGAATTATTTCTCTAAATATTCACCATTGCTTATCTACCATCTAGAACTAGGGGGCATAATCTTAGAATAAGGGGCTGCTCTTTCAAAACTGAGATGAAGAGAAACTTCTTCACTCAGAGGGTAGTAGGTCTGTGGAATTTGCTGCCCCAGGAAGCTGTGGAAGCTACATCATTAAATAAATTTAAAACAGAAATAGACAGTTTCCTAGAAGTAAAGGGAATTAGGGGTTATGGGGAGCGGGCAGGAAATTGGACATGAATTTAAATTTGAGGTTAGGATCAGATCAGCCATGATCTTATTGAATGGCGGAGCAGGCTCGAGGGGCCGATTGGCCTACTCCTGCTCCTATTTCTTATGTTCTTATCATATCTTTTAATCTAATATCCCAATCTACCTTAGCCAACTCGCCTCTCATACCAACAAGTCTGAGGAAGGTGGGGGAGAAAATGGGGAGAAACTGTGTATTGTAAAGCTTGGTTAGGAGTTGGGCTTTGAGGAGTGATGAGGAGACAGAGGCTGAGGCAGGTGTGAAGATGGCTTTAGTTTTGGAAACATGAGCTCCTTGCATCTAGCATGAAAGATGGGGATGGAGCATACAGGAAAAAAAGTGGCAGAAGATGATTAGTTGGTGGCAAAAAAAGAGCTCGGGTGGTTCTTATGATTTAAGATCAATATGAGGATTTGGCTGCAGCTTGGGAGAGGTGATACTGCTTGAGGTGGTCAAGTAGATCTGGCAGTGGTCAGCCAGATCAGTCATACACCATATATGTTCTAGTCTGGGCCTCATGATCTTGAGTCCACGACAGCGATAAGGAGAGTGGTGAATGTGGAAAACTGTCTAGCTCTGGTGGAGATAAGGGCATCAAAAATGTAGGCAAGACCTTGATGGTGTGCTAGCGCAGTGATTTAACTGGCATGTTTTCTTAAGCTACCAGTTTAAAACAAAATTACCTACAGGGGGCGGATGTTTAAAAATAGGCCAAATAGAAATTGGAGTCATGTTAATGGCTTCCAGTGCTATTGCTAATTGTCCCACAAAATAATGTGTTGGTGTTAATGCATGAATTAAAAGTGGAGAGGCTGATCTTATCTGTATTATCTTGGTACATATGAATTATTTGATTTAAGAAAGAAATGTACCATAAACAATGGACATTTATGGTAGCAGAAGCAGCGGGTGACAGTTACGGCAGGCTGTGCAGCATTAACTAATTGGGGAGGATGACCTAACTAATTGGGAAGGATGACCTAACTAACTGACAAGGTTGACCTAACTAATTGAGGAGGATGCCCTAACTAATTGGGGAGGTTGACCTAACTAATTGAGAAGGATAATCTACCTAATTGGGGAGGATGACCTATCTAGTTGAGAAGCATGATCTAACTACTTGGGGAGGATGACCTATCTAGTTGAGAAGGATGATCTAACTAATTGGGGAGGATGACCTATCTAGTTGAGAAGGATGACCTAACTAATTGAGAAGGATGGCCTATCTAATTGAGGATGACCTTGTCCATTGCTTTCTAGACTCCAATTATGCTATACAAACATAATTAAAAGGCAAGGTGTGTTTGCATTGATAGCTGGGAGATCTTGTGATTCAGGCAATGTGTATAAATAAGTTGGATTTTAATCAGTTTTTTCTGTTACCAATCAGTAACAAAACTTAAAGTTCAAAATAAAAGTGGCTGCAATGTCTGTGCCAGAGATTTAAGCCCCAGTGTTCTGATTCTGGATAAGAGTTATGTGCAGACCCACTCCAGTAGTATGGGGATCTGCTTTGGCCCAATTTTCCAATGTAGGCCCCTTGCCTTAATTTGAATGGGCTCTCTGTGCATGGAAAACATACACAAAGAGTCAGGTCCTCAAGCAGGGCGCCTGTCAATTGGAAAATGGACCCAACCTGCGGTTATTAAAGGGTTGCTCTGTTTGCCGTTAAAAATGGGAGTTGAGTGCGTTAGAAGGCTGGGGCTGAGTATTGCCCGCAGTATGTGTGCAATGATGGTTTGATAAGTCACCAGCATTCAGGAGGTTAAAGTCCTTAATGGAGGACGTTTGGTGAAAGAGGATGACCATATCTACTCTAATTCAGCTGCTGGATCTCTGCTGTTGCCCTGGCGAACTCTACAAGTAGTCGTTACCTTCATCTGTTTTTATTTTATTTTATTTCATTTCCCGGCAGTCCCCACTGTGGAAAGTATGCTGCCTTAACCTCGTTTCTTGCAATCTAATCTTTATAGATGTCTATTTATTGGTCTCAAGGTGCAGGATAAACAGCAAGTAATAATCAGTATGCTTATAATGAGAACCACCTGAAGACCAACAAATAGACAGTAGATCCAAATTTTAACCATGTCCCCTCTATTAGAAGAGCATGATCTCCCTAAGGTGCAGCTCATTCAGTGGTCGACCAACTGTATGCATATCGTTTCTAATTAGAACCCAGGTGTGCATCTTTCCTCCTAAATAGTGTATGTAAAGCCAAAGAGAATGACTGAATGGGTATGTCAAAATACGGGATGAACCTCCTTTGGGTTAATCGGGCTCTTACTATTGTGAGGTTAAAAACCCCTCGAACAAAAGACATTTGAAGGAAAGGGTTAACTGTGCCCCTTTTAAACAAAAACGTTTGGAAAACTGCAAACACAGTAATGTAGTCAGAATTGGTTTAAACTGTGTTCTCGCAGATACTGTTTTTCCCTCAATGATGCTGATGGCATTGGAGAGATTGAGTTTTGGGACCGAAGACATTGTATTTTGCGGATAGATATAGCTAGATTATTAAATAAGTAAGCTAGATGGATAATATTGGGTTTAAAGGCTTTTAAAACACATAGGCTTTTGGAAACACAAGCTTTCCATCAGAGCAGGGGGTAATGAAGGAGAAGGAATCATGTTGCAACATATTGCATACATCAAAGGTTGTTTACCACAAGCTATATATCGGGAAAGCAATGACAAGAAGTAACATGGTGTGAAAAGGCATGAGGCCTTTCTGATGATCTGTTCAAAGAACTGGGATCCGTAAAACATCAGAGTGTTGCATCTAGCATATGATATACTCTAAAAGTAAATGTTATGGAGGAACAGATTTGAAGCCATTGAAGCGTAGAAGTGGAGACAATATGGTTATAAAATCTAGTCTGTGTATAGAGAAATAGGGGCCACATACTTTGATCCCTGCATGGAAGGCCATAAACAAATATAATAAAGAAGCCTCTTACATTCTATGGTTTGAGCACATGGTCTTTCCAAAATCAAAGCGATAGTCCTAGTAACAGATGGAGCGTTGGACAAAAAGAATGACACTTTCTCCCAATCCTACATCTCATCGGTCAAAAAGAATATAAAAAGAAGACCTCATGGTGGAAACAGTCTCTACCACACTGCAGTCAAACTCTGTGCAAGAAGAAGAGGATCTCAAGACACAAGAAGCTGATCATTTCTGAGCTGCCTTGATGATGCAAAATCCTTGGTTCAAAGGTTGTATATATTACATGATTTGCCTGATGTGTGTATGAATTGCTAAGTCATTGAATAATAGTGTTGTGGATTATTAAGTGTATAACGGGATTTTATCGAGGAAGGTCTTTTGTATGGTTTGATTTTACTTTGTGGATGCTTGTATGAATTGTAACATGAATAAACAATTACTTTTGATTAACAAAACTATTGTGAGTGAGGGTGACTTTGTTTGCTTGACTATTCGCCCGGGTTCAAGAATCACAGAAAGTCAGGTTTTCCCTACACTATGTAGAGTGGTCTTATTTTCATCGACCTTTATTTACATCGGCCATTACCACAACTTTGATCCTGCACTTCTTGTTTGGTCTGAGTTATAAAGACTGGAGAAACTTAGGCTTTTCACCCTGGAAAGAAGGCATCTGAGAGGTAATCATCGAGGTATTGTTAAGGGCATGAAAAGGGTAAACGCGGAATATTACTTTAAACTAAATTGCCAGTAGGACAAGAGAACCAAGAATTAAACTCATTTTAGGACTGATATCAGGAAATTCTTCATCACACATAAAGATAGATCTTGACTTTGCATGATAGAGTAAAACGGGTAAGATAGCGAGTGGGCAGCACGTTTTGAACTATCGCACAAAGTCAAGATCGACACCAAAGAACTATCAATGTATTCCACAGACTTTCAGACAGTGGGGTCAAAAACCCCGAAATCATTGGATGCTGCATTGGAGGAAACGTATTGGGGGGGAATTTCCTCAGGAGAGCTCCCGCTCCACCGCCGTAACTTTGCCGCAAGAACGGCGGAAACTCCATTTGCGCTCGTAAACGGGGCTCCTGCGGTAGTTACAGTGAAGTTACGGTGGCAGAACGGGAGCAGCTCCGAAGAAACTCCTGGTCATTCTCTCTCTGGATGGATGAATTAAAATTAACTAAGTGGCCTTCGTCATCTGTAATTACCTTGTGATCTTGAGTTAAAACACTTTTTTGTTAAATGAGAGGTCCATCAAACAATAACACGAACACTTCAAGCAGTTCGAGACAGATCGTTCAATCTGTCCTTGGATACCGGCAGCATCTGCTTCTTTGATCTCAATCCAAGAACACACATTAATATTTAGTTTTCAGCTCAACGTGATCCTTTTAGCAATCAGATCCAAAAGAAAACTAAGAATTGGTGCCTTAAGCATTAGCAATCTGTTACGTTCCACTGAATGTAAATCACACAGCAAAGTCAAATTCAGCAATATTAATGGAAGCTTGTTTATAAGATGGCTGTACAACATGCTCTGAACTCCAGATAGCAATACATTTTTTTATTTTTCTCTCACAATCTTTAATATTTGTGCCAGTGATTTGTTTAATCTTATGCACTTATTCTGCTTCAAAAATAATGTGGCAGTCAGGACAATATTCAGTGAAGCAGCTATTCCATTTCCATCTAATGGATCTCTTTCACTCTGGTAGGTTTTTCTTGCACATTGTCCCAAAGCAGGAGAGCAAAACATCTGTGGGAGATATGTGTGGCTTCCAGATGTGGCCCACAGCAAATGTGGATGAGCAAAACCCACTTAACAAAATTATTCTCAGAAATAGATGCACCTTTTAGCTGCTACTAACTAGTACAGTAACCTGTCACCTCTTCACATCTCATCAGGATCACATTAACCAGCGATATCAAGGAAAACAGCGAATAAAACAGACAATGCTAGAAATATACAACAGGTCAATCAACAACTGAAAGAGAAAGACAGGTTCATAGAAATACATAAAGGAAACAACATGAAAACAGGCCATTCGTCCCAACCAGTCTGGGTTGGTGCTTACCCTCCACATGAGCAAATAGTTCTAATCACATTTATCCACCCTGTTCCCATATCCTTCCAACCCCTTCATCCGTCGATCCAATCTTATCTTGAATGTTGACATAGTTTCTGCTTCAATCACTAACCCTGGAAGTGAATTCTACAGCCTCACAATTCCAGAACGAGGAGTCACAGTCTCAGGAGACGGGGTAGGACATTTACGACTGAGATGAGGAGAAATTTCTTCACTCGGAGGGTGGTGAACCTGTGGAATTCTCTACCACAGAAGTCTGTGGAGGCCAAGTCACTGAATATATTTAAGAAGGAGATAGATACATTTCTAGACACAAAAAACATCAAGGGGTGTGGGGAGAGAGCAGGAATATGGTATTGAGATAGAGGATCAGCCATGATCATATTGAATGGCGGAGCAGGCTCGAAGGGCCGAATGGCCTACTCCTGCTCCTATTTTCTATGTTTCTATGTTTCTACAACTCTCTGTATGAAGAAGTTTCTCCTACCCACTGTTCTAAATCTCTTGCATTTCTATCTACCCTGTCCCATCCTTTCATAATTATAAACATTTCTATCATATCCCCCCATAATCTGCGTTGTTCTAACAAATAAAATCCAATTTTTTAAGTCTTTCTTCACACCTGTATTTCCTCATACCAGGCACTATCCTAGTGAATCTCCATTGTACCCTCTTTAAAGCTTCAATATCCTCCCTACAGTGTGGAGCCCAATACTGCCTTCAGTACTCTAACTGAGGTCTTTATAAGGTTTTATATACATTCATCATTAACTCTTGGCTTTTATATCCTAAGTCCCTCTACTCTCCCATAGCACCAAGCCCACTTCCATCCTGAGTATAACTACTGCTGTTATTTTTTTACTAAAATGCATCATCGCACACTTACTGACTTTTCAGGCAGGACCCTTTGTCAGGACTCGTGAAGACTCTATCGTTATCTCTTTGATGCTGACTGACTTGCTGTGCATTTCCAGCAGTTTCTGCTTTCATTCCAGATTACAATAACTGTCTAAGCATAAACCAGTCAGTCCAATATATAAGGGCAGAAATCGGAAGGCTCCTCATTGGAGGTGAGTGCGGGACACAAAGTTGGAGCATCTTGCAATATTCCCATTATTGTGCTGTGCCAAGCCTCCACTCCCATCATCAGAAAAGCCTCCCATCCCCTGAAATAAAAAACACATTCCTTTTTTTTGGCCGAATGCTGTACCTCAATGTAAAAATGATTAGGTTACGAGGCTTCTCAACCGAATTTGCTTTGCAACTGTACCTTTCTGTTTTATTTTAAATAAATGATTATGGAATACTATAATACTTGGCTTAAGAAAAAAAAAAACACCTGCACCATACTACTACAGACTGGACAGGTATCAAACTGAATGTGTTTCTTGATATTCCAAGGAGTAGGAAGTTCTCTCTCATCCTCACCTAAAGCCTGTACTATCCACAGACTGTGACGCGACTAGAGACCGAATGGTCACATCTACCATCACAGATCTGTATTCCCCGCTTTCTCACTGGACTAGCAGGAACCAGACAAAAAATAGGGGCCCATTTTAACTCCCCAGCAGATGACTAAGGGTCAGATAAGCAAAGAAACCTGGAAGGCACCAGCCATAAATGTGCAGGTGCATATGACTATTTCAATTAAAAGGAACAGCCAAATCTAAATATGAAGAGGGCTCAATTCAGACTTTTTCTTTGCCCTCTACTAATTTTCCCTCCCTGAAGGTGCTGATTCCTGGCTGGAGTACGGTTCCATGGGTACAGGTCGCCGTCCAATATCTCGCGGAAGTGGCCCAGAGAGTGAATAGCGGGAGGATTTTTAAAAATTCGTTCATGGGATGTGGGTGTCGCTGGCGAGGCCGGCAGTTATTACCCATCCCTAATTGCTCTTGAGAAGGTGGTGGTGAGCCTCCTTCTTGAACCGCTGCAGTCCGTGTGGTGAAGGTTCTCCCACAGTGCTGTTAGGAAGGGAGTTCCAGGATTTTGACCCAGCAGCAATGAAGGAACGGCGATATATTTCCAAGTCGGGATGGTGTGTGACTTGGAGGGGATATTTTACTGCATGGGGCATAACAGCTGAGCTTGATCCTTTTTTAAAAATTCGTTCATGGGATGTGGGCGTCGCTGGCGAGGCCAGCATTTATTGCCCATCCCTAATTGCCCTTGTGAAGGTGGTGGTGAGCTGCCTTCTTGAACCGCTGCAGTCCGTGTGGTGAAGGTTCTCCCACAGTGCTGTTCGGAAGGGAGTTCCAGGATTTTGACCCAGCGACGATGAAGGAACGGCAATATATTTCCAAGTCGGGATGGTGTGTGACTTGGAGGGGAACGTGCAGGTGGTGTTGTTCCCATGTGCCTGCTGCCCTTGTCCTTCTAGGTGGTAGAGGTCTTGGGTTTGGGAGGTGCTGTTGAAGAAGCCTTGGCGAATTGCTGCCTTCACCTGATGTCCACACCTACACTTTCCAGCATGGAGTCAGGAACAGAACAGGAACCCTGGTTGATTTTTCCATCCCAGGGCCGATGGGGCCAATTGTAGCACACCGACCACTTCCCAATTTGAGATGAGCTATTCCAACGCAAATTTCAACACAAAGTGGAGATCGAACTGAAGGGCTTCCTGGTGAGTGTAGTTCACTTGCTCACTGGATAGACAGACTGTGCCATCAGCAGAGCTCTCGTTTCAAAATTAACATTTAGCTGCTAATTTGGACCAGTGGAAGATACAGAGCTATGAGGAGAGTGGGACTAGTTTTGAATTCTACTATCACAAAGCTGGCACATACACATTGGGCCAAATGGCTTCCCTCCGGCCTGCAGAGTTCTACGATCGAAATTCAATACTTTGGGGAAATCATCTCTCAAATCAAGTTTTAGTGTTTATTATTTTCAATCACTACAAATGAAAAATTCCTAAACAACTATTCCAAGAGAATAACCACATCCTGAGACATTAATTACTTTAGAATGGAATAGTTTGTGATTTGCTCGGCAATTAAAGTAAGATGTAAGGGGTTTGTTTTCTAACTGGTGCTGTTCCCATACGAACACTGACCTCACTCAGGCTAAATCCCTCTGTGCGTTGTCTTAGCACAGACTGTTGAACAGATTAGTTTATGGGGTTTGGATAGGGTATTCTTAAGGGATTCCAACCACTCTCACCAACTTGGAGAGCTACATATTTCAAAGAATCTTGCAGCAGATGGAGGCCAATCGGCTCAAAGTCCCTATGCTAGCTCTTTGAAAGAGCTATCCAATTAGTCCCACGCCCCTTGCTCTTTCTCCACAGCCCTGCAATTTTCTCCCCTTCAAGTATTTATCCAATTCCCTTTTGAAAGTTACTATTGAATCTGCTTCCACCACCCTTTCAGGCAGTGCATTCCAGATCGTAACAACCCACTGCGTTAAAAAAAGTTCTCCTCAACTCCCCTCTGGATCTTTTGCCAATTACCTTAAAATTTCTAAATGTTATTTTAATTAGGTATAGGTATGATAAACCCAATTCAATTAATTTATAAGGACTAATTAGACAAAGTGTAACATAGTCATGAGTTGTTAATTATTTGACCTCAGTCTGTAATTCAATTCAGTGGAATAAATTTACTGTAACGTTAGGATTAATTCAGTTTTGTTTTGAGTGATTAATGTTATGGCACATAATTGATTCCATTAAACTAAGAAGTAAGAATTTTGCAATCTTATACCTTGCTAGCTCTTTAATTAAAATGCAGACTGAAGGCACATAATATTAAAATGCAACTGGAGCTTCCAAGAAATGTCTCTCTTTCTTTCTATTTAGACAAAGGTTACTTGGCAGGGCACACATTTCAAACAGCAGAGGCCTACAGAGGAGTGCTTCCTTTCAAGCAATATTTGACCTGAATTGTTACTTAGTCCACCAACTCTACAGGTCATTTGTTTTCTGTATCTATTTCTATTTTGTTGGGCTGTGCAAGGAGCCAATTGATGCAGTGACTATGAAATAGTGTAATGAATATGCAATGTGCATGGAAAACATGTTGGCACGGCTTTAATCAACAATAAGACGGATTACATGCACTGAGACACCTCTCCGAAGCACAGTCTTCAACTAATGAATGGAGATCCCAACGTTCACTTGGGTCTCAAAGCATTAGTAAGTGGAAACCATTAAATCATTCTCCAGTTGGTCAGCAGAAGCTCTCAATGAACTTTTTCTGAAGTGCTGGTGTTCTCTTGTTTCAAAAGTTGCCCTTACTGAGATTTTTTTGCCCTCTTATGAAGTATATTTTCCAAGATGCCTACAACCTTTGCTTGGCCACCATCTGCGAAGCAGAATACCACTAAAGTTCCCAACAATTGGTGTTGACCTTGGTTTTGCAGCAAAGGCAATTTATCCCCTGACTTGCCTGGGACCTTGTGCTGAATACTAATGTAATCATTTACAGATCTTCCTGACACAAAATAAATGTGACTTGCAACAGTGATTTAAGCACTGCTAGCAACTTCGTGATACTGACTACTCCCCCTCTAACTCCACGAATCCTTGTCACGTTCATGAGATATTAATATGCACAATAGAAGGTCTCTTTTGGGGAGTGCAAGTCCTGGTTAATTTGCTACCTCCTAATTAGTTTACGACCTCCGAATACCCAGAATGTAGATACAGTTAACTGCATATGTGAAACAGGCTTTAAATAAATACCTGGTATAAGAGCAACAGCATGCAATCCTGTGAGTGAACAGCAATTGAAATGTTTCTTTTGCCGCATTTACACTTTAGCTACCAGTCCCAGAACTGACGGCTACAATGTCAATACCCTGTGTACACTGCCAGGCATGTGTCTGGATGGAGCACCGATCCTTCTGCGTGGAATGGAGCTTTGCAAGCGTGTGCGTCCCTGAACTGAACATCAGATCCCATATCCTCTCCATCACAAAGGCAGCTTATTTCCATTCAGGCAACATTGCCCAGCTCTGCTCCCGCAGCCCTTCTGCCGCTGAAACTCTGATCCATGCCTTCATTGTTTCCTAGACTACTCCAACAATCTCCTTGCTGGCCTCTCATCCTCCACCCTCCGACTTGTCCCCAGCTCTGCTGCATGTATTCCGACTCTCGCTGAGTTCTGCTCACCCTCATCTTCTCCCCCGCCCCCCCCACCGCCCCATCCCTTCTGACCAACAATAGCTCCCCATCTCCAAGGATTAAAATCCTTATCTTCACCTTAAATCCCTCCAAGGTCTCGCCCCACGCAATCTTCATAACCTCCCCTAGCCCTATACCCCACACCCTGATCCTTGGTAAATCTCCCCTCCCTTCACTCACCATTGGTGCCAAAGCCTTCAGCTGCCTGGGTCCTACTTTGTAAAACTCCTCCCTGAACCCTTTTACTTCTCTGCATCTCTCTCTCTGACTCCAGTCTGTGTCTGTCTCTCCATCTCACTCTCTCTCTCTCTCTCTCTCTTTGATCCCAATCTCTTTCTCTCACATACGTGCAAGCAATAATTAGTATTAACTTTTTCCAACTGTCACAAAAAAAGAGGTGAGATAATTAGTTGGCTTCAAAATTCAATTTGTTGCTTTTTTTAAAGTACTAACATTACCATAAAGACACTCCCTCGGTCTTGCCCTCACTCTTTCATCCTCTCTCTTCGAGCAGACTGAAGTGCTGTGTATTTCCATAATTATGGGGTGATTTGATTGAAGTTTTCAAGATATTAAGGGGAACTGATAGGGTAGATAGAGAGAAACTATTTCCGCTGGTTGAGGAGTCTAGGACTAGGGAACACAGCCCAAAAGTTAGAGGCAGGACTTTCAGGAGTGAAGTTAGGAAACACTTCTACACGCAAAGGGTGGTAGAAGTTTAGGACGCTCTTCCGCAAACGGCAGTCGATGCTAGCTCAATTGTTAATTTTAAATCTGAGATTGAGAGATTTTTGTTAACCAAAGGTATTAAGGGATATGGGGCTAAGGCAGGTATATGGAATTAGGTCACAGAGCAGCCATGATCACATTGAATGGCGGAACAGGCTCGAGGGACTAAGTAGCCTATTCCTGTTCCTATGAGTGTTTCCTCCAGGCCCAACAAGCTTGCCTGCTGCAATCCGACACGTGATCGACCGTCTTCCCCCCCCCCCAAACTATGTCCAACTCCCCTGCTGTCTGGCCCCTCCCCGCTGTCCGCCTCCCCCCGATAACCGACCATGCCCTAATGTCCGACGCCCCCGCCGTCCGACCCCCCGTTGTCCAACCCACTCCACCCAGTGTCTGACCCCCCTAGATGACTGACCCCCCCCCGATGACCAGCTCCCACCACGATGACCCACCCCCCCGATAACCATGCCACCCCGATGACCAACCCCCCCAAAGACCGAACCCCCGATGACTAACTCCCCTCGATGATCAAACCCCCTCCTTGATGACCGACCCCCCCAATGACTGATCCCCTCTATGACCGTGCCCCCCGATGACCAAACCCTCCCAATGACCGATCCCCCGATGACCAAACGCCCTCCCGATGACCGACCCCCTTCCCGATGACCGCCCCCCCTCCCCCCACCCCGATGACCGACACCCTCCGCCCCCTGATGACTGGCCCCCAGCCCCCAATGTCAGATTTACCTGCTGGCATCTGCTCCCCGGCTGCTCTCCCGTCGAACTGTCAATCTGGCTAGCTGTGGCTTGGGAAATCTGCAGAAAAAATTTAAAAGACGTCCTTATGTCAAAATTGTAAGGACGTCCGGGAAACCCGTAGTTCCAGCTTTCCTGTCGGGAAATGCTCCCCCCGCTCTCTCCACGGGTGGGAGTAAAAATCCAGGCATTCCAGTGGGAAAGTGGCCTGTAGTCAATCCACTTTGGTGAAGGGAGAATGGCAAATTGTCAGCTGTTTGTAAATGTCTGGCTCCACGTCAGAAAAAGACGAGCTTGCCTTTCTTTTCTACTTTTGACAAATAGTGTGCTCTCCAGAGTGTGCTGTGTAGAATTTGCTGTCTGGAGCGGCCTGTCTGGAACATACTGTCTAGAGCATACTGTCTGGAGGCGGTCTGCCTGGAGCGTATTATCTGGAGCATACTGTCTGGAGCGGTATGTCTGTGGTGTGCTGTCCATCTGGAGCGTTCCATCTGGAGTGTACTGTCTGGAATTGTCAGGTTTAGTGAGAGAGTTTTTTTGCTTCCCACTGAGTAACTTCTTTACTGGGAATGATGACAGCCTTTTGATTGATAGGTAGAAGTGTATGTGCTCTAATACTACGTCTGTGAGTAGACATCAGCTTAGATGATTCTTTGATAATTCAGCAGTGACCTTTTAGTGTAACAGATAAAAGTATCTTACAAACCAGTGTTTCCAGTCTCAGGGCCTACCCGTCCGATGTTTATTATTTTCTGCTTGGCATGTCTGACTATTGTATGTAATCATTTCACTGTCACAATTTTTCGTTGTCGGTTTTTTTGTCATGATGGAAATACTTTGAATGCTGTTTCTCTTGTTTGCTTTGTGTTTGATGAAGCAGAACAGCTCATTTTTTGCATCGATCAGAGAACGGTGGAACAGAAGAGCACTTGCTTAGGCAGGTAACATCCTATTAGATTTTTGGGTTTTTAATCTAGATATTTTACTCGGGTCCAGCCTCTCAAACCACTTCAGTGGGTCAGCCCTTGCTCATATACCTTGGGATGTTCCTTTCCTTGCTCAGTGTCGAATGTAAAACCCTCATTATCGTGTCTTGGCTCACTGGTCGTATCATGTGCATTCACATGGGGCCAGAAATCACTCCGAGCGGCAAGGCAACGCTCACCGCAGCTCCTGCGAAAATACTTACTGTGGCGTCGAATTGCTTGAATTCGAA
Organism: Heptranchias perlo; assembly: GCF_035084215.1. NCBI lineage: Eukaryota > Metazoa > Chordata > Chondrichthyes > Hexanchiformes > Hexanchidae > Heptranchias > Heptranchias perlo. The sequence continues at coordinate 15,501,967 of NC_090328.1, forward strand.
CTTTAAACAAAATGTGCGCGATCAACCCAGTCTCTGAGCAGCGTGAGTTGCCGAGCGGCTGGAAACGTCTGTGACGAGAAGCCTCGCCCACAAAACCTGTCAGGCAAAGAAGTCAGGCCCACAGTTTCAGGCTGCATTGCTCAAGCAGGCAAGCAGACTTCAATCATTTAAAGTTAGTATTCTGTATGTTGTTATAAATTTTTAAAAAATTTAAATTAAAAAGTCAAAGAAAAAATTGAATGAAATTAAAGAGACAGAAGGGAAAAGTAAAAATAATTTGAAAAAAAAAAATAATGAACAAAAACTATTAAAATAAGGAGTAATATGAGACTCCACATTTTTAAAAGTTAATTTTTAGTTGTTTGGCAGTCATTAAGAGTTAACGCACTGTTAAAATTTAGTTTAGACCTGGTATTTTTAAGTGTACCCTGTTTGGTGGAGTAATTAGTTACTTTCCAGCTGAGCAGATAAGCAAGTTGGAGCTTTTTCAATGATTCTCTGATTGCAGTATGCGATGGCCCTTTAATTCGAAGTTGTCATATCGCAAGCGAACCGCTAGGACCAAGTTCCGGATTTCCGCGTCTCACTGCGCATGAGCGAAGGCGGGAACTCGCTCCTTCAATTTGCCACTAACAACGGAGAGCGCTGTTGAGCTCTTCTGTTATTTTGGGAGCGATTTCTGGCCCATCATCTTCATTGACTTCAGAAGGTAAATGGAGCAAACACTTCACTAGACAATGGTTTGAAGCTCTGCCAAACAGATTTGTGACAGTCGATGAATCTTAATAGAAGCAATGACTCACTGCAGAGTTAAGTAATTATAATAAATTCCCTGGAAATTAGCCAGTAGTTTGTTGCTGACCATCCACTGAGTCTCTTTTAGGCCACTTTCTCACTGATCGTTTGAAATGGATTCCCCAGTTTTTACACGTCAGGCTGAGAAATACATTTTAGAAAATGACCGGATCAAAACAAATTTAAATATATGTCTCTTAAACTCAATAAGAGCAATCATTCAAACATATATATAAACAAAAGGCACAAGATGCTTGCATTTGCATTGAATGTTTGCATCATTCCCTCACCCACACCCACCCCCACCCTGGTACTTGTTTGTCCACACACAAAGGGGGCGATTTTCGTGTGTGAGTCAGGCAAACAAAGTGGTCACCCAAAGGAACTGGTGGCAGACCAATGTGATTTTGCAGGTCGCTCTTCATTAACATGCAGCAGGCAAACTACCAGTGCAAAATGTTCTCTCCACAGGCAGCTCACCAGTTTAGAGGCAGGAAATTGGACAGTGCGGCCACTTCCCAAGGCGATGCAGCAGCAGCTTAAGTGGGAGGTGCATTTTTTTTGTGTGGCACAGAGAGAGCCAATACTATGGAGCAGCAGGCAGCACGAGTTCAGAACCCACAGCAGAAATTACATAAGTTTTCAAATCCTATAAGGTGAAAGCCCCACAAGTGACTGCAAGAAAAAATGTCTCCAAAAGCTCAACATGGCTGGACCTGAGAGCAGCTCAAGATCCCTTTAAATATCACTGGAAATGGCCACCTCCCAAGTTATGCGTTGGCGAACGAGAGGAGGAACTGGCGGTAGTCAGGTGGTGAGGGCAGAAAATAGCGTCAGGATCTAAATGATGTTGCTTGACCCCCAATTTGCCTGTATTGAAGAGGTTCCTGCCTGTTTCAAGTGGGAGCTCTGACTGAAAACCAGAATAGACGTCAAAACAGTGGTAAGTGGGCGGGGACTAGTGGCCTCTTCATTTTGGGTCAGCTATCACCTCATTTTTGAGTGTAAACGGAGTGTTAATAAAGAAAGACTTGTATTTATATAACGCCTTTCACGACCTCAGGACGTCCCAAAGCGCTTTACAGCCAAAGAAGTACATTTGAAGTGTAGTCACTGTTATAATGTAGGAAAATCGGCAGGCAATTTATGCACAGAAAAGTCTCACAAACAACAATGTGATAATAACCAGACAATCTGTTTTAGTGATGTTGGTTGAATATTGGCCAGGACACTGGGGAAAATTCCCCTGCTCTTTTTCGAAATAGTGCCAAGGGGTCTTTTATTTCCACCTGAGAGGATAGACGAGGCCTGGGTTTAACAGCTCATCTGAAGGACGGCACCTCCGACAGTGCAACACTCCCTCAGTACTGCAGTGGAGTGTCAGCCTAGATTTTGTGCTCAAGTGTCTGGAGTGAGACTTGAACCCATGATCTTCTGACTGAGAGGCGAGACTGCTACCTACTGAGCCACGGCTAACAAAATTGACCCCAAAGTCTATATTCTGAGGGTTTGTATCAAAACAAACTGGCCCGTTTTCTGCGATTGAACCTGGTTTTTAATCCCATATGTCCCACGCATCCTTTGCAGCGCATCTTCTTTTCAGCAATAAATGAAAGATAATTTCAGACTGATCGGGAGCCACCCCTACATCAAAGTGCTTGCTTTAGAATCTGTCGAAATATGTCAAAATTATACAAAAATGGGGCATTAAAACATTACCAAAAATGTCCAGGCCTACGGAATATCTGCAGCAAAACTAAAGATGAATTCATAGAATCATAGAAGTTTACGGCACAGAAGGAGGCCATTCGGCCCATCTTGGCTGTGCCGGCCGAAAAAGAGCTATCCAGCCTAATCCCACTTTCCAACTCTTGGTCTGTAGCCTTGTAGGTTACGGCACTTCAAGTGCATATCTAAGTACTTTTTAAATGCGATGAGGGTTTCTGCCTCTACCACCCTTTCAGGCAGTGAGTTCCAGACCCCCACCACCCTCGGGGTGAAAAAAATTCTCCTTAACTCCCCTCTAACCCTTCTACCAATTACTTTAAATCTATGCCCCCTGATTATTGACCTCTCTGCTAAGGGAAATAGGTCCTTTCTATCCACTCTATCTAGGACCCTCATAATTTATACACCTCAATTAATTCTCCCCTCAGCCTCCTTTGTTCTAAAGAAAACAACCCCAGCCCGTCCAATCTATCCTCATAGCTAAAATTCTCCAGTCCTGGCCACATCCTCGTAAATCTCCTCTGTACCCTCTCTAGTGCAATCACATCCTTCCTGTAATGTGGTGACCAGAAATGTATGCAGTACCCTAGCTGTGGCCTAACTAGTATTTTATACAGTTCTAGCATAACCTCCCTGCTCTTATATTCTATGCCTCGGCTAATAAAGGAAAATATCCCATATGCCATCTTAACCACCTTATCTACCTGTCCTGCTACCTTCAGGGATCTGTGGACATGCACTCCTAGGTCCCTCTGTTCCTCTACACCTCTCAGTATCCTCCCATTTATTGTTTACTCCTTTGCCTTTTTTGGCCTCCCCAAATGCATTACCTCACTCTTCTCCAGATTGAATTCCATTTGCCACTTTTCTGCCCACCTGACCAGCCCACTGATATCTTCCTGCAGTTTACAGCTTTCCTCCTCACTATCAACCACATGGCCACTTTTTGTATTATCTGCAAACTTCTTAATCATGCCCCCTACATTTAAGTCTAAATCATTTATATATACTACATAAAGCAAAGGACCTAGTACTGAGCCCTGCGGAACCCCACTGGAAACAGCCTTCCAGTCACAAAACCACCCGTCAGCCATTACTCTTTGCTTCCTGCCACTGAGCCAATTTTGGATCAACTTGCCACTTTCCCTTTCTGGGCAGTCTGCCACGTGGGACCTTGAAATTGCTGCTGAAAAATAGCAATGGTGTTTGTAAAATTCCATAATGGAAAATAATCAGAAACCTAGACCAAAAGACATCAGCCAACATTATTTGTAATATCCGTGACACAAACTTCCAACTCCATAAACACTTGAAAGAAAGAGATACAGTTTGAAACAAAAAGAAAATCAACGAGAAAGTAGATTAATTTAAGTGGACGCATGAAAGAAGTATCCCTACCTCACCATGCACACCTTCCCAAGACCACCTGCTATTTTTAAACAAAGTGAGTATTGATACCATTATGTCAGTCAATGAGATGGAGGCGGTGCGGGACTTACGGCAGGACTCACAGCAAACGGTGTATTTTAGAGTAATCAAAGTCTATTTACACAGCAAACAGAGTCTATTTAAACAGCGGACTACAGCAAACAGTCTATTTAGTCAGGGTCTATTTAAAAAGAGTCTCTACGAACTACAGCAAAAAGAACTCATGACAGATACTACATCAAAGTCTCCCGATTAAAGCAGGGTTATTTCTCCAGCAAAATGCAGTGAGTGGAGGATAGTTACATAATACAAGTTATGTGCATAAAATCAATCCCAGCCACTTACAACAGCGTAGTCTACAGGCATGATTGACAGGGGAATTACCCAATCATCTCTATTCTGGCCTGGAATAATGGTGTCACTATACGCAGCCATTTTTAAAACTACACCGTACGCGCCGAACAAGGGGCATGTAACAGCACTTAACAAACACAGGCCAATACTCAGTTCAGGGAAATACTCCAAAGCAACGGAAGTCAATACTGCCACATGAGAACAAAACAATGAGAAGCTCCTAATTAGTGCTACTTGGCAGGTATGTGACTGGCTGTATTTAAAAGGTCCCAATGCCTAATTTCATTGTATTGCTATCTCAGGTTAGTCATCAATGATATGGAGTGAATTGTTTTTTGCAATGCCTCTTTGGACCCACTTGTAGATTTATATATATATATTTGTGTCTGATTTATTGATCCATTTTTGTTTGATTCCATGAAAATGTCTGCCTTCAAGCACAATAATCCACATAATACACTGCAGTCTTTTTTTAAGCAAATAAGTTTATACGGTGCCTAATTTTTTTTTGTGTGTGTGGTCTCTATGGAAACACAGTTGCTCTGATTTCACATTAGGCTTTGAAAGATAGCTCATGGTGAAAACTACCAATTTATATTAAAAACCTTGTTAATGGGCACATTCTTGTGACAATTAAATATTCATTTTATCCAACAATTTAGAATAATCAAACACTATGGAGAAATTAATAGGTATTTGAGCAAATATTTAAGTGTGTATTCCCAAAAAGGTGGAGCTTATTTGTTGGCTGCACTGTATCATATTGCAGAGGCTTTGATGAAGCACATGTAAATTGCACTTTGTAATCATATGGTAAAATAACGAGATACATGCTGGGTACATACATTTCAACCATCTCAACCAGCCCATCTGGCAGATACCTCATAAAACCTGACTGCACGCGTGACTTCCAGCTTGCCTTGAGCCTCAATTTGTCCTTCTCTGTGTAGCATAGTAATGCACCTCATCAACCTGCAGCTCCTGCAAGAGGTCTAATTCTTGTGTTACTCCAGTAATGCTGCTTTTATCCTGGGCTACTGGTATTGCTGAGAAGCAAGAGAAGGAAGGAGCACTGAGCTATGAAACCAGAGTTACTGGCACAGTAAATAGAGATGGGTCAAGTGGCTATTTCACCTCTTACCAACTTTTCAAACACCCTGTTTGTAGGCCATTAAATCCATTAACTATCTCTTTGTGACAGAACTCAGCAATCTTGACTCTTGCCTCTTGTTCTCCCTGCCTTTGTTCTGTTCTGTCCTATTAAGAGGCTGATACCTTCTGCTTTCCCGTTTTGAGCAAGAATCCACAACTTTAACCTGCCTTTTTTCTTTTCAGATGCTGACTGACCTCCTGTGTATCCCCACTATGTTTTGGTTTTATTTCAGGTTTCCAGCATTTCCATTTTTGTTTTTCTCCTTATCACTTATCTATTTTCCTAATTGCAAATTTAGCGGCAGTTCGGAATATAAAGGAAGCAGGGAAGAAGAAAAGGTCATTGGGTCGGTCAAGCTCATCTCTTTCCCTGATCACGTACAAATGTGCTTTACATTGGGCTCTAAACTCAGGGCCTGATACTCCCACACGGTGAGTTACGGCAGATTTGCGCCAATGAGTCAGGACTTGCACGAGCTGCGCCTGCAAATTTGCTGCGTCAGTACATTTAAACATCCAACTGGGGAGTTTTCCAACACAAATCCCTTGTACAATCTTCTTGGAAGTTAGAGTGCAGCCTTTGAAAAGCTAACTCTGGCATGCAGGAGGTGACTCCAGGCCACCCGGGAACAAGCTCCAGAGACCCAACCAGCAGCAGCTCTTTCCCGGGAGCAAGTTGCTCCCTCTTTGGTGAAGCACGCCCTTCTAATGCACGTTTCCTCACTAAGGTAGAAACTGGATTGAGGCTGCCCAAATTCCTTTCACAAAGGGCCCTTACAGCCAGTAGACAGAGGAGACTTTTATTCCATTGTGCTAAACCAGTTTTGAATCCATATTGCAGAGGTGAAGACCACTGCACCATCCAGTTCTCCCACACCTATTAATTATGTCATCAGACAGGATTGAATTTGAGTGACTATATCTGTGCACAAACCAAAAAGGAAATCAAAAATAAACACATGTTCTTTCTCTTTTTCCTTTCTATCTCAATACCATTCTCAGTAATACATCCATATATCCATTGCAATAAGGATCAAAATATCTCAGATACATTCGGTTCAAAATGAACATTGCCACAATGCAAGCACAGAATCACTACACCGAAAACCTGAACATGTTACCCTGCATATTACTTAATTCCGGAAATTTCCTCCTGGCTTCAAGCACGTGTGGCAGGGTAGGATTTGCCTGCCTGACCTGCCACTGACCCCAGGGATGTTTCCTGAGTGCATCTTATGCAAATTTTATCAGCAGGCTCCCAGTGAGATTTCTTGGGAGTTAGCTTGATTGGCACCCCATCCACCACCCTAAACATTCACTCCCTCCACCACCGGTGCAGAGTGGCTGCAGTGTGCACCATCCACAGGATGCACTGCAGCAACTCGCCAAGGCTTCTTCGACAGCTCCTCCCAAACCCGCGACCTCTACCACCTAGAAGGACAAGGGCAGCAGGCACATGGGAACAACACCACCTGCACGTTCCCCTCCAAGTCACACACCATCCTGACTTGGAAATATATTGTCGTTCCTTCATCGTCGCTGGGTCAAAATCCTGGAACTCCCTACCTAACAGCACTGTGGGAGAACCTTCACCACACGGACTGCAGCGGTTCAAGAAGGCGGCTCACCACCACCATGAACGAATCAAAAAAAAACTTGCTGAGGAAAATCCTCCACGGTTGAAATAAAAAGCTCTCTCAATTTTGTGAGAGCTTTGAAATACAGCCTTAACAAGCTGAGGAGATGCACCATTTGGTTATTTAATACCAAGTATTAGTAATAAATGGAAAAATTAGTTTGTTACTGCACTGGATTGTGGCCAGCACTCAGTAATGTAACGATCTGATAATTAGATTGGTGAAGTCATGATTGCAAAGTGATAACCATCACCATTTGCTGTGCCGTCATAAAAGTTGCATAATACAGTCTTTCACTTAACAGATGGCTGCTAATCCTTAATTGTTAATTGCTGTCTCTGGTAATATATTTTATTTTTCTGCTCCTGCTGCAGTAGCAAAAAGTTATTACACTTTTGGTTGTAGACGAACTTCCCTTCATAGTTTCTCCATTTTATTTGTCTGCCAAGGACAGTGTTAATCATTTGTAGCATGCTGTATCTTTGATGTATTTTGGTAAATCTTACGAGAACCCAGACTGATGTTGGGATGACATTTATATGGCAACTTGTCACATCTTCAGGAGGTCTCAAAGTACTTCAGAGCCAATTAATTTTTTTTAAGTGTAATCACTGTCGTTATGTAGGCAATTGCAGCAGTCAACTTGTGCACAGCAAGTTGCAACAAACAACAAATAAGAGGCCTGACCAGTTAATCTGTTTTCGGTGTTGCTGATTGAGGGAAGCATGTTGGCCAGGACACCGGGAAAACTCATTGCTTTTAGTTGAATAATTCATCTCATCTAAAAGGTATACCCATCTGACAGGGTAGCGCTCCCTCCATACTAAAATCAATTATTAGCCTAGATTATATGTACAAATCCTGGGAGCTCACTCACAATATTTAACATTTGGGGGAGGTAACTGCGCTATGGTTTACGTAGGTGCAATTCGTGCAATGCCTCACTTCCGGTCAGGTTTACACTTGATCTGAAAATCTATAGCCTCAATTTTAACTTGCGGCGGGAAACAAGGGTGCGGAAGGCCAATGAGGGCGGCAAACCGCCTGGCGCCCCCGGAGCATAAGGCCCATGAGATTTTAACTCCTGGGTCTCGTATACATGCCCCGACACTGACCTTTCCCGAAGTTGATGGGAATAACCAGACCGATGGCAGCAGGAGTCATGGGGGGGGTGGGGGGGAAGGGGGATGGGGGGGTGAAAACTCATCGGAAACACGATGCAAACCGCCCACCGCCATCTTAACCCTCCGGTGGCACCGTTCCCGCAGGGCAGAGGGCTTAAAGTTGACCCTTATGTTAACGGATCCGTGCATTGTTCATCCTCAACAGTAAGATTAGAAATTGTTTGTTATTCACTCTGTCTACCCACCTGCTGTAGCTGAAAGTTTTAAGGCAGTTTAGTTTATCTCAGATTTATGTATTGGAAGCAAGTTGACCTCGGGATGAGCGATCGATTTACGCTGGTCTAACTTCTGCCTGTTATGAATTCAGGGAGCAACTTTACAATGGTGAAGTAATGGCTTTCAGTTATAAAAGATATTTGCTGCTTAGCAGACTCTGCAACTGGATTACAGCAGTAAAATGTTTTGAAAAGTCAAATCTGGGACAAATTTTTGACAGATTGCACTGCTGATGCTGATGTGATAAAAGAAAGATTAGCATTTATATAGCGCCTTTCATGACCTCAAGACGTCCCAAAGTGCTTTACAGCCAACAAAGTACTTTTGAAGTGTAGTCACTGTTGTAATGTAGTGAAACGTGGCAGCCAATTTGTGCACAGCAAGATCCCACAAACAGCAATGTGATAATGACCGGATCATCTGTTTTAGTGATGTTGGTTGAGGGATAAATATTGGCCAGGATACTGCAGACTATGGAAATTACATTAATTCAAGTGAGCTAACATCAAGACAAGTGTCTATGTAGTAGTGAAGCTTCAGATTTACCCAAAATTACAGCACAAATTCATTTCAGAGTTCATTTTACGAATTCCAGGCCAAGGCTTCACCTGAGAGGAACATGCATTGAGAATTTGGGTGTGGAGGTCAGTGTTTCCCAAAGGATTTTCAACAGGATTTGCAAAAGTAACCCCATCCATGCTCAAATTATCATAGAGGAACCTCATGGTTATGATACTGGACCAGCAACCTTTCATGCATTGAATTCAATAAACCTGGGCATTTGTGGGCTACCAGCCAAAAAAAAATGACCATGAAAGCTGCCGGATTATTGTGAAAACCCAAATCGTTAACTAATGTCCTTCAGGAAAGGAAGCCGACCACCCCAGTCTGGCCTATATGTGACTCTAATCCCATCCTACGTGGTTGACTCTTAATGGCCTTAGGACAGCCAGTGATGGGCATAAATACTGCCAGTGTTCCCAAGAATTTGCAAAAACATGGACTTTGTCAGGTGAAGCTCTGCGAGTGTAAATTAATCAAATCCAGCCCCGTAGTCTCAGAAAATGCTGGAAACACTCAGCAGCATCTGTGGAGAAAGAAACAGAGTTAACATTTCAGGTCGATTCCATAATCTGTTGCTTGGGAAGTATTTCCCTGTGCATGCAAGTTCCCTGCAGACAGCATCAGATTCACATACATGAAGCTAACAGTAAAAGTCCTTTGCTGATTCTGCAAATTACAGTTTTTTTTAAACTCACTGTGCATGGTCAGATGCTCACTTGGCAATTTTCTCCCCCCTACCACTATGTAATTCATATCAGGTATTCATCATTTGCCTTTAAAAACACCTTAAAAAGAAAACAAGCTTTTTTTTCTAAACTGTTCACTAATTTTATTGAACTTTTTTATTCGATAGGAAGAAATAGTTTCAATTGCCTAAGACTGGTCAGAGAGGAATTTCCCAGTCCCCCCCCCCCCGCCCCTAAATCGGCCCGTGTGAGTGAGCTATTTTAACGGTTCGGTCTTTAATCAAAACGGCTCGTAGATGTTTAGTTCCAAAGAATAATATCTTTATTAAGAAGTTACAATAAGTAGTAAAGATGTTAAAATACAAGAATATAATTCTGTGGCAGGTGACTCACCTCCTGACTCCCCAAAGCCTTTCCACCATCTACAAGGCACAAGTCAGGAGTGTGATGGAATACTCTCCACTTGCTTGGATGAGTGCAGCTCCAACAACACTCAAGAAACTCGACACCATCCAGGACAAAGCAGCCCGCTTGATTGGCACCCCACCCACCACCCTAAACATTCACTCCCTTCACCATCGACGCACAGTGGCTGAAGTGTGTACCATCCACAGGATGCACTGAGCAACTCGACAGCACCTCCCAAACCCGCGACCTCCACCACCTAGAAGGACAAGGGCAGCAGGCACATGAGAACAACACCACCTGCACGTTCCCCTCCAAGTCACACACCATCCCGACTTGGAAATATATCGCCGTTCCTTCATCGTCGCTGGGTTAAAATCCTGGAACTCCCCACCTAACAGCACTGTGGGAGAACCTTCACCACATGGACTGCAGCGGTTCAAGAAGGCGGCTCACCACCACCTTCTCAAGGGTAATTGGGGATGGGCAATAAATGCTGGCCTCGCCAGCGACGCCCAAATCCCATGAAAGAAATAAAAATACTCTTCCAAAAATCCGTAGATACGGGGATGGTGCCAAAGGACTGGAGAATTGCAAATGTTGTTCACAACTACCCTTGTTCAAAGAAGGGTGTAAGGATAAACCCGGCAACTATAGGCCAGTCAGGTTAATCTCAGTGGTGGGGGAACTTTTAGAAACAATAATCCGGGACAGAATTAACAGTCACTTGGACGAGTATGGATTGATTAAGGAAAGCCAGCATGGATTTGTTAAGGGCAAATTGTGTTTAACTAACCTGATAGAGTTTTTTGATGAGGTAACAGAGAGGGTTGCTGAGGGCAATGCAGTTGATGTGGTGTATGTGAACTTTCAAAAGGTGTTTGATAAAGTGCCGCATGGTAGGCTTATCATCAAGATTGCAGCCCATGGAATAAAGGGGGCAGTAACAACTTGGATACAGAATTGGCTAAGTGACAGGAAACAGAGTGTAGTGGTGAATGGTTGTTTTTCGGACTGGAAGGAGGCGTACAGTGGTGTTCCCCAGGGGTCGGTGCTGGGACCACTGCTTTTCTTGATATATATTGTTGACTTGGACTTGGGTGTACAGGGCACAATTTCAAAATTTGCAGATGACACAAAACTTGGAAGGATAGTAAACAGTGAGGAGGATAGTGATAGACTTCAAGAGGAAATAGACAGGCTGATGGCATGGGCGGACACGTAGCAGATGAAATTTAACACAGAAAAATGCGGTAGGAAGGATAAGGAGAGGCAACATGAACCAGAGGGCACAACTCTAAAAGGGGTACAGGAACAGAGAGATCTGGGGATATATGTGCACAAATCATGGAAGGTGGCAGGGCAGATTGAGAAAGCGGTTAAAAAAGCATACAGAATCCTAGGCTTTATAAATAGAGGCATAGAGTACAAAAGTTTGGAAGTCACGATGAACCTTTATAAAACATTGGTTCGACCACACCTGGAGTATTGTGTCCAGTTCTGGGCACCGCACTTTAGGAACGATGTGAAAGCCTTAGAGAGGGTGCAGAAAAGATTTACTAGAATGATTCTAGGGATGAGGAGCTTTAGTTACTTAGATAGACTGGAGAAGCTGGGGTTGTTCTCCTTGGAACAGAGACGGTTGCGAGGAGATTTGATAGGGGTATTCAAAATCATGAAGGGTCTGGACAGAATAGATAGAGAGAAATTGTTCCCATTGGTGGAATGGTCAAGAACTAGAGAACATAGATTTAAGGTGATTGGCAAATGATCCAAAGGTGACATGAGGAAAAATTTTTCTACGCAGCAAGTGGTTAGGATCTGGAATGCACTGCCAGAGGGAGTGGTGGAGGCAGATTCAATCATGGCCTTCAAAAGGGAATCGGATATGTACTTGAAAGGAAAAAAATTGCAGGGCTACGGGGATAGGGCTGGGGAGTGGGACTAGCTGGATTGTTCTCGCATAGAGCCGGCGTGGACTTGATGGGCCGAATGGCCTCCTTCTGTGCTGTAACCTTTCTATGATTCTATGATTCTAGACAGTTGAAGGCACGGCTGCCAATGGAGGGGCAAAGGAATTCAGGGATGCACAAGAGTCCAGATTTGGAGGAAAGCAGAGATCTTGGAGGGTTGGAGGGCTGGAGGAGGTTACAGAGATAGGGATGGGCAAGACCATGGAGGGGTTTGAACAAAAGGGTGAGGATATTAAATTTGAGTTGTTGCTGGACCGGGAGCCAATGTAGGTCATTGAACATAGGACTGATGGGATACAGGCAGCAGAGTTTTGGATGAAATGAACTTTATGGAAGGTGCAAGATGGGAAGACGCCCAGGAGCCGGCAGATGTAGGAGAGGTTCTAAATGAATTTTTTGCATCTGTTTTCACTATGGAGAAGGACGATGTAGACATAGAAATACGGCAGGGGGACTGTGATATACTCGAACATATTAACATCGAGCGGGAGGAGGTATTGGCGATTTTAGCAGGCCTAAAAATGGATAAATCCCCAGGCCCGGACGAAATGTATCCCAGGCTACTGTGTGAGGCAAAGGAGGAGATTGCGGGGGCTCTGACACATATATTCAGAACCTCTCTGGCCACAGGGGATGTGCCAGAGGACTGGAGAACCGCTAATGTAATACCATTATTCAAGAAGGGGAGTAGGGAAAAACCGGGGAACTACAGGCCAGTGAGCCTAACATCAGTGGTAGGAAAATTATTGGAAAAAATTCTGAAGGACAAAATTAGTCTCCACTTGGAGAAGCAAGGATTAATCAGGGATAGTCAACATGGCTTTGTCAAGGGAAGATCATGTCTGACTAATTTGATTGAATTTTTTGAGGGGGTGACTAGGCGTGTGGATGAGGGTAACGCAGTGGATGTGGTATACATGGATTTCAGTAAGGCCTTCGATAAAGTCCCGCACAGGAGACTGGTCAAGAAGGTACGAGCCCATGGAATCCAGGGTGCCTTGGCACTTTGGATACAAAACTGGCTTAGTGGCAGAAGGCAGAGGGTGATGGTCGAAGGTTGTTTTTGTGACTGGAAGCCTGTGGCCAATGGGGTACCACAGGGATCGGTGCTGGGTCCCTTGCTGTTTGTGGTCTACATTAATGACTTGGATATGAATGTAAAAGGTATGATCAGTAAGTTCGCTGATGATACAAAAATTGGTAGGGTGGTAAATAGCGAGGAGGATAGCCTCAGTCTGCAGGACGATATAGATGGGTTGGTCAGATGGGCGGAAAAGTGGCAAATGGAATTTAACCCGGAAAAGTGCGAGGTGATGCACTTTGGAGGGACTAACAAGGCAAGGGAATACACAATGAATGGGAGGACCCTAGGCAAGACAGAGGGTCAGAGGGATCTTGGTGTGCAAGTTCACAGATCCCTGAAGGCGGCGGAACAGGTAGATAAGGTGGTAAAGAAGGCATATGGGATACTTGCCTTTATTAGCCGAGGCATAGAATATAAGAGCAAGGAGGTTATGATGGAGCTGTATAAAACACTGGTTAGGCCACAGCTGGAGTACTGTGTGCAGTTCTGGTCGCCACACTACAGGAAGGATGTGATCGCTTTGGAGAGGGTGCAGAGGAGATTCACCAGGATGTTACCAGGGCTGGAGTGCTTCAGCTATGAAGAGAGACTGGGAAGATTGGGTTTGTTTTCCTTGGAGCAGAGGAGGCTGAGGGGGGACATGATTGAGGTGTACAAAATTATGAGGGGCACAGATAGGATGGATACTAAGGAGCTTTTTCCCTTCGTTGAGGGTTCTATAACAAGGGGACATAGATTCAAGGTAAAAGGCGGGAGGTTTAGAGGGGATTTTAGAAAGAACTTTTTCACCCAGAGGGTGCTTGGAGTCTGGAACTCACTGTCTGAAAGGGTTGTGGAGGCAGGAACCCTCACAACATTCAAGAAGCATTTGGATGAGCACTTGAAATGCCATAGCATACAAGGCTACAGACCAAATGCTGGAATATGGGATTAGAGTAGACAGGGCTGATGGCCGGCGCGGACACGATGGGCCGAAGGGCCTCTATCCGTGCTGTATAACTCTATGACTCTATGACTCTATGACTCTATGAGAGCTTTGGAATAGTCGAATCTGGAAGTAACAAAAGCATGGTTGAGGGTTTCGTCAGCAGATGGGCTGAGGCATGGCCGGAGACGGACGATGTTATGGTCGTCTTGGTGATGGAGAGGATATGGGATCGGAAGCTCAGCTCAGGGTCAAATAGGACGCCGAGGTTGCGAACTGTCTGGTTCAGTCTCAGACAGTGGCCAGTGAGGGGGCTGGGATTGGTGGCTACGCAATGGAGGAGTTTGTGGCGGGGGACTGAAGATAATGGCTTTGGTCTTCCCAATATTTAATTGGAGGACATTTCTGCTCATCCAATACTGGATGTCGGACAAGTGGCATGAGAAATCAAAAGCAGCAGAGAGATCAATAGAGTTGATGGTGAGGTAGAACTGGGAGTCATCAGAGTACATGAAGAATCATTGTGTTTTCGGATGATGTCGCCGAGGGACAGCAGGTAGATGAGAAATAGAAGGGGGTCAAGGATAGATCCTTGGGGGACTCCAGAGGTAACGGTGCGGGAGCAGGAAGAGAAGCCATTGCAGGGGAAACGGGAAGAGAAACCATTGCAGGAGATTCCACCTTACCCAACAAATAAAGTTCATAAATAAAGCCACGCTCGGAGATATAACATTTTTTACCAAAGAAGAGTCATCTTTGACTCCTGAAGCTTGGCGGCCAGATAAGGCACTTTTACATTGAGTAGGTGCCAAGAAGAGTTAGGAAGAAACAGATTAAATGCGTCAATACATAGCTCGACAAATAATGCAAAAGGAAGGGTTTCAGAAACATTGGACAATGGGAGAAGTTCTAGGACAGGCAGAAGCTGTGCAAACAGCAAAAGCTTCACCTAAATTAGATAGGTACCAATATCCTTATAGCGAGGGTAAATAGGGAAGTGAAGGATTTCAACCCATAAGATAGAGGGGGTAGATAAGCAAACAGATAAAAAAAAAGGACATAAATAACAGAAAGATCAAATAAGAGCAGGAATGCTGTGAAGGACAGGCTTAATCTATTAAGGTGCATTGTATAGGAACGCTAGAAACATTTCCAACAAGATAATAGCTCAGGGCTGTTGCAGCAGTTGGGAACTACCATATAATAGGGATCTAAATAGGGATTTCAAAAACATGGTGAATCTCCAAAGATGCAGATGATTATGACATACTAGCATTTATTAAATTCAGGAAGGGTAAACTAAACAGGAAAGGAGGTGCAGTAGCTCTATATGTCAGGCACCATAGAAGTTTACAGCACAGGAGGCCATTAAAGCTATCCTGGCTGTATCAACTCTTTGTTAGATCAATACAAAACTAATCTCACTGCTCTGCACTTCCCACTAAACCCTGTAACGTCCTTTTCTTCAAATGTTTATCCAGTATTCCTTTAAAAGATCCACCGCCAACACCCCCCACCCCCCATCCAGAGAGTGGACACCCGAATCTGTCTTTTTTGGGACCTGGAGGCCGGCAGCCTGGAAACTGGAGCTGTTTTCAGCCCACAGCCCCCTGGCAGTATGTTAATGAGGCCACGGCCCCTGAAATGGACCGGGCCTCCTTCCGGCACTGCTGGGTGTTCAATCGGCATACTCCGCTGGCCAACTGCATGAAAACCACTCAGGGCGGGCATGGGGGTGGGGGGGGGGGGGGAGGGTGGAAACTATCCCAGAGAATTTTACAGCACCGAAGGCCATTCAGCCCACTCCATGAGGTGAGCCATTCATCACAGAGTGCGCTGCCTTTGCCTTAGTCTTTTCGGCACTTTGTTGATATGACTGGTCCAGTAAAGTTTCTGGATAGTGGTGACCTCCAAGATGTTGGTGGTTAGGGCAGATGTCTGTGCTTCCTCTTGTCTGATATGGTGACTACCTGGCACTTATGTGGTGTGAACGGTTCCTGCCACTTGTCGGCCCAAGTCCGGCTGTTATCCAAGCCCTGCTGCAGGCTGACATGAACGACTTCATTATTGTGAACGGAGGCAAACACTGTGGAATTGCCAGTAAACAACTCCACTTCTGCTCTTATGACGAAGGGCAGGTCATTGATGAAGCAGTTGAAGATGGTTGGACAAGTTCACATCCCTGAGGATTTCCTGCAGTAATGTCCTGGGGCCGTGATGATTGGCCTCCGACAACCACCACTATCTTCCTCTTGTGTCAAGTATGACTCTAGTCAGTGAAGGTTTTTTCCTTTCACCCCCGCTGACCTCAGTTTTGCTAGGGCTCCTTGGTGCCATACTCAGTCAAATGCTGCCTTGATGTTGAGAGCGACTACTCTCATCTCTCCCTTTGGCATTCAGAATGCATCCATGCCTGGATCAAGGCTATGATGAGGTCTGGAGCCAAGTGGCTCTGGTGGAACCTGAACTGAGTCTATTGCTGCGTAGGTCTCACTTGATGGCACTATTGATGACTCCTTCCATTACTTTGCTTACTTTAATACCTGTCAATAGACTTCAAAGCAATTCATTGTATGTGAATCATTTTGAGCTGCTTCTGAGGTGTTATAAGGTGCTATGTGCTAGGTGCAAGTCTGTATTCTTTCTTTCAATGATGGGTATTACTTTCTAAAAGTCTGACACCAATTCAGAATCAAAAATGTGAACAGTATTTCAAATTCTTCCATGTTTATAGTTGCTGCCTATGAGTTACAAGGAAGCAAGAACATTGTACTAAACCTTTATAAATCACTGGTTAGACCTCAGCTGGAGTATTGTGCCCAATTCTGGACTCCACACTTCAATAAGTATGTCAAGGTCTTGGAGAGGGTGCAGAAGAGATTTACTAGAATGGTGCCAGGGATGAGGGACTTCAGTTATGAGGAGAGACTGAAGAAGCTGGGATTGTTCTCCTTAGAGCAGAGAAGGTTAAGGGGAGATTTGATAGAGGGGTTCAAAATTATGTGTGAGTACATAGGAAGAAACTGTTTCCATTGGCAGAAGGGTCAGTAACCAAAGGATGTAGATTTAAGATAATTGACAAGAGAACTAGAGGAGAGATGAGGAGACTTTTTTATGCAGTGAGTTGGTATGATCTGGAATGCACTGCCTGAAAGTGTGGTGGAAGCAGATTTAATAGTGACTATCAAAAGGGAATTGGATATATAATTGAAAAGGAAATAAAATTACAGGGATATGGGGAAAGAGGCTAATTGGATAGCTCTTTCTAGGCACGACAGGCTCATCTCAGCTATATGATCCTTTGGACCCGATATTTACTGGGAGGCAGGGGGTCACATGTTTTCAGCTGGAAAACCCAGAAATGCCAGCAACGTGGGGGTCCTACCGAATTTAACAGCGGGACCGGCTGGCTACCAGGTGGGGAAGCCTGTGGTACAAGTGGGGGGTTTAGAAGATTTTTTTTATTCGTGCATGGGATGTGGGCATTGCTGGCAAGGCCAGCATTTATTACCCATCTCTTAATTACCCTTTGGCTCACCAACATCTCCTTGACAACTGAGTAGCTTGCTAGGCTATTTCATGGGCGATTAAGAATCAGCCAAATTACTGTGGGTCTGGAGTCACACATAGGCCAGACTGGGTAAGGATGGCAGGTTTCCTTTGCTAAAGGACATTAGTGAACCAGATGGGTTTTTATGACAATCCAGTAGTTTCATGGCTACTATTACTAGTTTTTTTTTAAGTCCAGATTTTATTTAATTAATTGAATTTAAATTCTCCAGCTACCGTGGTGGGATTTGAACTTGTATCGCGAGACTATTCGTCCATGCCTCTGGATTACTAGTCCAATAACATAACCACTATGCTACCGAACCCTATGGCATAGGGATCGTGGGGAGGGAGACGGATCTCCAGGAGAGGAGTCGCCTGATTGCACAGGGGTAGGCAGATTATGAATGGAGGGGGGGGTTGCAGGTTGGAAGATTACAGGGGGATTTTGGCAGATTGTGACAGAAAATTTGCTTGAGGGGCCGGGGGGGAAGCACTCTTCCTCTTCCTGGCCCACAAGCAGTGCTGGAAAAGTACTTACCTGCTGGATCCGGCAGGTCTCACCTCCCTTTAGTTGCCGGGTTTCCCGAGCCCTTAGAGTCCTTCAGAGTGGGTTACTCGAACCTCCACAAACCTACCACAGGTTAAACCAGAAATAGGCGCATTCGCGGCGGGTTGGGTTTGGGTTTCACATATTTACCGACTTAACGCCCATCCCCTCTGACCCTCTCCCGCCCGTTGTGGGAGGGTTAAAATTATCCTCAATGAGTCAATCTTTTGGCTCTGCTCATTCATAAACTGCTGAAGCTCTGATGTCATTGTTGATGACGTCATCACAAAGAATTGATTGAATTGCTTCCTGAAACTCTTCTCGGGAATTTATTTTTGAGTATCATATGGTCTAATACTTATTTGAAATCAATAGTTTTTCGGCTCTATTCTCTTTCCTTTAACTCCTCCACCTTGTTAGCTCCTCCTGCCTCTGCATTTAAAGGTCTATATTTTCCACCCAGGTTTCAGTCTGCTCTTCTATTATTTTCTAGCATCCATTCCTTCCTCTGTGAAGCACCAGAGGACGTTTTACTTCATCAAAGGCCCTACTTAAGTGTAAGATATTGTTCACCAATGGTTTTACTTTCGCGAAACGCGTACGAATTTGCAACTCTCCGCGATTCAGTGCAAGAGATGAGGTCACCAATCTGTGGCATGCTTGCATGGAATGCAATCTTCCAGAATGAATCAGGCCATACTGACTGCACAGTAAAAATCTCTATTTATACGACTCAAAAATAGACACAACACCACATGTTTTGAACAAACTATAATGATGTAATTGTTCTTTTTACATTTCTCGTTTTATGAAATGGTTAAACATTCGAAATGATGATTGAGAATATTCTGGAATTCAATGTAGTGCATCCCAGTTTCATTACCGATTTGTTTTGACTGATATATTGTGATTACTGGTTTATTAGTTGATCATTAATGTAAGTAAAAGTAAATTGCTGCCAAGCACAGAGAGCTGGCAGAAACAGAAAAAAAAAGTGCCTGGCAGGGAACCATTGCAATTATTTTTAAAAGTGAAGCTTTGTCGATATGTAGGTGTTTGTGTGTATTGGAGTGTTAATGTACTTTTAATGGGAAATGTCAGCCATAAATAGGAAAACCGTCAAGTAAATTATACTGCTTTTTTTCTTTTATCCTTTTGGAATGTAGTCAAGTATTGGTGTCACATATTCACAGAAAATGCAAATTGCCAACAATTTCTGTGCTCCAGAATTTTGAATCTGTACCAGACAGGCAATTATTCCGTTCATTTGCCACTGATCAACTGCACTTTCAGTCAAATATTGACAAGTGTGAGGTATAACATTTTGTTAGGAAGAATAAGGAGGCCACATACTACTTGGAAAATAAGAGTCTAAATGGGGTAGAGAAGCAGAGGGATCTCAGGGTAGAGATACACAAATCACTAAAAGTAATGACGCATGTTAATAAGGCCATAAAAAAAGCAAACCAAGCACTGGGGTTCATTTCTAGAGGGATAGACTTGAAAAGCAGAGAAGTTATGTTAAACTTGTATAGAACCTTGGTTAGTGAACAATTCTGGTCTCTATATCATAAAAAGGATATAGAGGCACTGGAGAAGGTGATAAAAGATTTACTAGGATGATACCAGAACTTAGAGGTTATACCCATCAGGAAAGATTGCACAGGCTGGGGCTTTTTTCTCTAGAAAAGAGAAAACTGAGGGGGTGACCTGATCGAGGTCTTTAAGATTATGAAAGGGTTTGATAGGTTAGATGTAGAGAAGATGTTTCCACTTGTGGGGGAGACCAAATCTAGGGGTCATGAATATAAGATAGTCACTAATAAATCCAACAGGAAATTCAGGAGAAGCTTCATTACCCAGAGAGCAATTAGAATGTGGAACTCGCTACCACAAGGAATAGTTGTTGGGACTGGCATAGATGCATTTAAGGGGAAGCTAGATAAAAACATGAGGGAGAAAGGAATAGGAGGGTATGCTGATTGGGTTAGATGAAGTAAAATCGTAGAATAGAACATAGAATCATAAAAAGATTATAGCACAGAAGGAGGCCATTTGGCCCATCGAGCTTGTACCGGCTCTTTGTAAGAGCAATCCAGTTAGTCCTATTCCCCCGCTCTTTCCCCGTAGCCCTGCAAATTTTTTCCCCCTTCAAGTATTTATCCAGTTCCTTTTTGAAAGCCCCAACTGAATCTGCTTCCAAAATCCTTTCAGGCAACGCATTCCAGATCATAACTACTCGTAAAAAAGTTTTTCCTCATGTCACCTTTAGTTCTTTTGCCAATCACCTTAAATTTGTGTTCTCTGGTTCTCGACCCTTCTGCCAATGGGAACAGTTTCTCTTTATTTACTTTATCTAAACCCTTTATGATTTTGTACACTTCTATCAAATCTCCTCAACCTTCTCTGCTCTAAGGAGAACAATCCCAACTTCTCCAGTCTATCCACGTAACTAAAGTCCCTCATCCCTGGAACCATTCTAGTAAATCTCTTCTGGACCATCTCTGAGGCTTTCACATCCTTCCTAAAGTACAAGAATTGGACACAATATTCCATTTGTGGCTGAACCAGTGATTTGTAAAAGGTTCAAAATAACCTTCTTGCCTTTGTACTCTAAGCCTCTATTTATAAAGCCCAGGGTCCTGTATGCTTTTTTAAAACTGCTTTCTCAACCTGTCCCACCACCTTCAATGATTTGTGCATATATACCCCCAGGTATCACTATTCCTGCACCCCCTTTTAGAATTGTACCCTATATTTATATTGCCTGTCCTCATTCTTCCTGCCAAAATGTATCACTTTGCACTTCTCTGCATTAAATTTCACCTGCCATGTGTCCGCCCATTCCACCAACCTGTCTATGTACTCCCGAAGTCTATTACTATGTTCCTCGCTGTTTACTACATTTCCAAGTTTTGTGTCATCTGCAAATTTTGAAATTGTGCCCTGAACGCCCAAGTCCAAGTTATTAACATATATCAATGCAATTGGACTTAATTAAAATATATACATTCAACAAGCTAATAATGTAAATGGTTACACTCTTGTAGGCAATTAAAAATGTTTATCTTTCAGCAGCTATCAATATTTGAATGTTACTCAAAATGAGAATCGAAAGGCAGTGCTAAAATTATAACTAAGAAGCTGCTTCCTCATGAAATAGTCACAATCTTGAAGTAATATACTTTTGAAAAATAGAAATTGCACCAAATGCTTGTGATATCAGTTCAGTAGGGAGGGAGGATGCTTGTGTGGAGCATAAACACCGGCATGGACCTGTTGGGCCGAATGGCCTGTTTCTGTGCTGTACATTCTATGTAATAAGTGAACAGTTCACGGCCAGTTAGTTGAAAAAAAAGGAGAACTGGTATCACAAGCATTTGGTGCAATTTCTATTTTTCAAAAGTATATTACTTGAAGATTGCGACTATTTCATGAGGAAGCAGTTTCTCAGTTGTAATTTTGTCCACACACAATGAAATAATTACTGTAATCTCATGTAGAGGATGAAATCCAGTGGTATTCTTCATCTCTGACAGGTGTGTCTGGAGGAAGGAAAACCGCTATGTGATTTGCAAGTAAAGAACACGGTTGAAGAGAAAAGAGCAGCACACAGTCTGGGCTACGTTCACGGAGAGCTAAAGGCCAACATAAAAGCCGCTTCAGAGGAGCCAAACAACATCTTACTAAGAAAGCTCGACAGGCTTTACGCATGGGCTGATCAGTAGCAAATGAGGTTCAATAAAGAAAGTTTGTATTTGTATAGCACCTTTCACGATCTCCGGACATCCCAAAGCACTTTACAGCCTAAGAACTACTTTTGAAGTGTGGTTATTGTTGTAATGTAGGAAATGCGGCAGCCAATTTGCGCACAGCAAGGTCCCACAAACAGCAATGTGATAATGACTAGATAATCTGTTTCAGTGATGTTGGTTGAAGGATAAATATTGTTCAGGAAACAAGGGAGACCTCTTCAAATAGTGCCAAGGATCTTTTACGTTCACCTGAGAGAGCAGACAGGGCCGCAGTTTAACACCTCATCCGAAAAACGACACCTATGACAGTGCAGCCCTTCCTCAGTTCTGCACTGAAGTATCAGCCTAGATTTTGTGCTCAAGTCTCTGGAGTGGGACTTGAACCCACAACCTTCTGACTCAGCAGAGCCACCCACTGAGCCACTGCTGACACTTAATGCAGACAAATGCAAGATATTGCATGTTGGAAGTAAAAATAGGAGGCTTCATTTATTCCAAGGGTGGGATAGAACTAAGTAAAGGAGAAGTTGAAAGAAACCTAGGGTTAGCTGTCAGCATGGACTGAATGGGCCAAATGGCCTCCTTCTGTGCTATAACCATTCTATGATTCTAAGATTTTGTTGCTCACTATGTCTAAATCCAAACAGTCCAGACAATAAAAGGTGAACAGAATGTTAGATTATATTGCCAGATCAATTGACAGCACATCCTCAGAGATTGCACTGAATCTATACAGTCCCCTGGTTAGACTGCACCTGGAATACTATGTACAGAAGTAGTCATTACAACAAAAGGGAGCCGCTGAGGCCCTAGACGCAATGCAGGAGAGAGCAGTAAGAATAATCCCTGGTGCCAGAGAGGAGAGATATGCAGAGCAACTTGACAGGCAAGGGCTTTTCAGCCTTGAAAAGAGGGGACTTTATGAAAGTACATAAGAAAGGGATAGAGAAAAAGTAAACAATACCTTCAAATACATTAGAGTGACAGGACAAAAAAAATGCAGGTTCAGGGCTGAGAAGAACAAATTTAGGACTGATCGTGGGATGTATTGCTTGATACAAAGGATATCAACAACAGGGAAGGCAATTGAGGATTCAGGATTTCTGCTTTACCTGCGCGACTCGTAAATTTTATTCCACATTTCCTAATATTTCCTCATCTGAATACGGACCATTAAATACAATCATTAGTTTCTCTTTACCTTTTGTAAGTTATGTTAAGCTACTTCTTCCTGCTCTCCATAAAAACAGCTCCGCAGAAAAGATAAGAGGATAACAAAAGAGAGCTATGGGGGTAAATTTACATCTTGGATTGCCATCCCATTGTAGAAGAATCATTCCACTGGTCTCAATGCAGTAAAAGTCAGACGGGTTCTATAACGTTATGGGCAATCCACTCCACCAAATTACTGCCCATACGGTGAAGACACACATTTACCCCAGAGGCTATTAAGGTTTGTTAGAATGCAGCATGTTCCTCAGGTAAGATATATAGTGATCGGTTGCAGTCTGGATGTAGTGTTTAAAGGGAGCCAAGTTGTACTGTCACAGTGAAAGATTGAGAAGCTGAAGCAGAATGAGTGAAAAATCTGAATACCCAATAATGTACCCATGTGTGTACTTACCTGGGAAAGTGCAGTGAGCCCACCGGATTTTAATTGAATTCTTTATTGTGAAAGTATATGGACCTCTTCCAGGAGGCCTGTAAGATAAGTTCTTTCCTCACCAAGCCCTGAACACACCACCACAGAGGGGCAAACAAGTTAATGCAAGAGGAAAGGTGTACAAGATACCATTATGTGTTCCAGGTACTGCAAGAATAGTGATTCAGCCAGTAGCATTCTAGAACCTCTTCGACCCCCTCATGCAATCAAAATCAGTCCAGGAGATCACATTATCCATTACTTATCTTTTATAAGATGCGATCTCTGCCCCGGCAAATACAGGCCAGTCAGTCTAATGTCAATGGTGGGGACACTTTTAGAGACAATAATCAAAGATAAAATTAATTGTCACTTGGAAAAATATGGGTTAATAAATGAAAGTCAGTACAAGGCAAATCGTACTTGACTAACTTGATTGAGTTCTTTGATGAAGTAACGGAGAAGGTTGATGAGGGTAGTGCGGTTGATGTTATGTATATGGACTTTCAAAAGGCGTTTGATAAAGTACCACATAATAGACTTGTTAGCAAAATTTAAGCCCGTGGGATTAAAGGGGTGGTTGCTGATTGGCCAATTACATATCCAAGGGACAGAAAGCAGAGAGTAGTGATTGGCAGTTGTTTTTCAGACTGGAGGGAAGTGCGCTGTGGTGTCCCCCAGGGGTCGGTGCTGGGACCATTGCTCTTTTTGATATATATTAATGACTAGGACTGGGTATACAGGGCATTATTTCAAAGTTTGCAGATGACACGAAACTCAGTAATGTAGTAAACAATGTGGAGGATAGTAACAGATGTCAGGAGGACATAGACAGACTGGTGAAATGGGCAGACACATGGCAGATGAAATTTAACGCAGACAAGTGTGAAGTGATTCATTTTGGTAAGAGAGGCAATATAAACTAAATGGTACAATTTTAAAGAGGGTGCAGTAACAGGGAGACCTGGGGATGTACATACACAAACTTTGAGAAGGTTGTTAAAAAGGCATACGGGATCATTGGCTTTATAAATAGAGGCATAGAGTATAAAAGCAAGGAAGTTATGCTAAACCTTTATAAAACACTAGTTAGACCCCAGCTCGAGTATTGTTGCCAATTCTGGGGACCACAATTTAGGAAGAATGTCAAGGCCTTATAGAGGGTGCAGAGGAGATTTTCTAGAATGGTATCAGGGATGAAAGACTTCAGTTACGTGGAGAGACCAGAGAAACTGGAGTTGTTCTCCTCAGAGTGGAGATGGTTAAGAGGAGATTTGATAGAGGTGTTCAAAATCATGAAGGGTTTTGATAGAGCAAATGAGGAGAAACTGTTTCCAATGGCAAAAGGGTTGGTAACCAGAGGACACAAATTTAAGGTAATTGGCAAAAGAACTAGAGGCAACATGAGGAAAAACATTTTTTACGCAGCGAGTTGTTGTGATATGGAATGCACTGCCTGAAAGAATAGTGGAAGCAAATTCAATGATAACTTTCAAAAGGGAATTGGATAAATACTTGAAGGGGGGAAAATTTGCAGGGCTACGGGGAGAAAGCAGGGGAGCGGGATTAATTGGATAGCTCTTTCAAAGAGCCGGCACAGGCACGATGGGCCCAATGACCTCCTTTTGTGCTGTATCATTGTATGACTCTATGAATTGTTACATCAAGTTACATCAAATCTACAGCACAGAAACAGGCATTCAACCCAACTGGGCTATGCCGGAGTTTATGCTCCATACGAGCTTCCTCCCACCCCTCTTCATCTAACCCTATCAGCATATCCTTCTATTCCTTTCTTCCTCATGTGCTTATCCAGCTTCCCCCAAAATGCATCTATGCTATTTACCTCAACTACACCTTGTAGGAGTAATCTCATTGAAACATAAAATTCTGACAGGGCTAGACAGACTGGATGCAGGGAGGATGTTTCCCCTGGCTGGGGGGTCCAGAACGAGGGGTCACAGTCTCAGGATACGGGGTAGGACATTTAGGACCGAGATGAGGAGAAATTTCTTCACTCAGAGGGTGGTGAACCTGTGAAATTCTCTGCCACAGAAGGCTGTGGAGGCCAAGTCACTGAATATATTTAAAAAGGAGCTAGATAGATTTCTAGACACAAAAGGCATCAAGGGGTATGGGGAGAGAGCAAGGTTATGGTATTGAGATAGAGGATCAGCCATGATCATATTGAATGGCGGAGCAGGCTCGAAGGGCCGAATGACCTACTCCTGCTCCTATTTTTTTCTATGTACTAGCGCGTTCCACATTTTTACCACTCATTGGGTAAAGAAGTTTTTCCTGCATTCCCTATTGGATTTAATAGTGACTATCTTATATTTATGACCCCTAGTTTTGGACTTCCCCACATTGTGCGTGAAAGTTTCCCTGTTCTGTGAATTAAATTCCTTAAGTCTGTAAAATGCCTTCTGCTTATGTCTAATTTGTCTCTGCACATTTTTTGATAGCCATAATGGTTTTGTTTTGCTTTCTTTTGACCATTGGGTCATAAATGGCTTAATTTTGTTTTAGAATGGTTTCAAAGACATCCCACTTATCCTCAGTATTATGTATAGGCAATAGTTTAATACCAGGAGAAAGTGCAATGTTGGCCTTCATTGCAAGAGGATTTGAGTACCGGAGCAGGGATGTCTTACTGCAGTTATACAGGGCCTTGGTGAGACCACATCTGGAGTATTATGTGCAGTTTTGGTCTCCTTATCTGAGAAAGGATGTCCTTGCCATGGAAGGAGTGCAATGAAGGTTTACCAGACTGATTCCTGGGATGGCAGGACTGACGTATGAGGAGAGATTGGGTCGACTAGGCCTATATTCACTAGAGTTTAGAAGAATGAGAGGTGATCTCATCGAAACATATAAAATTCTAACAGGACTAGACAGACTAGATGCAGTGAAGATGTTCCCAATGGCTGGGGAGTCCAGAACCAGGGGTCACAGTCTCAGGATATGGGGTATGCCATTTAGAACCGAGATGAGGAGAAATTTCTTCACTCAGAGGGTGGTGAACCTGTGGAATTCTCTACCACAGAAGGCAGTGGAGGCCAAGTCATTAGATGTATTCAAGGAGGAGATAGATATATTTCTTAATGCTAAAGGGATCAAGGAATATGGGGAAAAAGCGGGAACAGGGTACTGAGTTAGACGATCAGCCATGAATGGCGGAGCAGGCCCGAAGGGCTGAATGGCCTACACTTGCTCCTATTTTCTATGTTTCTATGTTTCTATGACTATACGTCTATGTTTAAGATGGCTGTGGGGATTGCTTCTATTCAAAATAAGTTCAGAGAAATTAAAACCTCTTCATGGTAAACTGGTGCAGAACTACAAAGAGCAGGGAGGAGAGGGGAGTAAAAATGAAAATGCACATTGAATTTCAGGTCAGACCTTACATTAATCAGTTGAAAGGAGTTTTCTAGCATAGATGCAGTGGCCATACTTGTCAGAATGCTCATTTTCAGATAGGCTGTTTACTGTTCATTCCCAGACTGATTGAGAGTACTTCATCACAATTTTCAGACACTCTCATTTGTTAAATGAAAACATACTTAAATTCACACTCTTGCGTATTGAACTTTCTCATATATGATTGAAAACTCCATGCTTATTTCTCTCATATAACCTACACTATGTTCAGAGGAAATACCTCATATTTGTGACTGTAGAAGATTAGAAAGACTCAACTGACATTGAACTTCTCCAGACTGATGAATTACTCCAAGGCCAAAGGCTATGCTGGATCTTATCTTTTAGTGATGACTCCAGTATAATACACTAGGTAGTCGCTGAGTATCTAGTCTCACATCATGAGAATTTACACCCTTCTGAGGGTTTGCAAGAATCCATAACATCGAAATCTTGAGTTATATTTTTCTCTAGTCACAATGGAATAACATAATAAAATATTGAATTGTAGATTCCAAACCTAGTACAGATATATATTCTTAATGTTTCCAAACCCATTGCTGCTATACAGTCTGTTGTGTCTCACTAATGCCAAACTTCTTATGCTACAGCAGAAACGTCACCTGTTGCTCAATGTAGGAAATTATCTGTTCCTGATGCTAAGCCTAAGTGGGTGGTTATCTTGGTTTACCCTGAATAGTAAACTAATAACAGCATAAGCAGGCCAGATGCAAACTAATTTACAACTTGTCAAATACATCAAAAAGAAAACAAACAAATGCAGGAGCTTTGATATTTCAAACTTTTTTTTAAAAAAAGTTGATTATTCTTTTTATACATTGAACACGATCCTTGTCCACCTCTATAGTGGCAGAGAATTGTGAATAATTTAGTTGTGTCTTCCTTTACTGTTTCTGTGTCAACTCTCGAAACTTCAAATTGTGTCTACAGATCAAAGGTTCATTGTAGGTTGCTGGAACTCTAGGGTTCTTCATGGTCTAATGATCATAATCAAGTCTTTCACATGAGATGTTAAACAGAAATTCTGCTACCTCAGATGGCTGTAAAATATCCTATGTCTCTATTCAAATAAGAGCAAGAGAGATTACTTAGCCAACAGTTGTCCCTCAACTAAAACCAAATGAACAAATCATTTTTTTTATTCGTTCATGGGACATGGGCGTCACTGGCAAGGCCGGCATTTATTGCCCATCCCGAATTGCCCTTGAGAAGGTGGTGGTGAACCGTTTTCTTGAACCGCTGCAGTCCGTGTGGTGACGGTTCTCCCACAGTGCTGTTAGGAAGGGAGTTCCAGGATTTTGACCCAGCAACGATGAAGGAACGGCGATATATTTCCAAGTTGGGATGGTGTGTGACTTGGAGGGGAACGTGCAGGTGGTGTTGTTCCCATGTGCCTGCTGCTTTTGTCCTTCTAGGTGGTAGAGGTCGTGGGTTTGGGAGGTGCTGTCGAAGAAGCCTTGGCGAGTTGCTGCAGTGCATCCTGTGGATGGTACACACTGCAGCCACTGTGCGCGGGTGGTGAAGGGAGTGAATGTTTAGGGTGGTGGATGGGGTGCTAGTCAAGCGGGCTGCTTTGTCCTGGATAGTGTCGAGCTTCTTGAGTGTTATTGGAGCTGCACTCATCCGAGCAAGTGGAAGTATTCCATCACACTCCTGACTTGTGCCTTGTAAATGGTGGAAAGGCTTTGGGGACTCAGGAGGTGAGTCACTCACCACAGAATACCCAGCCTCTGACCTGCTCTTGTAGCTCCAGTATTTATGTGGCGGGTCCAGTTAAGTTTCTGGTCAATGGTGACCCCCAGGATGTTGACAGTGGGGATTCGGCGATGGTAATGCCGTTGAATGTCAAGGAGAGGTGGTTAGATTCTCTCTTGTTGGAAATGGTCATTGCCTGGTACTTGTCTGGCGTAAATGTTACTTGCCACTTATCAGCCCAAGCCTGGATGTTGTCCAGGACTTGCTGAATGCGGGCTCGGACTGCTTCATTACCTGAGGGGTTGCGAATGGAACTGAACACTGTGTAATCATCAGCGAAC
The DNA here is from genome assembly GCF_035084215.1 of Heptranchias perlo. Lineage (NCBI taxonomy): Eukaryota > Metazoa > Chordata > Chondrichthyes > Hexanchiformes > Hexanchidae > Heptranchias > Heptranchias perlo. The sequence continues at coordinate 15,531,071 of NC_090328.1, forward strand.
ATCCCCGTTTCTGACCATATGATGGAGGGAAGGTCATTGATGAAGCAGCTGAAGATGGTTGGGCCTAAGACGCTGCCCTGAGGAACTCCTGCAGCAATATCCTGGGGCTGAGATAATTGGCCTCCAAAAACCACTACCATCTTACTTTGTTATCAGTATGACTCCAGCCACTGGAGAGTTTTCCTCCTGATTCTCACTGACTTCAATTTTACTAGGGCTCCTTGGTGCCACACTCGGTCAAATGCTGCCTTGATGTCAAGGGCAGTCACTCTCTCCTCACCTCTGGAATTCAGCTCTTTTGTCCATGTTTGGACCAAGGCTGTAATGAGGTCTGGAGCTGAGTGGTCCTGGCAGAACCCAAACTGAGCATCAGTGAGCAGGTTATTGGTGAGTAAGTGGCTCTTGATAGCACTGTCAATGACACCTTCCATCACTTTGCTGATGATTGAGAGTAGATTGATGGGGCGGTAATTGGCCGGATTGGATTTGTCGTGCTTTTTGTGGACAGGAAATACCTGGGCAACTTAGCACATTGTCGGGTAGATGCCAGTGTTGTAGCTGTACTGAAACAGTTTGGCTAGAGGTGCAGCTAGTTCTGGAGCATAAGTCTTCAGCACTACAGCCGAGATGTTGTTAGGGCCCATAGCCTTTGCTGTATCCAGTGCACTCAGCCGTTTCTTGATATCAAGTGGAGTGAATCGAATTGGCTGAAGACTGGCTTCTGTGATGGTGGGGATATCGGGAGGAGGCCGAGATGGATCATCTACTCGACACTTCTGGCTGAAGATGGTTGCAAATGCTTCAGCCTTGTCTTTTGCACTCACATGCTGGACTCTGTCATCATTGAAGATGGAGATGTTTACAGAGCCTCCTCCTCCAGCCAGTTATTTAATTGTCTACCACCATTCACAACTGGAGGTGGCAGGACTGCATAGCTGATTGCTGTTTGTGAGAGCTTATTGTGTACAATTTGACTGCTGAGTTTGCCGGCAAAACACCAGTGACAACTCTTCAAAAGTAAATTATTGGCTGTGAAGCATTATGAGACGATCTGAGGATGTGAAAGGTAATATATAAATGCAAGTTCTTTCTTAACAGAGGTGTTAACCAGGTTTTAGAGAGGAATTTGAAATGAGCAGCGACTGTAACTTCCAAAGTAAGAAAGAACTTTCATTAAAATAGCACAATGTCATTTCTCAGGATTGCTTCACAACCAATTAGTTACTTTTGAAGCATGGTGGCTGATGTTATGTCGACCAACGCAGCAGGTAATTTGTGACTGCAACATCCCACAAACAGCAATGACATAAATTACCAGTTAATCTGTTTTTGGCAGTAATGGTTAAGTGAGGAATATTGGCCAGGACAATGGGAGAATTCCTTACTCTCCTTGAGATCATTTCATGGGATCTTTTACATCTACTTGAACCATTGGAATGAACTGTGGGGTCTTAGTTTAGCATTGCACCCGAAAAATGAGATTCTATCTTTATATGTCTGGGTTTTTTTCTAAATAGTAACATTGGAGCACTTTATATAACAGTTGTTAACAAGTTTAATTTTTAACTAATATGAGTATGAAAACAGTACTTTCCAATCACTGCTATTAGCCCTTGTATGACTCCTATTTCATGCTCAAGACTTCCTTCTTTCCTCTTTTGATTGGCTTTCACTTCATACATATTCAACGCATGATGATGAAATTATAGAAGCACTGGTACAGCAGAGATACGATAATAAAAACCTTCTTTGGCCTTCTGTCAACAAAGGTGATACCATCTGCTTGCCAATTAAGAAGTGCTGTAGAAAAATATCCTCATAAGCTCCTGGAGAGATCTCAAAAAAATAATTCATCAGCTCACATTAGACACACTAGAACTGCCTTAGTCTCCCGTCTTCAAATCAAGAGCTATGAGGTCTCGAAGTAGCAGTGAGCTTGATTAGTTTTCCTTATCCACAAGGTTTATTCAATGCAGCATCCAATCTGTAGAAGCAATATCCAGGCAGGTATAATGATCGCCAGTGTGTTAGCACATTACTCCAAATCATTTTGACAGGTTTCTGTTCGGAGTGTAATTATTGCTCAAATTCTATGAGATCATGCGTGATATTTCCTGAAAAATTCCTGTTTACAATTAATATTTCTCACAATGTTTCCAGCAAGGCTATATGTGTATATTATCTAGACTTAATTGATTATTTATTCCTTCGTATGAAGTTTTCTGATGGAATACCTTGAACAGAGGTTGAGGAGAAACTAAATGTTATGTCACTGCCCTTAGAATACTGCAGAATATTCATTCACTTGCTATAATATTGTAACAAATTGTGTGTCACAATATGTTGTTCACCACAGTTCAGGGAAATATTAATCTGTATTCTGACAAGAATTAGTGCTCTCTAACTTTACCAAATATTCTAGTTGTTGTGGCCCCGTCCATGCTGGTACTCCAGGCGAACAATTAAGGCATGCAGTGCGTAACAATGTGATGCATGTCACAAAGTAATGGAAAGAATCCACTGGAAGGTCTCTGGCCAAGATTATATATTGCCCAGTGCATTAAGCATGGAGACAGACTAGCTGAATAGTAGTATGAGTTACCAAAAGTCTCTTTTCTCTCTAGTTTCCTCCCTTTAATCTTGTCCTGAAGGCAGCAGCTCACGCTAGGTTATGGGCTCCAGATACAATGGAAGCTCTCCAGTGTTTTTATCTCTTTAGCGTGGAACTGATTTTCACTTAGTGAATCTCTTTCATGTAAATCACAATGTTATATTATTTTGCTGCCAACTGCATGATATGTTTCAGGCTTTAGAGAGCACTGTCTAATAAATTTGCTGTTGGATATAACATGGATAGATAGTTACAGTCTTGACTTGAATGGCTGACTGGTGTAGTGGGTTTCAAATATTGTATAGAGGAGCACGATTTATAGATTCAATAATGAGTATTTCATGAAAACAGAAATTCATAGACCCTAACAATCACATAGCAGCAGATTACACCACTGTGTAAAAACAGTGCAGATTTGAACTAACTTAACAAAGGCCATGAGTAAAATCCACGGCCCACCTACAACAGTCGATTCCCAATTAATACACTAAAGTCGCAGGAGAGTCCTGACTGACATTTGCACTCCAGCTTATCTTGGAGGTACATTTTGTTCAGCCAAAGAAGGAAAGTTGCTGGAGGGTCATTTCCAACTCTGTTGAACTGTGCCTCTGAGCAGTGGTATTCGTGGAGGTGTCTGTAGGCAACTTGCGTTAATGGAGTTTGACTTCTCCCATATTAAGAATGATTTAACCAAGGCAAGCCAAACAACTAAACCAGCCAAACAGCTCATTCGTCCCTCGTCACAGGAGATTTTTTTTTAAATGTTGTGTGAGGAATGTCAATATTGCATTAAAAGAATCTATTTTCATTGAGGACTCTTAGATCAGGTATAACATTGTGAGATACAGAATAAAGCTCTTTCTAAAACGAAAGAAAAAAAGAAAGACTTGCATTTATATAACCCTTCTCACAACCTCAGGGCATCCCAAAGCGCTTTACAGCCAATGAAGTAACTGAAATGTAGTCACTGTTTCATTGTCGGGACTACTCTGACCCAAATCACTGCCTTAACCACCACCTCAAAATAACAGTACCGACTTCAATGATGGGACATTTTTCGATTTCCCACACTAGGCATACTTTTGATCTCTCTGAGCGATGTTGCCAATTTTTGTGAACGTTATGCAGATATAATTTCCGCCCAGGACCTGTGTTTACTAGAAATTTGGTTACGGTTGACCAAAATTTATTCAGGTTGCACATTCACAGTCAACATAGGGATAAGAAGCTAATGCCATCACACAAGCTGGATTTCAAACCAGGCAGTAAAATTGAAAAACAAAACAAACTATAAGGAAAATAAGGAATTGGAAATGTATTTTTCCATATTTAATCCTTTAGCTTCAATTAAAGCTTCACCCCAAACCTTCTCCTAATTAACAGTTATTTTCTGAATAATTCATATGCATGTTCATTTGCTCAATTCAATGATACATTATTCCAAAATTAACAACCCAGCACTAATTTAAAATTGCGATGATTTTTACAGGCAAATATATGCACAGTACATTTTTCTAACACAAAATGAAGTAATAAATTGATTCTTTAGTGACAACTACAGAAGTCTCATCACAAAAGAGAAAAAGAAACCTGCTCAATTCTTGGAAGGTTTGACCTTATGTGGCATCACTGCGAGAGTTAATAAGTATGAATGAGAAAAAGAAACATCATAATCCTGAGAGAGAGAGAGAAATGGAGAGGGAGACACTGACAGATGCTGGGAGACACTGATGATGTCTGACATTAAGAAAACATTAAGGAACCATATATGTTTGCAGCGCAGAAGGAGGCCATTAACATTAACAACAGCAAATTGTATTTATATAGCGCCTTTAACGTAGTAAAACATCCCAAGGCACTTCACAGGAGTGTTATCAAACAAAATTTAACACAGAGCCACATAAGGAGATATTAGGACAGGTGACCAACGAGGTAGGTTTTAAGAAGAGTCTTAAAGGAGGAAAGAGAGGTAGAGAGGCGGAGGGGTTTAGGGAGAGAATTCTAGAGTTAAGGGCCTAGGCAGCTGAAGGCACGGCCGCCAATGGAGGAGCGATGAAAATCGGGGATGTGCAAGAGGCCAGAATTGGAGGAGCACAGAGATCTCACAGGGTTGTAGGGCTGGAGGAGGTTTCAGAGATAGGGAGGAGTGAGGCCATAGAGGGATTTGAAAACAAGGATGAGAATTTTAAAATTGAGGCATTGCTGGACCGGGAACCAATGTGGGTCAGTGAGCATGGGGGTGATGGGTGAACGGGGACTTGGTGTGAGTTAGGATATGGCAGCAGTATTTGGATGAGCTCTAGTTTCCAGAGGGTGCAAGGTGGGAATCCAGCCGGGATAGCATTGGAATAGTCAAGTTTAGAGGTAACAAACCCAGCATCAATCCAAAGCTAATCTCATTGCATCAGTCTCCTCACAAAGCCCTGTATCTTCAAATATTTATCCAGTTTTCCCTTAAAATATGCAATGGTCTCTGCGTCAACCACTCTTTGTGGTAAAGCATCCCATTCTCCAATGACCCTTTGTGTAAAGAAATTTGTCATAACCTCTCTCCTTACACTCTTAGTGACTATTTTAAATTGATGACCCTCGTCACTGATTCCCCAACCAGTGGAAATTGTCTTTCCCTATTCACTCTATCAAAACCCTTCATAATTTAAAAAACTCAATTGAATCTTCGCTTCGGCTTCTGTGCTCCAGTCAAAATTAGTCCCAGGACCTCTCTTCATAACTATAGTTTCCCATCCTGGTGAATCTACTATGTACATTCTCTATGGCTTTAATGTCCTTTCTATATTGGAGCACCCAGAACTGCACATATTACACCAATTGTGGCCTAACCAATGTTTTGGATGAAAGTAAGAGCCTGAACTAACGGACATAATGGGCATGATTTTAGCTGGGAGCCGGGTGCCCAGCGCATCCGTAGATATTTGCGTGGGGAACCCGGAAGCCAAATGAGTGCGTTGCAATCTGCGATCGCAGCTCAATTGAAGGTAAGTGTTTGTTCTTCCGGGGTTCTACGCACCAGGCAACCAGATTGACAGGCTGGCTCCCTGTCGGGAGAGAAAGGAAGCATGAATCGGAGAAGGGGGAGGGAAAGAGAGAGAAATCGTGGGCTGTAAATAATTTTTAAATGATTAAAAAAGAACAGAAAAGCTAAAATAGAGTATATCATTTACAAATAACAAGACTAAAGTTTAAACAGCAGAATTAATGAAAAAACATGAGAAAAAAGAAAAGAGTGGGGAAGTCAATGTGTATTTTAATAGTTTATAGTAATATTAGAGTGATAACATTACAGCTAATATCTGAGCAGCTTTAACACTAATATTAAAGCTTGTTTCACTATCGCTATGTGTGAGTTGAAATCTGAAAACAAATGGTTAGCTCAGGAGCTTGAAGTTCCAGTGCTTTTGGCATCAAACAGTCCAATAACTGTTGGGGCTTCCCCAGTGATCAATCTTTATTGGAAATACTACAAATGTTAAAAACTGGTGGCTGGGATTAAAGGTATTTCAGGGATAAATTATAATTTGTGGAATCATTTTTGATAAGGAAAGGAGAAAGTACAAGTAATGAAAGGATGCTGGGATTGGAGGAATACTTTACTGTAAGAGAGGCATAATGGGAGAGAGTGAAGGGAGAGGTAGAAAAACAGCAGAAAGAGAGAGAAGGCAAAAATAAATAAAGGAAGATTCAGAAAAGAAGTATGAGGCAGGTTATTGTGTGAAATTAAAGAAAGTAGCAGTAAGGAGGGGAATGGCAAAGGGTGAGACACTGGAAGAAATTGGAGGGGTTGGGGGGACATGGACGACATTGGGTGGGCCTTGTAGATGGGGGGGGGTCTAGCATCGGAGGGGTGTCCAGCATCGGGGGGGGGGTGGGTCGGCTGATCGAGGGAGTCCAATCACGCTAAGTGAGTTTGTTGGGCCTGGATGAAACACTCCTGCTCCTCAGGGCCCACAAGTAGTGCAATAAAGGCACTCACCTCATGGATCCGGCCCTTCTCCCCTGCTTTCACCTGACGTGAATCACAACGATGGGAAACCCGATACACAAGAAATTAAATGACTCAACTATTTCAATGAAGTGCATTGCCCCTTTAAGTATTGGCCGGCTTAAGTGGGGGTAGGTCTTCTGGGTGTCAGTGGTGCGGGCCCATCCTAACACGCCTGGGTCAAACCCGGAAGTGGGCGCATTGGAGCCCGGGATGCAGTCCTGTTCCAAAAAGCTGCTCCTTTAACCTCCCACCCACCCCCAACCCACCCATTCTTGGGGGTTAAAATTACCCCCAATGTATATGAACGGAAGGAAGCTGAGTGCATCCCTTCCCCTGCCCCCGCTCAGAACAGGGAGGAAATATTATTGGCGGCTTATGGGGAGAGCTAAAGAGGGAGACAAATTGATTACTTTAATTTGAATTATAAACCTTCAAATTGATATATGACAGTAAACAAAAAGAGTTCAATGGAAGTGAAAATAGGGAGAGATGTAAAACTGGCTGCCAATTCACTGTTACCTGTTTTACACTATCGCACAAAGTCAAAATCTACATCAGTGAGTCAAGACCAAGTGTAGTCTTCAGATGAAGCAGGGTTAAAGGTTGGTGAATAATTGGGCCACATTGACATAATTCAGTCCCCTTTAATGGTGTATTGCATTGAATGACCGTATCATTGAATCAGAAAAAGTAGCTCAATTAAAACCCTAGCTGAGCAGATCTGTAACAGTGCTGTCTGACATTTGGAGAATATTTAGCATAAAGCATTGTCAGGGAGAATCTGCCTTTCTTCCATCAAAGATCTTGACAGAGGGTTGTTAAAATGAACTTCCAGCAACCAGAGACAACAAATCCATTTTAATTGGCGTACAGTAACAGGTGAATCTACTATGCTGACCCAGAAAAAACAAAGCCTGCTTTTGTGTCGTTAATACTGATCTCCACTTTAATTATTATCTGTTGCTATTAGTTCAAATAAGTCTGTGAAACTTTCATTATCATTCAACTTGTTTCACATTTTCTTATGGTGCTGTATCCAGTGCCGATAAATTCAGCTCAGGTTTGCAGCTGATAGAACTGTTCACGAGATCTCTATTACTTGTATTGATCCATGCTAACTGTAATACAAATCAAGGCAAACACATCTTCCATCCTTTGTTACTTTTGCCCTGCTGATGTGAACCAGAATTTCACGCACAATGCAACTTCTATTATATTGATTCTCCCCAAATAGCTCAATTGTTGCAATCAGCAGTGGAATGTGTAATGCCTCACCTCGAAACATCATTTGCTTCTCATCGTTATGCAGGTTGTCATGAAAGCATGATGTTGAGCAGACTTCAAAAGGGATATAAATATCACAATCCTTAGAAGTACTGACTGCAGCTCTAACATTGTTTTTAGTTACATCCTTCTTATTTGTACCACCTATATCGAAAGCTGCTGAAGGATCAAATTCTCAGCTGTAAAATTAATCTACAATGATAGCTCCGATTGAAATTGGATCTTAGCCCTAAGACTGTGCTTAGGTCCAGGGGAAACTCCTGTGTCCCGAGGCTGACCAGTTTTGACAAGGTACCAAACAATAGGCTATTGGAGAGAATTAAGGGATATTGAATTAGGGGGAAGGTAGCAAATTGGATTAAAAACTGTGTGAGAAGGGAGGAAACAGAGATTAGAAGTTAAGGGTAGTTTCTCAGAGTGAGTAGTGGTGTCCCACAGGAGTCTGTTCTGGTATCACTTCTGTTCGCTATGTACATCAACGATTTGGATATAGAGAGCCATGTCCAAATTTGAAAACAATTTTACAACACCAAGTTATAGTCCAGCAATTTTATTTTAAATTTTGAAGATTAACCTAAAATAAGAGGAAGATTAACCTAAAATAAGAGGCGTTGTAATGAATTCCGAGGACCAAAGGACACAGCAGGATATTGATGAGATTGTGGAACGGGAAGATGAAATTCAATATCAGTGAATGTGAGGTGGTACATTTTGGTAAAAAAACGTAGTCATTATACTTTGAATTGGGAGAGGCTGGGCGATTTGGAAGAGCAGAAGGATTTGAAGTCAAGATCCACAAGACCTTAAAAGCAGCACCTCAAGTGAAAAAGGCCATTAAAAAAAGCTAATGGAATACTGAGTTTTAAGGCAAGCCAGATAGAATAGAAAAGTCAAGATGTAACAGTGAATCCATATAAACCTTTTGTAAACCTTGTGTATGACCACAGTTGGAGTACTGTGTACAGTTTTAGACTGCACATTACAGGAAGGATGTTGAGGTAATAGAGGGTACAGCTCAGATTCACTAGGATGCTGCCTGGCATGAGGATATGTAAATGAGAAGAAAGATTTGTAAAACCGGTACTGTTCTCATTAGAACACAGGAGGTTACATTGGTTCGGCCTCAGCTGGAGTTTTGTGTTCAATTCTAGGCACCACACTTTAGGAAGGATGTCAAGGCCTTAGAGAAAGTGCAGAAGAGCTTTACAAGAATGGTACCAGGGATGAGGGACTTCAGTTAGGTGGAGAGACTGGAGAGTCTGGAATTGTTCTCCTTAGAACAGAGATGGTTAAGGTGAGATTTGAAAGCGATCTTCAAAATCATGAACGGTTTTGACAGAGTAAATAAGGAGAAACTGTGGGAGAAGTTGTCGGTAACCAAAGGACACAGATTTAAAGTGACCGGCAAAAGAGCCTGTGGTGACATGAGGAAACATATTTTTATGCAGCGAGTTGTAATGCAATTGAATGCCTAAAAGAGTGGTGGAAGCAGATTCAATGGTAACTTTCAAAAGGGAATTGGATAAATACTTGAAGGGAAAAAATTTACAGGACTATGTGGAAAGAGCAGGAGAATGGGACGAATTGGATAGCTCTTTCAAAGAGCCGGCACAGGCACGGTGTGCCGAATGGCCTCCTCCTGTACTGTACCTATGAACATACGAATTAAGAGCAGGCGTAGGCCATTCAGCCCCTCAAGCCTGCTCTGCCATTTGATAAGATCATGGCTGATCTGATTGTGACCTCAACCCTACTTTCCTGTCCACCTCCTATAACCTTTGACTCCCTTGTTAATCAGGAATCTATCTAACTCAGCCTTAAAAATATTCAATGACCCTGCCTCCACCACTCTCTGGGGAAGGGAGCACCCCATCTTAAATCGGAGACCCCTTATTTTTAAACTGTGGCCCTAGTTCTAGTCTCTCCCACAAGGGGAAACATCCTCTCAGCATCTAACCCTTCTAGTCCCCTCAGGATCTTATATGTTTCAACAAGATCATCTCTCATTCTTCTAAACTCCAATGTATACAGGCCCAACTTGTCCAACATTTCCTCATAAGATAACCCCCTCATCCCAGGAATCAGTCGAGTGAACCTTCTCTGAACCGCCTCTAAAGCAATTATGTCCTTTCTTAAATAAGGAGACCAAAACTGCACACAGTATTCTAGATGTGGTCTCACCAATGCCCTGTACAACCATAGCAAAACATCTCTACTTTTATATTCCATTCCCCTTGCAATAAATGACAACATTCCATTTGCCTTCCTAATCACTTGCTGTACCTGCATACTAACTTTTTGTGATTCATGTACTAGGACACCCAGATCCCTCTATACCTCAGGGTTCTGCAATCTCTCTCCATTTAAATTATATATTGCTTTTCTATTCCTCCTGCCAAAGTGGACAAGTTCACATTTTCCCACATTATACTCCATCTGCCAAATTTTTACCCATTCACTTAACCTATCTATATCCCTTTGCAGACTCCTTATGTCCTCTTCACAACTTACTTTCCTACCTACCTTTGTGCCATCAGCAAATTTAGCAACCATACATTTGGTCACTTCATCCAAGTCATTGATATAGATTGTAAATAGTTGAGGCCCAAGCACTGATCCCTGTGGCACTCCACTCATTACATCTTGCCAACCTGAAAAAGACCCATTTATGCCTACTCTCTGTTTGCTGTTAGCTAACCAATCCTTTATCCATGCTAATATGTTACCCCCTGCACCATGAGCACTTATTTTGTGCAGTAACCTTTGATGTGGCACCTTGTCAAAAGCCTTCTGGAAATCCAAGTACATCACATCCATAGAATCCCCTTTATCCACGTTGCTAGTTACTTCCTCAAAGAACTCTAATAAATTAGTCAAACACGATTTCCCTTTACTACTATGATAGTATGATTAACAGGTAATTCGATAGAGGTATGTAAAATTATGAAGGGATGGAACAGAGTGGGTAGAAACAAACTGTTTCCAGGGATTGGCGGGGTACGGAATGAGGGTGACGTAGATGTAACATTAAAAGTGAGCTTTAGGAAACTTTTTCACACATAGGGAAGTTGTGGAATGCACTGCCAGGGTTAGTGATTGAAGCAGAGACCATGGGCTCAATTTTAAAAGGCCGGCGGGAAGAGTGCGGAGGTGGGTGATTTGCGGGCGCCAAACCTGGAAGGGAAGTACGCGGGTTGCAATGCGATCGCAACCTTAATGAGGCCAATTAAAGCCTCTTCCGGGTTTGGTGCCCGGCAGTCAGCCTGATTGATAGGCTGGCTGCCAGCAGCAGCTGCACATCAGAGGACGGTGGGGGGAGAAAGTGAGAGAGACAGATCTCATTGGCCATTGGGAGAGAGATTGGAGGGAGGGAAACATCGGACATGGGGGGTGGTGCAAGTGACATCGGATGTCGGAGTGGGGGATGGAGATGACATCTTTGGAAGGTATGTTTATTTATTTTTAACAATGTGAAATGTAATTTTATTTAATTTATTTAGTCTATTTTTCACTGATCCAGCCCCTCACATCTGGTTTCACCAGGCGTGAATCGGAAGCCGTGGGAAAGCTGCCCAGGTAAATTCAAAATCGTTTTAACTGCCCAAAAGGCAAAAAATAAACTACCTTAAGTACCTTAATGAGGTGCGTTTGCTGCTTTAAATATCGTCCCGTCAGTTTTAATTGCCGGCGGGACTTCCGGGTTCGGGAACAGCGTGCGCACCCAGATGACTCTGGGTCAAACGCGGAAGTTGGCAGGTTGGAGCCGGGATTCGTTCCCGCTCCGGATTTCTCCGATTTTCTTTGCCCCCAGTGCACCTGGATTTGGCTTTTAAAATTGAGCCCCATGGGACCGATTTTCATCTTCCATGCGCCTCAATTTGGGGCACTAATCGGATGGTAGAGGTCAGAAAGTCCAGTAAAACTTAGTTCCACCGGAATCCCGTTGGTTTGAGGCCCGTTCCATCTTCCGGTAGGGCCTTGAGGCGGGAGTCTGGAAGCTCCCACCCAAAGCAGGGCATGCAAAAGGTGCTGGGGGAAGGGTTCTACCCATTTTCCAGCCCATGGGTGTGCTGAGTGGCGAGTCTCTGCGATCACGTGAACAGGCAGGAGCAGCACGCGCCCCACCCCCACGGGCGCGATCAAAATTTCTAGGCCGTTGTGTCTAATTTTAGACTTGTTTTTACTCACTGAGGTGGTGTGGTGCTGGTCACAGCCTGATGTTGTCTGTTCACTGTTCATCACAATATAGAAGCCTAAGATTCTAGTGACCCCGCAAGATAAGCTATGTTGCTGGTAGCATTACACTCAAGCTTTTACCTCCACTGTAGGATGACATTCTTCAGCTCTTATTGAAAAACTCTGTTTAATTATTTACTCCAGTTGCAGAATATTCTATAATGTATGGCAACACTGCAAACAGTTCTGGTTGGATTTGGGGAAAATTTTATGAAATTTCTAGGGGAAATTACCGTAACATGTAAAAGATAAGGCCTTTCTATTGATGTTGATTGATCTAGAAACATTTTTTTTTTACATAGTGCGGTAAATGATTTCTGCAAAGACCGTTGAGGCTAAAAAGGCTTAAAGAGTGTTTTTTCATTGAAAGTAGATGAGGAAAACGTAATCAAGTGGAGAGTGGTTTTCATCTCCACCCTTTAAAATGAGCATACAGAGGGGGAAAAATTACCCTAAATACTTTTAATTGTGAGTTTTATCCCTTTTCTGTCTTGTAAATGAACAGAATGTAGGAATAACAGTATGTGGATAAGAAAGATTAAAAGATCCCGTACTCAGTGAATGTATTTCTATCCTGCTGGGCCGTATGTTGTACAGTGCACCAAGTGAATTGCCTGCAGAGTGCCAGGTGTTTGGTGTTAAAATAAATTGCTTGGTTCCTTTAACTGTGGCTGCCACTTAACCTTAACCTGAGGTAAAGGCACATGGTAATGTAATGTTGATTAACCTTGCACACAACGGGTACTGGAGATGCAGAATTCTCCCCCCCCAAAAACCTGTGGATGTTTGGTCAATTGAAATTTTCAAGACAGAGATCGATAGATTTTTGTTAGATGAAGGTATCAAGGGATATGGGGCTTGATGGCCTACTTCTGTTTCTATGTCCCTATTTAACTCCTGAAAAGAAGAACTGAATAACTATCCGGCTGGGAATGGAACAGAAAGTTTTCAGAAACCTTTCATAGAACATAATAGCTTCTATACTAGAATAGCCAAAATGTAACCAACCATGAGTGAATAATGGCGCTGTGGGGAAAGGCTAGATATACTGGAGTATTAAAAAATGTTCTTTACAAACTTTCTCTCTTTTCCATTTCTTCTGAAGATGTCGACTACTTGTTGGGCTATGGCCCCATCGGCACCAAATGTGCTGCATCACTTCACCCATTGGTCATTATTTAGTTGTGAACCTTGACATGAGAGTCAGCAGGCTAATGGACTTTGGGAAGCATCACAGTCCAGCCAAATCCTGTGCTCATCTGGGAGGAATTCTGTTCCCTTTTCTCCATTTGCATTATGGTTATGTCTCAATCCATGACTAAGTAATTAAAATCTCCAAGAACAACAATTTCCTTGTCCCTACTCATCCCACTGATCTATCTAATCAGATAGATTCCCTCTATCATTGCCCTCCCACAATTAGGGGGTCTGTAGTACAACCCTACTAATGCATACTTACCATTTTTTCCCATCTTTGATCTTTAACCATATTGAGTCTGTCTGAATTTCTATTTTGAGTACATCAGTGTTTCAGAACATATATTCCTTCCTTCACCAACATTGCCTCTCCTCCTCCTTATTTCCCTATTCTGTGGATGCTGCCTGGGACCTGCATGAGGTGGTATTGGTGGCCTCTGACCAGCTGCACCTTGATGCAGTAGAACACCTTTCTGATAAATGCAGGTCATTGCATTGTGCCTGGGGTTGGGGGAGTGGGGAGGAGCAGAATGAGCACAAGGGAGTCAACAGTCACCTCTTATATGTTTAGAAATCAGCACTCTGATGAATTGGGTATCTCTGTCATGGCACCGTTGCTAGGTTAATGCAAATGAAGACGTTGGCCCTGCTGAAATGATTCGCTGCATCTGTAGTCAGAAAATTAAATGATTGCGCTGAGGTCCACGACAGCGGCCTGAAAGAAGTCATAAGCCTGTGGTCACAGTGCTGGCCACCAGCAGTGCCGGCTTTATGTTCACAATTGGCTTCTGGTGGTGCTGTTCTGTGACTGCCTCCGTGCTAAACTTGGGCCTACAGTAGAGTTGCCAACTTTGATTGAATGTATTCCTGGAGGATTCATTACATGACCTTCTGCCTCCAAATCCCCCGCTCCCATCACTGGTCATCCAATACTTCCATCTTAACGATGCACCATCTTCCCACAGCCAATTGGAAAGCAAAAAGACCCATCACTACTCACTACCCGATCTTGGCTGTCATTCATCAGCCTTTTTCCCCATCTCCAATATTTTAATGACTAATAAACAGAAGTGCTCAAAGAAAATGAAAAAAAAAATCACATTTTTTTTCTCTTGGGTTGCTTAGCAGTGTCCTGAAGATTTATCTTCAATTCCTGGAGACTCCAGGCCAATCCTGCAGGGTTGGCAACCCTAGCCTCCAGAGGCAGTACTCCTCACTCATTGCCAAATAGCTGTTCCTGCACCTGTGTGTACAATGGGTATCATAGCAGCAGATGTGCACAGCACCTCTGGTGTCACCTGCCATCTCTGACATCCCTTTCAGACCCCCCCCCCCCCCCCCGCTTATCCTCCTGGACTAAATCAAACAACGTGAGCACCGAAAGCAATCCCCGCTCGTGTGAGCTTTCTGATCACATAAACCGATTGACTTGACTGCAATCCCTCTCGTTCCCACCATGCAAGAACTTGCTGAGCTCTAAAGTGCAATTCATGTGGGTGAGGTTCGTGCTTCACACATGCAACAGAAATTTTGTGGGCTTCCGCCTTAACAACCAGTAATTCTCCCATCTGGAGAGATGCAGAATGCACAGTACGTGCACCACAGTGTATTGCCAGCTTAAAGTAAAAGAAAGGAAGACGTGCATTTAAAAAGCACCTTTCACAACCTCAGGATGTCCCTAAGCCCTTTACAGCCAATGAAGCACTTATGAAGTGTAGTCAATGTTGTAATGTAGTAAACGCAGCAGCCAATTTGCTCCCAGCAAGGAACCAGAAACAGCAATGTGATAATGACGAGATAATCTGTTTTATTGATGTGGATTGAGAGATAAATATTGGCCAGGACACCGGGAAGAACTCCCCTGCTCTTCTTTGAAATAGCGTCATAGGATCTTTTACTTCCACCAGAGAGAGGGCAGACTGGGCCTTGGTTTAAGGTCCCTTCCGAAAGACGGCACTTCCGACAGTGCAGCATACCCTCAGTACTGCACTGGGAGTGTCAGCCCAGATTATGGGCATGATTTTGACCGTGAGCCGGAAAGGGAGTGGGGGGAGTGTAGGGGGGCAGATTTTCGGGTGCGAAACCCGGAAGGTAAGAAGGTAAATTGCGACCGCGACCTTAATGAAGTCAACAAACTTTATCTTCCGGACTTCACGCCCAGCAACCTGCTTGATTGACAGGCTAGCTGGCTGTTGGGCTGGATGGCCCATGGTAGCAGGCTGCAGCCGGGGATTGGAGGGAGGGAGAGAGGGATCATGGCCTGGGGAAGAGATCAGGCGGCTGGGGAGCACATTGGAAGCCTGGGGAGAAGATTGGGGGGCCGGGGAGAATATCGGAGGGCCAGGGAGAAGAATGGGGGCCGGGGAGGACATAGGAGGGCCGGGGAGAAGATTGGGGGGCCGGGGAGAATATCAGAGGGCCAGGGAGAAGAATGGGGGGCCAGCGAGAACATCGGAGGGCCAGGGAGAAGAATGGGGGCCAGGGAGGACATAAGAGGGCCGGGGAGAAGATCGGGCGGCCGGGGAGAATATCGGAGGGCCAGGGAGAAGATTGGGGGGCCAGGGAGAACATCGGAGGGCCAGGGAGAAGATCGGGGGGCCGGGAGTTGGAGATCGGATGATCTGATGCCGGGACAGGTTGGAGGTCGCTGGAGGTCGGGTGAAGAGTTGGAGGTAGGTGGGGGAGCCATCATCTGCGGGGATGGTCCACCATGTTGGGGGTCCACTATTGGGGGGGGGGGCGGTGTGGGGAAGCCGATCGCGGAGGTCCTGTCTGCCAGGTGAGCTTGTTGGGCCCGGATGAAGCAGTCCTGCTCCTCCAGGCCCACAAGCAGTGTAATAAAGACACTCACCTCAAGGACCCGGCCCTTCCTGCCTGCTTTCACCTGATGTGAATCGGAAGCGATGGGAAACCCAAACAAGTAAGGTTAAATTCACTTAAGTTTTCCAATATACAAAGAATTAAGTACCTCAAGTATCTCAAAGAGGTACATTGGCCCTTTAAGTATCGGTCCACCGGCTTAAAATGGGGGCGGGACTTCCTGGTGTCCGCTGTGCACATGCATACAAATCTGCCTGGGTTAAACCCAAAAGTGAGCGAGTTGGGGTCAAGATGCGGTCCCACTCCGAAAAGCTTTTATTTTAACCTCCCACCCACCCCCAACCCACCCGTTCTTGGGGGTTAAAATTACCCTGGATATCTCTGGAGTGGGACTTAAACCCACAACCTTCTGACTCAGAGGCAAGAGTGTTACCCACTGAGCCACAGCTCACATCTACAGCAATTTGATGAGAGGCATTTGTCGGGTGAGAATTGCATGGATTCAGGCCCCCTCCCCCACCCCCAAAATTGCTAGCCGACATTGCATATTTGCCACTAATATAATACCTTCATTCCAACAGCAATTTTATAGACTAATATAACAAGCTTTAGGAAATGAAATAGTACAGCATGCGCCTTGGGTTTATTTTTCAGCATTTACCTCATTATATTTTGATATAATATGGATAGATGGTTTCTAGAAACATCAATTATTCACAAGCCTAGCCTATAACATAACTGTAATTCTCTTTAGCAGGGCTCATAACTGGTCGTGCTACACCGTAGCAGCTCTCCTCTTAATATTATTCAATAAATTATTACGTAACTCAGCCACCGCTTGAATTTAAAATAAGCCTGAGCACATTCCAGAATCTTTCAAGGCTCTTCTGAAGGACTGTCAGTTAATGTGACAAGCCTTTTTTTTAAAAAAAACATTACTGAAAGGACAATTCTTCTATATAAAAAAACAAGTATTGCCATTTGGCTTTAACCAGTTAGAGGCAGGTCAACCAAACAATGGGACTCATTTTCATCACTTAAGGACAGGAGGTGGTACAAAATCGATGAAACCTGTTGTTGCCAGACTGCACATTGCTCTTTTATGCATGTTCTTGATATTACATTATTTTCTTTCAGACCAGACAAGGTGCTATACAAATTGCATGCAATTTGACAACGTTGGAAGCTAGAATGAGCTCAAGAGAACGCCCTGCAGAAATTTTGCCCCAGTGATAATGCAGCGCCCCGCCCCCTCAGATCTGCCCTGAAGTGTCAGCCCAGATTGCACGCTAAATGGGGCTTGGACCCACAAACTTTTGACTCTACGTATTAGCATGCTTACCTTTTAATGATGTGGAGATGCCGGTGATGGACTGGGGTTGACAATTGTAAACAATTTTACAACACCAAGTTATAGTCCAGCAATTTTATTTTAAATTCACAAGCTTTCGGAGGCTACCTCCTTCGTCAGGTGAACGATGTGAAATTTAAAATAAAATTGCTGGACTATAACTTGGTGTTGTAAAATTGTTTACAATTACCTTTTAATGGGCTTTGAAGAGTAAGCAATTTGTAAATATTTTCATGTCTAATTATTTAGAATTACTTTTTGATATTTTGGAACGCTCTTCAAGTGTAGCCTTAAAATTGATCAAAATGCTTCTTATGCATTATCAGCCAATGAAAATGGAATGCTTTTAAGAACATTCACAGGATTCCTCTGAGGCATTGGTGGCCGAGAGGCAAATTAGGAAAAAAACAGCATTAAACATGCATTAACCTCGTTAAGAGTTTGTTAATGCCTCTAAGAGCCATATCAAAGGGAAATTTTGGGAAAATTGAGGTTGAGCATTCTTTTCAGAACTTCTAATGAAACCAGACCTTACTATTGGAAAGAATGAACAACTTGTGCTAGTTTCAGCACTGCACTGACTACCATTAGCTAAGAATGGCTAACCATCCTTGAACTCAACATCCTTGAACCCCCACATGATAACGACAACAACAAAAAACTTGCATTTATTTGGCACTTTTAACGTAGTAAAACGTCCCAAGCACTTCACAGGACCGTTATCAGACAAAATTTGACACCGAGCCACATAAGGAGATATTAGCACAGGTGACCAAAAGCTTAGTCAAAGAGGTAGGTTTTAAGGAGCAACTGAAAGGAGAAGAGGCAGAGAGGAGGAGAGGAATTTGTGAGGAAATTCCAGAGCTTGAAGCCTAGGCAGCTGAAGGCACGGCCACCAATGGTGCCAATGGTGGGGTGAAGGAAATCAGGGATGCACAAAAGGCCAGAATTGGAGGAACGCAGAGATCTTGGAAGGTTGTGGGGCCGGAAAAGATTACAGAGATAGGGAGAGTCGAGGCCATGGAGTGACTTGAACACAGGGATGAGAATTTTAAATTTGATTCTAAAAAGACCCCCCATCCCCCCATATTATATTAGTTCACACACTGAAGTTACCACTAACTTGCCAGCTGTATCGTTAACTGACTCTTTTCAATCATGGGGTTGAATGTCGATGGGGATTCTCCCAATGGTCCACCTTAACATTACCGGATGGTCTGCAGAAACTCCAGAGAAATGGTGTAAAGCCCCGGGGTAATTAACAGTGCATACATTTTTGAAAGAGTTAATCCCCAGTTATGATCATAGGCTCCAGTTGTAGACTTCAGCTGTACGTTCGCAAGTAAGCCAATCATTCTTAGTTTGGAGAGCCGGCATCTATTTATAAATTATAGAATCATATAGCACAGAAGGCAACCATTCGGCCCATCGTGCCTGTGCCGGCTCCAACACCACTGTCCCAGAGCAATGAATGCAGGCTTGCCAGCATCAGTCACATCCAGAGAACAATTTTTTAAAAATCACAACCACTTGATGCACAGCAAGATCCCACAAACAGCAATGAGATGAAGGACTGCTAACTCTGTTTTTCACTGTTTTGGGTGCTTCTGCTTCCAATTCATATATTTTTAGTATGGGAATTAAAATTAAGTCCAAGCCAGCAAATATTATTTCAACATAATAAGAATTCATGACACAAGATCAGCATAGCAAATAAAAAGAAAATGTAATAAATGGATGGATTAATTCCTTCATCGGCAATGAATCAAAATCCTGAAATTTCCTACCTAACACCATTATGGGGTCACCTTCACCAGAAGAACTGCAGCGGTTCAAGAAGAAGGCCCACTACCACCTTCTCAAAGCAACCAGGGATGGGCAATAAATCTAGCCTTGCTAGCATTACCCACGTCCCATGAACAAACCAAAAGAAAGATTTGCCAGTGACGTTCCCTTGGTAATATTCCCACTTCCTGCTCCCAAGAGGAGCCTTGCCCGTTGTCAGGGCACTTCAGAAATGATCAAAAGTTAACACACCTTCTTGTGCCGTGCGACGTTATCGTAGAACGTTACAGCGCAGTGGGCGGTGTATGCTGGCGACCAGCGATCAGGAGCGGGAATCCTGCCCCATGTTTCACTCCTGATCCTGTCGTAGCATCCTCAAGGCTGTCTCGGCAGCAAGAGGCAAACTTGGCACAAGGCTGAGACTGAACCTGGGTTCCTGGTCTATAGGAGTCAGCTACTCACTGGAAAATCACACTGAGAAATCGGCTTCATTAAGTCAACCTACCTGAATCGGGAAAAACTAAAACAATTTACATTGCTTCATCATACACAAGTAATAACTAATGTGATATCAGCATTCATCTAAAATGTTGAACGCCTAGAGTATGTTAATGGAGGTGAAAGTTAAATATGGGTTTTAAACCCCCTTGCGGAGATTTCAATCAGCCTCAATCTAACTGCCTTCGGTAATTATCTCCACCCACATGCACTAATTAAAAATTCTTAACCCGTTCTTCCACCTTCACAGGTAGAGATATTAGGAGCCATTTGTGCAGAGGAATGGCTCTGATTTATACACCCTTTAGATTCGATCACTGTTGATGATCAAATTTAAAATACTCTCCACTTGCCTGGATGAGTGCAGCTCCAACAACACTCAAGAAGCTCGACACCATCCAAGATAAAGCAGCCCGCTTGATTGGCACCCCATCCACCACCCTAAACATTCACTCCCTTCACCACCAGCGCACTGTGGCTGCAGTGTGCACCATCCACAGGATGCACTGCAGCAACTCGGCAAGGCTTCTTCGACAGCACCTCCCAAACCCGCAACCTCTACCACCTAGAAGGACAAGGGCAGCAGGCACATGGGAACAACACCACCTGCACGTTCCCCTCCAAGTCACACACCATCCCGACTTGGAAATATATCGCCGTTCCTTCATTATCGCTGGGTCAAAATCCTGAAACTCCCTTCCTAACAGCACTGTGGGAGAACCTTCACCACACGGACTGCAGCGGTTCAAGAAGGCGGCTCACCACCACCTTCTCGAGGGCAATTAGGGATGGGCAATAAATGCCGGCCTCGCCAGCGACGCCCACATCCCATGAACGAATTTTTAAAAATGTACATATCAGAAGCTCAAGAGTTAGGAATACCAGAAGGATACATTTCTGAGACACTGGAACTATCGGTCATAGTTTTGTCAGTTCCCAGCTGGCCTGTTGGATCGAACAACATGTGGAGGTGAGGTCCTGTATCTGATAAGGAAGGTGGGGGCCAGGTAAAAATGACATGGAGCAACTCCTCCCGTTTTGACTCACACTGAGCCGTCTGATTACACGCGGCTCCATTAATTCCCACAGTGGAGAGATACATGGCCGAAGCTGGAGGGAGGAAAGATGGCCGTACAACCACAGAACTTTGGTGAAGGGGAAAAATGGGTTCAGATGAAGAGAGAGAGTAAATAAAGCAAGATGCAACAGGTGTAAATATCCACCTTTCCAGTTCTATTGTTTCAAATTCAGAAAATCATTTTCTTGGTTTCTGTCTTGATGCATTGAGATAGATTTTAACCCCCTCCCCCACCCCCACCCAGTGTCAATGGTGCAGAGGGTTAAGATGGTGGTGGGGGGTGGGGGATGGGGGGGTCGCGCAGCGGTTCCCGACATGTTCCTGCCCTCCCTCCCCACCATTTTAACTTACCTGAGAGAACACGCACAGGAGGGGCGCCCGCCCACGGCAAGCAGGAGCCTGCTTCACATTGGTTGGACGATGCCGGATAACGTCCTCGAAATTTTAACGGCCGGATTCGGGAGGCCCTCACCGGGCCACCCACGATAGCTGACCCATGGCGGGAGTCGCGGAGTGGTCAGAAGAGGCCACGGTAAGTTTAAAAACCTAACATTTCAGTGGAATCCTTGTGAGCAAGGAGGAGCAAGAGTGAACAAGGAGTCTTTGGGTCTCCCCAGTCTCGGCCTTACCTCTCCCTCCCAGAGCTGATATCGGCTTCCAACTCCCTACCTCTCCAACGCTAACCTTATGCCTGGGATCGTTCCTTCGGATCCTGACATCCTCGGACTCCCAACCTGATTTTTGCTCCCACCCACCGTCCCTGGATTATTTAAATGAGGCCCGGGAGTTAAAATGGCCCGGGCCTCACGCTCAGCTTCCAGTGGGGGTTTTCCCGCCCTGCACCCTCGCCTGCCCCAAACATGCCCCCAGTTAAAACTGACCCCAAATGTGTCAGTGCTGACTGTTTGATCAGCTTATTGTTGAGGAAACTTTCCCAGCCAGCTGTGAGAATTGTGGTAAAATCTTGCTACCACCGAGGGTTAAAATGGTGATGGTGCTGATAGATACGACTGCAATGAAAATTTTACCCTTCACAGTTCCCTCCAGACAGAGATGAGGCTCGCGATACAAAGTAGAGATCACAATCATCTACTGACATATTAACATGCAATGGGGGTAGATCTTGACTTTGAACGATGATGTGAAACGAACCAACTGCAAGTTGGCAGCCCGTTTTATATCTCCCCCCATTTTTAGCTCTTTTGACTCCAATGGAAATAAAAATGGGGAGAGATGTAAAACGGGCTGCCGACTCGCTATCCCCCGTTTTACACTATCGCACACAGTCAAAATGACATCCAATTTTGCTTTCCATGGGACAAAACTAAAGTTGCAACTGATAAGACATCAAAAATGTTTTTGTTTTTGTTTCTAATTCACGTGTTATTGTACCCCTGCCACACATTGGCATGAACATGAAGTATTGAACAACGTTTGCATGCTGACTTTATAAAGTGCTATCTTTCCCTTTAACTTCCCGGTGTATAATTATCAATGCAGGATTATATGTTCATGGTCCCTAAAGCTACATTTGTAACACACAAAGAACAAAATCTGTCAATTAGAATAACAACCACCCATCTAATGTGGGCAGAATATTACCAATGTTTTTAAACAGTTATGCAAAGGGATTGTTTTTACTGAATCATTACAATTGCTTCAGCAAATCATTCAATGCACCTGGAAAGCAAATTAAATTTGCAGCACTCACTCATTCCTCCCCCCCCCCGTTCCTGACTTTAGATAAAATTAAATGTAAATTGTCCGGAAGCCTGCAAGGATCAAGAAACCTGTGCCTGCCTGTATGGCTTTTTGTTTTGCCCAACCATTAGAGATAGGTAAACTGATCCAAAGGCGCATAAAGGTGGTAACACCTTTTCAAAAAACTTTGTGCAAGATTGAAATTGCACAGGATCCATTTGGAGGTACCCTTTATGGTGGTCTCCAGAAAATGTAAGGAGGAAATTTCCTTTGGTCGCTGTACATCAATGACATTATAAATGTGATGTGGAGATGCCGGTGATGGACTGGGGTTGACAAATGTACAGAATCTTACAACACCAGGTTATAGTCCAACAATTTTATTTGAAAATCACAAGCTTTCGGAGGCTTTCTCCTTCGTCAGGTGAATGTGGAAATCCTTGAATGTTTCACATTTATATTCAGAGAACAATACCTGGTGATTACAGATAATCTTTCCAACTGCCCGTTGTCAAGGCAATCAAAGTGTTCAGACAGAGAGGTGTTACCTACAGGACCACCGAATATACAAACGGCCAGAACACAAAACAGAGAGAGAGGGAGAAACATCCGAAAGGAAGAGAAAGACAGAAAATGACCCGTTGTATTAAAAACAGATAACTTTTATTCGCTGGTGGGGTTACGTGTAGCGTGACATGAACCCAAGATCCCGGTTGAGGCCGTCCTCATGGGTGCGGAACTTGGCTATCAATTTCTGCTCGACGATTTTGCATTGTCGTGTGTCTCGAAGGCCACCTTGGAGAACGATTACCCGAAGATCGGTGGCTGAATGTCCTTGACTGCTGAAGTGTTCCCCGACGGGGAGGGAACCCTCCTGTCTGGCGATTGTTGCGCGGTGTCCGTTCATCCGTTGTCGCTGTGTCTGCATGGTCTCGCCAATGTACCATGCTCCGGGGCATCCTTTCCTGCAACGTATGAGGTAGACAACGTTGGCCGAGTCACAGGAGTATGAACCATGTACCTGGTGGGTGGTGTCCTCTTGTGTGATGGTGGTATCTGTGTTGATGATCTGGCATGTCTTGCAGAGGTTGCCGTGGCAGGGTTGTGTGGTGTCGTGGACGCTGTTCTCCTGAAAGCTGGGTAATTTGCTGCGAACGATGGTCTGTTTGAGGTTGGGTGGCTGTTTGAAGGCAAGTAGTGGAGGTGTGGGGATGGCCTTAGCGAGGTGTTCGTCGTCATCCATGACATGTTGAAGGCTGTGGAGAACATGGCGTAGTTTCTCCGCTCCGGGGAAATACTGGACGACGAAGGGTACTCTGTTGGTTGCGTCCTGTGTTAGTCTTCTGAGGAGGTCCATGCGATTTTTCACTGTGGCCCGTCGGAACTGTCGATCGACGAGTCGAGCGTCATATCCCGTTCTTACGAGGGCGTCTTTCAGCATCTGTAGGTGTCCATCGCGTTCCTCCTCGTCTGAGCAGATCCTATGTATTCGCAGGGCCTGTCCATAGGGGATGGCCTCTTTGACGTGGTTAGGGTTGAAGCTGGAAAAGTGGAGCATCGTGAGGTTGTCCGTGGGCTTGCGGTAGAGTGAGGTGCTGAGGTGCCCGTCTTTGATGGAGATTCGTGTGTCCAAGAAAGAAACCGATTCTGAGGAGTAGTCCATGGTGAGCTTGATGGACACCGGACACCGCGCAACAATCGCCAGACAGGAGGGTTCCCTCCCAGTCGGGGAACACTTCAGCAGTCAAGGACATTCAGCCACCGACCTTCGGGTAAGCGTTCTCCAAGGCGGCCTTCGAAACACACGACAACGCAAAATCGTCGAGCAGAAATTGATAGCCAAGTTTCGCACCCATGAGGACGGCCTCAACCGGGATCTTGGGTTCATGTCACGCTACATGTAATCCCACCAGCGAATAAAAGTTATCTGTTTTTAATACAACTGGTCATTTTCTGTCTTTCTCTTCCTTTCGGATGTTTCTCCCTCTCTCTGTTTTGTGTTCTGGCCATTTGTATATTCGGTGGTCCCGTAGGTAACACCTCTCTGTCTGAACACTTTGATTGCCTTGACAACGGGCAGTTGGAAAGATTATCTGTAATCACCAGGTATTGTTCTCTGAATATAAATGCGAAACGTTCAAGGATTTCCACATTCACCTGATGAAGGAGAAAACCTCCAAAAGCTTGTGATTTTCAAATAAAATTGTTGGACTATAACCTGGTGTTGTAAGATTCTGTACATTATAAATGTGGTAGGAGGATTTTTTTATTACTCATTCTTGGGATGTGGGCGTCGCTGGCAGGGCCAGCATTTATTGCCCATCCCTAGTTGCCCTTGAGAAGGTGGTAGTGAGTCTTCTTCTTGAACTGCTGCAGTCCATGTGGTGAAGGTGCTGCCACAATGCTATTCAGTAGGGAGTTCCAGGATTTTGACCCAGCGACGATGAAGGAACGGCGATATATTTCCAAGTTAGGATGACGTGTGACTTGGAGGGGAACGTGCAGGTGGTGTTGTTCCCACGTGCCTGCTGCCCTTGTCTTTCTAGGTGGTAGAGGTTGCGGTTTTGGGAGGTGCTGTCAAAGAAGCCTTGGCCAGCCACTGCAGTTCATCCTATAGATAGTACACACTGCAGCCACAGTACACCGATGGTGCAGGGAGTGGATGTTTAAGATGGTGGATGGGCTGACAATCAAGCAGACTGCTTTGTTCAGGATGGTGTCGAGCTTCTTGAGTGTTGTTGCAGCTGGACTCATGCAGGCAAGTGGAGATTGTTCCATCCTCCTGACTTATGCCTTGCAGGTGGTGAAGAGGCTTTGGGGAGTCAGGAGTTGAGCCACTCGCTGCAGAATACCCAGCCTCTGACCAATTTGCATATTGAAAGAAGAACCCCAGTGGCTTTGAGCGGATGTCCTTTCCACCTGTAATTTAAAGTTGCAGACAGCCAGATCGGGGCGGAAGTAAATTGGGAAAGTCTCCCGTTCCATTTTAACTGCCTACCCCACAAACCCCCCTACCACCCCCCAGCCTGGTTTCTGCTGGGCGGTGGATCATAAAATTAACCCAATGTGTCAGTGACATTGTAAATATAGAAAGAAGAATACCTTTGGTAGTTGTGTTATTATTGCTGTCCAGCAATATTAAAAATGTGGCAGGAAATAAGAAACATAGGAAATCCTCCTGCTATATTTTCCATGTTGTTAGCACATAGCAACCAGAGGAAATTTTATACCCGAGTGTCAGCCGTGGCTCAGTGGAAGCACTCTTGCCTCTGAGGCAGAAAGTTATAGGTCCATAGTCCCACTCCAGATACTCGAGCACAAAATCTAGGCTGACACCCCAGGGCAGTACTGAGGGAGTGCTGGACTGTTGGTGACGCCGTCTTTTGGATGATGTTAAACAGAGGCTTCCACTGCCCTTTCAGGTAGACCTAAAAGTTCCCACAGCACCATTTGAAGAAGAGGAATTTTCCCCAGTGTCCTGGCCAATATTTACCCCTCAACCAACATCAGTTAAAAAAAACAGATTGTCTACTCATTATCTCATTGCTGTTTGTGGGACCTTGCTGTGCACAAATTGGCGGCCTGGTTTCCTACATTACAACAGTGACTACACTTCAAAAGTACTTCATTGGCTGTAAAGCGCTTTGGGACATCCCGAGGTCTTGAAAGGTCCTATATAAATGCAATTCTTTCTTCAAAAAATGATATTTTTCTTACCATTTTAGGATTAAATTGTAGCCGATGTGTTATATGTTACTGGCAGATTCTATGGACCAAATTGCCGATTTATGGGCTGGAACACATTATGTAACATTCTTTGTTACTTTTAGAATATTCCTGGCAGCTTCCTTCTTACAAAATTTCTTTTACCCGTTGACATATATCCTTTGGGAAATGCAGTAAAGAATGAGGCTGTTTTATTCATGTGCATGTACACAGTCCAATTAACAGTGTCAAACCTATTTACAAACAAAATAGACATCTGTTGTGGTCATTCTATAACGGACTATTCGCTTTCTAAAAAAATACAACTTGATGCTGTGTTGTAACCCAACACTGGAGAAAGTGCAAAAATGATTTACAAGGATGGCACCAGAACGGAGAGGGTACAACCATCAGGGAAGATTAAACAGGCTAGGGCTCTATTCTCTGCAAAAGAGGAGAGGTGACCTGTTAGATGTCTTTTAAATTATGAAGAGGTTCTCTAGGGTAGACGTAAAGAAAATGTTTCCACATGTGCAGGAGTCCAAAAGTAGAGGTCATAAATATAAAATTGTCGCTAATAGATCCAATATGGAATTCAGAAAAAACTTCTTTACCCAGGGAGTGGTGAGAATGTGGAACTTACTTTCACAAGGTGTATTTGAGGTAAATTGCACAGATGCATTTAAGGGGAAGCTAGATAAGCACATGAGGAAGAAAGGAATAGAAGGATATGTTGATGGGGTGAAATGAAATAAGGTGGGAGGAGGCTTGTGCGAGGCATAAACACTGGCATAGACCTGTTGGGCCGAATGGCCTGTTTCTGTGCTGCAAAATTCTATGTAGTTTCCAGACGGTAGAAAGTGAAAGGTTTATTATTGATTAAGGCTGGAAAAATAAAAGATCAATTAATCCTCCAGGTAGGGATATTAAAAGAAATAAGTGAGGAAATTGCAGTTGACTTTGTTATAAACTTTCAAAACTTGCTGAATTCTGGGATAGCAGTAGAGCTTTGGAAAGTAGCAATCCTTATTTCATTATTCAGAAAAGGAGGACCAAGTAACCACAGGCCAGAGAATAGAACCTCAGTTGTGTGAAAGTTGCTAGAATCCATCATCAGGGACAGAGTACTTAGAAAAGTGCGAGCTGATTAGAGAGAAATGGCACGGTTTAGCAAATAGAGAGTCATATCTAACTAACAGAATAAAATCTTTTAACATAGTTACTGAGGCGGTGGATAGAGAAGATTCAATGGATATTTGGGAGGTTTCGCACAAGAGCACACCAGCTGAAAATTGAGAAGCATGGAACTGGTAGCAAATTTGTGGCACAGATAAGAAATTGCTTGGGAACTGCAGATAGTTGGGATAAAGGGGACATCTTTGGACTGATGAGCAGTGACAAGTAGTGGCCTTCTGGGATTTTTGCTGGCGCTCCAAGTTTGCAGATGATGCTAAGAGATATAAGGGCCAATTCTGCACTCCCAGCAGAGAACACATCCTGGGAATGTGAGCACAGAGCCCATGATTATTTCATCCATTCATTTTAATGAACGTAAAAGGACAGGCTGGAGGCTCATGAATTCCCACCATGCATTCCCTGTGAGTGCCACTGTGCACTGGGAGCATAGGATCAGTCGCAAAATTAACTGTCAAGAGGAGAGCAGAAAATTGAAAATTGACAATGATACACTAAACCGTGCGGTGTAACTGTACAGTTTTTCTTTTTTGCCTTTTTAGAATCAGACAAGGAGGAACAATCAGTCAGAGGCAAAAAACAATTCTCTTGGTAAACTTTAGCAATGTTTTTATTAGTGCGTAATTTTGGTCAACAACAGTTAATCATAATACAACCTTTGTATGGAGATTTTCAATGCTCAAGAAGGAGGCTTGACCAGACCTGTAGTCTTTGAGTGGTTTGCTTCTTGACGACTTCTGTCTTCTCAGGCGGTAGTTTCTCACCGTTGACTGCAGCAACCGAAGTGATACATTTTGGTAAGAAAACGAGCAGAGGCAATATAAACTAAAGGGTACAGAACTAGCCAAACTGTTCCAGTACAGCTACAACACTGGCATCTACCCGACAATGTGGAAAATTGCCCAGGTATGTCCTATCCACAAAAAACAGGACAAATCCAATCTGGCCAATTACCGCCCCATCAGTCTACTCTCAATCATCAGCAAAGTGATGGAAGGTGTCGTCGACAGTGCTATCAAGCATCACATACTCACCAATAACCTGCTCACCGATGCTCAGTTTGGGTTCTGACAGGACCACTCGGCTCCTGACCTCATTACAGCCTTGGTCCAAACAAGGACAAAAGAGCTGAATTACAGAGGTGAGGTGAGAGTGACTGCCCTTGACATCAAAGCAGCATTTGACAGAGTGTAGCATCAAGGAGCCCTAGTAAAATTGAAGTCAATTGGAATCAGGGGGAAAACTCTCCAGTGGTTGGAGTCATACCTAGCACAAAGGAAGATGGTAGTGGTTGTTGAAGGCCAATCATCTCAGCCCCAGGACATTGCTGCAGGAGTTCCTCAGGGCAGTGTCCTCAGCCCAATCATCTTCAGCTGCTTCATCAATGACCTTCCCTCCATTGTAAGGTCAGAAATGGGGATGTTCGCTGATGATTGCACAGTGTTCAGTTCCATTCGCAACACCTCAGATAATGAAGCAGTCCATGCCCGCGTGCAGCAAGACCTGGACAACATCCAGGCTTGGGCTGATAAGTGGCAAGTAACATTCACACCAGACAAGTGACAGGCAATGACCATCTCCAACAAGAGAGAGTCTAACCACCTCCCCTTGACATTCAACGGCATTACCAACGCTGATACCCCCATCATCAACTACACGAGCAGGTCAGAGGCTGGGTATTCTGCGGCGAGTGACTCACCTCCTGACTCCCCAAAGCCTTTCCACCATCTATAAGGCACAAGTCAGGAGTGTGATGGAATACTCTCCACTTGCCTGGATGAGTGCAGCTCCAACAACACTCAAGAAGCTCAACACCATCCAGGACAAAGCAGCCCGCTTGATTGGCACCCCATCCACCTAGCTAAACATTCACTCCCTTCACCACTGGCGCACCGTGGCTGCAGTGTGTACCATCCACAGCATGCACTGCAGCAACTCGCCAAGGCTTCTTTGACAGCACCTCCCAAACCCGCGACCACTACCACCTAGAAGGACAAGAGCAGCAGGTACATGGGAACAACACCACCTGCACATTCCCTTCCAAGTCACACACCATCCCGACTTGGAAATATATCGCCATTCCTTCATCGTCGCTGGGTCAAAATCCTGGAACTTCCTACCTAACAGCACTGTGGGAGAACCTTCACCACATGGACTGTAGCAGTTCAAGAAGGTGACTCACCACCATCTTCTCAAGGGCAATTAGGGATGGGCAATAAATGCCGGCCTTAACAGCGACGCCACCATCCCAGGAGCAAATGAAAAAAAAGGAACAGAGAGACCTAAGTGCATATGTGCAAAAATTGCTAAAGGTGGCAGGGCAGGTTGAGAAAGCAGTTAAAAAAGCATATGGGATCCTGTGCTTTATAAATAGAGGCATAGAGTACAAAAGCAAGGAAGTTATGATGAACCTTTATAAAACACTGGTTCGACCATAACTGGAATATTGTGTCCAGTTCTGGGCACCGCACTTTAGGAAGGACGTGAAGGCCTTGGAGAGGGTGCAGAAAAGATTTACTAGAATGGTTCCAGGGCTGAGGGGCTTCAGTTACATTGATAGACTGGAGAAGCTGGGGTTCTTCTCGTTAGAGCAGAGAAGGTTGAGAGGAGATTTGATAGAGGTGTTCAAAATCATGAAGGGTCTAGACAGAATAGATAGAGAGAAGCTGTTCCCACTGGCAAAAGGGTCGAGAACCAGAGGACACAGATTTAAGGTAATTGGCAAAAGAATCAAAGACGACATGAGGAAAGACTTCTTTGCTCAGCGAGTGGTTATGATCTGGAATGTGCTGCCTGAAAGGGTGTTGGAGGAAGATTCAATCATGGCTTTCAAAAGAGAATTGGATAAGTACTTGAAGGAAAAAAAATTGCAGGGCCACGGAGAAAGAGTGGGGGAGTGGCACTAGCTGGATTGGTCTTGCAGAGAGCAGGCACGGGCTCGACGGGCCAAATGGCCTCCTTCTGTGCTGTAGCCATTCTATGATTCTATGATTCTAAGGGAAGTCAACGTCCTTATGTCCACATTTAAGTGCATGCTCGGTACATGGGCACTCACAGGAACTCCTCCCACTCCAACCATGTGTCCTTGTTCACCTGCCTTTGTGGTTCGTTTATCCTGTTTGTGCGTGGCCTGGTCAACCGTTGGTTTTGCTGAGTTCCTGATAAGTCCATGAACCCCTCCGACAGGCTGGAGGTGAGGATGGAGAAAGCACGGGAGAAGGGATTAAGGAGGTGGTTGGTCGTAGAGATAAGAGTTTTTCAGCATAGTTCCAACTAAATTTATACACACGTGCACTTCCTTACCTGGTTGAAGATGGATGGTCTGACGATGGGTTAACTTTTTCCTGGTAGTTCAACTGTCCTTTTTTCCAGTGGTCAACGTTTCACTTGTAAACAAGTCCAGAATTCAACAGTTCTCTCCATCAGTCCGCATCGATGATTTTATGTCAAGTTCTATGAGCAAAAGACCCCATAATTCTTCATAACAGAGCGTGAAGTACACCTTGGACAGATGGGAATATATTCTAAATGGGGAAGCAATTGGGATGTAGATGCACAATGGGATTTCTAGATCCAAGTACATAACTCATTGAAAGCTAGTTTAGATGTGCATAAAAAATCAATAAAGCAAATGGGATGCTGGGCTTGAGGAGGAAATATGTACAGAATATAAAAATAAGTAAGCATTTCCCTGGTGGCACGGAGTACTGGTCAGCCATCACTTGGAGCGCTGTGTTCAATTTTGGACGACTCACTCACGAAAGATATTCTGACTGGAGAAAGTCCAGTGATTATTCAGCTAAATGATACCTAGCATGAAGGCACTGAGTAAACTTAGATTATATTCCCTGGAGATAAGGAGCTTAAAGGGTGATCTGACTCAGGTGTCTAAAATAATGAAGGGAACTGACAGTATCGTTAAGGAATGACTCTTCTGACTAGTTGGGGAAACCAGAACAATGGGGCATAATTAGAATTCAAACTAAATGGTTAAAAGTGAATCCAGTTTAAAAGAAAGAGGGTGTGTGGATGTCGAATGCATTGTCTCAGATGGCTGTAGGTGCAGAATCAACTGAGATGTTTAAAAGGGAGATATGGGTCCCAATAATTACGGGGAGGTGGGGAGGGTGCGGGGAGTGTGGGGAAAACCCAGCAAGTCCAGGGACGCGGAAGTCCTGCCGAATTTAACGGCAGGACCTCGTTATAATTCTTTTCTTCAGTCTCCCTCCCGTCAGCCAGCAAAATTGACAGGCTGGCCAGCTGCAGGGCGGGAAACCGGAGGCAGGAGACCACAACAGCTGGGGATCCTTAGCACCAAATCAATCAAATTACTCATTGAAATATCCATATATAACTGAGTCCCATATGTCAGCCATAGCTCAGCTGGTAGCACTCTTACCTCTGTGTCAGAAGGTGGTGGGTTCAAGTCCCACTCCAGAGACTTGAGTACACAAATTCTACGTTGATACTCCAGTATAGTGTTGAGAGAGTGCTGTACTACTGTCAGAGATGCTGTCTTTCTGATGAGACATAATACCAATGCCCTGTCTGCTCTCTCAGGTGAATGTAAAAGATACCATGTCACTATTTCAAAGAAGAGTAGGGGAGTTCTACATAGTGACTTGGCCAGCATTTATGCCTCAAGCAACAGCGCTAAGAAAGAACAGATTATCTGGTCATTATCACATTTTTTTTATTCGTTCATGGGATATGGACATCGCTGACAAGGCCAGCATTTATTGCCCATCCCTAATTTCTGTTTGTGGGACCTTGCTGTTGCCAAATTGGCTGCTGTGTTTCCTACATTACACTTCAAAGGTACTTCATTGGATGTAAAACACTTTGAGATGGCCCGAGGTTGAGAAAGGTGCTATAGAAATACTAGTCTTTCTTTCTTTGATATATTATAATGCACTAAGTCTGAAATACAGACACTTCACAATTCTTGTAAATCATGTTTTAACCATAAGACTGGAAACGGAGTGTTTTATTCAGGAAGAATCATCCAGATGCCATATCAACGTTTGTGAATTATGTAGCATTAATATAACATTATTCGTCTCCCATTCTCCTGCTTTATTCTTCAGTCTAGTCACTGTCACCAACCTCCATATTAGCCTGCTGTTGGCAAGAGAGAAGGTCATTGTCTCCCTTCAGCTTTCCAGCCTTGAAGCATTGAATGAACCAACTCTGCTGTGTAAGATGTTTTTATTTCTATGAGCAGGCTATCATCAGTCTGTCTCACAAGCGGTAAAAAGTAACGTGTCATACAAGCCTCTGTGGAGAATGGGGTGTGGGATTGTTGCTTGAAAAATATGTTGATGAGTTGGCTGGCCTGATAACGTGAGAGACAGAATCAAGGTCCCCGGAAAATGTCTCTCTCCCATTTGCCCCACTTACTGCCATTTCCCGGGATCGCCATGTGGAAGGTGGTCATAGGACCTGGGAAGTGACGGTAAGGGGGGGAAAGGGCTTGTAGTGGCCAACTGTCCCTCCAAGAGAAGCCCAGCACTTACCTGCTGAAGACCCCAGTGTTGGCCGAGGCCTTCAGTGGGTACCTTGAATCCGATCTTCAACGCTCTCCTTCCCCTTTAAGGTCCCTAACCGCCACTTCTGATGCTGTAGCAATGCTCCTGCATAATGCACTGTTGGGATTTTCCACCCTTGCACTGGTGGGATCCCTCGGTAGTGGGCAACCCACCGGATGTGGGTCGTACATAACGAATGACCCCGACCCAGGAAGCTAGATTGGGGTTAGGATGGATGCAGAGGGGCGGGTGGAATTCCTGCCCCGAAGAGGAGAATCCCAGCCATCATGTCATATGACCTGTTTTAATTCAACGTGACTGGCTGCTATTTTGTAAATCCCTCTCTACATACCCACCTCGGTTTTCTGCTGCCAGATTCACACTTATTTCCGTCTACTCCTGTTAATTCAAAGTCATTTTCTGCTCAGAAAACATTCAAATTATCTAGTAGATCTAATAAAATAAGACAGGAGGTGTTTTTTTTTTTAAACACAATTTCAGTTCAAATTGGCAGATGATTTGGATTAAGCATCCTCAATTTAAGAGGAGTAGACTGTACCTTTAATTCCTGTCTGGCAGAAATTTCAAATTTACTATTCTGCTCTGCAAAAACCAGTGGCTAAGTCATACCTTAAAGGCACACTCCTGTCACTGGCTGTTTAGGGAGTGACTTTTACATGGAAGTTAGGGTCTGACCGAGGCAAACAAGCTCAGAGATTTGGATTCCTGGTGTTGTCCCAGGAATGAGCAACTGAGGAAAAGGTTCTGGGGGTACCTGCTAGGATCAGGAGGAAGGATGGGATTGTGGGCCAGCCAGAGCCCAACAGAATTAACAAAACCAAAGCAACTGGAGGCAATAAACTTGGCTCAACAACAGATCCAGTAGGATGAGGGGATCAAAGAGAAGTGTCAGCCCTAGGAGCAGGGAGGTTAAGTCTGATAAACCAAATGGGATCTCAATAGTGCATTAAATTATTTAATCAGTCAGCGCAATTTAATGTAGCTATATTAGTGTTAAATAGTCATTCAGCATCTGAGATAATTTTTTAATGTGGACATCTAGGTGAGGGATACGCAAAATGAAACACTCAGATTACAGCGGCCCAGTGTCGTAATCCAGGCAGAAAGTTAAAACTGTGCACACTCTTTGCAAATGTTGTGCACCTCCTGCATTCCTAGAGGTTCCAGCGGAATTCCCCACCCCCTCCAGAAATCTTTGAATTTTATGTTAAAAATGGCACATCCTGGTTCATTTTGTATCATTTCTTTCACATCACAGTTTATAAATTTTGAATCTAAGAATATGTCATGTGAGATGAACCCAGCAGGGTGATCGGTCAGAAAGCATTTTTGTCAGTATGGGCAGGGCTATATCACACTACAGACACAAGTAATGTGAAGACAATAGCGATGGTGGGGGAGTCCAGAACAAGGGGGCATAACCTAAAATTCAGAGCTAGGCCGTTCAGGGGTGATGTCAGGAAGCACTTCTTCACAAAAAAGGGTAGTGGAAATCTGGAAATCTCTCCCCAAAAAGCTGCTGAGACTGGGGGTCAATTGAAAATTTCAAAACTGAAATTGTTAGATTGTTGTTAGGCAAGGATTTAATGCAGTTGAGATACAGATCAGCCATGATCTAATTGAATGGTAGAAAAGGCTCGAGGGGCTGAATGGCCTACTGTGGTTCCTATGTTCCATGGGGCACTATACCCTGCGTCAGTACCCTAGAGAGGTTTCCTGCTCCTGATCACTATCCAGCTGCTGTCAATGGAAATACTGGTGTGTGATCTATGTTCCTATGATGTTTTATATTTAATACATCCAGTTATTTAACTGTGGTAGGTACGTTCATCCCTGCACCATTGCTACTGCCCAGATGTGTTCGGTCCAATTCTGAAATCTATGCAGAGTGAAAGCATATCATGCACAATGAGCACTTGCAGCAATGCTCAGTGCTCAGTGACAAAAATATCTCCGAGCTGCTTTAATGGAGCAAGTGCGGCCTCCACACTTCCTGGTTCTTCAAAATATCATTAATTCCATGACAACATTTTAGAGAAATCAAACTAATGGGGTTAATTTGTGCCAAGCTGCATTTGGTACGTTAACAGTAGGAGCGTGCATTACATAGACTGTATAGCACAGAAACAAGCCATTCAGCCCAACAGGTTCATGCCAGTGTTTATGCTCCACACGAGCCTTCTCCCTCCCTATTTCATCTGACCCCATCAGCATATCCTTCTATTCCTTTCTCCCTCATTTCTTTATCTAGCTTCCCCTTAAATGCATCTATGCTAGTCACCTCAATGACTCCTTGTGGTAGCGAGTTCCACATTCTAACCAGTCTCTGGGTAAAGAAGTTTCTCCTGAATTCCCTACTGGATTATTAGTGACTATCTTATATTTATGGCCCATAGTTCTGGTCTTCCCCGCAAGTGGAAACATCTTCTCTATGTCTACCCTATCAAACACTTTCATAATCTTAAAGACCTCTATCAGGTCACCTCTCAGTCTTCTCTTTTCTAGAGAAAAGAGCCCCAGCCTGCTCAATCTTTCCTCATAGGTATAACCTCCTCAGTTCTGGTATCATCCTAGTAAATCATTTTTGCACCTTCTCTAGTGCCTCTATATCCTTTTTATAATATGGAGACCAGAACTATTCACAGTACTCCAAGTGTGGTCTGACCAAGTGTAAGAAATACGATTTCTAGACCAAGCGATAG
Organism: Heptranchias perlo; assembly: GCF_035084215.1. Classification (NCBI taxonomy): domain Eukaryota; kingdom Metazoa; phylum Chordata; class Chondrichthyes; order Hexanchiformes; family Hexanchidae; genus Heptranchias; species Heptranchias perlo. Next base: position 15,566,785 of record NC_090328.1, read on the forward strand.
TCATGTATCCCATCCTGCAAAGCTTTAGGTGCGGGGCTAAAAAGTGAAGCCTTGCATCTGTGAGAATACAAAGGGAACCAACAGCCACAGAAAATGATATGCCTGACATCAAGTGATTGAGAATATTGTAAAGATAATAAAGCTGTGAGCAGACACATTGAAGACCAAATTGTCAGAAACAGATAACAAAACGTCCCAAGGCATAATCAAAGACTCAGGACCTGGATACAGACTAATCCTGTTATGTTAATTGCAGGCGCTGTGTGCAGGTAACTTTCGTGATTGGCATATACAGGATGTGACATCTTAAATGTTCGCATCTGAACAATCCAAAAACATAGAAAAATGAGGGCATATCCCTCCCCCATAAGATAGATAGAATGGACAACAGTTAACACCATAGAATGGATATCAGAAAGATGTCTGGAACAATGGGCACCCTGGTGGGGGGGGGGGGGGGTGCGGGGGGGGGGGGGGGGGGGGGGAGATGTTCGGATCAGATGACCTCATGAGACTAATGTCATTAAGCTACTAGAAGCAACTATGCTTCAGAAAGATATATGAACTGGAACACTGTCCCACTAAAGGTAGAAGCAGCTTCTGGGGTGCCACCCTACGAAACCAGGCCTGATCAGCTTGAAACTTCCTTGGGACAGGTTGTACCATCCTTATTTATTCAATATAATTGTATTAGAACATTATTATATACATACTTGTTTTTTGGTAGAACTGTATTAGAACGTTGTTCTTGTGTCTATAATAAAGCTTGCATGTTCGGTCACACTCGGGCCCGAATCATTGTGAAAGTTATTATTAAGAAGGATCAACAATCCTTGGTAGCATTAATAATAGCATATTTCCAACACCAAGGTTCTGTACAAGCTTAATATAATTTCCCTGCTTTTGAATTCTATCCCTCTAGAAATGAACCCTGCACATTCCCCTCCAAGGGCTTCGTTTGCTTTTCTTATGGCCTTAATAATTTTTTTAAAAATTCGTTCATGGGATGTGGGCGTTGCTGGCGAGGCCGGCACTTATTGCCCATCCCTAATTGTCCTCGAGAAGGTGGTGGTGAGCCGCCTTCTTGAACCGCTGCAGTCCGTGTGGTGAAGGTTCTCCCAAAGTGCTGTTAGGTAGGGAGTTCCAGGATTTTGACCCAGCGACAATGAAGGAACGGCGATATATTTCCAAGTCGGGATGGTGTGTGACTTGGAGGGGAACGTGCAGGTGGTGTTGTTCCCACGTGCCTGCTGCCCTTGTCCTTCTAGGTGGTAGAGGTCGCGGGTTTGGGAGGTGCTGTCGAAGAAGCCTTGGCAAGTTGCTGCAGTGCATCCTGTGGATGGTACACACTGCAGCCACAGTGCACTGGTGTCTCTACTTTTAGTGAATGTGTATCTGTACCCCCAGATCCCACTGCTCCTGTACCCCGTTTAGACTCTTAGGGCTCGATATTAGGAGGGTGGCGGGTTCTTAGCGGGAGGGGTTGACTGGGTGTGTGGGTAACGCGCCCGGTGAAATCAGCGTGCTCCGCACAGAATCGCAGGCTAATTGGAGCCACTTACCTGTGCTTCCGGGTTTCACGTTGGAAAGCTGCGCGGCGGGCGGACTGCGCATGCGCAGCAAAGTCTGTCAGCTGGAGGAGCCCTATTTAAAGGGGCAGTCCACTAATGCTCCTCCTGCAGCAAACAATCAATGCTGAACCATGGAGCAGGCCAGAGAGAAGGCTGCCCCAAGATTTTCGGACTCCTCACTCCAGGTGCTGCTGGATGGGGTGAGGAGGAGGAGGGAAAACCTTTTCCCGTCTGATGGGAGAAAGTGCCCTCCCTCCACCACGAAGGCGGCCTGGTTGGAGGTGGCCGAGGAGGTCACCAGCAGCGGCAATGTGCCACGAACCTGGGTCCAGTGCAGAAAGAGATTTAATGACCTAACCAGATCAGCCAAAGTGAGTATACTTACGCATTCTCCCACACTCCGTCTTCCACATCACCTCCACCACCACACAACTCCTTCTGCACTGCCACCACAACGCTCTCACATCACTCCTCACATCCACTCAACTATCATCCTCACCTTGCCTGCACGTACTCACCGCCCCTGTCCCCATTCGAACAATACCACGCAACCCAACCCTCATACAATATCATGGCTATGTTGCACATGCGCTTTCCCATCCATCTCCCTCACGGTCACCCCCACCCACACCAATGCATGCGGCGGCTCACCATGCAACTATCACTCAATCACGCCTCTGTGTTTTGCCTTGACAGGAGAAGAGATGCCAGAACGCCCGGGAGAGGGCAAGGACTGGAGGGGACCCGCCACACCAGGTGGGACTAACAGACGCAGAGCAGCAGGCATTGGAGATCAGCCGCACGCTGGAGTGCCTGTCCGTGGCGGATGCCGAGGCTGGGATTGCACAAGCGTCTCGCTAGGGATGGGCAATAAATGCCGGCCTTGCCAGCGACGCCCACATCCCGTGAACGAATAAAAAAAAAACATAAAGCTAACACTCAGCACTCATAATAGCGAATGATCTTAGCACCACTTGGCATCGGCAGCACCTCAACATCTGTCCACATGCCTAATATTGCATTCTGTTCTCTTGCAGGGCCATCGCTGAGCGCCGTGACCGTGGAGGGCGATTCCTCAGAGGATAGCCGGCCTCTGAGGGTCCATTGTCACATCTGAGCCATGCATCCACCAGCGCAGATACATACACCTCGGTGGGTCCCCGTCCTCACTTAGTTGGGCTTGCACATGGTGAGTCACCACGCACATGTGAGCACGAGCAGACCCTGGTGGCAGGGGCAGCCGTTGAGAGTCTGCGTCGGTGGGAGCACTCTTCTCCAGGCTCTGCTCAGCTGGACCCAGATGCTGAACCCTGGGGGCCAGCCGTGAAAAGGAGAGTCGTCGAGGGGCAGCAGCACATTGCCGAGGCACTGGAACAGGTGCCACGCGCACTGTCCACAGTCGCACAGAGGATGGAGGAGTCCAACTCCTGAAAGAGGGGAATGCTGGCACAGGTACAGGAGGGTATCTCCGAGATAGTGTCACAGGGACGTGAAGGCATCTCTGAGATAGTGTCGCGGGTAGGTGCGGGAATGTCTGCGATGGAGGAAAGGTTAGCCTCCCTCGAGCGTCAAGCACGGCTCAACAATGAGTCCTTTCAGGCCCTGACAACGGCTGTTTGGATTCAGGGTGAGCAACAATCTGCCGCCTTGAACAGGCTGACAGATACTTTACAAGTGGCCTTCCAAGCCCTCACACAAGTCCTCCAAACTGCCGTCCAACAAGGTGGAAGGAGTGATGTGGGCCTGGGCCAGGAGAGGGATGATGTTGAAAGGGGACATAGAAGTGGGGAGGCCACTCAAAGCGCTCCCATATCTCACCCGTTGCCCCCCCTCTCAACCAGTACCCGCAATGCTGCCTCCTTTCCAGGTGGCCGAGTCTGCCCCTGCACAGGTGGAGCAGTCTTTGGAGGGGCCCTCACGGGCACCGAAACCCAGAGGGCGTGGGCCCAAAGCATCACATCGGTCAGGGCATGGACAAGAGCAACCTGCCACTACCTCTGCTGAAGCCACAGGGGTAGCACCACGTAGGGGTTCCCGGAAACGCAAGGCGAAGGCTTGTGAGCACAAAGGGAATGCACAAGGGTGTCTGACGATTTGTCCTGTTATTTATTTATATCTGTTTTCTTTCACATGCACAGGAAATATTATTATTATCACCACTACTGCCACGTCTTGCCCATTCTTGACTGGCTTGTGGAATAGGTCCCTTTCATGGGGTTCACCATGAACACGCACACTTGATGCCACCCATTGTGTCACTGCAGAGTGGGTGTAGGTGTATTTGCAGGGCTCTTTTGTGCAGACGACTGAGAGACGTCGGTGATGTCCCCAGTGGCACCCTGGAAGGATGCGGAGGAGAAGTTGTTGAGGGCAGTGGTGACTTTGACAGCAACAGGTAAGAAGATGGTGCTTGGGCCAGCCGGGAGCAGCTCGGCATCAAGGAGGCTGCAGATGTCCACGACTACATGTCGAGTGACTCTGAGCCTCCATGTGCACTGCTGCTCAGAGAGGTCCAGGAAGCTGAGCCTCGGTCTGTAGACCCTGTGGTGAGGGTAGTGCCCTCTGTGACACATATCTCTCTCTGGTTGCAGGAGGATGTGTCACAGCACTGTGATGTGGAGCTCCACGTGTCAGAGGTGGACGGCGTGGACGGTGATGCTGTTCGCCCTCCGAGGAGGTCATGACTGCAGCTACGGTGGCCCCCATCCGGAAGATGTACATCTGAGGGGGTCCGCAAGGTTGGTACATGTGTCTGGACACCGGGGTAAGTGTGCAAGTTTGCGAATTTAATTGTTAGGAGGAGGGTGGTGGAGGCCAAACTTTGTCCAAAGTGACAAGAGTGGCCTCCTGCAACGAGTGAGGGTCTCCCACCCCCACCTGTCAAACGGACCTTTGCAGCTGCCACAGGCTGATGGCTGCAACATGTCCATTTGAAATGGGAGTGCTTCCCCCAGTATGGGAAACAGTCTCAGTTAATTTCAAAATCCCACCCCTCCTAAAATATCAGGTCAATCAGGTCTGTAAACTACCTGAAGTACCTGTTTAAGTACTTTAAGTGGCACCTCGTCGGCTTTAATTGCCGGCGGGAGTCCCACATGCGGGGGCTGCGTGCGCATATCAGCACGTCACTGGGGAACCCGGAAGTGGGCGGGTTGGAGCCGGGCTCCAGACCCACCCTGGGAATCCCCGATTTTCGCAGCCCCCCCCCCCACCCCGCCATGAACGCACCCGATCGGGGGTACGAAAATCGAGCCCTTATTATCCAAGCAGTACGTGGCTCCCTTATTCTTTCTACCAAAATGTAATAGGAAGCTTGTGGAACCTTGTCAATAGCTTTCTGAAACTCCAAGTGTATAATGTTAATTGCACTTCCCCTCTCCACTACAATATGTTAACACTGATTTAATAGATTACGTTCCCTCAGGGGACTGAATGGCGCATAATGCATCGGATTTCACTTCTGAGACCTTGGTTCAAGTCAAACCAAGTTACTGAGATAAAAATATCTTCTCTCATGTGGCGTAGGTTTCCCACCTGAGTGGGTTTAGACATTCTGAAGACAAATTATAATGGGCACGAGTGCACAGTACAAAACGGCCTCTAAATTGGCAATCTCACATCGAGAAACCATTGAATGGCTATTATAGGAATGACTAGTTCATTAAGAGATGCTCCTGAGAGGTTGGGCCACCATAGAGAGAGAGAGAGAGAGCTTTTGTTCTGCATCTTAATGTTCCACACCTGACAACGAGATGGGCAGGCGTAGTCTTACGGATATTTCTTTCCCCCTCAAGGGACAACGAATCAACTGCTGCAGGATGAGATTCTAACTGGCCAGCCCAGGCTTACACCAGCTGAGAAAAGTTAGAAAAACAAAATAAATAATAAAGTTTTGCCTGCTCTTTACCCGTTAACATTAACCTGTCTGATCTCTTGTCGGATGCTGTGTACTTCCAGCATTTTCAGTTTCGCTCTATTTCCGATTTCCATCATTTGGAGATTTTTCCTTTTCATCTCGACAGAAATGAAATCTCTTTCAGCTGGTGCAGCTGCGAGCACTTCAATTATCCACAATATGCATTTCTCGGCAGTCTGATTTGTTTTATACTCAGCTCAGGGTGGATTTCTGCACCTTTTAACTGACCCAGTTTAACATAAAACTCGCTAAACATTTGATCATTTTCTTTATATTCCTGGTGAGTGATTTTAAGCCTGTTTCTTTGCATGTAGCCAGCTCAGAAAGTATCCACCTGTTCGGGATGACACTTAATGACAGATTCTTATTCACGAGGTTCAGCCCTTACTGTCTATTTAGTAAAAGTTAGGCTAAGTTAAGGTTCAGGGTTAGTAAAAAAAAAAGCTCACAATGCCTAGAAGGTCTCGGCCGCCCGTTTCACATCTCTCCCGATTTTTATTTCCACTGACGTCAGAGGAAATGAGAATCAGGAGAGATGTAAGATGGGCTGCCGATTCGCTCTCGCCCGTTTTACACTGTCGCACAAAGTCAAAATTACTCCCAAGGTAATGGAAAAGTGACCCGGAGAATCTGTGGGCCCCTCACCCTGGTGTTAGTGCTGGGCTCAGCCCACCGGGAACCTGTGCCGTTGCCTCAGCCAGAATATCCGGGATTGGGTGGAGGTTTCTGTATTTAAATAATCCTGGTGGGCACCCATCCCACTAAGGGTGAATCCTGGATGCCCACCAGAATTGGCGGGGAGGGGTGGTGGTGGTGGGAGAAGCAGGGGAGGCTGGCCATTCATTCACACTGTGGCAGCCCAAGCTTAAATGAAGAGCGTTAAAGGGTCTATCGGCTCCCTTGCTAGAGTTCTTTGGGTGTTTAGGTCTGGATCTAGTCCTGGATCCCCTGGTGGGGCTTGAGGCCAGTACACCTACTTTGATCTGGCGTACCATCGGCCTGGCGAAGGTTGAGGAACCTCCCAGCCTGAGAATCCCCTCTCCTCGGCCATGTCCCCTTTGATGCAGGCGGTAGGCCACTTGGGGTGGGCGGAGGTTCCACCTCAAACAAGGCCACATGGAAAGGAGCAGCGCAGGCCAAGACCTAGTGTATTCGGGCTCTGGCTTAATTTGCTGGCCCGCTGACACGCCTCCACCCGAATTATAACAAGAATGCTGCAAAGTCCAGCGGATTTTCTCAGCAGGTATTTATTTGTCTGTTTATCGGTCCAGTCAAGGTAATGAAAATTAACAAATCAGATTCGGTTTTGTGGCACGTCGGACTAAAACATATTTCACATGCCCAAACCAAAAAATATTTAATAAAATACAGTCACTTGCACAGAACATTATTAAAAAGATAAGCATAAGGTGCATACCAGAGTGAGTAACATTGAAGAGTGACAGGTGGCAATAAAAGTTAAACCAACTTTAATCTTGAAGGTAAGTCACAGGTACTTGAATATAAAGCATCTGTGAACAATTAAATCTCGAAACTGGCAACTAATTCATTTAGAAAGGAGAATCTAGCCGGAGGTCAAATATGCAGCAATGGAGCTTCATCGCCTATTAACAGGCCTCAAATATCACCACCTTTGGCGGCAGACGTTCTCATTTTTACACAGGGATTAGGGATAAGGAAATAGTAGATTGGTTTGGATAAAGCCCATTTGATCTCATCATTTTAGAATACCAACCATAACATCTTCCCATTATATCTTTTCAATTCCACCTGAATGTCCTGGAAAGAATTCGGCCTCCACATTAACCCCCTCACGACTGGCGGGAGAGGGTTGGGGGGGGGGGTGAAAAATGAAAATACGGGGAACGTGCCTCCAACCCTCCACCTACGCGCCAGTTGCCGTTTTTACCGTGGAGAGGCGGGGCATCTCATTAACATATTTAAATCGGGCTCCCACAGTGCAATGGGGAGCCCGATTTAAAATTCACTGCTGCGTTGCAGGTTTCCCAGGGGTCAGGAAAATCAGGCGGTGAAAGGGAGGCTGATTGCCTTTTATAGCACTCCTTGTGGGCCAGGAGGAGCAGGAGTGCTCCCCACCCCCAGCCCCTCAAGGAAGCCTTTGGCCTCCCCTCTGCCGATCGCGATCTTTCTCACCACCCACCCCTCCCCAACCTCTCCGCCGTGATGGCTCTCACTGCAAGCCCCGATGGCGGCTGACTTTGCCCCCACCCCGCCCAAGCTCCGAATGCCTACCTTCCTCCCTCCCGATTACCGGGGACCATCCACACGGTCGGCTGTCAATTTGGCCAACTGCTGGGCGGGAAATGAAAGGAGAAAATGTCAATGAGGTCCTACCGTTAAATTCAGCAGGACCTCCGCGTCCCTGGCCTTGCTGGGCTCTTCGGCTGTTTTCGGCCTCCTCCCCACCCTCCCCGTAAATACTGGGGCCATGGGGTCAGTCTCCATGTGGATGCTGACGACAGCCATCTCCTTTACATTGCCTCTTGTGTTGTCAGACTGCTTGTCTGATATCCAGTTGTGGATGAACTGCAATTTCCTCCAGTTAAACATTGGGAAGACTGAAGCCAACATCTACAGTCCCCGTACCCTTGCCACTGATTCCTGTATCATATCCCACACCAAGTTCCAATCTTCCATCATCCCCTGTTCTTGCTAACATACATTGGGTCACGGCCCCCCAACATCTCTAATTTAAAATCCTCACCCCGCCCTATCTTTATTACCTCCTCCAGACCTACAACTCTCCAGAACTCTGCGTTCTAGAACTCTGGCCTCTTAAGAACATCAGGAACAGGAGAAGGCCATTCAGCCCCTTGATCCTGCTCCACCATTCAATTAGATCATGACTGATCTGCACCACAACTCCATTTACCCACCTTCACTCCATACCCCTTGATTTCCTTACCTAACAAAAATTTATCGATCTCTTCTGCCTCCCTCCATTCCTGCATCCCACCTTTTGTGGCTGTGCCTTCAGCCGTCTAGGCCCTATGCTCTGGAATTCCCACTCTAAACCCCTATGCCTCTTCATCTCTCTCTCCTCCTTTAAGACCCTCCTTAAAACTCACCTCTTTGACCAAGTTTCTCGTCACCCCTCCTAATATTTCCTTCTTTGGCTCAGCATCCATTTTTAATCTGATTATGCCTTTGTGAAGTGCCTTGGGTTGTTTTTGTACGTTAAATGTGCTATATCAATGCAAGTTGTTGCTGTTGAACAGGCAGATTAAAAGTCTCGTCCAAGTTGAGGGAGTATTGCCTAATTTTACATTACATAGTATTTACAGCACTGAAACAGGCCATTCGGCTCAACAGGTCTTTGCGAGTGTTTATGTTCCACACGAGCCTTCTCCCACCCTACTTCCTTTCACCCTTTCAACATATCCTACTATACCTCTCTCCCTCATGTACTTATCTAGCTTCCCCTTAAATGCATCTATGCGATTCGCCTCAACTACTCCTTGCGATAGCAAGTTCCACATTCTAACCTTTCTCTTGGTAAAGAAGTTTCTCCTGAATTCCTTATTGGATTTTTTAGTGACTATCTTATATTTATGGCCCCTAGTTTTAGACTCCCCCTTAAATGGAAACATCTTCTCTACGTCTACCCTATTGAACCCCTTCATAATTTTAAAGACCTCTATCAGGTTACCTCTCAGCCTTCTGTTTTCTAGAGAAAAGAACCCCAGCCTGTTCAGTCTTTCCTGATAGTTCTAACCTCTCATTCTGGTATCATCCTTATAAATCTTTTTTGTACCATCTCCAGTGCCTCTATATCCTTTTTATAATATGGAGACCAGGACTGTTCACAGTACTCTAAATGTGGTCTAATCAAGATTCTATACAAGTTTAACCATAACTTCTCTGCTTTTGAATGCTATTATTTTGAATCCTCTAGAAATGAACCTCAGTGTTTTGTTTGCATCTTTTATGGGTTTGTTAAACTGCGTCACTACTTTTAGTGATTTGTGTATCTGTACCTCCAGATCCCTTTGCTCCTCTACCCCATTTAGAATCTTATTTTCCAAGGAGTATGTGGCCTCCTTATTCCTCCTACCAAAATGCACCAACTCACATCTAACTACATCGAAATTAATTTGCCAATGACATGCCCTTCTACAGAGAGCAATGTGGACTTGGGTTTGGCTCATTACCCATCTTGCTTAATGTAAGTAAAGCTGCTTTGTAGCCTATTCTGAGTAATATGTTTAAGAGCCACTGCTATTTAGTCTTGTGTATCACATATGCTCGCACATCCTTGGCATGCTCAGAAAGGCTATTTTCCTGCTCACTGATGCATCTGAAAAGATATAATGGGAAAAATATCTATTCCAGTGTAAAATCTAAAACCCAAAGCTCGAATTTACCTGAACGTTCATCCCCACTGCAAGACAATTAAAAAAAATGCCTATTTATTTTGAGGTGACAAAAAATACATTGCTACAAATGCATCATATTACAGTTTTAGAAAGTTATTCAACATAGGAAGTTGTGGATATAGCAGAAATGATCGGATATTATTTAATGTGACTTTATCCCTTTACATTAGTCGCTTCTATGTCTGTGTAGGTCATTTCTTCTTGATCCTTTGATAAACAGAGCTAGTTAGTTTTCTGGGACAGGCAGAGCTTGGATAATTCCGCCTACCAGTGCATTTTTAAGGAGTGATACCAGTTTGCGATTATTGCCAGAGGAAACCTTCATGAACCCATTTATGATGTTGTTGCACATAGCAACCAGAGCAGTTCTTCGCCATGGAAACAAAGTATGGGAATGCATTCTCTGATGCGCCATTTCTTAATCTATCTCTCCCTTGGTTGGTTCCGATGCTTTATTTTTCTTTTAATTTGTTTTCTTTGCCTCTTCATTTTAATCTTTGTGAGGAAATCAAGTTCTCTACTCCAGCATCTCACAGAACAAAGACGCACAGGAGAGAAAATAAATAAGCACCTCACATTAGAGGAAAGCACCTCACAGTAAATCAGAAAAGAAAGCAAAATATAAAAATAGATGAGATATTGCATGTAAAATTAATTTTTATTCTGAAAATGGGTTTGTTCTTTAAAGGGTTGTTGGTTAACATGAGCATGCAATTAATTATTTTCAGGATAGGAACTACTGTAAAAAGAAAATGTTTAACTTTCTCTTGCTGCATAAGGATATAGAGGCCATATTTTCCATTGCTAACATCAATTTCTTGCTGGTATTTCTGCTCCTCCCAGGTTTCTGTCCTGTCGAAACAGTATTAGTTTGCACTAACTTTCAAGTGATCAATCTATGCCCACCGGTCATTAAAGAAATTAAGAGATTGTTAATGAAGTCTCACAGTGACAGGTACTAGTTTCTACTGAGGGAAATAAATACGACTGTAGCTCAGTAACTGGTCAGGAGTTATCTTGTTGCCAGGGTGACTTTGAGCGGGGAACTAAATGAAGGGCCGAGCGATGGATGGAGGGAGGACAGGGTTCAGGACGTCCCACCAGAGATCATAGGAACAGGAATAGGCTACTTAGTCCCTCGAGCCTGTTCCGCCATTCAATGTGATCATGGCTGCTCTGTGACCTAATTCCACATACCTGCCTTAGCCCCATATCCCTTAATACCTTTGGTTAACAAAAATCTCTCAATCTCAGATTTAAAATTAACAATTGAGCTAGCATCAACTGCCGTTTGCAGAAGAGCGTCCTAAACTTCTACCACCCTTTGCGTGTAGAAGTGTTTCCTGACTTCACTCCTGAAAGTCCTGCCTCTAACTTTTGGGCTGTGTTCCCTAGTCCTAGACTCCTCAACCAGCGGAAATAGTTTCTCTCTATCTACCCTATCAGTTCTCCTTAATATCTTGAAAACTTCAATCAAATCACCCCTTAATTATGGAAATACACAGCACTTCAGTCTGCTCGAAGAGAGAGGATGAAAGAGTGAGGGCAAGACCGAGGGAGTGTCTTTATGGTAATGATAGTACTTTAAAAAAAGCAACAAATTGAATTTTGAAGCCAACTAATTATCTCACCTCTTTTTTTGTGACAGTTGGAAAAAGTTAATACTAATTATTGCTTGCACGTATGTGAGAGAAAGAGATTGCGATCAAAGAGAGAGAAAGAGGGTGAGATGGAGAGACAGACACAGACTGGAGTCAGAGAGAGAGATGCAGAGAAGTAAAAGGGTTCAGGGAGGAGTTTTAGAAAGTAGGACCCAGGCAGCTGAAGGCTTTGGCACCAATGGTGAGTGAAGGGAGGGGAGATTTACCAAGGATCAGGGTGTGGGGTATAGGGCAAGGGGAGGTTATGAAGATTGAGTGGGGCGAGACCTTGGAGGGATTTAAGGTGAAGATAAGGATTTTAATCCTTGGAGATGGGGAGCTATTATTGGTCAGAAGGGATGGGGCGGGGGCGAAGATGAGGGCGAGCAGAACTCAGCGAGAGTCGGAACACATGCAGCAGAGCTGGGGACAAGTCGGAGTTTATGGAGGGTGGAGGATGAGAGGCCAGCAAGGAGAATGTTGGAGTAGTCTAGGAAACGAAAGGGTGGTGAGTGTCTGGAACGAGCTGCCAGAGGCAGTAGTAGAGGCGGGTACAATTTTGTCTTTTAAAAAGCATTTGGACAGTTACATGGGTAAGATGGGTATAGAGGGATATGGGCCAAGTGCAGGCAATTGGGACTAGCTTAGTGGTATAAACTGGGCGACATGGACATGTTGGGCCGAAGGGCCTGTTTCCATGTTGTAAACTTCTATGATTCTATAATGCTGACCTAATCCAGCCCGAATCCCATCAAACCTGAAGAGCGTGATGTTACTACATTCAATTCATCAGTAAAATGTGCCTGTCAAATGAGGACAGTCTTTTGATGCTTATGACTTCAGTCCAGCCCTTCCTTAGGTGAAATAGACATATTTAGCAATTTCTTTCAGTTTTGAATGAAGCGTCTCTCACGAGTTGAATGAATACGAAGACCACAACTCAGCCATGTATTGCTATTACATTGTGTGAGATTAGTTGTTACACTGTACTTCATATTTGGAGGGTTCTAAGAGGATATTATCTGCCATAACATTTTATGGTCAGTTTGTGCTCCATAGCAATTCTTCCCAAATGTTACACCCCATTATTCTGAGGATTGACTTGTGTTCTTCAGTGATGATCGTCTACAGCATGTGGTGCCCTTAAGATTCCTTGGGAGCCAGGCGATGTCAAGAAGGGGCAGGCCTGGTAACAGCTGAATTTTTTTATTTAATTCCTTCTTGGGATGAGGGCGTCGCTAGCAAGGCCAGCACTTACTTCCCATCCCTAATCTGCCACTACTGGGTGTTTTTGTGTATTGCTTCCCCTTAGTCCAGAAATCCCTGTTAAATAATGGAGACCCACAGAACATCCAAACATCAGCTCACTAGGCATGCAATTCATTTCATCAAGCCATGGGACATTCTGTCTTCTTGCTGTCAGCACTGAGCAAATTGAACAAAGAATTCTCAAAGCAGAAAAATAGGGGTGATTTTCCTTGGGACAACGTTGATTCCAGAATAAAAATAAGTTTGTGGCACCCCTCTCCCTAAAAGCAAGAAATAGGGGCAAGCATGTTCTGACATTTTCACTTGACTAATGTGACACTAATTGTGATATATTTAAACACAGCTCCCACAAACAACAATGTGACAGTGCAGCACTCCCTTAGTACCGCACTGGAGTGTCAGCCTCGATTTTGTGCTCCAGTCTCTGGAGTGGGACTACAATGGCAGTATGGCAGTGAGTGTCATGGTTAATGGCACTGCATGGCTTCTGGCTGTGTTTTTTTTCTGATCATTCTATTCTCCTTTATCTCTTGACGCAAATCAAGAATTATCTACCTGCTCAAGCAATGTCTACGTGAGATAGCTTCTTTTGAAACCAGGAAGTATGATGCATAGCTTCCTCCTGCCTCGCCGTAGTTGCCAGCAATTTTATCTTTACAAGTTTAAGACACAATTGTGCAGCTGTCAATGAGTTTGCTGGTAATTTATGCCAGATGCCAATAAATACATTCATTATTAACAGTATATACCTCATTTAAGTCTTCAATTCAACACAAGGGTGTCTCGCTTATGCAAAAAAGCTTTCCTAAAAATTATCTAAATTGAGCATTTGGTAAAAATACACTAACACAAAAAATTGTAGACTTGAAAAAAGGAACAATAGAAATTAACTAATTTACTTTGATCTACCTTCTCGGTTTCCAAGTCCCAACATATTTTACACTGCCTTGGTCTTGCATCTATTAAAGGTAAATTGCTGATCAATTTTTTTTTGATCATGCAAATATTCATATTTACTCTTCCCTCATGTTTTGTTGCTTTTAGAGCTGTGGCTTAGAATTTATTTGTCATAGAATCATAGAATAGAATGATACAGCACAGAAGGAGGCCATTCGGTCCATCATGCCTATGCCAGCTCTTTGAAAGAGCTATCCAATTAGTCCCACTCCCCTGCTCTTTCCCCATAGCCCTGCAAACTTTTCCCTTCAAGTATTTATCCAATTCCCTTTTGAAAGTTATTAATGAATCTGCTTCCACCACCTTTTCAGGCAGTGCATTCCAGATCATAAGAGTCTTCTCCGTACAATGTCATTTGAACTTCCGATGATATTCGAAGTGCCTTGTGGGAGCATGAGGTCAAAAAATCTGTTCTCTTAATGACCAATTTTAATGAGTTTATAAAAACAATTTTGCATTAACAAATATAATGAAACTTCGATTATCCACTAGCAATGGAGTCCCCCACCCTCTCCAGCAGAAAACCCCAAAAAAAGTCCTTCTCTAAACATCCTTGGTTTGATAAAATTTGCATTCCTATAGCCCCTTTAACGTCGGCAAATGTCCCAAGGCACTCCGGAGGAGCATTATCAGACAAAATTTGACAACGAGCCACATAAAGACATATTGGCCCGGAATTTGTTCCAAAAATAATGGAGAGCTGAACAGCGTTCACTGTTATTTCGGGGCAAATGGAAAAGCAACTTCCAGAGAGAGCACATGCGCAGTCAAACGCGCAAATCTGGATGTTGCTCTACCAGATTCCCGGCTCGCTGGAAAGCTGTGCGGGAAGGAAATCTCGCTGGTGAAATGAATAGACCAGAGCAAAGTTTCTCTCCTTCCCAGCTGGAAATGGACTAATCTACACAGAAAAAGATACGTTGGGTTTTTTAGGACAAACTAACTTTTAACAGCGTGGTAAGGTTTAATGACAGCCAAATAATCTCTCTGGCACTTAAAGTTAACTTTTAAAAATGTGGAGTTTCATTCCTTCCGATTTAAATTGTTGTTGGAGTTTTTTTTTAAAGTGTAATTTTTATTATTTTAGTTTTTATTTTTGTCTCTTTTATCTCTGTCTTTTAATTCAATATTTCTTACCCACTCTTTATTTCACTTTCTCTAACTGATTTTACATTGAATTTACTGTTATAACTTGCACTTCCTGGTTCTGACTGCATGGCTTGCCAAGGATGCTTCAATCTGATTGCTTGAGGGGACAGAGAGATCCTTTACCTGTTCACACAGCTCACAGTTGCCCAGGAGAAGACACTGCACATTTTGCAGCTCGCCATTAGAGGAAGTTCCCGCGCTAAAGCCCGTGGATCGTTTGTGGGCAAGTTTGAACCTAACGAGGGGTGGGCGCCTTTCGTTCGCCGCTCAGAGCAAATAACGACAGGTGATTAAAATCGTGGTCAACGAGGGAGGTTTTAAGGAGAGACTTGAAGGAGGAGAGAGAGGTAGAGTGGGAAAGGTCTAGGGAGGGAAGTCCAGAGCTTGTGCTGAGCCGGGAGCCAATGTAGTTCAGCGAACACAGGGGTGATGGGTGAATAGGACTTGGTACGAGTTAGAATACAGGGAGCTATTAGGTTCTGATCAGTCTAATAAATGCTCAGCATGTTTAGATCGATCTACATAGTTTTAAAAAATGCTCTTCACAGATGCTCACTGACCTGCTGTGCATTGCCAAGTTTTTGTGTCACACTTCCATTTGAGTCTGTTTAAAACCTGCCACTAGTGATTCAATCTAAATTATGCCAAAAGTGAAAAATCCAGTCAGCCTCCTGCTGGTCTCCCAGACTCAAAGCTAAATATCGGAATTGCACGAAGTTGCATGGAGTGAATTCTGTCAGGACCAGCGCATATATGTTGCGGCTACCAGAGCAGGTTAGAGGCTCGGTACCCTACGGCGAGTGGCTCACGTCCTGACTTCCCAAAGCCTCTCCATCACCTGCAAGGCATAAGTCAGGAGGATGGAATAATCTCCACTTGTCCGGATGGGTGCAGCTGCAACAACACTCAAGAGGCTCAACACCATCCAGAATAAAGCAGCCCACTTGATCGGCAGCCCATCCACCACCTTAAACAGTCACTCCCTCCACCACCAGCACACCGTGGCTGCAGTGTGTACCATCCACAGGATGCACTGCAGCAACTCGCCAAGGCTTCTTCGACAGCACCTCCCAAACCCGTGACCTCTACCACCTAGAAGGACAAGAGCAGCAGTTGCATAGGGACACCACCACCTGCACGTTCCCCTCTAGTAGTATCAGAGTATGATAGTAGGATACAGCACAGAAGGAGGCCATTCAGCCCATTGTGCCTGTGCGGGCTCTTTAGTAGAGCTATCCAATTAGTCCCATTCCCTTGCTCTTTCCCCATAGCCCTGTAAATTTTTTCCTTTCAAGTGTTTATACAATTTCCTTTTAAAAGTTATTATTGAATCTGCTTCCACCACCCTTTCAGGCAGTGCATTCCAGATCATAACAATTCGCTGAGTAAAAAAAATGTTTCCTCATGTCGCCTCGGATTCTTTTGCCAATCACCTTAAATCTGTGTCCTCTGGTTACCGATCCTTCCACCACTGGAAACAGTTTCTCATTATTTACTCTATCAAAACCGTTCATGATTTTGAATGAGAATAACCCCAGCTTCTCCAGTCTCTCCATCTAACTGAAGTCCCTCATCCCTGGTACCACTCTAATAAATCTTCTCTACATCCTCTCCAAGGCCTTGACATTCTTCCTAAAGTGCGGTGCCCAGAATTAAACACAATACTCCAACTGAGGCCTAACCAGCGTTTTATAAAGATTTAACATAACATCCTTGCTTTTTTCCTCTATGCCTCTACTAATAAAGCCCAGGATCTAATGTGTTTTTTTAACAGCCTTCTCAACTTGTCCTGCCACCTTCAAAGATTTGTGCATGTGCACCCCCAGGCCTCTCTGTTCCTGCACCCCTTTAAAATTGTACCATTTAGTTTATATTGCTTCTCCTCATTCTTCCTACCAAAATATATCACTTCACACTTCTCTGCGTTAAATTTCATCTGCCATGTGTCTGCCCATTTCCCCAGTCTATGTCCTCCTGAAGTCTGTTACTATCCTCCACGTTGTTTACTATATTTCTGAGTTTTGCGTCATCTGTAATCTTTGAAATTATACGCTGTATACCCACTAAGCCGCACACTATCCGGACTTGACCATATATCACTGATCCTTCAACGTCACCTGGTCAAAATCTTGGAACTCCCTCTCGAGGAACACTGGGGGAGTACATTCACCACGTGGACTGCAGCAATTCAAGAAGACTCACAACCGCCATCTCAAGGGCAACTAGGGATGGACAATAAATGCTGGCCTTGCTAAAGATGCCCACATCCCATGAACGAATAAAAGAACAAGGTAATGGACATTCATTTAACAACTACTTGTGCTGCTGAAAATGAACCCAGAGCCTGTGAAAAGTCAAGTTAGAGTGTTTAATTGTATTTTAGCTGCAAAACTAGCCATAACTCGCATAAGTTCTGATGAATAGTCAACAGTACAGATAATGGGAAAATGGATAATTGAGATTCCACTGTAGATTAAGAGCACAATTAATGGTTGGCATTAAATTACCTTTATGCATTTTCAGATTAAACAGTTTCTACTCACCCAGGTCTGCCACTAAATGTAGGCTGGTCTTGTTACCAGCACCCATCTCTAAGGTTCTGATGTCACATTGCACTCTCACTTCTGAGTCAGAAGGTTGTGGGTTCAAGTACAACTCCAGAGACCTGAGCCCATAATCTAGGTTGACGCTTCAGTACAGTATCGAGGGAGTGCTGCACTGTCGGAGGGGGGCGTCTTTCGCATGAGACTGTCTGTCCTCTCAGGTGGAAGATCCCATGGGACTATTTCGGAGAAGACTTCAATTCTGGCCAATGTTTATCCTTCAACCAACGTCACTAAAAGCAGATTATCTGGTCATTATCACATTGCTGTTCTTGGGACCTTGCTGTGCGCAATTTGGCTGCCGCATTTCCTACATTACGACAGTGACAACACTTCAAAATTACTTCATTGGTTGTAAAGCACTTTGGGACGTCCTGAGGTCATGAAAGGTGCTACTTAAATGCATGTTCTTTTACTACGAGAAAACTCCACAGTTTTCTCCTGATTGAACTACAGTCACTAACTCTATGATAATCTTGTCCGCAGTGTCATTCAAATGGTTCTGATGTCACATTGTCATCTCACCAGTTGGTATCAATGTGAACATGTAAATATAGCAGTAAAGTAGATTAATGGAAGACGTGAATAGCTTAGCATTTCATTATTAAATATGTATTAGTCAGAGCTTAAAAAATACTGGGTCAAAATAATGGCCTATGAATCAGTGCATTTCTCCAACAGAGTGTGCAATGAAAAGGTCATTAGTCCATGTGGCATACTGAAATCCTATGGACTTTATGAGAGAGCCAAGCATTCCCTAATGTAGCCTCAGATACAAAACAACAGTACAGGTCAGTGGACTCCTACAATCATTCATGAGCAATGCCACTTAAACAGTGCACAACAAGTCACCCATGACATGTTAGGACAAACAATGACACCAGCGACACAAAGCAACATTGTAGGACAAAAGTAAATCAGGTAATGACGCAGTTACTTGCCTGTTTGTTTATCATTGACAAATTTTAGAATGGAAGCTTGCAAAGTACAGATTTTAAAATCACAGAACCTTGAGAGAAGTAAAAGATTACCTCTTTAATAGCATCAAGAGTACTTCAGAGGATGATGGCAGGTGTTTTGAGATTTTGTCCCCATGCATCTGATTTTTCAATCAGGATTTTGTAGCTGAGAGAATTTGTCCCATCAGGAAATTGGATACATCTTTAAAACAACAGAGAGCAGCAAAAACAGAGGAATTTTGTTAAGAGTAGATAGGGAGAAACTGTTTCCACTGTCAGGAGGGTCAATAACTAGAGGACACAGATTTAAGGTAATTGGCAAAAGAACCAAAGGAGAGAAATGAGGAGAATGTTTTTACATAGCAAATTATTATGATCTGGAATGCACTGCCTGAAAGGGTGGTGGAAGCAGATTCAACAATAACTGTCAGAAGGGAATTGGATATATACTTGAAGGTGAAAAAGTTGCATGGCTATGAAGAAAGAGCAGGGGAGTGGGACTAATTGGATAGCTCTTTCAAAGAGCCGGCACAGGCACGATGAGCTGAATGGCCTCCTTCTGTGCTGTATCATTCTATGATTGTAAAATTGATCAATCATAGAGTGACATAATGGGGTCTAAATTTAACATTGTTGGGCCTGTTTTATGGGCCTAAAATAGACTAACCAATTTAGCAGTGCAGGGGCTCAAACACAGCCAGCACAGACATTTGGGCCACTGATAAATTGGGCGGGGCCTTTTTTTACCCAGCCCTGACGGCCGCCTGACATGGAGACCGGCCTCATTTCAATATTGAAATGAGTCTTCTGTGCTCAGTTCAGACCCCCACTCCTAAATTTTTTTTGCCTTATTTGGAGTTTCCTACATTACAACAGTGACTACACTTCAAGAGTACTTCATTGGCTTTAAAGTGCTTTGGGACGTCCTGAGATTTTGAAAGGCACTATATAAATGCAAGTTGTTGTTTCTTTTTTGTACACTAATCTTCCACAAAGTAATTTCAAGTCTTAGTGGCACAGAAATGGAATTCTATATAAGGAGCAAATTTTTGGAATTTGCTCTTATAACATATGTGTGTATCTGTGTGTCTAATATATATGGAGAAATTCCATCCATGTTATTTTGTGCTATCTACTTAGTGTTTGATTTTAAGGTCAATTCTTGCCTGGAAGCTTGTGCTCATATGTCTGCAAAAATGGGCATCAGTGAAGCCCTGCTTGTGCGCTATCGACATGAACTATCATCTCAAGAAAGTATGGTAGCATCTGAATAAACCAGTTCTCAGTAGAATCATGAACGTATCATCCTGGAATTCCTGATCGGTGTCATCTAATACCTGGGGATAATCCACTTATTTTGAAATAGCGCCAATCGGTTCTAACAGTCTGCACTGAGGACGTTGCCACCAGTGCTGATCAGAGGGAATCTGCACGAACGCATTTATACTGGGATCCTTATCCCAGAGTTGGTAAAGTTAACACTGCCTTGCTGGAGTTGCGATCCATGCTAATGAATTAAAGACTGAGTAAATCAAATGTGACTCCTGTTTTATGAATGAGGTACTCACCAAACCTTTAATGTCAAGTTCGTATTCCCCCGGGCTCAATGCACTAACGTTCAGAGCATGATTTTTTCTGGTGGGAGCAAGAACATAAATCAGCACAAATGCAAATAATTAGGCTCTGCCACTCAGCACACCCAACAGTCCTACTAAGTTTCTGGTGCAAAGAGTAGAGTTAGTTCATTTTCTTCAGTTAAATTCTGGCACAAGCAATGAGGCCACCACTCCATCACATTTTCATTACCCTTCATTTGCTCTCAGTAGTAACTTTGTTTTGGTATGTTTACTGGTCTTCATTTATTCCTTTTCAATTGACCTGTTCGTCCCTTTTGTGAAATGTTCAATTTTAACCCAAGTTGTACAACATTGAAAGGAAGAAAAATTTGCATTTCTAAAATGTAGAAATTACAACATGGAAACAGGCCATTCAGCCCAACCAGCCCGTGTTGGTGATTATCTTCCACATGAGCAGTAGTTCAAATCCCATTGTCCATATCCCTTTATTCCCCTTTCCCTCAACCACCTATCTGACCGATTAAATGTTGACATGGTCTCGGCTTCAATCACTAACTATGGCAATGCATTCCACAGCCTCACAACCCTGCTATTTGTCATCAATCTCTTATGTTTAATCTTATATCTATGTCCCCCTCATTCTAGTCCCCTCAATCACTGGAAACAGTGAGGTAAATTTTCATGTTCACCTCATGGTGGTAATCTGGTGGAGTGGATCACCTATCCGTTATAGAACCTGCCTGAGTTTTATTCCATTGATTTCCTTTCTGCCCATGTGGTAAAGGTGAAAATTTACCTCATTCTGCTTTTATTTACTCTGTCCCATTCCTTCGGAATTTTAAATTTCAAATCACGCCTAATCTCCTCTGTTCTAATGAAAACAGCCCCAAATCTTTTTCACATCTCTCAGCAGCATTTCAACCCAGTTTACATGCAATGAGTTCATTTGATGCGCAGTTACTGCAGTTATGTAGGTGAATGTGCCAGCCATTTTAATCTCGACACAGCATTCCACTGTAATTTCACCAAACCGCAGTGGAATAGACATTTCTTACATTACTTTCTCTTCAGTACCTTATTGCAAATGCTTTTCAGCTTGATTCCATGGAAAACTAGCTTCCTTGTAGTATCATTCACTATTAAGTAATGTAACTCATGTTATCACTTCATGTAGAAACTTCTTTACCCAGAGAGTGGCTAGAATGTGGAACTTGCTACCACAAGGAGTAGTTGAGGCGACTGGCATAGATGCATTTAAGGGGAAGCTAGATAAACACATGAGGGAGAAAGGAATAGAAGGTAATGCTGATAGGGTTAGATGAAGAGGAGTGGGAGGAGGCTCGTGTGGAGTACAAACATGGACCAGTTGGGCCGAATGGCTATACATTCTATGTAATTCTATGTATTATAGAATCATAGTAAAGTCCTCATCATTATAAGCGTTGGATGATTGATATGAATTTTGTTATGTTCAATATTTTTGTCTGACCCAAACTACTAAATGCAACAAGATTCCACTGTACTTGCAAATTCACTGTTTCATATTTCAAGGCAAGCTTGAGTGCTTCAATAAATCCCTTTCCACTTGCAGTAGATCATAGCTCAATTAATAATTTTAAATCTGAGATCGATAGATTTTTAAGGGATTAAGGTATTAAGGGATATGGAGACAAGGTGGGTAAATGCAGTTAGGATACAGATCAGCCATGATCACACTGAATGACGGATCAGGCTCAAGGAGCTGAATGGCCTACCCCTGTTCCTATTTTCCTATGAGGGGATTAAGCATACAAGGTAGATGCACCCTAATGAGGTGTAAACTATTCACTGACCATGTTTGTTTCTGCAATCAGTGCTGAGCATTGCAAACTGTAACCCACCCCCCGTTAGAGGGGATTAAGTAATTGCACCTTAACGAGGTGCAAAATACTCACTGAACACCAGTTTCTGCCCGAAATTACCCACACGTATAACATGGTGTAAGCAGCAACTTTGTAATTCACAATAATGATAATGGAAAATGGCTTGTGCTATTTGCCCAATTGAAATAATTGCCTGATTTAACCCATTGCTCGATTTAAAACATTGCCCCGATTTAAGCCATTGTCCATTTTAATCATGGGCGGTTTAAGTTTTACTTTACAACATAGAAGGATCCTATGCCAGCTCTCAGAACAAGCTATGCATTTACTTCTGGGACAGTCTTTGACAATGAAGCGGGAGACCTCAGCACCCAATTTCCTCTGCTTTATCCCAGGGGTATGCTTATTTCCTGGGCGAAAAGCAGAGGAACAAGAGGGAGCAGCCTCATAACACCAGGCATATGCCCCCCACCCCCTGCACCGCACAGGTACTTTTGAGGGTTTCCTTGAGGGTGGGTAGCACCTGGAGAAGATGCAAGAATTTAAATTAAATGGTAATGAAGCAGGAGTCGTCACCACATTTTCTCGCCCCACCCCCGCGCCCCGTTTTCCTGGGTCTCAGCTTGGGAAGCCAGATGCAGTGGTGCCCACAGCAAGTGGACCTTAGTCCTTGAGCGCAGCTCCCTTAGACATAAAGATCCTTCACCTTTTAAGGCACTGCTCTTCAGTCAATCCCAGGCTGCTGCACCTAGGACAGTGTGCCCAATGGGTAGTATGGTAGTGGGTCCAGACTCTACTGCTTTGACAAGGCTCAGCGGGAACTCCTAACATAGGCTTGGATATCAAATTTCAGGCCCTTCCACCGCACTCCTGTGGCGAGAGTGTAGCTGAAGGGCTAGAGTGATTTTGGGGCCAATTATCTTGGCGATGCGCTGTAACTGGCTGTCCTTTTCACTTCCTGTAGGACCTTCCCAAGATGACTCTTGGCTTCTCACATATTCCCCTAACCCTAACCCAGCACCAGCTACTAGCATCCCAGAGCAGGAGATTAGTAAGTTCGAGGAAGGGGCATCGAATGAAGCACTATTTACAAGTGAGGAAGAGCAAGTAGAAGGGGCAGGAAAGAAAGATGACAGATCAGAGCAAGCTGTGAGAATACACCATTTCCCTATTGCAGGGGCAGGGGATTGGTATCCTACTGGGCCTGCCTTCAGGTACGTGTTGGTGCAAGAGCACAAGGAACGGAGCAGAATCTCTGACCACCCTTCACAAGGCCATTGATACCAAGGGTGCAGAGCTGCGCCCTTGGTATCAATGATGAACCAATTGTCTTTGCAAAGGATACCCAGAATGTTCTTCTGGGAGGGGACATGGCAATCACTGGCCTGGCTACTTTCAAAGAGAAGTGAGAAGGTAAAAGATTTTTTTGTGCGGAACAGCAACATGTTCGACAAACTCATACAGTACCCTAAACAAATCCCTGTGACCACAACACCTCTTTCTATGGCCACCACCACTTTGCAAGGGCATAGTCTGATCATTCTGGTGGCAGTACTGAATTGGAGGAGACCTTGCAAGTACTAAGTGAAAGCTACAGTGTCACACTGCAGTTGTGTCTTGCACTTTATATTGCATGCAAGAGTGCTGGGGACTGCTTCAGGCGAATCGACTTTTGAACCAGCAAAAAAGATTGTGGAAACTCGAGCGTTAGTGGTTATGGGCGTCACTCACTTACGTTTTAAATTCCGCGCACTTTTGCGCTATTTCACTTGATTCCGCCCAGATTGCACTGATATCGGTGCAGAAACCAAACGGACACTCCAGGCCATTAATGTCATCCCATGTGCCAGAGGGAAGAAGGCAACAATATATCCTGTGTCCCACACCTTCAAATGGAGAAAGAGGTAGCGTGTGTGAAGGGATAATTCACATAACTTAGCACTCTTGCTAATACTTAGAAACTTTTGCTTTTGCTCCCAGGTATGTCGGATCAGGGTGAGGATATTAACATTCTTTGCCACCTCCTGCCAGACAGCTTGCATTGCTGCCTTTGCAGGAGGCTGACCCCACTATCCCCAAAAAGGCAAACATTATTTTTTTTAATTAATTCTTGAGATGTGCTGGCATGGCCGGCATTTATTGCCCATTCCTAGTTGCCCTGTTTTGATATAACGTGGGACTTGCTAGATCACTTCAGAGAGCAGTTAAGATTTAACCACACTAGCATGGGACTGGAGTCAAGTATGGGCCAGACCGGGTAAGGACTGCAGGTTTCCTTCCCTAAAGGACAGTTGGGTTTTTGCAACAATCAGACAGCTCATGGTCATTTTTACTGATATTATTTTTCTTTTATTACCAGATTTTTTTAAAAACTGAATTGAAATTCACAAACTGCTATGGTGGGATTTGAATGTATGTTCTCTGGATTAGCTATTCCAGGAACATAACCACTATGCCGCCGAATTAAATAATTTGCATGATTGACTGATCACCTTCTGGATGTCATTAACTCTTTAACAGGCTCAGCAGGTAGTTTTTACAATCACACTGCACAAAGCATACCCGAAATAAATCAGTCAGATCACAGCCTGCGTGAAACATATGCTACATGGGCTCTTTGTATATAGCAGGTACGGATATTCGAAGAACAAATTGTTGATTGATTATACAAGCAAACTGACTGCTCTGTGTGTATGAATCCAAAACTAATGAATAAAGATTCAAAATTTGTACAAACTGTTACAAAATGATGTTTGCTATAATCCCCTGTTCCCTGTCACGTTATCCTCCTTTTTCAATATCTCTCAACCACACTTGATGGTGCAATGCAACTAACTGTATACAAGGCACGATGACTGTGCATCTGATGGACGTCTCGATAAAAGCAGAAAGACAGTTTCTTTTATTTGTATGTTTCATTTTTGTAACAGATTTCAGAAGTAAATTAAAGGTATCATAGATTCAGGTGAAGTTTGGGAGATCGTAATGCAGGGCAATACTTATACATGAATCCCTCAGTGAGATAGGAAACAAAGCAATGCAGCAAAAACACAATGGTTATCATTTCGGAATACAACAACAACAACAACAACAACAACAACAACAACAACAACCGCAGCAGCAGCAACAACAACTCACATTTATATAGAGTCTTATCGGGGAAAAATATTATTTTCTTCATCACTGTTGCTTTACTTATGTTAATTTTATCGAGTCCCTGTCCCCGATTCAATATAAGTTTTCTTGGGATTTCCGGCATGCTATCCTCTTTTTCTGCTGTAAATACTGACGCAAAGTAATTTTTCAACATTTCCGCCATTTCCCCATTGTCAATGACAATATCCCCACTTTCAGTTTTTAAGGGGCCAACACTGCTCCTGACCACCCTCTTTTTCCTAATATAACTATAAAAGTTCTTCGTATTGGTTTTGATATCCCTTGCGAGTTTCTTTTCATACTCTCTTTTTGTAGCTCTTACTATCTGTTTAGTGACCCTTTGTTGATCTTTGTATCTTTCCCATTCGCCAGGATCTGTGCCATTTTTGCCTTTTTGTATGCCCTTTCCTTATGTCTTATACTGTCCCTTACCTCTTTAGTTGTCCATGGCTGTTTTTTTTGGCAAGTAGAGTTCTTGTCCCTCAGAGGTATAAACCGATTCTGTATCACGTTAAATGTTTCTTTAAACATTTCCCACTGATCATCAGTCGTTTTACCCATTAACAGATTTGCCCAGTTTACTGTGGACAGTCTGTCTCATCCCATTGAAGTCGGCCTTGCCCAAATCTAGAATCTTAGCAGCTGATTCACTTTTTTCCCTTTCAAACATTACATTGAACTCGATCATGTTATGATCGCTATTGGATAGATGTTCATGCACAGTTAAGCTGTTAACTAAATCTGGTTTATTACTCATTATTAAATCTGGTATGGCTTTCCCCCTTTGTTGCCTCTAGGACATACTGCTGTCGAAAACTATCCCGGACACAATCTAAAAATTCACTACCTTTCTGACAGTTGCTAGTCTGCTTTTCCCAATCTATGTGAAGGTTAAAGTCCCCCATTAAGACCACTATGCCTTTGTTACACACTTGTCTAATCTATGCATTTATACTATCTAGCACTTCAGAGCTGCCGCCATGGGTCCTATAAACAACTCCCACTATAGTCTTAGATCCTTTCCTATTTCTCAATTCAACCCATAAGGTCTCTGTTGGCTGCTTACCTCTCGTTATATCCCCCTTTATCATTGAAGTGATTTCATCTCCAATCACTAAGGCTACTCCTCCCCCTCTTCCATTTTCCCTATCTCTCCTGTAGACCTTATAACCTGGTATATTTAGTTCCCAATCCTGACCATCCTGTAGCCATGTCTCAGTAATAGCTATCATGTCATACCCTCCAATTTGAATTTGAACCTGTAGTTCATTTAATTTATTCCTTATACTCCGTGCGTTTGTATGTAGAACTCTTAGTTGGGCCACACACCCTAGTCTGACCTTCAGCTTTGATGCTGGGTTAATCGCTTTACGCCTTCTAGTTTCAACTTTATCTGTAGTGCCTAAAGTACACTTCCTTTCTGCTGCTTTATGCTTTTCCCTTTCACTTGTTCTTGAACAACTGTTTGTACTATTTGTATTGTAAATTTCCCCTGGGTCTTCCCCTCTCTTGCTGCTCTCAACTTTACTCCCATCTGACTCTCCGTTCAGGTTCCCATCCCCCTGCCACTCTAGTTTAAACCTTCCCCAACAGCATTAGCAAACACCCCCCACGAGGACATTTGTCCCAATCCTGCTTGAGTGTAACCCGTCCCGCTTGTACAGGTCTCACCTTCCACAGAACCAGTCCCAATGCCCCAGGAATCTTAAATCCCTCCCTCCTACACCATCCCTGCAGCCATGCATTCATCCTGTCTATTCTCCTGTTCCTATACTCACTAGCACGTGGCACTGGTAGTAATCCTGAGATCACTACCTTTGAAGTTCTGCTTTTTAATTTATCTCTTAACTCCTTAAATTCACCTTGCAGGACCTCATCCCTTTTTTTTACCTATGTCGTTGGTACCGATATGGACCACGACTACTGGCTGTTCACCCTCCCCCTCCAGAATGTCCTGCAGCTGCTCCGTGACATCCTTGACCCTAGCATGAGGGAGGCAACATACCATCCTGGAGTCACGTTTGCGGCCGCAGAAACGCCTATCTGTTCCCCTTACAATTGAATCCCCTATCTAAAGGCCTGACTTCCCTCCCTCACACCATCACCTCAGGACTCCCCCAAGGATCTATCCTCAGCTCCTTCCTCTTCATGTACATGCTGCCCTTCGGTGAGATCATCCATTAGCACAGGATCAGCTCACATATGATAAATCCCAGTTCTGCCTCTCTATCACTTCTCCCAACCACTCGAACACCTCCATGCTGTCAGGCCACTTGACTGACTTCAGATCGTGGATGAACCACAACTACCTCCAGCTCAGCATTAGAATGACTACAACTCGAAAAGCACTCGATAGGTCACTAGTACTTTGCAATGAGAATTTGTTAGGGTTTAGCTGATTCACCTCCAATATTATCCCAGGCCTACTTGGGGATCCTTAAATATAGGTTCTGTTAACTTTTAATTTAGGTAACTGGGGTGCAAGATGTATCAGGCATATAGTAATTTTACATGTGTGGCTTTCTCAGTTGGAGACTCTTAAACATCAAGATGGGCTTCTGTGTATGCCAGATGCCCAACTGATAAAAGAAAATCTATTGTGAGGGATGTGCTGTGTGGCAGCAAAGGAAATACACCTTCATGCTCCTAAAAGTAAAGTCTGTGCACTCCTATAAGCGAATGCATTGCTGGCAGCAGGCTAAGTATGAATGGGATTGTGTCTGAGGGGATGGTATGGTCAGTTATAGCGCCAGTGCTTCCAGACGTCTGCCAGGAAAAATGTAGGCTGGAGCACTGATCAAACTCTGTGCAGCCACCTGCTGAGGGAGTGCCACACTGTCGGAGATGCCGTCGTTCGGAAGAGATGTTAAACTGAGGCTCTGTCTGCCATCTCAGGTGGATGTAAAAGGCCACACCTCACTATTTTGAAGAAGAGCAGGGGAGTTTTCCTGGCCAACATTTATCCCTCAACCAACATCCAATAAACAGCTGTTCTGGTCATTTATCTCATTGCTGTTTGTGGGAGTTTGCTGTGTGCAAATTGGCTGCTACGTTTCCTACATTATAACAGTGACTATACTTCAAAAATTGGTTGTAAAGAGCTTAGGGACATCTAGAAAGGTGCTATATAAATGCAATCTCTTTCTTGTTCTTGTGGCCACAGTTTGTCCAGAACTCATTTATCCAGTTGAGTTGGAATTTTCTAAGTGCAGTGTGTGTGATAGAGGATTTGGAACCTGTCCTCTCTCATTCGGTTGCAGATAGGGATCATGATGGTCAGTCTTGGAGCCTTCTTCCCGTCTTCCTGTGACAGTTACAGTCCACATCATGTTTCCTGGATCTACAAGTTAAATGACTATCTGTCGTGCTCCTTAATCAGAACTTCAGAGCCAAGAGCGCATATAAGGAATTCAAGCACACTCCAGACTGACAGGTCCATGGTTTTCAGTCCATTAAAATTAATGGATGGAAAATCATAAGACTCCAAATCAGGCGCATGCTCAAATTCCTGACGTGTGCTCCCGGTGTGGAAAGATTTGCACCGGGACTGCTCGTGGAAAATTTGCCCCCACATTAGATTTTAGTGTTTATTGCACAGAGGAAGACAGCGTTAAGTAGAAGAAGGAGGTGTGAACTGCAACGCAGCTTTGTGTTATAGAGAGCCAGTTCTAATGGGGTCAGTTTATGTTGGAGTTTTCAGAGCAAAGCAGAGACACAGAGGAAGTGTTGGATGCGGAAGTAATGAATATTGTCATGTGCTTATGTTTTAAATGTTTGCAAAGAACTAATGGGCAGTCAGCTCTTGGTTAAAACCCATAATGATCTGAGGTGCTGAGCTATGGCAAGGTGAAGAGGGTGGGAGAAGCGTAGAGCATAAACACCGGCATGAACGTGTTGGGCCGAATGGCCTGTTTCTGTGCTGTACATTTTATGTAACACTTTGTCATTCTTTATAAGGTGTAGAAGGACGTAAGATGGGGTAGGAAGAGTCACAATTCCTCCATCTCACAGCCTTGCCTCTTAGGATCATTAGACACTCAACATTACCAAGGAAGTAAAGCAAAAGCAAAATACCACGGATGCTGGAAATCTGAAATAAAAACAGAAAATGCTGGAAACGCTTAGCAGGTCAGGCAGCATCAGGAGAGAGAAACAGAGTTAACGTTTCAGGTCAGTGACCTTTCATCAAAACAACGAAGTTTCACTTTAAAGGGAGCCCAAGCACAGGCAAGTCCGATCCTGTCTTCATCCAATAACCACACAAGCATTTTTTCCAGCAAGGACACCAGACATTGTACGAGAATGGGAACCTTGGCTTATTCACCCTGTCCCCAGTCCAGGGATATTGAGGCTAATTGTAGCACCCCTGACATTAGCTAAATCAATGCACACTAGAGATTGAACCTGGGACCTTCCTGCTCTGTATTGTCCAACCCACACCAGGCAGTGCGTTACTCTCTAAGGCATTGGGAGCACTGGGTTTCTTACCAATTCTACAACTTCTGTGCACTGGATATTTGTCTCTCAGCTTACTGATATCCAAAGAGGTTAAAGTATATTGTTTTGTTGTACTTCCTTTGGGTCGATATTAATATATTGTACTAACCAGTCTCTGAATCATCCTTATTGCCTTTCCCTGAACTCGCTCCACTGCATCACTGTGCTTTGAAGGTCAGTTGCCAAAACTGCACACAATATTCTACATATGACCTTCTCAATGAATTATATAAGTGCAAAGTAATCTTTGTCAACTTATAATTGAGCCTTCAGATTTTCAAGCTTTAACTTTTTCTGAATTCCGGTCAAAAAAACTTGCGTGAAATCAAACATGAGCAAAACCCATTCTTTCTCAGGTGAAGAGTTGAGCAGAATGCTCGTAATCAGAAAATTTCAGTTTTAATCAGCCAAATAAACATTGAAAGCAGCAGCTGAAGTACTTTAAGTTAAAAAATAAATGTTTGCAATTGCCTTGATAACGTGGCGAGAGTAGTTGATGTGTATCGCTGACTGCATCCGTGGCAATTCGTCCCCTGTGGAACTTTGGTCAGACACATATATATGATGCAGTTGACTGAAGATGCTCTCTTATGTAGACACTGCCCGTCATTACTTAGAGCAAATGAAGTGCCCCTTGCGCCAAGTGGGCAAAACGGTTGTGAGCTTCACACCAGAACTGCAGCATATTGATGTTGATGATTCTGGGTTTCATTGGGCTTATGCCCTGTTTTGGAATTTGCCTTTAAGGGACTAATTATCAGATTTACCCGCAAAACCTTCGGGACCCATTCCATTGTGGTTTGAGGGAGCTTCTTCTGTGCAAATTGGCTGCTGCGTTTCCTACATTATAAGAGTGACTACACTTCGAAAGTACTTCATTGGCTGTAAAATACTTTGGGATATCCTGAGGTCGTTAGAGGCGCTATATAAATGCAAGTCTCTTTTTTTCTTTATACTCGTTGTTAGCAGCTTCATATTAACTTTCATGCAATGGCTAACAAGCACACTTAAATCCAATTATTCTCCACCTTTGCTGATGACCTTTGCTAACAGACACCCATTTATTATGTAGAGGTTTCATGTTGACTTTAACAATGGACGAACGCAATATTTTCCATCCAGCAGCGAGTAAAGGACTGATTAAAATCATCCAACCGCAGCAGGTGAGTTCGAGCGATAGAAAACCCTGGGACTCATGACTTATGACCTTCTAGATGGTACTGACGTGCTCCCAAAGCTTGTGCTCCAAAGCTCCTGAGCATTTTAGGAGATCTGGAAGGAAAGTCACCTTTAGAGCAGCTACTTCTTTTGATCAATCATAAGGTTGAATGTAACACGCATCCCATACTCCAACAAGACAAGTATGAGATGAATATGAAACAGTTGTTTATCTCAAAATAGAATGTCATTTAGGTGACACAAAGTGAATAGAAAGCTGTCACTGCCAAGAAAATCCACTCTGAATATTAATATACCACTTACCGAGAAAGAAAAGCTTGGATTTATATAGTGTCTTTCATGACCTCATGACGTCCCAAAGCACTTTACAGCCAATGACGTACTTTTGAAATGTTATAATGTAGGAGACCCAGCAGCCAATTTTTGCACAGCAAGATCCCACAAACAGAAAAGAGATAATGACCAGATAATTTGTTTTTTCTTTAGTAATGTTGGTTGAAGGATAAATATTGGCCACAACTCCAAGGAAAACTCCCCTGCTCTTCTTCAAGATAGTGCCTTGGGATTTTACATCCACCTGAAATGGCCTCGATTTAGCATTTCAACTGAAAGGCATCACGGCACTCCCTCAGTACAGTACTGAAATGTCAGCCTGGATGTTGTGCTCAAATCTTAGGAGTGGGACTAGAACCCACAACCATTTACCTCAGAGGTGAGAGTGCTACCACTAAGCCACAGCTATCAAGGTTATAGAATCAGTAGTGATCAATGGTCTGGTTGTTGCAGAACTGTGAGAGACGCTGGAGGCTAAAGGAATGTTTTACTATCACTATTTTTGTGATATACAGCTTTTACGTAAGCTGCTACTAATAAAATATACCTGCATCTACAAGTCTTGGAATGTTATATGAAATCTTATTATTTTAAGGGATTTTAGATCATGATGAATCATTAGCTGGGGAAATCTTTACTGGTTTATTTCAAGTACAAAGCACTGGTACGGATTATTACATGGAGAGAGGAGACAGTATACATGCTGGGAGCTTTCCTCTAGTCTATATGTGTTAGCGACTGTACAATTTGAGCTTTTTCCCTAAAAGGCTTTCCTTGTGTAAATGACTTGATGACAGTTATTACAAGCAGTCCAATCTCCTATGAACTGAAACCTGAACCTTTATTCTCTGTTATATTCGGGGTGGACACGAATCCCAGGACTGCCAGTCACTCAGCAAACTATGGAGGATGCACTCCGGTCGCCCATCTAAAGGCCCCTACTGAGATGGCGTCAGCCGGAGTGCTAGAATAAACAGCACAGTAAGTGACCTGTCTCCATTTCCAGGCTGCTACTGTCACATACACTCTGGGCAGGCACAGTTAAACTCAGCCCCATTGTAATCTATCTCAAACCAGTAACTCCCCCGCCACATCTGTTTGATGTTGCAGAGGGTGGACTTGTGAATGGAGCAGACTCTCCTCATTCAAGCCTGCATGGCTATGCATTATACTAATTCCAGGACTAACATCTATTACTGAGAACATTAAACACTGTCATAGGAACGTAGGAACAGGAATAGGCCATTCAGTCCCTCGAGCCTGTTCCGCCATTCAATGAGATCATGGCTGATCCATATCCTAACTCCATCTACCCGCCTTGCCTCCCTATCCCATAATACCCTTGACTAGCAAAAATCTATCGATCTCAGATTTAAAATGATTAATTGAGCTAGCGTCTACTGCTCTTTGTGGGAGAGAGTTCCACACTTCTACCATCCATTGTGTGAAGAAGTCTTTCCTAACTTTTCTCCTGGAAAGGCCTGACACTGATTTTAAAGTTATGTACCTTTGTCTTACACTCCCCCACCAGCAGAAAAAGTTTCTCTCAATTCCTTCTCTATCAATTCCTTTCAAAATCCTAAAAACCGCAATCAAATGGCATTGCACTGAAATTGCATTGCAGATGAAATTTAATGAAGAGAAGTGTGATATGATACATTTTGGTAGGACGAACGGGGAAAGGCAATATAAACTAAATGGTACAATTTTAAAAGGAATGCAGGAACAGGGAGAGCTGGGGGTGTATGTACACAAATCTTTGAAGGTGGCAGGACAAGTTGAGAAGACCATTACAAAAGCATATGGGATCCTTGGCTTTATTAATAGAGGCCTAGAGTACAAAGGAAGTTATGCTACATCGAGATACATCGAAAACTACAGCACAGATGCAGGCCATTCGGCCCAGCTGGTTCATGCTGTGTTTATGCTCCACACGAGCCTCCTCCTTCCCTACTTCATCTAATCCTATCAGGATACTCTTCTATTCCTTTCTCTCTCATGTGTTTATCTAGCTTCCCCTTAAATGCATCTATGCTATTTGCCTCAGCTATTCCTTGTGGTAGTGTGTTCCACATTCCTACCACTCTTTGGGAAAAGAAGTTTCTCCTGAATTCCCTATTGGATTTATTAGCGACTATCTTATATTTATGACCTCTAGTTTTGGACTCCCCCACAAGTGAAAACATTTTCTCTACATCTACCCTATCAAGCCCTATCATGCTAAGCCTTTACAAAACACTGGTTAGGCCTCAGCTGGAGTACTGTGTTCAATTCTAGGCACCACACATTAGGAAGGATGTCAAGGCCTTAGAGAGGATGCAGAAGAGATTTACTATAATGGTACTGGGGATGAGGGACTTCAGTTATGTGGAGAGATTAGAGAAGCTGGAATTGTTTTCCTCAGAGCAGAGAAGGTCAAGAGGAGATTTGATAGAGGTGTTCAAATTCATGAATGGTTTTGATAGAGTAAATAAGGAGAAACTGTTTCCAGTGGCAGAAGGGTCGGTAACCAAAGGACACAGATTTCTGGTGATTGGCAAAAGAACCAGAGACGACATGAGGAAACATTTCTTCACGCAAGATGTTATGATCTGGAATGCACTGCCTGAAAGGGTGGCGGAAGCAGATTCAATAGTAACTTCCAAAAGGGAATTGGATTATTCTTAAAGGGAGAAAATTTACAGGGTTATGGGGAAATTGCAGGGAAGTAGGACTAATTGGATAGCTCTTTTAAAGAGCTGACACGGGCACAATGAGCTGAATGACCTTTATCTATGTACCATACTATGATACTGTGATACTATCAAGTCACCCCTTAACCTTTTATATTCCAGGTAATATAAGCCTACTTTATGTAATCTCTCCTGATAATCTAACCCTTGAAGCCCTGGTATCGTTCTAGTGAATCTGCGCTGTACTCCTTCCAAGGTCAATATATCCTTTCTAAGGTACGGTGCCCCAAACAGTACACAGTATTCCAGATGTGGTCTAACCAGGGCTTTGTATAGCTGTAGCAAAACTTCCTTCCCTTTATATTCTAGCCCCCTAATTATAAAGACTAACATTCCATTAACTTTTTTGATTATTTTTTGTACCTGACTACTACATTTTGTGATCTGTGTACATGGACCCCTAAATCTCTTTGGACCTCCACTGTTCCTAGCTTTTCACCATTTTAAAAATACTCGGATCTATCCTTTTTTGGTCCAAAATGGATGACCTCGCACTTACCTGCATTGAGATCCATCTGCCACAGTTTTTCCCACTGAATTAATCTATCAACGTCTCTTTGCAATTTTATGCTCCCGTCTACGCTACTTACTATGCCACCAATCTTTGTATCATTGGCACAGTGGATATATGGCTCTCTATTGTATTATCTAAGTCATTAATAAATATGGTGAATAATTGAGACCCCAGCACAGATCCTTGAGAGAAACCACGAGTCACTTCCTTCCGATTCGAGTGCATGTCCATTAACTCTACTCTCTGTCTTCTATCACCTAACCTATCACCTGACCAGGTCGATAATTTGTCTTCAATTGCACAAACTTTAATTTTAGCTAACAGTCACTTATGTTGGAACCTTATCAAATGCCTTCTGGAAGTCCATATAAATGACATGCATAGACATTCCCCTGCCTACTACTTTAGTTACTTCCTCAAAAATTTCAATTATGCTCGTTAGGCATGATCTACCCTTTACAAACCCATGTCGGTTCTCTCTAATCAGCTCAAATTTCTCTAAGTGCTTAGTCATGCTTTCCCTAATTTTAGATTCCAATAACTTCCCCACAACAGATGTTAGACTAACAGGTCTATAATTTCCTGGGTTCTTCATGCTAAAACTGATCAAAATTTGGAATGCTCTTCCTGAAACTGGAGTTGTACATCTTAACTCATTCACGATCCAGTTAGATGATGTGGTGTGGGTCTATAATGTTTTTCTCTGGATGAATGAGGCACCACGTGGACTGCAGTGGTTCAAGTAGAAGGCCCACCACCACTTCTCAACTGCAACAAGGGATGGCCAATAAATACCACCCTTGCCAACAAAACCCACATCCTAAGAATGATTAAAAAAAGAAAGGCCAAACGGCCTCCCCTTATCTATATCTATCTTGTGAAATTGTGAACACAATGTAAAGCTCATACCAGAAATGAAAATCTACCTTCAAGGGCAATTCATGACTTTCACTCACAATTTTGGCTGATTATTGGAATAAAAATGTCTAATTAAATAGTTGAAATATTCAATTAAACGTATGACTGAGCTTTGTTGGGACTATATCAAAATTCATCAAATACTCTGGAGGCTGGAAGAAAAAAATCACCAATGCTTTTGTTAATGGCAAACCTTAACTAGGCCACAGTAATGCAGTTACAAAAATAAAATTCAAACTTGCTTTTTTAAAAAAAAAAATTTTTTTTTAATGAATTTCATGCTGATCAAGTTGAGGGATGTCAGCACTGGAGATTGGAACATTTTCCACGCAGTGCCAGCACTGACCACTGGCAGGTCAGGTGAAGCACAGTGAGATGCAGAGTAAAGGTCCCTTTAGCTACCTTTAGCTGTTCCAATAACCAACCTTGACTCCAAACACAGAAAAGCACCCTGAAATACAGCTATTACATAAAATGTTAACATTTGGCAATTGAAAATCTGCTGCGGTGCAGCAAAGGAAGCAGAAATCTCAGTCTTAATTATTCATAGCAACCTGCAATTTGCATATCAAAATGTAGGAGTCCCTGGGAGTTAGGTAGTGCTTAAATGGACATTCTGTTCATAAGAATGCTAACATGGCTGAAGTAGAGATTGAGGAAATGGAAGTACTTTTGTCGATTCTTGCCCATTAGGAGAGGCTGCCAGAACGTATCAAATTCACGAGCGTGAGTAGCCGTGAGTAAAAGAGATGATTTGAAATCATCCAGCTCAGTGCAGACCAGGGATCTAACTTTGGGCCTTCCAGACCTGCATGTGCGATGACTCGTTCGCTGAACACACTGGGATATCAGGGAAGTCCACCTATCACTTTCTGATGGATTTGAACTCCACCTCTCCACCTTCTCACTATATTCTTGAATGCCAACAAGCTCCAGGATCACACCTAGTTGCTTCTTGGAACTGTTTATTTGCACTATATAATTAATGACCGTCTCAAACAAGAAAAACCCATTTCCACCATTTCCCTGGTGGATCTATTGGTCTCCCACAGGAGTTACAATAGGCAATGGGTAGAAACCCCATTGAATTTCTGACTGAAATTTCCAAAGCGTTTGAATTCAGCTACAGGAAGCAAATTCATGGGTGATTTAGACATATCATAAAGCTTTGTGAATCACTACATGACTCCCTGAACATGTCATTTTCATATATAAGCTTTCTGAAGTTGTAAAGAGATGCAACAGATTAAATAATTCATCCAGCAGTAACACATGTTCGTTCAAAGGAAAAACGGTGTCAAAGGTTGACTTCATCACATCTATGAATTCCAAGTCTCCCTGGGTTCAAATGTCATCCGTTAAAGTTCTTTTTCCAGTAATTAGAGGTCTTACGGTTGATTTTAACTGTTCGAGCCGGGTGGGAAACGGGCAGCAGTGGGTCGACTGCCAGTTTCACAGCCAGCCCGGTTCTCCGTCCCATTGACCCCTGCGGAAATTCTGCCCCATTATGTGTATTAAAATTCTAAAAAATGTTCTCCCAGTGTGCTGGCCAACATTTAGCCCTCAGCCAACACCTAAAACAGATGATCTGATCATTTATTTGATTGCTGTTTGTGGGACCTTGCTGTCTGCAAATTGGCTGCCGTGTTTCCCTACATTACAACAGTGACCACACTTCAAAAGTACTTCATTGGCTGTTAAGCAGTTTGGGACATCCTGAGGTTGTGAAAGGCACTTTATAAATGTAAGTTCTTTCTTTATTTATTACAGGTGATGGCCCCAATGTCCACCCTGAAATCAATGTAAAAACACTGTAATCTGGGTGGGATGGGGGTAGAAATTGCACTGGGACCTGGTTACACTGGGTCCCCACTCCTTTTTCCACCAGTTAAAGTGTCAGTAGCTTTGGAGGCGGGTACATAATACACCTGGCCACATCTGGCATGTAAATGAGGCAATTACATCATATTGCATATCTCTCTTCACTAGGAACAAGGGATACCTGTGAACCCCTGGCAGGCAGTATTAGCTAAGAATCTCTGGGGATTTACATAGAATTACATGGAATTTACAGCACAGGAACAGGCCATTTGGCCCAACTGGCCGATGCCGGCATTTATGCTCCAGACAAGCCTCCTCCCACCCTATCAGCATATCCTTCTATTCCTTTCTCCCTCATGTACTTATCTAGCTTCCCCTTAAGTGCATCTATGCTATTTGCCTCAACTACTCCATGTGGTAGCGAGTTCCACATCCTAACCACTCTTTGGGTAAAGAAGTTTCTCCTGAATTCCCTATTGGATTTATTAGTGGCTATCATTTATTTATGACCCATAATTAAAAAAATTTAAAGGTTGGTTTCTCTAAGGCCTACTTAAAAAATAGGGCACTTTATTTTTTTTATTTACGTTGACTGTGCAGCAGAGACAGCCCAGTTACGCTGTTGTTTCCACCAATCGCCCCACCCCCCCCAACCACCGGCCCTCCTGAGGCAGGTGCCTCAGTGGCAAGTTCCAGACTGATGTAACAGAGAACGTGAGAGAGCATCCTAGTTGTAGCATATTATAGAGATGACACTTTCGCCAGTATCAAAACGGGTGCCGAACAGTCATAGCAAGTAAAATTATTTACTAACACAAACATGTAGCGCTCTGTAGGCATGTTAATTTTGTTTGATAAACAATTTGAATCATTAGTGCCTGCCATACGGTTTACATAGTGCCAAACCCTCTTGGGATCTCTTGGTACCAAATACCAGATGGGCCCTTGGAGTGGAAATGTTCTAAATGATCAGTGGGCATCAGCAAAACCAAAACTCACTTGAAGAAAAAAATATGAAAATTCAATTTTTTGTTCCTCTGTAATTAATAGCTGAAATTGGATTTTCAGAAATCCCTGCAACCTGGTAGATGGGTCATTTTTTTTTTGTTAAAACAAGTTGCCCATGTTAAATGAACTCGCTATATTAGGCTTCGCAGAAGAGGTCTGTAGGGAAATTCCAAATCTAATTAGTCTGACACAGGAATATGTAGCAAACGTAGACATCAGCATGCCATATGTTATGAAGAAATATGCCCAATGTATTAAAAGTCCTCAGTGTGCTCTAAATTCCTCAAGAAAATGAGCAAGGATCCCCATTGAACCAGCAGGCTGAGCCATCCAAGGCAGGAAGATCTCAGATGCATTCTTTGGTTTGTGCTGTGTGAGCTCACCTCAGCTAAGTTGGCAGTAGGGGGGTGCTACAGTTGCCCCCTGTGCCCCTCGGTTATGGAAGAGAAAATTGGTCAACTTTCCGGCTGCTACTCAATCTGTAGAGACCCCTGTTGGTAAATGCCGAGCGTCTTAGGGAGCAGGCCTCAGTGTTGACATTGTAGAGGAACGATTGAAGACTGTGTGCTTAGTCCAATGTAGACTAGCTAGCAGCCTAACAAAGGGCCACTTAAAAATCTTGCACTGAAAACGTCCTACCTTTTAGTACATTTTTCAAACCCAGCCACAACAAATATATTTTGGAAAGTTTCTGAGAATTCAGAAGCCTCTGGCACATTTTTGAACACGCCTTTAACTCCAGTTGCACTGGGTATCCATTGCCAAAAGGCACATTTCTCAGACTTCAACCACCTTCAAACCTCTCTAGACTATATATTAAGACTCCTTTTGGAGACCACTAATTGATCCCAGAATGGGCCATCCAATTGACATTCAACCTATAAATAATGGAAAAAATGTTCTTAATTCTAGGACCTTATCAGATGTCTCAAACTAATGGTAAATCAGCCTACCTCAGACACAGGCAGATACATTGGCATAAAGCATGTTTAATCCTGAACTTTACATAAGTCTTCCTACATAAAAACAGATCATTGTTTTCCTGAAAGCAATTCATACTGTGAAGTACTTTGTGACATGATGAAGAACTATATAAATGGAAATATCATTATAATTATATAAATTTATACTGGTTGTCAGACAAACTCATTGCTGCTCATTCCTGTTACAGTGCTGGCTTAGTGTGTTGTCTAATTTGTTTGAGTGACTGATGCATTTATTGTTATCTCCCAAATGTCTTCCCTGCATTAGGCTTTCAACTTCACTTTTTACTGTTTTAAAAGAATGTACTAATCATTCCAGTTAAGAATGCATGTTAAGCTACAATCTTCCTGTAGGTACACCTATTAAAAGCATTCTCTTTCCCCCATTTGTAATGAAATGAGCACGCAAGCAAATATTATTAACAATAGCACAAAATTCCCATCATGAAAAATACACAACAGTCAGGCTTAAAAATCAATATGGCTGACCTATTTTGCACTATTTTGAATGTGAACGATTGTTCAAAGGCAAAATTAATTTTTATAGCATGTCACTCGATTTTGCTGCTTGTTTACTCTGAAATTTTCAACATATATAGAATAGATCACAGTCAATCTTTGACCATTTAATTTTGACACCCCATTGTTGATGGGTTTAATTGCACTGACCGTCGAAAAGGCTCGAGAGGAAAATGAATGCTCAGGCTCCACTGATATTTCAGCCAGTTAAGACTGCAACCCAGAGAAGATCCATGTCAAATATGGGGTACGGTAGCATAGTGGTTATGTTACTGCACTAGTAATCCAGAGGCCTGGACTAATATTCTGGAGTCATGAGTTCAAATTCTACCACGGTAGCTGGGGAATTCAATTAATTCAATAAAAAAATCTGGAATAAAAAAAACTGGTATCAGTAATGGTGGCCATGCAACTACCAGAATGTCATAAAAACCCATCTGGTTCACTAATGTCCTTCAGAGGAAGGAAACCTGCTGTCCTTACCTGGTCTGGCCTATATGTGACTCCAGACCCACAGCAATTGTGGTTGATTCTTAATCACCCTCTGAAATGGCTGAGCAAGACACTCAGTTGTTCAAGAAGGCAGCTCACCACCACCTTCTCAAAGGCAATTAGGGATGGGCAATAAATGCTGGCCCTGCCAGCGAAGCTCACATCCCATGTACGAATAAAAAAAAGTCTGCTATTTATGCTGAATTAGCTGATTGGGTAGTTTCACACAAAGGGTAGTAGAAATCTGCAGTGTCCGAGGCTCAACCATCTTCAGCTGCTTCATCAATGACCTCCCCTCCATCATAAGGTCAGAAATGGGGATGTTCGCTGATGATTGCACAGTGTTCAGTTCCACTCGCAACCCCTCAGATAATGAAGCAGTCCGAGCCCGCATGCAGCAAGACCCGGACAACATCCAAGCTTGCGCTGATAAGTGGCAAGTAACATTCGTGCCAGGCAATGATCGTCTCCAACAAGAGAGAATCTAACCACCTCCCCTTGACATTCAACGGCATTACCACTGCCGAATCCCCCACCATCAACATCCTGGGGGTTACCATTGACCAGAAACTTAACTGGACCAGCCACATAAATACTGTGGCAACAAGAGCAGGTCAGAGGCTGGGTATTCTGCGGCGAGTGACTCACCTCCTGACTCCCCAAAGCCTTTTCACCATCTACAAGGCACAAGTCAGGAATGTGATGGAATACTCTCCACTTGCCTGGATGAGTGCAGCTCCAACAACTCTTAAGAAGCTCGACACCATCCAGGACAAAGCAGCCCACTTGATTGGCACCCCATCCACCACCCTAAACATTCACTCCCTTCACCACTGGAGCACAGTAGCTGCAGTGTGTACCATCTACAGGATGCACTGCAACAACTTGCCAAGGCTTAGAGTCATAGAGTCATAGAAGTTTACAACATGGAAACAGGCCCTTCGGCCCATCATGTCCATGTCGCCCAGTTAATACCACTAAGCTAGTCCCAATTGCCTGCACTTGGCCCATATCCCTCTATACCCATCTTACCCATGTAACTATCCAAATGCGTTTTAAAAAACAAAATTGTACCCGCCTCTACTACTGCCTCTGGCAGCTCGTTCCAGACACTCACCACCCTTTGAGTGAAAAAATTGCCCCTCTGGACCTTTTTGTATCTCTCCCCTCTCACCTTAAATCTATGTCCCCTCGTTATAGACTCCCCCACCTTTGGGAAAAGATTTTGACTATCTACCTTATCTATGCCCCTCATTATTTTATAGACTTCTATAAGATCACCCCTTAACCTCCTACTCTCCAGGGAAAAAAGTCCCAGTCTATCCAACCTCTCCCTATAAGTCAAACCATCAAGTCCCGGTAGCATCCTAGTAAATCTTTTCTGCACTCTTTCTAGTTTAATAATATCCTTTCTATAATAGGGTGACCAGAACTGTACACAGTATTCCAAGTGTGGCCTTACTAATGTCCTGTACAACTTCAACAAAACATCCCAACTCCTGTATTCAATGTTCTGACCAATGAAACCAAGCATGCCGAATGCCTTCTTCACCACCCTATCCACCTGTGACTCCACTTTCAAGGAGCTATGAACCTGTACTCCTGGATCTCTTTGTTCTATAACTCTCCCCAACGCCCTACCATTAACGGAGTAGGTCCTGGCCCGATTCGATCTACCAAAATGCATCACCTCACATTTATCTAAATTAAACTCCATCTGCCATTCATCGGCCCACTGGCCCAATTGATCAAGATCCCGTTGCAATCCTAGATAACCTTCTTCACTGTCCACAATGCCACCAATCTTGGTGTCATCTGCAAACTTACTAACCATTCTTCAACAGCACCTCCCAAACCTGCGACCTCTACCACCTAGAAGGACAATGGCAGCAGGCACATGAGAACAACACCACCTGCACATTCCCCTCCAAGTCACACACCATCCCGACTTGGAAATATATTGCCGTTCCTTCATCGTCGCTGGGTCAAAATCCTGGAACTCGCTTGCTAACAGCACCGTGGGAGAACCTTCACCACACGGACTGCAGCAGTTCAAGAAGGCGGCTCACTACCACCTTCTCAAGGGCAATTAGGGATGGGCAATAAATGCTGGCCTTGCCAGCGATGCCCACATCCCATGAACGAATGAAAGAAAAGATCCGTGACCAAGCACTGGGAGTTGTGTTTCTTCATGAGCAAACTTAGGCACTGAAAGCCGACCGACTATTCAAGCACAGAGAGCAAGGCTAATCCTGTCCGCACCCTTCGTTCATATTCACACATTCCAGCAGGGGTCAGAACGTTTCAGTTGTAGTGATATTATGATCACTGGATCCTAAATGTTCCCCTTCTGCTGCATGAATTATACCTAGGTCACTGCCAAAAAATAAATGCAGGACAGCCATTGACTGAATTAGCTGTTGGATGTTCTGGAAAAGAACGATACATAAGTAACCTAATTTACATATTTCTTTATTACTCTTCAGACATGGGCTTCACTGGAAAGGCCGACATTTATTGCCCGTCACTAGTTGCCCTGAGAAGGTGGTGATGAGCCCTTTTTAGGCCAAGTGCTGAAGGTGTTCCCACAGTGCCCTCACGTAGGGAGTTCCAGGATTTTGACCCACTGACGATCCAGGTGAAGACTGACCAGCACATTAATTCTTACCGCTCTTCTCACTATAAATATACCCTACAAAATTTATGAAGGTAAGACAGGTTTCTATTGTTAGTGGAGAAAGTTATTTTTATCATTAGCCTAATTTCCTTAATACATTTACTTTAATTAGCTTATATCATTAACATGCCGTTATTGATGGCATAATGGCATACTTCCAAGTTTCATTAAAAAAATAATGTATTTTTATCAGTTGGAGGTGGAAAATGTCTTTTTGATTAGTTTATTATGTTTATGTATATTTGACAGATGTAATTAGCCAAATCGTTAATATTTGATCTTTGAAAATAACAAATACACCATCCAAGCAGGGCCCTGTTATCCAGCAGAGCCAGGAAGGTGGTTTCAAAGCATTAGGGGGACAGAGTCTGGTATTTCTACACAGAGCTACATAGAATTTACTGCTCAGAAACAGGCCATTTGGCCCAAATGCTGTATGTCAGTATTTATGCTCCACATGAGTCTCCTCACACCCTACTTCATCTAACTCTATCAGCATACCCTTCTATTCCTTTCTCCCTCATGTACTTATCTAGATTCCCCTTAAATGCATCTATGCTAGTCACCTCAACTATTCCATGTGGTAGCGAGTTCCACATTCCAACCACTCTCTGGGTAAAGAAGTTTCTCCTGAATTCCTTATTGGATTCATTAGTGACTATCTTATACTTATGATCTAGTTTTGGATTTCCCCACAAGTGGAAACATTTCCCTCTGTCTACCCTTTCAAACCACTTCATAATTTTAAATTTTAACGACCTCTAAGGTCACCCCTGTTGATGCGGGTGGGTGCTATAAGTTGGTAGTATTGGATCAGAGCAAGATGTTAACATCTCCTCCCCAATAAGAACATCTTGCTCTTACTGGGGAGGAGGGCCCCAAAGCATGGGACCCAAACTGGCTTTGTCACTTTTTAAATCATCAGGTGCTAGTCTTCAACCACATTTCCATCTATCAGCCTCCTCTCCCAACCCATCCACAGCCTCTTTTTGCACCTCAAGCACTTGCCCCGATTGCTTTCCCTATCACCAGTGGATCCTTTCTTTATGTTCCTGCCTTAAAATATCTAAAGGTAAATTTTCTGCTTCTGCAGTCCCAGCGCACATTGAGAGCACGCATCAGAAAACTGCGCACCTTGAAATTAATGGACAGAAAACTGAACGTGCCCAATTTCCCAATATGTGTTCCTGGCATGCGCCAGGAGTGTAGAGTGGAAAAATTACCTTTTAGCGCAATATTAATTTGCTAACTTTAAAGTTTTTAATGAACATAAATTTTCACAAACAAACAAACTTTATCTCATCAAAGGCTCAAAAGTTCATTTGTGAAGTAAAAGTATCCAGTAAAATTCCAGGCTTTCGAGAAATCCCGAGGCCTTGAAATAAAAACTTTAATGAATGTATTAAAAGACACAATGTGTGAATTTAATCACGTTATTATTATTATCGTGTTCTTATTTAATTTAGTTTGAAACCTTATTCTGGACATAGAGATTTCAGTTACTTAGAAAAAGTGGTGAATGAGTTTTTTTTGCAAAAGCATTTGAGTGATTTGATTGGCTCATCAGTACACCATGATGGCAAATGTTTAAATGTTTATGTAAGGTTTTCTCATTCTAAAATGTTGCTGTGGCCATTCACCTCATAAAAAGAAAGAACCCGCATTTATATATCGCCTTTCATGACCTCAGGACGTCCC
Organism: Heptranchias perlo; assembly: GCF_035084215.1. NCBI lineage: Eukaryota > Metazoa > Chordata > Chondrichthyes > Hexanchiformes > Hexanchidae > Heptranchias > Heptranchias perlo. The sequence goes on from NC_090328.1 coordinate 15,611,212, forward strand.
AAAGTGCCTTACTGCCAATGAAGTACTTTTGAAATGTTATAATGCAGGGAAACGTGGCAGCCAATTTGTGCACAGCAAGATCCCGCAGTGAGGTTGGTTGATCGATAAATATTGGCCAGGACACCAGGGAGAACTCCCCTGTTCTTCTTCAAAATAGCACCATGGGATCTTTTAATTTCCCCCAAAATAGTTAGAAATGCCGGAGACATATATAAATAATAAAAAAGGAAAGCTTTGAGGAACACATTACTTTTTTTCTCAAAAAGAATACTTATGCACTTTGGAACTTGTATTATTTGATGTAAAAGGCTATGGGAATGTTGATCTATATTTAATACTGTACTTTGAAATATTAAAATTTAATGCTCCCTAAACCTCTCCACCTCTCTACCTCTCTCTCCTCCTTTAAGACGCCCCTTAAACCTACCTCTGTGACCAAGCCTATCCTAATATCTCCTTTGTTTAATACTGCTCCCGTGAAATGCCTTGGGACGTTTTACTATGTTAAAGCCGCTATATAAATGCAACTTGTTGTTGTTGTAAATTTGGATACTGGTTTCACCCTCATTGATTTGGTCTGATTATCATCCCACAGATGACCTGCCAAGTGTTTCCAGCATTTTCTGTTTTTATTTCAGATTTCCAGCATCTGCAGTATTTTCCATTCATATATTACCTCAGTTGAGTGTTACAGTGAGAGGCTGATTTAAATAAGTCATAGAAAATCTACAAAGTCAGCCTGTGAGACTGATATCTCATTGAATATGCAGGGTTTTTTTTATATATGGCATGTGTTAGAGTTAGCCCTGGGGAAGGAAAGAATGTGAGACACGTTGAAATAAATCAAACACAAATGTCACATTCAACCTTTAAATTATAGATCATACTGCTTCAATGTAGCTCAGCCAATCAGAAGGTTAATCTACTGCAGAAAATAAATATTACAATTTGAACATAACTGAGAGATGTTGCTATACTTAACAAAGGGCAATATTTTCTTCGGTCTAGTACAGCCCATTTTTTGTGCCATTTCCAATTTGTTTCCTTATGTTGCGATGTCAAGCAGAGACAGCAAGGGAGTTGAGGAACAGGCCTATAATTATAACAAGGATCGGAGAAGGGCACGCAGTGAAAAACAGCGAACCTAAGATAACCCCTATTTTCTTTCAGGTACAAGGGTCAGTGTTGGAGGTCTTTTGGATTCTGCGTCTAGAACAGGTTAAAGCAGTGCGATAGAGGTGGACAACAGAAAAGATACAGTGGTCGACTGTGTCGTACGACTGTGGAGAGATTGAACATGGCTTCCCTCCAATCTTCCCGGTTCATACTGGAACTCTTCTCTCTCTTCTTCTGGCACTCAGGCCTCCCCCCAATTAATGCTGGTAATGTCCTTCCCCACTCTTCATCTGTTAATGTTGGCACTCTCCTTCTTCCCCCTACCCCAAAGTGCCACTCTCAGCTTCTGTCTGCTTCCCTTCATTAACCTTTAGCTCTTTAACCTTCAATGCCATCTATTTCTCTTTTCCTTTCCCTCTCCCCTTCATTGCCATCCGTTCCCCCCATCCTTCTCCCATCTGAGTCTGACTGCTAATTGACCCTGCTGGGACTCCACTCTCCTCCATCATTCCAGCCAATGCATGCTGTAGGCAGGAACTTCAGCTCTTACATGAATTCTTGCCTACACTATACAATAGCTGGGATTCCTTTCCACTAGCAGCATGAAGGAGAGAGGGGACCTAATCTGGTCTGTTAGCAGCCAGGTAGCAAAGGGACAGGAGGGAGGGCGAAGCAGCCCTGAATGGAGTATAGCGTGGTTCATCACTGAGTTAGGTCAGCAAATGCTGCCATGCCAACCAGGCTTCCAAAACACTGCCTGTCAGCGTGAAATGCTGCCAGTTGGCAAATATGCATTGTACAGATCCTGTGCTGCTGCTCTCACCAGCTTCTGTCCTCGTCTCAACCTTTTGCACAGAAACGCCTGCTGCCTCAAGCCTGAAACGCTTCCGCTGCTAGCTTCCACCCCAGGACCATTCGTGCTCCTTGGTTCATTCCGGTAATGGCTCCTGGTCGCAAATTCAGCCCCAGGAACACGCCTCTTCCTATCCTCAGCCACAGGAACACCTCTATATTCTTGGGCCTCAGGCTGCGCCACCTTCAGTTGTCAGGTAATAGGAAGCTGAGTCCACTCAATTCCTAGCTCCAGTTTGGGCCTTGTATTCTGCTCTGCATCCTCTGTTCTTGTTTCCTATTCATCTAACTGATCCACTCTATGGCCCTGTGTTGCATGCCAAACCTGCCTGCTCGGCACCCCTGCCTGCTCGGCACCCCTGCCTCTGCTCCATTCTATGTTGGACTGCTCTATTCCCTTGGACACCTCTAGCACTACACTTGAAGTTTACTATATAATATTTAAAAGAGTGGAAAATAAGTTTATGCAATCCTCAGAAAGTCCAATGGACTTTCAAAATGCAACTGTAGACTGGACTGGAGATATACTACACCAGTGCAAACTTGAAATGACTCCCAAACTTTACTGCCACTGTTGCATTGGTGCGTGAAGGTGAAAGTACGGCTGCCCTCTTGTCACGTGCTTCTTGTAATTAAGATGAATATCTCTGAATGCTGTTCACTCAATATTTTAATCGGGTAATCTTAAAGGCTGCAACACTGTTACGTGTCTCCCTTTAACAGATGTCGTCACTTCTGTGTTCCTTTTTCTAGTGCCCTTGCATGTCCACTTTTCTAGGAGATAGAACAAGTCAAGACAGACATAAAACTGAACTGCATTCTTAACACCTAAACAAAAATGTTTACAGAAGAAGAAGTGGACTATGCAGAGCCAATAAGGTCAACAACAATTGTAAAGAATTTTCTCCAGACCCTCCTAATGTCCTCTAACATAAGCTCTCAGGATATGACTGGAGAAGAACGTTGCAAAAAGGATTTTTTCTTAATTGACTTTGGCCTGCACAGAAAATATTTTTACAATAAGGATGACAGGGAACCAATAATTAATTTATTTTACTTCATGCGCAGTAAATGATTATAGACAGATTTGTACATAAAATACCACAGAGGTATTGGAAAAGCTTCAAAAGCGACAGCGCAATGACAGTAGCTCTAAATCAATGACCTACAAATAGCGGGTGAGGAAGCAAAATCTATTCTCTATAAATCTGTAAAAGGAAGACATAGGAGGAGAAGACATGATCAAAGTCAATAACATTCAATAAAGATGTCCAAGACTTCACTAAATATTATTAGCAAGGTTATTATAGAAGAAACAGAGGACGCAGTAACTTCCTTGCACAGAATCCTGTAGGGATTGGTAATCCTTGTTTTTTTTTGGGTAGGATGGATGCCTGGAAGGCAATGGACAGTGAGAATGATATCTTGGTCACCAATGGACCTTTTTCTTAATAGTATCAGTTGGTTCCAGCAATATTTATTACATAATTGGTTCCTTATTACTGTACTACTTTACATCACACAATTCTTTCCAAACATTGTTGATCCCGGTGGCTATATTTAGTCCAGTTACTCTGTCAGCATTTTGGTTTTGGTGTTAAAATGCATCGTTCATTTTTACATCTTCTTTGACTTGTTCTGTCTCCCTGACCAGTGGAACAAAGAGAAGACTGCTGGTAACTGTGATATGGCTCTCTATGCATACGAACTATGGAAGCAACTCGGAAATGACGGAAGCCATTGTGATGTGGGGATATAGAAGGACCTTCAGAGTTTAATGGACCACAAAAAGGAGTAATGAATGGTTGCTTGAAAGGCCAAGGATTATGAGAATGATAGACAAAGATTTGTTTTAAAAAAAGGAAATGCTAACATTTTGTACATATATCCAGAGGGGAAGGAGACTACGATGATCATAATGGGAGAAATGAAGACCAAGATGAAGACCAATGAAAAATGTCTTGATTATATAAGGAATTGTAAAGGAATACCAAGCAACATAAGGCAGGCAACGTTAGTGCAGGATCGTGAATGTGGTTATCTAACCTAAAATGTGACTCTCAAAGAGGAAGCAACTGGGGTCTGCATCGTGACTTTGAGATTATCATTCGGAATAGATTAAAGTAGATAGCCTTGATGTGGAGCTGGCACTAGCACAAAATCAATGGACTCAATCACCTTCTTCGGTGCTGAAAATTATGCGATTCTATATGGAACACATTGGAAAGTTATGGTTTTGAGGCTTGGCAGTAAATGGCCTAATTAATGCAAAAGTATTTTCACAAACAGTGAACTGAAAATAGGGCCCATTGATCTTAGTCTGAGTTATCTGACTAGTTTAATGCTTTTTTTCTTGGTCGTATAGACTTCTATCGCTCATTATAATTTCTTGAATTATTATTTTGGGTTCAAAATAATCATTGCATGAAACGATTTCCAAGCTGCTGAACTTAACTTATCGGTTCAATGATTCTTTAATTAGATGCATTTCTGGAGGGAGAAGGGATCGGATGATATGGGATGAAGGCAAATAAGCGAAGCTGATCTCCGAGAAACGAGCAGATTTATCACATCGAGTAGCTGTTCCTGCTGCTACAAAATTCTTACATTCTTAAGTAAGGTGAAGTATATAACTATTAATATCACAGCATTAACTGTGTGCATTCCATTCACAAGTCCAATATGTAGTGTATTCAACTATTTATCCTTAAGTATCGTGGGATCAAACATCTGTGATCCCCTTCCCACCATCTAATTAAAGAATCACTGGCCCTGCTCCCCGCACCCCCCCCCCCATAACTTACAGCGGAGCAGGAAGTGTAATCCGCCAGTGACCTGCGCTCCTGACCCAGCAAGAGTAACTTTTTTCATTTGTTCTCGGGACATAGGCGTCGCTGGCAATTGCCCATCCCTAGTTGCCCTTGAGAAGGTGGTGGTGAGCCTTCCTCTTGAACCGATGCAGTCCGTGCGGTGAGGGTTCTCCCACAGTGCTGTTAGGTAGGGAGTTCTAGGATTTTGATCCAGCGACAATGAAGGAACGGCGATATATGTCCAAGTCGGGGTGGTGTGTGACTTGGAGGGTAACGTGCAGGTGGTGTTGTTCCCATGCGCCTGCTGCCCATGTCCGTCTAGGCGGTGGAGGTTGTGGGTTTGAGAGATGCTGCTGATGTATGCAGGGGTCACCTAATTTAAATGATTCTAGCGGGCACCTACGCCCAGTTTGGGTACATCTTGGGCACCCGCTAGAAGGAGGGTGGTGGAAAATGTGGCATTTTATGGCCACTGAGGGGAGAAACAGGTGCAACTGGCTGAAAGCATTAAAAGAAAGACTATTTCATTTTTGCTGCCTGCGAGGCCCAGGCTTGGACACCCCAGTGGGCCCCACGTCTGCTGTTCCATTGACCTGGATGCCACTACGTTGCAAGCAACTGAGGTGGCTTGCGCAAAGGAGGTGGGAACAGCGGAAATTCTGGTGGATGCCACCATGCCACCGTCCCGCACCCTTCCTACTTCAGGCTATCAGTGGTTAGAGCGAACTTCCACCTGCTTTGCCTCCAAAGTGACATCTACACCTGAGGTTTACTGATCACGTCCAATTTCCTGTCCCTGCAGGACCTTGAACACAAGGAAGCACCGCAGATCCCAAGGAAATTCAGGCCTACTGTTTATAGCACACAGCATAAAATAGAACAGAAATTTTCTTTTATTACAGTAAAATATTATAATAATTTACAGAAGGAGGCCAACCATCGTGCCTGTGCGGGCTCTTTGAAAGAGTTATCCCATTAGTCCCATTCCCCTGTTCACTCCCCATAGCCCTACAAATATTTCCTTCTTAAGTACATATCCAATTCCTTTTTGAAAGTTACTATTCAATTCGCTTCCATGACCTTTTCAAGCAGTGCATTCCAGATCATAACAACTCGATGAGTAAAAAAAAATTCTCCTCATCTCCATCATGGCTTTTTTGCCAATTATCTTAAATCTGTGTCCTCTGGTTACCAACCCTCCTGACAGTGGAAGTAGGTTCTCCCTATCTACTGTATCAAATTTTGAACCCCTCTATTAAATCTCCCCCTAACCTCCTCTGCTCTGAGAACAATCCCAGCTTCTCTAGTCTCTCCACATAACTGAATTCCCTCGTCCCTGGTACCATTCTGGTAAATGTCCTCTGCACCCTCTCCAAGGCCTTGACTTCCTTTCAACAGTGTGGCACAATATTCTAGCTGAGGTCAAACCAGCGATTTATAAAGGTTTGCCATCACTTCCTTGCTTTTGTACTCTGTGCCTCTACTCACAAAGCCAAGGATCCCATATGCTTTTTTAACAGCTTTATCAACTTGTTCACAATTTCACTACAAATAATTATTGGAGCATTTACCACTCCCTCGTCTCTTATCCCCACAGTATGATCAAAGTAAAATTTAAAGACTCTTGGTTCTAGAATATATGGAGCACATGAAGCCCAATAACAGGGGAGAATGTCTGCTCTCCACACTGTAAATGTAGCAGGAGTATTTCCCATGTTTGTTATTTCTAAACAAAATTGTAACAAGAACTTTTTAGTATTTCCCTAAAATTGCAATAAGAAATCCTCGTATTACATTTTTGATATCACTGATGAATGGTGAATGGAGGAAATCTTCCCTCATACGTATTAAGGACTTACCATGAAGCCAGCGTGTGTTTGTACCTTCCTGCCACTTTGCCATCCTAATAATCAACGGTATAAATATATCTGACAGTGCTGACACACTGCCATTTAAAGGACAGCGGTGGAGCGTGTGCGCTCTAGATATTAGGCAGAGAATGTAGTGACAAACTCCTTTGCCTGAATCCCTCCTAGAGTTGTTGATTTTAAAGGGGCATTGCCTTTACAAGAGATTTTGGCAAGCTTTCAATTTTTTGTTGGAAAACGCAGGGCATGATGACATAAATCACATTGAAACTCAGCATTGTGTCACTTGTACACAACATTGCTCTCAGGAAAATTAACACATCATTCATCGGACTCGCCTCTCTCACTAAAAAAAAAGTCAAAGAACTATGCAAAAACATGAGGCTAATAACATTGAGGAATTTCAACACTCCTATCATAAAGGTCATGCATGTGATTAAAATGGGGAATGCTTTTTAGAATGCATTTAGGATTGCTTCCTAGAACAGTAGAACCAGAGGGCAAGGCCAGCACTTGAAGGGGTGTAAATTCAAAGCTAATCTGCGGAATCAATATTTCAGTGATCAAGAGGTCAATCTATAGAACAGGCTCCCTAGGAAGATGGTGGAGGCAGTTCGTATTGATTCACTCAAATGCAAGTTAGATAGATTTCTTTCAGGAAGTAACATTTTGGGATACAGTATATGAATAGTTTGAGACATGACATGTGGTAAGTGTAGCATGTTTGGGAGGAACAGGTGACTTTGGACCTATGGTTCCTAAAGCTCTCCATCACTCAGGTTTTCCTCGCCTCATGAATTGGTCTGTTGTAGACTAATTGATAAAGATTGATTGCTATAATTAGAAGGTGAATTAGATGGACCTTGGTCTTTTTCCTAGCAATTCTTATGTTCCTATCAGTATGGAGCAGAATTTGCTGAAAAAATAACAGTGACTTGGGCCGAGGATGAGATGTCCTTTGATTCGTAAATCACCACAAGTTGCTGGGCAATTAACTCCGTTAGCTTCGCGAAAATGGCAGCTTGCCCTTAACCTCCTCGCGAGTTTCATGAAGTTGCTGCATTTGCACATTTTTATTCGTTCATGGGATATGGGCATCACTGGTGAGGCCAGCATTTATTGCCCATCCCTAATTGCCCTTGAGAAGGTGGTGGTGAGCCACCTTCTTGAACTGCTGCAGTCCATGTGGTGAAGGTTCTCCCACAGTGCTGTTAGGAAGGGAGTTCCAGGATTTTGACCCAGCGACGATGAAGGAACAGCGATATATTTCCAAGTCGGGATGGTGTGTGACTTGGAGGGGAACGTGCAGGTGGTGTTGTTCCCACGTGCCTGCTGCTCTTGTCCTTCTAGGTGGTAGAGGTCGCGGGTTTGGGAGGTGCTGTCGAAGAAGCCTTGGCGAGTTGCTACAGTGCATCCTGTGGATGGTACACACTGCAGCCACGGTGCGCTGGTGGTGAAGGGAGTGAATGTTTAGGGTGGTGGATGGGGTGCCAATCAAGTGGGCTGCTTTGACCTGGATGGTGTCGAGTTTCTTGAGTGTTGTTGGAGCTGCACTCATCCAGGCAAGTGGAGAGTATTCCATCACACTCCTGACTTGTGCCTTGTAGATGGTGGAAAGGCTTTGGGGAGTCAGGAGGTGAGTCACTCACCGTAGAATACCCAGCCTCTGACCTGCTCTCTTTAATTGCCCATTAAACTCGCCACAGAATGTTAATTCTAGTGATTAAGAGCATAAGTATCCTTTTAACGACATGATAACTGTAAATGACTGCCAATCAATGTCTCTGGCCTAGAAAGAGATCAATTTACAATGTGGAGTCTCATTCCTTCAAGTAGTGAATTGTTGTTGGGGATTTTAAAAATGTCAAATTTTAGATTTTTTAAATTTTTCCTTACTTTTCCTTTCTGTCTTTTTTCTCTCTTTCTTAATCCAATCTTTCTTTCCCTCACTTTATTTTTCTTTCTGTACCTGATTTGGCATTGAATTCACCCACTCTAATTCATCCTCCTTCGCAGTCTTTCCTCTGTTTATTTCTCAATCCTTAAGTCTCATGGGTTAAGGAGATACACTGATGGTCCCATCATTCATTAAAGTCCCAGGTGTCCTGTTGCCCTCGCTGCAGCGTTATTAGCTCGCACTTCTAGCAACTTACAGGGCAAAAATGTTTTGAGTTGAAGGGTGCAGGAAAAAGCCTAACTAATGAGGCATGTCGTGAGATGCCTCACTCCAGCAAATTCCAGTCCACTGTTTCTAATCCAACTGGGAAAGAAGCATTACTTGATTTAGTTCTGGGAAAATAACTGATGTGAGAGTAGGAGAACAGTTGGGAAATGGTAATCAAAACATGGTTCAGTTCATTGTAAGAACAGAGAAGGCTAATGAAGAGTCAAAGATTAGGGTGCTGGACTGGAAAAAGGCAATCTTTAGTGAGATAGGAGATCGGGACAGAAAAGTTCGCAAACTGGTTGATAGATCAGAAGTTGAAATCTTCAAATATGAGATGGTTAGAGTATAAAATAAATATACTTCTATAAGGTAAAAAGGGGCCGCACCAATACATAGAGTTCTGCGGATAAATAGAGGGATTAGAACCAACCTGAAATTTAAAAAGGAGGCGTGTGATAAAGTTAAGGCCGACTATATTAAGGAACTTCATGAGCAATACAGAAAATGTAGTGGGTGGTGAAAAGGGAGATTAGAAGGGCTAAAAGGGAATGTGAGAAAGTCCCTAATCCTGACAACAGAATCATAGACTTGCATTTTCAAGAGTCTACAATTGTGCCATTGGGCCCAATTTTAGCAATCTAAACCTGGGCAGCCAGTGCAGAGATACCCCTCTCCCATGACCTGAAAACAGGAATACCAAATATTAACACACTTTTAAACGAAGCTTCAGAAAATATTGTAGTCAGTTGTAAAAAAAAAAGTCACATAACTCGAAGGGATTGTTCCAGGGATTTCAAAATACCTTGGCCTAGAAGATTGGCAGAAACCACAGAAAAACGGTGTAAACGGTCATTTGCTCCCTTACTCCAGCATTGCCAACGATCTTCTGCCAAAGGTAGGGCGGAAAATTGGGAGAACCCCTGCGGAAATTCTACTCTTTCAAAGAGCCAGCACAGGCACGATGGGCTGAATGGCCTCCTTCAGTGCAGTGAGATTCTATGAGACCTTTTTTACAACTGACTACAATATTTTCTGAAGCTTTGTTTAAAAGCATTTTAATATTTGGCACTCCTGTTTCCAGGTCATGGGGGAGAGGTATCTCTGCACTGGCTGCCCAGGTTTACATTGCTAAAATTGGGCCCAATGGCACAAATGTGAAAATGCGAGTCTATGATTCTGTCGTCAGGATTAGGGACTTTCTCACATTAGCTTGCTACGGCTTGCTAATTGTTAGTAAGCCAAGCCCAGCTACAGCTAAGATATTGTCATGTATTAAATTATTATGATTTATATTCTGTTGAATAATGTTAAGTATCAATTTGGCTTGTTTAACAATCAATGGAGTCGATTTTAAATTGCCAAAATCGATGTTAATGTGACCGTAGCAGCCTCACAATGGGCTCCATTAGTTGGCCGCCCAAAAGTTAAAATGGCCCCCAATATTGTTTGGACTGGGTTCTGTGGAACAGCCGTAGCAAGCTAATTCAGGCATCATACATGAAAGCCTAGGCATAGAATAGAATCATACAGCACAGAAGGAGGCCATTTGGCCCACCGTGCCTGTGCTGGCACTTTGAAAGAGCTATCCAATTAGTCCCACTCCCCTGCTCTTCCCCATAGCCCTGCAAATGTTTGCTTTTTAAGTATATATCCAACTCCCTTTTGAAAGTTACAATAGAATTCACTTCCATCACCCTTTCAGGTGCTAAATTTAGTTTCCGATATGTATGGTAATGAAGAGGAGGGAGAGATTTATCTGATAACCTTCAATTAATACATGATATACATTGAAATTTTCCATTCCAATATTTCTTAATATTATCAGTATCCTATGGGTTTTAGCGTTAATATTTATTATAAAATGTAGGGATTTTTTTTCCAAATCCACAGTAATACTCATAAATAATTTACTTTCATACCTGAAAATTCATCGGGTTTAGAAAAATTTATTCTTCCAGCGCTTCAATGATGCAGTCATTCAATGGTTAGAGATTTTCAAAAAGATGTTTATTCTCCTAAGTCACTTTTGAAACTTGTCAATGTTAATATTATGCAGTGTAACTTCCCCTTTAATATCTACACACTTTGAACAACTTTAATTAACATTGTCAAGACCTGTGATCCACAGCATGGGAACTTTCAGTAATCTCTTTCATCAGACTGCCGTACATTTGCAAGATATCTTGAACTGATGAAAAACCTTTGCTGCGTGCTATTCCAGTGCATCTAAAATATGCACACAAGGTTCGGCCGGGGAGCTTTGTGAAGGCGATTATATTAAATACAGATAAGAAAAATCAAAAGGAAACAAAACACTTTTTAAAAACCCAGCGCAGGACTGATGTAGGGACACGTACAAATCCTTTGAGGCCTTGAGACCAAAAAGTTGCGCTTTAAACCAGTGGCTGTTACAAAAAAGTCTCTGGAGAGTTCAGAGGGGATGATGGAGGAGGTTGCAGAGATACGATGTGTTGAAGCCATGGAGGGAATTAAGTGTGAGAGTGAGGATTTTAGATTTACGGTGTTGGGGGTCCACTGGAATTGGCAGCTCCTATGTCAAGTGGAAGCAGGCATTCTGCCCAAGTGATTTAAATTGAGGAATCCCCCCTGGCCCAATGAACTTTGGCAGCGTCAGTGCCGGAGGTCCCAGGTGGTGTAAGTCGGCACTTATGCTGGGATATCAGCTCGACCTCTCTTATTAATAGCACACTTTACTGATTTGTGACTTACTATTTATGTGTACTTCTTATAAATAAACACATGCTAGACACATACTGTAAGGCTGACACTCCCAGTGCAGTACTGAGGGAGTGCTGCACTGTCAGAGGTGCCATCTTTCAGTTAAGATGTTAAACTGAAGCCCCGTCTGCCCTTTCAGGTGGACGTAAAAGATCCCATGGCACTATTTCGAAGAAGTGTAGGGGAGTTCTCCCCCCCACCCCGTGTCCTGATCAATATTTATCCCTCAACCAGCATCACTAAAAACAGATTATCTGGTCGTTAACTCATTGCTGTTTGTGGAACCTTGTTGTGCGCAAATCGGCTGCCGCGTTTCCTACATTACAACAGTGACCACACTTCAAAAGTACTTTACATTTGCTGTAAAGTGCTTTGGGATGTCCTAAGGTCATGAGAAGCATTATATAAATGTAAATCTTCCTTTCTTTCTTCAAGGCTGGTTCAAATTGGTTGTAGTTCAGGAAAGTATGTAGATAAACTATTTGAACAGCTGCGCAGTACATAGTGATCCCAGAACATTCTATGCATTATGCAATCATGCCAATACTCTTTATACACAGACACAAGACAATTTTGCTTTCTATGAAGTAGTGAAGTTTGATTTATCTTTGCTTCTCACTTATCGCTTCTGATGCGAGTAATTAGCATCCTTGACATTCCCACTGCAGCGATGAAGTATTAAATTCACCGTGTTGCCTGGGATGCAAATGCTGCAAATTTCACAAATGAGTTATAGAGCTAATGTGAGTATTTAGCTACATAATTCCACGCAATGTAAAATAAAATAGATTATGTTACCAAATTTGCTGTTGGCTACTGTTCAAAAACAAATAGCACAATTCTGTTCAACAAGCTAAGAATGCTGCACTATCATTATATAATTCCTCAACGTATGGTACCAATTAAAGTCAGCCGTTATCCTATCGCACCAATTGAAGAATCTGAAGTGTGATAACACTTCATTTCACATAATTCATCTCAAAACCAGCTGTAGAACAACACTTAACGATAAATTGAGAATGACTTTACTTGGGGTAAAGTTTCCATTAGATTGTGTTGGTTTTATCAGTGCAATCCCGTCTGAACCAGCTCAAAAAAACTCAGAAAATCAAGCGTGAGTTTTATTACATTAGATTTGGTGGTCGTCAGGGTTGCAGAGTTCAGTCATCAGCCGGTGGATGTGAGAGGCGGCATTTTCACCCTCCACCACCCCCCCCCCCCCCCCCGCCGATGTTGGAGATGAACAGAGTGGGCAGGTCCGGAGGGATGTAGTCAAACACAGGGGAGTGCGCTACTCATTCTGGAGAGAATCTCACCTCCTGCGAAGGGAAGAAGCTTAAATAAATGGATGTGGAGCAGTGCCCGTGTGTGAGAAGCGAGCATGAGCGCTCACTGCTCTCAGTCCTCCGTTAGCGAGGAAGGTCACAGTCCCTGTAAAAGACGATACACCGCCCATCGCATATAGCGGGCAAATCGCGTTAACACCAACGCACCCGCTATAAGCGGTGGGGACTGTAATGCCATAAAAAAGTATTCTATTGATCTCCATGAACAACACTCAGGACGGACTGTCCGACGCAGAGTCTCCAGCGACAGGAACAACGTGCAGTGGACCGTGTCCTTGTCTACGCTCCGCACACCATTCCCATTGCAACTTAGAATTAGATAGAATTACATAGTATTTACAGCACAGAAACAGGCCATTCAGCCCAACTGGTCTGTGCCAGTGTTTATGCTCCACAAGAGCCTCCTCCCACCCTACTCCATCTAACCCTATCAGCATGTCCTTCTATTCCTTTCTCCCTCATGTACTAATCTAGCTTCCCCTTAAAGGCATCTATGGTATTCGCCTCAACTACTCCTTGTGGCAGCAATTTCCACATTCTAACCAGACTCTGGGAAAAGAAGTTTCCCCTGAATTCCTTATTTGGATTTATTGGCGACTAGTTTTGGACTCCCCCACAAATGGAAACGCCTTCTCTACAAGTGCCCTCTTGAACCCCTTCATAATTTTAAAGACTTCTATCAGCACTGCCTCACCGCTCAGTCTTTTCTTTTCTCGAGAAAGGAGCCCACTCTGTTCACTTTTTCCTGATAGTTGTATCCTATTAGTTCTGGTATCATCCTTTTAAATCTTTTTTGCACTTTCTCCAGTGCTTCTATATCCTTTTTGTAATATGGAGACCAAAACTGTGGTCTAACCAAGGCTCTATTTATTTAATTTATCATAACATCTCTGCTTTTGAATTCTATTCCTCTTGAAATGAACCCCAGTGCTTTGTTTGCACTTTTTATGGCTTTGTTAACCTGCGTTTGTGAATGATGATTTGTGAATCTGTACTGCTAGATCCCTAAGCTCCTCTACCCCATTCAGATTTTCCAAGGAGTAGGTGGCCTTTTTATACCGCCTACCAAAATACACCACTTCACACTTATCTATATTGAAATTAATTTGCCATTTAGATGCCCATTCTGGTTCAGGGGTGACTACATATTCCATGTGAACCCCTGGCATTGGACCAATGGCGCAAAGAACACCCTGCTTCACAACTCGCCAATCTTTCTCTGACAAATATCTATCCAGAACTTATCAATACTGCCCACCATCATCTGCCAACATCCTTCCCATACCACACTTCTCAATATAATGTATTTATGCAAGACTCACAAGTACAGCCTTACAAAAGTACAGATTACTGCATTAATAATTTAGAAGTAACTTTAGTAATTATGATTTATTAATAATATTTTGAATAACCACCATATGGAAACCTTTAAAGAAGTATTTTATTTTTGTGGGGACTTTAGTGGGGGAAACAAACAGTCTTTCAGGGATGCGCAGTGGGTTAAAAACTGCTTCCCTCCAGGACTTGAGAGCAAATTTAGCTAATATCGACGAGATGGAAGTTTTCTCATTCTGACAGATGTAAGAATCCTAAGTGAAATGAGTTTAGACACTCAATCCAGCTCTAATGAGCACAAATCCAACACACAAAATACCTGTAATTCAGTACCTCTCGACACTAACTGGGAATCCTGCTGGCAAAGGCCAAAGGAATTGTTGATGTAGGAGATGGAAATGTCATACTAGGGGCAGAAAGGAGGGAGGGAGGCGGGGAAATCTTCTCATGTTTCTGTTAAGTACCTTTGTAATACATTGGTTGATGCAGTTGTAAGATGTTTCTCTGCATATTCACATGATTACTTCAAATAGCATAAAAACATTTTTAAAATGGAGAGCAGAGGAGTTTCATGTGTATGCGTTGCCTGATGCAATAGAAACATTCGAACAATGTCAACCTTGGAATGCTTGATGCTGACACTCGATGCAGAACCGAAAACATTTTCCATTTCCCAAAGTTGAAACTCGCCATCTCATCGCCAAATGCAACAAAATACTTGCAAACTTTAGGTAATGAGTTCCCCACAAAATCATTCAAGTGAGATTAATATCCTGCGGTATTAGCTGTCATATTTGATGTACAATGGCCACACCTGCTATCCTGTTTCTGAGAGTGGGTTTAAAATGCCTTCATTTTTGCTTGTTCCAAAAAAGACAGGAATAATTTTAAAGATTTTAAGAAATGAAATATTCCGAAAAGATAACAGGGGAAAAAAATTGGATAAGGGCCATCTTTGGGCGCGAGTAGCGTGATACACTATTACCCCATGCCCAGTGACCCCTGCACAGGCAGGTCATGGGTTTTGGCTGGCCCGAGTACTAACTTGCAATCAGCGTTTCATTCCAGGCCTTGCACGTAGAATCAATGCTAAAACCAGAAGTAGGCACCTTCACGGCAAATTGGGGTCGGGTTTCCCATTTTTAACAATTTAACCACCCCCCCTCCCCGCCCCATCCCTCTCCCACCCGTCCTAGGGGTGTTAAAATTATCCCCAATGAGTTAGGTTGATGACGTTTCATCAGAACTGGAAGAGGTTAGAGATTTAACAGTTTATAAGCAATAGAGGTATAGAGGCAGGGGTGTTGGTAGAAAAGAACAAAAGGGAAGGTTTGTGATCGGGTGGAGAGCAGGAATGATTAAATGAGAAAAGGGATGATGGCGCAAGGCCGAAGTGGTAGTAATGGGACAACTTTTGTTGGAATACTGTGTGCAGTTTTGGGCTCCACACTATCGGAAGGGTGTCGAGAGTACACGGTGCAGATTCACTAGAATGCTTCCTGGCGTGAGGAAATACAAATACGAAGAAAGACTTGAAAAAATTGGGGCAGTTTTCATTAGAAGGCATGAGATTATAGGGTGGTTTGATAGAGGTTTAAAAATATGAAGGGGTAGATGGATAGATAGAGAGATAGAAACAGACTATTCCTGTTACCTTGTGTCATTTGAAAACAAAATGTTTTCATTGTAGAAGGTGACATTCTTCACTGTAATTTCTTTGCTTTTAGCTTTGATCTTCTGCCAAGACTCTGCTCTGTGTCAGTCCTGAATATACTTTGAAGCTAAAAGCAAAATAAATGGCAGTGCTAGATGTCCTGTGCAGATATTTCATATTGAAAACTGTTCATTTTCTAAATGATTTAAAAGCTGTGCTGTTCTATTTTTCTCTCCAGTCTCAATTTATTCATTGCTAAAGACCTTCATTTGTTCTATTTTTCTCTCCTTTTTCTTTCTTCCTTCTTCCTTCTGCACCCCCGCCATTTGATCCCTTGCTGTTTCATAACTACCAATTGCCCTTAAGTAACTCTTACAAGTCGCCATTATTTCCACATGAGCTGTGATAGTGAAAGCTGACATTTGCATAACATCAAAGCTGACCCCAGTCTCGTCCTCATTCCACTAACAGCAGGGGATCGCTGAACAATGATCCGGAGTGGGAACGCTGGTCAATTTTCCTTTCCCTAATCCAGGTTTGCTGAATCCGACTGAAGCACTACCTGCAGCTGAGATAATAGAATCGTAGAATCATACAGCACAGAAAGAGGCCATTTGGCCCATCGTGCCTGTGTTGGCTCTTTGAAACAGCTATCCAATTACTCCCACTCCCCTGCTCTTTCCCCATAACCCTGCAAATTCTTCCTATTCAAGTATTTATCCAATTTCCTCTTGGAAGTTACTATTGAATTTGCTTCCACCACCCTTTCAGGCAGCGCATTCCAAAGCATCACAACTCGCTGTGTTAAAAAAAAATTCTCCTCGTCTCCTCTCTGGTTCTTTTGCCAATCACCTTAAATCTGTGCCCTCTGGTTACCGATCCTCCTGCCAGTGGGAACAGTTTCTCCTTATTTACTCTATCGAAACCCTTGAGTTAGGTAAACTAACTCAACTCAGGGATCGAGGCTGAAACCTTCCTGGTCTGTATGGTTCAGCTACTCAGTTGCTAAACTTGATGAGCCATCAAGGGAGCCACTCCACTTGTTCTTTAACACTTTTTCTTGTGACGTACATGCCCAAATAATTTTTGTTTCCTCGAATGTCCGTTGCAATTTGTTTCTCTTTTCAGCCTGGGTTGATCAAACAATTGGCTTCCATGTTCTCACACCCAGACAATTATACATTTCAATCGCCTTTGGTCAGTTTTCACTTCACAATAAATTCCTCGGCCTGATTCCCTGTGGCTATGACCTCAATAAAAGTTCCTTTTTAAGATCTTGTAAACATTATATATGTAGGAAAAAATATGTGGCAGTATATTTCAAGGCTGTAACATTTTTTTTATTCGTTCATGGGATGTGGGCGTCGCTGGCGAGGCCGGCATTTATTGCCCATCCCTAATTGCCCTTGAGAAGGTGGTGGTGAGCCGCCTTCTTGAACCGCTGCAGTCCGTGTGGTGACAGTTCTCCCACAGTGCTGTTAGGAAGGGAGTTCCAGGATTTTGACCCAGCGACGATGAAGGAACGGCGATATATTTCCAAGAGCAGAGAATGTTAAGGGGGGATTTGATAGAGGTGTTGACAATTATGAGGGGTTTTATTATAGATGGGGAGAACTGTTTCCACTGGTAGGAGGGTCAGTAACCTGAGGACACAGATTTAAGATAATTGGAAAAATATCCAGGTGGGAAATGAGGAGAATTTTATTTTATGCGGTGAGTTGTTATGATCTGAATGCACTGCCTGAAAGGGTGGTGGAAGCAGATTCAATGATAGCTTTCAAAAGGGAATTGGATGTATACTTGAAAACGAGAAATTTGCAGTGTAATGGGGAAAATTGGATTGTTCTTTCAAAGAGCCGGCAAAGGCATGATGGGCTGAATGGCCTCCTTCTGTGCTGTAAGATTCTATGATATTCTTTTTCGCATGACAAGTACAAATTGCAACATTGTCTCTCATGGTTGCTGGAAGCACAGAAAGGATTGGAGCAATTGGCTAGAGTGCTATGGGGAAGGACATTTACTTCATATCTGTTATTCATTTTATTTTATTAAAAATTCTCTTAAGTTATAATTCAGGACCTACTTCATCATTGCAACTTACTTAATGGAAACCACAGATATGTCCACTTTATGTTAGCTCCACATCATTTTGTTTGTTCCATTAACTTTTCAAATGACTCAAATGTGTATTGTTATGTTTCCAAAATGACATTTAGCCAAGGACCAGGACTTTCAGAATGATGTAAGACATTTTAATGCAATATTTTTTTTCCGGCAATAACAAATTTGATTTCAAAGCACCAATGACTAACTCTCTGTGTCAGCTGAGTTTTTTCAACCAGGAAATTGTTTGACAGATGAAAGCTACGTCTCTGTATTTCATCTGCTGCCTTCTCAAATGACATTTAAAAAAAAAACGATCTTTGATTCTTGAAGCAGACCGACGCAGGATGGGATATAAGTTCACAGCAGAATAATACCTGAAGCCAACCAAGAGCAATGAACCCAACCAATGGACACCACAGGTGCAACAAACCAATCACTAGTTAATGGTCACCACTGATTAATCACCCTGCTACATGCCCTGAGTTTGCAATGCTCCCACATGCCAGTTTTCTCACTGGGGAAATCTCTGCCTGATACCCTCTCTGCTTCTCTCTATCAGTAATACTTCTGGTTTCCACCCTTAGCAATGATATACTCAGCTATGCACCTCAGGGGCTCAGTGTTCTAATTTCACGAAATCATAGGTCTTGCGAGATGGAGGAAATCTTATCCCTGCAGCATGTGGCAGAATAATTCTGTTGCAGAAGCAGGAGCATAAATTGCCACCATTTCCAAATGTTACTTTTTTTTAATTGTTCCCATTCTTCATCAGGCAGGAGTCATCATACTGATTATGGTCCTCAAGGCCATGTCAATAGAAGAGCCATGGCATAAGAACCAAGTTTTATTGACAGGCCCAAGTACTGAGTTTGTTTCCTCAGCATTGAAAGGCCCCAAGATTGAGCTGGTACAAGTTAACTTAATGAGTTGCACGGGGCTATACCAGAATGTGTGTACATCTCTCAAGCATTGACGCCCTTAATTTGAGCCATCTCTTACACCAGCAAGTCCATACCATTTGCAAAATTCTGAAAAAGCAACAGCAGCTCCTTTAGAGGAGATAACTTTCCACAGCTCTACTATAAACCCATATGTTGTGGCAAAAATGATTTAATATCTGTAATCCTGAGATGGATTTTCTCTATCTTCCCCTTCTGCACTTTTGTGTTTGGGACATTTTTGTACAAATTTTGTGTGAAATGAGTTGGAGTGAGTAAGGTGAACAGGTATAGAAATGTGGGGGAGGATACTGCAGTCCAGAGTATGCAGTCCCACCACAGAAACTTGAACACGAGATCTAGGGTGACACTCCAGTGCAGTACTGAGGGAGGCTCTGTCTTGCAGATGAGATGTTAAACCGAGAACCCGTCTGCCCTCTCAGGTGGATGTAAAAGATCCCATGGCACTATTTCGAAGAAGAGCAGTGGAGATCCCCCCAATATCCTGGCCAATGTTTGAACCTCAACCAACATCACTAAAAAGCAGATTATCTGGTCATTATCTCCCTGCTGTTTGCGGGACCTTGCGGTGTGGAAACTGTCTGCTGTGTTTCCTACATTACAACAGTGACTCCACTTCAAAAACTACTTAATTGGCTGTAAAGGGCTTTGAGGCATCCTGAGTTTGTGAAAAGTGCTATATAAATGCAAGTTTTTTGATCTTTTATAAGGATTACTTCTGATGAATAGTCTTGTTAGCGTGGATTTTGGACTGTTGACCACTGTCGTGTACCCATTAGTCACTTCATCGTTGTCTTTAATTCAACAGTCCAAAATCCACGCTAACAGTCTCTACCCAAAACATTAGCCTGTCTTTTGTTTGTTCAGATGCTGACAGACCTGCTGTGTATTTTCAGCATTTTCTGTTTTTACTAGAATCAGAAATTCTTATTTAGGCACAGCTCCAAAGGAAAGCTCTAAATGTAACACTGTTGTCCTGCATATGTAATGAATTCAGCTGCGGCTCAGAGGTAGCACCCTTGTCTCCGAGTCAGAAGATTGTGGGTTCAAGTCCCACTCCAGAGACTTGAGCACAAAATCTAGGCTGATACTCCAGTGCAGGACTGAAGGAGTACCATACTGTCAGAGGTGCCATTTTTCGGATGAGACATTAAACTGAGGCCTCGTCTCCCTCTCAGGTGGACGTAAAAGATTCCACGGCTCTATTTTGGAGAAGAACAGGAGAGTTCTCCCTGGTGTCCTGGCCAATATTTGTCCCAGAACCAACACCACTAAACAGATTATCTGGTCATTATCACATTGCTGTTTGTGGGATCTTGCTGTGCGCAAATCGACTGTCGAGTTTCCTACATTACAACAGTAGCTGCACTTCAAGAAAGTACTTCATTGGCTGTAAATTGCTTTGGGACATCCTGAGGTTGTGAGAGGCTCAATATAAATACAAGTCTTTGGGGGTGATTTTAAACCCCAAGAACGGGTGGATTGGGGGCGGGTGGGAGTTGAAAACAGTTGTTTTTTTGGGTCGAGACCACAACCCGACTTTATTTCCGGGTTTAACGTCGGCGCGGAAAAGTACAGGCTTCCCACTGGGAATGCCAAGTCCAAAAACTTTGCGGCTGCGACCCGAAGAAACAACTATTTTCAACTCCCACCCGCCCCCAACCCACCCGCTCTTGGGGTTTAAAATCACCCCCTTTATTTTTCTTTCTGTTCACTAGATCATTTTAAAGGTGCAAAAACATTGCTCTTTAATGATCGAAACACTACTTCTGATGTTTTACTGTATTTGTTAATATATTGACACTATTTACTTGTTCATGTTTTTACTCAGGTTGTTTGGTGTCTGACAACATCGTAACTCACAAAACTTCAAATAATGATTGACAAATTGAGTGAGTGATCCGGAGGGAGTCTGCAAGGAGATCCCAGGGGAGCTGTGACAATCAGGTTTCTGTGTTGCGTGTTTTTGTTGACTGGCTAGCACATTATTTCTGTGGCTGTATATTTACTAATAAAAAAAAACATTTTTTGCAATGTTGTTGCATAGCTGACACTTTAGAAGTCAGAACACGGAGTGTGCCAAAATTTGCAGGGGGTCCCCAGAATTGAGTTAATAATTGCAGAGGGTCTCAGGGAGTGTGTGAATATTTGCATGGGGTTTATAAGGTATGGAAAGTTATCCCTTCCAAAGGAATGGTTTTACTTTAAACTAGAGCTCTTTTTTTTAGTTTTACATGTTACTTGGGAATGGGACTAACTGGATTGCTTTTACAATGAGCTGGCACAGGCTCGATGGGCCGAGTGGCCTCCTTCTGTGCTATAACGGTTCTATAATTCTATGAATCTACTTATAAACTAGCTACTGAGTAGAAAAGAAAACAAAGGTACGGAATTGATAAAATGGTAGAACTGCAACATCAAAAACATCGAAAAATATCCTCTCTGTTCTGGGAGCTGGTTTTGACAAGTACAGGGTAGAGGTGGGGAGAACTGCTCTCTTCACAATGAATGAGTAGCAACATCGTAACTGCATTTACAAAGTTCTTCTCTGCTCAGCAATTCTGGCAAAATGAACCAGGGGGTGATCTTCAGGAACACATTCTTACATCATTACACCTAAGGACCAAAGTATTTTCTCCCTGCGCTAACTATAACAATTAAACAGAGCCGGTGGCTGCACCATGAAGCTGTTGACCGTCTGTTCACTGAGGAAAACATGCCTGAAATCACTACTGTAAGTTTGTCTTCGCACAGTCTTTTAGGGCCTTTCAATCAGGTTAGTACAACAAGTAATTGTAAGATCGGGGGCCATTTTCATTCTCGCCGGCAGTGGGAACTTGGCAGTAGTGGATCGGCTGTCCCTTGTACACCCAGCAAGATTTTCCTTTCCATTAACTTCAACCGAAAAGGAAAATTGGACTGGATGTATAACAGGTGGCCGATCCAGTACCGCCCATTTTCTGCCCTTGCTGAAAACGAAAATTACCCCTTTTGAGTCTAGCAGTCATGATGAATGGAAAAGGCCCGATTGCCACAGAGATGGCCCAGTTGTTATTGGGTGAATTTAGAATGTAACAGCATGGGGTCTTTTACCTCCATCAAAGACTAAAAAAAAAGTTCACAAATACTCTACAATTAATAATTAATAATCATGATTAGTCAGCGGATATAGAGTATTCTTTTTGCTGTGTGTTTGTTGTAACAGGCTGAGACAGGTTACAGCACCACCTCTGGAGCAAGCAAGAATAAGAGGCATTTTTTGTAACATTGCTTTTTGAGGTTGCAGTGTCACCTCTGGAGAAAGTAAGAATATCACATATTATGATTACAGCATTAACCATTGATGTCAATGGGCAACGTTACCCACTCAAGGAGTTTAATGTACTATAGATTATAGATAGACAATAATATAAGACATACTATGAACACAGACTGTTAACATTTTAAGGATTAAATATCACATGTGAAGGGAAATGTTTGACACTAGTAAGGAAGATGTTTTAAAACAATCTCTTGGATTCTATAGAGCATTAGGGCAGGAAAACACGATTATTATGGAAACAAAGAAACATTCCGTATTGCACTGTGTGAGTTTATCAATCTACTTTGTAAATGGATGGTGATGATTTTCAGCAGTGGTACAGAAAGCTACAAGCACCTATCATAATATGACCTAGCACAGAAAACTGTGATCAAACTTCAATTGGATTGTCAGTAGCACTACGTTCTTGACACTGTCATCTGCTGCACTGAGAAAAACACAGTTTGAAGTTCCTGAGCAAAGACACTGCCTACTTCTCAATGGTTCATTATGCCAAGAATCAACCAGCACAAGAGCCTCTTGACATTTATATTGCAAAGATAACAAGTCTAGTCATAGAAATGTCTCCCACTAATGACCAATTTATAATTAGAATCAACATGGAATATTTCTTATGCAGAGTTACACTATGAGTTTAGTGTCATTTAAAGCATGGGAGGTACTTTAAAAGTGATAGAAAGTTTCATTTAAGATTATATTAGATACTATGGTAATAAGATGCACACTCACCTAGAAATTACCTCCACAATTAATATCCAGGAGCTATTAAAAATATTAAAACACAATTACTTAAGAACAAAAAAAAAGTTGCAGACCAGAAAATGTTCATGTGTTTCATATTAAGGAGTCACAATTAGTTCTTGTGAAGATTCTCAATTGTGCTAATTTTTAACTCTTTTGGTGCTTACCAACCATAAACAGGTTTTACTGTTTTTCCATAAAAAAGAAGCTTCTTTCTCTTCCCCCAGCATTGATGTTCCTCTTTCTAGCCGTGGATGTTTGGTCCCAAGCCATTGTTGTTCCCCCTTCCTGCCCAACCACCAATGTTCCTCCCTTGCTAGTCAGTAATGCCCCATCCCCACCCAGTAAGGTCCCATCCCTAACCATTAATGTCCCATCCCCACCCAGTAATGTCCCATCCCCAACCATTAATGTTCTCCCCCTTCACCAACCGCTAATGACCTTTCTCTGTGTGTATGTCTATCTCTCATTCTCTCTCTCTCTCTCTCTGCACTTCCATAGCTTTACCATCTCAAACATTCTATCCAAGTTTCCCTCTCTCTTATCAGTCAATCTTCTCAATCATTGACCGGGTAACCTCACCTCTGAGTCAGTGGATCATGGCTTCCAGTCCCAATCCAGAGATTTGAGCACATAATCTAGGCTGACACCTCAGTGCAGTACTGAGGGAGAGCTCTGCTGTCAGAGGTGCCGTCTTTCGGATGAAATCTTAAGCTAAATCTGGCTCTGAGCCTGATGTAAAAAATCTCGTGGCACTATTCAAAGAAGAGCAGGGGAGTTCTCCTGTGGTCCTGGCCATTCTCTATCCCTCAACACACATAACTAAAAAAACAGATTATCTGGTCATTTAAGTCATTGCTGTTTGTGGGACCTTGCTGCGTGCCACTTGGCCGCTGTGTTTCCTTACATTACAAGCACACCAATGTACGAAAAGACAGACAGGAAAAGACCAGCTGCTTCATCAAAACTGTCCCAAACTATCATGATGCAACTAAGCATCATGATTCCTAGTGTGCCCTCCCACTTATAATTATATAATCTCCTGGGAGAAATGAAAAATCCAGATTTTTAAAAATGATCAAAATGAGTTCCAGGAGTTCACAGTACACACGAGGTACATATACAATATCCCACGTACCTTTTGCACACAGTGATATTGGCCACAGCAAGGAACTCGTTCAGATCCTTTTACAACTATTGGAGCAAATCTCCACTCATCACATGAGCGGTAATTTGCTCCAAGTGTCGACAACCCTCTGCGTAAAGAAAAACCTCCTGACATCTAAGCTAGTTCCACGCTTGCACAGTTTATACGCATGAAACTCTGTTTTCCCTAACCTATCTAACTTGTTCACCTCATGCACTATAACGCCTAAACCGTTTCCCACCCAACAGGCTTCAATTCTGTACCAAGCATGGTGTATAGATACTTGGTGTTAGTCCTACCCACATGCAGGACACTGCAGTTACTTACATTAAATGACATCTGCCAGATGAAGGCCCATTTCCGCATCAAATCTAGGTCATATTGTTGTCTTTGTTTTTCTCATCTAGGGTCCTAAAACTCATGTGATGAGTGGAGATTTGCTACAATAGTTGTAAAAGGACCTGAACGAGTTCCTTGCTGTGGCTAATATCACTGTGTGCAAAAGGTACGTGGAACATTGTATACAGGACTAGACAGACTAGATGCAGGGAGGATGTTCCCGATGGCTGGGGAGTCCAGAACCAGGGGTCACAGTCTTGGGATACGGGGTATGACATTTAGAACCGAGATGAGGAGACATTTCTTCACTCAGAGGGTGGTGAACCTGTGGAATTCTCTACCACAGAAGGCAGTGGAGGCCAAGTCATTAAATGTATTCAAGAAGGAGATAGATATATTTCTTAATGCTAAAGGGATCAAGGGATATGGGGAAAAAGCGGGAACAGGTACTGAGTTAGACGATCAGCCATGATCATTTTGAATGGCAGAGCAGTCCCAAAGGGCCGAGTGGCCTACTCTTGCTCCTGTTTTCTATGTTTCTATGTTTCTATGTAATGTAGAACGTGAAGAGCAGTAGTCCCAACACGGATCCCTTCGGGACTCCACTCATAACTGTTCTCTATGCAGAACCACTTCCATTGATAATTAACTGGCTATCTTCAAGATTGCAACCAATTGCATATCTAATACAGTCCCTGCCGTGCTATCCCACATGAACCTAACTACCTCCTCAAAAAATTCAACCAGGTTGATGAGACATGACTTTCCTTTCCAGAAGCCATGTTAAGAGTCTCTAATAACGTTTACTCTGTCCAGGTGATCATACAGGGTATCTCAAATGACCCCTTTGTAAGATAAAAGATTACTTCTTCCATTCCTTATCATAAGTTCAACCCTTAGAGACCACTGATTACAGAGCGAGAGATAAACGTACGTTACTTTGTCAATTCAAGATCAATTTTAGTAATGAAGCTGACACTGGTTATACATGGAAAGAATGACAGTAATACAACCTTAACTTGGAGAGTGGCATTCAAGACTCGGGTTGATCAGATCCTCAGTCTTGGAAGCTGGCCTGACGCGCCGTCTTCCGTTCCTTCTTTACCGGTGTTTCTTAGACGTCTCTTGGCGTCTCCTCTTCTTCAGAATCTCTTGGTTCTGGGTGCACACCTCAGCTTAGGTGTCATGCCTTCTTTGTACCTCATCTCTGCTTCCACGTCTCCATCAAACAAGCTCCAATCAAGAAGGAAATAGATTAAAGTCTTCTGTAGTCATTGTTTTGTCCAATCTGTTTGAGTGGTGTCGAATTAAAGACATGACTTCCCCACAACCGTGCGTTTGTTGATACAATTCCTTCTAATCTTCTGTAGTCCTTGTTTTGTTCAATCAGTTCAAGTGGCGTAGATTTAAAGACATGATATCTCCACAGCTGTGGGTTTGTTACACAGTTTCTTTGGGCCATTGTCATTGTATGTGGCATCAACACCAATTTTGCCTTGACGTCTCAGCACTCTGATGTTACTAATTTTACTTTGAAGTCTCAGCGTTTTCTCGTGACATTCTGACAAGAGGTTTCTGCACATAGCAGACACTCAATCCATCATGGTCCCAGATGTTACTGAAGGATCAGTATCCCTTCACCTTCTAACAACTTTCCAATAACTGAAGTTAAGCTAATGGGCCTACATTACATCAGTGACTGCACTTCAAAAGCACTTCATCTGCTAGGAAGCATGTTGGGACATCCTGAGGAGGTGTAAGGTATTATATAATCGACCAGAAACTTAACTGGACCAGCCACATAAATACTGTGGCTACAAGAGCTGGGTATTCTGCGGTGAGTGACTCACCTCCTGACTCCCCAAAGCCTTTCCACCATCTACAAGGCACAAGTCAGGAATGTGATGGAATACTCTCCACTTGCTTGGATGAGTGCAGCTCCAACAACACTCAAAAAGCTTGACTCCATCCAGGACAAAGCAGCCCGCTTGATTGGCACCCCATCCACCACCCTAATCATTCACTCCCTTCACCACCGGCGCACTGTGGCTGCAGTATGTACCATCCACAGGATGCACTGCAGCAACTCGCCAAGGCTTCTTCGACAGCACCTCCCAAACCCGTGACCACTACCACCTAGAAGGACAAGAGCAGCAGGCTCATGGGAACAACACCACCTGCGTATTCCCCTCCACACCATCCCGGCTTGGAAATATATCGCCGTTCCTTCATCGTCGCTGGGTCAAAATCAAGGAACTCCCTACTTAACAGCGCTGCGGGAGAACCGTCACCACACATACTGCAGCGGTTCAAGAAGACGGATCACCACTACCTTCTCAACGACAATTAGGGATGGGCAATAAATGCCGGCCTCGCCAGCGATGCCTACATACCATGGACGTATAAAAAAAAAATTGAAGGTCATTCTTTCAAGAATGCATCTTTCTTTCCAATTTTGTCTTGTAATGCGAATCTAATGCCTGAAGGGGTATCTCACCAACACAGACAAGATACTTGCCCAGCAAATGCGCATCCATGTTAAACCATGCTGAGTATATAACTCATCCAAAGAATCTAATCATTTCTAGATGCCTTGATCTATCCTCTGTTCACAACTGTGTGACTTGACTGCTCTTTTTGAAGTTTGCATTTGAGCAGCTATGAAAATAAAATAAAACCGGTTTCTAAACTTTCTAACACTTCAAAACAATCCAATGTAAAAAGCTTTCACAAAATTGGTCCAAAATCACAACCCGCACAACCTGTCATCAGATGTGAGTGAACTGGGCAATTAGATACATGGGGATGGAAATTCTTCTGCTATGTAGAAATCTCGTGAATGCATTTTCCTCTATATTTCTAGTGACATTGTAAATATGTTGTGAAAGAACCTGTTCATGATTTTGATGGAGATACTGAACAGAGTCAACCTTCATGAATAATTTTATTATGTCAATTTGCATTGCAACCAGTGGAATTCATACCTCAGAAAGAAGTCATCAGGCTGTTAAAAGAAGCAAGAGAAGCAATAGCGGAGGCTCTGACCATCGTTTTCCAATCCTCACTGGATACAGGCGTGCTGCTAGAGGATTGGAGGACTGCTAACGTTGTACCATTGTTTAAAAAGGGAGCAAGGGATAGACCGAGTAATTATAGGCCAGTCAGTCTAACCTCCGTGGTGGGCAAATTATTGGAATCAATTCTGAAGGACAGGATAAACCGTCAATTAGAAAGGCAAGGATTAATCAAGGACAGTCAGCATGGATTTGTTAAGGGTGGATGGTGTCTGACTAACTTGACTGAATTTTTTGAGTAGGTAACTAGGAGGGTCAATGAGGGTAGTGCATTTGATGTAGTCTACATGGATTTTAGCAAGGCTTTTGACAAGGTCCCACATGGCAGACTGGTCAAAAAAATAAAAGCCCGTGGGATCCAAGGGAGAGTGGCAAGTTGGATCCAAAATTGACTCAGTGGCAGCAAGCAAAGGTTAATGGTCGACGGGTGTTTTTGTGACTAGAAGGCTGTTTCCAGTGGGGATCCGCGGGGCTTAGTACTGGGTCCCTTGCTTTTTGTGATATATATTAATGATTTGGACTTAAATGTAGGGGGCGTGATTAAGAAGTTTGCAGTTGATACAAAAATTGGCGTGTGGTTGATGGTGAGGAGGAAAGCTGTAGATTGCAGGGAGATATCAATGGACTGGTCAGGTGGGCAGAAAAGTGGCAAATGGATTTCAATCTGGAGAAATCTGAGGTAATGCATTTGGGGAGGGCAAACAAGACAAGGGAGTACACAATAAATGGAAGGATACTGAAAGGTGTAGAGGAAGTGAGGGACCTTGGAGTGCATGCCCACAGATCCCTGAAGGGAGCAGGACAGGTAGATAAGGTGGTTAAAAAGGCATACAGGCCTTTCCTTTATTAGCTGAGGCATTGAATATAAGAGCAGGGAAGTTATGCTGGAACTGTATAAAACACTGGTTAGGCCACAGCTTAAGTACTGTGTACAGTTCTGGTCACCACATTATAGGGATTATGTAATTGCACTGGAGAAGGTACAGAGGAGATTTACGAGGATGTTGCCAGGACTGGAGAGGCAATGAGGCAAGATTGGATAGGCTGGAGTTGTTCTCTTTGAAACAGAGGAGGCTGAGGGCTAATTTAATTGCGGTGTACAAAATTATGAGGGACCTAGATAGAGTGGATAGGAAGGGCCTATTTCCCTTAGCAGAGAGGTCAATAACCAGGGGGCATAGATTTAAAGTAATTGGTAGAAGGATTAGAGGGGAGCTGAGGAAAAATGTTTTCACTCAAAGGTTGGTGGGGGTCTGGAACTCACTGCCTGAAAGGGTGGTAAAGGCAGAAACTCTCAACTTATTTAAAAAGTACCTGGATGTGCACCTGAAGTGCTGTGACCTACAAGGCTACCGACCAAGTGCTGGAAAGTGGGATTAGGCTGGGTGGCTCATTTTCAGCCGGCACGGACACGATGGGCTGAATGGCCTCCTTCTGTGCTGTAAATTTTCTATGATTATATGATTCATCAAACACTCCTAGGGCTACAGGCCGATCCCTACTTACAAATACAAACATTGCAGCAGGCCTTGGGCCAGAGTAGCACAATAAATTTATCAAATTTATTGCTATAACATCAATACAAGAAAACAAATTGAATAGATGTTGAGAAATAATGACTGTAAACTTGGCCACTCACCTCCAACATTTACATTCTCCCAAGTTCTCTTAGTTACAAAGATTTGGTTCTCTGACTTGGTAGAAAAATGGGAATCTTCAAGATGTCTCCGTCCCATCTCTCAGAATCTTTAATTCAAATCTTTGCAGAGTTTGTATCTGTCTTGTTATAGTATGCTGTGGCATCCTGCAGAGAAAATGCATCTTTCTTTCTTGGCCCAGTGCAATGCAAAACCAATGGATTCAAAGAGGACCCTTCGTTGAGGGTTCTATAACAAGGGGGCATAGATTCAAGGTAAAAGGCGGGAGGTTTAGAGGGGATTTGAGAAAGAACTTTTTCACCCAGAGGGTGGTTGGAGTCTGGAACTCACTGTCTGAAAGGGTTGTGGAGGCAGGAACCCTCATAACATTCAAGAAGCATTTGGATGAGCTCTTGAAATGCCATAGCATACAAGGCTACGGACCAAATGCTAGAATATGGGATTAGATTAGACTGGGCTTGATGGCCGGCGCGGACACGATGGGCCGAAGGGCCTCTATCCGTGCTGTATAACTCTATGACTAGGATGGAATGCTCAATCCCACTCCAGAGACTTGGACATATAAACCAGGCTGACACTTCAGTGCAGCACTCTGCCTCCTTAACCTCTCCCTCCATGGACAATATTTATCCCTCAACCAACATCACTAAAACAGATTATCTGGTCATTTATTTCATTGCTGCCTGTGGGATCTTGCCGTGCGGACATTGGCTTCCACGTTTCCTACATTACAACACTGGCTACGCTTTAAAAGCACTTCATTGGCGGTAAAGCGTTTTGGGGCATCCTGAGATAGTGAAAGATGCTATATAATTAAAAGTCCTTTTTTATACAGCCATTTTGAAATATATTGACAATTTATTTTTTTTTTGGTTTGCCAATCAAGAGCAAAGAGCTGGTTTTACCAAAATGCCTACTGGTCTTATAGAACTGCCTGGCCTGAAAATGATTAAATGGATCTAGTTGATGGAAGCAAATTCAATCTTCCTATGGTAGAAAAAGGAGAGCTTAAGAACTTTATTTTAAAAAAATTGCCATAATAGTTTTAGCTTGAGGCCTAGAGACAATGAAGGACACATGTCATAGTGCATTGGATTTTGACTGGTGCTATTCAATAACAACTTTATTTTGTTAGTTTCCCCTGGTTGGTTTCTTCAAACAGTGCAATGGGACTTTTATGTTCACCTGAGAGGGCATTACATCATTTTATCTGAAAGGCAGCACCTCTGACAGGCCATCAGTACTGCACTGTCAGTGTAGATTATGCACTCAAGTCCCTTGACTGTGACTTGAACCCATAACCTTCTGACTTCGAACTGAGAGCTCTACCGCTGAGCTACAACTGACATGAAATGGAATGAAAATCAGGTGGGTTCTATAAAGACTGGTTTCTCCACTCTGCCAGATTACCTCCCATGTGGTGAAGATGAAAATCGACCCTCTACATGCATTATCCTTTTATTTGACTACAAAGCATTCGCTGCAGTTCAAAGCTGGTTCATTGCGTGAAACACATTGGGACATGATAAAGCATTATATAAATGCAATTGTTATTAATAATAAACGATGCCTGAAGCAAAACATGAATTGATACCGAATTGGATTACCTGATCGAGCACCCCCTGTGAGTGTTGCTGCTTTCTGGAAGCACACAGTCAGGGAATCAACCCTCCTGTTTCCATTGTTAGTTAATAATTAAAAGAATTATTATTGAAGATGTGATAAGAGACAAATTGTGATTTTCCCTCCCCCCAAAAAAGACCATACTGTAGTTAGCCTCCTGCTTACAATTGTACCTCACACTGCAAACCTAAAATGGCAGGCCTAGCAAAGAATCATAGAATCATGCAGCAAAAAGGAGGCTATTCGGCCCATCTTGCCTGTGCTGGCTCTTCAAAAGAGCTATCCAATTAGACCCACTCCCCTGCTAAAAAATAGAAATAAAATAAAGGAAAGAAAGACTGGATTAAGAGAGAGAAAAAAAGAGACAGAAAGTTAAAGTAAAAAATAAATAAATTTTAGATTTGACATTTTAAAAATCTCCAACAACAATTAATACCTGAAGGAATGAGGTTCCACAGTTGTAATAATTAATTTTCAGTGCTAGCGAGGTTGATTGGCAGAGACGTTAAACAAATATTTTATGTCACAGTAGAAGACACAAAAAACATACCAGAAATAGTGGGGAACTAAGGGTCTAATGAGACGGAGGAACTTAAAGTAATTAAGAGTAGTAAAGAAAAACTTTTAGAAAAATTAATGGGTCTAAAAGCCGACAAATCCCCTGGACCTGATGGCCTACATCCTAGGGTTTTAAAAGAGGTGGCTGTCGAGATAATGGATGCATTGGTTTTGATCTTCTAGAATTCATAAGATTCTATAATGGTCCCTATGGTTTGGAAAGTAGCAAATATACCCCCACTATTCAAGAAAGGAGGGAGAGAGAAAACAGGGAACTACAGGCCAGTTAGCCTGACATCAGTAGTAGGGAAAATGCGAGAATCTATTATTAAGGACGTAGTAACAGGGCACTTACAAAATTATAATATGATTAGGCAGAGTCAACATGGTCTTCTGAAAGGGAAATAGTGTTTGACAAATCTATTAGAGTTTTTTGAGGGTGTAACTAACAGGAAAGATAAGGGAGAACCAGTGGATGGAGTATATTTGGATTTTCAAAAGGCATTCGATAGGGTGCCACATAAGGGGTTGTTACATAAGATAAGGGCTCATGGGATTGGGGGTAATATACTAGCATGGATTGAGGATTGGTTAACTGACAGAAAACAGTGAGTAGGAATAAATGGGCCATTCTCAGCCTTGGCAGGCTGTAACTAGTGAGGTGCCACAAGGATCAGTGCTTGGGCCACAACTATTTACAATCTATATTAATGACTTAGATGAAGGGACCGAGTGTAATGTATCCAAGTTTGCTGACAATACAAAGCTAGGTGGGAAAGTAAGTTGTGAGGAGGATGCAAAGAGTCTACAAAGGGATATAGACTGGTTAAGTGAGTGGGCAAGAAGATGGCAGATGGAGTATAATGTGAGGTTATTCACTTTGGTAGGAAGAATAGAAAAACAGAATATTTTTTAAATGGTGAGAAACTATTAAATGTTGGTGTTCATAGAGATTTGGGTGTTCTTGTACGAGGAACACAGAAAGTTAACATGCAGGCACAGCAAGCAATTAGGAAGGCAAATGGTTTGTTGGCCTTTATTGTAAGGGGGTTGAAATACAAGAGTAAGGAAGTCTTGCTGCAATTCTGCAGGGCTTTAGTGAGATCACACCTAGAGTACTGTGTGTAATTTTGGTCTCCTTGCCTTAGAAATGGTGCAACGAAGGTTTACTGGATTGATTCCTGGGATGAGAGAGTTGTCCTATGAGGAAAGATTAAGTAGAATGGGCCTATACTGTCTGAAGTTTAGAACAGTAAGAGGTGAACTCATTGAAACATATAAGATTCTAAGAGGGCTTGACAGGGTAGATGCTGAGAGGATGTTTCCCCTGGCTGGAGAGTCGAGAACTAGGAGACATTGGGCTCGATTTTCGCGTTGGGTTTCCGGCGGGTTTCCAGCAGGGGGGCCCCGAAAATCCCGATATCCGGTCACGTGACCGGATCACGACGAAATCCCGGCCACTTCCGGGTACCGCGCTGACGTGCGGGGCTGCGCGCGCAAGCCCCTCTGGTGGGAATCCCGCAGGCAATTAAAGCCAGCGGGGTTCCACTTGAGTGTACTTACCTTGCTTGTTGAGGTCATTTAATGAGCTGAATCAGCTGTCAAAAGAGGAAGTGTGGGATTTTAGGTTCAAGGCAGTGAGTTTCATACACTGGGGGAAACAGTCCTCCCTCAACCGGTCGTGTTCCAGCCAGCAGTCTGTGGCAGCTGCCAAGGTGCACTCCACAGCGGGTGGGAGAGCCCTCACCCACGCAGGAGGCCACCGCGTCACGTAGGGCAACCCCTGCCCTCCACCACCCCCCGCCAAGCCAGAGTACAGACCGACGTGAAACCGCAGCCCTAGAGCGAGAAACCCCCCACCTACCCTGCACAACCCCTCAGACCAACACCTGCCAGATGGGTGGTGCGTTGACATCGTCGGGGGACGAACAGCATGACCAGCCCCAGCAGCCTCGCAGTCCACGCCGTCCGCCTCGGAGACGTGGAGCCCCCCAACACGGTGTGGTGGCACACCCACCTGCACAGCAGGAGGGAGGGCAACCGCAGAGAGAGATGCGTCGCAGGAGGCACTACCCTCCGCACAGGGTGTACAGAGCGAGGCTCAGCTTCATGGACCTCTCCGAGGAGCAGTGCATACGTCGGCTCAGAGTCAATCGCCAGGTAGTCGCCGACATCTGCAGCCTCCTTAACGACGAGCTGCTCCCGGATGGACCAAGCAACATCTTCTTACCTGTCGCCGTCAAAGTCACCACTGCCCTCAACTTCTTCGCATCCGGTTCCTTCCAGGGTGCCACCGGGGACATCACCGGGGTCTGTCAGTCCTCTGCACACAAGTGCATAAGGCAGGTCACCGATGGGTTGTTCCGCAGGGCCTCGCACTATATCAACTTCGCCATGGACGAGCGCAGCCAGATGGAGAGGGTGGTTGGATTCCATGCCATGGCTGGCTTCCCACGGGTACAGGGTGTAATCGACTGCACCCACATCGCAATACGGGCACCTCCGCATGAGCCAGGGCTGTTCATAAACAGGAAGGGGTATCACTCCATGAACGCCCAGCTCATCTGTGACCACCGCCAGAGATTCCTACACGTGTGCGCCAGATACCCCGGCAGCTGCCACGATGCCTTCGTCCTCAGGGAGTCCGCCGTCCCGCCCATCCTGCAGGCACCCAACGCCGGCAACGGCTGGCTCCTCGGTGACAAGGGGTATCCCCTACACACGTGGCTCATGACGCCTCTGAGGAACCCCATCACCGAGCCGGAGCGTCGGTACAACGACAGCCACACTGCTACCAGGTCTACAATTGAGCAGACCATAGGGCTGCAATACACACCATTCAGAGTGGGACGAATCATAGTTGTCTGCTGTGCCCTGCACAACATGGCCCAACAGAGAGGGGTGCCGCTGGAGGAGGCCCCATCCACACCCGCCACCCACATTGAGGACGGCGAGGGCGAGGAGGAGGAGGAGGAGGAGGAGGAGGCGGAGGAGGAGGAGGAGGAGGAGGCGGCGGAGGAGGAGGAGGAGGAGGAGGAGGAGGCGGCGGAGGAGGAGGACGCGCCAGAGGATAGTGGACGACCCATGCGCCACGCCACGACTCACCGGGATGGTCGCCGGGCCAGGGAGGCACTCATACGTCAACGATTCTCCTAGAGTCAGACAGTGCGAGGCGCTCGCATCTCCTCACCTGCACATGCGAGCGGCCATACCAGCCCCCTCCATTGAAGACTGCTGCCAGTACTCCTGCACCCACAGCAGTGTGCCCAATGGGCGGCAGCAGGTGTTCGGCGTCATGATGGCCTCCACGGAACGCACCTATTGCACAGGCCGCGGAAGAATGGACGAGAGGTGGCAGGAGTGGTGAGAATAGAGTATTTAATATGTACAATGTGACATGATATAAAAAAAAATGTACAAATTAATAGACACCCTGGTGTATTCCCTTTGTGCTTATAACGCCTTTGGATTTCTTTTGCGGGTACCCCTACGTGGTGCTACCCCTGTGGCTCCAGCAGAGGTAGTGGCAGGTTGCTCGTGTTCTTGCCTTGACCGGGTAGATGCTTTTGGCGGACGGCCCCTGGGTTTCGGTGCCCGTGAGGGCACCTCCACAGACTGCTCCTCCTGCACCGGGGCAGGGGCAGACTCGGCCACCTGGAGAGGAGGCACCATTGCGGGTACTGGTTGAGAGGTGGGCAACGGGTGGGACGTGGGGGCGCCTTGAGAAGCGTCCCCGCTTCCATGTCCCCGGTCACCATCATCCCTCTCGTGGCCTCGGCCCACATCACCCCTTCCACCCTGCTGGACGGCAGTTTGGATGGCATGTGTGAGGCCTTGCAAGGCCACCCCTAGTGTATCCGTCAGCCTGTTGATGGCGGCGGAATGTTGCTCACCCTGAATCCGTACAGACGTTGTCAGGGCCTGCAAGGACTCGATCTGGAGCTGTGCGTGACGCTCGAGGGAGGCCAGCCTGTCCTCCACCGCAGACAGTCCCGCACCGACCCGCGACACTGTGTCGCCGGTACCCTCCTGTGCCTGCGCCACCAATGCCCACATGCAGGAGGTGGACTCCTCCATCGCCTGCGCTATTGTGGACAATGCGCGCGGCACCTCTCCCAGTACCTCAGCAATTAGCTGGTGCCCCTCGACGACTCTCCTTTTCACTGGTGGCCCCCTGGGTTCAGCATCTGGGTCCGGCTGAGCAGAGCCTGGAGATGAGTGCTCCCACCGACGCGGACCCTCCGCGGCTGCCCCTGCCACCAGGGTCTGCTCATGCTCACTCGTTCGCGGTGACTCACCAAGTGCTACCCCAACTAGTTGGCGAGGGGGACCCACCGAGGTGCGTGTCTCTGCGCTGGTGGATGGTTGGCTCTGATGTGACGATGCACCCTCAGAATCCGCCATGTCCTCTGAGGAATCGCCCTCCTCGATCGCTTCACTCGCAGACGGCCCTGCAAGAGAACAGAGGGCACTATGAGGCATGTGGACCAACGTTACGGTGCGCCTGATGGCAGGTGATGATACGGTCACTCGCGATCATGGGTGTTGAGTGTCAGCTTTCCCTTACCGGCCGTTTCTGCAGCGACACACTCGCCATCAGCCACCGACAGGCAATGTCGCGTGCGGGCGAGGTCGAGCGCCTCCACCTCTGCGTCGGTGAGCTCTACCACTTGCGGCGGGCCACCTCCAGTGCGTGCCCTTTCCCGATTGTTCTTGCTCCTCTTCTCCTGTGAAGGCAAAACACAGATGTGTGAGTGGGTGCGTCTTGCATCGTGAGACGCATCGAGCATCGGTGTGGGTGGGTTGAGCGTGGTGCAGATGGATGGGAGGATGCGTGGGCCACGTGCCCATCCCATTGCATAGGGATTGGGTGTGTGGTAGTGTTCGGGTGGGGACAGGGACGGTGGGTACTTGCGGGCACAGCGAGGATGGTGAATGAGTGGCTGTGAGGATTGCTGCGGGAGCGCAGTGGTGGCTGTGCAGGAGGGGTTGTGATCTGTTTGGCGTGATGGTGGGGACGGGCTGTGGGAGGGTGCGTTGGCGTACTCACCTTGCCAGACCTAGTGAGGTCATTGAAGCGCTTGCGGCACTGCTCCCAAGTCCTTGGGGTGTTGGCCCTGCTGCTCACCTCCGCCGCCACCTCTGCCCATGCCTTCCTGGTGGCGGCGGCAGGGAACTTGCGTCCATCCTCCGGGAAGAGCGTGTCCCTCCTCCTCCTCACGCCCTCCAGCATCAGCTGCAGCGCTAGGTCGGAAAAACGGGGCGCAGCCTTTCCCCTTGGCTGAGCCATCATCAGCAACCTAATGATTGCAGCAGGAGGGGCTTTGGGAGACTGCCCCTTTAAGTGGAGCTCCTACATCGCGTCGACGGTACTGCGCATGCGCAGCCGGCCGGCACGCAGCTGGGGAGCGGAGAACCCCGAAGCAGGGCTTAATCTGTTCAATTATCCCGCGATCGCTTGGGGGACGCACGCAATTAGCCGTCCGCGTTTTCCACGCTCCCGGAGGACCACCCGCTGGGAACCCGCAGGCCTGCTAAATTCGAGCCCCTAGTGTCAGGAGAAGGGGTTGGCCATTTAGGACTGAGATGAGGAGGAATTTCTTCAATCAGAGGGTCATGAATATTTGGAATTCTCTACCCCAGAGGGCAGTGGATGCTCAGTCACTGACTATATTCAAGACTGAGATTGATAGATTTTTGGACTCTAAGGGAATCAAGGGATATGGGGATCAGGTGGGAAAGTGGAGTTGAAGTCGAAGATCAGCCATGATCTTATTGAATAGTGGAGCAGGCTTGAGGGGCAGTATGGCCTACTCCTGCTCCTTATGTTTCTTATGTTTCTTAATTAACACTTGTCACGTTGTTAAAAGGGAACTTACACTTGAAGTTAATTGATTTAACTTTATGTTTGCATTTACTGCGCAAATAGTCTTTCTAGTACCTCCTCTTTATCAATTTTTAGTGCATCCACTATTTCAATTAGCTCCTCTTTTACTGTGACTTTGGCAGCTTCTTCTTCCTTGGTAAAGACAGATAGAATATACTTCAGCCATGCCTTCTGCCTCCATGCTTAGATCTTCTTTTTGATCCATAATTGGCCCCACCCCTCCTCTTACTACCCATTTACTATTTACATGCCTATAGAAGACTTTTGGATTCCCTTCTATGTTAGTTGCCAGTCTATTATCATATTCTTTCTTTGCCCCTCTTATTTCCTTTTTCACTTCTCCTCTGTACTTTCCACATTCAGTCTGGTTCTCACTTGTATTATCAACCTGACATCTGTCATACGCCCCCTTTTTCTTCTTCATCCTACTCTCTATCTCTTTCGTCATCCAGGGAGCTCTGGTTTTGGTTGCCCTACCGTTCCTCCTCATGGGAATGTATCTAGATTGTACCCAAACCATCTCGTCTTTAAAGGCCGCCCATTGTTTGATTACAGTTTTGCCTGCCAATCTTTGATTCCAATTTACCCGGGCCAGATCTGTTCTCAACCCATTGAAATTGGCCCTCCTCCAATTAAGTATTTTTACTCTAGATTGCTCCTTGTTCTTTTCCATAGCTAATGATCACTATTCCCTAAATGTTCCCCTGCTGATACTTTCTTCACTTGACCCATTTCATTCCCCAGAACTGGATCCAGCAGTGCCTCCTTCCTTGTTGGACTGGAAACATACTGATCAAGAAAATTGTCCTGAACACACGTCACAAATTCCTCTCCCTCTTTGCCCTTTATACTATTACTATCCCTGTCTATATTAGGTTAATTGAAGTTCCCATTATCACTACTCTATGGTTCTTGCACCTCTCTGTAATTTCCTTGCAAATTTGCTCCTCTATATCTTTCCCACTAGTTAGTGGCCTATAGAATACACCCAGTAGTGTAATGGCGCCTCTATTGTTTCATAACTCCAATCAAATAGATTCCGTCCTTGACCCCTCAAGGACATCCCCTCTCTCCTGCATTGCAATATTCTCCTTAATCAATAGTAGCAGACTTTCAGTAATGCTGGGCCGGCACTACATTGTTTTGATCCATGTGAAGACCAGCTTATGAGGGTGAGTGAACGCACTTCATTTTGATTATATGATTCAATTCAACCCGCTCTGAGTCCAGGACATTGAATTTGATAAGAGATTTGGACCGTTCAAAGTCAATATAATAGTGCTCAAAAGTGGGCTCAGCTCCATCCTTTGATCTTTACAGATTTAAAGTATTGAAAATTTTGAAATCTCTATTTTATAAATCTAGCATTTCAACTGAATCAAATAAATTCCAATTGCTTCCCACCTCAGTGCAGCTCCAGTAGTTTTTAAGTGATGCTATTACTGAATGTGAGATGGTAAAAAGA
Source organism: Heptranchias perlo (assembly GCF_035084215.1). Lineage (NCBI taxonomy): Eukaryota > Metazoa > Chordata > Chondrichthyes > Hexanchiformes > Hexanchidae > Heptranchias > Heptranchias perlo. Next base: position 15,649,978 of record NC_090328.1, read on the forward strand.
AAATTTCTATGAACATCGAGTATACAAAAACACATTATATGCCCTTTATGTCAAAAAAGACTATGCAGTTCCAAACTGTGTTAAATGCCTATCCCTGTTAAAGGCAAATGTTTTCTTCCCCTTTCTTGTTTGAATGATAGTAGTAAATGAGAGTCCCCAGTCTAAAACCATTACTATTTACAATGGTCTATCTCAGCCCAGGACAAGGCCTAGTTTCCTGAATGGGTAATTTTATATTTTCTTTCCCCCAGCAAAACATGTCTGTATCACTAAACAAGAAATGAGAATATTTAAGTTTTGGCAGGTCGTGATTTAAGTACAACATTGTAACTCACTTTCTCATCCCACATTGCCACCTGCTCAACACCATTGCTATTTCCTTACGTAACGATCCGGAAGGTTCTCAGGTTGTGGGAGAATTTGTTACACCATTTCAATTACAAAAGCCACAGTATAGAATGTGCATTTAAACACAAGAGGATTTTGAACTCAGCCTGATTTCTGATGTATGGTACAACACTGCATTGTATATACTGAAACATCACACTGGAGATTTCTGTTGGTTCTGAATTACAAGTATATTATATTTCCACTTGTCAACAAGAAAAGGAAATGATCATCAAAATAATGAAAAACATGTGGTAGAAAAAGAACAGCTTAAGAACTTTATTTTAAAAATGTGCCACAGTAGTTTTAGCATAAGTCCTAGAGACAATGTCATAATGCATTGGATTTTGACTGGTGCTGTTCATGCTGTTAGATAACAATCCTAACTTGTTAGTTTCCGCTGGTTGGTTTTTTCAAACAGTGCTATGTGATTTTTATGTTCACCTGAGAGGGCGTTACATCGTTTCATCTGAAAGGCAGCACCTCTGACAGGCCATCAGTACTGCACTGTCAGCGTAGATTGTGCACTCAAGTCCCTTGACTGTCACTTGAACCCATAACCTTCTGACTCAGAACTGAGTGTTCTACCGCTGAGCTACGGCTGACATCAAATAGAATGATTATCAGGCGGGTTCTATAAAGGTCTCTCCGCTCCGCTAGATTTCTTCCACAAGCAGTGAAGGCGACAATCTGCCTGCATTATCCTTTTATTTGACTGCATAACAACAGTCACTGCATTTCAAAGCTGTTTCATTGTGTGAAACACTTTGGGACATGATAAAGCATTATATAAATGGAATTGTTATTAATAATAAACGATGCCTGAAACAAAAACATGAATTGATACCGAATTGGATTGCCAGATCGAGCACATTCTGTGAGTGCTGCTCCTTGCTGGAAGCACACAGTCAGGGAATCAAACCTCCTGTTTCCATTGTTATTTAACAAAGAAAAAAATTATTATTAAAGATGTGATAAGAGACAAATTGTGATCTCCCCCCCGCCACCCCGACCCAAAAAAGGGTTAGCCTTCTGCTTACCTCACGCAGCAAACCTAAAATGGTAGGCCTAGCAAAGAATCATTGAATCACACAGCACAGAAGGAGGCCATTTGGCCCGTCATGCCTGTTCCGGCTCTTCAAAAGAGCTATCCAATTAGTCCCACCCCCCTGCTAAAAAATAAAAATAAAGTGAGGGAAAGAAAAATTGAATTGAGAGACAGAAAGGAAAAGCAAAAGCATTATTAAAAATGTTTAATTTGACATTTTTAAAATCTCCAACAACAATTAATACCTGAAGGGATGAAAAACCATACTTGTATTAGTTAGTGCCAGAGATGTTGATTGACAGTAATTAATACTTATCACGTCATTTAAAGGGTACTTGCACTTGAAATTACTTGACTTAACTTTATGTTCGTATCTTCCGCGCAAATACAGCAACTTCACGCCATTCAATGTATTTCAAATGGTGAGGCAGACAGTAAGGTGTCGTTATCGCAAAGCTGACTGTGGAGCAGCGCAACTCGGACAACAACTTTTGGATTTCCGCGTTTAACCGCGCATCTGCCCCTCGCCTAAAGTTGCTGTAGCATTTGCGCATAAATAACGGCGAGCGCCATTAGACTCACCATTATTTTGACAGCAAATTGCCCATTGCCCTCTATTTTTTTTCTCTTCAAGTATTTATCCAATTCCCTTTTGAAGGTTACTATTGAATCTGCTTCCACCACCCTTTCAGCCAGTGCATTACTGCTGCCACAACTCGCTGTGTAAAAAAATTTTTTTCCTCATATTGCCTCTGGATCTTTGGCCAATTGTATCAATTCTGTGTCCTGTGGTTACCGACCTTTCTGCCACTGGAAACAGTTCCTCCTTATTTACTCTAACAAAACTCTTCATGATTTTGAACCCCTCTATCAAATCTCCCCTTAACCTTCTCTGCTCTAAGGAGAACAATCCCAGCTTCTCCAGTCTCTCCACGTAACTGAAGTTCCTCATCGCTGGTACCATTCTAAATAAGATTCCCACCCAGCAGGTGAATATCAACTTGTTTTGGAAGCCTTAGTTGTGCTAAAGCATAGTTATTTAATTCCTAGATTTTATGTTCTATTTGCACTTTCAGGATTGGCCGACCGAATATTGTTCACGTGGTTATACATCAAAAGCTGGCCTCATACATTCCATCATTAATTAGTTTCCTAGCATCACAGAACAATTTTTCCTTGGTCTGGATAGTATGAGACTTTCAGTAATGCTGGGCCGGCACTACATTGTTTTGATCCATGTGAAGACCAGCTTATGAGGGTGAGTGAACGCACTTCATTTTGATTATATGATTCAATTCAACCCGCTCTGAGTCCAGGACATTGAATTTGATAAGAGATTTGGGCCGTTCGAAGTCAATATAATAGTGCTCAAAAGTGGGCACAGCTCCATCCTTTGATCTTTACAGGTTTAAAGTATTGAAAATTTTGAAATCTCTATTTTATAAATCTAGCATTTCAACTGAATCAAATAAATTCCAATTGCTTCCCACCTCAGTGCAGCTCCAGTGGTTTTTAAGTGATGCTATTACTGAATGTGAGATGGTAAAAAGAAAATTTCTATGAACATCGAGTATACAAAAACACATTATATGCCCTTTATGTCAAAAAAGACTATGCAGTTCCAAACTGTGTTAAATACCTATCCCTGTTAAAGGCAGATGTTTTCTTCCCCTTTCTTGTTTGAATGATAGTAGTAAATGAGAGTCCCCAGTCTAAAACCATTACTATTTACAATGGTCTATCTCAGCCCAGGACAAGGCCTAGTTTCCTGAATGGGTAATTTTATATTTTCTTTCCCCCAGCAAAACATGTCTGTACCACTAAACAAAAAATGAGAATATTTAAGCTTTGGCAGGTCGTGATTTAAGTACAACATTGTAACTCACTTTCTCATCCCACATTGCCACCTGCTCAACACCATTGCTATTTCCTTACGTAACGATCCGGAAGGTTCTCAGGTTGTGGGAGAATTTGTTACACCATTTCAATTACAAAAGCTACAGTACAGAATGTGCATTTAAACACAAGAGGATTTTGAACTCAGCCTGATTTCTGATGTATGGTACAACACTGCATTGACCTCCACATTGTGTATACTGAAACATCACACTGGAGATTTCTGTTGGTTCTGAATTACAAGTATATCATTTTTCCACTTGTCAACAAGAAAAGGAAGTGATCATCAAAATAATGAAAAAGAAAGACTTACATTTTTATAGCGCCTTTCACGACCTCAGGACGTCCCAAAGTGCTTTACAGCCAACGAATTACTTTTTGAAGTGCAGTCACCGTTGTAATGTAGGAAACATAGCAGCCAATTTGTGCACGGCGATCTCCCACAAACAGCAATGAGATAAATGAACAGATAGATAGGTGTTGCTTGAGGGATAAATATTGTCCACCACACACTATATCGAAGGCTTTAAAACTTACTGTTTAAAAATATGTAAAGACACACAAGGGGGGCAATTTTAACTTAACCTATCCATCAGGAAACTGAAGTCAATGGGGAGCACTACTGGACAGGATGTAAAACCAGCGTTCCACTCGATCCCGTGGGACCCTCGCCCGGCGGGTTAGGTTAAAATTACCCCCGAGGCAATAACGATTTTCATAACTTACACAATATAATGTGCTACTTATTAATTTGCTTTAGTCGTAAGCAAGTGTTCATATATTGTGAAATAAAATTATTTTCAAGATACAGCACTAAATGTGCAGCACTCAATTCTATTCTTCTAATGTGCGTTGGTGCATATTTTATGCATTGCACAGGTATATCTCGATTCTGTGTTGCAGCACACTTTCGTTATTTTGCACATGCTCATTCATCAATCGCAAAACTGGTGTAAATAGGATGGAAATATAATCCATACTAATAAGTATGTGGCACAGTCGGGCTCTAAGATGAGCACGATGACAGAGAACCAATGAATGCTCTCCCCACTCTCTAACTTCAACGCAGCTTCTGGTACTTGAAGGAGAGGGAAAGTCTAGGAAGTTATGCTTTTCTTTCAATGCGTCTTTGATTAACGTTTTTAAATAAGTTCTGGAGAATTCACAACAAGGCAACTTTTGCAGGGTCTCTGGAAGTAACCAGTTTGACGGGGAATATGGGCCAAATTAAAAGATAGCACATTTCAATAGGATAAGATTGCCTTTTCATAGTATCAATAAAACAGCAAGTAGTGAAATCATAAGTGCGTTCTCTTTATACATGTTTATGATTTTGCCACAAATGACGCACAGAGGAAATCTTCCCTCATAAAAGCCTAAAGGAGAATTCAAAACATTTAGGACAGTTGATTTGAAAATGTCGGTGCCTGGTGGAATGTGTTTAACAGATCAATGCTCAATTGAGACAGCGTAGCTTGATATTTCATTAAGATGCCAGAAATATTAATCATCTAGAAGATTTTCGTTACAACTCGTAACTATTTCGTCATAGCAGCAACTTGCACTTATATTACAGGGTTGAGTTTCCATAGGGAAGAGCTGAGGAAACCATGGAACAATAGTGTTTCTGCCATTTTTCAGGGGTTTCCACCAAAGTAGAAAGCCCACCCAGTGGAAATTCAAACCCAGTGTTCTTAACATAACAAAATATCCCCAAGGTGCTTCACAAGAGTGATTGAAAATCAAGCAGGAGCTGGGAGGAGAACCAGGGGGAGAAGACCAAGGACACAAAGCAAAGGGAAGGCACTGAGGCACCTTTGAAGGTGTGAAGAGATAAAGAAGAACTTGCATTTATATAGCGCCTTTCGCAACCTCAGGACGTCCCAAACTACTTTGCCACTAATGAACTACTTTTTGAGGTGTAGTCACTGTTGTAATGTAGGAAATGCGGCAGCCAATTTGCGCAGAGCAAGGTTTCACAACAGCAATGAGACACTGACCAGATAATCTGTTTTAGCGATGTTGGTTGTAGAATAAATATTGGCCAGGTAATCAGGGAGAACATCCCTGCTCTCCTTCGAATAGTGCCATGGGATCTTTTACGTTCACCTGAGAGGGCAGATGGTTTAGCGTCTCATCCGAAAGACAGCACCTCCGACAGTGCAGCACTCCCTCAGCACTGCGCTGAATTGTCAGCCTAGATTATGTGCTCAAGTCTCTGAAGTGTGACTTGACTCCACAACCTTCTCACTCAGAGCCGAGAGTGCAACCCACTGATTCATGGCTGACACATTAAGTAAAGGGCGTAGAAAGAGAATTCCGGAGTGTGATAGCAGAAGGCTGTACCACTGATGGTGGTGCAGAGGGGAGGGGGTGCACAACATAATTCAATGCAATACTTTGAAAATGCTATTAAGAAGAATTAAGTTGGAAATTAGGACATTTATGAATTAAATGTCTAATTGTTTAATGTAAAAAGACATATTGCCCTCAGTCAACTCCAAATGAAAACAACTTTTACATGAAAGAGGGTTGATTTACATATGTTTTTCTGATGAGTAGCATCCGGTTCAAAATGTACATAACTATTCCTATCTATGTTCCTACATTGTTAAATCAGAGCCGTTCAGCTCAGGCACTAGTCGTGTTCCACTAACCGTGAAAATAAGGCTGGAGGTGTAGTCCTTCTGGTACTAGAAAGAGAATAACGCTTCTTGTCATATGTACATTCCCACTGCTATCCTTATAGCTTTGGAAATGCTGTCTACCGCTATTTGCTTCAGAATATCAGTGACATTTTATAGGCCTTTTAAACCCATCTCACACATAATGAAGATATTGTCTGACATGCAAATCATCTTTACCACAGAGAAAACTAAATAAACGTTGAAAGAAGAAAAATGAAGCTATACACTGATCTGTGCTGGTTGGAAATAAAGAAGATTTATCTTTTTCTTTCTTAATTGTTATATTCTTCCCATTTATTTTCTCTCTCTAAGTTAATTCATAACATGCACAAATTCTATTCAGTCAGGATGCCAGATCACTTATAATACCTGTGATGTGACTACTAATTTGATTGTCCAGGGAGGATATATCTTGAATTATCTCTCCCTTCTCTAAGCAAGCTAAGGTGTCACAGAAAAATTCTCTCTCTCTGGGACCAAATCAAATCTTTTAATCAGGTCTTCAGTGATCCAACGTTGTGCCTAATTGTATTTTTGGTTTCAATCATTTCTCTGCCTAATTGTATTTGGTGAAAGCTTGGGCTTTGCCCAAATTTCTGCCAGTTTGATTCATCCATTGTACGTTAATCTCGCCAGAAAGATTTTCCCACATGGTCTCATTTAACTAATTGTTAGGAGGGGTAAATCAAGCTTGGCAAGGTTGTCCACCATGACTGAAGGCTTCTGTCATTTAAACCTTCTCAGATTAGGTGGATAAATCACACAGCTTGCAAGGCAAGATGGAAAATATTTTGCTATTAGAAATTATATTCATATAATATAATTAATTGCGCATTGTTTTTTTCTCCTCATTGAATCAAGACTAGCACCCGGATCAAGCAGAGCTCCACGTCAGGAGTACAGCATTGCTGAATTTTTCCTGTGAGGTAGATAAGTGTTAACATTGGGGGCAGATTGCAATTTGTCTCTATTTATAGATCCTATGCATTGAAAGAAGCTTTCTGACCCTCAGGAGAGAATGGCATATCAACTGCACTTACATTTTTTAACGGTGGCTTCAGCCTCCTTCTGAGTGCAAAGCAGTAAACGTATCTATCCAGTCAAGGGGTCAAAGTCAGACCCTGATAACCACAGATATCCCCCTATCCCTTACTGTCAGTCATTTTAAAGCACACGGAAATTGTGGCAACATATCAGTGACAAAAAAACTGCGTTCTGCTGAGCAACATGGCTTCAGAGGAAATCATTTATTTGAATTTTACAGCCTACAAATAGCTTGGTTCTCTTGATGCCCAGCACAATGTCAGATCTGATGCCCTTGACGTTTCTTTAGCTTTCAACTGGGTGTAACATGCCAAATGTGTTGACAAGCTGGCCTCTTGTGGCACAAATGGTGAACTGTAGGAGTGGCTATGCAACTTTACCAAAGAATGCAACCATCAACTTTTCCATCTTACACGAACAACAACTTGCATTGATATAGCGCCTTTAATGTAGTAAAACGTCCCAAGGCGCTTCACAGGAGCGCTATCGAACAAAACTTGACACCGAGCCACATAAGGAGGTATTTAGGACAAAGAGGTAGGTTTTAAGGAGCATCTCAAAGGAGGAGAGAGAGTTAGAGAGGCAGAGGTTTCGGGGGGAAATTCCAGAGCTCAGAGCCTTGGCAGCTGAAGGCATGGCCATCAATGGTGGAGCGATGAAAATCAGGGATGCGTAAGAGTCCAGAATTGGAGGAGCTCAGAGATCTCGGAGAGTTGTAGCACTGGAGGAGGTTGCAGAGATAGGGAGGGATGAGTCCATAGAGGGATTTGAAAACAAGTATGCGAATTTTAAAATTAAGGGGTTGCCAGACCGGGAGCCAATGTAGATCAGCAAGTACAGGGGTGATGGGTGAACTGGACTTGGTGTGAGTTAGGATACGGTCAGCAGAGTTTTGGATGAACTCATTGTGATATCTATAATGGTTTCCCTCAAGCAAGTGGCCTTGTGTTGTCATCAACAACTTTGTCATATCGTCAAACACGGTGCTGTTCTGTCTGTTGACACCCTTCACAAGTTAGTTCATTTTCCACCTGGAAGACAAGCAGTAACCAAATCAGTGGAAGTAGTTATAATCAGAATTGGACATTGTTAGACAAATTTTACATTACATTCACCCTTTATCACTGAGAACAAGTCAGTAACTGTCACGAAAATGTAATTAATCTCTTTCTCACTCTTCTCCATTCTATAAGGTAGAACCTCTGATTGGTGAAGTTCTGATATGACCTCTTAGAGTCTTCATATTACATTCTCGTGTGCAAAATTTTAAAAAGGTTAGTGTCGACTAGTGTTGCCGTCTCTAAATCTGAGGTTCGGCTGCAGGTCCTCCTGAAGAAGACGGCACGGCTCTGTCAATGCCTTTCTGCTAATACTCAGTGGGGGGGGGGGGGGTGGGGGCAGATCTAGACTTTGTACGATAGTGTGAAACGGGTAATAGCGAGTCGACAGCCCATTTTACACCTCTCCCCATTCCATTGAAGTCAATGGAAATGAAAATAGGGGGCGATGTAAAACGAGCTGCCGATTCGCTGTCACCCGTTTTACACTATTGCGCAAAGTCAAAATCTGCCCCCAGCCTCTGGAGGTAATGTTGTTCAGTCATTGCCAGGCAATCTGTTCCTCGGCCTGATGGTCTAGTGGGTGGCATGGTGGTGGTTCTGGACAGTATGCCTTGGTGCCACCTGATATTTTTGGCAGCCTTTCTGTAGCAATAGACAATGCTGTCTTTAATCTATCTCTGCTTGACTAGCTGACTGCTCTACACACACTCACCTACGTGTTCTCCACAGAACCTCTCCATAGTCAGATGCTGATACACACAAATGAGTTCAGGAAACTTTCAAATTGCTACGCAGTATGGGTTCCCATTTAACAGCACGAACATTTCAGCCATTCTCCTACAGATTGTCTGGTGCTATGTCCTGTGCAGGTAAAAGTTCAAATAAATCGGCAATTGTTGAAGCATACACAAAACTATGGGCAATATCTGACCTGTCTGTTAACACTGCAGTACAATTTCTTCAAGTCACTAGATCTTCCTAGCAAATACCAGGGTCAAATACCACACTCGTGTGGAGCATAAACGCCAGCATAGACGAATTGGGCTGAATGGCCTGTTTCTGTGCTGTAGACTTTATAGCCCCAATATTTACAGGGAGGCGGGGAGGGAGCCAGGATGCCTGTCAGCGACCAGGAAACCCGGAAATACGGGAAAGGCAGAGGTCCTGCCGAATTTAACGGCAGGACCTCATTAGAAATTTTTTTTATCAGTTTCCCGCTTGGCAGCTGGGCAGATTGAGAGGTCGCAGAAGGCTGCAGTCAGAGAGTGGAGAGGAGGGAGGGAGAGGGGGAGAGATTGCGGGGGAGGGGGGGGAGGCATTGGGTCACGGGGTGGGGGGAGGTTGGACGATCATGGCAGGTTTGCTTAGGGGTCAGGAGGGAATCACTCCTGCTCCTCCTGGCCCACTAACAGTGCTGGAAAAGCACTTACCTGCTGGATGTGGCAGTTCCCGCCTCTCTTTAGCTGCCAGGTTTCGCAAGCTCCGGGAAACCCGTGCTGGAGGCGTTAAATCCAAACGGCTGCCAAAATCTGAGGCACGGGACCTCATTTAAATATTATAATTACAGCCCCGCCTCTCCAGAGCGAGTTACATACCCGACCCTCGACCCGCCCCCGTTTAACCGGAAGTAGACGGTTTGCGGCGGGTTGGGGTCGGATTTCCCATTTTTAAGAATTTAATCCCCCCCACCACCACTATCCTGCTCTTCCTGGGGGGTTAATGTAATTCTATACAATTATATGCAATCCGTAATACGTCAGTCATCATTATAGTTGGTTCTGGCTGTGTCCTTTTTTGTATTGTCTATGCATGTAAAAAAAAAATCCAATTTTAGACCTTGTGTCACCCTGAAAATGAGATTATGTGTTGCAGGCGTGCGTATTATAAAAATTGCCATCCCTCCTGCGTCTTTATTCTTTCTTGAATAAATTAAGCCAGAGAACTTATCTTAATACTGCTCATCAAAGCAACACATGGTAACGTACATAGGGCAAAGTATCAGGGGAGCAATTGCATTGGAACATAGAAACAGGAGTAGGCTATTCAGCCCCTGGAGCCTGTTCCGCCATTCAATTAGATCATGGCTGACCTGTATCTTAACTCCATGAACCCGCCTTGGTTCCGTAGCCCTTAATACCCTTGCCTAATAAAAGTCTATCATTGAAATTTTCAATGCAACCCCAACCTCTTTTCGGGGGAAGAGAGTTCCAGATTTCCACTACCCTTTGTGTGAAGAGTGCGTCCTGACATCACCTCTGAATGACCTAGCTCTAATTTTGAGGTTATTTTTTTTTTATTCGTTCACGGGATGTGGGCGTCGCTGGCAAGGCCGGCATTTATTGCCCATCCCTAATTGCCCTCGAGAAGGTGGTTGTGAGCCGCCTTCTTGAACCGCTGCAGTCCGTGTGGTGACGGTTCTCCCACAGTGCTGTTAGGAAGGGAGTTCCAGGATTTTGACCCAGCGACAATGAAGGAACGGCGATATATTTCCAAGTCGGGATGGTGTGTGACTTGGAGGGGAACGTGCAGGTGGTGTTGTTCCCATGCGCCTGCTGCCCTTGTCCTTCTAGGTGGTAGAGGTCGCGGGTTTGGGAGGTGCTGTCCAAGAAGCCTTGGCGAGTTGCTGCAGTGCATCCTGTGGATGGTGCACACTGCAGCTACAGTGCGCCGGTGGTGAAGGGAGTGAATGTTTAGGGTGCTGGATGAGGTGCCAATCAAGCGGGCTGCTTTATCTTGGATGGTGTCGAGCTTCTTGAGTGTTGTTGGAGCTGCACTTATCCAGGCAAGTGGAGAGTATTCCATCACACTCCTGACTTGTGCCTTGTAGATGGTGGAAAGGCTTTGGGGAGTCAGGAGGTGAGTCACTCGCCGCAGAATACCCAGCCTCTGACCTGCTCTCGTAGCCACAGTATTTATATGGCTGGTCCAGTTAAGTTTCTGATCAATGGTGACCCCCAGGATGTTGATGGTGGGGGATTCGGCGATGGTAATGCCGTTGAATGTCAAGGGGAGGTGGTTAAACTCTCTCTTGTTGGAGATGGTCATTGCCTGGCACTTATCTGGCGCGAATGTTACTTGCCACTTATCAGCCCAAGCCTGGATGTTGTCCAGGTCTTGCTGCATGCGGGCTCGGACTGCTTCATTATCTGAGGGGTTGCGAATGGAACTGAACACTGTGCAGTCATCAGCGAACATCCCCATTTCTGACCTTATGATGGAGGGAAGGTCATTGATGAAGCAGCTGAAGATGGTTGGGCCTAGGACACTGCTCTGAGGAACTCCTGCTGCAATGGTAGCAAACGGACAGCCTCAACCCCTCCTCGACAGGCTGAAAATAAGCTGGGACATGTGCACCAGTCCACGCTCCCAATGACAGTCAACTACCGCACGTTTACTGCTGTGAAACTTCTCCTCCCTCAGCAAAAAAAAAATCACCACAGCGGCTTCATATACATGGAGTCGCAGCAACACGATTATTGAATCTTTATAGCTTGTTTCCCCTCCATAATCTGAAACCTGCGGGGAATATTGTTACACTGGCCCTCCGATCTTAACCGAACCTCCCTGTAGTACACAACAACAGTAAGTTTGTTAAGTACAGTTCATTTGGTTTTATTAAATTTGGGAAGTTATCTTTCCTTTGTCTATTTAAATTACATGTGAGGTCTGTGAGTTAATTATACTCAAGTGGGCTGCTGTGAAATCTGCATTAATAGGACTTAATGGAATGCACTGAGGAAGCATGAAATCTGCTGGTAGTTAATTTACATTTATAATTCTGTCTATTCAATCTGGGCCAATTCTTTAAAGGTGTCCAGTATGCACTGCGTTTTTAATAAAAAATCTTTTTTTAAGGAATTCAGCAGGTTAGCGTCACTTTGAGAATCCCTACGTGGTCAGTTTTCGGTAAAATATTAAAATGCCTATGTGGCAAAGAAGCAGAATGCAAAATGGTTAGAAAGGGTTAATTAGTTAGTAACTGAGATTGGTACAGGTGGCCTGGCCTCTTGCTGGGCCATATGTTTGCGTAGTCAGCAGGTTTGCATGGTCTTATCAATGTAGAGTCTTTGATGTGATTCAAGGACTGGTCTGAATGTCTCCATGTTTATGGCAGATCAATATAGGTAACGAGCTTAGCCAAAGTTGAAAGACATTCCAGGTTGGGAGATAAGGAACAGAAGGAACAGGGAAGAACATTCCAAGTTGGAAGGTGAGGAAGTATCCCCTTTGATGTCTAACAGCAGCATGATCAGCACATGGACATTTTATGATTGGCCGGAAATAATGTAACCTCGCATGGCAACCTATGCCCGGCTTATGATTGGTGTTGACCCTCGTTAAGTATGTTCCAACCCTATTCATCTGTATAAAAATGTGTGGATTTCTGTATGTTTTTGTTCTTGCTCTGCCAGCATAGAGGGACTCTATCAGGAGTCCAAATCCATGCTGCAGACTAAGAACCCTGCTATTAAAGTTGTGATGAACTTTAAAATGTATTCGACTTCAGTTTTTACTGAACCAGACTGAGGGGAAAGAATCCGGATCGTCAACTTCACAGAATAACGATCTCATCAACCTTGCTGTTGTAGAACACAATGGGGGCGGTTTTCATCCACTCTGCCCAGCGGGAACGGAAAGGTGGTGTGATTTAAATAGCGGCACAGGACTTACCATCACGTTTCTGTGGAAGTCCGGGCCTCTGTCATTCTTGGGGCCTAAATGGGCGGGAGACTAACTAGCCCGAGCAAATCGGAGTCCCGTGACGTCAGTGGGCCCCCTGATGCAATTTTGAAGTAGTAGTTATGGGCGGAGCTGGCGGGGAATGATCAACATCGTTAGAGAGGGTACAGGGGAAATTTACCGGAATGGTACCAGGGATGAGGGACTTCAGTTATGTAGAGAGAAGCTGGGATTGTTCTCCTTAGAGCAGAGGGGGTTAACGGGAGATTTAATAGAGGGGTTCAAAATCTTGAAGGGTTTTGATAGGCTAAATGAGGAGAAACTGTTTCCACTGGCAGGAGGGTCGGTAACCAGAGGACACGGATTTAAGGTAATTGCCAAAAGAATCAGAGGGGGGATGAGGAGGATTTTTTTTTACACAGCGAGTTGTGATAATCTGTTATAATCCACAGCCCCTCCCCCCTTATTTCTGCTGGTGGTGGCTGGCTGTAGTTTGTCAGTCTGTTAGTGGTGGCTGGCTGTAGTTTGTCAGTCTGTTAGTGGTGGCTGGCTGTAGTTTGTCAGTCTGTTAGTGGTGGCTGGCTGTAGTTTGTCAGCCTGTTAGTGGTGGCTGGCTGTAGTTTGTCAGTCTGTTAGTGGTGGCTGGCTGTAGTTTGTCAGCCTGTTAGTGGTGGCTGGCTGTAGTTTGTCAGTCTGTTAGTGGTGGCTGGCTGTAGTTTGTCAGTCTGTTAGTGGTGGCTGGCTGTAGTTTGTCAGTCTGTTAGTGGTGGCTGGCTGTAGTTTGTCAGTCTGTTAGTGGTGGCTGGCTGTAGTTTGTCAGCCTGTTAGTGGTGGCTGGCTGTAGTTTGTCAGTCTGTTCGTGGTGGCTGGCTGTAGTTTGTCAGTCTGTTAGTGGTGGCTGGCTGTAGTTTGTCAGTCTGTTAGTGGTGGCTGGCTGTAGTTTGTCAGTCTGTTAGTGGTGGCTGGCTGTAGTTTGTCAGTCTGTTCGTGGTGGCTGGCTGTAGTTTGTCAGTCTGTTAGTGGTGGCTGGCTGTAGTTTGTCAGTCTGTTAGTGGTGGCTGGATGCCTGGCTGCTTATTGTGGATGGATGGCTTCTCGGGGCTTGCTACTGACGGGGGGCTGATTGCAGGCTGACTGACCGAGATCAAGGCCTAGAAATCGGACTGTGCCACACCAGTTTTACAGGAATAACACGGCTGCCTAAGGGTCCAATATGGTGGGAGGCGTGCACGTGCTCATTCCTGCATAGGCTTCAAGGGCGCATGTCTGAAACGGGTGTTAGGAACTTTGCAAATGCACACAGGATGCCTAACGTCTGCTTGAGACCTCCTTTGCAAAATTTGCAGCGTGCAGCATGCATCTGTATTCTTAGGCTCTTGGCGGCCGAACCAGTAGCCCTTAAAGAGACCGCTGGATGCTGTCACCGAAAAGGTAAGTTTTAATCTTATTACTTACCTCATTGTAGAGACGGGAAGAGCAGGAGTGCTCCTCCAGCTCCACATTAAATGTGTAGGCTGCTACTGGCCACCGCTTGTCCCCCTCATTGATGGCCTTCCCCCATGCGCCGCCTCTCCCCACCCCTCATCCCGGACTGTCCTTACGACCTCAGTCAGCATACGAGCCGGCCGATCCTGGTGCCTTTCAGGACCGGCAAGCTGCCTCTGGGGCCGTGACTGGCGCCCGCTGCTTGCCGGCGATAAACAAATGAGGCTGGCGGACCAATTTCCTGTGGTCCTGTTCAGACGCGGGCAGCGTACGCAGCTCCGGGAGCGCGCCCTTGGTTCGGGCACGATCCCATTTCCAAGCCCAAGTTTCCAGAGTAGCAGTACAAATTAAAAAATTGTCTATTGCCGATAACACTTCTAACCTGTCTGTTCAATCCGCCTTGAGCGTTCAGCCAGCACATGCCCCTGTATGCGTGTTAAAGGGTTGTGGTTTTGTTAGTTGGTTAATGTTAATACAGCAAGTGCTAACCTTGGCCTGCATGCTTAGAATCGTTTCTGGAGGCAAACAATGTGTACTTGCTACAGGCGGCAAGAAATAGAAGCAATCAAGACTGTCCTGAAGAGCAAGGGTCTACAATATAATAACTATTAATGTCCAGTCAGAGCCCACTGACTCATCTCCCAACACTTGACATTGTTGTAAAAACCAGACAAAGCAATGACAGTTTATTAAGCGCAATCTCTAAATTAGACGGACGAGGACATTTTCCTGGTAAAAAATGTTTGTAAGAGTAAAAACCCAAAATAATCTTTCTATCTTTGCCCAGGGTTCAGTTATGAAGACATGACAATCTTTTTACATGGTTACAATTCAAAGTTTGTGCACGTTTGTGTGGTTTTCTATCTGCACTTAGAATGGGATTTAATGATCTTTGTTAACCTCAACTTGCGGTGTATTGCTACTAATAAATGTTTGCACTTCCCAGCCATGTGATCTCTCCCATCCAGAAGGACAAGAGGAGCAAGATCATGGGAACACCATCACCTCCAAGTTGTCCTCCAAGTCACACCCCATCTCGACTTGAACATTGATCTCGTTGCTGGGTCGAAATCCTGGAACTCCCTACCGAGCACCATAGTGGGAGCACCTTCACCACAAGGACTGTAGCGTTCCAAGGAGAAGCCACACCGCTCCTGAGGTGGGTTGTCCACATCCTGAGGAAGAAAAAGGTCAGGTCATTCTATACGTCAGTGCAACGCGCATTAAATGTTCCGGTTCAAATGTAGTTGACTTAATGCTGATGTGCCTTTAGTATTTACTCTAAAGCTTAATGCCTGATATACCGCAGTCTATATCAGTTCGATATCTCGACACCTCGCTGGTGGGTGAGAGCTAATCCCGGCACAGCAATGGAAAACTCATGGTAAAATGCTCCTTTCTTCTGGTAGGTTGTAAGGGTGTGTGCGGAAGGAAGCAGTTCTTACAAAATAATTCAACAAAACGATACAATTAACGTCTTTTGGCCAAATGATTTTTACAGAAAGTGGAGGAGCTGGAAACTAGGCCAGTTTGCGGCCTAGACACATATAAGTCGTGAGTGGGATGGTTAAATAGTTAAATGCTACCTCAACAAATAAATGGGGCTTGCTTGATGTTTGGAAACATTCCAATGATATATTTAAAAAGAACCTGTAGGAGAGATGTAAGATATTAGTGATTTTGAGATGACAGATATCTCAACCAATGGTGCTAAGTGTCTTCATAAAGCGTATATCTGTTTGTTAAACACATGACTAAACAGTAATTCTGATGTGAAGTTTTAAAGTAAAATTAATACTATACAGGAAGCTTTACTGAAAAAAACCCATAAATATTAAGTTGCATCAGATCATTTATTCATCATGAATATGGTAGGTGATGCAATTCCAACTGTCGATCTTCTCTCCATAGATGAACCTGTAACATCCTAACCTAACCCTAATATGCACTGCATAGCAGTTCACCAAATCCCCCACCATCAACATCCTGGGGGTCACCATTGACCAGAAACTTAACTGGACCAGCCACATAAATACTGTGGCTACAAGAGCAGGTCAGAGGCTGGGTATTCTGCGGCGAGTGACTCACCTCCTGACTCCCCATCTACAAGGCACAAGTCAGGAGTGTGATGGAATACTCTCCACTTGCCTGGATGAGTGCAGCTCCAACAACAGTCAAGAAGCTCGACACCATCCAGGACAAAGCAGCCTGCTTGATTGGCACCCCATCCACCACCCTAAACATTCACTCCCTTCACCACCGGCGCATCGTGGCTGCAGTGTATACCATCCACAGGATGCACTGCAGCAACTCACCAAGGCTTCTTCGACAGCACCTCCCAAACCCACGACCTCTACCACCTAGAAGGACAAGGGCAGCAGGCACATGGGAACAACACCACGTGCACATTCCCCTCCAAGTCACACACCATCCCAACTTGGAAATATATCGCCGTTCCTTCATCGTCACTGGGTCAAAATCCTGGAACTCCCTTCCTAACAACACTGTGGGAGAACTTTCACCACACGGACTGCAGCGGTTCAAGAAGGCGGCTCACCACCATCTTCTCAAGGGCAATTAGGGATGGGCAATAAATGCCAGCCTCGCCAGCGACGCCCACATCCCATGAACGAATAAAAAAAACAATATACAAGCACCTTGTCCACAGTTACGCTGTAAGCCCCTGCACTACAATCCTCAAAGACACACAAATTCAGCAACATAGGTGAAAGCCTCTGATAGCTACTGTCTCAGACATGGGTTCAATGCTCCAAGCATAGAGTTATAGAGTCACAGAGTCATACAGCACGGATAGAGGCCCTTCGGCCCATCGTGTCCGCGCCGGCCATCAGCCCTGTCTACTCTAATCCCAGATTCCAGCATTTGGTCCGTAGCCTTGTATGCTATGGCATTTCAAGTGCTCATCCAAATGCTTCTTGAATGTTGTGAGGGTTCCTGCCTCCACAACCCTTTCAGGCAGTGAGTTCCAGACTCCAACCACCCTCTGGGTGAAAAAGTTCTTTCTCAAATCCCCTCTAAACCTCCCGCCTTTTACCTTGAATCTATGTCCCCTTGTTATAGAACCCTCAACGAAGGGAAAAAGCTCCTTAGTATCCATCCTATCTGTGCCCCTCATAATTTTGTACACCTCAATCATGTCCCCCCTCAGCCTCCTCTGCTCCAAGGAAAACAAACCCAATCTTCCCAGTCTCTCTTCATAGCTGAAGCGCTCCAGCCCTGGTAACATCCTGGTGAATCTCCTCTGCACCCTCTCCAAAGCGATCACATCCTTCCTGTAGTGTGGCGACCAGAACTGCACACAGTACTCCAGCTGTGGCCTAACCAGTGTTTTATACAGCTCCATCATAACCTCCTTGCTCTTATATTCTATGCCTCAGCTAATAAAGGCAAGTATCCCATATGCCTTCTTTACCACCTTATCTACCTGTTCCGCCGCCTTCAGGGATCTGTGAACTTGCACACCAAGATCCCTCTGACCCTCTGTCTTGCCTAGGGTCCTCCCATTCATTGTGTATTCCCTTGCCTTGTTAGTCCCTCCAAAGTGCATCACCTCGCACTTTTCCGGGTTAAATTCCATTTGCCACTGTTCCGCCCATCTGACCAACCCATCTATATCGTCCTGCAGACTGAGGCTATCCTCCTCACTATTTACCACCCTACCAATCTTTGTATCATCAGCGAACTTACTGATCATACCTTTTACATTCATATCCAAGTCATTAATGTAGACCACAAACAGCAAGGGACCCAGCACCGATCCCTGTGGTACCCCACTGGCCACAGGCTTCCAGTCACAAAAACAACCTTCGACCATCACCCTCTGCCTTCTGCCACTAAGCCAGTTTTGTATCCAAAGTGCCAAGGCACCCTGGATTCCATGGGCTCGTACCTTCTTGACCAGTCTCCTGTGGGGGACTTTATCCAAGGGTAGGACTTGCAGATCAGGGACAGGGATTACAATCAACGACTGGAGGATATCCTGCAGCATTGTGCATGGACAGTACCACTACAGAGTAAATGGGACAATGATTTGCCCCCCATCCCACCTTGTAATACAACACATTTACTGAAGCAGTACATGGTATTATTGACTTGAGGTAAAAAATATTAAACGTCTCAATGATACTGGAAGATATAGAACTCATTGGTGGGGGGTGTGGGGAGTGGGGGGGATTGGCCTTGGGCAGTAACGCAAAATGGGCGATAACGAGTCGGAAGCCTGTTCCACACCCTACCCAATTTTCTTTTCCATTCTAGGGTGCATACTACTGTAGAGTTTGAACATGGACACTTACCCACTCCACTGGGATACACAAATACATGGCCACCATTAAGACGTAAAATGCAGAAGACAATCAGGGACTGGTTAAACACATGAACTCTGTAACGGCATCCGTCGCTCCCTCTTTCTCAGTGGATTAAAAAAAAAGATTTTTTTCAATGCTATCTACCTTTGATGTCATATTTGTAGCCGCAGGTAGCAGCTGCTATGCCAGTGGGATATGTCTAATGATAGTGCCCATGTGCATAGCTACACAGCATGCTTCTGTAAGTGACAGATATATCTAAACCCAAAGGGTGGAAATTGGAACCAAATTTAGATATTCAGCAGATTAACCTGAACAGGCATTGGGATTTAATTTTAGAAGGACAATATTGCTAATTCTTTCAATGTGACATCCTTCAAATGATGTCTCTATCACCTGTACAAGGTTCGGAACTGGTCAGTATCAGCAGTACATACTGTAAGGATTGTGGACATTGGGTCAAACACCATTTTACTCTTTTGAACCACTGGACTATTCAATGTAAAGGATTAAGCAGTCCCTTTCAGGATTTGGACTAGTCACTTGGATAGTACATTTACAGTACATTTGAAAGCAAGGGTTAACTTGCCCTGGACATTATGGTATAAATGCACAATTGCAAAACAGCAAAGTGCAGACCGTTTAAACTGGACAGTTGGGCATCTGTTTAAAACTGCAGAAGTAATGCAATACAGAAACTGTAAACAGAGCATTGGACCCATGTCTGAGACAGTAGCTTCCAGAAGCTTCCAGAAGGTTTACTATGTCCACAACACCTGCGAAGGACAAAGATAAGAGAGGACACCTGGCTTCACGTAGAGAGGAGGATATGAGGGGTTCACACGGTCCATGAGTGGTCCAACCAGCCGTCCATCTTAATGCTATGGACAAATTGGGGCTTCTCGTAACTTGGTTCACACCTATTTGCTCAGAAGCATGTAGGTAGGATATAGATAAGATTGCATAAGACAAGACATCATAGCAGTCAAAACAACAGACAACATCGGAGAAGCTGGAAGAAGCTTCAAGAGTTAACGACTGCAGCATGAGCTCCTTCAACGAGACTTTGGGCCCGATATTAGGAGGGAGGCGGGTTATCAGTGTGGGGTCGACTGGGCACGTGGGTAACCCGCCCAGTAAAATCGGTGGATCCCCACCCGATCGTAAGTAAATTGAAGCCAATTACCTTGGCTTTCGGGTTT
The DNA here is from genome assembly GCF_035084215.1 of Heptranchias perlo. Taxonomy (NCBI): domain Eukaryota; kingdom Metazoa; phylum Chordata; class Chondrichthyes; order Hexanchiformes; family Hexanchidae; genus Heptranchias; species Heptranchias perlo. Next base: position 15,669,796 of record NC_090328.1, read on the forward strand.
CGCGCTGGAAAGCTGCGCAGTGGGCGGACTGCGCACCCGCATCATAGGCTGTCAGCTGGAGGAGCCCTATTTAAAGGGGCAGTCCTCCACTGACTGATGCTGCAGAAAGGAGCCAAAATTACAGCATGGAGCAGCCCAGGGGGAAGGCTGCTCCCAGGTTTAATGATGCCTCACTCCAGGTCCTACTGGATGGGGTGAGGAGGAAGGGGAGGACAGAGATCTTCTTCCCAGTGGACGAGAGGAAGAAACCTGCCTCTGCCATCATGAAGGCCTGACTCGAGGTGGCAGAGGAGGTCACCTGCACCACCAACATACCACGCACCTGCATACAGTGCAGGAGGCGCTTTAATGACCTAAGTGGGTCAGCCAAAGTGAGTACACTTACTCATTCCCCTACACTCCGTCTGCCACATCACCGCCCCCACCCCACATCTCCTTCTGCACTGCCAACACTACTCTATCACATCACTCCTCACACCCGCTCAAAGCTCATCCTCATCTTACCTGCACTTACTCTCCTCGCCAGTACTCATCCCGCCACTACCACTCAACCCAATCCTCATACAATCTCATGGCTCTGTCTCATACTCACCCTCTGATGCATCTCTTTCACGGTCAGCCTCACCCAACCTGCCACTACCTGTGCTGCAGCCACAGGGCATGCATCACATATGTGCAGTAGGAAGCGTAAGGCAAACATGTCATGAGCATGAAGGGGATGCACAAGGGTGTTTGAGGGTTTGTCATGGTTTTTACTTGTATTTGATTTCTGATCAACTCACATTACATATTATATTGTCACCACTACTGCCACGTCTTGGCCATTCTTGACTGGCTTGTGCAATAATGCCCTTTCATGAGGTTCTCCATGAACACCCTTGATGCCACCCTTTGGCTCACCCTACAGTGGGTGTATGTGTTGTTGCACGACTACTTTGTGCAGGTGCCTGTTGCGCAGCACTGTGTTGTGTAGCTCCACGTGGTGGAGGTGGACGGCGTGCCTGGCGAGGCTGGTGATGTTGCTCGTCCTCCAAAAGAGTGATGAATGCAGCAATGGAACCCCCCCCCCATCCTGACGGTGTGAATGTGAGGGGGTCCACAAAGTAGGTAAATGTGTTTGGACTGCAGAGTTTAGGGTATGATTTAATAATTTGGAGTGTGGAGACAACGGTGTGGCAGGCAAAACTTTGTCTGAGGTGACAGAGTGCCCTGCTGCAATGATTGAGGGTTTACCCCGCACCTGTTAAATGGACCTTTGCAGCTGCCACTGGCTACTGGCTGCAACATGTCTGTTTAAACAGGGAGTGTTTCCCCCCGCATGGGAAACGCGCTCTGGGTCGTCCAAAATCCGAATCCTCCTAAAATCTCCAACTAATGAGGTCTGTAAATGACCTCAAGTACCCAGATAATGATCTTAAATGGGATCCCGCCGGCTTTGATTGCTGGTGGGAGTTCCGCATGCGGGGGCTGCGCACACACCAATTGGCGTCATTGGGGAACCCGGAAGTGGGCGGGCTGGAGCCGGGCTCTGGACCCGCTCCGGGAATCCCCAATTTTAGGAGCCCCCCCCGCCACAAACGCATCCGCTTGGCCATCTGAAAATTGACCCCTTTGTTTCTAAACTTTGACAAAAAGACTTTGGTTCTGATCTTTGACCAAACCACTTTGTCTCTAAACTTTGATGAAAAGACAAAGCTTGATGAGAAGAACCTTGACACATCACTTGATATATCTCTCAACGACGCACCTGCTACTGCAGCAATTGACACCTACTTCTAGACGTAGACGGCTGCTTTGATGCATGAGATTGTATATGCTACTTGCTCGTTTTGCTTCATGCCTGCGTATGTGCTCTTTAAAATCATTAAGTAAAGAACGTTGCTAACCCCCACTTGTATTATCGGCTCGAGTAATCTACTTATTGATTGAGTTGCTTCATGCTTACTATGTGCTCTTTTTGACTCATTAAATAAAGAATCACTTTGATTCATGAATCTATCGTGTCAGGTTGGCTTTCATTGTCTGAGCTATTTTCCAGGTCCTTGAATCTCTGAGAAAGACCCTAAATTCCTTACAATGCTTTAAGGCAGGTTCGGGACTTTCCCATGGGTCTTTATTACAGCAAACATTGTAGAGGTTGGAGACACTTACAGCCTATGCCAGAAACAACCCTTAAGGCAGACTTGAACTGGCAGCACTTAAACAAAATCGGACGCGATTTATCACATTTATGTGTTTGCCATTCAAACAAAGTTGTCTGTAACTTAAGAGTTCAATACTCATCCTTTGTTTTTCTCCCTTTGATCCAGGTGGTTGGTTTAATTCCAATTTCAGTGTCTATACAAGGCCAGTAATAGCAGTGCTGCTTATATCTAGCCCCAAGCTTGTTGGATCTTATTTTGAATTTGAACCCAAGTTGATATTTTGATTCTCATTAAAAAGGTTTGTTTAACAAAAGCAGACCAGTTTTGAAGCATGCAGTGTCCCCATACCCATAAATTATTTTAACAAAAGGGCCTAATATTTGGATCAGTTATATTATTTACCTCCTTTCTCCTCCCCCTCTGCCACTTGCAAACGGAGGGGATTACACTTCATTTAGACATTTCTCTACGTTTCGTGCATCAGTAAGACGTTGGTCTGCATTAAGTTTATCTTTCCCAAAGATTTATTACTAATTGGTTTAACTAAATTCCATCTACACAATTAAATGAGTCAATCTGAAGGTCAGTGGCAATCAGAAAAAGTGTAGCACATTATGGAGAGTAAACAGCATTTCCAAATATTAGCAGAAAACATACTGCAAATAAAATCCTAATTGCTGGCAACTTACTATGCAACACTTTTCTCAGGCAAATACAAAACTTTATTCCATGAAGAACATAGCATTTGTTTTTTTTTATTTTCAAGGTGTACAGAGGAAGGGGAACAGCTGCAGCTATAGTCATTTCGTACAAACCATTATTTAGATACTTATGCATCAAGCTTTTATTCCTATCAGCTCCTTCAGTTCTATTATGAGTAAAAATCAGTCATTAGCTGGGTAGATACAGAAATATCCTATCTGTCCTTGACATATATAGAATCATACTGCACCAAAGAAGGCCATTTGGCCCATTATGCCTGCGCCAGCTCTTTGAAAGAGCTATCTAATTAGTCTCACTCCCCTGCCCTTTCCCCATAGCCCTGTAAATTTTTCCCCTTCAAGTATTTATCCAATTCCCTTTTGAAAGTTACTACTAAATCTGCTTCCAACACCCTTTCAGGCAGTGCATAACAGATCATAACAACGCGCGATATAAAAATATTTCTCCTCATTTCCCCTGTCTATAAACTGACCTTATAACAAATCAGTATTATTTCACTGACTTCAACATGTAAAAGGAAGTGAATACATTGAAAGAAGAGTCGGGTAAATATTTAAAAAGAGTAAGGTGTAGGGGCATGGATTAAATAGATAGAACTTTCAGAGAGCCAGCAGAGGCACAAGGGGCCGAATAGCCTCCATCTGTGCTGTAACATTCAAAAATTCTATGACATCTCTATTGTAAATGGACTTGTTCAAACGCCTTTCATGAAATAAATGTAATAAAATGCTAATTTAATTTTTTTTACATGGTTGCTTGCTGTATGATTTGAAGTTGTTGAAAGAAAGTCAATTGCTTTAAGCATTTTCTATTTATATTTGCCGTAATAAGATTCATTATTCAATTGCACTTGATGCCTTTTAATCACAAAATACTGGCATACAGGAAGTTTGATACCTCTATTGAGGTATGACACAAAATAAAACACAGTAAGTTAATCACAAGGCAATAGCGCCACCAATATGTCACACACTGCAGCTGCCTTGTTGTTAGCATTGCAATACCAGGAGAACAGGCATCCACAGAGTCTGAACTCCAGAGAAAGGATTATTCTTTTAGACAACATTAGTCAATATACAAGTTAAACAATTAAACCCCACTTCAAACACCAAAGAGTAAAAGTATTATGTTTCTGAAAGTGAATACAAGAGTTTTAAAAAGTTTTGTAAAGTTTTATCTTTTGAAACGAGTCATAAAACAGCAGTATTGAAATTAACAGGCTCCGTGAACTCCAGCATCTTATCCGCACTGTGGTCAGAGAGATAGAGCACAAATCCCAGGAAATCATAATGGGCCGGAAATTGCTTTAAAAAGAACGCTGAGCTCAACAGCGTTGCTCGTGGTGAAATGAAAGAGCAAGTTACGGCGTTCACACATCTGCAGTCAAACACGAAAATCCGGAACTTGCTCTTCCTGGTTCGCTGGCAATGTGACAGGCCTGCGTTAAAGGATATCGCCAGCTGCAATCAGCGGAATCAATGGACCAACGCCAACTTGCTCTTCTGCCCAGCTGAAAACTAACTAATACCGCCACAAAACAGGCACACTTAAATATACCAGGTCTAAACTAAGTTTTAAGTCTTAATGACTGCCAAACAACTAAAAATTAACTTTTAAAAATATGGGGTCTCATTTTTCCTTATTTTAATAATTTTTGGTCATTAAAAAAAATTAATTAAAAAATGCAAAAAAAGTTTTAAAACTTTTTCCTTCTGTCTCTTTTATTTAATTTGATATTTCTTACCCTTTCTCTTTTTTGCTGTCTATAACTGTTTTTACAAATGATTTTATTGTTGTTGCTTTCAATTCCTGGTTTTTACATTGCAGCTTGTACGTCAAGGCTGTTTGTGGCTTTTTAAGGACACTGCAATCTGGTTGGTGAGGGGAGAGCTTGCTCCTCTCCTCCCATAGGTCCTAACTTCGCTGGAACGAACGCTGGGCTCTTCTCTGCTTCCTATTAGAGAAAATGCACCCAGTAAAGACCGGTAAGTTAGTGGGCTAGTATGGAGCGGTGAGCACTGTTCGATCGCTGCTCTGAGCAATTTACAGGCCAATAGGTCTATGTGAGGCACTAGTACAGGTAGGAAGTTATGATTCAGCCTCACCTGGAGTATTGCGTGCAAATCTGATTCCTGTGCTACGGCAAGGATACTCTGGGCATTGGAGGCAGTGCAAACGAGAGCAACCAAACTGATACCTCATTTAAACCATCAGAGCTCGAAGAGGTTGAGGACCTTGGGATTGGAGAAAAGAAGGCGCATGAAGATATTATTGAAGAGTCTGATAAATAGATTGAACCCCAATAATATATAGTCTATATTATATAGATTATCCTAAGAGGAGGCCCAAGGGATGAATGCCAGACAGTTGAGGATGCATCAAGACATACCAATCTGCTGGTACTCCCAACCAGAATCTATAGGCCACAGTGCCCATACCGCCACTTATCAGAGGGGCAATGCCCGCAGAGGTTTTGATTCGCAAGGGATGCCATGACGCAGTTGTGCCATTTGCTCCAAACCAGGCATTTTACTGCCAAATGACTATCAAGGTCAGAACTCCACTTAACATTTAGTTTTGGGATGAAAGAGCACATTCAGGTGAAGGTGAGGTGTTAGAGGCCTCATAGGCTTTGATGGTGAGGTTTAAAAATACTTTTAAACAGTGTGAGGCGGGGGGGGGGATGCGGGGTTATTGTAAGTGTCATGCCTGGTCAGTATAATGCAGTAATGGCAGGTAATGGTGGGCTCTCCTCCCTTGGCTAACCTCGTAAACTCATGCCCCCAGGTACCGAGGTGTTGCTCATAACAATCATCCTGGTGGACATCTCCATTGCCCCATGGGCTGCTGTTCTTGAGGTCCTCTGCCTCACCTTCCTCCAGGAGAATTTCCACGGCTCCATTTGTGAAACGTGATGCTCTCCAGCCTCCAGCATTCCTTAAAGAGACTGTTCCTTTGACCAAATTTACTGTGTTCCAAATTGACTAAAACCACAACACCTGACCCTTTACGTTGCTGCAGCCCTTTACATCCCGCAGCCGCACGAGACTGCCCACCCACCAATGAGTGAGTTCCCTTACCACAGGTCCTTTCCCTGCCCGGAGCTTGGCTACATTATTCAAATGACACTGACTCCAGAATTATGCATGGGCTAGGTCACTGCCGGTCTTCTCACAGTGACCCGCGTTCCGGTGAAGTGCCAGCGGAACGGGAACAGCTCCTAGGAATTTCCCAGCCATAGACTCTCTTTAATAAATATTGAGTCTTTATCAGGATAGTTGCTTAAGCGCATGGGTTGATGATAAATAAAGAGGATTTTCATCTATTTTATCCATAACAAGCACTCTACATGTATCAGCGACAACTGAAGAACACGCAACACATCAATAAATAATAAGTATAGTCCTCTTCTTACCTTCCTCGTTAAAGAGATTCAGTTAACCTTGGCGTCCTATTTGACACTGAGATGAGTTTCCAATCACATATCCACTCCATCACCAAGACCACCTACTTCCAACTCCGTAACATTGCCCGTCTCCGCCCCTACCTTTGCTCATCTGCTGCTGAAACCCTCATCCATGCCTTTGTTACCTCTACACTTGACTATTCCAATGCTCTCCTGGCTGGCCACCCACCTTCCACCCTCCATGAACTTGAGCTCAACCGAAACTCTGCTGCCCGTATCCTAACTCGCACCAAGTCCCGTTCTCCCATCACCCCTGTGCTCGCTGATCTACATTAGCTCCCGGTCTGGCAACACCTCAATTTTAAAATTCTCATCCTTATGTTCAAATCCCTCCATGGCCTCGCCCCTCCCTATTTCCGTAACCTCCTCCAGCCCTACAACCCTCCAAGATCTCTGCACTCCTCCAATTCTGGCCGCGATTTTAATCGCTCCGCTATTGGCAGCCGTGCCTTCAGCTGCCTAGACCCTAAGCTCTGGAATTCCCTCCCTAAACCTCTCCATCTCTCTATCTCTCTCCTCCTTTAAGATGCTCCTTAAAACCTATCTCTTTGACCAAGGTGTCCTAATATCTCCTTATGTGGCTCGGTGTCAAATTTTGGTTGATAATGCTCCTGTGAAGCACCTTGGGATGTTTCACTACGTTAAAGTTGCTATATAAATGCAAGTTGTTGTTGTTGTTATTGTTAACACAGGCACAAGGAATAATTCCCCTTCAGGTATTTCTAAACCTGTGTGCATAATTAAACACAAAACATTAAAACCACACTGAGGCTCCCAAAGACCAGAAAGTAGAATGAAATCTGTTGCCTTGCTGATCCTTTGCCGATAATTTTCGTGACATACCTATCCTTAAATGGGTTCTAGCTGGTATCTTGTGTTTTCATCCTGAATAACACAGCCTGGAGTACCATAAGAAAGTATGAAATAAGAAAAGGCCATTCAGCCCAATAAGCCATTCCCCCACCAGATCATTGAGCCTCTATCTGACCTGTTCTATCATGCACTCTACCCAATTCAATTCTATGAAATTTCCCTTTTAAGACTGAGATAGATTTTTGTTAGGTAAGGGTATTAAGGGATATGGAGCAAAGGCAGATAAATGGAGTTGAGGTGCAGATCAGCCATGATCTAATTGAGGGGCTGAATGGCCTACTCCTGTTTCTAATGTTCCTATAGTCCTCCTTACTCCATGAAGATAAATTAAGCAAACTCCAGGATACTTATCCAATCTCACGTTCAACGTTAATCATACAAGAGTAGCTTCCTTCCTTTCCATGTCCTACACCACAGAAATGCAAGTTCTTTCTTTCTCTATCTTTCTCAGGGACCATGAGGTAAGATTTCCACTGGTTGTTATGTGTAATGCCGCTGTGAATGGGTCTGTGAAGTTTTCCTCGGTTCGATATTTCTAATGGCATTGTAAACATGTTCTAAAAGAGGAAATCTTCATGAATGCGCATAGCAACCAAAGGACACCTTAACCCATCTTATTCCATGCAGGCTTTGATCATCTACATATCCCTATGTATAGAATTCCATCAATCCTGTTCCTAACTAAATGCATTCAATAAATACTTAAAAACGATGTTTCCTAGTTCAGTGGTGAATTGTTAGAGTTGGCAATTATTTACCAGTGAGAGTGCCTTAATGGATGTGATCTGAAAATAGGCCCCAGAACCTGCAAAAATGGTGCAAGTGATCTTCTCATATGATAATGAATAGTTTAAGACAGAAAAATTGGTGGGATGCATTTAACAAGCATTGATTATGTTGTACCTAAGGAGCAATTCACAGGCACTGCGACAAATGGGCCATTTGTTCTTCATGTGGAGCTTAATTCACTAAGTATGGTTTTCGGTATTTGTTTTACTTGTAAAGTGCTGATTTGGGAAGGTAGAATTTATCCCCCGTCAGGCTCCCTGGAATGTTGCCTTCCAGACTAACTTTGAAACAATTTGTTTTTGCTAAGGAAGAACTCAGCAGAGTCACTATATCTAGTTGCTGGACCCTGCGATAACACTGAGTCCTTAAGGATGTCCCATGGCAATGTTTCCTGATTAGCTCTCCATAATTTCCCTCATGACAAAGAGAGGTGCTGTTGTGAATGGCTATCATGGTGGAAATTTGCGGTTAATCATTGAGAAAATGCATTAACACACTCTCTTAAAGCTGCAGCAATCCGTAAACTCACGTGGAATTTTAATGTTAAAGTAAAACCATTTATTGTAAAATATCATTAAAAGTGAAAATGTGTAATTGTTTGTCCAACAAATATTATACACTAGGCCTCCTGCACTCAGGATAATGCAAAACCATACAGGCCAGTGAACATGATGTCAAGACTGAGATCAATAGATTTTTGTTGGGTGAGGATATCAAGGGATATGGTGAGAAGGTGAGTAAATGGTGATGAGGTACAGATCAGCCATAATCTAATTGAATGACGGAACATAGGCTTCATTACTACGCCAGTGCTATCATAATCTGTCTCAATCTTAAAAGCTCCAATTGTCACGGCATCCATAGCCTTTTGGGGGAGAGAGTTCTAGTTTTCTACCACCCTCTGTGTGAAAAAGTGGTTCCTGATTTCACTCTATTACAATATCACCATTTAGCAGTGAAATCAGGAAGCAATCCTTCACAAAAATCTAGAACTGGATCCCCCAAAAGGCTGTGGATGCAGGGTCAATTTAAATTTTCAGGACTGAGATTGATAAATTTTTGTTGGGTAAAGGTATCAAGGGTTTTGGGACAATGGCTGGAGCATGCATTAGTCTATGGGAAACAACAACAACTTGCATTTATATAACGCCTTTAACATAGGAAACCGTCCTAGGAAGCTTCACGGAAGTGTAATCAAAAACTTGATACCGAGCCAAAGAAGGAGATATTAGGACAGGTGACTAAAGGTTTGGAAAAAGAGGTAGGTTTTAAGGAGTGTCTTAAAGGAGGAGAGAGAGCTGGAGAGTTTGAGAGATTGAAGGAGGGAATCCCAGAGCTTAGGGCTTAGATGGACGAAGGCACAGCTGCCAATGGTGGGACGAAGGGAATGAGGTATCCACAAGAGGCCAGGGTTGGAGGAACGCAGGGATATCTGTGATTTGCCAGTTGGTGCCCCAGTGCAATGTCTGTGGGCTTTCGTTCAGAACAATCAGCGGGGATAAATTTGTGAACTATAAATCCTTGTTGCAGGTACTTGCATCTGCAACCTTTCAGACTCCATTGAATGTAGAAAAAAATATCAATTCTAGATTCGGACACCAGATGGTGCTGCAGGCACATTTTCAAAGCTATCTGAGCACATTCTCACTCCGTGAGATGTATGGCGTCTGCCGCTCGTCAGACTTGGACTTGCCCATAGACTTTCAATGGGCTTTTGCACGGCAAGTTCCTCTTATCGGGCCCTCAATCCATCACGGCGCCCTCTCCTGGGCATCTGGGACCTGTGTGAACGGGGCAAAGAACTGTCTGTCCCCTTAACCAATCAGATTGAAGCATGTTAATAAGCAGCGCAGACACAGAACCAGGAAGTGTAAGTTGGAATAGTAAATTCAATGTAAAATCAGTTACAGAAAACAAAATAAACAGAGGGTGAGAAATATTGAATTAGAAGACAGAGATAAAAGAGACAGAAAGAAAAGGAAAAAAATAAACATTTCATTTTTTTTAAGCCCGTCCAACCACAATCAAAATGTGAAGGAATGAGACTCCACACTTGTAAAAGTAAATTTTCAGTGCCAGAGAGGATGTTTATCAGTAATACCGTACCATTAAAATTTTGGTTACGCTTAAAAAACTGGGCGTGCCTCATTCTGGAGAGATTACTTCATTTCCAGATCAGCAGAAGAGGAACTCTGTGGCGTTGCAGTCATTTGACCAGTGAGTCAGTCGGCAAGATCTCCTTCCCCAAAGTTTCTGGACGAGCAGGGCATCTGGTCGAGGAACTTCCGGATTTCTGTGTTTAACTGCCCATGTGCGGTCTCTGGAAGTTCCTTGACCGTTTGCACTGAAATAGCGGTGAGCGATGTTAGGCTCGCCCTTATTTTTAGAGCAAAATCCAGGCCGTTCATTTGTCTGCAGAAATTAATCATCAGTATTTTTATCCCAAGCTGCTCAATATTGGACGGCCCGCAGATCTTCCTGTACAAAGTCAGCTGTGGCTGCCCAAAGATAGAATTTCCCAAATGTCTTCCCCCTTGTTGGCTCTGGGTTTTTCTGTTCTTTTGCCTTACCCAGGAGATTACGGTGGGAAATTGGATAGCGGTCGGTTTCGGGTAGGGGGAGCGCGATGCCCCGCGCCCAATGGCCCCTACACAGACAGCACGTGAACTTTGTGCTGCCTACTAATTATCATGATATCTCATGCAGCCAGCGCTACCCGCGCTCCTGAGAGGCTACACGGAGAATGAGGAAGTTGGAAATGGGGCGTGCACAGCGCACATCATCAGCAGCCTGCACTACTTAAAGGTGCAGGTGTACATTTCAAATGGGACATGCACAGTCCACTAGAAGGAGGGAAAGATTGCCTCAAGGATAGCAGGACTAGCGAGAGAGATGGCCCCACGCTTCTCCGATGATGCACTGGAGGCCCTGGTGGACGGGGTGGATGAAAGGAGGGCCAACATGTACCCACAGGGTGGCAGGAGACTCTCCAGACTGCAGCTCCGCAGACATTGGCAGGCTGTGGGGCAGGAAGTCTACGCCAGGAGCATGGCACCACACACATGGGTGCAGTGCCGAAAGAAGTTCAATGATTTGACTCGAGTGGTCAAGGTGAGTGAATGCAAGTGTCAATTGGCACATCCTACCAACTGTATCACTGCTCCACACATCACACTTCTCGTCACCCACCCACCAACAAACGCTGCTCATCTGTACACAATGTTGCACTTGGCATGCAGTATCCCACCCCCACATAGTACCATGCTTGCAGGCCACACAACCACCACTCACAGGTCAAACGCACTGGCAACTATTCAACCACGACAGGCACATCACCCACACACCTTGCAGGATACTCACTGACACACTGTCCTCTGTCTTGCAGGAGAAGGTGGCGCAGAACAGCTGGCAGCAGGAAGGACCTGAGGGTGGATGGACACGCTTACACATCCTCACCCCCGCTAGAGGAGACAGTGCTTCGGATCATTGGGTGGGCCGTCGCTGCTGCCGTGACAACATGCGCACTGGAGGTCCCAATGAAGGGGGTCTCTGCATATCTAATGCTGCTTCTCCCTTCCCACATCTCCCTCCTCCCATAATCCTTTCTGACTCACGTGCTGCACATCTTACTTGCTCCTCTTCCCACTCGACAACTCAACCTGTTTCCCTTTGTCATTGCAGAGAACCCAAGAACATGTGGCGGTACCGTCCGAGGAGGAGGAGGAGGGGGGAGGAGGGGGACACTGAAGCCACACCGTCACTCGATCTGACACTCGCTTCCGCCAGCTCAGAGACTGATACTGCGTGTCCTTTAGAAGCTAGGTTAGAGGAGGGATCTGCACGTAATGAGACACCAGGCACAAGTGCGTAGGAGCCAGGACAGGGGGAATCAGAGGGAAAACTCTCCAGTGGCTGGAATCATACTTAGCATAAAGGAAGATGGTAGTGGTTGTTGGAGGCCAATCATCTCAGCCCCAGGACATCGCTGTAGGAGTTCCTCAGGGCAGTATCCTAGGCCCGACCATCTTCAGCTGCTTCATCAATGGAAAGCCTGCCGGAATGCCTGTGCAAATTGAGAAGGGACATGGAGGAGTCCAGCTCCAACTTGGCACAGGGCTTTGCCCAGAGCTTGGAGCCCATCCTTTCCAACATGGAACGGGCGGTCACCTCCATCAACACATCTGTGGACCCCACCATGATACAGCATCTGATGACTGATGTCACAGCTTCCATTGCAGCACAAACATCTGACATCCAAGGTCTGACTGCTGCCTTGGAAGCTCAGATTGCTGCCTTGGAAGCTGAGACTGCTGCTATCGTGGCTCTGGGGACCACTGTGGAACAGGGCTTCCAGGGTGTCACAGCACTCCAGCAATCCGTTCTCCAGCCGATCACCGGGAGTGCTGAGGCGCTGCCCGGGAAAGTGGCAGTGGTGCCATGGCAGTCGGACCTGCTGTCCTCTCTCAGGATGACAGCATTCCTGCTCCCACCCCTGCCACTCCACCAGTGCCCCTGTTGTTGCCTAACGGCCAGCCAGGCCAAACTGCTGCAGCCCATGCTGAGATGATGCAGTCTGAATCCGGGCTCTCCCGGCCCAGAGCTGCTTGAGGTCGTCCTCCAAGGCCATCTGGACGCTTCTCCATTGAAGGCCAGCAGCCTCCCACCACCCATGCTCCAGCCACTGGGGAAGCACCTCGTGGAGCGCTAGGATAGGTAAAGGCACACGGACAACAGGCACTAAGGGAATGCACAAGGGGGAATAGTTCTGTTATATTTGCATAATTTCATTTATTCATTGATAAATGAGACTTTGAATTTGCATTTGGTGGTGGTTTTTACTTGGGCGATGAGCTGAGAGGGACACCAATGTGCAATCAGATGGAGAGCGATTTGATTGTCTTGTGGAGTGGAAGGTGGGGAGTGTAGGACTGTTGGTGAGTTGGAGGATGTAGTTGACATTATTGATAGTGGGCACAGATCAGGCGAGCATGCAGAGCCCTTGCTGAAGGGTGGGTGGTTTCTGTTGCACCCTTGTGTCTTCTTCCACTTCCTATTCTGGCTCCAACCCCTCCTCCTCAGCTTTTTTCTCTGCCTCCTCCTCAGCCTCTTCCTCCTCAGCTTTCTCCTCCTCCACCTCTGGCTCAGGGTCTTCTCCAATCATTGGTGGCAAAGGCTGGTCCCTCATGATGGCGAGGTTGTGCAGCATGCAGCATTCAACCACGAATCTGCCCACCTGCTCAGGGGAGTACTGCAGGGCTCCTCCAGACCGATCCAGGCAGCGGAAGCGTTGTTTGAGGAGGCCTATGGTGTGCTTCACGATGCTGCGCGTGGCAGCATGGCTCTCATTATAGGCCTGCTGTGTACGTGTGCGTGGGTTCCTGACCGGTGTCATGAGACGCGACGTGAGCGGATAGCCCTCGCCGTCCAGTAGCCGGCCTTTGACTTGCCGAGTCGGATGAAAGGTAGCTGGCACGTTGGACTGCCGCATGATGAAGGCACAGTGACAGCTCTCGGGGTAGCGGGCATTGACCGCCATGATTCGATGCGTGTGGTCGTACACCAGCTGCACGTTCAGGGAGTGGAAGCCCTTTTGGTTGATGAAGACGGCAGAGTTGATATGCGGGTCACGCAGGGCAATGTGCGTGCGGTCAATGGCACCCTGCACCATGGGGAAGCCAGCAATGCGAGCGAACCCCCGTGCTCGCTCATTCTGTTTGTTTCTGTGAAGGGGGAAGGTGATGAACCTGTTCCTCATCTGGTACAGTGAGACTGTGACCTCCCTTATGCAGCAGTGCACTCCATACTGCGAGATGTTGCACATGTCGTCAGCAGAGGCCTGAAATGATCCTGAGCTGTAGAAATTCAGCGCCACAGTGACCTTCACAGCCACAGGCAATGCTGTCCTCGCCCTGCTCTGAGGCTTCAGTTGTGGCCGCACCAGTTGACAGATCTCGGTCACTGCTTCCTTGGTGAACCTCAGGCATTGGAGGCAATCCTCCTCGGTCATGCTGAGGTAAGAGAATTGGTCCCGGAAGGCCCTCATTGGGTAGGGCCTTCTGCTCAGTGCCCTGCGCCTCCTCGTCCTCCGTCTCCTCGCAGCTTGACCTGCTATACGTGGCCTCTCTGCATGCTCCCAGTCGTGCTCAATGCCCAGTGGGAGCCCTAGCAGACCGCTCATAGTTGCCAGGAATATTGTTCAATCACGGTTGTAACTTTCTGAACCATAAGTCAGTACCTGCCAAACCACTCTCAAATATACTGTAGGAACTTTCAGTGAGTATAGGGAGCTTCAAAAAACAGACAATCTGGCCTTTTGTGTATCCCCGATTTTAATCTCTCCACCATTGGAAGCCATGCCTTCAGCTGCACAAGCCCGAATCTCTGGAATCCCCTCCCTAAACCTTTCCTCCTCTCACCTCTCTCTCCCCCTCTAAGACACTCCTTAAAACCTACCTCTTTGACCAAGCTTTTGGTCACCTGTCCTAATATCTCCTTAAGTCGCTCGGTGACAAATTTTGTTTGATAATCGCTCCTGTGAAGCGCCTTGGGACGTTTTACTACGTTAAAGGTGCTATATAAATGCAAGTTATTGATCATGTTGTACATTCGTATCAGAGACCCTATTACAGGTACCGGATGATTAATAGGCGGATCATTCACCAGGAACTGTGAAACGATGGGCCCTGCTGCCTTCTGCCAATCCTGAAATCGTTGATTGGTGAAAAGCTCCAGATACCTAACACGACAGGGAAAACGGCCTTTGTGCTGATGAAGCTGTCTCATTAACTCCAGTGAGACGAGTTGCTTACTTAATTTAAAAATAAATTAATTTACAAGCTGAAGGGTCCTTTGCAAAATAATTATAAAGCACAGATAAGTGATGTGAATTGTATCAGTTGCACAGACAGCAATATGCTGCAAAAATCCAATTAAAGGCACAAATGTGTATAGGTTCACTCTACTTTCTGTAACATTTTGCTGGCTGGAGGATCTGGTGATTCCCCTCCCCCCTCCCCCCCCAATCCCACGCCCCCCACAGGAACTAAAATTGATGTTAACCAGATTTATTTTTATTGGTTATTCTGCATAATCGAGTTGTTTAATTTTGCATCATGTTCTCTCATCTGATATCTAATCAATAAAAGCAAACCGGATCATGGATGGCTGAGAGTGAATAATGATACTGTAATTTAATTGAGATATTCGGATGATATTATAAGGAAGGGCTTATGGATATGATCTCAACCTTGAAATAAAATTACAGCCTTATTAACCACTGTTCACCATCAATTTCTTCCAATATAATTTTCATTCAATTTTTCACTCTTGCAGATTTGCTCCCCACCCCCTCGCTCAGTCTCCTGGAGGTTTTGACCCTTGTTGGTATTCTGTCCTACACACACACATAAGCACATAGACACACACACATACATACATAGACACACACATACATACACACATAGACACACACATACATACACACAGAGACACACATAGATACACATGCGCACATAGACACACACGCACTTAGACACACACACACATAGACACATACGCACAAACATAGACACACGTGCACTTAGACACACATGCACATAGACACACGCAATCGCATAGGCACACATGTGCACAGAGACACACTTGCACATAAACACACAGGTATAGACACACACACATGTGCACATAGACACATGCACAGATAGATTGTTTTTTTATTCGTTCATGAGATGTGGGCGGCGCTGGCGAGGCCGGCATTTATTGCCCATCCCTAATTGCCCTTGCGAAGGTGGTGGTGAGCCGCCTTCTTGAACCGCTGCAGTCCATGTGGGGAAAGTTCTCCCACAGTGCTGTTAGGAAGGGAGTTCCAGGATTTTGACCCAGCGATGATGAAGGAACGGCGATATATTTCCAAGTCGGAATGGTTTGTGACTTGGAGGGGAACGTGCAGGTGGTGTTAAGAACATAAGAACATAAGAAATAGGAGCAGGAGTAGGCCAATCGGCCCTTCGAGCCTGCTCCGCCATTTAATAAGATCATGGCTGATCTGATCCTAACCTCAAAACTAAATTCATGTCCAATTTCCTGCCCGCTCCCCGTAACCCCTAATTCCCTTCACTTCTACGAAACTGTCTATTTCTGCTTTGAATTTATTCAATGATGTAGCTTCCACAGCTTCCAGGGGCAGCAAATTCCACAGACCTACCACCCTCTGAGTGAAGAAGTTTCCCCTCATCTCAGTTTTGAAGGAGCAGCCCCTTATTCTAAGATTATGCCCCCTAGTTCTAGTTTCACCCAACCTTGGGAACATCCTCACCGTATCCACCCGATCAAGCCCCTTCACAATCTTATATGTTTCAATAAGATCGCCTCTCATTCTTCTGAACTCCAATGAGTAGAGTCCCAATCTACTCAACCTCTCTTCATATGTCCGCCCCTTCATCCCCGTGATTAACCGAGTGAACCTTCTTTGTACTGCCTTGAGAGCAAGTATGTGTTGTTCCCATGAGCCTGCTGCTCTTGTCCTTCTAGGTGGTAGAGGTCGCGGGTTTGGGAGGTGCTGTCCAAGAAGCCTTGGCGAGTTGCTGCAGTGCATCCAGTAGCTGGTACACACTGCAGCCACTGTGCGCCGGTGGTGAAGGGAGTGAATGTTTAGGATGGTGGATGGGGTGCCAATCAAGTGGGCTGCTTTGTCCTGGATGGTGTCGAGCTTCTGGAGTGTTGTTGGAGCTGCACTCATCCAGGCAAGTGGAGAGTATTCCATCACACTCCTGACTTGTGCCTTGTAGATGGTGGAAAGGCTTTGGGGAGTCAGGAGGTGAGTCACTCGCCGCAGAATACCCAGCCTCTGACCTGCTCTTGTAACCACAGTAATTATATGGCTGGTCCAGTTAAGTTTCTGGTCAATGGTGACCCCCAGGATGTTGATGGTGGGAGATTTGGCGATGGTAATGCCGTTGAATGTCAAGGGGAGGTGGTTAGACTCTCTCTTTTTGGAGATAGTCATTGCCTGGCACTTGTCTGGCGCGAATGTTACTTGCCACTTATCAGCCCAAGCCAGGATGTTGTCCAGATCTTGCTGCATGCAGGCTTGGACTGCTTCATTATCTGAGGGGTTGCGAATGGAACTGAACACTGTGCAATCATCAGCGAACATCCCCACTTCTGACCTTATGATGGAGGGAAGGTCGTTGATGAAGCAGCTGAAGATGGTTGGGCCTAGGACACTGCCCTGAGGAACTCCTGCAGCAATGTCTTGGGGCTGAGATGATTGGCCTCCAACAACCACTACCATCTTCCTTTGTGCTAGATATGACTCCAGCCACCGGAGAGTTTTCCTCCTGATTCCCACTGACTTCAATTTTACTCAGGCTCCTTGGTGCCACACTCGGTCAAATGCTGCCTTGATGTCAAGGGCAGTCACTCTCACCTCACCTCTGGAATTCAGATCTTTTGTCCATGTTTGGACCAAGGCCGTAAAGAGGTCTGGAGCCGAGTGGTCCTGGCGGAACCCAAACTGAGCATCGGTGAGCAGGTTGTCGGTGAGTAAGTGCCGCTTGATAGCAGTGTCGATGACACCTTCCATCACTTTGCTGATGATTGAGAGTAGACTGATGGGGCGGTAATTGGCCGGATTGGATTTGCCCTGCTTTTTGTGGACAGGACATACCTGGGCAATTTTCCGCATTGTCGGGTAGATGCCAATGTACACATACATAGACACACACACATTGACACACTTGCGCACATAGACACGTGCATGTAGACACACACATACATAGACACATATATACACACATGCACATAGACACACAAGCACACATAGACACACTTGCAAACACAGGCGCACATAGACAGATACGTTCGCATAGACATACACTCACATAGACACTCACATAGAAATACATACACGTGCACAGACATACACTTACACACAGATATACACATGCACATAGACACACATGCGCACATAGACACAAACACGCACATAAACACACGCACATATAGACACACACATACATAGACACACACGCACATAGACACACACGAGCACATAGACACAAACATGCACATAGACACACACACGCACATAGACACACACGAGCACATAGACACATGCGCACTTAAATACACATGCACATAGACACACATGTTTGCATAGACATACACGTGCACATAGAAACATGCATACATAGACACACATGTTCACATAGACACACGCACATAGACACACACGGCACATAGACACACACGTGTACACAAACACACGCACGCACACTTACGTGTGCACATAGACACACACATAGACACACACACATAGACACACACACACATAGACACACACATGTGTGCGCACACACACCGCACATAGATACACACACATACACATACACCCATGCACATAGACACACACACGCACATGCACACAAACACACATTCACACATACACAAGTGCACATGCACACAAGCATTATTCTTATTTCTATGATTTTTCTTACTCAGTGATATGAATCGACTTAGTAATCGCTGCATTGTGCCTTTAAAAGTATATCACTTCTCCTCCAAGCTTTGACCCTCCAACAATCTATTTCAGTCTACCTTCATTAACCTCTTCCTCATTCCCTTAATGTCTGCTTTCCTAAAATAAAGAGTCTAATTTGTATTCTCCTTATCCGTGGTGAGACTGGCAAATTGAAACAAAGGGCTTTTAGATTAGCAATCTCTGGATTTTTGCTTGTCCTCACTTACTGGATCCTCTCTGTTCACTGCTCTATAATATTCAGTATAATATCCAAGAAAGTGACTGTAAACTGGCTGTTTAGGCCCAGTTCATCTTTGTTGAAATCACTTCTGACCTGACTATTCCAGATAGTATTAGCTTGAACTCTCACTAGCACCAACTCCCCCAAGTATCAAACTCTTTACTTGCTCTTTACTCTGTGGTTGCCTCAGTGCACTCAAAGGGGTAGAAATTCGTCCTCGTTGGACTCGTCTTCCAGGCAGAAAATTGGGACAAAAAGCACCAATTTCGCAGGGCTGTGCCCCACCCCCGCCAAGGACGCCTGAAATACGTCCAAAGCCGCATTGGGTCGAGCGATTTTTCAGGCGTCCCTGCTGGCCACCTAAAGTAGGCGCATTGCATCTGTTCGTGAGGGGCCTAACACCTGTTTTAGGACCCCTCTGCTCAGGTTTTGAGGCCCAGCAAGTGGCTGCCACCAAAAACTTAAGTACACACTTTTTAAAAAGTTTGACGTGGATCCAGGAGGAGCAGGCCTGCAATTCCATTGTCTTTCTTCCCCCTTCCTGGGACTTACGGTGAGTTGACGCCAGTGAGGCAAGCAGCCCGAAATTGATCCCTTGGAAATGGGCGAACTGCCTCTGGATACGTGACAGGCGCCAACCGCTCACTCGAAGTATTCAAATGAGGCTCGCGGTCCAATTTAGGGTGAGCCTCGGGTCTCCCAGTTTGGGCACCTATGGTAATGCACTCAAAAACAGGCCACAATCAATTTCTACCCCTTAAAATGTCTGTTGCTGGGATCTGCCTTCCTTTTCTCTTCGAAGTTTAAAGAAAGAAAAGAAAGAACTTGCATTTATACAGTGCACTTCACAACCCCAGGACACCCAAAGCGCTTTACAGCCAATAAAGTACTTTTGAAATGTAGTCACTGTTGTGATGTAGGAAACTTTAGGAAACGTTTGATAAAATCAAGTGCAAGAGTTTAGTTATTTAACCCCTCAAATATAATTTTTGGTCAAGGCTAAAACTCCTCTGAAGTTAAACTCCACTATATTGGTCCCTCACGTTCTAAGATTGTGTTAGGTAGAAGCTGAGCCGAGTTTAAATTACATTTCTATGATATTTACTATTAAAAAAACCCGTCAGACTCAAAGCTCTGTGAGAAAATGGCTTTTACTTTGTTTTACTTTTGCTGTCACTTGTAAGATGACAGAGTTTGTACTGTTCCACATGCTGTATGTAACATGCTGAGGAGTGGAAATGGTGTCCTAAGCTGTGAAAGCAAGGCTTGACCAGTTTAATCAGTGCTATCTGATTCCTGAGGTGTGTTACCATCTTGGATTACATTCCTGAGTACATTGTAATACATAAAAATACAATGATCTCATGCCTTGTTATAATCCAATAGTGGCATTGCATTTATATAGCGCCTTTAACGTGGAAAATTTCCCCAGGTGCTTCATAGAGGAGAGATACCAAGCAGTAATTGGAGAGTTAGGAGACATGGCAGAAAACGCAGTCAAAAAGATTTTTGAGGAGGCATTTAAAAAGCAAGGAATCTTACAACACCAGGTTATAGTCCAACAAATTTATTTTAAAATCACAAGCTTTTGGAGATTATCTCCTTCGTCAGATGAATGAATGAAAAGGTTCTCAAATCGCATATCTTATACGATGTTGGGACAGCATCACACCAATCAAAAGGTGTCGTTGTTATTCAAACAGGCCAGTCACGGAGAACAGCACGTCCCAGTACACTCGATATACATTGTGTCTTTTACACAGGCAGGCAGAAAGAAACTCAAAATGGCAGAGAGAGAGAGAGAGAGAATTTTAAAAAGCAGGGAGAGTGGCAGGAAGGTGGAGCACTTCAGGGAGGTGGTTCCGTATCGTAGGACCAATACTGTTCAGGGCTTTGCTGCTGATGGTGGAGGTTGGGAAATGCAGGCCACAGCCAGAGGACTGAAGGGCACAGGCTGAGAGGAGACTGCAGAGGTAGTGCATGGTGAGGATCTGGAGGGAATTCAGAATGGGGACTGGTGGGAGGATGGGGGGAGGTGTTGAAGATCAGGTAACTAATGTCAGCGATGGCAAGGGTGATGGTGCAGCTGTCAGCTGTGGCTCAGTTGGTAGCACCCTTGCCTCTGAGTCCGGAGTGTTAAAATTGGATAGCCATGTGGTGAAGCATAGAATTCTACAGCCTGATCTTTAGTTGCTTCCAAGCCTTTAGTCAGATAGATTCCCATTTACACACACACCACACCCTAGATAAGCTCTTCTATAAAAAGCTCACGAGAGAGACCCCAATTGATACCCACCACCTGAACACAATTAACACTAATTGATATAAATCATACAATTAAAAAGAAAATTGTGGGTTTAAGTCTCAAGAGACTTAGAATCATAGAATCGTAGAATGTTTACAGCACAGAATGAGGCCATTCGGTCCATCGAGCCCATGCCGGCTGTTTGTAAGAGTAATCCAGTTAGGCCCATTCCTCGCTTTTTCCCCGTAGCCCTGCAAGCTTTTCCCCCTTCAAGTATTTATCCAATTCATTTTTGAAAGCCATGATTGAACCTGCTTCCACCGCCCTATCAGGCAGCGCATTCCAGATCATAACCACTCGCTGCGTAAAACATTTTTTCCTCGTGTCACCTTTGGTTCTTTTGCCAATCACTTTAAATCTGTGTCCTCTGCTTCTCGATCCTTCTGCCAATGAGAACAGTTTCTCTTTATTTACTTTATCTAAACCCTTCATGACTTTGAACACCTCTATCAAATCGCCTCTTAACCTTCTCTGCTCTAAGGAGAACAACCCCAGCTTCTCCAGTCTATCCACGTAGCTAGGAACATAGGAACATAGGAACAGGAGTAGGTCATTCAGCCCCTTGTGCCTGTTCCGCCATTTGATAAGATCATGGCTGATCTGTGATCTAACTCCATATACCTGCCTTTGGCCCATATTCCTTAATACCTTTGGTTGCCAAAAAGCTATCTATCTCACATTTAAATTTAGCAATTGAGCTAGTATCAATTGCCGTTTGTGGAAGAGAGTTCCAAACTTTTACCACCCTTTGTGTGTAGAAATGTTTTCTAATCTCACTCCTGAAAGGTCTGGCTCTAATTTTTAGACTGTGCCTCCTACTCCTAGAATCCCCAACCAACGGAAATAGTTTCTCTCTATCCACCCTATTCGTTCCCCTTAATATCTTATAAACTTCAATCAGATCACCCCTTAACCTTCAAAACTCCAGAGAATACAACCCCAATTTGTGTAACCTCTCCTCGTAACTTAACCCTTGAAGTCCGGGTATCATTCTAGTAAACCTATGCTGCACTCCCTCCAAGGCCAATATGTCCTTCCGAAGGTGCGGTGCCCAGAACTGCTCACAGTACTCCAGGTGCGGTCTAACCAGGGTTTTGTATAGCTGCAGCAAACTTCTGCCCCCTTGTACTCTAGTCCTCTAGATATAAAGGCCAACATTCCATTAGCCTTATTGATTATTTTCTGCACCTGTTCATGACACTTCAATGATCTATGTACCTGAACCCCTAGGTCCCTTTGGACATCCACTGTTTTTAACTTTTTAACTGAAGCTCCTCATCCCTGGAATCATTCTAGTAAATCTTTTCTGCACCCTCTCTAAGACCTTCGCATCCTTCCTAAAGTGCGGTGCCCAGAATTGGACACAATACTCCAGTTGTGGCCGAACCAGTGTTTTAGAATATAACTTCCTTGGTTTTGTACTCAATGCCTCTATTTATAAAGCCAGGATCCCGTATGCTTTCTTCACCTCTTTCTCAACCTGACCTGCCACCTTCAAAGATTTGTGCACGAATATCCCCAGATCTCTCTGTTCCTGCACCCCCTTTAGAATTGAACCATTTAGTTTATATTGCCACTTCTCATTCTTCCTGACAAAATGTATCATTTTGCACTTCTCTGCATTAACTTTCATCTGCCATGTGTCCGCCCATTCCACCAGCCTGTCTATGGCCTCTTGAAGTCTAGTGGTATCCCCTTCACTGTTTACTACCCTTCCAAGTTTTGTGTCATCTGCAAATTTTGAAATTGTGCCCTCTGCACCCAAGTCCAAGTCATTAATATGTATTAAAAAAAGCAGTGGTCCTAGTACCATTCCCTGGGGAACATCACTGTACACCTTCCTCCAGTCTGAAAAACAACCGTTTCCAATACTCTCTGTTTCCTGTCACTTAGCCAATTCTGTATCCATGCTGCCACTGCCCCTTATATTCCATGGGCTTCAATTTTGCTAACAAGCCTATTATCCAGCACTTTATCAAACGCCTTTTGAACATCCATATACACATCAACTGCATTGCCCTTATCGACCCGCTCTCTTACCTCATCAAAAAACTCAATCAAGTTAGTTAAACATGATTTGCCTTTAACAAATCCATGCTGGCTTTCCTTTATTAATCCTTGAGCACAAAATCCGGGCTGACACTCCAGTGCAGTACTGAGGGAGCGTTGAACTATCGAATGTGCCATCTTTCAGATGACACGTTAAACTGAGGCCTCGTCTGCCCTCTCAGGTGGGCGGAAAAGATCCCATGGCAGTATTTTGAAGGAGAGCAGGGGGAGTTCTCTCCAGTGTCCTGGCCAATATTTGTCTCTCAGCCAACATCACTAAAATCCGGATTATCTGGTCATTATCACATTGCTGTTTGTGGGATCTTGCTGTGCGTAAATTGACTGCCGCGTTTCCTACATTACAACAGTGACTACACTTCAAAAATGTATTTCATTGGCTGTAAAGCGCATTGGGACATCCTGAGGTTGTGAATGGCGCTATATAAATGCAAGTTCATTCTTTTCTTTTTATGGGACATTGTGCGGGGCAGGACGTGAACTGTGGAGCTGCGGACTAATCTGAGATTGTGCAGGGTTCGGCCCAGGAGGTCACCATGGGAACTGTCGATAAGGACTGAGACAAGCGACATTGCGTGGGTGGAATTAAGCCGTCTTGGTGCTGGATAGATCTGAAGCTCAGGGTCAAGCAATATACACAAAGTATGTCCTTACCTAGTTTTGTGCTAAGTTTAACATTTGCCACTACATTTAATAAGAACATAAGAAATAGGAGCAGGAGTAGGCCATACGGCCCCTCGAGCCTGGTCCGCCATTCAGTAAGATCATGGCTGATCTTCGACCTCAAATCCACTTTCCCGTCGTATCCTCATATCCCTTGATTTTTCCTAAAGTCCAAAAATCTATCTATCTCAGCCTTGAATATATTCAACGACTCAGCATCCACAGCCCTCTGGGGTAGAGAATTCCAAAGATTCACAACCCTCTGAGTGAAGAAATTCCTCCTCATCTCAGTCTTAAATGGCCGACCCTCTATCCTGCGACTATGCCCTCTAGTTGTACACTCTCCAGTGTCAATCGGCAGCCAGCTCCTGCTCATTTACAGAGCGGTTAAAATATAAGTGTCACGGGGATTTATTTTATTTCTTAGCTTCTGTTTTTTGCATTATGAGACCGAAAGCAAGCAATTGAGGTGGTGCGATTATAAAGAACATCTATTTCTTTCGATTTGATTCCAGCGCTGTCACTCATTTCACATTTAGCCCCTCCCTTAAAATTCCCACCATCAGCCAGGATTTCTTGCCTTGCCCACGGTCATCATTTCTGTCGCTGCGTTGTTAGAGGTGCCCAGGTTCAGCCGTACTCTGGGTTAGAACTTTCACTACTGGAACCTGGTTTTCAATTCAATCCAGACTAATGGGATGAACGTCTCTTCTCTGTTTCAGCTGTAAGGGTCCTTTGTGAATTGAGTTTGAGCAGACTCAACCCAGGTTTGAGTGGGCGCAAGCATAAAACTATCTTTAATTTACCACTGGGTGGCACCAAACTGACAATCTCACCCAGCCCGACCATTAAAATGGTTGGCGTGGGCAACGGAAATGTCACGTTGTTGCAGTAGGGGATGTGCTTGTGAAAATTGGAGCATATTATTGAGGCAGAGTAGACGGAGCTTTACTTAAATCTACCTGGGAATGTTCAATGCCGACGCTGGGTACAAAATATGCGAAGGCATTCTACTTTTCAACACCTCATCTTCGAAAGCAAAACATTCGCTGTAAGATTTAAGAGAGAAAGAAGAGGCCACGGTGAGACTCTGGAACTCCCTCTGTTACTTTATCCCTGTAGGGAAGTATTCGGTTCTCACTCACTCCGATGGCTTCAGCAGTGACGTTTCAAAGCTCAGACTTGCTTTTCCCAGCAGCTTTACGGAGGTAGATTATCAACTTTCCACCGTTTGCCAACGTTTGGGGAAAGATTTGCAGGGCTATGGGGAAAGAGCAGGGGAGTGGGACTAATTGGATAGCTCTTTCAAAGAGCATGATGGGCTGAATGGCCTCCATCTGCGCTGTATCATTCTATGATTCTATGAAAACCAGGTGGTTTCTATCATGGGCGGCTGATCCACAATGCCAGTTTTATGCCAGGGTGGCAAGTTGAAAATCTACCCCGTGCTCTCTGACGCTGCCAGATGCACGTTTCATTCACCTGGTCATCGTACCATCTAGTCATTCATTGCACTGGCTGGACATTGCCCGCAGGCCTGCCAAACTTCACTCTCGATGCGTGACGAGCTGTCACCTCGATTTAAAATGTTTGATGTTATGATGTACGTCACCCTTTAAAAATAAAAAAACTCCTCCACATGTTTAAATGGGATTGCGATCTGAGTGACTCTTACTGATTGTAATGTCTATGGCACTCCCCTGAGGTTGACAACTCTCTGTGTGTTAACGATGCGAAAGGTTTAATTGTGTACCACTTGTAATCCTTTTCCGGTCAGCTTGGAGGGGAAGTGAACGGAACAATTTTCCTTGCTCTGGGATGTAAAGTTCAGTGAGGAGGATTGAGTCTCCCTTTGCTGTATTTCAAGCTGCTGCAAATCAGTTGTGCTATTGGCCAACAGTTGTTTTTTTCAAAGAGCCCTAACACATAACGAGTGCAAAATTATTTGGCTCCAAATGTCTTCTGCAAAAATAAATATTCCTGTGTTAAAATTATTGTACGTTTATTACAGATTACAACACCATTTTTAGTCAGCCAGATTCTTCATGTAATCTAATGCGAGTTGTTAACTCCATAGATTCCCCTAACCCTCCCTGATTGACCTCATATTTGTTCCATTCCCTCTGGATTTTCCACTGTATAACTGGCTTTGTCAACAGCATTTACCATTTGTAGATCATTATCAGGCCATTGTATGTCATCTAGCACCACTGTCAGGACAGAAAGTAACATTATGGGATGCAGTATATGAGTAATTTGAGACATAACATGTGGTAAGTGTAGCATGTTTGGGAGGAACAGGTGACTTTGGACCTATGGTTCCCCAAGCTCCCCATCACTGGGTGTTTTCCTCGTCTCAGGTCTGGGTCTGTTGTAGAACAATTGATGGAGATTGATTGTTATTATTAGTCAACAACTCCATTATCGTTGTATCACGCGACTGCCAGGATGGTAGAAGGCGAACTAGATGGACCTTGGTCTTTTTTCCTCTGGCAACTCCTACATTGCTATTTGATGTATTGTTTCCATCTAACTTTGTAATAAATATTTTATGCAATGAAAAGACATTTTTGGGAATGGGTGTTGCACTGGGTCAGTATGATATCCTTCTTACCTCTCGAACCTGACTTTAAATCCAGCACAACAGATGGGATGTAGGTCTCTTCTGCTTGCTCCCTGTAAAGGTCCTACACAAAATGGGCTTGGCCAGTCTCAATCCATATTTCAGTGGGCATGGGCCCACCGTACGAAACTGCCCCCTAATTTGGCACCACGGCAGGATGGTTGCTTTGTGAAATGGAAAATGTCACAGTGGTCAAATGGAGGGGGGGGGGGGGGGGTGGACGGGCATTGTTTCTGAGGTTGGGATTGAGCCACATTGGTGGGGCAGAATAGAGGGGGCTTTAACACATAATTTTACCAAATTTACACCCCCGTTGGGCAGCTTCATCTGTTGGAAGCACATAGAATTATAAAATAATACAGCACAGAAGAAGGCCATTCGGCCCATTGTGCCCGTGCCGGCTCTTTGAAAGAGCTGTCCAATTAGTCCTGCTGTTCCCCATGGCCTTGTAAATTGTTTCTTTTCAAGTGTATATCAGGAATTCAAGAGCGTTGTACACAATTATCCGACCATGGTTGAAAAGACAAGTGCAGGGTGAGAGACTCCCTATCGGGAGCACAGCATCAGGTAATTCTCCTTTTACTGTGCATTCAACCATAGGAAGATAGGAATTGCTCGACGAAAAAAGACCAAAGTCTATTTAGTTCACCTTCTACCATCCCGGTAGTCGCGTGATATGATGATAATAGAGTTGTTGACTAATCATGACAATCAATCTCTATCAATTAGCCTACATAGCTATGCTGTACCTGGCCTGGAAATGTTTGATGTTGATACTGGGTAGGTCAAAAATAGAAGAAGTCCCATTCCCCAACATTAACCTCCCTCATCTTAGTAACAACTACAATTGTCTCTCTCACACCCACACACACACACGCACGCACACGCGCACACACACTCACAAACACACGCATGCACACACACCCACACGTGCACCCACGCACGCACACGCATGCCCACACACACACACAAGGAGCCAATTTAACTGCACTGGGCAGGTTTCACCAAATCTCACCGTCAAGTCATCCAGTTGATCAAGAAATATGCAAAATCTTCACAAAGGACCAAGTACACAAATTTATTTTTATTAATTAAATTGCAAGCACTTTCTTCCTACAGTCAAAAAAAAAGCCACTGTCAAGCTGTTGGCACATTCATGTACAAAAACAGATTAATTATACAGCCTGCTACAAAGCATTCTTTGTGAAAATACAAAGACTAGTACCAGAAAGCCAATAGCATCAAGTTATTACTAAATACAAGACATCATATATGAATCAAAGGACATGGATTAAATCGACACAACCTATAGATATCACACAAAAGGAATCAAACACTACATTAAAATACCGTAAAGAGTCGCAGCATAATACTGGCAGCATAGGAACCATAATACTGCACACAACCGTAAGACAGCCTAGTGTTAAAAAAAAGACTTGCTGTCGACTCTCGAATAACGATCCCCATATCTAGTGTATAACCATGCCACGATTAACAGCTACCGTCAAAGTTCTTATCTAATACAGAAAACGCTTAGAAATTACCAAATGTTGCATGACTGTTACAGTATAAAGCAGATCTCAATTCCTTTTAACTTCATTATAAATGCACTTACACCAGGAAACAGCTCACCATAGCCCACAATGGGTCCAAGAAGTGGACCAAAAAAAAAACAAACTAGGATTTTACTTCCAAAAACATCAATGAAGATCTTGTTCAGGCTACAGGGTTTAGGGAGACACCGTACTGCATACATACAGCAGTATCAATAGGCAATACAGAATAAAATTCAACACACCCATTTTGGTCCAGTATTGATGGATTGCTCTCAATGACTTTTACGTTACAAATTTCACTGGATGTTCTTATTAAAATTTTTCCCTCGTCAAACTAGCTCTCTAAATATTTAACATCAACGTTTGCCATTTGGCGGCAGGATTATGTTCACGATGAAAGATTCCTTTTTTTTTTGTTTTTCCAGTCATGTCAGGTACTACATATTTCTTTACATGTGAGACTATTTTACGCCGCTCGATTAAACTGCCAACGGTTGATCCGAAGCAGATATTTATTGTTGGAACCGAACTGAAATAAACCCCCCACCCGAACATTATATTTTTTCTCCCCCTTCGTTGTGAAGTGCTCGAGTAAAGTTCTCGCCAAAAAAAAAACGCGACAGTGAAGAGAAAAAAAACCTAAACAGACAGAATGTGTGAGTGTGTCCTGTAGCAGTAAGCTCCTATGAAACGGGTTACATTTGCGGCACCTATTGTAAAGCGCACTCACTGTGAGGATAACATTTCCATTATTCAGTGTGAAACCTGTCGGGCCTTGATGGCGCCTCCGCGTTTCATGAGAACGTTCCCCACCCCACCCCCACCCCGCCCCGAAACCAGCGTTCACAGGAAAACAGGCAGAAATCCAGTCGCGCTAGTTATATATATAAAAAAAATTCCCAGAATCCAAAGCAATCAAAAATGGAACTAGACTCGTTCGGTCGCCATAAACAAATGGCTCTAATCGTAAGTGGATGGAATTACGGAATGCGATCTCCAAACAAAAAAATGCTGCTAAAAGTCCCCGCAATCCCATTTAATCAAAATGGCCTCACTGGAAATACACAGCAGGCCTGTCAGGCTTCAAAAAAAAAAAGGAGAAATGACAGGTTAACGTTTCAGGTCTTTTTTTTTTCTCTTTTTACCTCCAGTAACCGTGGAATTTCTGCATGGTGAGATTTTCCAGTTCGGGGCGAGAGTAGAAAGCAGGTACAAGTCATCAATGTGCTGGGTAAAGAGGTGAGGGAGGGGACCTGAGTAGGACTGGAACAAAGAATGTTCCACGTATCCCACCAAAAGGCAGGTATACCTAGGGCCTATACAGGGACAGCCTTTATGGAATTTGACCCATTTTAGTCGCCATGCACTAATTATCAGTGAATCGAGTCATTGAAGGCGAAAAGATTGGCAAAAATTCTTCAATCCCATGTTATTAAAAATGAATATTGAACTGGTGGGTCATCGTATAATTATAAAAATTCAGGATGTAATGTTGTTATAAAAAAAAGCCCAGTATGAACATAATTGTTAGTCAGGAATTCATCAGGTCCCAACTATTTCCAAGGAACATCTTGCACCAGGAAACTTAAATAAAGAATAAAGTAGTAAGCCTGGAAATTACTGCAGGTGATGTATAATATGAACGGTTATTACACTGGTATCAAATCCCTCTCTTTTAACAGAGGCGATAACCCATTTGCAATAAATGAGTTAGAAACTCCATTAAAATAACAGAGAGAGGAATTCGATACAAGTGCATTAAGCGTTTGTACGATAAAATCAGCAACAGTAATCTCCCAGAGTCTCCCGCCCTCCCCTCCTCTCCCCTTGATATGTGGTCCTTTTACAAACTTCTTATCAGTAAAAATAAAGGAAAGAAAGAGAGTTTTTTAAAAAAATGACAAATACCAAAGTCTCTTTTAAAAAAAATCGACCGGAAAAATGTTTCACAAATCCGATCGAATTGAAATCTCTGTATGAGTGAAGAGAGGGCTAACCCTGTCCCAAATGACAAGGCTTTCAGATTTTGATCACTTTATTGTTTTAAAAACACGTGGTCAAGTCGCATAGGAACTTACTGAACCAGTAACCAGGGTCGTGAGTCAGTTGTTAAGCTTTAGTCAAACACAAAGCAGTAACTGGTGTTAGCGAGGGGGCGGGTCTCTTTATGTGTAAGCATTTAGCCGCTCTTTTGAGCGGGTGGAGTGGATGTCATGCAGCTCCTGCTCCTCCTTTGATTTGATATCTTCGTACTTTTGCATTCTGCAGGCGTCTTTCACATAGGCCCAGTTGGCAGACAGCACCATTAAGTAATGAACCTGCAAGACAAAATACAGGGTGGGGGGATCTTTAGTGACAGGCAAGCTCAGTGGCAAACACAGGTATGGTAGTAATAGTATAGCAGATACATGCACGTACCTGCACGCACACATATACACACGCACCAGCGAGCACACATACACATGCACATGCATGCACACATGTATACGCACAGACGTGCATGCACACATGTATATACACACGTGTGCATGGCATGCACCTGCATACACACGTCTACACATGCAGCGCATGTACGCACATGCACACATGCGCATATACACATTTATATACATACACAAGTATGCACACATGTATACACACACACGCGAATGCACTCCTGCACAAAACAAAATGGTTAAGGGAATTGTAGTGATGACAATTTAAAAATGAAACTGTTAAATCTTGGCACGTGGTAACAGTTCTCTAATGTGCTGGGCAGCAGAATGACAGGAATGTCGGCTCAGGCCAGTGGTCCCCCACACGGTAACTTCCCGATCTAGGAGGCACGAAGTGGAGACCTGGAAAGCTAGGGTCAGCAGCGAGTGAGCCGGCTGCCCTCAGTCAGCTAGATCGGAGTGGGGGGTGGTGGGGATGGAAGGAAACAGATTGGCTGCCAACCTGGGCAACGGTACAGGAAAGAAAAAAGGAATGAAAGAAAAAGACTTCATGCAAATATGGAAAGGAAAGGAAAAGGTTCACAAAGCAGAAAAGTAAACAATGTAACAGCAGACAAGGAAGGTGAAAGGTTAAAAACAACCCAGCCATACAAGTAGGTTCAATGAATGGAAACAAGGATCCCCTGATAATGTTAGTCTTCCATTTTACATAAAGTGTGATTATACCAAGTTTTGCAATACCAATTTAATATACCAAGTACTCTCCCCAATCTCTTTTCATTCTGAGTGCTCTTCATTAGATTTCATGAATGACAGACTGTTTATTTCATCCTCATTATTTCATTGGGCGTGCAGCTATTCCTGGATTGGCTAATCCCCGACTACAACTCAAAGTTCTACACATGACTACTTACCTAAAACTATTATTAGACCTTGATGAGTAATCACGATGGAGTGGACTGGGCCTAACGCCCGAGATTTAAATGCCTGTCAGTCAAGGCTGGAAACGATTTCAGTGCAGGTTAAGTGAGAGAGATCAAATATTGCAACCATTAGCTTTGTAAAACAGGCCTGTACTCAGCATGGGACGAGTCTCGCCAGTTACGTTTTGCTTGGAAGCCTCAGAGCAACAGCAGACTGAGACTTGCTCAGACCTACTTGGTGCCAATGGTCCCAACAACAAGCATCAGTTTGTAATCAAACAGGCCATATGTATGAATCAGGTACAAGGACAACGGAGAAATGTTGGGTTGAGTTTTCAAGTGGAAACGAGGCTGTAGTGCCCTGAAAATGGTGGTAATGACCTACTGCCATCAGCGTGGCCGCGGCAATGTTTCCTGGGGCCTAATGCTGGACGCCTGGAGTGCCTCCCCCCACCAACCCCGGAGTCAGGATTTTTATTATTCGTTCATGGGATGTGGGCGTCGCTGGCAAAGCCAGCATTTATTGTCCATCCCTAATTGCCCTTGAGAAGGTGGTGGTGAGCCGCCTTCTTGAACCACTGCAGTCCATCTGGTGAAGGTTCTCCCACAGTGCTGTTAGGAAGGGAGTTCCAGGATTTTGACCCAGCGACGATGAAGGAACGGCGATATATTTCCACGTTGGGATGGTGTGTGACTTGGAGGGGAACGTGCAGGTGGTGTTGTTCCCATGTGCCTGCTGCCCTTGTCCTTCTAGGTGGTAGAGGTCGCGGGTTTGTGAGGGCTGTCGAAGAAGCCTTGGCGAGTTGCTGCAGTGCATCCTGTGGATGGTACACACTGCAGCCACAGTGCGCCGGTGGTGGAGGGAGTGAGTGTTTAGGGTGGTGGATGGGGTGTCAATCAAGCGGGCTGCTTTGTTCTGGATGGTGTCGAGCTTCTTGAGTGTTGTTGGAGCTGCACTCATCCAGGCAAGTGGAGAATATTCCATCACACTCCTGACTTGTGCCTTGTAGATGGTGGAAAGATGGCGGTAGGTCCATTTGTAACGCTAATCGGGGTCCGATGACGCATGTGGGATCCCGATTAGGGGACAAATGGTGGTCCAGCTGAAGAGGATGCCGAAGGTGTTTTCCTTCTTCAGTTTTGTGAGGCCAGGAGGAGCAGGAATGTTCCCACGAGCCCCACAAGACCAGTCTGGGCATGCTATCACTCCAAATTCCCTCTCCTCCGCAGATCATGTACCCACCGCCCCGCCACCTAAGGAACCTACCTACTTCCGGCCTGGAGCCAGTGGGTTGCCCTGGGATGCCCTGGTTGTTGGCCACAGCCCGCCAGCCCTGTGCAAATAGGGCCCGGCCGTCAAAATGGACCTGGCCTCCTGGTCTTGACTACTGGGCCGTGGTCACATTCTGCCGGTCGGCCGCTCGGATTCCACTCGGGAGGGAAATCCACCCCACTGTCTTGGTGAAAAAACTAATGTACGCTGAAAGCTACTTTTTATAAAGCGGTGTTACACGGTGCATGAGTTTCAATGAGAATGGCCAATATCAGAGGTTCAAGTTTTTCTCAGCAAATGAATGCAAAATAGGACATTTGCCGAAGATATTATTAAATTCATCGGTTTGCCGTGTTTTTTTGACGAGCCAATTTCAAGATTGCAGGTTTTTAATTTGATTTCATGAATCCAATCCCCAAATCATGACTAAACCATGCACTGACTTTACCCACTGTTGCTGTACGTGGGCTTTGAGCAGCTGAATGCTGACAACAAGGCCATTTCAGAGCACAGTTATGAGGCAACAATATTGGTGTGAGACTGGAGTCAGACCGGGTAAGGACGGCAGGTTTCCTTCCTTAAAGGACATTAGAGAACCGGTTGGTTTTTATGACAATCCGACAGTTTCATGGTCACTTTTACTGATTCCAGATTTTTTTGTTATTCCCAGATTTTTAAAAATTGAATTCAAATTCTCTAATTGCCTTGGTGGGATGGGAACTCGTGTTCTTTTGAGATTATTAGTCCAAGCCTCTGGATTACTAGTCTAGTAACATAACCACTACACTACCATATGCCCTTAGCACACTCTTCTTCATTTAAGTGTACAGTTAACTTTTCATCAAGACAATGGAGTGGACTTTCCCCCCCAGAGCGGAATCCGGGCAAACGGCCAGTGGAATGTGCTGGCACTGACACGATGGGCCGAATGGCCTCCTTCTGCTCTGTACGATTTGATTCTATGATCCACGTGCTCCTGGAATAACTCACTGCTCCAAAAAAAAGTACATATATAAAATCCCATTGCATTGTACATATTTAATACTGTGACTTATTGCCACTGAAAATGTTGCAATACAAATAGATTAAAAATTGTCATGGGATGAAAGTAAAGCAGGAAATACCATATTCCTTCAGCATCACGAAGTGATTACACCACAAGCCAGGACTGCGAGGATTATTTAAATCTTTGTAATACTTAAAGTGAGGATGCAACAACGAGTTAGAAATTGAAGCCAGAGTCACGGCAAGGTTAGGGGCTGTACGAGATTATAATTTGTAACTCTCACTCACAGGATTTTCAAGGTGCCAGGGAGAAAATATCCACAGGAGTGTCTGATAACAATTTTATAACAGCCCAAACCAAAATTCATTCAAATTTCCAATAAAATCAAACCAAAGTTGATATCCCACTTTTTAAAAATTCATTCTCAGGTTGTGGGTATCACTGGCAAGGCCTTGAGAAGGTGGTGGTGAGCCGCCTTCTTGAACCGCTGCAGTCCGTATGGTGAAGGTTCTCCCACAGTGCTGTTAGGAAGGGAGTTCCTCGATTTTGACCCAGCGACGATGAAGGAACGGCGATATATTTCCAAGTCGGGATGGTGTGTGACTTGGAGGGGAACGTGCAGGTGGTGTTGTTCCCATGTGCCCGCTGCCCTTGTCCTTCTAGGTGGTAGAGGTCGCGGGTTTGGAAGGTGCTGTCAAAGAAGCCTTGGCGGGTTGCTGCAGTGCATCCTGTAGATGGTACACACTGCAGCCATGGTGCGCCGATGGTGAAGGGAGTAAATGTTAAGTGTAATATAACTTACTTGACAGTAAGCTGCTTAATATAGAATTTACCTCACAGGTGAGAGGGATCACACACAGGTGCCTCACACTGATGCCATCATGAGCAAAGCAACAATTTGTTCCTCCAAAAAGTTTGCGCAAATTTCCACAACTGACATGTGTGGTGAAATTTGCTGCCCGGATACTGCAATTTTACATAAAAAGTTCCAGAGCCGAGGATAAAGGTCAGTCTCTAAGCGAGAAAACAAAAACAATTTTCGCAATGCCTACTTTTGAGTTCCACAACCCTGCACATAAAGACTTTCGAAGGGGCTTCTCCCCGATCATCCGCCGTAACCTCAGCGACAGATCGACGGGAATCCCAAAGGAACGGCGTAAGCGGCCACTCGTGCTGTTTCTCCGGGGTTTGCACCGATCCCCCTCTGAAGTAATGGTAGACGATCGGAAGAACGCCCGCAGAAGTTAATTCGGAACATAGGAACAGGAGTAGGCCATTCAGCCCCTCGTACCTGCTCTGCCATTTGATAAGATCATGGCTGATCTGTGATCTAACTCCATATACCTGCCTTTGGCCCATATCCCTTAATACCTTTGGTTGCCAAAAAGCTATCTATCTCAGATTTAAATTTAGCAATTGAGCTAGTATCAATTGCCGTTTGCGGAAGAGAGTTCCAAACTTCTACAACCCTTTGTGTGTAGAAATGTTTTCTAATCTCACTCCTGAAAGTTCTGGCTCCAATTTTTAGACTGTGCCCCCTACTCCTAGAATTCCCAACCAGCGGAAATAGTTTCTCTTTATCCATCCTATCTGTTCCCCTTAATATCTTATAAACTTCGATCAGATCGCCCCTTAACCTTCGAAACTCCAGAGAATACAACCCCAATTTGTGTAATCTCTCCTCGTAACTTAACCCTTGAAGTCTGGGTATCATTCTAGTAAACCTACGCTGCACTCCCTCCAAGGCCAATATGTCCTTCTGAAGGTGCGGTGCCCAGAACTGCTCACAGTACTCCAGGTGCGGTCTAACCAGGGTTTTGTATAGCTGCAGCATGACTTCTGCCCCCTTGTACTCTAGTCCTCTAGATATAAAGGCCAGCATTCCATCACCCATATTGATTATTTTCTGCACCTGGTCATGACACTTCAATGATCTGTGTTACTGGCATCTCATCTTTTTCTTAAGGCAATTAACGTCCCTTTACTGTACGTGCGTAAATCTATTTGTTCTTTGCATTGAGCAAGCATTTTTTTAAAAATGTGATGACAATCTGTTTAATGGAATGCAGGTTCTATATTAACGGTCTATGTCTGCACCGGTCACCATAATAACTGAAAACGACACATTCCAAGTACTTTCATTACAACAAATCAAAAAAACATTCTACGGCACAAGGTGTTCTCTGAAAATTGGATTGTTTGTGTATGGGAAGTGGAAAAGAAGCTCACTGTAATCATTAAATATCGTAGGCAGTTAATATATTTCAGTTTCAATCCAATCAGCATCTTTATACTGCACCCAGCCAGGTCCTTCAGAGACTATACTGGATGGTAGCTATACTACAGGTGCTGCAGTGATTTGTGTAAATGGGTAAAGCCTCTATGTCAGGGGCATTCAAGCTTTCATCCTCGGTGGCCCGCCTGAGTGCATACTTTGAGCGATGCGGGGAGGGGGTCACATATAATAATGTGTATGAGGGATTGATGTTGGTGGAGGGGTAAATATTGGCCAGGGCACCGGGGAGAACTCCCCCTGCTCTTGCATGCAGCACTAAGGCGGTGCCAAACCAGAAAGGTGTTAACACCCCACTTCATTCCAGGATTTACTAAATTCACCTACAAGGCCTGGCGATGAGGGAAGTTGCCCCTGATCGGTCGGTGCTTATCCGCGCGACAGAGCTAGCCGAGAGGCGTCACCTTGTGATTGGAGTCAGTATGGGCGATTGACAGAACATGAGAGTTTGTCCTAGGACCACTCTGTCTCACACACACACAAAACCAAGCCAGACTGACGTTATTTTGTTGTACCGACGTAAAGTCAAGTCACAGTTGCAGCTTCATTAATGAGAGTTACCAATGGGGGGGGGCGAAGTTGCTCCCTGCCTCCTCCCAAGTCGTGCGGTTCTAAATGAAGAATTTGGACATGTCTTCAGTTCTATCGACTCCCTGCTCTGAAAGCTAAACTGCAGGACAGCCGTGGTGACTTGCAATTTTTTCCTACTTACAATACACTCCATAATACACCCTGCTGCTTTTTTTTAAGATTAAGCCGTATATGGAAGGCTGAAGATATTTTGCTAAAAACGAATGAGGCGATGGTTATCCCCATGTTATTATACCGATTTGAGTGTTGGAACATGAGAA
This sequence comes from Heptranchias perlo, assembly GCF_035084215.1. NCBI lineage: Eukaryota > Metazoa > Chordata > Chondrichthyes > Hexanchiformes > Hexanchidae > Heptranchias > Heptranchias perlo. The sequence goes on from NC_090328.1 coordinate 15,706,546, forward strand.
AAGTTGACGAGCAAAAGATACTAACAGCAGAGATGAGTTGGTTGAGAGAAATACTGGGAGCATCCAGGATGCAAAGAATCAAGAATGATACAATAAGAAAGGAAGGATCACTCTTACAGAGAGCCGGCATGGGCTCGATGGGCCGAATGGCCTCCTTCTGTGCTGTAACCATTTTATGATTCTATGACTTGTCACAGAGAGAGACACAGATGACTGAAGGGGCCTGGCTAGTTCAGAACCGACAACAGTGGAGTGAATTCATTTGGTCCCTTCATCGCTGCTGAGCTGACGGACGGGAATTTAGTAGCAGTAATAATACACTTTGTGATGCAATGACTTTGTTACGCCGCAGATCATATCACTCACTCCCTTATAGTCTAGCAAGATATTTTCAGCGTGGTGACTTTGCTTCTTTGGTGAGTGCTCCCTAAAACTTAAAGCAGATTGTGGAGCCCTGTAGCTTTAAGTAGAATGAAGCTCACTGAAGCATTCCTGGGATCTTGCCCTGCAGTGCTGGCAAATTCAGCACTTGCTCCTTACTCTTTAGTTACACTTCATTAGGGTGGTTTTTAGTACAGTCGGGCAGCTGCGTAGATATAAAGATACCTTTAATCTGGGGATTTCGAGAGTATTTAGATGCCTTGCTCATTTTGTGCAGTAGTTTCTCCAGAACGATAACCTTCATTACAGCAGAGTTGTATGTCAAAGCCAAAAGGCAAATGGCCTGTTTTTGTGAAAACAGATGGATAACCAGGTCAGATAAGGAACCTTATTCAGAAGTTTAATTTAAACACGAAGAGCCAGAGGCACCGTTTTCAGCATCCGTTATCCAACATGTCTGTGGATCTTTTTTTCGTGACAGTAATAAATGTCACCGGTTAATTTATTAGATAGATTCTTCTCTTAGCCTCTGTTAAAGTGACAGTCTCTTGCTTGTATCTCAGTGAGTAGCATGGGATACTAGGGAAGGAGGAGGGTCGTGTGGAGCATAGACATTGGCATGGACTTGTTGGGCCGAATGGCTAGATTATGTGCTGTACATTCTATGTAATTCTATGTAATACTGCATTGCTTTTTTTGGTGTTTCATGACCAATAATCTGCTTCAATAATAGTAAAATATTCTAACAACAACAACGTGCAATTATATAGTGCCTTAAATGTAGTAAAACATCCCAAGGCGCTTCACAGGAGCGATTATCAAACAAAATTTGACACTGAGCCACATAAGGAGACACTAGGACAGGTGACCCAAAGCTTGGTCAAAGAGGTAGGTTTTAAGGAGCGTCTTAAAGGAGGAGAAAGGGGTAGAGAGGCGGAGAGGTTTAGGGAGGGAATTCCAGAGCTTAGGGCCTAGGCAGCTGAAGGCACGGCCGCCAATGGTGGAGCGATTAAAATCGTGGATACACCGGAATTGAAGGAGCACAGAGATTTCGGAGGGTTGTAGGGCTGGAGGAGGTAACAGAGATAGGGAGGGGCGAGGCCTTATTTATTTATTTATTTTTCTTTCCCCACCCCCCCCACCGCATCCAAATTTCTCCCCTGTCTTCCTGAAAGTGTTGAGTCCTTCCAGCTGTACGGCTCCCCATCAAAGTGACCATTCTTCATGTGTGAACCTCAATGATGAGGGTCACAGGCTATTCCACCATAGCAGCTCTCACAGCTGAGCATGAAGCCGTACTCATTCATGAACTTCCAACAAGGGTTTGCAGGATGGCAATCAACAGCAGGAATCCTGGGCAGCTAAGAACATAAGAAATAGGAGCAGGAGTAGGCCATACGGCCCCTCGTGCCTGCTCCACCATTCAATCAGATCATGGCTGATCTTCGACCTCAACTCCACTTCCCCGCCCGATCCCCATATCCCTTGATACCCCTAGAGTCCAAAAATCTATCTATCTCAGCCTTGAATATACTCAACGACTCAGCATCCACAGCCCTCTGGGGTAGAGAATTCCAAAGATTCACAACCCTCTGAGTGAAGAAATTCCTCCTCATCTTAGTCTTAAATGGCCGACCCCTTATCCTGAGACTGTGCCCCCTCGTCCTAGCTTTCTCTTCCCAAACAGAGGGGGCCAATTGTAACGATACCCTGGCTGCAATCAGCTAACCGGAGATCAAACTTCAACCATCCTGGTCTGTGTAGCTTAGCTATTCACTGGGCCATTACTGGAGAAGCATTACCTTAAATCATAGAATCATGCAGTACAGGAGGAGGCCATTTGGCCCATCATGCCTGAACTGGCTCTTTGAAAGAGCTATCCAATTAGTCCCACTCCCTCTGCTCTTTCCCCAAAGCCCTGCAAATTTTTCTTTTTCAAGTATATATGCAATTCTCTTCTGGAAATTACTATTGAATCTGCTTCCACCACCCTTTCAGGCAGTGCATTCCAGTTTGTAACAACTCACTGCTTAAAAGAATTTCTCCTCATCTGCCCCTCTGCTTCTTTTGCCAATTATCTTAAATCTGCGTCCTCTGGTTACCAACCCATCCACCAGTGGAAACAGTTTCTCCCTATCTACTCCATCAAAACCTTTCATAATTTTGAACACCTCTACTAAATCTCCCCTTAACTTTCTCTCCACATAACGGAAATCCCTCATCCCTAGTACCATTCTGATAAATCTCCTCCGCACCTCTCTCAATCACGGAGGTTGCCAGCCCATGAAGTGAAACAGGTTAAAAAGGTATTGATGAAGATGCAGCAAGCTTCTAAACTGCTGTCTTTGTGGAACATGGGTCTGAGCACCAGAGTGTGGAAATTACTGCTGGTGATATTAGTGGATGGACCCTTAACGCACCTGTATGACATTCCTCCGGTTGATATTTCGGTGGAAATGTTATAATAAGTGACTAAAATTCTCTACCACGCTAGCGGGCGGAGGGATGCTTTGTGAACACAATAACGGCAACAGTAATCTCTAGGCTTAGGTTTAATTTTCTGCTATTATACCGTAGCCAAGTTCTAAGAGCGCAACACAATTAATATTCATCAATGACGCTTCATCCGACACCTGCTAAACTGAAAAATGCATTAACCAAAGAAGAATTATTCACGTACACTTCAGGGTCATTGGGTACTCCTGCTATTTTATGAACGTCACTATGCTTTCTTGACGGCAACGGTCGTTCTCCATGTGCCAAGTTCCCAGCCTCAGCCATGAAGCGACGGGCGGCACAGAGCAAAGGGAACCAAAAGATTACAAGTATAAGAAAAAAAAAACGCAAATCACAAAAAATATCAATGGACTTGGCTGCATGTACACCTGCAGAAACGGAGCGAGTGCCACAGCAACTTGGATTGGGGTCGGTGACAGCCTGCACGCACGGTATGAAGTATGATGCGCAATCTAACCCCATTGTGAAAGTGCCATCTATCTGTGCATGCGAGCATCTGGCAACAGACAAGATTACTCCATGGATACATTTCTAGACAAATAGCTTCAGCCACGCGTGCGCCTCACTGATTGTAACTCACAAATCTTCGCTGCCAGTAAACCCACAGCACTATGAGATTGAGGATTTTTAAAAAAAATCTCACGTTCAACTGCTGTTAAAATTGAAGAGTACCCACACAACTGTGCTGCAGTTGACTGCGTTGAATGTCGCAGTGTCTCCTGGTTGTCCCGTGTAATTATTATTTTTGTCTCTTATAGGTAGGAGCTCAGGAAGGAAGTCAAACCAGCAATTCTTGCACCACTTGCCTGGAGGATCATAGAATCATAGAACCATAGAATCGTACAGCACAGGAGGCCATTCAGCTCATCGTGCCTGTGCTGGCTCCTTGAAAGAGCTATCCAATTAAATCTCCCCTGCACTCCTTCCAAAGCCTTGGCATCCTTGTCAGGATATTTAACGATTTTCAGTGAAGGTTTAGTTTAATTTACACAGGGTTTGTTTAAAAATTCATTCTCAGGATGTGGGCATCGCTGGAAAGGCCAGCATTTATTTCCCAACCCTAATTGGCCCTGTACAACTGAGTGACTTGCTCGGCCACTTCAGAGGGTAACTCAGAGTCAATCACCTAGGTGTGGAACTAGAGCCAAATATAGGCCAGATCAGTTAAGGACGACAGATTTCCTTCCCTAAAGGACATTAGTGAGCCAGTTGGGTTTTTACGATAATCTGGCAGCTTCATGGTCACTTTTGCTGACATCAGTATTTTAAAATTATTTTCAGCTTTTTAAAAAAAAATTCAAATTCTCAAACTGGCATGGTGGGATTTGAACTCTCGTTCCCTGGATTAGCCATCCAGTTAACAGCACTGACCTCTGCTCCTTGCCCTGGGGCAAAGTGAAGAGGTCAGCCGCAGGGATGCACAATCTGTACGCCAGTGGAAATCGGAATTTACGTTCACAGCTGCGACAGCACGGTGACATCCTGAAACAGTTTTCAATTCAATGAATATGGCTTAAAATATATGGCGGTAATTTTGAGAGACTCCGCTCCCAGCATGGATCCTCATGAGATAGGAGTGCGGGTCGGAGAGTCAGACTCACGGGTGTTAGTGTTAAAACACTGTACATCTTGTTTTTAAGATCAAGGTATTCCAAATAGAATATATCATGGCAAGGCGGCATGACATGACAAATTTACACAGCACAGGTCTGCAATATTACTGGGGATTTTCCCTAAGAAGTTTATGGGCCCCAAGCAGACCCATTGGGTTGAAATTCCTCTCTGTGCTATTTAGGGGTTAGTAATTCTGTTAAATTAATGCACAAGGGAATTTGACATGATTGGACTATGCTAAAAATAGCACGCAGAAATGTCAATACACATTTTTCTAATTCAAAAAAATTGTGACATAGATGTTTTTGTTTTAAAATCCTCCAATAGAAGTTTGCTTTATACAATATTTTTGAGTTAATAACTATATATTCTTTTAATTTTTGTGTGTTGATTTTTCCTGCCTCCCACTACACCGCCACTGTGAATGTACACTTATTTTTTTTAAATTACCAAAATTAAGATCCATGTTCAAAAATGCTGCACAAACAGAGAAAGGTCATCGACCTGAAATGTTAACCCTACGTTACTCTCTCCACAGATTCTGCCTGACCTGCTGAGGGCTTCCAGCATTTTCTGTTTTTATTTCAGGCGTCAGAGAGGCCGAGGCATGAAAAATGATCTAGTGATGTTGCAGCTTCTATAACTCGTTTACTTGTAGCCTGCTAGACTGCTTTATTTCCCCATAAACCACTGCTCCTGATGGATGCCCTCTATGTACTGAATCATGAGACAGGCCAGTATAATATACTTATGATACTATGGCGGAGGATGTTACTGTGACAGGGGGCGTTATGTAGCCAGCCTTGCTCGAGGAGATATTGATCATTTCACGCTGCTGGCCATGATACAACGGCCTGAAGTTTCTTCTGTGGGCACTACCCGGAAGTTGAACTGGAAGTTACACCCGAAATTGTGTCCAGAGCTGTGCCCATTTTGCCGATGTCAAGTCACACACAAGTATCCGCCCAATCTCACTAGAATATGCATAAAATGGGCATAAATGGGTATAAAGCAGCGTAATCAGGGCCCAAGTAAACACCGAACCCACACCAGTACATTTCTTCTTAAAGTTTTAAGTCTCAACTCATTTCACCATCATTCATGCACATCAGGCACAGTGTGTTTGAGAACCTGGGAAGCTTTTCAATTTTTAATGTGACTTTTACTTCTGCCATAAAAATGCATTAAAAGAAACAGAAAATATAGAGCACGCCTGAGTGAAGATAATTTTTTTACAAACACTCAAAAAATTCCAATTAGACGACCACAAAAATGACTTTGTCTCCTGCTGTGCCTGAAAATCTGGTCGCAATGTTGAGAGACCCTCGAACAAGCGTAATTGGAGGATACTCACATTTGAGAGTCGGGAGCATGGCCAGCTTTGTGGCGGAGCTTCGTTTGGACGGAAGGTTTGATGGATGGAAGAAAAAGTTAGAGAAGGCTTGGGCGTAAATTAGTTACACGCATAACTCACTTACGCCCAAATTTCTGAGATTTTCAAGCCACGTAATAGGTTTGTGCCCAGATTACGTGTGTATGACAGCACCTCCCAACCCCCCGACTCTACCACCTAGAAGGACAAGGGCAGCAGGCACATGGGAACAACACCACCTGCACGTTCCCCTCCAAGTCACACACCATCCCGACTTGGAAACATATCGCCGTTCCTTCATCGTCGTTGGGTCAAAATCCTGGAACTCCCTTCCGAACAGCACTTTGGGAGAACCTTCACCACACGGACTGCAGCAGTTCAAGAAGGCGGCTCACCACCACCTTCTCGAGGGCAATTAGGGATGGGCAATAAATGCTGGCCTTGCCAGCAACGCCCACATCCCATGAACGAATAAAAAAAAGTCTGGATGTAATTGCAGAGGAAAGCCCAGGCCTACATATCTTCCAAATGGAGCAATGCAATTTTGCCCAGAAATAGTTTCCTTTATCTCCTAGCTGCACTCAGGTAAAATATAATTACAGTACGTGTAGCACTACAACTTTGAGTCATGAGGATATTAACGTAATGACTGAATGAATCTTCAATTGCTATTGCTGAGATTGTCTTCTGCGACAGAGAATCAATCATCGCATATTTCAACTTTAATAAGCTTATCCTGTGATATAAAAGCCATCCAATAATATAGAAGAACCCATCATTTTCACTGCAGTCGAAAGTATAAGCACACCACCAGTCACTGGAGATTTACATGTGCCTCCATGGAAACTAACTACAGTTATTTAGCAGTCTCCTCCTATCGATTTTACTTCATTGCCACTTGAAGTTGTAATAGTTTTTACAGGATAATATGGCACTAATGAGGTGAAATAACCTCTTTATTGTACCCATCAACATTCAGGTCATGCCTTGTCTTAAGTCTTAGTCTTAAAATGGCCTCCGTTTTGTACTCACCATAGCAATGACTGCCGCACCTGCTCCAGCCAGGGCCACGATGAACAAATGGAACGTCATGTTTAGCTAGGAGGCAGAAGAGAATAAAATAACAGACATATGGGGCATGATTTTAACCGTGAAAAACGGGTGGGTTTGGGGCGGGAGGAATTCAAAATTTCAACCATTTCAGACCTGCCCCTAACCTGCCCACTTCCAGTTTTCACCGGGGCAGGACGGGGGGTGGGCGACCAACCTGCTCCCAGGAGGCGGGCCGGGCCTTAAAAACTTACATGGAGGCTTCGGGCCTCCATTTACCCAGATTTTCCGACTTCAACCTCCAAGGGGTCGGGATTCGCTGGCTTTCTCTTTTACACCTCGTGAAAGGAGGCGAGAAGGCCCGAGACTAACAGGTAGGTGCCTTTGTGGAACAGCTTGTGGGCCGGGAGGAGCAGGAGGGCTTCCCTCAGGCCCAACAAGCCTACCTGCAGCGACCCCCCCGACGATCACAGATTCCCCCCTCCCCGATCCCCAATCGCGGACTCCCCCCCGATCCCTGATCGCAGACCCCCAACACCAATCGCAGACCCACGACCCTGATTCCCCTCCCCAACGATCGTGGACCCCCGATCCTGAATCCCCCCCAACGATCGTAGGCCCCTGCGATGACCCTCTCTCCCGACACTCCCCACGCGACTGACGACCCCCGTGCCAACCTATGGCCCCGTACCAATCCATGCCCTTGTGCCAACCCATGCCCACCCATGCCTCCCCTCCCATCCATACAAACAAAGACTTACCTGAAGACTTACCTGAAGAAGTCCTCTCCCTGGCTGCTCTCCAGTCCGACTGAGACCAACTTGCCAATCAGGCCAGTCAGTCGGATGGCAAACCAACAAAAAATATAAAAGACGTCCTTATGTCAAATCATGCCCATGATGTCCATAGTGTAAACAGTCAGGAAATCGAAAAATGACACGAAAACATAACAGGGTTGAAACTCGGCTCTGTGATGCCTGCAGCTCACCAATCAAACTGTTTGCTTCATCAAAGGAGTCAGTAAAACAGTGAATGGAGGAATTTTAGACAAACCAAACAGGTTCCAAATATCGCTTTGGGGAATTTCAACTCCAATGTACCCATCGGTCCTCTTAATTAGTCTTAATCAATAGAAATATATTTGATAAATTTTATCTCTCTTCTATAACTCGTACAGAACTTAGTGGCACAGTATACCGCATTGCTGCAACATTAATAAGGAATCTTACAACACCAGGTTATAGTCCAACAGTTTTATTTGAAAATCACAAGCTTTCGGAGCTTACCTCCTTCATCAGGTGAGTCTCTCACCTGACGAAGGAGGAAAGCTCCAAAAGCTTGTGATTTTCAAATAAAATTGTTGGACTATAACCTGGTGTTGTAAAATTCCTTACATTTGTCCACCCCAGTCCATCACCGGCATCTCCACATCATGGCTACATTAATAGCAGTTTCCTCTTCTCAGTAATGTTAAGCTTGCAGTCAGGGTCTGACCTGACTCCAGACCAAAGTGGTGGAGGTGGCAGTCTCACTCCACCTAGATTGGAGCATAATTCCAATGTAAAGTCGAGCCAGGTTTCAAAAGTATTAAAGGGGATGGAGGTGGGGTGGGAAAGGGGGGGGGGAGTGATTAGAGGTGGCTTAAGGTCTCCTGAGCACTTTTTAAACCGACTTAAAGTTAATTTAAATGTTTACCAATCTCAAATTGGTCACTGAGACTGACATTTAGCAAAAGCTAAAATGCAAAATTTCAGCAGTGTTTATTGTGGTAAAATGATTTAACATAAGCTGCACAGAAATGACCTGGCGACTTTCACTGATGGTACAGTTCATGTCGCAGGTATATTTGAATGCTTTCAACTGGGCCACATCAATGCTGTAGTCTTTTAGATTCCACTATATTTAAGAAGTCACGCAGCTCTCACCCCTTATTTGGTGTGACGGCTAATAACAACTTGCATTTAACAGAGTAGAAGTCCCAAGGCAGTTCACAAAAGCGTAATCAGACAAAAATTGACACTGAGCCAAGGAAGGAAACATAAGGACAGGTGACTAAAAACTTGGCTGAAGAGGTAGGTTTTAAGGAGCGTCTTAAAGGACATAAAGTGCGGAATTTCCCGAGGAAGGCTAAGAGCTCCCCCAGAAACATCCCCTTGACATAGGAGGCAGGCGGAAGATCCCCTCCTATCCCTCATAACTTCCCATACCGGAATTTAAAAGGCCAGGGCAAAAAGAGCGAAACCTCAGCAGAATCGGGTTTCATCCCAAATTCCAGCTCACCCCCTTTTGGACAGAAAGCAGGATTTCCACAACCCGTCAGCCCCAGGAAGTTTGGGGCCAAAGTTTTTTTATATAGAAAGACAGTGGTGGTGGTGGGAAGAGGAGGATTTAATTACTGTTATTGTCCCACCCACCAACTGCAGTATTAGACCACGCTGGGCCTCATTAACATGCCACCGGTTCACTTCCTGCCTGTAGTGGGTGGGATCTAAATGGGGAGAAGCTGCCGGCCTCTGGAAAATCGGGCAGCCCATGGCCTCTAGATGGTACCCAGGTAAATGTGCAGAATGGAGTTCCAGGGAGTCTTGTGGTGGGGGGTGGAGTTTGGGACAGGGAGACGTAAACTTTCCTTGTGGGGCCAACAAGGCTTAGTCGCCTGTCCAGAAGCATCAGTTAAAATTGGAAATTGCGAGATCTGGGCAGGTAAGTAATCTGGGGCATTTTAACTGCCCGCTTGCCCGGTCTAAGCTTGGTGGGTAGGGTTAAAATCCCACTCCCCTCCCAGCCAGTGACAGAGTTGGGTGATAGAGTCACTAGACAGAGCCATCTCACGGCCAGAGCCTGTAACTACATTATAACAATTGACGTAGCAAAATTGAATGGGAAACAGAAAAACGTGATCAAAAATCACAACAGGAAATGTGGTTTGCGGGCAGGAAGTATGTGTCCCACGAAGAATTTGGAATTTGATATATAGATGTACAGCAGGATGGGCAAGATCCCAGAATGAACATCTACTCAGTATTCAGTGTTTGTTACCATGGACTATCAACTCTGGAATGGACTTACATCGTTGGATTGGCACAGCTTGCTGAAGTTCTCATTCAAGGTGCAGACTGTCTTCTGCTCATGAATAGGCACAATACCTGAAACAGAAAAGTCCGCTAATCAACCGTCGTTAGGAATCTACAGCCACAGTGTGAAGGGGTTTATTTTGTTAATCATAAAATGCAATTCAAGGGAACAGTTACATGGCAAGGTAGGTCATCGTACTGTATCGAATCAATCATATCGTATATCATATCGTCAAATCATATCATATATAACATATATTAATCATATCATATCATATATATCATATAAATCATATAACATATCATATATCGATCAATCATATATCGTATCATGATATATCGTATCACATATCATATATAATCATATCAATCATATCATGTCAATTATATATTACATCATATCAATCATATCATATATCATATCATAGTAAGACAATTCAAACATTAAGGCAAAAAAGCAAGATTACTTTCCCTGAAGTACAAATTAACATTAGATAGAAAGATAGAAAGAAAGAAAGAAGGAAAGAATGACTTGCATTTATACAGCGTCTTTCACAACCTCAAGACGTTCCAAAGCCCTTTACAGCCAATAAAGTACTTTTGAAGTGTAGTCACTGTTGTTTTGTAGGAAACGTGACAGCCAATTTGCGCACAGCAAGATCCCACAAACAACAATATGATAATGACCAGATCATCTGTTTTACTGGTTTTTTGGTTGAGGGATAAATATTGGCCAGGACACCGGGGAGAACTCCCCTGCTCTTCTTTGAAATAATGCCATGGGATCTTTTACGTCCACCTGAGAGGGCAGACGGGGCCTCGGTTTAACATCTCTTCTGAAAGACGGCACCTCCGACAGCGCAGCACTCCCTCAGTACTGCACTAGAGTGTCAGTCTGGATTTTGTGCTCTCAAGTCTCTGGAGTGGGACTTGAACTCACAACTCTCTGACTCTGAGGCGAGAGTGCTACCAGCTGAGCCTTAGGAATGGGTGAGGAGAGAAACGATGAACATTCAAATTGAAGTGTAAACATTCTTACATATTTTTACTCCATTGCTCAATTTGAGCTGTTACGTACCAAACTGACGGAGATCAAAGCAGAGATTGGTGGACTCCATGATGGTGACGTTCTGGCAGAGCGTCCAGATGTTGAAGTACATGAAGACAGGCAGCGAGGTGAAGGCCGTCACTCCCAGCCAGGCCAACATGAAGATATAGGTCAGCATGATGAACTGAAATAGAACATGGGCAAAGTTGAGGATCAACTTGTATGGCTGACTTTGCACAGCCTGAACGATTACCGGGATGGTAGAAGGAGAACTAGATGGATCTTGGTCTTTTTTATTCCAGCAGTTCCCACATTCCAAACACCTACGCTCGACCCTACAAGGATTCGGAACTCTAAAGCAGCCACTGTTCTGTAGAAGCTGACTATTATTACACTGTACCTTTACTTTCCTCAGTTTGGTGCAAACATGGCACACACATGGCATGAACATTTTCAATGTTACTGGGCAACAATTTTCTTTTAGTTATAAATCAGGATAGCATGTTTTTAATGACTTGACTTTATTCAATTTTTCTTTAATTGGTTGTCCTTTCATTTACGAACAAAAGGAAACAATAGCAGCCAGCCGGTTGGCACAGCAGATAGAAATATCAACACACCGCATGATATGATATGGAACCCGTGAGTGTGATTTCCCGAGGACAGTGTGCAGAGGGCGCAAAAAACAGAACAGGACAAATGTTAGTCAGACGATAGCAGAGATGAAGTCTCGAGGGCAAATGACCTACCCATTGCCTCAGTCACAGAATGAATCATCGACATTACAGCACAGAAGGAGAACGTTTGGCCCATTGTGGTTGTGCTGCTGTGAGCTCTTTAACTGGACCTACCTACACATATCCGATCTGCCAATCCTTTCTTTTGTATTCTGTTCCCTCTAATATTTATCCAATTCCTTTTTAAATGAATGGAGTAATTTTGCCTTAACTCACCCAGTAGGTAGCTAAGACGATCAGATCAGACTTCAATGGAAAGTAAAATCAGGCAGTGTGTAAAATGGGCAGCCAGTCTCATCGCCCCGGCTTCCTACCAAAGCGGGTTAGGTTCTCATAACGGTAGAAGTTTACAGAACGATCTGTCCACCGTGTCCCACTGTCCTGCCCTTTTTCCACAGCTGTTGAATTTTTTTTCTTTTTTTGAATGTTTATCCACTCCTCTTTTAAAATCTGTTGTGGGTTCTGCTTCCATCACCATTTCTGGCAGAATGTTTCATGTCCTAACCACCCTCTGTAGAAGAAAAAATTCTCCTAATCTCCCCGCTCTGTTGTTTTGGTGATGATTTTAAATTTATGCCCTCTCGTTACCGTCTCACCCACCGGTGGAATTAATTATTCTGATTTACCTCATTAAAAACCTCTCAAATTTTGAAGCAAGGCTCAGGAGACTTAAATAAAAAAGAGAAATATTTTACAAATAGAGATTTTTTTTAATATGAATCACCTGGTGGTGTATATATAATACTTTTTAAAAAAATTGAGTTGAACAAAAGTTTTTTTTGCAGGATAGCTCTGCTTCCTTAAATTATATTACTGCCCAATTTTATCCATTAAAATTTACTTTACTAACTCAACATTATTTTTGTTACATCATAAAAATGTTTTTAATTCAAACATCATACGTAGAATATACAGCACAGAAACAGGCCATTCGGCCAAACTAGTCTAAGCCAGTGTTTATGCTCCACACGAGCCTCCTCTCTCCCTACTTCATCTAACCCGATCAGCATATCCTTCTATTCCTTTCTCCTTCATATGTTTATCTAGCCTCCCCTTAAATGTGTCTATGCTGGTCCCTTCAACTACTCCTTGTGGTAGCAAATTCCACATTGTAATCACTCTCTGGGTAAAGAAGTTTCTACTGAATTCCTTATTGGATTTATTAGTGACTATCTTATATTTATGACCCCTAGTTTTGTATTCCCCTTAAGCAGAAACATTTTCTCCACGTCTACCCTATCAAACCCGTTCGTGATTTTAAAGTCCTCTATTAGGTCACCCCTCAGCCTTATCTTTTCTAGAGAAAAGAGTCCCAGCCTGTTCAGTCTTTGCTGATGTTTGCAACCTCTCAGCTTTGTAAATTCTATATCACCAGAAATATCTTTTGTCTATTGCACATAACAGACTGCACATAAATCATCTGCCAAGTGATTTATTGTGAACATTAGTTTCAAAAGTCGCAGATGCAGCATCATTGTAGAAACAGTTATATGAAAATCCGACTGCTCATAACTGATGATGAAGAAGCAGATTTCTCCCCTTTAAGTTGCCCCCTTTATCTTTCATTTTTAACATAAATAAGTCATGTATCACGGGGGTATATTTTCATCACTGCATGGGGTGGTAATCTGTTATATAACCCGTTCGATTTTCATCCCATTGATACCAACGCGGTGAAAATCAGACAGGTTCTACAAGGGCGGTCGATCTGCTCTGCCAGATTACCATCCCATTCGGTGAAGATGAAAATTTACTGTACAGAATCAGGAATTCTGGCACTTCTGGTCTCCATTCTGCGAATAAAGGATATTGAAGCATCGGAGAAAGCCCAGAAAAGATATACAAGGATGTTACCAGAATTGAGAGGATGCAAGAATCAGGAAAGATTGAGCAGGTTGGGGGCTCTTTTCTCTGGAAAATAGAAGACATCTATTAAGGGGCTCGATAGGTGCAGTGTGGGGAAACAGGTTCCACTTGAGGCTGAGCCTAAAACAGGAGACATTAATAAAAGATAGACATCAATAGATCAAATAAAGAATTTAGGAGGAATTTATTTAAAGAGAGTGGAGAGAATGTGAAACTCACTTTCACATAGTTGAAGCAGATAACGTTGATGCATTTAAGGGAGGCTTGATACCAATATGATTAGGAAGGGAATAGAGGGATTTGAGGACAGGTTAGGAATAGGTAATTAGTGTGGGAGGGGGCTTGTGTGAAGTATAAACACTGGCATAGACCAGTTTCTGTGCTGTAGATTCTATGTATTTCTACTTGACCCACAGCGCATGTGCTGGTGCCAGCTTTTTAACTGGAGGTGTTGACTCTATTCCTATTCTGCTGCTCTTTCTCTGAGGCTGAAAGGGGAAAATTCCCATCATTTCTTTTTCTGAGATTTTCATCCCATACTATACGACTGTGTTCTCCCTGCGCGTGGAACAGACCTTTATTGGGAATGTAGTCTAGTGCTGGAATGAGGGACTGGAATATCGATGACAGAGTAGATAGAGAGAAACTATTTCCTCTGGTGGGGGAGTCCAGAACCAGGGGGGATAACCTTAAAATTAGAGCTAGGCCGTTCAGGGGTGGTGTCAGGAAGCACTTTCTTCACACAAAGGGTAGTGGAAATCTGGAACTCTCTCCCCCAAAAGGATGTTGAGGCTGGGGATCAATTGAAAATTTCAAAACTGAGATTGAATCAAAGTGGGTAACTGGAGTTAAAAAACAGATCAGCCATGATCTAATTGAATGCGGAACAGGCTCGAAGGGTTGAATGGCCTACTGCTGCTCCTATCTTCCTATGAGGCAATCATTAATTTGGTACCATGATTCCTGTGTGACAAGTTCCCAGTATTAACTGTGCCATCGGACAGGTGATGAGTGGGTCAGGGGAGGGACAGACAATCAAAGGATCAGAGACTATTGTTGCTAATTCCCTAATGGCCATCTGCAAAATCACATTGGCAAAGAACTGGAAGCATATCACAATCTTATCTAAAATGTGCGTAGACTCACAATAGGGGAAAGAGAGATATTTTAAATTACTTTACCAAAAAAGGAGAAATGAGAAAGCTCACAGTGCAAAACAATTTTTTAAAAGTCAATAGGAATGCCCTTAAGGTTCAGATACACTTTCACAATTTTGATACAATACCACGCAGTTCCTGCACAATGAATTAAATCCAATCTCAGAAATCCAATTTTCACCAGACCATGGCCTAGAGGAAAAGAGGACAGGTAACATGACCTGCGGAGAGTAACTTCATTTGATGAATAATGAACAAAAAGAGAATTAATCTATTTACCACCGTCATTTGATATCATCCGCATAACAGGGACAACCCCCTAAAGGAATACCTTTGGGGGGGTTTAGGAAAGAGTGGTTTGCTATTAGGATTTATGGTGTGGGCTAACACAACCCTGTCAAACTACATTTACTTGCCATTGGCCAGCTCGAGACAACAATGGCTCCGATTTTAATGGGGGGGGGGGGGGGTGGTAGGTGAGTTAAGATCGGGACATGGCGGGAAGGCGGGCGAGATCAGAGGGGGTAAGTGATTGGCCTTATTTTACCTGCCACCCAGCCCGGTTTCTGCCAGGCAGAGGAAGTTATAATTGGGGCCAATGTGTCATTCAGAAGAACGCAATGGACTATTTTTTTTGACTGTATATAAAATCCTTTTACCAGTTTCAACATTAGAATCAGCTAAAAAGTGTCCATTGCCAGATCAGATTAGACGACATGTTCAACTACGCAGTGAGTGAAGTGAAACAAGCCATTGTGAGGGTTTAGCACTGGATGCAGATGCTGATGCAGGGTCCGTTGGGGCTATCATTCCGCTGTCAGTGCTCATTTGAATATCACAATAGAAGGAGAAATGAAGGGATTCCCGCTTTACAACCATGAACAAGCACTCAAGCGGAGAGGATGCACAGAAAGAAATCATGAGCTTCTTTGCACCACATGAAATTCCCTGGCCTAACCCTCTGGGACTAACCCAGTAATAACAGCACATCTGAAATGATGTGTTTCTTTATTGAGGAAAGAGTAGCCATGGCAGGCTTCATCAGTTATCGCTGTAGTTTTTTGTTAAGCAGAAAAATCAAGGTCGGAGGAAATAGTGAGGGGCCTATAAAAGGAATTAGATAAAATTACAATTGAGTAAATTGGTGTCAGATGAAACTCAATACAGACAAGTGCAAGATAATATATATTGGGAGGAAAGTTGGGTATCATAAGTATAAAATAGAAATAGTTGAGGGTAAAGTGGAAAGGGTTCTGTTCTGGATAGTGATAGGCATGTCAAAACACTGTGGGGCAGCAATTAAATAAAAGCACATAAAATGCTTAATTATATTGCTAGATCAATTAAGCATATGTCAGAAGATGTCATGCTGAACCTGGTCACACCACAACTTGAGTACTGTGTTCAGTCACCAAGTCATAAAGCCACAGAGGTAAAGCAGGTGAAAGCATCAAGATTGATTCCCAGCTTCAAAGGATTGAGTTATGAGAAAGGACTTGGAGAGGGTACAGCGGAGGTTTACCAAGATGATACCAGGGATGAGGGACTTCAGCATGTGGAGAGATTGGAGAAGCTGCGATTGTTCTCCTTGAAAGTTAAGGGGAGACCTAATAGAGGTATTCAAAATAATGAAGGGTTTTGAAAGAGCAAATAGGGAGAAATTGTTTCCACTGGCAAGTGGGTCGGTAACCAGAGGTCATAGATTTAAATTAATTGGCAAAAGAACTAAAAGGGAAATTAGGAGAAAAGTTTTCCCGCAGAGGGTTGTTATGATCTAGAATACACTACCTGAAAGGATGGTGGAAGCAGGTTCCGTAGAAACTGTGTGCAGTTTTGGTCTCCTTATTTAAGAAAGGACATAATTGCTTTAGAGGCAGTCAGAGAAGGTTCACTCCATTGATTCCTGGGATGAGGGGGTTATCTTATGAGGAAAGCTTGGACAAGTTGAGCCTGTATACACTGCAGTTTAGAAGAATGAAACATAAGATCCTGAGGGGATTTGAAGGGGTAGATGCTGAGAGGACGTTTCCCCTTGTGGGAGAGACTAGAACTAGGGGCCGCAGTTTAAAAATAGGGGGTCTCCCATTTAAGATGGAGATGAGGAGAAATTTTTTCTCTCAGAGGGTCATGAGTCTGCGGAACTCCCTTCCCCAGAGAGTGGTGGAGGCAGGGTCATTGAATATCTTTAAGGCTGAGTTAGATAGATTCCTGATTAATAAGGGAGTCAAAGGTTATAGTAGATAGACGGGAAAGTAGGGTTGAGGTCACAATAGATCAGGCATGATCTTAGCAAATGGCAGAGCAGGCTCGAGGGGCCAAATGGCCTATTCCTGCTCTTAATTCATATATTTGTATGTTTCAAAAGGGAATGGGACATGTACTTGAAGAGGACTAATTTGCAGAATTATGGGGGAAAAGCTGGGTTGTGGGATTAAATTGGACAGCTCTTTCAAAGAGCTGGCACAGGCACGATGGGCTGAATGGCCTCCTTCTGTGATGTGAGATTCTGTGATTCTATACTTCAAGTTATGCTCGGAGGTGTAGGTTAAAATTGGTGAAAGGACAATCGAGAACAAATGTCAGGAGGAAGACATTCATGCAAACACATTTGGAATGGTTTTCGTGTTATGATAGTGGAGGTGATCGCCATAGATTCATTCAAGATACACTTGGAGAATGTCATGGGGCATGCAATGGTTCATCAATATCTATCTTGTAAAACTAGATGCACCTTCTGGCCAAGTTTGTAAGCCTAATCTGTGCACAAGAATGCTTCAATTGTCATAATCATTGGGTTAAATATGGACATTTACTAATACAAATGGAAGCATTAAGGGTCTTAGTGAGATCCACTTTTTCAAACTTCTTCCCAGAATCAAAGAATAGATCAAACCAAAAATATGATTATTATTTTTATTCTTCAACATGATGACTCAGAAATGTGCTTTTCTTAATGATGTGTTTACACCACTGAGCATTTGCAAAACTAAAGTGCAGGCAGCTGTTGTCATGGACACCAATTTACTTAGCAGTATTTAAATAAACACTGTGGCTGTATGATGAGCAAAACTACACCTGTCTGAGCACAAGTCAAGTTTCTCGGCCAATATCTAAGAGAAAGAGAGACCCCAAAATTTGTAACACCAGGTCAGAGTGCTAAAGTAAACTGAACACATGTGCAGACTTCAATCTCCAAAGTCCATAAACTACCAATCTGTGGTAAATGTGGAGAGACTAGAAAAGTTGGGATTGTTCTCCATAGAGTAGAGAAGGTTAAGGGGAGATTTAATAGAGTTGTTCAAAATTATGAGGGGCTTTGATGGAATACATAGCGAGAAATTGTTTCCACTGGCAGGAGGGTCGGTAACTCAAGGACACAGATTTAAGATAATTGACAAAGAACCAGAGGGGAGATGAGGAGAAATTATTTTATGCAGCAAATTGTTATGATCTGGAATGCATTGCCTGAAAGGGTAGTAGAAGCAGATCCAATAGTAACTTTCAAAAGGGAATTGGATGCACACTTGAAAAGGAAAATTTTGCAGGGCAATGAGGAAAGAGCAGGGGAGTGGGACTAACTGGTTGTTCTTTCAAAGAGCCAGCACAGGCACGATGGGCTGAATGGTCTCCTTCTTTGCTGAATGATTCCATGATCTTCTTGTAGCATCAACAACGGGGGTACGGTAGCATAGTGGTTATGTTACTGGACTAGTAATCCAGAGGCCTGAACGAAAATCCCGAGTCATGAGTTCAAATCCCACCACGGCAGCTGGTGCATTTACATTCAATTAAATTAAATTCAATTAATTAAATAAAAATCTGGAATTAAAATACTAGTATCAGTAATGATGGCCATGAAACTACCGGATTGTCGTAAAAACCCATCTGGTTCACTAATGTCCTTTAGGGAAGGAAGCCTGCCGCCCTTACCCTGTCTGGCCGATATGTGACTCCAGACCCACAGCAATGTGGTTGATTCTTAATTGCCCTCTGAAATGGCCGAGCAAGCCACTCAGTTGTAAAAATCTCGCTGCGAAAAGTCACAATAAGAATAAAACCGGACGGACCACTAGGCACCGGCAAACCAAGCCCAGTCGACCCTGCAAGGTCCTCCTTACTAACATCTGGGGACTTGTGCCAAAATTGGGAGAGCTGTCCCACAGACCAGTCAAGCAACAGCCTGACATAGCCAAACTCACAGAATCATACCTTTCAGCCAACGTCCCAGACTCTTCCATCACCATCCCTGGGTATGTCCTGTCCCACCGGCAGGACAGACCCACCAGAGGTGGCGGTACAGTGATATACAGTCAGGAGGGAGTGGCCCTGGGAGTCCTCAACATTGACTCTGGACCCCATGAAATCTCATGGCATCAGGTCAAACATGGGCATTACCACCTACCGTCCTCCCTCAGCTGATGAATCAGTCCTCCTCCATGTTGAGCACCATTTGGAGGAAGCACGAAGGGCACAGAATGTACTCTGGGTGGGGGACTGCAATGTCCATCACCGAGAGTGGCTCGGTAACACCACTACTGACCGAGCTGGCCGAGTCCTGAAGGACATAGCTGCTAGACTGGGCCTGCGGCAGGTGGTGAGCGAACCAACACGAGGGAAAAACTTACTTGACCTCATCCTCACCAATCTACCTGTCGCAAATGCATCTGTCCATGACAGTATTGGTAGGAGTGACCACCGCACAGTCCTCGTGGAGATGAAGTCCCGTCTTCGCACTGAGGACACCATCCAACGTGTTGTGTGGCACTACCACCGTGCTAAATGGGATAGATTCAGAATGGATCTAGCAGCTCAAAACTGGGCATCCATGAGGTGCTGTGGGCCATCAGCAGCAGCAGCAGAATTGTATTCCAGCACAATCTGTAACCTCATGGCCCGGCATATTCCTCACTCTACCATTACCAACAAGCCAGGGGATCAACCCTGGTTCAATGAGGAGTGTAGAAGAGCATGCCAGGAGCAGCACCAGGCGTACCTAAAAATGAGGTGCCAACCTGGTGAAGCTACAACTCAGGACTACATGCATGCGAAACAGCGGAAGCAACATGCTATAGACAGAGCTAAGCGATTCCACAACCAACGGATCAGATCAAAGCTCTGCGGTCCTGCCACATCCAGTCGTGAATGGTGGTGGACAATTAAACAACTAACGGGAGGAGGAGGAGGAGGCTCTGCAAACATCCCCATTCTCAATGATGGCGGAGTCCAGCACGTGAGTGCAAAAGACAAGGCTGAAGCGTTTGCAGCCAGAAGTGCCGAGTGAATGATCCATCTCAGCCTCCTCCCGATATCCCCACCATCACGGAAGCCAGTCTTCGGCCAATTCGATTCACTCTACGTGATATCAAGAAATGGCTGAGTGCACTGGATACAGCAAAGGCTATGGGCCCCGACAACATCCCAGCTGTAGTGCTGAAGACTTGTACTCCAGAACTAGCTGCGCCTCTAGCCAAGCTGTTCCAGTACAGCTACAACACAGGCATCTACCCGACAATGTGGAAAATTGCCCAGGTATGTCCTGTCCACAAAAAGCAGGACAAATCCAATCCGGCCAACTACCGCCCCATCAGTCTACTCTCAATCATCAGCAAAGTGATGGAAGGTGTCGTCGACAGTGCTATCAAGCGGCACTTACTCACCAATAACCTGCTCACCGATGCTCAGTTTGGGTTCCGCCAGGACCACTCGGCTCCAGACCTCATTACAGCCTTGGTCCAAACATGGACAAAAGAGCTGAATTCCAGAGGTGAGGTGAGAGTGACTGCCCTTGACATCAAGGCAGCATTTGACCGAGTGTGGCACCAAGGAGCCCTAGTAAAATTGAAGTCAGTGGGAATCAGGGGAAAAACTCTCCAAGTGGCTGGAGTCATACCTAGCACAAAGGAAGATGGTAGTGGTTGTTGGAGGCCAATCATCTCAGCCCCAGGACATTGCTGCAGGAGTTCCTCAGGGCAGTGTCCTAGGCCCAACCATCTTCAGCTGCTTCATCAATGACCTTCCCTCCATCATAAGGTCAGAAATGGGGATGTTCGCTGATGACTGCAGTGTTCAGTTCCATTCGCAACCCCTCAAATAATGAAGCAGTCCGAGCCCACATGCAGCAAGACCTGGACAACATCCAGCATTGGGCTCACAAGTGGCAAGTAACATTCGCGCCAGATAAGTGCCAGGCAATGACCATCTCCAACAAGAGAGAGTCTAACCACCTCCCCCTGACATTCAACGGCATTACCATCGCCGAATCCCCCACCATCAACATCCTGGGGGTCACCATTGACCAGAAACTTAACTGGACCAGCCATATAAATACTGTGGCTACTAGAGCAGGTCAGAGGCTGGGTATTCTGTGGCGAGTGACTCACCTCCTGACTCCCCAAAGCCTTTCTACCATCGACAAGGCACAAGTCAGGAGTGTGATGGAATACTCTCCACTTGCCTGGATGAGTGCAGCTCCAACAACACTCAAGAAGCTCGACACCATCCAAGATAAAGCAGCCCGCTTGATTGGTACCCCATCCACCAACCTGAACATTCACTCCCTTCACCACCGGCGCACCGTGGCTGCAGTGTGTACCATCCACAGGATGCACTGCAGCAACTCGCCAAGGCTTCTTCGACAGCACCTCCCAAACCCGCGACCTCTACCACCTAGAAGGACAAGAGCAGCAGGCACATGGGAACAACACCACCTGCACGTTCCCCTCCAAGTCACACACCATCCCGACTTGGAAATATATCGCCATTCCTTCATTGTCGCTGGGTCAAAATCCTGGAACTCCCTTCCTAACAGCACTGTGGGAGAACCGTCACCACACGGACTGCAGCGGTTCAAGAAGGCGGCTCATCACCACCTTCTCAAGGGCAATTAGGGATGGGCAATAAATGCTGGCCTCGCCAGCGACGCCCACATCCCGTGAACGAATAAAAAAATTAAAAATAAGAAAAAATCAACAACGTGTGCCCTTTCACCTGCTTCTTGAAACTTGCGAGTTGTTAGTTGGTAAAAGTGACAATGTCAGAAGCCCGACAGCGTCAAGCAGCAGCGTCAAAGAAGGGCACAAAGAAAGTTATTTCACAAGCCAAGGTAAAGAGCGGCAAGTAGCGGAGAAAGTCGAGGAAGGAGAGTTACTCCATCTACATGTACAGACCAATGAAGCAGGCCCACCCCGACATCGGGTTCTCCTCCAAGGCCAATGAGTACCTTTGTGAACAATATTTTCCTGCACATGGTGAGCAAAGTTTCTTACCTGGCCCATTATTACAAGTGCTCGACCGTCAGCTCCAGGCGATCCAAACTGTTGTACACCTGCTACTGTCCCGGGGAGCTGGTCAAGCACGCCGTGTCGGGAGGGACAAAGGCCGTGACCAAGAACACCAGCTCCAAATAAAACTCCACAACTTACCAACGAAAGCAACAATACGTTGAATTTATATAGCGCCTTTAACGTAGTAAAACATCCCAAGGTGCTTCACAGGAGCGTAATCAGGCAAAATTTGACACCGAGCCACATAAGAAGATATTAGGACAGGTGACCAAAAGCTTGTTCAAAGAGGTAGGTTTTAAGGAGCATCTTAGAGGAGAGAGAGGTAGAAAGGGGGAGAGGTTTAGGGTGGAAATTCCAGAGCTTAGGGCCTAGGCAGCTGAAGGCATGGCTGCCAATAGTGGAGCGATGAAATCTGGGGATGCGCAAGAGGCCAGAATTGGTTGTCCGGCTGGAGGATGTTACAGAAATAGGGAAGGCCGACACCATGGAGAGATTTGAAAATAAGGATGAGAATGAGAAAACACCAAAGTGTGCCCTTTTACGGCACTAGTTCAGTTACTTTCATTGTTGATGACAACAAATTGCAAATAAATGACCAATTGAGGAATGTATCAATTTGCGGCCACCACCATCACTGTAATTGCCAGAACCTAAAGCATTGTTATCTTGCCGCAGGCAGGAATTCAGTATACATGGATGCATCAGGTATCAAGCTGGAAAACTCTACTCCATAATATCAAGTATGTGCACAGTAGTACCATCATGACATGTTTGCATTGATACATCCTCTACAACATTTGTTGCTTTAACTGTCTTATTGGCAACCTTGCTTTTTGCATTGAAAACAGCAAGATGCTTTTGTCGAAGGAGCGCTTACACAGTTTCACGCGTATGAACAGCAATCTATAGCATGTGTCGATTAGTTATTGATTAAAAAAAACTGCTGTTTAAATATGGTACGTAAACAGAATAGCTGATCGATTCTGCATCTGGCCACAAGTGTGAGCAGCTATAATGTGGAGTTTAAAGAGAAAGAGGATTCGAATATAGATGGCAACGATTTTCCCTTTCTGCAGGTGACGATAGCGATATTGCTGGCAGTGCCAGTGGACAATTTGCCACTACCTGGTTGTTACTTTGGATTTTCACTACATCATCACAACAATGTGAACAATGCCTGTCTACACATTATGCCTTGAAGCAGCAGTTTTTGGAGGCTGCCAGACTGCAGTGGTCTTCTCTCCTGAGACTTCTTTTTTGTTTCGTTTAATTTGCTACAAGGTAGCACAGTTTGAGTCCTTGTTCATAGAAGACAGGTCTCTGCTGATATGAACTGAACGAGAAATGCCATGACTACAGGATCTGTTGACACAGCATTTTAATGGCAGTCTCCTACTAGACTATACCTATAGTAGCGTTAAAGGAAGAGGAAAGCTGGAGCATTCCTCCCCACTACCCATCCAAGCTCTTTATCATTGATCATACAGTCGCTCCCCGCTCCATTGCAGAATCCAGCTATTTCTTAAATCATTCCATGATTTTCACTTTCACTATTCCCCTCAATGTCCTTTCCATGCATCAATCACTCTGTGTGAAGAAGAACTTTCTGATTTCAATGCTAAATTTACCATTAACTAGTTTGAACGTTGTACCCTTTTGTCCTATTCTCACACTTCAGCTTCAACTAATTTTCCAGATCTATCTTTTCCATACTGTTTATAAACCTTTACAGCATCACGTCTCAGTTGCCTTTTTTGGGGCTGTAAAGTTGGTTGTTCCAGTGTTTCTTCATACCTCAGTTCACTGACACTAGGGCGGGTAATTTTAACCTAACCCACCCGACGGGAAACTGACGGGATCAGGAAGAATGCTGGTTTTATACCCCGCCTAATATTGACTTCAATGGAGAGTAAAATCGGGCAACATGTAAAACCAGCATTGCACCCGATTCCATCAATTTGTCAAAAGGCGGGTTAGGATAAAATTACACCCTAGGGATCAGCTTTGTGACTCTTCTCTGAACCAGTTCAAGTGTTTGTGTCTCAGTGACCAGACCTGGACACAATACTTGAGGTGTGGTTTGGCAGGGCGCTATACAGTTTCCACATTAAAGGTATTAAGGGATATGGGCCAAAGGCGGGTATATGGAGTTAGATCACAGATCAGCCATGATCTTATCAAATGGCGGAGCAGGCACGAGGGGCTGAATGGCCTACTCCTGTTCCTATGTTCCTATGTTACTATCACTTTCTCCAACTTGGATTCCAACAGCCAATTTTCCTCTATTGTGTAATTTTTGCACTTCCCTCGTAGTTCTGGGATTTCCCAAGCATTCAAAGGCCTTGCAAATGGAGATTAGAATAATATTTCTACACCTCTTGCCTCATTTTCCCATGTCCTCCCCAGCGGAGGTCCGGGCAGAGTGACGCCCACAATTAGTGGGGTTTAGTACTTGCGCCCACCATCCCTCAGATCCACTTATTTTCCAGGGTCAGCGGGAGGACTCTCAGGGCCGGAGGCTGTTGCTTTTGGACAGGACTAGAGGGTCCCAATGTCAGTGACCATTACCTTTGTCACAGGCCTCTCAAGTCAACAGCAGACATTGGATTTCCACTCTTGGTCCATGTTCATCACTAAGGCATGGTTCAGTGCCTAGGCTATGTTGGGCCAACTAGAGTGAGTTGAACCAGGAAATGCGGGTGGGGTCAGGTTAGGCTGAGCACACTTTAGTTGACTTGCACCCCAATGAGAAAGGGATGAGTAAAATTGGCTCACAGCCATTTTAGCTATATGGTTTAGCATTCTTTTTGCTAAGTTGATAGTTACTTTGCAGTCTGTGGGACATGTTTTGAGCAATGTTCTACTAACACTCCTGGAATTCATATGCTTAGCCATTTCTAAAAAGTTCATGGAGTACTTTACAATTGTCCAAAATCAAATTTCATCTGCCGTTGCTTTGCCCATTTACATTCTTTTTCAATCTCCATTTTTTATTTCCCGAGTTGCAGCCTCAAACCTACTGCCCCTCCTAATTAAGTGTTACTTGCAAATTTAACCAATTTCCATTGAGTTTTGAATTGACGTAAGAGAAAGGAAGAGCACAACAAGCCTGTTTGTGCCACCGTGGCTGCAGAGTGGACTATCTACAAGATGTACGGCAGCAAGTCGCCAAGGCTTCTTCAACAGCACCTCTCAAACCCACAACCTCCACCACCTAGAAGCACGTGGGAAGCAGGTGCCTGGGAACACCATCACCTCCAAGATCCCCTCCCAGTCACACACCATCCCGACTTGGACATATATCGCTGTTCCTTCATGGCCGCTGGGTCAAAATCCTAGAACTCCCTACTGTGGGAGAACCTTCACCACATGGACTGCAGCGGTTCAAGAAGAAGGCTCACCACCACCTTCTCAAGGGCAACTAGGGATGGGCAATAAATGCCGGCCTTGCCAGCAACATCCATACCCTCAGGATGAATTAAAAAAAACTGGTGGCAGGTGGAAAATTAAATTAGCCAATACTGCCAGGGGAAGAATCTTATCCGAAGCCCTTAAAAATGGGGATTGAAAAAGAATGTAAATGGGCAAAGCAATGGCAGATGAAATTTGATTTTGGACAATTGTAAAGTACTCCATGAACTTTTTAGAAATGGTTAAGCATATGAATTCCAGGAGTGTTAGTAGAACATTGCTCGACGAGCATTCAATATGGACCAAAACTCAGACCTACACAAAAGCATCAAACAATGCAATGATATTACATACCCAGCCACTAACGCATCGGCCACAGGTGGTGATTTTGAAGTCTCCATAGAGATCCTTTATGGCACCAGTTGTGAAAAATCCTTCTACCATCAGCAGAATGCCATAGACAAAGAAAGCAGCTGCCACACCATAGATTACGTACTTCAAGATATCAATCCTGCAGGGTTAAATTTACAAGCACAAATTACAAATATTACCATGGATGAGCAATACACACACATCTGTCATACCACCAAGGATATTTTCTATCATGTGGCGTTCTCATACTTGGTTTAAATTTTCATACCTTAGTGTTTAAAAAACAGAATGAAAGTAATCAATGTGAACATATCAAATGATTTAGACCCCACATTAACCCTCTGCTTTTGGAAGTATTTTATGCCCAGGCCAGAATTCCCTTTTTAGTTAATGCAGGAGATAGGAAATGATGGAATACTCTCCACTTGCCTGGATGACTGCAGCTCCAACAACACTCAAGAAGCTCAACACCATCCAGGACAAAGCAGCCCGCTTGATTGGCACCCCATCCACCACCCTAAACATTCACTCCCTTCACCACCGGTGCACCGTGGCTGCAGTGTGCACCATCCACAGGATGCACTGCAGCAACTCGCCAAGGCTTCTTCGACAGCACCTCCCAAACCCGCGGCTGTACCACCTAGAAGGACAAGGGCAGCGGGCACATGGGAACAACACCACCTGCACGTTCCCCTCCAAGTCACACACCATCCCGACTTGGAAATATATCGCCATTCCTTCATCGTCATTGGGTCAAAATCCTGGAACTCCCTTTCTAACAGCACTGTGGGAGAACCTTCACCACACGGACTGCAGCGGTTCAAGAAGGCGGCTCACCACCACCTTCTCAAGGGCAATTAGGGATGGGCAATAAATGCTGGCCTTGCCAGCGATGCCCACATCCTGTGAACCAATAAAAAAAACACTTAGGTCCAGGGACAAAATTCCTTCAGTTTGGAATGGAGAGTTATTCTATAGGTCCCACAGTTCAATTCCCTATAGGGGAATAGAAGCAAAGTTTGTTTAAAAGCTGTATGCATTTGGGGCCCACTTGAAGCAGGCCTTTGGGGAGATCAAACTGGGATTTTTTTTTCTCATACAAATTTAGGAAAGTTACTCGGGCGGGTGGGGGAGGGGCAAATGGTCTTCAGTTTTCATCAAGAGCAGATTGCCAAAAGCCACTGCTTTTCAGAATATTTCTTCATGCCCATCGTCCCAGAGCTGGGAAGGCTTACTGTTACATCGCGTCCTCAGCGCTACAGATCTTCGAATAATTTAACTGTGCCTTCATCAAAAAGGCTATGGTCCACTAACTCCCCTCTCTATTTCTCTTTTTTTCTCTCTCCTTTCACATATACATACAGGAAAATTGTTATTATACATATAATGGATGGAAAGTCATGTGAGCTGTAAATTCCTGATATGGATTCCCATCATGGGAAACACCAAATCATAAAATTTACCCCATTGATAAGCCAGGCCCAGGGAATCAAGGGATATGGGGATAGGACAGGAAAGTGGAGTTGAGGTGGAAGATCAGCCATGATCTTATTGAATGGCGTAGCAGGCTCGAGGGGCCGTATGGTCTACTCCTGCTCCTGTTTCTTATGGTCTTATGTCCTAAGTCCACCTGTTGTTACGTACCCAATTAAGACCCTGGTTCTTTCGAGAAGCACATCAAATTCAAACTGTTCAGTCACCCATAAAAATTAAATACCATCTCATTAAAATATATTAGCAAAAGAAACTGAGAGGAAACAACACATACACCGGATAATCAGAGGATGCCACTGGACACATCCATTTGCAGCACTTGTTGTGGACACATGGAAAAGAGTTTGCGAATGTAATCAACCTTAAAGTAATTCAAGTTAATGTATCCTTTTTACAAGACTATATTTAATGCATAAGAATGTACGCCACCTTTCTATAAACATAGGAACATAGGAATAGGAGTAGACCATTCAGCCTCTCAAGTCTGTTCCACCATTCAATTAGATCATGGCTGCACTATACCTCAACTCCATTTACCCATCTTGGTTCATACGAACATACAAATTAAGAGCAGGAGTAGGCCATTCGGCCCCTCGAGCCTGCTCTGCCATTTGATAAGATCATGGCTGATCTGATTATGACCTCAACCCTACTTTCCCGTCTACCTACTATAACCTTTGACTCCCCTGTTAATCAGGAATCTATCTAACTCATAGATAACAAATATTCAATGACCCTGTCTCCACGGCTCTCTGGGGAAGGGAGTTCCACAGACTCACGGCCCTCAGAGAGAAAAAATTTCTCCTCATCTCCGTCTTAAATGGGAGACCCCTTATTTTTAAACTGTGGCCCCTAGTTCTAGTCTCTCCCACAAGGGGAAACATCCTCTCAGCATCTACCCTTTCAAATCCCCTCAGGATCTCATATGTTTCAATAAGATCACCTCTCATTCTTCTAAACTTCAATGTATACAGGTCCAATTTGTCCAACCTTTCCTCATAAGATAATGCTCTCATCCCAGGAATCAGTCGAGTGAACCTTCTCTGAACCGCCTCCAAAGCAATTATGTCCTTTCTTAAATAAGGAGACCAAAACTGCACACAGTATTCTAGATGTGGTCTCACCAATGCCCTGTACAACTGTAGTAAAACATCTCTACTTTTACATTCCATTCTCCTTGCAATAATACCCAATAATATTCCATATTCCATAATACCCTTGTCTCACAAAAATCTACCAATTCAGTTTTGAGATTTTCAATTGACCCCCAGCCTCAACAGCTTTTTGGGGGAGAGAGTTCCAGATTTCCACTATCCTTCATGTGAAGAAATGCTTCCTGACATCATCCCTGAAAGGCCTAGCTCTAATTTTAAGGTTATTTAAACATTTCAGTCTGATCTTTTATATATAAAAAAAGGTTATTTAAATATTGGAACATCAGCGTAGAAATTATAGGTGCAGTTTTGTATGAACATCAGCCACGCTCTCCATTGGGGGGAGGGGCATGGGTAGATTTTCCACCCATGTCTGGGAGGGTGTTTCTGGACTGAACTGGAAGGATGTCTGCTAGAAAAGCAAGGCTACTCTCTTCAGCTCAGGTTTATAAAACTATTGTGGCAGCTACATATACCTGGTGAACACCGATATAACAATGGCCATGAGGCCACCATGATAACTATTGGGCATAAAATAGGGATCTTGAGACAGCACTTTGGATCCTATATAACCGACCTGGAGGCATATTATAATACAGCTCACCAGGTCCTCCAAGGTCGTTGTTGTTTGTTATGTTCTATTATCAAGGGATATGGGGATCGGGCAGGAAAGTGGAGTTGAGGTAGAAGATCAGCCATGATCTTATTGAATGGCGGAGCAGGCTCGAGGGGCCGTATGGCCTACTCTTGCTCCTATTTCTTATGTTCTTATGTTTTTACATGCTGCACTGCATTGCCATTAAGAGAGGCCTTAACATGGAGCAGGTAAAGGAGGAGGTCCAACCTCAACCAACAGAAAAGTAGGACACTAATGATGATCCAGATGATAGCTCTGCGGGAAGATCTTTGCAACCAGGAAGAAAAGAAGGACTGAAGAAATATTTTAAAACATTTAAAGAAAACAAATGAATGAACTTGCATTTATACAGGTACCAGAATTGTAATTGCAGCCAAAGTGTTAATGAGGTGGATCTCCAGTCAGGGGACATGGGCAATGGGGGAGATCCTGGTTCCATTGGATTCTACCCCATATGCACCCTAAAGAGAAATTCCATTGTGGGGAGGGTGGGCGTGGATGGATCTCCTGCCTATGGCTGGGGGGAGTTTCTGGGCTACGCTGGGAATTCTGCCCAGTACGCTCGTGGTAGGCCTCAACGTGTTCTGTTTCTGAGACACAAATACTTGCCTTTACTTAGCCAAAAAGTCAGAAGTTATATATTTTCTGATTTACAGAAATATGTCAGCATGAAATGGAAGTAATGTCACAGATACAATCTCACGATCTTCCCTCCATTGGCGGTAAGGTTGAAAGTAGTGGAAGCAAGGCAAAGATGGTGAGAAATCTGCCATTTTAGGTTAAGCTCAACTGTAAAACCTTGTTTTTTTTTGTTTTATCTGACCCCTGAACCATTTATTCATGACACAATCAAACAGAATAGAGGAATTTGTAAACCCAACTGTTGCTTGTGCTTCAAGAGATAAACTGACTCATACATACATTTATTTTAATTACTGGTCAGTAATAACAGGACCTTTTCCCATTAGTCCTTCTTCAGAAAATGAAACATGTGCCATGGATCTATGTTGTAATATTTCAGCCGTAGAAATGCTAATTCACAGGGCTGACTCTCTGGTCTGACTGTCACTTAAATCTGCTCTATGATGAGTCGCATTAATACTTGTCCACACTAAGTGAAACATCAGAAGAATGAGAGGTGATCTCATTGAAATGTATAAAATTCTTAGAGGGTTTGATAGGGTAGATGTTGAGAGGCTGTTTCCCCTGGCTGGAGAGTCTAGAACTAGGGATCATAGTCTCAAGATAAGGGATTGGCCATTTCGGACCAAGATGAGGAAAAATTTCTTCACTTAGAAGGTTGTGAATCTTTGGAATCCTCCACCCCTGAGAGCTGCAGATGGTTAATCGTTGAATATATTCAAGACTGAGATTGAGGTGTACAAAATTATGAGGGGCACAGATAGGATGGATACTAAGGAGCTTTTTCCCTTCGTTGAGGGTTCTATAACAAGGGGGCATAGATTCAAGGTAAAAGGCGGGAGGTTTAGAGGGGATTTGAGAAATAACTTTTTCACCCAGAGGGTGGTTGGAGTCTGGAACTCACTGCCTGAAAGGGTTGTGGAGGCAGGAACCCTCACAACATTCAAGAAGCATTTGGATGAGCACTTGAAATGCCATAGCATACAAGGCTACGGACCAAATGCTGGAATATGGGATTAGACTAGACAGGGCTTGATGGCCGGCGTGGACACGATGGGCCGAAGGGCCTCTATCCGTGCTGTATAACTCTATGACTATGACTCTATGAAAGCTTTTTGGACACGAAGGGAATCAAGGGATATGGAGATTGGGCGGGAAAGTGGAGTTGAGGTAGAAGGTCAACCATGATCTTATTGAATGGTGGAGTAGACTTGAGGGGCCGTATGGCCTACTCCTGCTCCTATTTCTTATATTTCTTATGTCTCTTATCATACAAATCTGGGGCGTTCTCTAAGGGAAGGTGGGGCGGGGGGTGACCTGTGGTTAACAGTAAGCTAAAAACAGATGGGGTTGCTCAGCAGTGGGCTAGTTTGCCACAGAGGATCCAGCTTTACGCTTGGAGGCTTGGCCCACCTTCCAAGGGCTGGAAGGGGAAAAATGTTCAGATACTGACTCACTATGGGGTACTCCCACGAACATAAAGATACTCAAAGGGTTGAGGTGGGAGGTCACTCTTTTAGTCAGGGAACAGTGCGCAGCATTAATAAAATAAAATAATTTTTTTAAGGATTTGGTCTTTAAATTAAAAGAATGTGATGAGGTGATCTATAAATACAAACTTCTTTCTTCTAAATATAAGTCCTTGTAAGGTTTAAAACAAGACAAACTACCCACAGAGGTGGAATGGTAAAGGCTGCTGTTACCAGGGTTTATTCATTTATTATATTTATATTTATCATCCTTGGATGAGTTTTATGTCTCGATTTTTAGAGGGACATTGTTGCCATTGTAAAGTTTATATAGTACCTCATCACATCTCTCAAACATTTCAAAGCATACAATGAATTACTTTGAAGTGTCGTAACTGTTGCTATACAGGCAAGCACGGAAACCATTTTGCACACAGCCCAGATCCCTCAAACAGCAATGAGATGAATGAAATGTTCTGTGGTGATATTGGTTGAGGGAAAAATGTTGGCCAGACTACACGGAGAGTGCCCTGCTCTTCCTCAAATAATGCCATTGTAAGCTGAACAACCAAAACAAGCCTCGGTTTAACATCGCACCCAAAAGATGACACCTCTTATACTGCAGGACTCCTTCAGTACTGCATGGCAATTTCAGCCTAGATTATCTGCTCAAGTGCTGGCTTGGGGCCTGGGACCCACAACCTGAACTGAATTTCAAAAGAAATGAATTTGACAATAAGCAGCATAGAGTATTAGACTGTGTTCCTACTCTGCACCATAACCTACGAAATTGGGAACGCAGCCATTTCCTTTGCTAAACAGATTAAAGGTATACTCAGAAATGTTCAGAACATTGCGAGAGTGAATTGCATTGGGATGTACAATCTGTAGGGATAAAATGTCATAAGGCAGACAATAATGTTCCTCCCAGTGCTTTGATACAGATTCTGCCAGCCCATTTAAGAGGTGGCAATTGATTGTTTGAATTCCCCATGAACGGCTGGAAATAGCATCCAAATGCTATCTCGCTGAGTCAATTCAACTGAATTAAGAAAAGAACTTTTACAAAGTAGGTCCAAAGTTTTCAATTATGCTACACGGGTTATACACAGATAAAACTTGCTATTATGTTACAGTTATATAAAGCTCTGGTTCGTCCCCATTTTTTTTTTATTTTTTTTTTATTCGTTCACGGGATGTGGGCGTCGCTGGCAAGGCCGGCATTTATTGCCCATCCCTAATTGCCCTTGAGAAGGTGGTGGTGAGCCGCCTTCTTGAACCGCTGCAGTCCGTGTGGTGACGGTTCTCCCACAGTGCTGTTAGGAAGGGAGTTCCAGGATTTTGACCCAGCGACAATGAAGGAACGGCGATATATTTCCAAGTCGGGATGGTGTGTGACTTGGAGGGGAACGTGCAGGTGGTGTTGTTCCCATGCGCCTGCTGCCCTTGTCCTTCTAGGTGGTAGAGGTCGCGGGTTTGGGAGGTGCTGTCGAAGAAGCCTTGGCGAGTTGCTGCAGTGCATCCTGTGGATGGTGCACACTGCAGCCACAGTGCGCCGGTGGTGAAGGGAGTGAATGTTTAGGGTGGTGGATGGGGTGCCAATCAAGCGGGCTGCTTTATCTTGGATGGTGTCGAGCTTCTTGAGTGTTGTTGGAGCTGCACACATCCAGGCAAGTGGAGAGTATTCCATCACACTCCTGACTTGTGCCTTGTAGATGGTGGAAAGGCTTTGGGGAGTCAGGAGGTGAGTCACTCGCCGCAGAATACCCAGCCTCTGACCTGCTCTCGTAGCCATAGTATTTATATGGCTGGTCCAGTTAAGTTTCTGGTCAATGGTGACCCCCAGGATGTTGATGGTGGGGGATTCGGCGATGGTAATGCTGTTGAATGTCAAGGGGAGGTGGTTAGACTCTCACTTGTTGGAGATGGTCATTGCCTGGCACTTATCTGGCGCGAATGTTACTTGCCACTTATCAGCCCAAGCCTGGATGTTGTCCAGGTCTTGCTGCATGCGGGCTCGGACTGCTTCATTATCTGAGGGGTTGCGAATGGAACTGAACACTGTGCAGTCATCAGCGAACATCCCCATTTCTGACCTTATGATGGAGGGAAGGTCATTGATGAAGCAGCTGAAGATGGTTGGGCCTAGGACACTGCCCTGAGGAACTCCTGCAGCAATGCCCTGGGGCTGAGATGCTTGGCCTCCAACAACCACTACCATCTTCCTTTGTGCTTGGTATGACTCCAGCCACTGGAGAGTTTTCCCCCTGATTCCCATTGTCTTCAATTTTACTAGGGCTCCTTGGTGCCACACTCGGTCAAATGCTGCCTTGATGTCAAGGGCAGTCACTCTCACCTCACCTCTGGAATTCAGCTCTTTTGTCCATGTTTGGACCAAGGCTGTAATGAGGTCTGGAGCCGAGTGGTCCTGGCGGAACCCAAACTGAGCATCGGTGAGCAGGTTATTGGTGAGTAAGTGCCGCTTGATAGCACTGTCGACGACACCTTCCATCACTTTGCTGATGATTGAGAGTAGACTGATGGGGCGGTAATTGGCTGGATTGGATTTGTCCTGCTTTTTGTGGACAGGACATACCTGGGCAATTTTCCACATTGTCGGGTGGATGCCAGTGTTGTAGCTGTACTGGAACAGCTTGGCTAGAGGCGCAGCTAGTTCTGGAGCACAAGTCTTCAGCACTACAGCTGGGATGTTGTCGGGGCCCATAGCCTTTGCTGTATCCAGTGCACTCAGCCGTTTCTTGATATCACGTGGAGTGAATCGAATTGGCCGAAGACTGGCTTCAGTGATGGTGGGGATATTGGGAGGATGCTGAGATGGATTATCCACTCGGCACTTCTGGCTGAAGATGGTTGCAAACGCTTCAGCCTTGTCTTTTGCACTCACGTGCTGGACTCCGCCATCATTGAGAATGGGGATGTTTGCAGAGCCTCCTCCTCCCGTTAGTTGTTTAATTGTCCACCACCATTCACGACTGGATGTGGCAGGACTGCAGAGCTTTGATCTGATCCGTTGGTTGTGCAGTTGCTTAGCTCTGTCTATAGCATGTTGCTTCCGCTGTTTAGCATGCATGTAGTCCTGAGTTGTAGCTTCACCAGGTTGGCACCTCATTTTTAGGTACGCCTGGTGCTGCTCCTGGCATGCTCTTCTACACTCCTCATTGAACCAGGGTTGATCCCCTGGCTTGTTGGTAATGGTAGAGTGAGGAATATGCCGGGCCATGAGGTTACAGATTGTGCTGGAATACAATTCTGCTGCTGCTGATGGCCCACAGTGCCTCATGGATGCCCAGTTTTGAGCTGCTAGATCTGTTCTGAATCTATCCCATTTAGCACGGTGGTAGTGCCACACAACACGTTGGATGGTGTCCTCAGTGCGAAGACGGGATTTCATCTCCACGAGGACTGTGCGGTGGTCACTCCTACCAATACTGTCATGGACAGATGCATTTGCGACAGGTAGATTGGTGAGGACGAGGTCAAGTAAGTTTTTCCCTCGTGTTGGTTCGCTCACCACCTGCCGCAGGCCCAGTCTAGCAGCTATGTCCTTCAGGACTCGGCCAGCTCGGTCAGTAGTGGTGCTACCGAGCCACTCTTGGTGATGGACATTGAAGTCCCCCACCCAGAGTACATTTTGTGCCCTTGCTACCCTCAGTGCTTCCTCCAAGTGGTGTTCAACATGGAGGAGGACTGATTCATCAGCTGAGGGAGGACGGTAGGTGGTAATCAGCAGGAGGTTTCCTTGCCCATGTTTGACCTGATGCCATGAGATTTCATGGGGTCCAGAGTCAATGTTGAGGACTCCCAGGGCCACTCCCTCCTGACTGTACATCACTGTACCGCCACCTCTGGTGGGTCTGTCCTGTTGGTGGGACAGGACATTCCCAGGGATGGTGATGGAAAAGTCTGGGACGTTGGCTGAAAGATATGATTCTGTGAGTATGGCTATGTCAGGCTGTTGCTTGACTAGTCTGTGGGACAGCTCTCCCAATTTTGGCACAAGTCCCCAGATGTTGGTAAGGAGGACCTTGCAGGGTCGACTGGGCTTGGTGTTTTTTTGCCGTTGTCGTGTCCGGTGCCTCGTGGTCCGATGCCGGGTGGTCCGTCCGGTTTTATTCTTATTATGACTTTTCGTAGCGAGATTTTACAACTGAGTGGCTTGCTAGGCCATTTCAGAGGGCAATTAAGAATCAACCACATTGCTGTGGGTCTGGAGTCACATATTGGCCAGACCGGGAAAGGGCGGCAGGCTTCCTTCCCTAAAGGACATTAGTGAACCAGATGGGTTTTTACGACAATCCGGTAGTTTCATGGCCATCATTACTGATACTAGTATTTTAATTCCAGATTTTTATTTAATTAATTGAATTATTAATTAATTAATTGAATTTAAATTCGCCAGCTGCCGTGGTGGGATTTGAACTCATGGCTCTGGATTTTAGTCCAGGCCTCTGGATTACTAGCCCAGTAACATAACCACTATGCTACCATTTAGAGTACTGCATTCAGATCTGGACACCGCACCTCAGGAAAAATATATTGGCCTTGGAGGGGGTGCAATGCAGATTCACCAGAATGATGCCAGGGCTACAGGGTTTAAACTTATAAGGACAGGGTTAATGGGTTAAATTATGAAGACAGGTTGCATAGACTAGGTTTGTATTCCCTTGGGCATAGAAGATTGAGATGATCTAATTGAAGTAGCTGAGACGATTAAAGGAGTTGATAAGGTCGATAGAGAGAAACTATTTCCTCTGATGGAGGAGTCCAGAACAAGGAGGCATATCCTTAAAATTAGAGCTAAGTCGTTCAGGGGTGATGTCAGGAAGCACTTCTTCACACAAAGGGTAATGAAAATCTGGAACTCTCTCCCCCAAAAAGGTGTTAGAAACATAGAAATATGGAAAATAGGAGCAGGACTAGGCCATTCAGCCCTTCGAGCCTGCTCCACCATTCAAAATGATCATGGCTGATCCTCTATCTCAATACCATATTTATGCACTCTCCCCATACCCCTTGATGCCTTTTGTGTCTAGAAATCTATCTAGCTCCTTCTTAAATATATTCAGTGACTTGACCTCCACTGCCTTCTGTGGTAGAGAATTCCACAAGTTCACCACCCTCTGAGTGAAAAAATTTCTCCTCACCTCAGTCCTAAATGTCCTACCCCGTATCCGGAGACTGCGACCCCTCATTCCAGACCCCCCAGCCAGGGGAAACATTCTCCCTGCATCCAGTCTGTCTAGCCCTGTCAGAATTTTATATGTTTCAATGAGATCCCCTCTCATTCTTCTAAATTCTAGTTAATATAGGCCTGGTCGACCCAATCTCTCCTCATACGACAGTCCTGCCATTCCAGGAATCAGTCTGGTGAACCTTCGCTGCACTCCCTCTATGGCAAGTATATCCTTTCTTAAGTAAGGAGACCAAAACTGCACACAATGCTCCAGGTGTGGTCTCACCAAGGCCCGGTATAACTGCA
This sequence comes from Heptranchias perlo, assembly GCF_035084215.1. Taxonomy (NCBI): domain Eukaryota; kingdom Metazoa; phylum Chordata; class Chondrichthyes; order Hexanchiformes; family Hexanchidae; genus Heptranchias; species Heptranchias perlo. Next base: position 15,743,324 of record NC_090328.1, read on the forward strand.
GTAAGACATCCTTGCTCCTGTACTCAAATCCTCTTGCAATGAAGGCCAACATATCATTTGCCATCCTAACTGCTTGCTGCACCTGCATGTTTGCTTTCAGTGACTGGTGTACAAGGACACCCAGGTCCCTTTGTACATCAACATTTCCCAGTCTATCACCATTGAAATAATACTCTGCCTTTCTGTTTTTCCTTCTGAAGTGGATAACTTCACTCAACTTGTCTAAATCGCCCCGAAGCCTCTTTGCATCCTCCTCACAACTCACGATCCCACCTAGTTTTGTGTTGTCAGCAAACTTGGAGATATTACATTTGGTTCCCTCATCCAAATCATTGATATATATTGTGAATAGCTGGGGCTCGAGCACTGATCCCTGCGGTACCCCACTAGTCACCGCCTGCCACCCCAAAAAACTCATTTATTCCTGCTCTCGGTTTCCATACTGTTAACCAATTTTCAATCCATGCTCGTATATTACCCCCAATCCCATGTGCTTTAATTTTGCACACTAACCTCTTATGTGGGACTTTATCAAAGGCCTTCTGAAAATCCAAATACACCACATCCACTGGTTCTCCCTTATCCATTCTACCAGTTACATCCTCAAAAAACTCCAGCAGGTTTGTCAAAGACAATTTCCCTGTCATAAATCCATGTTGACTTTGTCTAATCCCATTGATATTTTCTAAGTGTCCTGTTATCACATCCTTTATAATAGACTCTAGCATTTTCCCTACTACTGATGTTAGGCTAACCAGTCTGTAGTTCCCTGTTTTCTCTCTCCCTCCCTTTTTAAATAGTGGGTTGCATTTGCCACCCTCCAATCTGCAGGAACTGTAGTTCCATAATCTATCGAATTTTGGAAGATGACAATCAATGCATCCACTATTTCCATGGCTATCTCTTTTAGTACTCTGGGATGCAGATTATCGGTGTTGAGGCTGGGAGTCAATTGAAAATTTCAAAACTGAAATTGATAGATTTTTGTTAGGCAAGGTTAGTAAGGGTTACAGAACCAAGGCGGGTAAATGGAGTTAAGCTAAAAATCAGCCATGATCTAATTGAATGGTGGAACAGGCTAGAGGGGCTGAATGGCCTATTCCTGTTCTTATGTTCCTAGTGGATCATACATCCATACAGATTTAACAAGGCTTAGTCCACCTGGAGGATGATAGTACCACCTTTCAAAGCAGTTCTCCCGGCATGGGCTATATATTACCAACGCCTGCACTCATTTTACTTTAAAAGGTGCTGAACGTAATATTTTCCCATCACCAATGTTCAAAAGGACAGAGGAAAATTGAGCTCTCATTGTGGTTCCCTTATCCTTAGAGAAAAAACAGAAAACGTCAGCTTTACAAAACAATCATTTTTTTTTGTATGGTAAAGTAATCATCCCAGCATTATGAGGTTTTCATACTTTGTTGAGTCTTCAGCTAGGAGACCCAACATTGCGACTTCTGGTATGAATTTCCCCTAAGCTGGGCATATAAAATGAACAAAATGATTCAAACCACATATCAACCTTTAGACAATATTGCGTAACTTCTTGAAAAATATACTTTAGACAGCTTGAAGTTTGCACTAAAACTGAAAATGAGTGATTTCACACTTATGTACACAGAAAATGTACAAGAATATTTAAGAATACAGGAAAAGTTGTACAGCACACTATGAGAGCTGGTCTCTTACTCTTCTGAGCTAAAGAGAGCAGCCTAGCGGAGAAAGTCACAACAATGTGCTTTTACGGGGAATCAGTAGGTGAAGGAAGAGAAGGAAGCTCAGAACGTAATCTGCAGTGTTTAGTTTAACACTATGGCAGCGTGCTCGCTCCAGGATCAGTGAAGATCTAGGTCTGGATAAATGAAACAATTGGCATTTATTTCTCTCCATTGGAGCTACGAGTATAGACAGTGATTCACTTTGCTGGGATTGGTTTGGACACATGAAACAAAAGCATTCCTTGGGTACTGTGCACCTTCAGAAGCAGGCTGGAGGACTGCAGAAGTCTCCTTCTGCGAGCCATAAAGTGAAGAGGACCATGGGTGAGAAAACAACACCGGATCTTCCTCTGGCCCAAACTCAGCTGAAAGGTACATCAGTTATCTAAACTGGGGAGTTTTGGGTAGCTTGGGCTTTGATTTGTGTCTCTATTTCAGATTGGAATTTGTACATCGTGCGTGCCGGAACCTACTTCTAAAGGACGGGATGTTCTAAGTTAAAGACTACTTCACAGATACCATTAATGCAATGGTCTTTTGTTCATCGATGAGGAGATGCCAAGGATATCTGGCCCTGACTGACATATATGCAGTCCTGGGAGAAGCCCATGTATGAATATCAGTCGAGACTCCGGTTCACAGTCGGTCTTTTTTTGGGCCAATTTTTTTCCCTTCTTCTCCTGAAGGTTTGGACTACTGCTGAGGAGACAATTCCACAGGGACCAGCTGCCCTCTAGCCTCTCAGGTGGACATAAAAGTTGCCATGACATTATTTTGAAGAAGAATAAGGGAGCCCTCCCCTGTGTCCTGGCCAATATTTATCCTACTAGTGTCGTCTGGTACCTCATGCATCTGACCATTCTTAGCATGGAGGTCTTAATGGTGAGTATCAGTGAGCTATTCAACGATAGAAGCATCACTGCTGACCCCCAATCCTATCTTTACCCAATGTCCACACTATCCAGTAGGGGTCATGATTAGGTATCAAAAGCATAACCCTGACTGATTTCCCTTCTTGTGGACTACGAGCACACAGTACAATTGTAGTGCCCTATTACTATCTTAGCAAAACTTGGCTATACCTGCAAATCAAACCTGGAACCTACTGGTCTGTAATGCTTTGTTGAATCATCAGCTAGGAGACCCAACATTGTGACCTGTGGTATGATCTTCCCCTAAAATGGGCATCTGAAATAAATAAAATGATTCAAAGCGTGCGTACCAATCTTTAGACAATATTATGTAACTTCTTGAGAAATAGATGGCTTGAAGTTTGGGCTAAAACTGAAATACATTAACGAAAGAAAAAACCTGTCTGAAAGAAAAAAAGAAAGACTTACATTTATATAGCGCGTTCCATGACCTCAGGATGTCCCAAAGTGCTTTACAGCTAAATAAGCACTTTTGAAGTATAGTCACTGTTGCAATATAGGAGATGCAGCAGCCAATTTGCACACAGCAAGCTCCCACCAGCAGCAATGTGATATTAATCAGATAATCTGTTTTACTGATGTTGGTTGAGGGATAAATATTGGGCAGGACATCAGAGAGAACTCTCCTACTCTTCTTTGAAATAATGTCATAGGATCTTTTATGTTTACCTGAGAAGACAGACAGGGCCTTGCTTTAACATCTCATCCCAAAAATGGCACCTATGCAGCACTCCCTCAGTACTGCACTGGAAGTGTCAGCCTCGATTTTGCACTCAAGTCTCTCGAGTGGACTATGCACCTACAATCTTCTGACTCAGGGGCAAGAGTGTGACCCACTGAGCCACAGTTGACACGTCTGAGGTGCTAAGCTCCAGCCTGTACCAAGGCCCGTGAAAGAGGTCCAATGAGACTTAGGGGTTCACATACATAGATTATTAAAATGTCAGGTACAGAAAATAATCAAAAAGGCTAATGGAATGCTGGCTTTTATATCTAGAGGACTAGAATAAAACACGGGGGTAGAAGTTATGCTACAGCTATACAAAGGCCTGGTTAGACCGCACCTGGAATACTGTGTTCAGTTCTGGGCACCGCACCTTAGGAAGGATATATTGGCCTTGGAGGGAGTGCAGCGTAGATTTACTAGAATGATACCTGGATTCCTAGGGTTAAATTACGAGGAGACTACTCAAGCCAGGGTTTTATTCCCTGGAATTTAGAAGATTAAGGGGTGATTTGATCGAAGTTTTTAAGATATTAAGCGGAACTGATAGGATAGATAGAGAGAAACTATTTCCGCTTGTTGGGGAGTCAAAGACTAGGAGATATAGCCTAAAAATTAGAGCCAGGACTTTCAGGAATGAAGTTAGGAAACGCTTCAACATGCAAAGGGTGGTAGAAGTTTGGAACTCTCTTCCGCAAATGGCAGTTGGTGCTAGCTCAATTGTTAATTTTAAATCTGAGATTGATAGATTTTTGTTAACCAAGGGTATTAAAGGATATGGAGCTAAGGTGGGTCTAGGGAGTTAGGTCATAGATCAGCCATGATCTCATTGAATGAAGGAACAGTCTCGAATGGCTAAAATGGCCTTCTCCTGCTCCTATGTTTTTTTTCATTTCAAAATGTTCCTACGTGAACTAGATTGGTAACGATCAGAATTACTTACATAGTGAAAACGTCTATGGTGTCTCCAGCACCTCTTACAACCTCAAAGTTATTCTGCAGGATTGTGACTGTTCCAGAGAGAGCTTCATGGCCGCAGCCGCAGAACAGTGCCACGCCAGCGTAGAGTAGGATGGTGGCGATCAAAGATGCATAGGGAATACCACCCAGACACTTGATGCAGCACTCAAAGCACCCTGAGAAACAAAATGAAAACACATTAAACTTCAAGGTGTTATATTTACATTTTTCGAACAGCTCTTAAATCTACCGCACTAATGGAATTGTTCATCGGTGAGACAAGGTGCCCTTTCATGAGAAGTGAAAAATACAGTAAAGCCTTAAGCCTGAATCATGCACAATTTTCTTCCACATTTAGGGTGATGTCAATGCAGTAGATAATGATGCAGTCCCAAAATATAACATTTAAAGAAGCGCAGCCCACAGTTTCACCCTCCCCCCGCTACCCTGCCTTCCTGTTTTATCTGATCTTATAATGTGGTAATATTTGATCCTACTAGTGCTATCAGGATTTGTATTCAGGATGGAAACTCCCACCTGCAAACAAATAGGCAAAACTTCTGCTACTCGAGCTGTCTACCGAGTGGTCTATGAAGTCCTCCATTAAAGGTACATTTAAAGAGCTCAAACAGGCCTAATCTCAAAGAGATACGTTTTAAGACTGGAGATGAGAAAGATTCCGTTATGTATTTGCTGGGTTGGGACTGGACGGATCTCCTCTCTTGGACCTCACTGCCTCACTAATCTGCCCTGCCTGTTTGCCCAACCCTACTGAAATGGATGCCTGGTTGCTTTCTGTGCTGTTCAAGGTATCTTAGATCCTCTTGTAGCAAGTTCAAGCCTCACCACTACTCCAAAGCAGCAGCTGTGTGACTGCACTCCCATCTCATTTAACATTGTACAATTAAAAATAACAAAAATTGCTGTGTATATATTGGCTTCCTCATTCTCCTACATAACAACAGTGACTATACTTCAAAAGTAAGTGTTTTGGGATGTCCTGAGGATGTGAAAGGTGCTAGATAAATGCAAGTTCTTTCTTTATTGCTGCCTACTGTGGAGAATGATGTACGGTTGATGTTGTGTATATGGACTTTCAAAAGACATTTGATAAAGTACCAAAATTAGCAAAATTAAAGCCCATGGGATTAAAGGGACCAGGGGGAGCGTGGATACAAAATTGGGAAGCGGACAGAAAGCAGAAAGTAGAGGTAAAGGTTGTTTTTCAGACTGGAGGGAAGTATACAGTGGTGTTCCCCAGGGGTCACTGGACCACTGCTCTTTTTGATATAAATTAATGACCTATACATGGCCATAGAGGATATAGTTTCAAAGTTTACAGATGACACACAACTCGGAAATGTAGTAAACAATGTGGAGGATAGTAACAGACTTCAGGAGGACGTAGACAGACTGGTGAAATGGGCAGACACATGGCAGATGAAATTTAACGCAGAGAAGTGTGAAGTGATACATTTTGGTAGGAAGAATAAGGAGAGGCAATATAAACTAAATGGTACAATTTTAAAGGGGTGCAGGAACAGAGAGGCCTGGGGGTGCGCATACACTAATCTTTGAAGGTGGCAGGACAAGTTGAGAAGGCTGTTAAAAAAGCATACGGGATCCTGGGCTTTATTAATAGAGGCATAGAGTACAAAAGCAAGAAAGTTATGCTAAACCTTTATAAAACACTGGTTAGGCCTCAGCTAGAGTATTGTGTTCAATTCTGGGCACCACACTTTAGGAAAGATGTCAAGGCCTTAGAGAGGGTGCAGAAGAGATTTACTAGAATGGTGCCAGGGATGAGGGACTTCAGTTGTGTGGAGAGACTGGAGAAGCTGGGGTTGTTCTCCTTAGAACAGAGAAGGTTAAGGGAAAATTTGACAGAGGTGTTCGAAATCATGAACGATTTTGATAGAGTAAATAGGGAGATGCTGTTTCCAGTGGCAAGGGGGGATGTCGGTGACTGGGGGACACAGATTTAACGTGGTCAGCGGGGGAGCTGGGGGTGACATGGGGAGGCACTTCTTGCAAGGTGATTGTGGTGATCTGGGGTGCACTGCCTGGGGGGAGTTAGCGGTGGAAGCAGATTCAGTGGTGGCTTTCAGGGGGGAGTTGGATAGATGCTTGGGGGAAGAGGATTTGCAGGGGCTCTGGGGAGAGAGCAGGGGAATGGGACTGGTTGGATGGCTCTTTCGGGGAGCCAGCATGGGCATGGTGGGCCGAATGGCCTCTTCCTGTGCTGTACCTACTATGAATACAACTTGGGTTTAACAACACAAATAATAATCTTCAGTATTGAATCTCCCTCCAAGCCCATAGCCAGGAATTTCCTTGGAGCCGCTCCCGCTCCGCCGCCATAACTACGTCAGAAATGCGGCGGAAATCCCGTTAACGAGGGTAAACGCAGGCAATTCCCGGCCGATGATGACCCCATTTTGTTTTTGATTTGGTTTTCTGGTGCCATGAATAACCGAGATTTAAAGTCTGTAATGTGTTACCAGAAGAAATGTCATTCTCACCTTCACCGCCTGAGCAGTAAACTGGCAGAGCAGATCGCCCTCCCATTATAGAATCCACCTGATTTTTGTCCCATGGAAATGAGAATCGGGCTGGTTCTATAACGGGCGAGCGACCAGCTCCGCTGGTTTGCCGCTCAAGTGGTAAAGGTGAAAATTATCCCAACATTACCACAGACACACCAATATATGGTGTTATGTCAAACCATGACAAGTGAATGAACAATTATTTGAAAAGAGTACAATTCAAGTAAAAAGGTTTAATTAACCCAGTACAGGGTGTATTTCTCATCAATATTCACTCAGTTTATTTTTCAAAAGTGAATCTCTTTACCAAAAAATGGAGTAGTCACCATGCTCAACCTTAGAGTACTGTGGGAATCATGACATTCTGGTACATTTATAAATAACTAAAGTGCAATCAACAAAAGGTTATGCTAAACCTTTACAAACACTGGTTAGTGTTCAATTGTGTTCAATTCTGGGCACCAGGCTTCAGGAAGGATGTTAATGCCTTAGAGAGGGTGCAGCAGAGATTTACTAGAATGGTACCAGGGATGAGGGACTTCATTAATGTGGGGAGATTGGAGAAGCTGGGGTTGTTCTCCATAAGACCATAAGACCATAAGAGATAGGAGCAGGAGTAGGCCATTCGGCCCCTCGAGCCTGCTCTGCCATTCAATGAGATCATGGCTGATCTGATTTTTACCTCAACTCCACTTTCCCGCTTTTTCCCCATATCCTTTGACTCCCTTGCTGATCAAAAATGTGTCTAACTCAGCCTTGAATGTATTCAATGACTCAGCCTCCACAGCTTTTTATAGGAACATAGGAACAGGAGTAGGCCATTCAGCCCCTCGTGCCTGCTCCGTCCTTAGAACAGAGAAGGTTAAGGGGAGATTTGATCGAGGTGTTCAAAATCATGAACGGTTTTGACAGAGTAAATAAGAAACTGTTTCCAGTGGTAGGAGGGTTGGTAACCAGAGGACACAGATTTAAGGTGATTGGCAAAAGAGCCAGAGATGACATGAGGAAACATTTTTTTATGCAGCGAGTTGTTATGATCTGGAACGCATTGCCTGAAAGGGCGGTGGAAACAGATTCAATAATAACTTTCAAAAGGGAATTAGGTAAATACTTGAAGGGGAAAACATTTACAGGGTATGGAGAAAGAGCAGGGGAATGGGACTAATTAGATAGCTCTTTCAAAGAGCACGATGGCCGAAATGCCCTCCTTCTGTGCTGAACCTACTATGATACTATGTAACCAAATACCGTTGGCTCCCTGCGGCCGGATATATAGCAGATTTTTAGTAGCATTTTCGTTCCATTTCTCCACAAGCTGTGGTTTGATTTTAACCTCCATTTTCTTCTTTTGACGGCAGCATCGACCATCCCCCAAACTGGTTGAAGGGACGGCTGGCTAAGTATAAAAATCTGTTTGTGTCTGATTGTTAAGGTCAGCCGTGACTGAGTTCAAATCTGTATCTTCATGACGCAGTGTGCTAATTCTAGAACTATACACTGAAATCAAATCAAAGTTAAAGACAACTTCAAGGAGGACTTTTTTTTAATGTTTATTTTCCTGGCAGATGTGCAGCCATAGCTATTGTCTACTCAGGATATTTAAATTAAGTATGTACTGAAGGCATTTCATTTATAACACTGAGAGAGATAAGCAATTTTAGAATGTCATATTTCTCCTTTGAAAGCTTCTCGTCTTCACTCTTTCAGTAAACAATGTCTGCCTCAAATTATTTTTAGAAACATAGGAATGGACAAGACCGGAAAAGGCCACTGGTCAATTCCAAATTTCCAAAGATATCAGGGCCAAAATTCCTGGATTCCCACTTTTCCACCAGCAGTGTTGTGGCATTGGACTTCCTTGGACTGTGCCCTGACGTTGACACCAGCCCAAATCCCAGGGCGTGCGAGCCATGCTTGTAGATGTGCGACAGAGGTGCCTGCCCCTCGATTGGAGGGAGTCCGAGGACCTTAACAGGCTAAAGATGGTGGAGAAAAGATTTCACTGCCTGGCAGAGTATCGAAGGGGCAGTCGGGAATTAATCCATTCTTTGGGTCTTAACGTCTCTTTGAACATCTATAAGACCCAAGAGCAGAATCCTCAGCAGGGGTGGGATCCACTGTGCCAAAGAGTAATGCGTTGAGTGGGATGGAAATCCCAGCAGAACCTGGGATGCAACCAAGGACATTGGGTGATGACTGGAAGGTTTGGGCACCTGGGTTGGGGTTTCTGGTGCAGCTTAAATAGGGCAGGTCCTGGGGTTTCCACCCCAATTTTTTGCCTCGTCCCCCCACCCCAACCACTCCTCCCAGGCACTCTACCTAAACTACATCCTTCCCCCAGGAATTTAAAGCCTATCATGGTGCAGTCTATCTCCAAAAACTCTCGATACCTTTATTTGGGGGACAAAAAATATCCAACTTCGTCTCGGACTCACTGACACTATCTGGACCCAACATCTCCTTGAGCAGTGTGTCCTGCACGTTCACCAGCCTTAAATCTAAAGTGTCGGTTCACTTGAGCATGAGTCTGTGCCCCCCCCCCGCCATTTACAGAGTTTGCGGGTATGCCAAAAGGAATAACGAGGGTTCAGCTTATCAAAACACTTTTGAATATTGAAACATTTATCAGGCAGGGAAACAGCTGCTGAGTCAGTTTCCATCTGACGACCTTGGTTCGTGTAAAACACTCTCTGGTCTTAGAATCATAGAATCATAGAAAGGTTATAGCATGGAAGGAGGCCATTCGGCCCATCAAGTCCGCGCCGTCCGCGTCTTGTGGGAGCAAAGTGCCGTGGTTCCGCACAGTAAATCCAGTTGTCGTATTAAGGAGTTCATCTTTTACAGGCCATTGAAACTAATAAGACACGACTTTTAAAACATAATCCTACTCACAGTTTTGAATTACACAGCCCAGGGACTGCTATTCTGTTATTATTAATCGCATGCCCATATTTGGCCTACAACCTGATCTGTGACCATGGAAATCACCCGACATCTTTATCTATTTTTTTTAACCGAAAGTGGTGATGCAAGTCAGAAGGCAAATCCAAAACTACACTCGCCTAATTTTACATTCCTTCAAAGGTGAAATGGATTGTCAGATCTTTTGATGAGATCTGAAAATATAGTGAGTTGGAATACATAAGCACTTAGTCACTTTCTATTAGGATAGCACATTTAACACGTTGAACCGAGACCCCGTTTGACCTCTCAGGTGGACCTAAAAGATCCCATGGCACTATTTCGAAGAAGAACAAGGGAGTTCTCCCTGGTGTCCTGGCCAATATTTATCCCTCAACCAACACCACTAAAGCAGATTATCTGGTCATTATCACATTGCTGTTTGTGGTACCTTGCAGAGTGCAAATTGGCTGCCACGTTTCCTACATTACAACAGTGACTACACTTCAAAAAGTACTTCAATGGGTGTAAAGTGCTTCGGGACGTTCTGAGGTCATGAAAAGCGCTATATAAATGCAAGTTCTTTTTTTCTTTCTTTCACATTCCAGTTTGCACAGGCACCAAAGAAATGAGTGGAAGAAACAAGTCCGCTCTGTGCCCTGAATACCTGGTACTACTGCATTTAGAGAAGCGAAGGCATCCACACACTCCATAGTGTTCTGTTTTAACTACGGTCATGTTCCTATAACATCTGAAATCTGTAAAGCCTTCCCTGCAGAGAACAGCGCCTGTAACAAGGAACGCTGTGTTATGCAAAACCTGGAGGGCAGTTCCAGGGACTCGGAGAAAGTTAAAAAAACAACATTAAATCACATCCTGAAAGGAAGAGCAGAGGCTTACGAGTGGTTTGCCAAACATTGGCATCTTAACAAGTGATCGCAGCTCAGTTTGGATTCATCACAAAGAGAACCTTTGTTTCCTCAATCACCTCTAAGAAAGAAATTCAGAGATGATGGACTCTGCGTAGAATGACCTGACGCTTGACAACGCTGGGATAAGAAGAGCTTAAGAGGATTCAGAGCAAATATACTGCATGATAGAGTAGATAGGGAGAAACTGTTTCCACTGGCAGAAGAGTCAGTAACCAAAGGGCACAAATTTAAGATAATTGGCAAAAGTACCAGGGGAGAGATGAGAATATATTTTACACATTGAGTTGTTATGATCTGGAATGCATTACCTAAAAGGGTGGTGGAAGCAGATTCAGTATTTACTTTCAAAGGGGAATTGGATATACATTTGAAACAGATAAATTTGCAGGGCTATGGGGAAAGAGCACGGGAGAGGGACTAATAGGATAGTACTTTCAAAGAGCTGGCAAAGGCACGATGGGCCGAATGGCTTCCTTCTGCTCTGTATGATTCTATGATTCCATGGCTGAGGGATAAATATTGGCCAGGACACTGGAGAGACTGGTGTTCTTGGAATAATGCATGGGATCTTTTACATTCACCTGAGACGGCAAACGGGACATTGATCGAGCTCTCATCCGAAAGCACCTCCGACCATGCATGCAGCACTACCTCAGTACGGCACTGAAATGCCAGCCGGGACTATGGGCTCAAGTCTCTGGATTTAACTCATGTCTGTCTACAGCAGATGTGAAGGCTTGCAATGGAAGATCAAGCTGGATATAACCTAGTTAAAGGCTTCCAACAAGAAGTGGCTGGAATGTTGCTGGGAAGTGAGCATTGGTGAGATCGGCCAGGAACAGGCTTCATTGGAGGGGGGGGCTTCGGAAAGTTGAATAGCCTCCTGATTGGTTTGTCTCGAATATGAGGAACGGCAATTTGAGTGAGGTACCAGAGAGCCACCAGTGTTAGTTAAACAGTACCCTAGCACGAGTCAGTGGGCTTCGGGAGAGGAGGGGAGAAAAAAGTCCTGTATGACGATTTCTATCAACCAAGAATGTTAGCGAAATAAGAATTAACGATGACAACACCCATGAATGTCCTGCCTCCTCACGTGCTGAAATATCAACTCAGACAGTTCCCCTTTTTTTTTCAAACTTGAGATGTGGCAAGGCCGGCATTTATTGCCCATCCTTGGTTGCCCTGAGAAGGTTGGTTGTTCTCCTTAGAACAGAGAAGGTTAAGGGGAGATTTGATAGAGGTGTTCAAAATGATGAACGGTTTTGACAGAGTAAATAAGGAGAAATTGTTTCCAGTGGCAGAAGGGTCGGTAACCAGAGGACACAAATTTAAGGTGATTGGCAAAAGAGCCAGAGGCGACATGAAGAAAAAATTTTTTATGCAGCGAGTTGTTATGATCTGGAATGCGCTGCCTGAAAGGGCGGTGGAAGCAGATTCAACAATAACTTTCAAAAGAGAATTGGATAAATACTTGAAGGGAAAAAAATTACAGGGCTATGGGGAAAGAGCAAGGGAGTGGGACTAATTGGATAGCTCTTTCAAAGAGCCAGCACAGGCACAATGGGCTGAATGGCCTCCTCCTGTGATGTACCTACTATGATATTATGATACTAGCAACACCGTCACCACAGCATTCTCTAAAATAAATGCAGACTGGTCCATTGGTTCTACAAGTACTTTCATTCACGCAAGAACAGGTTGAGCACTTTCACACGAGCGACAGAGCTCCCAGGCCACTCTATTGGTGTTGGCGCATCATTCTATTCAGTCATCCGATCCGCTTCTAAAGACCTGCCTTGTACACTGAGGTGGGCTAATTAACAGCAGTTAAGTTTTTAATGGCTGTTAATGATCACGACCCTGGGCTGTGGAATGACAACTAACATCCAAAGTACAACAGAAATCCTTCCAGTCAAGCTGATTGATGAGTCCACAACCAGTCGGTGATAGAAGAGCTCTTTTTTTATTTTGCTAAAAACCTTAAAAAGCATTACACAGCTAAGGGAGAGCGAGACCAGTTACATGTCATTTTACTGGAATACTGAATGTGGAAAACCTTGAAAAGAAACTCTAGATTAAGGAGCAAAGTTTCCTATTAAAGTTTCAAACTAGATAATAAATATATTCATCCCACATCCCAGCAAACAGAATTAGCATGTTTGGTAGAAGAAAGAAAGACTTGCATTTATATAGCGCTTTTCATGGCCTCAGGACGTCCCAAAGCGCTTTACAACCAATGAAGTACTTTTTGAAGTGTAGTCACTGTTGTAATGTAGGAAATGCGGCAGCCAAATTGCGCACAGCAAAGTCCCAAAAACAGCAATGAAATAATGATCGGATAATCTGTTTTAGTAATGTTGGTTGAGGGATTAATATTGGCCAGGACACCCCTGCTCTCCTTCAAAATAGTGCCCTGGGATCTTTTTTGTCCACCTGAGAAAGCAGATGGGGCCTCGGTTAACGTTTCATCTGAAAGACAGCACCTACGACAGTGTTGCATTCCCTCAGTAATGCACTGGTAGGCTGCGAAAAATATCAAATGATGATAGCCTTTTAGAATCAGCAGAATTAACAGTTTGGACAGTGGTTGAGGCCTTAAACACTTCAAAATCAATTTGAAGGTTGATGCCCTATCAACAGTAGTCTACCTGCCAAATGAACTTATTTCCCTTTCATATTACAATGCTGTGTCCAAAGGTAATGCTGTAACACATGCCTCTGGAGTCACAGAATAGCAGCTCTCAATTCCTCCCTCCCACTGGTGACAAATGCAAACAGCCACCAGAGGTGAAGCTGGGACTGCCATTTTGTCCTGCTGACCTTTCAGCCTGCCTGTCCAGGCCAGTGATGCAGTGTTTAGGTAGTTAGTATGTGCAGCCTTTTCCCTAACACCGTGAAAGATACACGACTAGAAATGTAAAGTCGTGAAGCAATGCTACTCTGAATCTTGCGGAAATTGGAACAATTATTATTCCCTCTGGTTTGTCAGTCGGTTTTTCTTTAATTGGTTAACAAGTCTCAAAATAGCTAATTCTGCAAGTATGACTTCTATTTAATTTAGTAAACTAACTTCTGCTGTGGACCAAATCGAAAGGCAAGTTTCCATAATTAATTGAAGACATGTAAATAAAGCAGCTATTTTTGTGCCAATTAATTAACATCCAGCATTTCAAACACAGGATTCCTCAACCTTAATGCCTAAGTAGCAGTTCAACCACTCACTGTTATCCCTTCACCCAACAATGAGAGCTGCTCCAAATAACTGATGATAAATCTGTTGCTCCCTGATGGTGCCCTGCAAAAAAAAGAAGTCACCTTCAAGGTCAGTAATGGCCTTCGCCAAGTTAGACCCCGCTTTCCCCCAGCCAGGCCGTCAGTTTTCTTTCTTGAAACAAAAACATGTTCAAAATAATCAGCTAAAAGACAAACGCTAAAGGATAATGAAGCAAATGAAAATTCTTTGGGTTCTATAGAATTGTTTCTTACTAAGAAACCTTCTTCAATGTGTTCAGAATCAGATTGATTCTTAAATAAATTCAACGTACATGATGCCATCACAATTATTTGGAAGTACTACCACGCAAAGACATTCTAACATTGTCAGGAACAACGGCTATTGGTATTTGGGGACAATACAGCTCAATGGCTGCCTTTAAAAACCTTGAATTACAGCATGAATAAAACACAATGTGGGATATTGTCTTTGCTTCGTAACATTGAACGAGTGACGTGAAAGCTGAAGCCTTTGATATTCTATAGTTTGTTTGTTTCTTAAATTACACGTGCAGCATTTCTGTATTCCGTCAAGGCCTTTACTCTACTCCCCAGAAGCTCGGTAGAACAGGAAGATTTTCAAGCTGACTTAAGAGAAAGGTCACAAAATTGGTGGTCCAGGTTACTGAGGTCAGGAGAGGGGTCTTTGCATGAGGATAAAAGACAACTTTAAATTGTTATTGCATGATTGGTTTCTGAATACATCGTATAAGTAAACAGGCCAAAATCCTTTCATTCTAAGTTGAGAATGCTTAAGCTGTGGAGAAACAAAACCATTGTGTTGTGATTTATCACAGTCATATCCCTCTCACTGAACAAAGTGGCACTAGATCCTTTTGATTGGTTATTTAGCTCTCTGTGCACTAAGCAATGAATATCCACTAAACCTATCAGAAGATTGTACGGCCTGCTAAAGGCTTCTGATTTAACTCATTTCAGGGAGGTCTCCCAATTGCTTTATTGCACTGCATGAAACCCTAAGGAGGAATGGCTGGTTTATCCCTGGTATAAATTGCTCAAGGGTTGTGCATTTAAGGTCTGAAATGTTCTCTCACTTGGGGGCTCAAAATTCTTCTCAAAGATAAAAAGCCTGTGTTTTTCTCCGTATCACTGACCCAACCAATTGAAATCTTGGTCCCTTTATCAAAAAGGATTTGATATGACGGATAGAGAGAAACTATTTCCTCTGGTGGGGAAGCCCAGAACCTTAAAATTAGAGGCGTTCGGAGGCTTTCTCCTTCATCAGCTGAGTTACCTGACGAAGGAGAAAGCCTCCGAAAGCTTGTGATTTTCAAATAAAACTGTTGGACTATAACCTGGTGTTGTAAGATTCCTTACACTTAAAATTAGAGCTAGGCCGTTCAGGGATGATGTCAGAAAGCACTTCTTCACACAAAGGGGAATGGAAATCTAGAATTCTCTCCCCCATGGGGGAAATTCAGGCTGGGGATCAATTGAAAATTTCAAAATTGAGATTGATAGATTTTTGTTAGGTAAAGGTATTAAGGGATATGGAACCAAGGCAGGTAAATGGAGTTGAGATACAGATCATCCATGATCTAATTGAATGGCGGAGCAGACTCAAGTGGATGAATGGCCTACTCCCATTCCTATGTTCCGATGTAATTGGACTCTCAATAGGAACGCGGGGGATGATTTTTTCCTTGTTAGAAATTATGAAAGATTTATAAGTCACAGTGAATAGTACTCTCCTCACTTTATAAGATGTTTGTCCTTCCATAACGTGGCATGGGCTTGGTTCCCGTAAAAAAGCGACATCTTCCTCTGACTTCAGTCTTCTTTGCATCTCCTCCCCCTTTGCCCTCAAACGGTGGCGGGGCTTTCAATCGCCAGTAGTCCTACTCTCTGGAGCACTTTCTCTACCTCGCCACCTTACTCTCTACCTTTAAAAACCTACTCAACCTACTTATCCATATTTATGAAGTACATGGTTTGAATCTTTGCATTAAAGAGCCTATATCAATATAGTTTGTTGTTGTTTGAAAGGTGTGATTTCTCAGCATGCAATTTTAATTAGCAGGTTGCTTTTCTCGACCTCAGGACATCCCAAAGCGCACTTTTTTTTTAAGTGCAATCACTGTTAAAACATAGGAAATGCGACAGACAATTTGCACACAGCAAGGTCCCACAAAACCAATGTGATAATGACCAGATAATCTGCTTTAGCGATGTTGGTTGAGAGATAAATATTGGGCAGGACACCCGGGAGTACTCCCCTGCTTTTCTTCAAAATAGTGCCATGGGATTATTTACGTCCACCTGAGAGGGCAGACGGGACTTCGGTTTAGTGTCTCATCTGAAAGACTAGCACCTCCAACAGTATAGCTCTCCCTCAGTACTGCACTGGAGTATCTGTGTAGATTTAGTGCTCAAGTCTCTTGGAGTAGGACTTAGAACCTTCAACTTTCTGACATCAGAGGCAAGAGTGCTACCAGCTGAGCCACAGTGATTTTTAATGGCTTCCTGAATCATCAGAACTAGCAAAGATGATCTTGGCTGAACATTTCATCCAACAGACAGCTACTCTGACAGTGCAGCACTCCGTCAGTACTGCACTGAAGAGGCAAACTAAATAACGTGCTCTAACTCCTGGAGCAGAGCTTGAACCTATAGACTTTTGACTCAGAAGCAAGAGTATTACCAACCGAGCCAAGTTGACACATCGTTCATTTAAAGAGGAGTTTCATCCGCTATGTTGCTATTACACCACAAACCTGGCAGCTTGACAAACATGAAGGACTATTCCCAACCCTTACCACAAAAATAAAATCATGTTCATGATACCTCTGATGTTACGTAACAGATAAAAAGGGGGTGATTTTAGGAGGCAATTGTGGATGCATTGGGGGTGGAGGGGCTCTGAAAATCGTGGAAATCCTGTTCGGGATCAGAAGCCAGCTCCAACGCGCCGACTCCAGAGTTTCTCAGGGACCCACCTGTGTGCGCGCGGGTGACCCGAAAATGGAAGTCCCACCGGCAATTAAAGCCGGCGGGATGACAGTTAAAGAGTCAAATGTACCTCATTGAGGTACTTAAGGCACTTTACCTGTGACAGAGTAAGTGATTAGAACGATTTTTAACTTACCTGGGCGGCTTGCTCACCGCCTCTGAATCACGCCTGGCGAAACCAGACGTGAAGGGTCGGATCAGGGAACAAGAAACTAAATAAATTACATCAAAAACCGTGGAAGGAAGTGAAAACACTAAATGGACCTGCCTTTGCACCCTGCTCCGATGTCCGATGTCTCCTGCTCCAATGTCCCCCTCTTCATCCCCCTGATCTTCCCCCGATCTTTCCCTCTCCCCCCCCCGATCTTCCCCTCTCCTCCCTCCCCCATCTTCCAGTCCAGTGCCAGATCTTCAATCAGGCTGGCCTGCCGGGAGCGAAACCCGGAGATGACGTTAATCATCAGAAATCAACATGCGATCGCGTCGGAAACGGTAAGTTTTGTTCATGCGGGTTTGCCACACGCACCTTCACCCCCACCCTGCTGCCACTGTGAAATTGTAAAATTTTACATTGTAAAATTGACTCCTAGTTGTCTCTGCACCACACTAGAAAGCAATCAGAAGATCAGAGGAGCTTGCGTGTAAGTACTTGTCTCCCTGCCAGGCAGATAAACCAACTCGCAATCCTGCAATTCATTCTACTTAAATTACAATCAATTTTTATGTTGCATCTGACTAAAATGTACAAAGTTAATTTGCTGGTTTACAGATTTACAACTTCGTTAAATTGTTGGACTGTGAGACAAATTAAATATGAAACATTAAATGATTACACAGCTACTTCAACTTATGCAAGCAATATAAGTGATTTATATTAATTACTGCTGTGAAACAATAGACATTCCTTTCAGGTCTACCCTAGTGATTTTTAAAGTTTTCTACCCCTGAAATGCAGGAATACTCCCAAGGAACACCTATCTTAACTTTTAAAGGCAGTGTTAGGGCAATCACTGCACAAAACACTTTTGTTATTTATACACAGCAACAGAAATAATGTGCCAGTAAATCACCAAATACAGAAAAAGGCAGGAAATCTGTTGAACTCATAGACCCCTGGGATCGCCTCAAGGCCCTTTAGGATCCAGAGACCCGAGTTAAAGATTTACGGCCTACATTAGTATTTTCGCACCAGGACCAATAAATACAAGTTGACTCTTTTAAAGATAACTTTCTGCCTTTGCACTGCTGGCGCGGGAGTTTGCACTTCACGGTCTCAGTGGGTGAGATGCCCCACTGGAAGTGCAAAATCAGAAATTGAGGGGCGGGAGAAGGCTCATGTGGAGCATAAACACCAGCACAAGCCAGTTGGGCCGAATGGCCTGTTTCTCTGCTGTAAATCCTACGTAAAAATTGCCTCTTTTAAATCCGTTCAGAGAAAATCATTCATGTGTAAAGCCAAAGCAACAGGACAATGGTTAAGAAGCTTGCCTTACACTAACCTCTGTGACCTAATGAAGTCTGACAAACCCACATACCAATAGATGGGTCCCTAATCAGTGAGAACAGGGTAGGAAGTTGACAGATAGAAAGTGGAAACAAAAATAATTAACCCTTAAAACAAATAGCTTTTTTTTACCTCTGTAAACATTTTGTGCATTTGTGACACTTTTTACAGCAAGAAATTTAGTGTCATTACTAATCTCAGGTAATCTAGTACTAATACTAGTGACTAGTTTAATCACCCTTGAGTTTAGAAGATTAAGGGATGGTCTAATTGAGGTGTTTAAGATGATTAAAGGATTTGATAGGGTAGGTAGAGAGAAACTATTTCTTCTGGCGAGGAAGTCCTGAAGAAGGGGGCATAGTCTTACTAAAAACTCTGGAGACATTCAGGGAGCAGTTAGATGTTGTGATGGGAGGGGAGGGGGAATGGGTGCCTGTGGATGAATGAGCTAGGTGGGCTGAATGGCCTCCCTCATCTGTACTTACTTTTATGATATTTGCTACGAATACAAGAAAAAATCCGATATAATTGAGAGACTTAACAAACACTCATGCCTCAGTATTCAAAAACACTAATAAACTGCTTTTTTTAAAAACCTCATACGACTGGCCAGATAATAATGTTAAAGCAGGAGTATCAACCAAAACCACAGTGTCGGTTAGAAACTCCACCCAACCATTTTAACAAATTAACATCTAAGACCATCGGTTCTCCATTAACGAATTCTGCATCCTCAATGTCATTTACGACATTTTTGTGATGATACTCAAACGTCCCAAAGCATCATAATGCTCAATTACTTTTACTTCTCTTTTTATAAGAAAGAGCTTGCATTTATACAGCGCCTTTCACGGCCTCAGGACGTCACAAAAGGCTTTACAACTAATGAAGTACTTCTGAAGCATAGTCACTGTTGTAAGGTCCCACAAACACCAGTCTCTTCTCTTTTCGTGAAATAGAGAAAACTCACACAAAAAATTCGAAGGAATATCATACTACAAAATGAAATGACATTCTGAATCTATTGCCCTTTCTTCTGCCACTCAGCCATTTTGGGTGTGCACTGTACAATTTGGGCTTTGCTAAGTGTATATTAAATGTTGTTACGCAACTAATTAGAAGCATTCCAACTGTCTCTGAATGCATGTAGAAGTCTGTGTTCTTCCCTTTTAGGATAGCAACATCTTTTCTAAGATGGATGCCTCATCCCTGCTGCTGATGCATCTGGCTCCTTGCTAAGTATTTTCGCCGGAATCCATAATTCTCAGTACTGACGGTGGACATTTTGGCAGCAAAGTGACAACATTTGGAAGCAGTCAGATCGCATCCTAACGACTAGTCATTTGTTTTTTTTTTACAGAAGTTGAGAAGGCCGTAAAAGATAAATGAGTGGAAAACGAGAAACCCAATACTGAATTAAAAATCGTATTTTCTTTTACAACACGAGAACGAAGTATTGTCATATATCACCGGGACATTAAAAATAGCATCTTCAGCAACTGACAAAATTAGATTTTTTTTTTGAACACTTGCGATTGTATTCAATGTATATTCTAGCTGAGTGATTTCCAAGCCAGAGAGCTTTAGGAAAAAATACCCTTTTGCCCAACAACTATTTGTAATGAAAAGTATGAAGCCCAGAAGACCATTTCCATTTTAATAGGATTTCAAGACATACTGTAATTCGTTTTACAGAGTGCTATTGGAAGAACAAATGTAGAATTGAACAGAGTGAGAGATGTTATCACTTGGTTTCTGCAGCTTCAATCAATGCATATAGCACTAGAAAACATTAAGTGGTATTGGCATTGGCTAACACTCCATACTCAGGCTCCAAAGGAACACCTTGACAAATAACTACATTGGTATTCACTAATATGTTGGGTTTGATTAAAAGGGATTCAGTCATTCATTTTGCATCCCTTCCCCCTTGTGATTCCTACAGTGTAGTAGGGAATTAAAAACTGTGATTAGACTTGAGAAAAAAACCAGCTCCCGACATATTTGAGCTACTTATTGCTTATTGAGTTTGATGCTGGGGCTTTCTGACGGGCCCTGTCATTACCACCTCAGTACAAATACGTGGAGTAGACTAATTGTTGGGCGGAATTGAATCGTTGAGTCCTTTCTCAAAGCATTTATCTACAATTAATCAAATCATTTGGTTAGGCAGCCTAGTGGTACATGGACACAATAATTTTGGGTTGTCAATGTGCTGAGAAAGTGTAACCTTTATGTGCCCAAAGCCAAGGTTCTGAAAGTATTCTTCATAAAAATAGATGCGCTTGCCCATGAGCCAAGTCATAATTTGTACCGAGCTCTCCTGCAGACAGGCTCGGTATTTGGCATTATTCCATTGTACCGAAACCTGCTTAAAGAAAATCACCGTCACAAAACGCATCATTTTATGACATCGCTCACTTTGGATACTAAACTCGGGTCCTTCCACCTCCTTAGGCTCCTGAACTGTGAACATCCCACAGTACTTTTTACAACACAAAGGCAAAAGCCAGTGTCCTGGTAATATCTCCCTCAGTGTAGTGGTTTACTGTGATCGAATCACAGATCATTTTGGTCATGAGATCCACAGTTACAGCTGCCTGGAAAGCCTGAGGGTGAATTTTATCATTGCATCAAGTATCTCTTCAAGTGACTTTTATCTCTCCCTGACGCCCCCCCACCCCCAGCAGCACAATGTGCCATTTTGTGCTACTGAACAAAGATCAATGAGGCTCCTCATATCTATTGCCTTCGCACTTTTGTTTTGACATAGTGGGATTCCACGTGTATGCCAAGAAAGAAATGCTCACATACCATACCACAACCACAGAACAGGCAAAAAAAAACGCTTCACATATATGCTGTTAATACTCTTCCATGGTGCTTGTGCCAGTTGCAGAACCTGGAAATAATCAAAAGAGTACTGATGATGCCCGGGTACTGCGCTCGGTCCCTGAGCTCCTCCTGCATGCGGAACCACAAAAGGGACAAGTGAGGGAGTGCGGGAGATAAATGTTCGCCAAATTGAAATGTCACAAAATCTGCAACACAGATTTTAGTCTCAGCACAAAGTGATAAAGTTGAGCCCACTGTGATTGCATTACGAAGCCAGCATAGAATCATAAGAATTTTACAGCACAGAAGGAGGCCATTCTGCCCATCATGCCCATGCCGGATCTTTGAAAGAACTATCCAACGAGTCCCATTCCCTCTGCTCTTTCCCCATAGCCCTGCAAATTTTTCCTTTTCAAGTATATATCCAATTCCATTTTGAAAGTTACTATTGAATCTGCTTCCACCACCCTTTCAGGCAGTGCATTCCAGATCATTATAACTTGCTGCGTAAAAAAAATTCTCCTCATCTCTCCTCTGTGGTTCTTTTGCCAATTGCCTTAAATCTGTGTCCCCTGGTTACCGACCCTCCTGCCAGTGGAAACAAGTTTCTCCTTATTTACTCTATCAAAACACTTCATAATTTTGAACACCTCTATTAAATCTTGCCTTAACCTTCTCTGCTCTAAGGAGAACAATCCCAAAATGGTAGATAGCATCATAGAATCATAGAAGTTACAACATGGAAACAGGCCCTTCGGCCCAACATGTCCATGTCGCCCAGTTTATTCCACTAAGCTAGTCCCAATTGCCTGCACTTGGCCCATATCCCTCTATACCCATCTTACCCATGTAACTGTCCAAATGCTTTTTAAAAGACAAAATTGTACCCACCTCTACTACTGCCTCTGGCAGCTCGTTCCAGACACTCACCACTCTTTGAGTGAAAAAATTGCCCCTCTGGACCCTTTTGTATCTCTCCCCTCTCACCTTAAATCTATGCCCCCTCGTTATAGACTCCCCTACCTTTGGGAAAAGATTTTGACTATCTACCTTATCTATGCCCCTCATTATTTTATAGACTTCTATAAGATCACCCCTAAACCTCCTACTCTCCAGGGAAAAAAGTCCCAGTCTGTCTAACCTCTCCCTGTAAGTCAAACCATCAAGTCCCGGTAGCATCCTAGTAAATCTTTTCTGCACTCTTTCTAGTTTAATAATATCCTTTCTATAATAGGGTGACCAGAACTGTACACAGTATTCCAAGTGTGGCCTTACTAATGTCTTGTACAACTTCAACAAGACATCCCAACTCCTGTATTCAATGTTCTGACCAATGAAACCAAGCATGCTGAATGCCTTCTTCACCACCCTATCCACCTGTGACTCCACTTTCAAGGAGCTATGAACCTGTACTCCTAGATCTCTTTGTTCTATAACTCTCCCCAACGCCCTACCATTAACGGAGTAGGTCCTGGCCCGATTCGATCTACCAAAATGCATCACCTCACATTTATCTAAATTAAACTCCATCTGCCATTCATCGGCCCACTGGCCCAATTGATCAAGATCCCATTGGAATCCTAGATAACCTTCTTCACTGTCCACAATGCCACCAATCTTGGTGTCATCTGCAAACTTACTAACCATGCCTCCTAAATTCTCATCCAAATCATTAATATAAATAACAAATAACAGCGGACCCAGCACCGATTTGTGGTTGGGATCAGATCAGCCATGATCTTATTGAATGGCGGAGCAGGCTCGAGGGGCCGATTGGCCTACTCCTGCTCCAATTTCTTATGTTCTTATGTTCTTATGATCCCTGAGGCACACCGCTGGACACAGGCCTCCAGTTTGAAAAACAACCCTCTACAACCACCCTCTGTCTTCTGTCTTCAAGCCAATTTTGTATCCAATTGGCTACCTCACCTTGGATCCCGTGAGATTTAACCTTATGTAACAACCTACCATGTGGTACCTTGTCAAAGGCTTTGCTGAAGTCCATGTAGACCACGTCTACTGCACAGCCCTCATCTATCTTCTTGGTTACCCCTTCAAAAAACTCAATCAAATTCGTGAGACATGATTTTCCTCTCACAAAACCATGCTGACTGTTCCTAATCAGTCCCTGCCTCTCCAAATGCCTTTAGATCCTGTCCCTCAGAATACCCTCTAACAACTTACCCACTACAGATGTCAGGCTCATCGGTCTGTAGTTCCCAGGCTTTTCCCTGTCGCCCTTCTTAAACAAAGGCACAACATTTGCTACCCTCCAATCTTCAGGCACCTCACCTGTAGCTGTTGATGATAGCAGCAGGGATGAAGGTACAGGTGCATTTGCTTTAAAATTTAACCTAATAGAATCTAAACTTGAATCTGGCTCATCATTGATTGTCTTCACTATATTGTATATCAACATTTTCACAAATTAAAGCTACTTGAGCAAAACAAAAGGCTAACACACCACAACTTCCATGTTAAAGTGCATCGCTAACAACTAACAACTCCCAAACCTGCGACCTCCACCACCTAGAAGGACAAGGGCAGCATGCTCATGGGAAAACCATCACCTCCAGGTTCTTCTCCAAGTCACACATGACCCTGACTTGGACATATATCCCCGTTCCTTCATCGTCACGGGGTCAGAATCATGGAATTCTCTACCTAACATTACTGTGGGAGCACCTTGACCACACGGACTGCAGCGGTTCAAGAAGGCGGCTCACCACCACCTTCTCAAGGGCAATAAAGGGTGGACAATAAATGCCAGCTTTAGATGCCCATATCCTGAGAATGAATAAAACAAATAGAAACAACAAAATACAGTAAAACTGACCCACAGTACATTAAGGGCAGGTGCCCGGAACATACATACATACATACAAACATATGAATTAAGAGCAGCAGTAGGCCATTTGACCCCTCGAGCCTGCTCTGCCATTTGATAAGATCATAGCTGATCTGATTGTGACCTCAACTCTACTTTCCTGTCTACCTTTGACTCCTTTGTTAATCAGGAATCTATCTAACTCAGCCTTAAAAATATTCAATGACCCTGCCTCCACCGCTTTCTGGGGAAGGGAGTTCCACAGACTCACAACCCTCTGAGAGAAAACATTTCTCCTCATCTCCGACTTAAAAGGGAGACCCCTTATTTTTAAACTGTGGCCTCTAGTTCTAGTCTCTCCCATAAGGGGAAGTATCCCTTCAGCATCTCCCCCTTCTAGTCCTCTCAGGATCTTATATGTTTCAATAAGATCACCTCTCATTCTTCTAAACTGCAATGTATACAGGCCCAACTTGTCCAACCTTTCCTCATGAGATAACCCCCTCATCCCAGGAATCAGTCGAGTGAACCTTCTCTGAACCTTTCTAAAATAAGGAGACCAAAACTGCACACAGTATTCTAGATGTGGTCTCACCAATGCCCTGTACAACTTTAGCAAAACATCTCTACGTTTATATTCCATTCCCCTTGCAATAAATGACAACATTCCATTTGCCTTCCTAATCACTTGCTGTACCTGCATACTAACTTTCCCTTTACCCTTAAGAAAGATGATTTTGGGCGCCCATGACAGTTCCTCAGGTGGACACAACACAGGGTAGATACAGAGAAACTATTTCCTCTGGTGGGGGAATCCAGAACAAGAGGGGATAATCTTAAAATTAGAGCTAGATCATTCAGGAGTGAAATCAGGAAGCACTTCTTCACACAAAGGATAGTCGAAATCTGGATCTTGCCGCCCCCAAAAGGCTGTGGATGCTGGGACAATTGAAACTTTCAAGATTGAAATTGATAGATTTTTATCAATCAAGGGATATAGAGCAAAGGCGGGTAAATGGATTTGAGGTACAGATCAGCCATGATCTAATTGATTGGCGGAATAGGCTCGAGGGGCTGAACGGTCTACTCCTGTTCCTATGTATTACTGACTCCATGAATGTATTACTAACACCTAGAGAGATTCTAGGTTTGATCCCTGGTCTGTGTGGCATTTGCTCATCTTAGCAGGGTAGCAGTGGGGGAGCTACAATTGGCCTCCTTGTTCCATGGCTGAGGAAGTTATATGTATGAGTGTGGGAGGTGGGGCAAATTAAAAAATCAAAACGATCAACCAATGTAGCCATATCTCAATGTTACAAAGAGACCCCCCCCCCCTCCAACACCTCCCCTCCCCCACCACCCCACCACTGGAAAGTTCACACGAACGCACAGGGCCAACCTCAGCTGTGATTCCCTCCTTAACCAAGCAGCCTGTTTGGACGAGGTGAAAAGGAACTGCTGGCAGATGGCAGAACCATAGAGCAGCAAAAATCAGCTCCTTCAATAGAGGAGGGAGAAAATTGGCAAGAAAAGAGGACAAAAATGTAATTTTGTTTCCTGCCTAGAAGCTGTAGATTCTCATTAACCACATTTCCTAATGACATCTGCGCTCCATTCACATTACCATCTGAATTTCTACTGGCAGGGCTACAAAATCAGAAGTAACGTTCAGCTTGGCAAACACACACACTGCTATAAAATAGAACCGAGCAAATCTTACAGGGGGTATTAATACTTACTACTTTGTGATGTTTGATTGAATAATGCCATCTTTTCAGTTCTATAGAAAATTCTAATTAAATTCCCTCCCTATCTCCGTCACCTCCTCCAGCCCTACAACAGTCCCCACCCACCCCCCAAACTCCTGAACAATCCATTGGTCTGACTCAGGCCCTGTGTCCCATCATTTGCAGCCATGCCTTGCAACTATTCCCATTTGCTGGAATTCCCTCCCTAAACTCCTCTGCCTCTTCAATTCGATCTCCTCCTTTAAGACGCTCCTTATTCCCCCACCACTTCGATGAGCTTTTGGTCACCTCTTCGAATCTTTCCTTCTTTGGCTTGGCGCCATCTTTTCCTCACACTTCCGTGAAGTGACTTGTGACAATTTTCTATGTTAAAGGCAAAATAAAATGT
Organism: Heptranchias perlo; assembly: GCF_035084215.1. Classification (NCBI taxonomy): domain Eukaryota; kingdom Metazoa; phylum Chordata; class Chondrichthyes; order Hexanchiformes; family Hexanchidae; genus Heptranchias; species Heptranchias perlo. The sequence continues at coordinate 15,769,585 of NC_090328.1, forward strand.
GAGGAGTTGTGAGTGAAGATGAACACAGTGGAATCATCAGTGAATCATCCTGGACTCGGTTCGATTGCCTAAGGGGGTTGGAGAGGGACTTCCCAGATTTTTCTTCCCAAATTAGCCTGGGTTTTTTATCTGGCTTTTCACTCTCTCCCAGGAAATCACATGGTTTCGGGTGGGGTAAGGAGTGTAGAGAATGTGATGCACAAGGTTTCACAAATCATGTGGGACAGGCTAGATGGACCAGAGGGTTTTTTCCTGTTGTTCATTGTTCGTATGACTGTATGAGCAGCGCCATTTCTGATCTCATGACAGAGCGAAGATCATTGATGAAGCAGCTGAAGACGCTTTGACTGAAATTCAAGAAACTGTATACTTTTCAGATCATAAATACTTATAATTTAATGGCCAATTAGCAGCCAGTGCTTTTATGGAATTATCTTAGTGATTAAACATCACTATTAATACAGAGCACAAGGACTTAATCCATTTCTTAGGCTTTTGAATATTTGCTTTATTGAACAGGTACAGTGCGATTGATTATGTAGCATGCACAGTTCAGATGGATTCAGCAACGGAGCCCTGATTAGATTGATTGATAACCAAGTATCATAGGTCTTATCAGTAATGCTCCATTTGACTTACCTCTACAGAGACATAAATAACAGGACATATATCCAATAACAATTTATGCGATTGCTAAATACTGAATCACCAATAAAGTTAAACAATTTGCGTAACGTGCTTTTAATTTTTAATGAATATTGTGCTCAGGTTAAGGATGTTATTGCTGAGGAAGAAAATATTTTTTTTCACTTTTTGCATCTATTATCAGGCATCAAGCACTCCCATGTCAGATGCAACATGCAGGATAAATTCCCTCTACACTGCCTCAACAAAATACTGCAGCATTGGCCATTCAATGATTGACACTGCGGCACATATACCCCACCTAAAACCTGGAGAGAAAGACATACAGCTCGTGGACCATGGACAACCTAAACTTACCAATTTATGAGGATCTCCAGAAATTTCCAAAGACACACCTGAAATCTTGCAAGCCTTTTTGGGATTGGTCTCATGCTCTTAAAACGTCCTCGTTCAATCCCGAGGCACACTGGAAAGAGTTCTGGGTCAATGCCAATGTTCTAAACGAACACCCGATTGGCAACCCCATAAGCGAAATTCCAGGCTTCATCCTAGCCTGAAAACAATGGGCCGCGTTGAACCGTTTCAGAATGTGGCATGGCAGGTGCGGTCACTTCTTGCACCGCTGGCGGACATCAGTCGCAAACTATGAATTGTAAATCAGTGCCCACTTCGATTGTCAGCGGCAACACCTCAGACTTACACCGAGTAAGTCTGAGATGTTGCCAGTTGACGAACCACATCTGAAGCTACCCACCGGCTCACCAATTTGAACGTCGCTAATCTCCTCTCTTGCCATACGGAAACAGTAGTAATAGTATCAATCTCTAAAAAACGTGGGGGTAACTTTCAATGTCGGAGGGGGTAGAATACTAGTGATATTGGATCGACTGCCCGTTATATCCCCTTCAATGGAAAGGAAAATTGTCGGGGTGTATAATGGGCGGCCGATCCGAAACCGTCAATTTTCCACCCCCACTGAAGTTGAAAATTACCCCCCCATGTCTTCCTGCACTACTGGAATATTTTCATTTCCCTACTGATACCGCAACATGTGGTGCTAACCCATTCATTTCAAATGAGATAATGACCCCGATATTTACGGGGAGGCGGCGGGGGGAAGTTGTAGCTGCCGGGAAACCCGGAAGTGCGGGGATCATGGAGGTCATGCTGAATTTAACGGCAGGACCTCATTTGAATGTTCTTGTTCTCCAGGCATATTGAGAGGTTGTCTGGCTGTTGGGCAGGAAGCGCTGAGCTGGAAGGCCACAGTCAGGGAGCAGAGAGGGGAGAACCTCCGCAGAAATTACTGGTAATGTTCACACTTTTCAAACCCTGAATGTGTGCTTTAAGTTTTGCTGCCCAATATTTTTCATAACCCTGCTCTAAATAGACTTATCAGTTCGATCATTCATGCTCTTTTTACTATCATGTTTAAGTCGCAACATTTCACACGAGGAAGGGAACATCGTAACTTTGATAATAAGCTGGATTAAGGATTTTGAACAGTGGGGTTTAATCTGGAGCCCATCAACTATTTGAATGAAGAAAGAAAATAATATATTATTAGGGATTTTAAGACGCGATCACCATGAGCAGGTGGGAACATCCCACGCCACCATCGCTGGAAAGTGCTACGATACCTGAAATATTTATTTCAATGTGATAAGAATACAAGGGAATCTCTCCAGCAGAAGTAATGCGCATTAACACCTGGGGGAAAAAATATATATTTATGTGGCCATTGAGCTGTCAAAGTAAGCCCTCGGGTAAATATACCAGGCAACGGAAACAGTTTTGTAGACTAATGAAATCAAAAAAGTAACCTTTATCAATGGAACAGACTAACATTTATGAGGTAAGGTCAAGGAGAATTTTATGAGCAGCGGTGTTCACTGTCAGCAGTAAATCACTATGGCCATTTCTCGAGAGTGGCAGTGCTTTTGCACTGCTGAACCGTGTAACCTCATCAAAATTGAGGACACAAGGTAAGAATGCTGCCCTCTCTTCTAGACGCTGCATTATGCTAGCTAACATCAGGATTTGCTTTCTGGTAAGATTGCTTAGACATACTTGACACTCGTGAGTCCACGATAATGCCTTAGATGCATCAAAGCATCAGGTGATAAAACAATTCATGTGGCAACTGTGGAGATCAGTTGTCTTAAGGGACCGTGTCCTGTGATTTCCCCCAATTTCACAATTTCGTAGAATCATGCAGCACCGAAGGAGGCCATTCGGCCCATCGTATCTGTGCCAGCTCTTTGAAAGAGCAATCCATCAAATTCCACTCCCTGCTCTTTGCCCATAGCCCTGCAAATTATGTTTCATTTATTTACATGAAGTAGTGGATAATGTTTAAATAATATATAATGAAATCAGTGGGAAATCTAACATTCCTCAGATTAAAACTGACAGCCTGAATTTTCCAATCAGGTCTGCTAAATTCATGCTATAATTTTCCCGTATGGAAAATGTAATCATACCAGATGTCTGGTCACTTGTGTCACTTGTAATTTCCTGTGTGTGATGGGAGGTTGGGTTGGGGGAGAGCGTTAGTTGTGGAAGTACCTGCCTCAAACAAACAGGAATTTCATTTAAATATTAATTCGGACCACAAGGCTATCAGCATGTGGTCCGCACGTTACGTCCTCGAGACCCTGCGGGAAAAGGAGATTGTGGATCCTGTCGGTTGGTTTCCCGAGCAGACTGTCAATGTCATTTGGCAGAACGCCTCATCGCCAGAGCTTTCAAACAAGCACCAAGACCTAGATTGGCTGGTGGTGAGAAGGGCCCTTCCTGTCAGATCCTTCATGCACTCCCGGAGTCTCAGTGCCACCGCGTGCTATCCCCGAGGAGGCTGCAATGGAGACGAGACCGTCACCCATCTCCTTCTGGAATGTGCCTTTGCAAAGAAGGTCTAGAGGGAGATGCAGTGGTATCTGTCCAGGTTCGTCCCGAGCAGTTCCGTAATACAGGACTCTGTGCTCTACGGGCTGTTCCCGGGGATACACACCGAGACAGACATCAACTGCTGCTGGAAGACCATCAACTCGGTGAAAGACGCCCGTTGGTCTGCTCGAAACTTGCTGGTCTTCCAGTGCAAGGAGCTGCCCTCGACCGAGTGTTGCAGGCTGGCACATTCCAAGGTCCAGGACTACGTGCTCAGGGACGCATTGAAACTGGATGCGGCCGCCGCAAAGGCTCTGTGGGGAAAGGCAACTGTTTAGAACCTTCCCGCCATTGTATACCGAGGGGCTGCAATCAGGGAAAAACCCCCTTCGGGCAGAATGTAAAATTCAAATTGATGTAATGTACCTGTAATGAATCTGTAATGTACCTGTAATGGATCTGTAACCAATAATCTGTATTGAATGTAATGCAATGAGGTACCCTAGAGTGTCATGAACTGTAATTATGTACAATGTGTTCATTAAACTGTACTTGATGTAACCTGCAAATTGTATAATCTGTATTGTGTATGTTTGGAATGTGATATGACAACTGTATTGTATGTATTGTTGCAAATTTTATGAATAAAGTATAGTTTTTGGAAAAAAAATCTGTTCTTATCAGTTTAATATCTGATATGTCCCCTATCTGGGGACCATATATTAAATTGATTTTTGGAACAGGGAGATGGAACAGGGGCTTGCTCCGTCCACTCCACGCATCGACCCAGTATTGCAGTGTCTCTGGGAACGGTGCACCTCCCTGAGGGGAGATAGTGAAAAGGAAAAACAGGTCTTTCCCAGCGTCTCTGTACGTCTGTATGTATTATTACTGAGAATAAATTTGATATATTGCACTTAAAAAAAAATTAATTTGGAGATGCTATTTCCCAAATGTTCGAGCATGCAGGATATTGGTTCCAAATAAGATTAAAAATGGCTGTCCAAGGTCGCTAACCGTGAGCAATAGTTGATTTAAAGGGCATGTCAAGTACATTAATTCTGCTGATTGTTCCATTTGCTTTGATCCACAAATGAGTTTCCCAATGTCAATGCCTCTAACTGAAGTGTTTTGAAGAAGGAGGAGTAAAGGAGAGATGCTAGGCAGATCAAAGTGCACGAAAGGTGTTCTGTGCCCACCTACTGCTACCCACATTGACAGAGGTGCAGATACTTCACTTTAGCAGACGATTAGTGCGGAGGGAGGCTTGTATTTCCAAAGGAAGCTGGGGCAGCAGACAAAATGGCACCACTAAAGCATATGAATGCCTGATTAACTAGAATGTTGGATGCTCCCTTGGAAACATCCCAGTCACACTGTGCCATGCTCTCAGTGACACTGTGTGAAAGACGCCATGCCATGGTAATCGACAACTAGCATCTTCTAATCGGCCACACCCGCCAAGATGCCACCAATCATATCCATGATGTGGAGATGCCGGTGATGGACTGGGGTGGACAAATGTAAGGAATCTTACAACACCAGGTTATAGTCCAACAGTTTTATTTTAAAATCACTGTGGAGATGCCGGTGATGGACTGGGGTGGACAAATGTATGGAATCTTACAACACCAGGTTATAGTCCAACAATTTTATTTTAAAGTCACTGTGGAATAAAATTGTTGGACTATAACCTGGTGTTGTAAGATTCCTTACATTTGACCAATCATATCGGTAGACACTGTTGAATTTACCCAGTGATGATCACAAGGAACTGTTTTCACATGGTCCAGGTCAGTAGAACGCCAGTTGCACAGCCGCTTTCTGCTGCCAGGACCCCTGCGTTTTACCATGGAGCTTAAGGCTGGCACGGCTGATGACAGTACCAACCTGCTGCAACCTCCAATCTGTTTCAGTCTCCTTGCAGACGTGCTGCATTGCAGACCTGTGGGATGGTGCCATGGAGTGGCAAAAAGGACGGCCCTCACTGAAACCATCTCATGCCGCACCACCTCTACTTCAGGGCTCATCAAACAGGGGTCACTTGCACCATCACGTGCCTGCAGATTCATGCCCGCATTGGATTTCTTTTCACTTAATTTTGCCAGTCACTTCTCAGTCCATTCTCCCTTGGCAAAAGCTGTTAATGGATTAAGATCCTTTCCAAAGACTTACAGAACTTTTGACACCTTGTTCTGTCACTTCCCTTTAATTGTCCCCAAACTGGAAGAAGTAGCAAACTGTCAGGAAGAATGCAGGAGACTACACATGTTCATAAATAGGCCAGGAAAATGCACAGATAGTTGGCAGATGCAGTTTAATACAGACAAATAGAGCTAATAAATTTTGGGAACAAAAATAAAGAAAGGAAATATCCCTCAAATGGTAATTTTCTCAAGGCAGTGGAAAAGCAAAGGGAAAAGCAAAGGGAAAAGCAAAGCAGATTAGATAACTTAAAAATATGTGGACAAGTTAAAAAAAAAACATTAGGAAGGCTGATTTAATTTTCGGGTTTATGCTGAGAGGGATTAAATACAAATACAAGGAAGTCATGATAACTCTGCAGGAAACAATAGCTAGTCCACATCTGGAATACTGTATGCAGTTTTAGGTTCTTCACTGTAGGATGGATATAAGTCCTGGGAACATTGGAACAGGAGCAAGCCATTCAGCCTCTCGAGTGTGTTCTGCCATTCAATTAGCTCATGACTGATCTGTACCTCAACCCCATTTACCCACCTTTGCTGTATATCCCTTGATACTTTTACCTGACAAAAATCTATCGATCTCAGTCTTGAAAATTTCAATTGGCTTAGCATCCATAGCCTTTTAGAGTAGAGAGTTCCAGATTTCTACTACCCACTGTAAAAAGAAGTGCTTCCTGATTTTACTCCTGAATGGCCTGGTCCTAATTTTAAGATTATGTTCTGGATTTCTCCACCAGAAGAAATTATTTCTCTTTATCGAACCTATTGAATTCTTTTATCATGTTAAACACGTTGATTAGATCACCCCTCAATCCTCAATCCTCAAGCGGATAGAAGCCAGGTTTATGCAAACTATCCTCATAATTTAACTCCTTTAGCCCTGGTATCATTCTGGTGAACCTATGCTGTACTCCATCCAAGGCCAATGTATCCTTTTTGAGATGCGATGGCTAGAACTGAACGCAGTACTCCAGGTGGCATCTGACCAAGGCTCTATACAACTGAAGCATAACATCCTCCCCTTTATATTCCAGCCCTCCTGAGATAAAGGCCAACATTCCATTAACCTTTTTGATTGCTTTTTGTACCTGTCTATTAGCTTTTAGTGATTTGTGTGCACGGACACCCAAATCCCCATTTGCATGTCTGGAGGAGATGCGACACATTTACCAGGATGACACAGGGATGAGGGATCTTCATTATGAGGAAAGGAACTAGGACTGTAATCTCTTGAACCAAAGAAGATTGAATAGGGGGATTTGGTACATTTGTCCAAAATGATAAACGGGTGTGATGAAGTGTACATGTACTCCTGTTATTTTAGGGCGCTAGAACCATGGGGAGTGGATGGTGGCAGCCAACTAGGCTCCCAATATGTCATCACAGATGTCCCTGTTTGAACAAGCAAGGGGGTTATATAACCCAATGTTTCCGATCAGGAGCGTGCCTTAAGGAAGGAGAGACAGAGGTCTGTGATATGGTGGTGTGGTGGCTTTGTGAATAACAATAAAAGTGCACAGGAGGGCTGAACTGCCTTTAGCTAACTAGGTTGAATTGGTGTTGAGAACATGAAGGAGTGATACAAATGCGGGCCGTCCTCACACAAGGGGCACTTGATGACATGGGATAGACAAGATAAATGTAGATAGATGATTTCCATATGAGGTAAGTCAAAAACAATAGGCCATGATCTCAAGATAAGCACCAGATTTATAAAAGGAGAAATTAGAAGAAACTTCTTCATGCAAAAAGCCACTGTAATGTGGAATGCTTTATCACAAAGAGTGATCAATACTAAATTAATTACTGCATTCAGAAAAGAAGAGGATAATTAATTAAATAAAGAGTATAAAAGGGTAAAGGAGAAACAGGAAAATGGGATCAGTTCAGAGAGAAAGCAGGAAAATGGGATCAGTTTGGGGAGAAGGAAGGCAAATGGAACTGTTTTGAAACCATGAGAGGGGCCTAAGTAAAGTGCAAGCAAATAAGGCTGAATAGCCTTCCTGTGCCAACATTTCTGTATATAAGATCTTATTCTATGATTGTACCTCAGTAGGTGGCAGCAAATATAGCAAAACAAATTCAAAATTCCTAGTCAGAGAGAGGCAGAATTAAGAGGTAGGAGGAAGAAAGCTTTGTATATGGTGGTTGAATTACATTCATAGGATGAGTAAAACTATAGTGAGAATGGGTAACTTAAGATTCTCATTCATTCAACATTCGCTTCTAACTGGACTGCAACAAAGGGAGGAAACCATGTCTCAATTTTTAGGTCGGCTAGGAGTCTGTTTGAATAGTCACATTAAGGCAGTGAAAACAGGCTACAGCTGCCAACAGATAAGACTTAAGCCAAACCCTTTGCATGTGGGCTCATAGCCAGAGTAAAATGAGCTTTTATCTTGCTAGTTGGCTCCTGAACAGCTAAAGTTAACACAGAGACAGGTTTTACTATTCATTGAGCCATATATTGCTTGGCAATGGGTTGGCCGATTGCTTGTCAACAAATTAAACAAATCCCCAAACTGTTGAGTACGCTTGGTTCTGTCTATATGGAAAGCCAAGACCTTACACCATAATTTACATTTAAATAACTCATTTAATGTCATAAAATGCTGCAAGGCACTTCAGAGATGGAATGGAAAAGAGTTAGAGGAAGTAACCAAATATGTGGTCATGAAAGGTAGGTTTTGAGGAGCCTTTTTGAAAGGGCATAGAGAGGTAGCAAGGCAGAGCGAGCATTCCAGAATGTGGGGCCATGATAGCTTAAAGCACTGTGATAAAAGATGGAGAGGAGGGAGGGAGAGATGCAAAAGAGGCCATTGTTGGAAGAACAGAAGACACATTGGGCTGGTGGAAGTTGCAAAGAGAGGGAATAGTGAGGCCATGGAGGGGCTTGTGGATGAGGACAAGAACTTTGAATTCAATGCATTAGAACAATGGAAGACCAATGGAGGTTGACGAAGACAGCGGTGATAGGTGCATGGAACTTTGTGCGGGTTAGGATGAGGGTGGGGAAAATTCTGGATTTGTTGCAGTATATGCAATGTGGAAATAGGAAACTGACTAAGAAAGATTTTGACTGGAGGTAACAAAGATGTCTGTGAGATGTTGGGGTGAGATTTGCTGAAGGCAGGTAATACTGGTGGAAGTAGGTGGTCTTGATGAAGCTGAGGATGGATGGTTTGAAGCTTGGTTCCTTCTAAAACCGACAAGAAAATAATACTATTTTTCCAAAGAGGAAGTATGCAGTTGTGGGCAAGTCTTATGAGCTACAAATTCCTGATATAAATGAAGCTGAGACATTCATAGAATGCCACAGCACAGAAACAGGCCTTTTGGTTCATCAAATCTTTGATGTTTTTCTCCACATTAGCCACCTAGACTAATCCCACTCTCCTGCTCACTCTCCATACCCTTTAACCCTCCATCAGATGGAGCTTTAGGGAGTCCAACTGTAAAAGGGTAGGTCAGTTGTCAAGGGATGAAGCTCAGTGCCTTTGGGTTTGAGAAAGAAATGACAGAACTTTCCAAGTGAGGGTCTTCAGATCATACAAAATAACAGGTGCAAATGAGTCAGCCGGAACTTGCAAATAACAAGATATCAGCATTTGCTACTTATAATGGGTTTACAGAAAGGCCTTTCCTCATAACCCTGGTGACCATCAGATGTTCTCCCTCAGAGTTCCTTACCAAGGGAAGGTGGTAAGTTAAAGCTGTCACATGGTCCATTGACAAGTTACCCAATAAATCTGAAGAGAATAGAGTTTCCAATTATCCTCCAAACAATTGAATGGTCATTGGTACCAAAAGACAAGCCTTTTCCATTTAACAGGCTGTTTTTTTTCGGTTTGGCTGTTTTCCAGGATGCTGTGAGTGTACATTACATAACGAAAAACATTTAGGGGCCAACTTTCCTGGCGGTGCTGAGTTGAGGCCCTGGACAGGCTCAGCGCACCCAAAGAACACTGTGCCTGTCTAGGCCTCAGAATGCCTCTTGGCCCCACAAAAATAATTCTGCATTTGCCTATTCTGTTTCACCACCTGGTACATCCGGGCGAAGTACATCCAGTGGCTGGAGTCATACCTAGCACAAAGGAAGATGGTAGTGGTTGTTGGAGGCCAATCGTCTCAGCCCCAGGACATTGCTGCAGGAGTTCCTCAGGGCAGTGTCCCAGGCCCAACCATCTTCAGCTGCTTCATCAATGACCTTCCCTCCATCATAAGGTCAGAAATGGGGATGTTCGCTGATGACTGCACAGTGTTCAGTTCCATTCGCAACCCCTCAAATAATGAAGCAGTCCGAGCCCGCATGCAGCAAGACCTGGACAACATCCAGGCTTGGGCTCATAAGTGGCAAGTAACATTCGCGCCAGATAAGTGCCAGGCAATGACCATCTCCAACAAGAGAGAGTCTAACCACCTCCCCTTGACATTCAACGGCATTACCATCGCCGAATCCCCCACCATCAACATCCTGGGGGTCACCATTGACCAGAAACTTAACTGGACCAGCCACATAAATACTGTGGCTACGAGAGCAGGTCAGAAGCTGGGTATTCTGCGGCGAGTGACTCACCTCCTGACTCCCCAAAGCCTTTCCACCATCTACAAGGCACAAGTCAGGAGTGTGATGGAATACTCCCCACTTGCCTGGATGAGTGCAGCTCCAACAACACTCAAGAAGCTCGACACCATCCAAGATAAAGCAGCCCGCTTGATTGGCACCCCATCCACCACCCTGAACATTCACTCCCTTCACCACCGGCGCACCGTGGCTGCAGTGTGCACTATCCACAGGATGCACTGCAGCAACTCGCCAAGGCTTCTCCGACAGCACCTCCCAAACCCGCGACCTCTACCACCTAGAAGGACAAGAGCAGCAGGCACATGGGAACAACACCACCTGCACGTTCCCCTCCAAGTCACACACCATCCCGACTTGGAAATATATCGCCGTTCCTTCATCGTCGCTGGGTCAAAATCCTGGAACTCCCTTCCTAACAGCACTGTGGGAGAACCGTCACCACACGGACTGCAGCGGTTCAAGAAGGCGGCTCACCACCACCTTCTCGAGGGCAATTAGGGATGGGCAATAAATGCTGGCCTCGCCAGCGACGCCCACATCCCGTGAACGAATAAAAAAAAAGCACGGCACATGCTCTGCTCAGTTGTCCACAAAATTGTATCGGTGTCCTGCGTATGCCATGAGACACCGATTTGCATACAATAATGAGGCTCCCGCCTGGGCTACGCAGCAGAAGATCCCTGGAAACATGGTGGCGGGTGGAATTTAAGTGGGGACAGGGCAGGCAAGTGCAGCACCACTATTATAGGACTTTTACCGCCCGGTTTCTGTCAGGCGGGATGAGTTAAAGTTGGCCCTGACATGGCAATGGGGATCACTATCCTATTCATGGCTCTCATTAGACTGTACTCGGCTTTAGCTTCAGGCATAAGCACTAAAAGCCCCAATGAACCTAATTATATCATTGCTCACATGTTACTGATGTCTCAAAAAGTATTAAATTCCAGCTTTATGTAACTATTGAATAAGCATTCCATCTATAGTGGAACCACAATTATTGTCATAATGACAGGAGCTCAATGGATTATTAAATTGGTGATTAATCATGACCCTTGGTAACTCCCACTTATCTTGTGACCCACTCCATCTGACCCAACTGACTTGACCCAGAGTTGCAGCCCATTAGTTAAAAGATGTGCCCTAAACTGTAGTGTGACTTCCACTGTCCTTATTCACGGAATAATGACAATAATGGGGCCCTACTCTACTCACAATTCAGAAAATACATCAACTTGAAGAGAAATTTCACAGATTTCAGCTGTGTGAGAAGCATATCATGCGAGGAAAGCCCCTGGATTAAGCAACAGTCGAGATATTAGCCCCGACTGTCCGCAAAAGTATGGAGATGAGATGTCTGTGAATGCAAAATCCATTCCAGGGATGAGGGACTTTAGTTACGTGGATAGACTGGAGAATCTGGGGTTGTTCTCCTTGGAACAGAGACTGTTGCGAGGAGATTTGATAGAGGCATTCAAAATCATCAAGGGTCTAGACAGAGTAGATAGAGAGAAACTGTTCACATTGGCAGAAGGGTCAAGGACCAGAGGACATAGATTTTAGGTGATTGGCAAAAGAATATGAGGAAAAACTTTTTACGCAGCGAGTGGTTAGGATCTGGAATACACTGCCCAAGGGGGTGATGGAGGCAGATTCAATCATGGCCTTCAAAAGGGAACTGGATAAGTACTTGAAAGGAAAAGATTTGCAGGACTACTGGGAAAGGGCGGGGGAGTGGGACTAGCTGGATTGCTCTTGCATAGAGCCGGTGCAGACTCGATGGGCCGAATGGCCTCCTTCCATGCTGTAACCTTCCTATGATTCTATGATTCTATAATTTGATAGACATCTGGCCTGGAATTGTCTAAGCCCCAGCTTCCATACAGCTAACGTGCTGGGAAAGTTCCCACTGGAGCTTTTCCAGCTATAGCAGATAATCCATCAGGAGGACAGCTGCCTTGACTCTTCCCTATTTCAGCCTCACTATCCAATCATCCAGATAAGGACTTTTCTTCAAGGTTCAGGGGAGCAGTTGTCTGCCACAGGCAATTTGAAAAAGATCCTGGGAGTTGAGACTAGGTTATCTCTCAACTGTTTGATATTCAGCTCTTTACCAATATCTCTGGCACTCCCAAATGTTTATATGGGAGAAATCACCTTTGGATTAACGGCTACTATTCAATTCCTTGGGCAAACTGCTTAGATGACAATAGGCAATGATGTACTCACTTGAGTTTCCTTTTTGAGGACTCTGTTGTTTTCGGAGATATCTTGGTGGTGCCCATTTAAGTGAATATTTCAAAAGTGAATAACCCACTTGAGGGAATGAAATTTCAATGCACAGGCCTTTTTCGGAAAGATTCTTCATGTTTCCAGATCATTGAAGTGATGTGGACAGCCAATTAAAGTGAATTGAATTGTTACCATCTATAGGTGAGCTGTGCCATCAAGATGTGTTATCCACTTTGTAATAACTCTTACCTTAAACCATAGGTGTCCTGTCCGTGCCCCTACTCTTTATACCTGGTTGCTCCTCTAACCAACGGACATCTATAGTCCCTTTTGAAATGATAGAGGCGTGATTCATTACTGTAATAGGGCCTTTAAGGCTATTCAACTGCAATTCATATACAATAAGATGAGGAATACATAGGACACATGTGGAACTCTTTTGATCTAAAAATAACAGAAAAAGCTCACTTGTTGCATTGTAAGCTGATGGCGAATGAAACAGGGTGGGGAAAATGGACAACCCAGTGAGGACTGAAAGGTGACAAGTCTGTTAGTCGATAGTGAGGTACCGAGAAACTCCCATTTTGATTAGGAGTTGGGAGGCCAGTGAATGAGAAGATTTGGAAATCCGAAACTTGGGCTGGAGATAAAAATATGGTTGGTCAGCTGATCTGAACTCCACGCAGATACATCAGCTGACCAGCTGAGATTAAATCACTCTGGCCCTGAATTTACGATATGGGATATTAGCACTTATTGCGTTCAGTTGAAGTTCCTCTTTCTGTTATTTCACTAGATATATTAAGATTTTTTTTTAAAATGGATTAATAGCTTCGTTAAAGTATCAGAGTGCGAAATTTCTGATTAGTATTGAACAGCATAATTTCAGTGGCCATTATTTTTTTTAGCCCTCGTTCCCAAATTTTCTTCTTCCCCCTGTTGTTCTCCCAGTTCTGACTCCATTGTGCCCAAAGGTCTGATTGCAATGGAAGTTTCTGCATGCTTCACAATTAACAGGCAACACTAAGGCAAATTACTGCCATTTACTTCAACCTAAGTTTGGCAGAAATCCCATTTAAAGAAAGAAAAGAAAGACTCGCATTTATATAGCGCGTTCACAACCTCAGGATGTCCCAAAGCGCTTTACAGCCAATGAAGTGCTTTTGAAGTGTAGTCACTGATGTAATGTAGGAAACGTGGCAGCCAATTTGCGCACAGCAAGCTCCCACAAACAGCAATGTGATAATGCCCAGATAATCTGTTTTAGTGATGTTGGTTGAGGGATAAATATTGGCCAGGGCACCAGGGAGAACTCCCTGCTTCTTTGAAATCATGTCATGGGATCCATCTAACGTCTCATCCGAAAGGCGGCATATCTGACAATGCTGCACGCCCTCAGTACTGCACTGGTGTGTCAGCCTAGATTATGTGCTCAAGTCTTTGGACTGGGACTTGAACCCACAACCTTCTGACTCAGGTGATAGTGCTATCACTGAATCACGGCTAAAACATGCGCCTAAACTGGGGCTTCCGCCAAAACTTCTGCCAAAGCAATGGTGGCGAAGTGGGAGAAGACCCGAGAAAATTCGCCCCCACACCATTTTGCTTTTAAATTCTTCATTCCTGCGCCAGTTCCTCTCACACATTTGCGAGCCATTCACTGATTGGATCTCCTAGCTACGGTGATGGCAAGTGATTGAGAGGCCTCCTGGAATGTAGTTTAGCTGGACCTTTTGCTTAAAGTCAAACAATCTGAGCTCCAAATGGTCTGTTAACTTTAAAGGGAGACTCCAAAAATCATGTACTGATGTTGTAGTTTTGAGAATAATACACAGAAAGATCTGCAATATCAGTTAAAGGTGGCATACAATGTCTGTGACATAAGCAGCATATTTGAAATTGAAACCATGCTGCTTTATATACTTGGCTAATAATCCCAAACTCAAGTCATTTTCAGAGTTTTACTCTAATGCCAAAAACCAAACATCTTCAAACCACTTATGGGTATAACAAACCATCGTCTGTGAAGTCAGGCTGCCTGTAAACTGCTCTCAATTAAGAGCATTGTAAACTTACTGCCTGAAGGCTACAAATGTTTTAACTGATAATAGTTAATGGTTTTATAGTCTGCTCAGCATACGTCCGAATGACAGACTTGACTGTTCTGTTTAATCACTCCCTTATTCTCAATTTGCAAAAAAGTCATGAAGTAAATACAGAAAGTTCTGAAAACACACATGGAGCTAGTCAGTGTCTTGTGAGAACAACAACAACTTGCATTTATATAGCGCCTTTAACGTAATGAAACGTCCCAAGGCGCTTCACAGAAGCGTAATCAGACAAAATTGACACCAAGCCACATAAAGAGATAATAGGACAAGCTTGGTCAAAGAAGTAGGTTTTAAGGAGCATCTTAAAGGAGGAGAGAGAGGTAGAGAGGTGGTGAGGTTTAGGGAGGGAATTTCAGAGCTTGGGGCATAGACAGCTGAAGGCACGGCCGCCAATGGTGAGGTGAATGAAATCGGAGATGCACAAGAGGCCAGAATTGGAGGATCGCAGTGTTCTCAGAGGGTTGTAGGGCTGGAGGAGGTTACAGAGATAGGGAGGGACGAGGCCAAAGAGGTATTTGGACACAAGGACGAGAATTTTAAATTTGGAGCATTGTTAAATCGGAACCAATGTAGGTCAGTGAGCACAGGGTGATGGGAGAACATAACTTGGTGAAAGTTCGGATATGGGCAGCAGAATGTTGGATGAGCTCAAGTTTATGAAGGGTGGAAGATGGGAGAGTGGTCAGGAGAGCATTAGTATAGTCGAGTCTGGAGGTAATGAAGACAACCCCTTGAGCCTGTTCTGTCATTCAATTAGTTCATGGTTGATCTGTACCTCAACTCCATTTTGCGTTTGTTCCATATCCCTTGATTTATCTAATAAAAATCTATCAATCTCAATTTTGAAGATTTGAATTGACCCAGCATCCATAGCCTTTTGGGGGAGAGAGTTCCAGATTTCCACTACCCTTTGTGTAAAAATGTGCGTCCTGATTTCGCTCCTAAATAGCCTAGCTCTAATTTTAAGATTTTCGCCCCTTGATTTTACCACCAAAGGAAATAGTTTCTCTCTATCTACCCTAATGATTTAATTATTCATTTTGAATACCTCGATTGTCCTCTTTGACACTTGATTGGAAAGCATCACCTGGCTGGAGCGAGACAGGAATATCAGATGGACAATGCTACGGACGTATGGCCCTCCCGACCTGAACTTTCCATTTTGCGTTCTGCCCAAATTATCCATCCCTAAACCTCTCCACCTCTCTCCCCTTCTTTAAGACGCTCCTTAAAACCTACCTCTTTGAACAAGCTTATGGTAACCTGTCCTAATGTCTCCTCCTTTGGCTCGGTGTCAAATTTTTGTCTGATTACGCTCCTGTGAAACAACTTGGGATGTTTCATTACGTTAAAGGCAATATATAAATGCAAGTTGTTGTTGTTACCCCCAAACGCTGAAGAGGAAAATCTGCTCGTTCACATCTCAGAAACAGCAAACTGAAGTCAATTTTAAAACACATGGGGGCAGATTTTCCTGTTGTTACATTTGGGTGTGAAAGATCAACTGGCTACAGTGCATAGAGAAAAATCAGATGGGCTCTGTTACAGGCATGTCATGCTCCTGCCCGATTTTCCTCTGTGCAATGCACTCAGGCGATCCTTTATGATCCATTACTCTGTCTATTTGAAAATCCTACATAAAAAAATAAGATATAAGAAAAATTATTCACTTTGAGACTTCCATCACAGACCCACCAAAGCCCAATTCACCCAGAGTCCAACTATAATTATTCACCCACTCCAACCTGTGATCCCCTACTTCACAAACACTAAGGTCTTAAAATTACTAAGGGATTGAATTTACACTATAGAATACCAGTCTTCAATCACTTAAGGTGTTTGTTTGAATTTGCTCTCTCCACTACTCTAGAAGAGATGTTAACGCACTTACTTTGAACTGGTTAACATCTCTGTTAAAATAGCCATGATGTGGAGATGCCGGTGATGGACTGGGGTGGACAAATGTAAGGAATCTTACAACACCAGGTTATAGTCCAACAGTTTTATTTGAAAATCACAAGCTTTCGGAGGCTTTCTCCTTCGTCAGGTGACGCTCACCTGACGAAGGAGAAAGCCTCCGAAAGCTTGTGATTTTCAAATAAAACTGTTGGACTATAACCTGGTGTTGTAAGATTCCTTACATCTGTTAAAATAGCGGAGAGGGTAATTCCAGGTGAATCATCAAATGCCTGTATGCTGGACTTCCATGTTTCATTTCAAGGACTAATTTCTCTCAGAAAGAATCAAGCAGATCTATTAACATTGCCATAGTTCCTAGTACTTCTTTTTGAACATTTTCTGCATTTTATCTCAAATAGGTGTATTTGATACTATTATAAAACTTTTTAAAATATGAATGTTATGAGGTAATATTTCTAAGTCCACATGCTTGCAGAACAATGATCTGACAGTCAGGAACATGCTGGATAATGAGAAAAGTCAATTCTCTGATGACAGGTAGCCATTTGGCACATTTGCAACAAAATATTTCAGGCAAAAGTCAATTAACTCCTTCTTTTGAATCTTCATAACCTTGATTGAAGCAGATACCAAGCAACAGTTCCACAATGGGGCTGTGACAATGGCATTTAGTGATATGTACTTTACAATTGTCAAAACTTATCATTTAATCTTCCAGCGTAATGTAGTGAGGTAAACACGCAATGAGGAGCAGTGCATGGCAGCAATAACATTTTATCTCTCTGTTTAAGTACACTTGACAGGCATTAAACACAGTCATTGTTTGTTTTCCGTTAAGCTTTGCTTTTATTGCATAAACTTGTATAAGCCGATCTTGTATGCACCTTGAAACCAAACATCTAACAATGGATGGGTTTCAACTGGCAAAGGTGTAATGGAAGGTAAAGATTTTGTTTACGATTATCTATCGTTCACTGAAAGCATCCAATCAATGTGAAGCTGCTTTCGATGCAGTCGATCAAATATTGGGATTCTTCTCAAGGGCATTTGATTTCAAGTCAAAACAGATTATTTAAACTGTTTGATATTGGTAACTCATCTACCTTCCAAAAAGGTTAGTGGTAGCACTCTCGCCTCTGACTCAGAAGGTTGTGGGTTCAAGTCCCAATCCAGAGACTTGAACACAAAATCAAGGCTAACACTGAGGGAGTGCTGCACTGTCGGAGGTGCCATCTTTCGGATGAGACGTTAAACTGAGGCTACATCTACCCCCTCAGGTGGACGTAAAAGTTCCCTTGGCACTATTTCGAAGAAGAGCAGGGGGGTTCTCCCTGGTGTCCTGGCCAATATTTATCCCTCAACGAACATCACTAAAACAGATTATCTGGTCATTATCACCTTGCATTTTGTGGGACCTTGCTGTGCACAAATTGGCTGCCGTGCTTCCTACATTACAACAGTGACTATACTTCAAAAGTACTTCATGTGAAGTTATCCACTTCGGAAGGAAAAACGGAAAGGCAGAGTATTATTTAAATAGTGATAGATTGGGAAATGTTGATGTACAAAGGGACCTGGATGTCCTTGTACACCAGTCAATGAAAGCAAACATGCAGGTGCAGCAAGCAGTTAGGAAGGCAAACGGTATGTTGGCCTTCATTGCAAGAGGATTTGAGTACAGGACCAAGAATGTCCTACTGCAGTTATATAGGGCCTTGGTGAAACTACACCTGGAGTATTGTGTGCAGTTTTGGTCTCCTTACCTAAGAAAGGATATACTTGCCATAGAGGGAATGCAGCAAAGGTTCACCAGACTGATTCCTGGAATGGCAGGACTGTCGTATGAGGGGAAATTGGGTCGACTCGGCCTGTATTCACTCGAGTTTAGAAGAATGAGACGGGATCTCATTGAAACATATAACATTCTGACAGGGCTAGACAGACTGGATGCAGGGAGGATGTTTCCCTGGCTGGGGGTGCAGAATGAGGGGTCACAGTCTCAGGATACGGGGTAGGACATTTAGGACTGAGATGAGGAGAAACTTCTTCGCTCAGAGGGTGGTGAACCTGTGGAACTCTCTACCACAGGAGGCTGTGGAGACCAAGTCACTGAATATATTTAAGAAGGAGCTAGATAGATTTCTAGACACAAATGGCATCAAGGGATATGGGAAGAGAGCGGGAATATGGTACTGAGATAGAGGATCAGCCATGATCATATTGAATGGTGGAGCAGGCTCGAAGGGCCGAATGGCCTACTCCTGCTCCTATTTTCTATGTTTCAATGTTTCATTGGCTGTAAAGAGCATTGGGGCATCCTGAGATTGCTATATAAATGCAAGTCTTTCTTTCTTTATTGATGGAGTGGATTCAGAGAAAATCAAGTGGCTGCAAGATACAATATTGTGAAGTTCTGAAGTTGGGATCAAAAAATTAAATGTCACCTCACTAGAGTGTGGGTGGGTTAATCCAGGTTTTTAAAATGGGGACAGGCATAGATTAATGTAAATGTAAAAAAGCAACAGGTCACTTAAACTGCAACTGCCAAATTAAAGAACACACTATGAAAAATGTAATCAAGTCTCATGGTCAGTAAAGTGTTTCCCTGTCCCTCCATGGAGGTTTATAATATTAAACCCTCTCAAAGCACTGCACACAATTTATCACTATTGAAGTGCTGCAACTTGTTATGTAAGTAAAATATGGCAGTCAATACATAGGAGTCTACTGCAAGTATATTTGCTATGTGGAATAGACTCCCAGTCAAATATTAATGAGCTTCTTTCAAAAGGATCGGGACTAATATCTAATTAAATGAATGAAACCATCTTGGAGTTGACTGATGCAGATTGCAATGATGAATGGATAAATTGGAGTATGATTTCCTCGGTCAAATACTGGGATACATCTGAAGGGCATTAGACTTTAAGAGTGCAGCTTCTGGCAATTATCGTGATTAAGGAGATTTAGTTAAACTGGGGGAATAGGCCATGGGGATAATTTTCACCATGCTGCTTGGATGGTAAACTGGTGGGACACATCACCTACTCGATATGGACATTGCCTAATAACGGGGGGTGGCGGTGGGATCCGCCTTGCTGGTTCACCGCGCGGTGAAGATGAATATTCCTCACGCCCCCCCTGTGATAGTGCAAATCATATATGGCTCATCAGAAGGCAGAGCTCGATGGGTTTGACAGATTTCTGCCATTCCATTTTAGGAATCTGTGGAAATACTGCAGGGCATGGTGACATCTTGGCCCGAACATTCTGGCGTGAAACTCTTTACCAGGAGTGCAAATTCCTCGAATCTATCCTTATATTTATCTCAGGTGCAGGAGAATTACCTTTTTTCTGTACATTAAATTTCAGTTATATGGCCAGTGGGCAGAAAGAAATTGTTGTTATTCATTTTTATTTTTGGTCAGCCGGGTGTGCATGGAAACGCTTCAACACGTTGAAGAGTTTCCAAATCAACATACTGCGCAATCCCCCACGGGTAGTTTTTAAGGTGCAGTCAGAAGTAAAACTGATTCAATTATTGATACAGTTATACTGCAGCTGCTGGATTTAGATTGGTGGCAAAGGAGCTCAGCTCACTCTGCGCCATCAGCTAGCGACATGAGCACTGTGGGCAGAGCAATCTGCTTTCTCCAAACATTGAAAATATTCCACGCAAAGGTTTAAAAGTGCTCAGCTGAACCAAGCAAGCTGCAGGTTGTAAGCAGCTAGTGCAAAGGTTGCAAATAGGCCTCCTCTAAAATCATAAACCCTCCCACCCTCCTACTTCAAATCGAGTTGGGACCTTCTAGCTGCTGATCTCTGTGCCTAGGACAGGAAATCCTGGTGATCCCAGCATTGGACAGGGACAGTGTCCCTGTCAGGAAAATCTGGCCCATTGTATTATTCCCTTTTGTAGTTTTGATGGGGAACATTCTTACATCGAATTACATGGAATGTACAGTACAGAAACAGGCCATTCGGCCCAACAGGTCCATGCCGGTATTTATACTCCACACGAGCCTTCGCCCTCCCTACTTCATCTAACCCTATCAGCATATCCTTCTGTTCCTTTCTCCCTCATGTGTTTATCTAGCTTCCCCTTAAATGCATCTATGCTAATCGCCTCAACTACTCCTTGTGGTAGCGAGTTCCACATTCTAACCACTCTTTGGGGAAAGAAGTTTCTCCTGAATTCCCTACTGGATTTATTAGTGACTCTCTTATAATTATGGCCCCTTATGTGCTCCTATCATTCTGAAGAAATGATTGCAGCACATAAGCCAAAAGGTTGCTGATCTTTATTTTGTTTTGTCCCAATGATATTGTTACCTCCTGCATGAAAGGAAAGAATCAGTACCTTGTACATCATATAATAATTGTACAATCACATCCGCTATCACCATGAGCAGCAGCTATTTTGCTCCTCCACCTCCCCCAATAACAAGTAGATGAAAGCATCTATTAATACTGCATTCAGACAATGCACGCCATAAACTCCCCAAGAGAAATGACTTGAAACTAAAGCAAAGGGAAAGGCGGAGAAAGAGCTTGATTTTTATTTAATCTTTTAAATATCAATCTTCATTCTTTTACATTCCCCCTTCTTTTATTCTTCCTACCTTCTGCCCACATTAGCAATCACTCTACCATTGGCAATCATTTTCCTTTTCTTCACCTTCCTTATTTTGTTGCTTCCATTATCTGCTGTCTTTCTTCCTCCGTCCATTCATGTTTGCCCTGAAGGTTGCAGACAACAGCTGAAAGTAGCTATAAGGCTCTTTATGTCATGGGATGTAATTTACGGGAGACACAGCTGAACTCTTATCATATAAAACCTCCCAGGCTCAGGAAAGCATACTGTATCGTTGACCCCTGGAAGTGTGGATCTACTACGTATCTGCTGTTGAATTAAGGGAGCCAGTTACAGGAAAGTAAATGTAAGGAGCCGGTCACTGCACTTCTACTTGGGTTATAGAATCACAGAATCATAGAATTATAGAAGGTTACAGCACGGAAGGAGGCCATTTGGTCCATCGAGTCCGCACCAGCTCAATGCATGAGCAATCCAGCTAGCCCCATCCCCCGCCCTATCCCCGTAGCCCTGCACATTTTTTCATTTCAAGTACTTATCCAGTTCCCTTTTGAAGGCCATGATTGAATCTGCCTCCACCACCTCCTCGGGCAGTGCATTCCAGATCCTAACCACTCGCCGTGTAAAAAAGTTTTTCCTCATATCACCTTTGGTTCTTTTGCCAATCACCTGAAATCTATGTCCTCTGGTTCTTGACTCTTCTGCCAATGGGAACAGTTTCTCTCTATCTACTCTGCCTAGACCCTTCATGATTTTGAATACCTCGATCAAATCTCCTCGCAACCTTCTCTGTTCCAAGGAGAAAAATTCCAGCTTCTCCAGTCTATCCACATAACTAAAGTCCCTCATCCCTGGAATCATTCTGGTAAATTTCCTCTGCACCCTCTCTAAGGCCTTCACATCCTTCCTAAAGTGCGGTGCCCAGAACTGGACACAATACTCCAGTTGCGGCCGAACCAGTGTTTTATAAAAGTTCATCATGACCTCCTTGCTTTTGTACTCTATGCCTCTATTTATAAAGCCCAGGACCTCGTATGCTTTTTTAACCGCTTTCTCAACCTGCCCTGCCACCTTCAACGATTTATGCACATACACCCACAGATCCCTCTGTTCCTCCACCCCTTTTAGAATTGTGCCCTCTAATTTACATTGCCTCTCCTCATTTTTCCTACCGAAATGCATCACCTCTCATTTTTCCGCGTTAAGCTTCATTTGTCACGTGTCCGCCCATGCCACCAGAGTGTCTATATCCTCTTGAAGTCTATCACTATCCTCCTCACTGTTTACTACCCTTCCAAGTTTTGTGTCATCTGCAAATTTGGAAATTGTGCCCTGTACTCCCAAATCCAAGTCATTAATGTATATCAAGAAAAGCAGTGGTCCCAGCACTGACCCCTGGGGAACACCACTGCACACCTCCCTCCAGTCCGAAAAACAACCGTTCACCACTACTCTCTGTTTCCTGTCATTTAGCCAATTCTGTATCCATGTTGCTATTGCCCCCTTTATTCCATGGGCCGCAATCTTAATAGCAAGCCTACTATGACTCCCCTTATCAAATCCATATAAACATCAACTGCATTGCCCTCATCGACCCTCTCAGTTACCTCATCAAAAAACTCAATCAAGTTAGTTAAACACAATTTGCCTTTAACAAATCCATGCTGGCTTTCCCTAGTCAATCCACATTCGTCCAAGTGACTGTTAATTCTGTCCCGGACTATCGTTTCCAAAAGTTTCTCCACCACCGAGGTTAAACTGACTGGCCTGTAGTTGCTGGGTTTATCCTTACACCCTTTTTTTGAACAAGGCTGTAACATTTGCAATTCTCCAGTCCTCTGGCACCACTCTCGTATCTAAGGATGTCTGGAAAATTATGGCCAGTACCTCCGCAATTTCCCCCCTTACTTCCCTCATCATCTTAGGGTGCATCCCATCTGGACCAGGTGACTTATCTATTTTAAGTACAGCCAGCCTTTCTAGTGCCTCTTCTTTCTCAATTTTTAGCCCATCCAGTATCTTAACCATATCTTCCTTTACTGAGACTCTGGCAGTATCTTCTTTCTTGGTAAAGACAGATGTAAAGTACTAATTTAGTACCTCAGCCATGCCAACTGCCTCCATTTGCAGATCTCCTTTATGATCCCTAATCATCCCCACCCCTCCTCTTACTACCCATTTACTGTTAACATGTCTGTAGAAGACTTTTGGATTCCCTTTTATGTTGGTCGCCAGTCTATTCTCATACTCTCTCTTTGCCTCTCTTATTTCCTTTTTCACATCCCCTCTGAACTTTCTATATTCAGTCTGGTTCTCACTTGTATTATCAACCTGACATCTGTCACATGCCGCTTTTTTCCGCTTCATCTTACTCTCTATCTCTTTTGTCATCCAGGAAGCTCTGGCTTTAGTTGCCCTACCTTTCTCCCTCGTTTGGAATGTACCTTGTCTGTACCCGAATCATCTCCTCTTTAAAGGCCGCCCACTGTTCAATTACAGCTTTGCCTGTCAATCTTTGATTCCAATTTACCCGGACCAGATCTGTTCTCATCCCACTGAAATTGGCCCTCCTCCAATTGAATATTTTTACTTTAGAGTGGTCAGAGTCCTTTTCCATAGCTATTCTAAACCTTATGATACTATGATCGCTGCTCCCTAAATGCTCCCCCACTGACACTTGCTCCACTTGGCCCATCTCATTTCCAGAACAAAGTCCAGCAATGCGTCCTTCCTTATTGGGCCAGAAACTTACAGGTCGAGACAGTTATCCTGAACACATTTCAAAAATTCCTCCCCCTCTTTGCCCCTTATATTATTGTTATCCCAGTCTATATTAGGATAGTTGAAATCCCCCGTTATCACTACTCAATGGCTTTTGCACCTCTCTGTAGTTACCCTGCAAATTTGCTCCTCTATATCCTTCCCACGGGTTGGTGGCCTATAGAAAACGCCCAGTAGTGTAATGGCACCTCTATTGTTTCTTAACTCTAACCAAATAGATTCTGTCGTTGACCCCTCCAGGACATCCTCTCTCTCCAGCACTGCAATATTCTCCTTAATCAATACTGCCAACCACCCCCTCCATCTTTCCTTCCCTATCTTTCCTGAACATCTTGTATCCAGGAATATTTAGTACCCAATCCTGCCCTTTTTTGAGCTAAGTCTCTAAGTATTCCCATGTGGCTATTTGCGCCTGCAGCTCACTAACCTTGTTTACCACGCTTCGTGCGTTCACACACATGCACCGCAAACCAGTCTTAGACTTTCTTGTACTCTCTCTTGGTCTGACCCCACCTAATACCTTACTATTTTTTACTCTAGGGCTATCGTTCTCTCCTGGTCCTTTGTGCCCCTTGTTTCCCCTTTACAATGCTACATCCTGGTGCCCATCCCCCTGCCAAATTGGTTTAACCCCCCCCCCCCCCCCCCACAGTACTAGCAAACCTCCCCACGAGGACATTGGTCCCAGCTCCGTTGAGGTGCAACCTGTCCGGCCTGTACAGGTCCCACCTCCACCAGAACTGGTCCCAATGCCCCAGGAATCTGAAGCCCTCCCTCCTGCACCATCTCACCAGCCACGCATTCATCTGCTCTGTCCTCCTATTTCTATACTCTCTAGCACATGGCACTGGGAGTAATCCAGAGATTACTACCTTTGAGGTCCTGCTTGTTAATCTCTTTCCTAACTCCTTAAACTCTGCCTGGAGGACCTCATCCCTCTTCCTACCTATGTCGTTGGTACCAATATAGACCACGACCTCTGGCTGTTCACCCTCCCCCTCCAGAATGTTCTGCAGCCGCTCAGTGATATCCTTGACCCTGGCACTAGGGAGGCAACGTACCATCCTGGAATCATGTCTGCGGCCGCAGAATCGCCTGTCTGCTCCCCTAACTATGGAATCCCCTATCATTATCGCTCTTGTGACCTTTCTCCTCCCCGCCCCCCCCCCACGCCATACAGCTGAGCGACCCATCGTGCTATGGTCTTGGCTCTGGCTGCAATCCCCAGGGGAACCCTCTCCCCCACCAATATTCAGAATTGAATACTGGTTAGAGAGTGAGATGCCCTCAAATGCACTACCTGTCTGGTCCTCCTTGTCTGTCTGGCGGTCACCCAGTCCCTCTCTGCCTGCACTCTCTTAAGCTGCGGGGTGACCACCTCCTGAAACGTGCTGTCCACGAAACTCTCAGCCTCGCGGATGCACTGCAGTGAAGCCAGCTGCTGCTCAAGGTCCGAGACCCGGAGCTCGAGCTCCTCCAGCTGACGACATTTCCTGCACCTGTGGTTGTCCAGGACACGGGAAGCGTCCTGGAGTTCCCACATGGCACAGGATGAGCATTCCACGGGTGTGAGCTGCCCTGCCACGCCTTGATTTATTAGATTAACTAAACTTAATTACCAACTCTCCAGGATTGTCCTGGAGTCTCCAGGAATTACAAATTAATCTCCAGAAAACTGTTGTGAGCAACTCTGGGAGAACAATCACAGTGGAATTAAAAACAATTATGTTTTTTTTAATTCTCGTTGAACACTTTTGTTTATTAGTTATAAAAATATCATGGGGAAAAACGGCTGTTTGACTGACAGTCAAGCATCATCCAATCGGGTAATGAGGAGTCTGTTCACTTTCTGATTGGCCGTGGGAAGGCAGTGCGACGCGAGGATGGACATAGCGGGCGACCAATGGTAGGAGTGTGGGGGCGGGAAGGTTGGAGGCAGGAGGTCATGTGATGACACCTCCAGGAATCTGTCCAACCAAAGTTGGCAACCCCTAACTTCCACTGATTCAGCCATTGGGTCTCTCCATTTCACAGGAGAGTTCAGTGTAACCGGTACCCGACTTAAAAGTAAAAGGGAGACTGCAACACCCACAGGTCACTCCCTATACATAGGGGTTGCCAACTCTGGCCGGACGCATTTCTGGAGTTTCATCATACGACCTCCTGCCTCCAATCGCCCCACCCCCACGCTCCCGCCATTGGTCACCCGACACATCCATCGTTGCAAGGCACCGCCTTCCCACGCTAATTAGAAAGAAAACAGGCTCTTAATTACCCGATTGGATGATGCTTCACTGTCAGTCAAACAGCCTTTTTATCCCGTCTCCAATATTTGTATAAACTAATAAATGTTCAAAGAAAATTAAAAATTCACACAATTTTTTTTTATTACCCCTTTGAATTTCTCCTGGTTTGCGCGTAGCAGTGTCCTGGAGATTAATCTTTAATTCCCAGAGCCTCCAGGACAATTCTGGAGGGTTGGCAACCCTACCTAGGCAGGAGGGGACCAGCCAGCCAATATATAAAACTGCCTTAGAATGGAAGGCGCCAGATCAGCATAATTTATGAATTAGCGCTCACAGCGCAGAGCTTTGCGCAACAGAAGCATACATTGGGAATTTGAGGGGAGTCGTCAGTGCCCCTGCATGATTTTCTATCCATAATTATGACCTCCTCGCCCTAATTCCCAATATGACCTGCCTTCGTGGAGCACCCATTCGTGCAATTTGCCCTCATAGTGTTCTTCACTGCTTCCTCTGATCAAAGAGACTCTAAGACTACTCCCAGCTATGGTTACCAACCCTCCAAGATTGTCCTGGAGTCTGCAGGAATTCAAGGTTAATCTCCAAGACACTGCTGCAAGCAATGCAGGAGAAAAATCATAGGGCCATTAAACAAAATTGTTCTTTTTTTCCATTTTCTTGCAAGACTTTCATTTATTAGTTATAAAAATATTGAAGATGGAGGAAAGGTTATTTCACTCACAGTCAAGATTAATCCAGTTGGGTAACAAAGGCCCCGCTATTTACAGGGAGGCGGGGAGGGAGCGGTAGTAGCAGGAGGGATACTCCGGAACTCGGAGGTCCTGCCGAATTTAACGGCAGGTTCTCGTTATCATTTTTTTAATTCCGTTTCCTGCCCGGCAGCCGTCCAGATTGGCAGGCTGGCCGGCTGCAGGGCGGGAAAGCCTGTGGTAGAAGGCCGCATACAGGGACCATTGGGGATGGTCCTCGGAAACCGGGAAAGGTCAGGGGTTGGTGCAGGGGGGGGGGGAGTTGGACCAGTAATCGGGAGAGACGGAGGGGGGAGAGAGAGAGATTGCGGGGCAGTGCACTGTGCAACTGCATTATGGGAGCCTGATTTAAATATTGTAATGAGGTGCCCCACCTCTCGAGACCGTGACACACACACGCCTCTCAACCTGCCCCCCGTATAAATGGTGGCAGGCGTGTACATGGTGGGTTGGGGTCGCGTTACGCAATTTATTATTTTTAACACCATGCCTTTCGTGGGGGAGAGGGGTTAAAATTTCCCCCCCTCCCCCAAAGACTCTTTTCTCTATCCAATTGGCGTGGGAAGGCAATGTGCCAGGAGGATGGACCAATAGCGGGAGTGTGGGGCCGGGGTTGTTTGAGGCGAGAGGTCATGTGATGAAACCTCCAGGAATACACCCAACCAGAGTTGGCAACCCAATCCCGACCCAATTCACAAAGTTTTAATTCTTTTGTTCGCCCTCTCCCGCATTGTTTTTTATTGTTTCCCCCATCAGGATACCTTTCTAAGGAAGGCCTGCTTGATGTTGTGACCATTCACTTCAGGTTTAGTGGGACGTATTCCTCGTTAAGAGTTAGCAGCAGGGCTCACCACAGAGCCACTGTTAATCTGCCCGTAACTGGGCAGATTAGAATATTGAGTTTTGAGCATGCCTGCAAGTACGGAGGCAGCAAAAGAAAAGAGAAGAGAAAAGATCAAAAGCAAACGATGTACGAGACTTTATCATGGTCCGAAAAGTTGACGTGAATCAATTTGACTTCTAGCATGGGAATATGAGTTTTAATCTTCACATTTGAACGATGATGGTTAAAAGCAAATCCAGAAATAAGTCTTCACACAGAGGGTTGTGAGAATGTAAAATGCACAAACATAGAATTGTTTTGAGTTATTTAAAAGGAAGCTAGAGGCTTAATTGGGAAGCAAGGTGTTAAAGTCAATAGGAATAAAGAGAAAAAGAGCTGCCATGGCTAGCAATTTGGCAGAGCACCCTCGATGAGCTGAAGGACCCATCAAGTTTCTAAGAGGAGTGACTGAAGATAAGGAAAGCAGAACTAGGAATAAATAAATGGCACCCACTTATTTCCCGCTGAACTTTCTTCCTTTTTCTCCTCTAGAGTGACTCATCCTGCGGTGTGTTTCAATAGGCACTGGCAACTCACCCAGTTCTTCATGTATGAGCCTACTAGTACTTCAGATCATTTAAAAAATAACTACTGTGCTTCCTTAATGGCTCACTGGAAGTTGCACTGATGTGTCTGACTTTCAGTTTCAATCCTGATTAGCTGATCTCATCTCAGATGCATGGTCCAGTCTCTCAAAAATAATCCAATGCTCTTTAAAGAATTTCTTTTGAAACGCAGTGACTGTCATGTAGGCAAGTGTGACAACCATTTTGTTCACAGCAAGATCTCATCAACTGCAATAAGAGTATTGAGGGACTGCTGCTTGTTAGAGGTGTCATCTTTTAGAGGAGATTAATTTGAGGACGTGTCTGCCTGTTCATGCGAATGTAAAATATTCAATTTCCTATGATTCAAAAAAGAACAAGGGAGTGCTCCCGGTGTCGGTGCCAACATTCATCCCTCAATCAACACTACCAAAACTAAATTACTCGGTCACTTATCTCAATGCTACGTCCAGGGGCTTGCTGTGTGCAATTTGGCTATTATGTTTACCTACATAACAACAGTTACTGCGCTTTAAAAGTATTAGATTGGCTATGAAGCACTTTGGGACATCATGAAGAAATGAAAGGCGTTATATAAATGCAAGTTCTTTTTTTCTTTCCTTAAGCACGCGTGGTTAGCAGACACCAAAAAACATCAGTTTGCAGACACCAAAAAGCCCAAAGTCCTTCACAAAGGAAGAGAGAGAAGTGGCACGGTATGGAAAGGTTCAGGGAGACAAATCCAGACCATTGGGCCTAATCAACTTAAAGTACATCCACTGATGGTGGAGTGGAGAGGGGTGGATGCACAAGAGGTCAGATTTAAAGAAATGAAGAGCTGGAGAGAGGATTTGTAGGGCTGGCGGAAGTTACAGAGATCGGGAGGGGCAAAGTCACAGACAGATTTAAATACAAGGATGAGAATCTTTAATTTGAGGTGTTGGTGGACCGGAAGACAATATTGGTCAGCAAGGACAGGGGTAATGGGGGAAGCAGGACTTTGTGCGGGATAGGATATGAGTAGCAGAGTTTAGGATGAGCTGAAGTTTACAGAGGGTGGAAGTTGGGAGTCTGGCCTGGAGGGCGTTGGAATAGTCGAGTCTGGGGGTGACAAGGGCATGGATGAGGGTTTCAGCGGCAGCTGGGTTGAGTTAGGGATGGGTTCGGGCAATGTTATGGAGGTGGAAAACTTAGCTCTGGATCAAACAGATGGCTGCAAACAGTCTGGTTCAGCTTGCGACAGTGGCCTCGGAGGGGGATAAAGTCGGTGGCTTGGGTATAAAGTTTGTGGCGGGAGAGCAAAGACGGTGACTTCGGTCTTCCCAATGTTTAGCTGGAGGAAATTATGGCTTATCCAAAACTGGATGTTGGACAGGCACTTTGACAGCACAGAGATGGTGGAATAGCATGCCGAAACTCATATTAAGATTCACAAATTAAAAGTTGCCACTTGACAATTGCAACCCGTGGAACTATATTCCAGGAAGGAATCAGAGAGGAGAGGAAAGGAAAGGAAAGGAGTGGAACAAGTTTCACAGATTGCTACTCTTCAGTGACTGTCCGTGTTATGAATGAGTTCTTCAGCTTTCCTAGTTTGTGCTTAATAATTGTGGACAATGCAGCTTGTGATACAGAACTGAAGGGGAACTACTTTTGTCCAATAAGAAGTCAATAATCGAGATCCATATTTCTGATTCACTGCACTGACCTTTATTTAAATCCTTTGAACCAGAGAATTTCAAGCAGAACAACTTCTGGCACTCGCTCCACTCAGCAATGTACAAATTCTGAATGCTTCTGTGAGACTGTGAAGCTTCCAGTTTAACCACAAGTATGCTGAAAATAGCATAATCCTATTATTACTTCTACACAAGTCGTGAGTAATTCCCTCCCTAAACCGCTCCGCCTCTCCCACTCTATCTCCCCCCCACTATCTGATCTCTCCCCCCCACTATCCGATCTCTCCCCCCCACTATCCGATCTCTCCCCCCACTATCCGATCTCTCCCCCCACTATCCGATCTCTCCCCCCACTATCCGATCTCTCCCCCCCACTATCCGATCTCTCCCCCCCACTATCCGATCTCTCCCCCCACTATCCGATCTCTCCCCCCCACTATCCGATCTCCCCCCCCCACTATCTGATCTCCCCCCCCACTATCCGATCTCTCCCCCCCCACTATCCGATCTCTCCCCCCCACTATCCGATCTCTCCCCCCCCACTATCCGATCTCTCCCCCCCCACTATCCGATCTCTCCCCCCCCACTATCCGATCTCTCCCCCCCACTATCCGATCTCCCCCCCCCACTATCCGATCTCCCCCCCCACTATCCGATCTCTCCCCCCCACTATCCGATCTCTCCCCCCCCCACTATCCGATCTCTCCCCCCCCACTATCCGATCTCTCCCCCCCACTATCCGATCTCTCCCCCCCCACTATCCGATCTCTCCCCTCCCCCACTATCTGATCTCTCCCCCCCCACTATCCGATCTCTCCCCTCCCCCACTATCCAATCTCCCCCCCAACTATCCGATCTCTCCCCCCCCACTATCCGATCTCACCCCCCCCACTATCCGATCTCTCCCCCCACTATCCGATCTCTCCCCCCACTATCCGATCTCCCCCCCCACTATCCGATCTCTCCCCTCCCCCACTATCCAATCTCTCCCCTCCCCCACTATCCAATCTCCCCCCCAACTATCCGATCTCTCCCCCCCACTATCCGATCTCTCCCCCCCACTATCCGATCTCTCCCCCCCCACTATCCGATCTCTCCCCCCCACTATCCGATCTCTCCCCCCCCACTATCCGATCTCTCCCCCCCACTATCCGATCTCTCCCCCCCCACTATCCGATCTCTCCCCCCACTATCCGATCTCACCCCCCCCCACTATCCGATCTCTCCCCCCCACTATCCGATCTCTCCCCCCACTATCCGATCTCTCCCCCCCACTATCCGATCTCTCCCCCCCCCACTATCCGATCTCTC
The DNA here is from genome assembly GCF_035084215.1 of Heptranchias perlo. Lineage (NCBI taxonomy): Eukaryota > Metazoa > Chordata > Chondrichthyes > Hexanchiformes > Hexanchidae > Heptranchias > Heptranchias perlo. Next base: position 15,800,977 of record NC_090328.1, read on the forward strand.
CCCCCACTATCCGATCTCTCCCCCCACTATCCGATCTCTCCCCCCCACTATCCGATCTCTCCCCCCACTATCCGATCTCTCCCCCCCACTATCCGATCTCTCCCCCCACTATCCGATCTCTCCCCCCCACTATCCGATCTCTCCCCCCCACTATCCGATCTCTCCCCCCACTATCCGATCTCTCCCCCCCACTATCCGATCTCTCCCCCCACTATCCGATCTCTCCCCCCCCACTATCCGATCTCTCCCCCCCCACTATCCGATCTCTCCCCCCCACTATCCGATCTCTCCCCCCTGTGATCCGATCTCTCCCCCCACTATCCGATCTCTCCCCCCCACTATCCGATCTCTCCCCCCCACTATCCGATCTCTCCCCCCCACTATCCGATCTCTCCCCCCCCACTATCCGATCTCTACCCCCCACTATCCGATCTCTCGATCCGATCTCTCCCCCCTGTGATCCGATCTCTCCCCCCACTATCCGATCTCTCCCCCCCACTATCCGATCTCTCCCCCCCACTATCCGATCTCTCCCCCCCACTATCCGATCTCTCCCCCCCACTATCCGATCTCTCCCCCCCACTATCCGATCTCTCCCCCCCACTATCCGATCTCCCCCCCCACTATCCGATCTCTCCCCCCCACTATCCGATCTCTCCCCCCCCACTATCCGATCTCTCCCCCCCACTATCCGATCTCTCCCCCCCACTATCCGATCTCTCCCCCCCACTATCCGATCTCTCCCCCCCCACTATCCGATCTCTCCCCCCCACTATCCGATCTCTCCCCCCCACTATCCGATCTCTCCCCCCCACTATCCGATCTCTCCCCCCCCACTATCCGATCTCTCCCCCCCCCACTATCCGATCTCTCCCCCCCACTATCCGATCTCTCCCCCCCACTATCCGATCTCTCCCCCTGTGATCCGATCTCTCCCCCCTGTGATCCGATCTCTCCCCCCCCACTATCCGATCTCTCCCCCCCACTATCCGATCTCTCCCCCCCCACTATCCGATCTCTCCCCCCACTATCCGATCTCTCCCCCCACTATCCGATCTCTCCCCCCACTATCCGATCTCCCCCCCCACTATCCGATCTCTCGATCCGATCTCTCCCCCCACTATCCGATCTCTCCCCTCCCCCACTATCCAATCTCTCCCCTCCCCCACTATCCAATCTCCCCCCCAACTATCCGATCTCTCCCCCCCACTATCCGATCTCACCCCCCCCACTATCCGATCTCTCCCCCCCACTATCCGATCTCTCCCCCCCCACTATCCGATCTCTCCCCCCCACTATCCGATCTCTCCCCCCCCACTATCCGATCTCTCCCCCCCCACTATCCGATCTCTGCCCCCTGTGATCCGATCTCTCCCCCCCACTATCCGATCTCTCCCCCCCCACTATCCGATCTCTCCCCCCCACTATCCGATCTCTCCCCCCACATGATCCGATCTTTCCCCCCCCGCGATCCGATCTCTCCCCCCTCTATCCGATCTCTCCCCCCCGCGATCCGATCTCTCCCCCCCACTATCCGATCTCTCCCCCCCCACTATCTGATCTCTCCCCCCCACTATCCGATCTCCCCCCCCCCCACTATCCGATCTCCCCCCCCCCCCACTATCCGATCTCCCCCCCCCCACTATCCGATCTCTCCCCCCCACTATCCGATCTCTCCCCCCCACTATCCGATCTCTCCCCCCCCGCGATCCGATCTCTCCCCCCCACTATCCGATCTCTCCCCCCACTATCCGATCTCTGCCCCCTGTGATCCGATCTCCCCCCCCCACTATCCGATCTCTCCCCCCTCTATCCGATCTCTCCCCCCCCCACTATCCGATCTCTCCCCCCCCACTATCCGATCTCTGCCCCCTGTGATCCGATCTCTCCCCCCCACTATCCGATCTCTCCCCCCCCATGATCCGATCTCTCCCCCCCACTATCCGATCTCTCCCCCCTGTGATCCGATCTCTCCCCCCCCGCGATCCGATCTCTCCCCCCTCTATCCGATCTCTCCCCCCCACTATCCGATCTCTGCCCCCCGCGATCCGATCTCTCCCCCCCACTATCCAATCTCTCCCCCCCACTATCCGATCTCTCCCCCCCACTATCCAATCTCTCCCCCCTGTGATCCGATCTCTCCCCCCCCACTATCCGATCTCTCCCCCCACTATCCAATCTCTCCCCCCCACTATCCGATCTCTCCCCCCCCCGTGATCCGATCTCTCCCCCCCCACTATCCGATCTCTCCCCCCCACTATCCGATCTCTCCCCCCCACTATCCAATCTCTCCCCCCCCCGTGATCCGATCTCTCCCCCCACTATCCGATCTCTCCCCCCACTATCCGATCTCTCCCCCCCACTATCCAATCTCTCCCCCCCCCGTGATCCGATCTCTCCCCCCCACTATCCGATCTCTCCCCCCACTATCCGATCTCTCCCCCCACTATCCGATCTCTCCCCCCCACTATCCGATCTCTCCCCCCCCGTGATCCGATCTCTCCCCCCCCGTGATCCGATCTCTCCCCCCCCCCCGTGATCCGATCTCTCCCACCCGCGATCCGATATCTCCCCCCACTATCCGATCTCTCCCCCCCCACTATCCGATCTCTCCCCCCCCGCGATCCGATCTCTCCCCCCCCGCGATCCGATCTCTCCCCCCACTATCCGATCTCTCCCCCCCGCGATCCGATCTCTCCCCCCCCGCGATCCGATCTCTCCCCCCACTATCCGATCTCTCCCCCCCCCCGTGATCCGATCTCTCCCCCCCGCGATCCGATCTCTCCCCCCACTATCCGATCTCTCCCCCCCACTATCCGATCTCTCCCCCCCCGCGATCCGATCTCTCCCCCCCGCGATCCGATCTCTCCCCCCACTATCCGATCTCTCCCCCCCACTATCCGATCTCTCCCCCCCGCGATACGATCTCTCCCCCCACTATCCGATCTCTCCCCCCACTATCCGATCTCTCCCCCCTGTGATCCGATCTCTCCCCCCGCGATCCGATCTCTCCCCCCTGTGATCCGATCTCTCCCCCCCACTATCCGATCTCTCCCCCCCACTATCCGATCTCTCCCCCTGTGAACCGATCTCTCCCCCCTGTGATCCGATCTCTCCCCCCCACTATCCGATCTCTCCCCCCCACTATCCGATCTCTCCCCCCCACTATCCGATCTCTCCCCCCACTATCCGATCTCTCCCCCCCACGATACGATCTCTCCCCCCACGATACGATCTCTCCCCCCCACGATACGATCTCTCCCCCCTGTGATCCGATCTCTCCCCCCCCACTATCCAATCTCTCCCCCCTGTGATCCGATCTCTCCCCCCCACTATCCAATCTCTCCCCCCCGCGATCCGATCTCTCCCCCTCCGATGTCTCCACTCTGATCTTTGTCCCCCTCGCCCCCAACCCCCACCATCTCTATCCTAACTGCCGATGAGGTCTTTCTCACTTTCTTCCCTCCCACCACTCTCAGATATGCAGCTCCTGTCGAAACCCGGAAGAGGCTTTAATTGGCCTCATTAGAGTCTCTTCCCTTCCAGGTTTCACACCCGCAAATCATCCCCTCTCGGACCCTTCCCGTCGGCATATTAAAATCCTACCCATGATCCTTGTGCACCTTTCTTCCCTTCCATTGGAAGATGGCCTGTTGAATTCTGCTGGAGAATGTATGAGATACTCAGCTACGACCACACAGCTAGGGCTGCACAATCTCCTCTTATCCATCCACTCTATCTCTCTTTGTCCCTGGTGAAGTGGGGCACCAAAATGGAGCACAGGCATGAGTTTTCTTTAGCAGGAAAGAGACAATGAACTTTCATTTTATATAGCTCCTTTCACATCCTCAGAGTGTCCTAACGTGTTCCACAGCTAATGAATTACTTTTGAAGTGTAGTCACTGTTGTTATGTAGGCAAATGCAGCAGCTAATTTGCACACAGCAAGGTCCCACAAATAGCAATGAGACCAGACAATCTGTTTTTGGTGGGGGGCATCATTGGTTAAGGAATAAATGTTGGCCACTACACTGAGAAAATTCCCCTTTCTTCATCAAATAGTGCTGTGGAAACTTTTACCTAGCAGGTGGACGAGGCCTCGGTTTAACACCTCATCCAGATGACACCACTTCTGATTCTGCGCACCCTCAGAACTGCATTGAAGTATCAGCCCAGATCATGTGCTCATAAATATTAATTCAATCATCATTTACTCATTAGTTCAGTCTCCCTCACTCACGGAATATCTAAGGCCTATCACTGGTCCCAGTTGGTTTTCTTCTAGATATTTTTCGCCATTAATGAGAAGGGATGCTTTATTCCCATCCGACAGGAGCTTCTCTGCCGTGAGATTTTACTTTTAGGCAAATAACTTCACACATAAATAAATTAAGTATAACGGAGCTGGGTCAATTATTTATAGATGTAAATCAGCACGATTAATTCACTGCTATGTCATTGAGCCAGCTGGTACACGCACTGTGCAATGTTATTTGGTATTTCTTTTCTACACCATTGTATCTGACATTGTATCACAAACTAAATGGGGTGAATAGAATTGTAAACACATTCAAGATAGAGAGTAAATCTGTGAGTACTACAAATTTGAACTTAAAACAGAAACACATCACAGGTCAGTCGGCATCTGAAAAAGAGTAAAGGCAGATTAACGTTTTCTGTAAGATCCTTTCTCCGACTTTATCGTGCCTCTTACCTGAAAAGTTAACCTGCTGTTTATTTTGTTTGATTCTAATTAAACATCTGTGTTCGTTAAAAAAAAAATACGATTTAAATAAGGCGGAGTTACTGCAGCACAGTGTCAGGCATTGAGGTATTTCTGCGGCCATAATGCTCTAGGGATAGACAGAAAATGAAAGGAAAAAGTCAATTCAGCTCCTGAATCTAAGGCCCGGATTTTAAGTCCCCCGCATAGCAGAAAACGGGTGGGCGGGAGAGTGGCGGCAGTTAAAATGAGGCCAGTCACTTACCCACTCCTTATTAATGCAGATTGCATCCAATTATGCCATCGGGACCGGATCTGCAATTTTAGTCTGAGGCCTGTGCGGGGGGAGCAGTGACGGCTTCCCCATTAGGCCAAGCCTGTCGGGAACCGGCTCGCAGGATAGAAGAGGCCCCAATCAGTTCGCTGATGACTGCACAGTGTTCAGTTCCATTCGCAACCCCTCAGATAATGAAGCAGTCCGAGCCCGCATGCAGCAAGACCTGGACAACATCCAGGCTTGGGCTGATAAGTGGCAAGTAACATTCGCGCCAGATAAGTGCAGGCAATGACCATCTCCAACAAGAGAGGGTCTAACCACCTCCCCTTGACATTCAACGGCATTACCATCGCCGAATCCCCCACCATCAACATCCTGGGGGTCACCATTGACCAGAAACTTAACTGGACCAGCCATATAAATACTGTGGCTACGAGAGCAGGTCAGAGGCTGGGTATTCTGCGGCGAGTGACTCACCTCCTGACTCCCCAAAGCCTTTCCACCATCTACAAGGCACAAGTCAGGAGTGTGATGGAATACTCTCCACTTGCCTGGATGTGTGCAGCTCCAACAACACTCAAGAAGCTCGACACCATCCAAGATAAAGCAGCCCGCTTGATTGGCACCCTATCCACCACCCTAAACATTCACTCCCTTCACCACCGGCGCACCGTGGCTGCAGTGTGCACCATCCACAGGATGCACTGCAGCAACTCGCCAAGGCTTCTTCGACAGCACCTCCCAAACCCGCGACCTCTACCACCTAGAAGGACAAGGGCAGCAGGCGCATGGGAACAACACCACCTGCACGTTCCCCTCCAAGTCACACACCATCCCGACTTGGAAATATATCGCCGTTCCTTCATTGTCGCTGGGTCAAAATCCTGGAACTCCCTTCCTAACAGCACTGTGGGAGAACCGTCACAACACGGACTGCAGCGGTTCAAGAAGGCGGCTCACCACCACCTTCTCAAGGGCAATTAGGGATGGGCAATAAATGCCGGCCTTGCCAGCGACGCCCACATCCCATGAACGAATAAAAAAAATTTAAAAATATATATATAATTTAACGTTTCCTTGTGGGCCGAGCAGGAACGCTCCTCCGGGCCTCACAACGAAACCTTGGGCCTCCAATGCCCCAGGCGCCCCACCACCACCCACCAGGTCCTCTCTAGAGCACCCCCATCACCAACTGACTGCCAGGGACTGCTCCCACGGGTCCCAGGCTGCAGCCTCCTGCCCCCGAATTCCCGCCACCCGCCGGCCGGGCTCGAGGGGGGACTGTGGGAAAATTGATGTAAATGAGGACCGGCCGTTAAGGACGGACTCCCCGGGTATGCCACCCGTTTCGTGTTCCCGCTCACTGTGCCCGCTGCCCCCCACTTTTAAAATCAGGGCCTAAATTTCAAACCCAGATTGGAGTGGGAAATAGTTCATATTTCAATTCAAATATGTGTTCAGACTTCGACCAGCAGATCCTCTCAGTGAGCTATGTCAATAGAGCTCCTGCTTGTGTTAATAAACAGGTACCTCATCACCATAATTATATTTAATACAGGCCTCTCACCACTTTGCACTGCGGATTTTTCCCAAAATGATCCTCATAGAGCTCAGAACAGTGATATTTGCAACCCCTAGCTATTTAGTCAACAGCGTTGTATTCCCTTGAGTTTAGAAGGTTGAGGGGTGATCGAGTTGAGATGTTTAAAATGATAATGGGATTTGATAGAGTACATACAGAGAAGCTTTTTCCTCTGGTGAGTGAATCCAGAACAAGGGGGGGCACAAACTTAAAATTAGAGCTAGGCCGTTCAAGTGTGAAATTAGGAAACACTTTTTTCACACAAAGGGCAGTGGAAATGTGGAACATCCTCCCCTATAAAGGCTGTGGATGCTGAGACAATGACAATTTTCAAGACTGAGATGGACAGATTTTTATTTGGTAAGGGTATCAAGGGATATAGATCAAAGGCAGGTAAACGGAGTTGAGGTACTGACCAGCCATGCTCTAACTGAATGGCAGAACAACCTCGAGGGGCTGAATGGCCTACTCCTGTTCCTATGTTCCAACAGGTTACATATAAGAAAATTCAACTAACAAAATAAACTACTGACTATAGGAGGCCAATTTGGTGTTCATTGCGTCTCTGAACTGGGCATAGAGTGTAAGAGACCACAGACTGAGTTCTGCCGGCTGTATTTTCCATTCCAGTCTCGGGTGGGCAGTGAAAGCTCCATTCCAAACTAGGCAGGAGCTTCATGAATATGCTTAAATGGGGCCAAAGCGACCTATTTTGGGTGTTGCTGCCATTTTGTGTTGTCTCTCTACTAACTCCAGGTCCTATTCATGCCCACAAGCCTTGGGCATTGGATGAAAATAGGTAATCATTTCATATGGGAAAGATTTAAAGTGTACAGCAGATGATACAGGTACTACATAAAATTTTAAAATGTAATTTTTTTGCTGCAGCAAGTGATTTGATAATAATTAGAGGCACTGGTAATAGATCTTGACTTTGACAATGGAAATGACGATGGGAGAGGTGTAAAACGAGCTGTCGACTCGCTATTACCCATTTTACACTATAGCGCAAAGTCAAGATCTACCCCACTGTGTGTGTGTGATGGGGGTTTGCAGGAGGGATCTCGATGGCCCCATTGTTGCGAGTAGCCGAGCCCTTTGCTCTGTGGGGCTCCTTCTGGGTCTACCATTATATTTGGCATATTTGGAGGTGGAGGTGGAGCTGGAGCAAGGAAACAGGGATGTTGTGAGGTACAAGGTGTCAGAGCAGAACGGCTCAAGCCTACCCTTACCTGCAACAGGATATACAACAACAACTTGCATTTATATAGCGTCTTTAATGTAGTAAAACGTCCCAAGGCGCTTCACAGGAGCGATTATCAAATAAAATTTGACACCGAGCCACATAAGGAGATATTAAGACAGGTGACCAAAAGCTTGGTCAAAGAGGTAGGTTTTAAGGAGCGTCTTAAAGGAGGAGACAAGGCTAGAGATGTGGAGAGCTTTACAGAGGGAATTCCAGAGCTTAGGGCCTCGGCAGCTGAAGGCACGGCCGCCAATGGTGGAGCGATTAAAATCGGGGATGCGCAAGAGGCCAGAATTGGAAGAGCCACAGCAAATGTTGCTATACTTAAGTGGAGAGCAATGCATGAGGGGGCTCACCAGGAAGGCAGTGACATTCTTGTGTTGCTTGCTGCAAGATGACCTGTAGCTAATCTCCACTGTCTGTTGCAGTAAAGGTTATTAGAGCCTTGAATTTTTTTTGTCTCCAGCTCCTTCCAGGCTGCCACAGAAGACAATGGTAATCTCAGTCAGTCGACAATCCATACATATGTGCAGCAGCTGCCAGAACAAATAACTTCCTTGCTTACCCCATGAACATCCAGAAACAACAGGAGGGGGCCCTGAGTTTTGCCCAGAATGCAGAAGGCCCCAAAATCCAAGGCTTGCAGCTAGATTGCACCCAAGTTGTCCTGCATGCTGCTGACCATAATACTACCACCTTTGTAAATCACAAGGGATTCCACTCCATTAATATGTAGCTAGTTTGTATCCATCTGCACAGGATCACGGAGGTTATTGCCACATTTCAAATAGTTGCCGCGATGCCCTTATCTTACAGCAATCCTCCGTTTCCTCCGTTGTCTCGCCCTGAACAAAAAGTTCAAGATTGTCTCCTTGGAGACCAAGGCTACCCACTGGACCTCATTCAGAAGTCCCAGACACTCATTGCTCCTCTTCGTGCACCGACAGTGGAATAGCCCTTTAAGTTGAGGCGTGCCTTTAAGATCTGCAGTGGCGTATGAATTCCTGCCTCCCCAATGGGCAAGCCGCCAATCTTAAGCACTACTTGAAGCAGCAGGTCGCCTGCATTGGTCCACTCGGACAGCTACTTAACTTGCCGTTCCCACATCCCACTGGTTCAAAGCCAGCACGCTAAAATCATCCCCAAGGAGTTAAATATAAAGTTGTATCATCATTATATCAAATATTGATGGACAGGCACTTAGAAACATGGTCAATTAGTTCGCATTTTGTTGAGCTAGCTCAATTTGGTAGTTCAAATTCTTTTCTACGCCACAATAGTCACTGCACTTCAAAGAATATTCTATGTAAAGCACACTGAGACTTTTCAAAGTATTACAGTATTATGTAAGTAAAATTATGATGCAGGAGTGAGATTAGAAAACGTTTCTTCCCAAAGGGTGGTAGAAGTTTGGAACTCTCTTCCGCAAACGGCAATTGATACTAGCTCAATTGCTAAATTTAAAACGGAGATAGATAGCTTTTTGGCAACCAAAGGTATTAAGGGATATGGGCCGAAGGAGGGTATATGGAGCTAGATCACAGATCAGCCATGATCCTATCAAATGGCGGAGCAGGCACGAGGGGCTGAATGGCCTACTCCTGTTCCTATGTTCCTAGGTTGTTCAACAAATCAATAGGATGCAGTTATTAGCAGTTAATTACAAGTATCTGGTGTCTAGGCCATAAAAATCTATGTAGGCCCATTTTAGGGACTAAACTTGGCTCGCGCCCAAAGCAAGAGGCTCAAGGATCGGTAGAAATTGTTCCTCGAGCCTCATCTGCATACTCGAGACGGGCTTCTGGCGCTGGCCAGGTCTCCAGAGGGAGCTCACCGGATGGGAAACATCAATTTTGAGCTGCCTGCCTCGCCGACAGTGGCCCTCAGGTAAGTTCCGGGAAGGGCTGGTGGGGGGGGGGGAGGGAGGGGGATTTGATCGGGCTACAGTGGGGAGGTACTCATGCATCTCCTGGCACCGCAGCAAGGTGCTTTTTTTAAAAACAAAATTAAAATACTTACTTCTCATTGACGGCCACTGAAGATCCCTGAGCGCCTGCCCCCCTCATCGGGAACTCATTTCTCCAGGGGTCTTTAACCTGATTTAGGCCCGGGAAGCCTTAAAACGTAGGCCCCATGAATTTAGCAGCGGGACCAACGCCAATGCAACTTAGTCACAAGCCATCCCACTGCTAAATTGATGTGCTTTACACTAATTTTGCACCCGAAGAATGAGCGCAATGCATATCAATTTCCACCCCAAGGTAGAGCTAAACATGTGGCATTACTTTGATGATATTACATTGCAGACTATTTGCCCTGATCTGTGATGCATCATCGAGGGACCTGAGTCTTTCTTAAAATAGGTTTGTTATTAACATGAGTGCCCTTTTATCGACACCAAAAGCCTCTGCCCTCGCTGCAAATCTGTAGAGCTCTCTACATTAACAATCTGGAATGGGCCACTCGTACCTTCCCTCTGAAGTAATCTGTTTCTAGGTGACTGCACATCACCTCCGAGTGGCGACCATTATTTCTGAGCCTTCAGGCAAATTATGTTCAGCAGGAACTTTCCCAGTGCACAACCATTATTCCCATTAGTGACACTGTGGCCATGAAATTCCGCAGGGTTACTCCCGGATTCCCACAGAGTAACATCAGTGGAAGATCGGCAGAACCCCTGGAGAAAATGGCGTAAATGGGTGAAAATGGCAGGTAAGGCCGTTTATTTGGAGCTTGAATCAGTCTCCTGCCAAAATAGCCATGGGAGGCCAGAACAACTCCTATTGAACTTAGGAACAGAGGAACATAGGAACAGGAGTAGGCCATTCAGTCCCTCGTGCCTGCTCCGCCATTTGATAAGATCATGGTTGATCTGTGATCTAACTCCATATACCTGCCTTTGGCCCATTCTCTTAATAACTTTGGTTGCCAAAAAGCTATCTGTCTCACATTTAAATTTAGCAATTGAGCTAGTATCAATTGCCGTTTGCGGAAGAGAGTTCCAAACTTCTACCACCCTTTGTGTGTAGAAATGTTTTCTAATCTCGTTCCTGAAAGGTCTGGCTCTAATTTTTAGACTGTGCCCCCTACTCCTGGAATCCCCAACCAGCGGAAATAGTTTCTCTCTATCCACCCTATCTGTTCCCCTTAATATCTTATAAACTTCAATCAGATCACCTTCTAAACTCCAGAGAATACAACTCCAATTTGTGTAATCTCTCCTCATAACGTAACCCTTGAAGCCCTGGTATCATTCGAGTAAACCTACAATGCACTCCCTCCAAGGCCACTATGTCCTTCCGAAGGTGCGGTGCCCAGAACTGCTCACAGTACTCCAGGTGCGGTCTAACCAGGGTTTTGTATAACTGCAGCATAACTTCTGCCCCCTTGTACTCTAAAGGCCAGCATTCCATTAGCCTTATTGATTATTTTCTGCACCTGTTCATGACACTTCGATGTACCTGAACCCCTAGGTTCCTTTGGATATCCACTGTTTTTAACTTTTTACCATTTAGAAAGTACCCTGTACTATCCTTTTTTGATCCAAAGCGGATGACCTCACATTTGTCTACATTGAATTCCATTTGCCACAGTTTTGCCCATTCACCTAATCTATCAATATCACTTTTTAATTTTATGTTTTCATCTACACTGCTTACAATGCCACCAATCTTTGTGTCATCGGCAAACTTAGATATGAGACTTTCTATGTCTTCATCTAAGTCGTTAATAAATATTGTGAATAATTGAGGCCCCAAGACAGATCCCTGTGGGACTCCACCAGTCACATCCTGCCAATGTGAGTACCTACCCATTATCCCTGCTCTCTGTCGCCTTTCGCTCAGCCAACTTCGTAACCAAGTCCGTACTTTTCCCTCGATTCCATGGGCTTCTATCTTAGCTAACAGTCTCTTATGTGGGACCTTATCAAATGCCTTCTGGAAGTCCATATAAATAACATTCATTGACATTCCCCTGTCCACTACTTTAGTCACCTCTTCAAAAAATTCAATCAGGTTTGTCAGGCACGACCTACCTTTCACAAATCCATGCTGGCTCTCTCTGATTAACTGAAAATTCTCAGTCACCCTTTCCTTAATTATAGACTCCAGCATTTTCCCCACAACAGATGTTAGGCTAACTGATCCATAATTCCCTCGTTTCCCTCTCTCTCCTTTCTTAAAAAGCGGTGTCACATGTGCAATTTTCCAATCCAGAGGGACAGTTCCTGAATCTAGAGAACTTTGAAAGATTATAGTTAGGGCATCTGCAATGTGCTCACCTACTTCCTTTAAAACCCTGGGATGGAAACCATCTGGTCCTGGGGATTTGTCACTCTTTAGTGCTATTATATTCTTCATTAATGTTGCTTTACTTATGTTAATTTTATCGAGTCCCCGATTCAATATTAGTTTCCTTGGGGTTTCTGGCATGCTATCCTCTTTTTCTACTGTAAATGCTGATGCAAAGTAATTGTTCAAGAACTCTGCCATTTCCCCATTGTCAATGACAATATCCCCACTTTCAGTTTTTAAGGGGCCAACACTGCTCCTAACCACCCTCTTTTTCCTAATATAACTATAAAAGTTCTTTGTATTGGTTTTGATATCCCTTGCAAGTTTCTTTTCATACTCTCTTTTTGTAGCTCATCTGTTTTGTGGCCCTTTGTTGATCTTTGTATCTTTCCCATTCGCCAGGATCTGTGCCATTTTTTGCCTTTTTGTATGCCCTTTCCTTATGTCTTATACTGTCCCTTACCTCTTTAGTTGTCCATGGATGTTTTTTTTTGGCAAGTAGAGTTCTTGCCCCTCAGGAGTATAAACCGATTCTGTATCACGTTAAATGTTTCTTTAAACATTTCTCATTGATCACTAGTCGTTTTACCAATTAACAGATTTGCCCAGTTTACTTCTTGGCCTACTTCACTTCTGGCGCCCAGACTAGCATTCAATTACATCAAACAAAAGGGGCTGTTTTATTCCTCCAATTTCAATGACCCCACCCGATTTCATCCTGAAGGTGATAACTCATGCTGCTGAAATACATTACTTTACTCAACCAGCCATTCTTCATATGAGTCTGATCAGTGAGTGTCAGCAGGTCAGTCAACCTGTTTACTCCAACACAGCCCACTCTTTGGGGGTGATTTTAAACCCCAACAACGGGTGGGTTGGGGGCGGGTGGGAGTTGAAAATAGTTGTTTTTTGGGTCGCGACCGCAACCCGGCTTTATTTCCGGGTTTAACGTCGGCGCGGAAAAGTACAGGCTTCCCACTGGGAATGCCAAGTCCAAAAGTTTTGCGGCTGTGACCTGAAAAAACAACAGTTTTCAACTCCCACCCGCCCCCAAGCCACCCGTTCTTGGGGTTTAAAATCACCCCCTTTGTTCCTGAACTCAAACAACGTCCACACTTGCTAAGTTCCACCAGGGATTACTGGATAGAGTCAGTTGTAGTGCTTCCAACACCACTGTGGGTGAGACTGGCTAACTCATCATGGACCAAGGGGTTGAACCAGGGACTTCTCCGATCTTTAAGCAGCCCGTTTATTCACAGTGCTATTGGGAAAGCTGAGCAGGAATATTGTATATATATTCCAGCCTTACAACCCTCCGCGATCTCTGCACTCCTCCAATTCTGGCCTCTTACGCATCCCCGATTTTCATCGCTCCACCATTGGCGGGCATGCCTTCAGCTGCCTCGGCCCTAAACACTGGAATTCCCTCCCTAAACCTCTCCGCCTCTCTAACTCTCTCTCCTCCTTTAAGACGCTCCTTAAAACCTACCTCTTTGACCAAGCTTTTGGTCACCTGTCTTAATATCTCCTTATGTGGCTCGGTATCAAATTTTGTTTGATAATTGCTCCTGTGAAGCGCCTTGGGAAGTTTTACTACGTTAAAGGAACTATAAAAATGCAAGCTGTTGTTGTACTCAAAAATAAGGTTGTAAAAGCCTATTTTCTTCCCATGGAAGTCAATGGAATAGATTTTGATGTTGTGCGACAGTGCAAAACAGATGAAAGCGAATCGGCAGCCCGTTTAACATCTCTCTCGATTATTATTTCCAATGACTTCAAAACCTACCCCAAATGTGTTCATAAAAATCATTAAATAATCTGACATCACTTCCACAATACCAATGCTGTTTCCACAGGATTTCCTAGTTAAACATACTTGACCACCTGATTATTCCTCTTTAATAACAAAGGCTTCTTAAATGTGCTTTCAAAAGCCAAGAACTGAAATGCTAAACTCACCAGAAGTCACGCCTGTAATGTGATTTGCTTCAAGAGATATTTCAGTTTTCTATGGGAGATTGAGATCTCTCTCTCGCACATGCAGTGTTTAATTATGAAGTTGATCCTACATTCTTAGGCCGGGCCGATTTAATTTGTAAGCCACACACGGCTGAGATCTTGATCTAGTTATCATGCCGAAAGATGAAAACATCTTTGAACAAGACACTGTAAATGCCCAATTTGGCAATAATAAATTCTGGTCCTCAAAACCAAGGTTAGAGCTTGGAAATAGGTCCCTACACTCAAAGAGTAGTCAAATTGCTATACTGCCACTCTAGAGGGCAAAAGTATCTTATATATTGTAAAATACTGGAGGATATTGGTGTGCTATAAATAGAAATTGTAGTTCATTCACATTTGATTTATCCCCTCCTGATCATCACTTGACTATCTCAATGGGACCCTGCATCCACTGATGACCAGCAACTACAGTCATTTTTCTCACTAATTGCATGCAGTATGAGAGAGAGAGAGAGAGAGCGAGAGAAAGGGAGAGAGAAAGAAAGCGAGAGAAAGAGAGAGATGTCTCACAACATACAGCTTCAGGGAAGTTGACAAGCTCCATTCCTGCAGCTAGTGACTACATGAGCTGAATAACAATCACCCTCAGCACAACTCATTAAATCTGCTTTTATTCAGGGTTCGAAATGCTGTTCGACTCCCCCGCAGCTTTATTTTTAAAAAACACAAAACACTTTTAGTATTTCATAAATCATAGAACCATTAACACTTTTCAGGAGCTGCCCAACAAAATTTTGGACTTTTAATTAACAAAACAATTATTACGACAAAAAAAATTGATCCTCATCTGTAGATTAGCAATTTTCATCACTGCAGCAGCCCCTAAAAGGACCACCAAAGCAGTGACAGACAAGACAATGACCCGGAATTCACTGCAATGGCGATAATGGCAACGAGTGCCGTAAGTCAGACCGTAGCTTCCCGTTCTTCCAGAGGCGAATTTACTCCACAATTTGCTGGAAAAACAATTAGGATACTCCGCTGCGAGAATAGTGACGAATCGGGAGCAGCAGCAGCACGGCCGATGGCCAAAGTAAAAACTCATTGCAATGTGATACTGCTAGGGCCTGGAAGTGTTTAAAATAGATGTTTGAAGGTTGAACTGATGGACAGAAACGAGCACAAATTCAAATTATGGAGAGCTGATTCGCTCTTCAGGATTGTTTTTGTATCTGTCTGATTAGTTCATTAGATGGAACAGTGATCTCCCCCCTCCTTCACATTGATGTTGTACAAACAACAAAGAAACCAGAAGCTTTACATCTTCAGTTGCTCAAACAGTCTGTAATCCCAGTGCTATTTCTGATTTACTACTTGGATTTTAATAAGGTTTGAATGGGCACATTGTGATCACTGACAACCACATTCACAACACATAGGATTAACGATCTGAGTTACAATTTTCAAAAATCACATTCGGATGCTAGTTTAAAGCTAGGAACTAGCGCCTGTTTCCGCCAGATATATATAATTCTGTGGCTTTGCACTTTACACCAGTGACCCGAGACACTGTCAGAACTGCACCAGTGAGTAATAAAAAAAACAGCACCTAATGAGGGCAACACAATTATTTCTTAATTTAAACAGTAGACTATGATTCCTGTGATTACACCAAACATACTGAGCCCTCCAGCAGATTCTGTAATGGTCTACGTGGCTGTGACGATCACAGTGGCATTAACTCAGCAAACCCGATCTCGCCACTGAGTTTTAATCGGGGCGGAGTTATGTTAATTAGTTGCTGGGTGGAGGTCTCTGTGGAGCAGCACACTTAATGGCATAAGTCACTCACACCATAATGTCCTGGAATTTCTGAACCACGAGGGTGGCATACGCCGCAGATACACCATTACCATGGCGCAAGTTTTCAGCAAGTTCAGGCCCAATTGTCTCAATTGTGTGTCTGTCCCGGTACAGCATATTGGTAACAAAACAAGTTAAATGATAGCAAATTGATCAGATATGTGTCGTCCCTGCACTGGCTTTGTTCCAAGATGTTGGAGCTGAATTCCAACAGCGGGTGTTGGTCAATGAAAAAGCAAACGTAAGTTTTAGCAAAGGTGGATGAGTGAAATTGGGGGGGGGCGCGGGCATTGCAAAATAGGGGGTATTGGATGGGTCGCCTGTTATACACCCCACCGCATATTCAATTCTATTAACTTCAATATAACTGAATGTCAGGTGTGTGGTATAATGGTCGGCAAATGCGATTCTGCCTGTTGCGGTTATCAATGGTAGGATGTAAGGAGAGGGTATGCACAAGAGGCCAGAGTTCAATCAACGGTTCTGAGGGTGGGGTGGTGGTGTTGTAGGGTTGGTGAACATTACAGAATTAGTGAGGGGGCGAGGCCATGAAATGGTTTAAACGTAAGCATGAGAATCTTAAATTAGAGGTATTGTAAATCAACAAGGTTAGGGGTGATTGGTGAGCGGGACTTGAGCATAAAGGCAGCAGAGTTTTTGGATGAACTGAAGCTTATGGAAGGTGGAGGATAGGAGGCTGGTCAGGAATGTATTGGAATAGTGGAGTCTGGAGTTGACGAGCTCAAAACATTGGCAGAGGCCTGGGAGAGGAACACTAACCCAAAGTCTTAATCAGGAGTGGCACATGGCCCACAGACATCCAAAACTGGGACAAAGGAGTAAAAGAAAG
Organism: Heptranchias perlo; assembly: GCF_035084215.1. Classification (NCBI taxonomy): domain Eukaryota; kingdom Metazoa; phylum Chordata; class Chondrichthyes; order Hexanchiformes; family Hexanchidae; genus Heptranchias; species Heptranchias perlo. The sequence continues at coordinate 15,817,774 of NC_090328.1, forward strand.
ACATTTTTACATAAAACATTTAAACTGATCTAAAACTTACCCCAATATTTTCACTCAGGAATTGTTCACTACCAGACAGGCTTCTGAGCACATAATCTAAGGCTAACCCTCCGGTGCAGTAGTGAGGGAAGTGTTAAACCAAAACCCCATCTGCCTGTTTCAGTGGTTCGGATGGACATTTAAGATGGGACTATTCAGAGAAGAGCAGGGAGTTCTACTGTTGTCTTGGCCAATATTCATCACATGCCACCAAAAACAGATTAACTGGTCATGCCACTCATTGCTGTTCGAGAGGTCTTGCTGTGTGCAAATGTGTGCGTGCATAATGTCAGCACATTTCAAAGTAATTCATTGCATGTGAAGTGTTTTGAGGGATTTCTGAGAGACATGATAAGGTGTTATGTAAATGCAAGTTTTTGATTCCTTATTAGTCCATGACTTTTCCACAATCATCACCAACACTGCTCTTTGAAGAGTCAACAGGGAATGGGCTTAGGAACTAACATCATCAGTTTCACAACACGGCCATTCCATCCAGATACCGATTCCCACACGGAAAAGCAAACATCTAGGAGCCAACCTGAGAACTGACTAAGTTCGCTCTCCACTAACAGATGCAAGCAGTGTTGTGATTCAAATGTGCAGCCATCAGTCTGGGTGTTGAATATCAACATGCAGTGTGGCTGAAGTAAAGCACCAAACTCATTTTGAGGGGGTTTGATTTTATGTCCCAGTCTGACGTTCAAATTCATTTTTCCAATGTTACCTGACAACATAATCCACTGTTGAAATAAAGCGGGAGGGGAGAAAAGAATGAGCAGCCAGAACTTCATTCCCTTAGTGGTTAATATTGGCCAACACATCAGCAGTAGTTAGAATAGACCATGTCCTTGACCAACTTGTCCTTGCTGTTGAAAGAGGATACTGTGATGACTAAGAGATATGGGCAAAACAATGAATCTGGTTTAAAGGTAATTTGAATTACTTTTTTTTTACTGTACTGACGCTTAATTTTAAGCCACAAAAATTGAAATAACAAAATGAACAGTAATGGACTTAATCAGGCTTTGATCCTTAGACAGATAGCTACATTTCCAAGGAATAGTATGGGATTTAAGGTATTTTAAAACCTTATAAAAAACAAATTGTACACCTTAAAAAAATACTGTGGCATTTTTTGCCCAATCGTTCATGGATCACTGTTGGATACACAATGTTTCAAATCAGAAATGATTGAAATCATTATTATCCATTATATTACTGTAGAATTTCAGCTTGTATGAAAGCTGCATTTACTTCATCTTATTATAATCATATTTGGCCTTATAATGCTGACAACAAATAATACAACAGGCTCAATATTGATAAGTTAACATTAACAGAAGGCATTTCTCAAAAGAGGAGAACAGGTTACCAGAAAGTATGGTGCAGGCAGGGCATTGGGCTCATTTAAGAAACAGCTAGATACCGTAATGGAAAGATAGTAGGGTGGGAATTCTGCAAGGCTGAGATCAAAGGGGTTGAAGGGCCTTCTTTATCCAAACTTATGTTTGTGACGTTATGAAGTATTGCTTATAACTTTGACCTATGCGATCTTAGCGCTGTAAGGGGGGCAGAAGCCAGATGGGCAAGTCTCAAACAAAGAGTGGTGGGAGAGGTAGGAGGGTAACAACTGGTTACTGGACTTTGGGAAGAAAAGGAAGGTTAAAGATAGGGCAGTAGTAGTAGTAGGAATGGAGGAGTCAAAGTTGGGTTTCCACAGTGTTACTCCTCAAATCTCAATCCACTGCTGCTACACTGGATCAATTTAAATATGTTTTAAATTAAGATAAGCAATGTTCATAACTGTCTACCAATTCAAGCTACATTGAAGCCAGATAATCACCGTAAGACATGAATAAAGGCCTTTTTATCATTATTTATTTTTTTATATATGTAGGTGGAAGCCATTAGAAATGTAAGGAAAATGAGAAATGTGCACGAAATTAGCACCAGTGGCATATCTCTGGAGAAATGAGGATGGCTTCCCACTCCGAGAATTACACAGAATCTACAGCACAGTAACAGGTCATTCGGCCGAACTGGTCTATGCCCACTCTAATTATCTCTTCCCACCCTGCCCCCAGCATCGTCTGCCCTTAAATCCATCAATGCTATCTGCTTCAACCACTCCATGTGGTAGTGAGTTCCACATTCTCACTACTCTGTGTAAAGAAATTCCTCCTAAATTCTTTATTTGATCTGTTAGTGGCTATCTTATATTTATAGCCCCATGTTCTGGACTAACCAACAAGTTGAAGCAGCTTCTCCACATCCACGCTATCGAACCCCTTAATTATTTTAAAAACCCTCTATCAGGTCTCTTCTTAGTCTTCTCTTTTCCAGAGAAAAGAACCCCAGCCTGCTCAGTCTTTCCTGATGGTTGCATCCTCTCAATTCTAGTAATATTCTTGTAAATCTCAGTGATGTGTCAACTCTACTGCTCTTTAGATATTGTAAATAAGGCTTCATGGTATGAGTTGTCATCAATATTCCCAGCATTTTTGCCTCAGCTTCAGGGCTGATCTAAAACAATACATCAATGTTACCTTAGCAACCGTTATTGCCTATTGGAGTGTCAGAAAATGATGTTGGTCCTCAAAAACAAAATGCAAATCCAAGGGTTTCTCAAAGTAATATACAGTTTTCAGATCAAAAAGTCAGTCAATCCCACTTAAAATTGCATTCCAACAAAATCGGTATTTTTATTTCAAGAACTTATTAAAATAATGAGCTCCAAAGCCTTACAAAGCCACTAAAGATCTGTCAGAATCACTCAAGAACTCATTGCTTGAGAATACAAATAAAACAGAAGCCCTCTTTCTCTGTGAGGAGAATCTCACCAGGCAACCTATTATCCAACACACTGGTACAGCCAAAGGATCCTGATGGCAATGGCAACAATTTACATTTATATAGACATCTTAAGCGTAGTGAAAAATCCCAAGGTGTTTCACAAGAAAGGGAGAAGATTGGACACTATGAAGAGATGGAGAGAGGCCAAGGTCAAAGAGTTTTGAAGAGGCTTTTGAAGGTGTGGGGAGAGATGACATAAGCTGAGTGGTTTAGGGAATTAATTCTAGATTGCAGGATATTGATGGGTGATGATTCTGACTGAAGCGAGAGAGTACTTACTGTAGCAAACTGTGAAGATTTTGTTTGGTCAGCTGGCTGTTTGATAAACTGTGTTTAAGCATCTCTAAGCTGTTACTGAAAAATCCGCACAGGTAGAATTTTTGCTTGCCTAATGTGGAGTACGTAGTATCTCACCATAAGGACACACTCCATTTTATTAAAGTCTAGAGAGCTTAGGTGCAGGCTGACAGAGGTAAGATTAGGAACCCCCCAAATATGTACAGGGATACTGCTGGACTTTAACTAGTTAAAACCATGCAGCTTGTCAACACAGAGCACTGGTAAGCTTCCTGCTTGCACCCAAAGTTTACAAATCTCTCTTCTGCAGATCTCTGTTTTTTTTAATGGAACAACAGATCCATTACACATGGGATATTAAGCATGTCAAAGAATACAACATATAATCACAGAAGAACAGAAAATACTGAATATGCACAGGGGGTCCTACCAGTTAATCGAACCGTACACAATGAAAGGCCCCTTCCTTCTTCATGTTTTGTTCAGTCCTGTTTAGGGACTTGCTTATCTTTCAGTTTCCAGTTCTGATGAAGGTTTGAAAACCTGAAAAATTTAACCTGCCTTTTCCTTTCACAGATGATGATCGATCTGCTGCATATTTCCAGCATTTTCTGCTTTTCTTTCAGGTTTCCAGTATTTATAGTTTCGTTCTTTTTATATATACCGGAGAAGCACTGTCATAATCCAATACCTGGCCAGCAGCCACCATGGCAGAAGCCCCAGGGAAATGGCAGAGACCCCAGTTGCAAGTTGGTCTCCACCGTTTCAGGGAGTTTTCTCAGTGCCTTGTAAGAGTGGAACCTCTGTCCTCTCCTTACAAGCCAAGTGATGCCAAGAGGAAGGAGCCAAGGGCATGATCTCACTAAGCTGGTGTTCCTGTGCCTGGGCCTGGAAGGGAGCCGATAGGATCATGGCCCTGGAGGGTAAGCTGGATCCATGCAATGGAGAGGCCATCCTGCTGACTCCGCAAACTTTGGTGGGAAGGCACAGTCAGGTGTGCACACGGGATCATAACCCAAGGAATGTCTAGCCCAATATCTTTATCTGACTCTGCGTACAGATGTATTTTGTGGCAAGTGATCCTGTTGCCTAGTTTGTAATGTTGTCTCAGCCCATTTCATGTCATTTCTGAAGATCATGGGGGTGATATTCATGTTCAGCAGCGGCGGGTAGCGGATTGGCCGCCTGATATACACCACGCCCAATTTTCCTTTCCACTAACGTCAATGGCGAGGTATGTAATGGACGGCCCATCTGTTATCGCCAGTTTTCCACCCCTGCTGAAAATTAAAATGACCCTCCGATCAGTTAGTTGTGGGGCATCAGCTCATTGCCTAATCCATCACATTACAAATGCTGGTCATCTCCTAGCATCTTCACATAAATAAGGGCAATGTGACAAGTGAAAAAACCCTCTTTAAAGATGGGAGTCTCACCATCACAAACTCTCCTATTAGTCAAGCAGTTCAAGGCAATGATTGCATTTCAGCTTTTAAAAAAATACAACCATTTTCAATTAAACAGGGAGTGTGGAAGATGCATCTAGGAAGAGTCACTGTGTGAGATGTTGGCCACTGCCATTGACCCAGCTTGCTTCAGTGAGCCAAGGTGGTTGCCTCTTAACTGCCCTCTGAAGTGGCCTAGCAAGCCACTCAGTCGTATCAAACGGTTCAAGAAATCGGCCCACCGCCTTCTCAGGGCAACCAGAGATGAGCAATAAATGCCGGCCTTGCCAGCCACGCCCACATCCTGAGAATAAATTCATTTCACTTTGTGCCTGTTAATTCACCTCCTTCACACTGTCACGCTGCTCTTGGTATTGCCAAATGAAAATGGGTTTCCATGCTAACTTGCTGAATGCAGTTTCCTTTTGGAAAGCTGTGAACAGCTTAGTGCTCTTCAATCTGATGTTCCCTGAGACCCACCTGAGTCACGTTCCTAAAGTAACTCCATACACAAGGAGTGCACTGGCCACTGAATGACATGCAGGAGCCAGCCCTGAATCTCATGTGATAAATAAGATAGCCACCACTTCTGCTGCCTGCTCCCCATTCGCACAATAATTTTTGTACAATTTATAAAAGGAAGACTCACATGTACGAAGCGACTAATCACATGTCTAGAGAAGTTGGGATTGTTCTCCTTAGAGCAGAGAAGGTTAAGGGGAGATTTACTAGAGTTGTTCAAAATTATGGCTGTTTTTGATAGAGTAAATAAGGAGAAACCGTTTCCACTGGCAGGAGGGTCGGTAACCAGCGGACACAGATTTAAGGTAATTGGCAAACGAACCAGAGGGGAGATGAGGAGAATTTTTTTACACAGCGAGTTGTAATGGTCTGGAATGCACTGCCTGAAAGAAGCAGATTCAATAGTAACTTTCAAAAGGTAATTGGATAAATATTTGAAAAAGAAAAATTTGCAGGGCTCTGGGCAAAGAACAGGGGAGTGGGACTAATCGGACAGCTCTTTCAAAGAGCCGGCACAGGCACGACAGGTCGAATGGCCTCCTTCTGTGCTGTACGATTCTACGATTCTATCTCTGGGAAATATTTCAAAGCAGTTCACACAAATTTTGAAGCGCAGTCAATGGGAACGGTAATCTAGTGGTAATGGACTAGCAACTCAGGGGCAGAGAGTTCAAATCCCACCATGTTGTGAAATTATGAATTCAATTACTTTGGTGATTTGTGGGCTGGCATTGAAAAAAAGAAACCATGAAAGCTGGTGAATTGTTGTAAAAAGCCAATCATTTCACTAATGTCCTTCGGGGACGAGAGCATGTCACCCCTCCTTGGTCTGGCCTACATGCGCCTCCGGTTCCACACTATGTAGTTTACTCTTAACGCCCTCAGGGCAACCAGGGATGGGCAATAAATACTGCCTTGCCAATGTCACTCGCACCCCAAGAACACATTTAAAAAGTCACTGTTGCTGTTGTTACGTAGGGAAATATGGCAATTAATTTGCACAAAGCAAGATCCCGCAAACAGCTTAATCTCTTTTGGTGGTCTTGGTTGAGGGATGAATGTAGGTTCGGACACCAAGAGAAATCCCTGCTCCTCTTTGGAAAAAGTGCCCCAGGGTCTTTAATGTCCACCTGATTGGACAGAACCTCAGCTTAACATCTCATCTGAAAGATGTTAGCTTTGAAACTGTCACCATCCCTTCCAGTGCTGCACTGAAGTGTCATTTTAAATTATGCGTAAATCTGACGACCAGATTAAAACTAAACAAGACATCGAGCTCAACATCTCCTCAAACCAGCCCTGTCATGAACGTCGCCTCTAAATTAAAATTTACATTTGAAAAGAATTTTTTTTTTAAAAGCGAACTACAAAAGGATGTTAGTTACCAACTCTAATTTTAAGAAACAATACTGATGCTGAAACTAAGCCCTAAAGGTAGTTAGCTACCTCCAGTAAATTAATCTGGTTTAAATGCTCTGTGACGTTCTGCATGAGGAACAGTGTATATAAATGGTTTTGCTACTACAGATTTAGGACAAACGGACTACTTTGCTGAGAATAAAAGGTTCACTCAGAGCTTAAATCTGTTTTATAAAAGTCAGCTAGCTGCTCTTTACGGTTTGCTGAGTGGCGTGTGTCAGCTTGGCTCAGAGGCTGACACTTTCACCGCTGGGTCTGAAAGCTCCGAGTTTATATGATCTAGATTGATAATCCAATGCCGTAGAGAGGGAATGCTGCAGTTACAGAGGTGCCATCCTTTGGTGAGGTAACGAGCCAAAACGTTGACTCTCTGTTCTGGTGATTCAGGTGGATGTTAATGATCCCTTGGCACTATTTGAAAAAGTGCAGAGAATTCTCTGAGTGTCCTGACCAACACTCCTCCCTCAATCAACACCCCCAAAAACTGGAAAAGGGGACTATGAAGAGGTTAGGAAAGAAGCCAAAAAAACAATTAGGAAAGCAAAGAGGAACTACGAGACTAAATTATCAAGGAACATAAAAAGAAGTAGTAAAGTATTCTACAGACATATAAATAACAAAAGAAAAATCAGAATAGGGATAGGGCCACTAAGGGATGACAAGATAAACTCACAGGTAATGACAGCGAAAAGGCAGAAATATTGAATAGTTATTTTGCCTCAGTATTTACCAGGGAGTCTAACAAGGTGGGCAGGACATTAGAAGAAGAGGTCAAAAAAGATATTAAAACATTTAAGGTAGAAAGGGGAGAGATAATTGATAAACTAACCAAACTAAGGGAGGTTAAGACCCCTGGTCCTGATGGATTGCATCTGCGCATATTAAAAGAAGTTAGGGAGGAGATGGCAGAGGCGCTATTACATATACATAAAAATTCATTAGAAAAGGGAATAGTGCCAGAGGACTGGTGGACAGTTAATGTTATTCCTATATTTAAAAAGGGAGATAGAACCAGTCCAGGGAACTATAGACCAGTTAGCTTAACATTGATGATAGGAAAGATAATGGAATCTTTACTCAAAGATGTAATAGAAAGACATCTAGAGAATGAAAATAAAATAAAGAATAGTCGGCATGAATTTCAGAAGGGAAAGTCGTGCTTGACCAACCTTATTGAATTCTTTGAAGAAGTAACAGAAAGAGTAGACGAGGGTAATGTAGTAGATCTAATATATTTGGATTTTTATAAGGCCTTCGATAAGGTACCGCATTGTAAACTTGTGGCTAAGGTCAGGGCATATGGAGTTGGGGACAGGTAGCAGAATGGATAGCAAGCTGACTACAAATCAGAAAACAGAGAGTAGGGGTTAAGGGTAGTTACTCAGACTGGCAAAAGGTGGTGTTCCACAGGGATCGCTGCTGGGACCACGGCTGTTCACAATTTACATTAACGATTTGGATTAGGGAATTGGAAGTACAATTTCAAAATTTGCGAACAACACCAAATTGGGGGGTGCAGTTAATACAAAGGAAGGATGCAAGAGGACATTAATAAACTTGCAGAATGGCCGTGTAATTGGCAAATGAATTTCAATATAGATAAGTGTGAGGTGGTGCATTTTGGTGGGAAGAATAAGGAGGACACATACTGCTTGGATAATAAGAGTCTAAATGGGATAGAGGAACAAAGGGATCTAGGGGTACAGATACACAAATCACTAAAAGTAGTGATGCAGGTTAATAAGGCCATAGAAAAGGCAAATCAGGCACTAGGGTTCATTCCTAGAGGGATAGAATTGAAAAGCAAAGAAGTTATGTTAAACTTGTATAGAATCTTGGTTAGACCACACTTGGAGTATTGTGCATAGTTCTAGTCTCCATATTATAGAAAGGATGTCGAGGCATTGGAGAGAATGCAAAAAAGATTTACAGCGATAATACCAGAACTGAAAGGATATCCTCATCAGGAAAAGCTGAACAGGTTGGGGCTCTTTCCTCTAGACTGCCCCGCCCAGTCAAACAGCCTTTTTTCCCCATCTCCAATATTTTTTATAGCTAATAAACGGAAGTGTTCAAAGAAACTGAAGAAAGATTAATTATTAATTCCTGGAGACTCCAGGGCAATCCTGGAGGGTTGGCAATGCTACCTGCCCACACTGCCATTGGAGTAGTGCCTCGGAGCACTCACCATGCACCATAGCTGCTCTGTGTAATGCCATGAGACTGGCTGAATACATGTACTTAAAACTGGACCATCCTTTGTGCTGGTTAATTGATCCACTTTTACAGTCCCATTATGTGGAGCAGCCAAGGTGGCTGCAATTTCCTACTGAAAGGGGAGATGCAGCACCCTGATTCCAGCACTCCAGCTCGAGCTGCCTCTGAGCAACTGGCAAGTAATAGTGCGGCTGGATGTACTGTGAATCGTGCAGATGGTTTGTAGTTTGCAGTCGTGCAATCACAGTCAAAACCAGCTTCAGTTCAGGATTTCTCCACCAGGGGGAGACTACCTCGACAACCCTCTCTGCTTTGGGTTTGCACCAGCTGCAGTGTAACTGCAACCAGTGTAGGACTGCCTTGAAGTTTCCAATTGGGAAAAAAAAAAAGCACATTGGCCCATTAAAGCCTTTTCCAACATTAAAGAAATTCACTGGCAGTCAAAAGAAAGAGCTTGCCTTTGTGTAGTGCCTTTCATGACCTCAGGGCATCTCCTAAGAACATAAGAAATAGGAGCAGGAGTAGGCCACATGGCCCCTCGAGCCTGCTCCACCATTCAATCAGATCATGGCTGATCTTCAACCTCAAATCCACATTCCCGCCCGATCCCCATATCCCTTGATTCCCCTAGAGTCCAAAAATCTATCTATCTCAGCCTTGAATATACTCAACGACTCAGCATCCACAGCCCTCTGGGGTAGAGAATTCCAAAGATTCACAATCGTCTGAGTGAAGAAATTCCTCCTCATCTCAGTCTTAAATGGCCGTCCCCTTATCCTGCGACTATGCCCTATCTCAAAGTGGTTCACCGCCAATGAAGTACTTTTGAAGTGTAGACATTGATGTGAATGTAGGGAAATAAAGCAGCTTACTTGTGCACAGCAAGATCCCTCTAACAGCAATGAGATAAATGACCAGATAATTTGTTTTAGTGATGTTGGTTGTGGGATAAATGTTGGCCAGGACACTGGAAAAACTGCCATTGTCCTCTTTCAATGGTGCCTTGGATCTTTTACATCTACCTGAGAGAACAAAAGGGGCCTCAGTTTAATGTCCCATCTGACAGACGGTGAGCTAGTGAGTGAAGCTATGTCGATGCATTTAAATGCATATTTGCAGAGCTGTGCATTGACTGATTACGCTCCTGGGACACTTTGTTATGTTGTTTTTGTTGATGTTGAATGGTGAGGGCTAAGAGTAGGGCAGAAATGAAAAGGCTGATTTAGGAACCATACATAACTGCCAGAAATTTCGCAACACATTCCTCTGTCACTTGCAGGCAACCAGCAATGGAACAGCTTTACCGTCCGAATGCTTTAAAAGTTGAAATTAAATTAGCACTGCTGTCAACGACATAGAGTGCTAAGCCAACAAAGCAAGCACTGGTAGGTGTCACCAATTACTGACACATAATACATGTAAAAGTCTGCGAGTGACCGGAGATTACAGCGACAGTGACAGAATAATGGGTCATCGAGAAACAAGCAGGGTGTCACTTCACGGTAACTACCTGACACTTCCCAATGATTGGTGTCACTGTCCCCAAAGACAAACTGAAACAGTACCTTTTGTTCAATTACACTGATAGAGCACTATACTGAACTACGGCAAAGCACAGTCTCAGTTAAGACGGTGAGTTACAGATTTATGCGAGCAATTGACTCACTTTATTGCAGTTGGTTCGTTTCTCAGCATCTAAAGCAGTTGCTTTCAAACTTCAATTGTAAAAACATAGTAGAACCTGCCTTAATATCAAATTTTATTGGAAACTGCGCTCCTTCAATGATTGGCACTTGTAAGTCATTGCTGTGGAGATATGAGATACAGTTACACTCCCTTGGCAAACTGTTACATCAGGTCAAGTCTGCTATTCCAGGAATATACACAGTGCTATCTGCTTGCAACACTGTGGCACTGAAACCCCACAATTCCACCACACCACCATTAGCGAGGTGGAGCAGAAATCCTGATACACCGGTGACCTCTGCTCCTGACCCTGCCGGAGTATCTAAGGGTCAAGGTGGGGTCAGCTAAGAACGCTGATTAAGGGAGTTGTCCAAATGAGCTGGTCCAAGCCGTCAATGGTGGATTTAGTGGCGGCTCTCTCCCCAAGGAGAGGAGCCCAGAAGCTGCCAATCTAGAGTGCCTTCCAACAGCAACAGTAATTAGCCTCCAATTGACCCAAAGATGTGCCTACTTACATCTCGTGCCTTCAGGGAGCGCCTCAGCAGTAGCCTTAAAGGGACAGGCCAGCTAAGCAACTAGGCATCACACCCACCTTTCAGATCGCAGACTACCTTTAAGCATTACCATCGAAGATCCTCTGACATCATTTAAAATGTTTATTTCCTGAAAACTTGTGCCTTGGGGCCCTGCAGTACTCTGATTTGTTTTTACATACACTTCACGCGGAACTTCAACATCAGAGATGACCGAGTGGAAAGCATAATGAAAATAGACAGTCATGAACAAAGAACCGATGACTTGTGTCAGTTCTTCCTTTGTCTTGTTTCCCCCATTTTTAATCTGGTTTCTCACTTTCACATTTACATTATCCTCCGTTTTGTTTTGTATCCACTTCAGTCTCTTCCTTGAGTTATCAAAACTATTAGTAGATTAATTGTCCGCTTAACATGTCATGGTTTAAATGTAAGAAACGATCCTTTTAGAAAGTCAATGTGATTTAAATGGAGTCACTCGGCCTACAACGAGGGATTTTTTTTTCAACAAACAGGATGGGGTAAATGTCCTTAAAATGAAAAGGGCGGGACATCTTAAACCAGGGGTAATGTCTCCGTGTCAAATGCATCACGACCTGCACTAATTGCACCTCTTTTTACCTGGCACGTTGACAGGCCCAGCTTGAGAAAATTCTGACCACCAAATGACAAAGTCAAGTCACTTTTATGACTAGACTCCTGAAATAATCTAAAAAGGTCAAAGGTCATTCAGGGGGCCTAAACGTCCTCACTGTTCCCATGAAAATTTCCCAGGCACAACGGCCGCTGTTCTCAGTGTGAATGTTTAGTATTCATGCGAATAGTTGATAACCATACAACAGCATTGTGTGAAAAGGCACGTCAACAACTGCAATGCTTGATGAATGGTGTAAACCTCATAGGGACCCACACTATCGTAGAGGAAGGGTCTGACATTCATATTGTTTAAAGATATAGACTATGCAGGAGGTTAAATGGACACTAATAAGTGTGAAACTGGTAAAATTAAGTTTAGAATGAGTACCAAACCTACAATAGCTAATAGTATGTTTCTGAGGCACATAGACCAAGACACCAGGATAATGACCAGCTCGCATTCTGATGAAGGGCCTACACCCAAGGCGCAGCCAATCTTTTCTCTATTCAGATGCTCATGGATCTGCTGTGTATTCCCAGCATTTTCTATTTTTAATTCAGGCCTCTGATCATTTCTGATCACAGAAAACTGAGCATTTCATAACAAATCATAGCATTTGGATATAATCTGTAAAAATTGCAACATTGGTATAGTGCTAGTGCTAACGTTCCAACAACACCTTTACAAGATTATGTGAAATTATGGATGTTTATACATCGTTAAAATATTTTTTCAGTGTTTCATTGTGAGAGGAGATTGAGTCCTGGATGTTTTCCACAGTTAAATATCAGGTTTTTTTTTACAGCTCACACCTTTACTTTAATTGTTTGGAAATGTCTTACTCACATTTGTTTTTAAACTGCATTAAAGAAACATTGTAGTAAAGATGCATAACAGACAATTTAAAACCACATGCAGCGATAAACATTTGAAATGCAATGCCTTCATTTTGATTGCGTAAGTTCATTTGTTAAATATCACATAGACCTACTGGAGAGATTCGGTCTGGTTTCGCGAAGCAGATCACAAGCAGGAACTCTTAACAAAGTTTAGCTGCAAGGCACTACACCCCGATCTATCAGACACCGAATGGTCCGTCAATTAGCACATTCTTATCTGGCTGTTATCACCACTTTGCCATATCTATGGAGAATATAGTTATTAATTATTAAAAATGTCAAATAAGGTGACTCTGGTGTTCCCTTCCCTTGAAAGGTCTGTGAGAGGGCTCCTGGATGCTTCCACTTAACAGCAGCTGATTCTGACAGGCAGCAGTGGGCTACATGAGCCCTTCAAAGCTCACATGGGACATTGTAAGTCATTGAATACAACACGGTCAAAAGGAACACTTTCATCGTCGTTACCCGCCAAAATGAATGGTGCCTAATATATCCCCTGGAATATCTCTGCAAACAAAAACTCACCAAACTGTGGTGACTCCAAATAGGAGAGAAATCATTCATTTTACCTAATGAGTCTTGCATTCTTAAAATCAACAATACACGCAAATGAACTCCCCCCTAATTTATTATCAATAAAATATGTCACTCTTCCACCTATCATCTTAATATTCATAGCCATAAAACTGGGAGCATCCCTTATCAATCCTCTTTCATCAAAAATTATCATAATTGGCAAAAAAAATGAGAGCATAGGCTAGAAAAATCTTTTGAGATTCAATTAAATTTACTGCACATGCTCAGTGCAGTACATATCCCTTCCTCCGCCACTCCCCCCTCCCGTCTGCTTGCACAGCTCCCAGCCCATCTGTCAAGCTTCACGTATGACAGACACCAATACGGTTCACTTTTCCATTTATCTCAGCTGGGTCAGAGGTCATGGCCATGTAATGCTTACCACTTCAAGAAGGAAAAAGGCCATGACCTTTAGCTGGTGGTTTATGGGGAAACAGTTTGATAGAGTAAAGCACAAAACAGACTAGAACTCGGTATTGTATATGTGAATGAATATAAACCACTAAATGATTAAATACCCCATTGTTATTCAAGAACAATATTTCAGTTAGAGACGGAACTTGATACCTCTGTCTGTTCCTCGCACAGTATAGTTGTCATTTGCATACAAAGTGTTGAGTGATTTTAATATAATTTTTATATCAGCATAACCATTAGCATATAGCTTATTTAATCGGCTATGGCCTCTGACCATTCTAACTTCAGAGCACAAGTTTGCAATTGCCGAGATTATATTACTGGCATCACTGAGCACAACCAAGCCCCTCGCTGCTACATGGCACACAGCCAGTAATAAAAACACAGAGCAAAGGCAGGAGTAGAAAAATAAGAAAGGCAATAAAATCATTTTCCAATAAACTGATCTTTTTTTTTATTCGTTCATGGGATGTGGGCATCGCTGGCGAGGCCAGCATTTATTGCCCATCCCTAATTTCCCTTGAGAAGGTGGTGGTGAGCCGCCTTTTTGAACCACTGCAGTCCGTTTGGTGACGGTTCTCCCACTGTGCTGTTAGGAAGGGAGTTCCAGGATTTTGACCCAGTGACGATGAAGGAACGGCGATATATTTCCAAGTCGGGATGGTGTGTGACTTGGAGGGGAACGTGCAGGTGGTGTTGTTTCCATGTGCATTTCAAAGCTCTGTGACACAAAACCCTGAAAGTGATTCCCCATGAAACACAAGCCTGTTTAATATCTACTCGCTTTTATTATGAGTGGAACTCCTCAATAATATCTTTCTTTTCTTTTTGGTCAGCTAAGTGTCTGATACTTGTAGCAACCTATTATCATGCTTAAGAGCTTCGGATAAAGGTACTCAGATATCCACACCCACGGAGTTTGGGATTTCCCAATATGAGGTGCACATACACTCTCTCTCTGTAACACTACACCTAATTTCTTAAGTCCTGAGAGAGTATATTCAGATTGGCAGAGCCAAGGTTTAAGTGTCCCCAAGTTTGCACAGAGGTAATGCCAGGGGTTTAAGCAACATGGGATGTGTTTTTCTACGTCAAAAGAAATAACTTGCTTTTATATAGAGCCTTTCATGACTTCGGGACATTCCAAAGCACTTTACAGCCTATGGAGTACTTTTGAAGTGTAGTCATTATTGTAATGTAGGAAACACAGTAGCCAATTTGCGCACAACAAGCTCCTACAAACAGAAATGTGATAGTGACCAGATAATCTGTTTTGGTGATGTTGGTTGAGGGGTAAATATTGGCCAGGACACTGGGGAGAACTCCCCTACTCTTCTTCGAAATAGTGCCAAGGATATTTAACGTTCACCTAAGAGGGCAGTGGGGACTCGGATTAACATCTCATCCAAAAGATGGCACCCCCCAACAGGATCAGCCTAGATTTGTGTTTAAGTCTCTGGAGTAGGACTTGAACCTACAACCTTCTGACTCAGGTTTATACCACTGAGCCACAGCTGACACAGCTATTAGCAGTGCTATATCAATGCAAGTCATTGTTGCTGTTGTTTAACCAGCTACAACCATGCAGGTTACCAGCACAGTTCACGGAGGATGGTGGGCATTGGCTTGTAGGCTCCGTCTGGGTCTGAATGGGAAAAGGTTTGCAGCCTCCCATTTGATGTATTGCCACTTTTGTATTCGGGGGTTTGTAGTTCAGATCATGGGAGAGTAATACTTGGTCCAGCTCCCCGTGTTTACATTGTTAAAACTCTTATCCTGAAGCCAATATCATAGACCCACATATTTATGAGTACAGGATTGTGCCGTCGAGATGAAAAGAGTTGGTTTTAGTAATGCGCATGTGGGTAAAGGATGTTGCTTTTACTTTCAATCCGAGATACAGAAGTGCTGAATATAAAGAAAAGTTAGTACCAGGCCAGCACCAGAGCTCACTCGATCAGGGAACTGCCAAGACTGAGATTTAGGATTGAAAAGAGTAAGGTTGATCACACACCTGTTTAAACACATGAGGTGGGGGATTAAATCTACCTCATTTGGCTAATTTTTTGGGCGTAAAACAAGGGAAAAACTTACCAAAATTGGGTGCTGATCCCGACACCCAATCTGCACCCAACGTTCGGTAGCTGCCATGTTGGATCGTTTGGCTTCTGGTCACCCAGGGTGCCCACCTGAAACAGGCTAATTGTTAATTCAAATCAGAGTCCTATGCCGGTTGTAGGACCCCGATTGTACAATAGGAGTACAAATGGGCGGAGCCTCATCATAAACGGCCATGCTGTTGTAGCCGCAGTGTTGATATGGCTGGTCTATTTAACATCCTAGTCAAAGGGGACCCCAAGATGCTGATGGTGGGTGACCCAGTGATGGTGGTGCAGTTGAAGTACAAGGCAAAGTTTTTTCTCAGGAGGAGGCTGAGTCCACTCTGCACTTTTGGCTAAAGACACTTGCCAACACTTCAGGCTTGTGTCTTGTATTCACGTACTGAGCTCCACCATGTTTGAGGATGATGATATGTTCATGGAGCCTCCGCTTTCTCCTCCTCCTGTTAGGTGCCTGCCTATCCATCACCATTCTTAACTGGATGTGGTATGGTTACAAAGCTTTACTCTGATCCATTGATTGTGGACCACTTAGCTCTGTTTATAGCCTGCTGCTTTCAATGTTTAGCATGGAGGTAGCCTTGTGTAGTAGCTTTACTAGATTGGTATCTCATTCTAAGGTATGCCTGATGCTGCTCCTGGCACATCCTTCTACACTCCCCATTGAACCTGGTACAGACTTCCGTCTTGATTATGCTGAGGGATGTGGCAGGTCATTAGGCTTCAGGTTATAGTGGTATGCAGTTCTCACGGATACCTAGTTTTAGGCTGCTAGATCTGGCCCACTTAGCACAGCAGTGGTGACACACTGCACCATGGAGGATTTTCTCACTATGGAGACAGGACCCCAGGCTGGATGTTCCTGAATCCAGCCCAGACGGGCCAAAGCAGAGCTTCTGCTTGCCATCCCAACCCTCCATGAGCCTGGCTCAGTTTCCTTCTTGGGCATCACTAAGTATGCAGGTTGAGCTCCCAGTGGGATCTCCGCCACCCAGAGAGAGCCCATCGATGCCTGGGAGGAAGGCGTGGCCATGCTGCAGCACCACCACCAGCCTTGCACCTGAAGAGTTAGAGCCCAGCTCAAAGGCGAAACGCCACCCCGAAGAATGGAGGTCAACTTTCTTGTTAGGGCTTGAACAAAGGTACGGTTTGGGGGTCTGAGTGGAGGAAGAGGTGCCCACTACTGGACCCTCTCCCATCAAAAGGATTTAGGCCACTGCCCATGGGTTATTGCCACCTCCTCTCCTGGTCGTCCCGGGGGGCAGCGGTGGCACAGGCGGAAGGCAGGGAAATTGGGCGGCTTGCTAAGCCCCACCTCCCCATCATTGTTTACATGGGGCAGGTGGGGAAAGGATGGCCATCCAATGTCCCAGCTGGGCTGGCAAGAGAAAAATAGCACAGATCGGGGGCTATGCAGTCGTCAGCCTCACCGTTCAATTTCCCAGTGTTTTCTGCCTCCATCCTGTCTGATTTAGGGTGGTATAGCAGAGGACAATCCAGGCCTTTGTTTTCACAAGGACTGTGTAGTGGTCACTCATACCAATGCTATTATTGACAGACTTGTCTGTAACAGGTTGCTTGGTGAGGACAAGGAAAAGTAGATTACTCCTTTACGCTGGTTCTCTCACCAGCTCATGCAGGGATCGGCCTGTCAGCTGTGTCCTTCAGGACTTGGCCAGCTCAGTTCGTAACCATACTACTGGGACTACTTGATGATGGACGTTGAAGACCCTCCACGCAATGACCTGCCCCTGTTCCTATTTTCCTAAACACACAGCCAATATTAACCTTTGCTGCTTCAGGCACCTCGGGATCAGTATCCAGGCTGGCTCTGAAGTGCCGAGATATATGCAAGTGACTGAAGTGACTTCTCAACTCATCCATATGGTTCTCCCGTCACATGTCATTCAAACAACTCTGGGAATCAGTGGAAATGTGAAATCGTAAATCTCCATGGCAGGGAGAACAACTTAGTAAATTGAAAGTATCTCCAAACAGGTACAAGATTTCTAAAATATTTTTTCCTTCTAGTTTATCCAGATAGAGGAATGTTTAGATCTGCGTTCTTCCAATTCTGGCCTCTGGTGCAGCCCCGACTTCCTTCACTCCACCAATGGTGGCCATGCCTTCACCTGTCTCGGTCCTAAGCTCTGCAATTCCCTCCCTAAACCCCTGTGACTCTCCACCTCTCTCTCCTCCTTTAAGACTCTCCTTAAAACCTATCACTTTGACCAAGCTTTTGGTCAACTGTCCTAATGTCTTGTTCTCAGGCTCAGTGTCAATTTTTGTTTGATAATCGCTCCTGTGAAGCGCCTTGGGACATTTTGCTACATTAAAGGCGCTATATGAATGCAAGTTGTTGTTGTTGTTACTGAAGGTTTTGCTCCAGACTTTCCTTATATTGTTTGTGGATTGTGAGAAGTCATTTTGATACCGTCACTACAGAATTATACACTGACATGATTCACAGGAAGGTGTAACCCAGAATAATTACTCTACAATTCTCAAGTAGAACTGGAAGGGAATAATTCAGAATTGCCTGCTTTGTAACATTTCCTATTCAAAATTTGCTTTGTAAATTTTATATTCGGTTGCTATTGTCACTTATTTCATGAACAACATCATTAGGCTTATGAGTTTTATGCATGTTACTTCAGATCCACTAATGATCTGCATGCAGTTTGCAGAAAGCAGAGTATATATCAAGCAAATCTATAAAGCATATATATCAAGACAATGGGTCATACAAACACTAGTGTTCTGTAAAACAAATAGTGAAAAGGATTAACTGCTGTACAAGCACTAAGTAAGGTGCAGTATATAGTTACGGTTTGCACGCCAAACACTTAAATTAAGATAGTCTGTAGGTATTTATGCTTCATGCAAATCCCATGGAGTTTACAAGCAGTTAACGAAAGTACAAACCCAGAAAAATATGAATATAGGCCTATCTTTCCAGCCGCTGGAGAAATGCTTTACAAACAATCCAATTAAATGTGGAAGACTAGGCACTTCTCAATATTAAAACAAAGACCTCGAGGGTGGGTGGAGAAATGCTTTACAAACAATCCAATTAAATGTGGAAGACTGGGCACTTCTCAATGTTAAAACAAAGACTAACGAGGATGGGTGATGGTTAATAATGTAATTTTATTTCAGAAATAAAATACAATAAGGACACATAATCTGCCCCTGCTGTCAAAGATTATTTTAGTGATTTCTGTGAGATTACTGATACCCAAGAGATACAATGCACAGATAGATAGTAGGGGACTCCATTTTAATTCAATTAATATCTTTCAAGGCAAAATTTGTAAATGTACATATAACATGTACACAAGTAGTTTTATTACTGTGCAATCCTTTGTCTCATTCTGCACCAGTGATTTAACAAAGCTTCGCTTTTTTTTTGTGTCCATGTTGCCTTCACATTTGTAAAGCTGTATAATTATGTTTTCCTGTCAGGTATGTCAAGCGTGAACAGTTACTCAACAATTTATCAACATTTCTCTGCTAAGCCCAATACCAACACGTCACAAATAATATATCCTACAATTCATAATGGAGTAATAACTTCTAAAATGTACTTTCAGATTCGTAACATATATGAACATCTATTTCCACACCAAATATATCTTCTAGTTGGTGAGGTTGTACAATTGAAAGAAAAAGAAAGACTTTCACGACCTCAGGGCATCCCAAAGCGCTTCAAAGTCAACGTTGCAATGTAGGAAATGCGGCAATCAATTTGCACACAGCAAAGGCCCACAAACAGTAATGTGATAATGCCCAGATCACCTGTTCTTTTTTTAGTAATGTTGGTTGAAGGATATATATTGGCCAGTACACTGGGGAGAACTCCCCACTCCTCTTTGTCAAAATAGTAGCAGGGGATCTTTTACATCCACCTGAGAGAGCAGATAGGTCATCGGTTTAAAGTTACATCTGAAACCTCCAACACTCCCTCAGTACTGCACTGAAGTATCAATTTAGATTTTATGCTCAAATCAGACTTGAATCCACTACGTTCTAATGTCAGAGGCAAGAGTACTACTACTGAGCCACAGTTGACACCTGTATAGATGGGGGGATCCAATTCACTTTTATTTTCAGTGTGATCTAAGCTGCACTTATTTAACACCATCTCCCTGTGGTGTCCCTTTCATAGCCGTGTCAAACGTGGGGCATTTAGAACCAGAATCAATATTGCAGCGTGGCAGTGCAGTGCAGTGGAATTTATTTTTGATTAATTTTCAGGATGTTGATGTCGCTGGCAAGGTCGACATTTATTGCCCATCCCTATTTGCCCTGAGATGGTGGTTATACAACTGAGTGGCTTGCAAAGTCACTTCAGAGGGCAATTGGGAGTCAACCCTGTTGGGTGCTCCATGCCATGAAATACTTCACACCAAGTTCTGCCATTCATCAGGTGCACATCCCTTTATTTGTTTAACTCACTTTCTCCCTCCACTTTTTCAGCTCTCCACGAACCATACAGCAAATGGAACCGAAATAGGAGGGGTGCAAGCCTGGCTCAGGCTGGTGCCTCGGCCACCTGTAACTCTCCCTCCATCCGAGGGAGTCGCTTGGCCTCCTCTCATTACCTCATCCCAGGAAGCAGCTTGATGAGTGATAGGCCTTGGTGTAAACGAAATAGAATTACGTATAATTTTACGGCACAGAAGGTGTTTATCTTCCACGCGAGCCTCCTCCTACCTTACATCATCTCACCCTATCAACATATCTGTTCTATGGCACTCCAGTTCCATTGCACTATACTGCTATGGTGCAATATTCATTCTTTATGTCCCTCATAAGCAGCCCAAGTTTAATTATACTTAGGGACTTGCTTTGGAAAAGTGTAAGAACCCTGCGGAAAACACTTCAATATTTTCTCATGAATTTTGTTGATTTATGCTCCAAAATACCATAAAGGAGAAGGATTTTCTCCCTTCAATAAAGGCATCTCATGAATCATTTCCTCTTCCAGACAGCATACGGTATCATGATACTCAGTATACACCGCAATCTCAAGGAAAATATATCTCCAAATATATTCTCCTTATCCCCACAAACAAAGCTATCCTCAATTAGTGATGTAGTTTGACTTGGTTACGATTATGTGATAAGATGGTGAGTTAAACAATTTGAATTAAGAACCAGATCAGTGAAAGAGATGGGAGTGGAGTAAATGAAAAAAGGTGGAAACCGTAAATAATTAAATAACCCTCGACAGATTTTGGTATTAGTCTTTTCACGCAGCCTCACGCCCTCTTCAGTGTCTAAAAACCACAGGCTCACAAGTCCTCCTCATGCATTTTTAATCGACCAGTGTGGTTGCTATGCCAACCATTGCTGCTAGATCTCAGTGTAGTTTGAGGGCTTTCTGCAGTGACCCAATTACTGTCTGTCAACAGATTTGCCAGGACAATAGCAAACTTGACATATTACCAAGATTGAGCCCCAGGAATCACAGCTAAAGATGAGACATGGCGGCAATTACATCTTCTGCAGGAGAAAACAAAACAAAAAAATTGCTGTATTATTAAATAGAACACTGAATGAAATAAATTAGGATTCTGAAAAACCAATCCTTTCCATAGTCAACATTCCCAATACACATTTCACTTTTATTCATTCTTGAGATGTGGGCATCACTGGCAAAGCTGGCATTTATTGCCAATCCCTAGTTGCCCTTTTACAGCTGACTGGCTTGCTGGGCCACTTCAGAGGGCAGTTAAGAGTCAACCAGGTGGGGCTGCACTCACACATAGACCAGACCGGGTAAGGACGGCAGGTTTCCTTCCCTAAAAGACATGTACCTCCAGTGGTTAATACACAATTCTTACATCAACTTTAATTATGGTCTCATTATTTTTACAGGCTTCAGGTGCTCATTGTGACCATTCATTCTGGTCGTGCTATCTTCATGTAGCGGGAGGGGTTC
Source organism: Heptranchias perlo (assembly GCF_035084215.1). Classification (NCBI taxonomy): domain Eukaryota; kingdom Metazoa; phylum Chordata; class Chondrichthyes; order Hexanchiformes; family Hexanchidae; genus Heptranchias; species Heptranchias perlo. The sequence goes on from NC_090328.1 coordinate 15,839,384, forward strand.
GGTGCTTTCCATTGAGCAAAAAGTTAAAAAGCAGAATAAGTATTTGAATTTTACTCGGGTCGCTAGGCTAGCTGCGTTCAATTCAAATACACATGGAGTGGCAGCCATCTCTAATGGTCATGCACAGTCATTTTCTCATTTCGTTATTTCAAAAGAAGCTCTGAAACATGAGCTGATGCTTTTAGAAATAAAATCATTCAAATTGTATAAAGTAAACAGGCTAATGCATGTGTAAAAAAAAGCAGCGCACAGGAATGTAACATGAGTGCGTTTAACATTCGTACAAATTTGCCAATCAGAGCTTCTAGCCTTAGGTCATCTTGTCAATGGTTAAAAAAAAATTCTACAGAGGGTCAGGTTCTATTAAGTTACCTTACAAACAAGAAAACATGACTGTAGTGATAGGGATATATCACCTCCTGAGCCCCAAGGCATCCACCATCTGCAAGACCACCAACATGGCTCAAGTCAGGAGTGTGATGGGACACCATCACCTCCAAGTTCTCCATCAAGCCACACACCACCCTGACTTGGATATAGATCACCCGTTCCTTCATCATCACTGAGTCAATACCTTTGGAATCCCTACCTGACCGCACCATAAGCACAAGGACTGCAGTGGCTCAAGGGGTAGAGCAACAAAAGATGGCCAGTAAATATGGACCTTCCCAGAATCACCCACAGCCAAAGAACAAGTAAAAAAGGGATAACAAACAGAAAATTACACTTTATTCAAGATTCTCTTTAAAAAGTATTTGACATGTTCATACATCCCCACCCTTTAACGAACATTGGCATCCCGGTCAAATACCTGCTGATCACCCTCTGTGCAAAGAAATACTTCCTGATGTCTCCCCTAAGCTTGCCCTTCAATATGGTAGCTCTAAAACGGAGTTTTCCAAGCAAGCTATTGCTAGCTGTTCCAAAAAATGAGCATGTCTGAAAAATCCTCCAAAAGCAAAATGACGCCTTTTTTATCTAAACGTTCCATAAATATCCCACTCCCAAATCCTGCAGAATAATTGTTTTCAGCATTGTTCCCACTCTATGGAACTAAAAGGGCAGGACATTTCCATGTCCTTGTGCTGAGTGACAGGATTGGGAGTCTGAGGAGTTCCCTTGGGGATCATGCAGTCCTCTCAAATCAGATGATGAAGAAATTCAATTCAAGCACAGAGCAGTGATTATACCAAATGGTAAGGACCTCACATTAGTCTAATCCACACCTTTAACACCTCATGGCCAGACCAGTCCAATGCCCTCCTAGTCAGCCTCCCCGCTTCAACCATCCATAAACCACAAGTAATCCAGAATGCCCTAGCCTGTATTCCCACTGGCACTGGGGCTCACAATCCTATAATTCCTTGCCTCGGCAAGTTCACTGGCTTCTCGTGTCCCAGAGAATTGATTTTAAGATTTTAGTCCTCACCTTCAAATCCTTTTGTGGCCTCTTCCCCCACTATACCTCCACCATTTCCTTTAGCCCTATGCCCTCCAACACTGACCTACCTTTCGTTTCTTGCTCTCTTCCCTTCCCTAAAAGCACTCTGCTCCCAGCCCCTGTAACTCCTTCCATCAAGACCACTGTTTTGCCACCTTCATCCTTGCCCTTTAAGAGCCACCTAAAGACCCTTCTTGCTGTTGCTCCATCCTAACTCTCTTCCATTTCTTCCACCTGCTTGTTATCCTCTCTCTATCCACTGCCCTGTAACACAGCTCTCTGTATGTAATGAGCATTATAGAAATGAAAACTGTTGTATAAATATAAGGTAGTCATTAATAAATCCAATAAAGAATTCAGGAGAAACTCCTTTACCCAGAGAGTGGTTAGAATGTGGAACATGCTACCACATGGAGTAGTTGAGGCAAATAGTATAGATGCCTTTAAGGGGAAGCTAGATAAGTGCATGAGGGAGAAAGGAATAGAAGGACATGCAGATAGGGTTTAATAAAGTAGGGGGGGAAGAGGCTTGTATGGAGCATAAACACTGGCATGGATCAGTTGGGCCAAATGGCCTATTTCTGTGCTGTAAATTCTATGTGATTCCATTTAATTTTAGGAGTACTGTCCTGATCTGATGGGACGCGGTCTGTACCGATAATTTCCCCTCAGGGCATCTTCTCAATGTCTCTGGTCTTAGTAAAAGATACGCTCAAAAGAGACTGGTCACTTCCTTGCAGAAAGGGAGGGGAAATTGGTGGACGAACAGTCACAACAGATAAGCTTTCATGAACCCATTGATGGCCAGCTCGTGAGTCGCCTTGGCCGAGGCCTGGTTATTGGTGGCCTGTGCGTCCCTTTGGCTGTGGAAGGGTACTCGGATAGAGGGAAGAGAGATAATAATAATTTAAGAATGTATTGAGTTGTGGTGACTGGAGATCAAAATATTTTGTCGTGTCAATCCACTTTGCGCTATTGAGCCACAAGCATCCAGCTAATTCATTCACCTCAACCGACAAAACAGTCCAGCGTGCATAGACTTTTGTTTTTGTACTCAACCTATGGGGAAAGAACAAAAGGACTTATTGTTCTTAACTACTAGACCAGAGCTCTAAGTTTAATACCACTAGATCACACTGAAGCGATGCCTGACAAACTCCTACCTACTTACAATTCCATAGTAGCTGAAGTGTGCACGTGTAATTCCCACTGAAAGTGCTTGACCCACTCCTTCTCAGTTCAGTTGAAAATACACAAAAGGTAAATAAATGTAATAAGATACTTTCCACTTATCAAGTGACGAGCAGGTTCCCGAATAAAGGGCAACCCTTCTTGAAAAATACCTTTTTAAGAAGTGTAATCGGACAAGCATACTGAATGATTCATGAATCTACGCATTATGCACATCTTTTCCCACCCACGAAGCAAGCTGTTAGTGTCGCAGTGGCTGAAGTACAAAAGCCTCACCTGTGTCAGCCGTCTGTCAGGCATGAGGGTGTTATATAATCTCCTGCCCCCACGTCCCTGGTCCTTGCACCATAGGAACATAGGAACATAGGAACAGGAGTAGGCCATTCAGCCCCTCGTGCCTGCTCCGCCATTTGATAAGATCATGGCTGATCTGTGATCTAACTCCATATACCTGCCTTTGGCCCACATCCCTTAATACCTTTGGTTGCCAAAAAGCTATCTATCTCACATTTAAATTTAGCAATTGAGCTAGTATCAATTGCCGTTTGCGGAAGAGAGTTCCAAACTTCTACCACCCTTTGTGTGTAGAAATGTTTTCTAATCTCACTCCTGAAAGGTCTGGCTCTAATTTTTAGACTGTGCCCCCTACTCCTAAAATCCCCAACCAGCGGAAATAGTTTCTCTCTATCCACCCTATCCGTTCCCCTTAATAGCTTATAAACTTCAATCAGATCACCCCTTAACCTTCTAAACTCCAGAGAATACAACACCAATTTGTGTAATCTCTCCTCGTAACTTAACCCTTGAAGTCCGGGTATCATTCTAGTAAACCTACGCTGCACTTCCTCCAAGGCCAATATGTCCTTCCGAAGGTGCGGTGCCCAGAACTGCTCACAGTACTCCAGGTGCGGTATAACCAGGGTTTTGTATAGCTGCAGCATAACTTCTGCCCCCTTGTCCTTTAGTCCTCTAGATATAAAGGCCAGCATTCCATTAGCCTTATTGATTATTTTCTGCACCTGTTCCTGACACTTCAATGATCTATGTACCTGAACCCCTAAGTCCCTTTGGACATCCACTGTTTTTAACTTTTTACCATTTAGAAAGTACCCTGTTCTATCCTTTTTTGATCCAAAGTGGATGACCTCACATTTGTCTGCATTGAATTCCATTTGCCACAGTTTTGCCCATTCACCTAATCTATCAATATCGCTTTGTAATTTTATGTTTTCATCTACATTGCTTACAATGCCACCAATCTTTGTGATGTGGAGATGCCGGTGATGGACTGGGGTGGACAAATGTAAGGAATCTTACAACACCAGGTTATAGTCCAACAAATTTATTTTAAAATCACAAGCTTTCGGAGATTATCTCCTTCGTCAGATGATTGAATGAAAAGGTTCTCAAATCGCATATCTTATACAATGTTGGGACAGCATCACACCAATCAAAAGGTGTCGTTGTTATTCAAACAGGCCAGTCACGGAGAACAGAACGTCCCAGTACACTCGATATACATTGTGTCTTTTACACAGGCAAGCAGAAAGAAACTTAAAATGGCAGAGAGAGAGAGAGAATTTTAAAAAACATATAAATTTTTTCCCCCTTTTTGCTGGTGGGGTTACGTGTAGCGTGACATGAACCCAAGATCCCGGTTGAGGCCGTCCTCATGGGTGCGGAACTTGGCTATCAACTTCTGCTCGACGATTTTGCGTTGTCGTGTGTCTCGAAGGCCGCCTTGGAGAACGCTTACCCGAAGATCGGTGGCTGAATGTCCTTGACTGCTAAAGTGTTCCCCGACTGGGAGGGAACCCTCCTGTTTGGCGATTGTTGCGCGGTGTCCGTTCATCCGTTGTCGCAGCGTCTGCATGGTCTCGCCAATGTACCATGCTCCGGGGCATCCTTTCCTGCAACGTATGAGGTAAACAACGTTGGCCGAGTCACAGGAGTATGAACCATGTACCTGGTGGGTGGTGTCCTCTCGTGTGATGGTGGTATCCGTGTCGATGATCTGGCATGTCTTGCAGAGGTTGCCGTGGCAGGGTTGTGTGGTGTCGTGGACGCTGTTCTCATGAAAACTGGGTAACTTGCTGCGAACGATGGTCTGTTTGAGGTTGGGTGGCTGTTTAAAGGCGAGCAGTGGAGGCGTGGGGATGGCCTTAGCGAGGTGTTCGTCGTCATCGATGACATGTTGAAGGCTGCGGAGAACATGGTGTAGTTTCTCCGCTCCAGGGAAGTACTGGACGACGAAGGGTACTCTGTTGGTTGCGTCCCGTGTTTGTCTTCTGAGGAGGTCTATGCGATTCTTCGATGTGGCCCGTCGGAACTGTCGATCGACAAGTCGAGCGTCATATCCCGTTCTTACGAGGGCATCTTTCAGCGTCTGTAGGTGTCCATCGCGTTCCTCCTCGTCTGAGCAGATCCTGTGTATTCGTAGGGCCTGTCCATAGGGGATGGCCTCTTTGACGTGGTTGGGGTGGAAGCTGGAAAAGTGGAGCATCGTGAGGTTGTCCGTGGGCTTGCGGTAGAGTGAGGTGCTGAGGTGCCCGTCTTTGATGGAGATTTGTGTGTCCAAGAAAGAAACCGATTCTGAGGAGTAGTCCATGGTGAGTTTGATGGTGGGATGGAACTTGTTGATGTTATCGTGTAGTCTCTTCAGTGATTCTTCGCCGTGGGTCCATAGGAAGAAAATGTCGTCGATGTATCTGGTGTATAGTGTTGGTTGGAGGTCCTGTGCAGTGAAGAAGTCGTGCTCGAACTTGTGCATGAAAATGTTGGCGTATTGGGGTGCGAATTTGGTCCCCATGGCTGTTCCGTGTGTTTGGGTAAAGAACTGGTTATTGAAGGTGAAGACATTGTGATCCAGGATGAAGCGGATGAGTTGTAGGATGGCGTCTGGAGATTGGCTGTTGTTGGTGTTGAGTACTGAGGCTGTTGCAGCGATGCCGTCATCGTGGGGGATACTGGTGTATAGTGCCGAGACGTCCATCGTGGTGAGAAGTGTTCCTGGTTCAACTGGTCCGTGGGTGCTGAGTTTTTGTAGGAAGTCTGTAGTGTCGCGACAGAAGCTGGGGGTTCCCTGTACAATGGGTTTCAGGATGCCCTCGACGTATCCAGAGAGGTTCTCACACAGGGTTCCATTGCCTGATACGATAGGACGTCCGGGTGTGTTGGCTTTGTGTATCTTTGGGAGGCAGTAGAAGTCTCCCACGCGGGGAGTACGTGGGATGAGAGTGCGTAGGATGCTTTGAAGGTCTGGATCGAAGGTCTTGATCAGTTTGTTGAGCTGGTGGGTGTGTTCTTTGGTCGGATCTGCGGGTAACCGTCTGTAGTGTTCCTGGTTGTCCAGTTGTCGGTATGCTTCTTTGCAATAGTCCGTTCTGTTCTGTATGACAATGGCTCCTCCTTTGTCCGCTGGTTTGATGACGATGTTTCGGTTGGTCTTGAGAGCGTTGATGGCGTTGCGTTGTGCTCGGGTGACATTCTGGACTGTCTTCTGAGTGCGCCTGATGAATCTGGCATTGACGCATTTCCTGACAGCTTGGGCATACATGTCAAGCTGAGGGTAGCGACCCTCCGGAGGAGTCCAGTTTGACTCTTTCCTCTTCGGTTGCTGTACCGTGGATCCCTCTGTCTGCTGTTCTGGATCATTGATTGTCTCATTGGGTTCACTGTTGAAATCTTGGGGTTTGTGGTAAAATTCCCGGAGCCTCATTCTCCTGATGAATTCCTCTGTGTCCGCCGCGAGACCGATGCGGTCCATTTTGGTAGTGGGGCAGAAATTGAGCCCTCGGCTGAGAACCTCGATTTCGTCTGGTTGAAGGGTGTGGTCGGACAAATTGATGATAGACTTCCCTGTGGTTGTAACCGTGGTACCGGGGGAGGCTTGGTCGTTGCTGGTGGTGATGCCGAGTTTCTCAAGCTTCCTGCTCTTGGTTTTCATGTAGGCAGTGTAGTTCCGTTGCCTCGTCTGTTTGGCGGTATATCGTAGCTGGTCTGCTGTGTCCTGAGTACAGGTTGAGAGTATGGACTCTATCTTGGTTTCGAGGTTGTGGCGTCTGCTGTAGAGTTGGTGTATGAGATGGTTGCAGAGTGTGCGAGAGGTACGGCGGCAGAGTCTCTCAGCGTAATCCGAGTTGTATGTGGACTTGAGTGGGTTCTTGATCTGTAGTCCTTTCGGGATCTTGTCTGCTTTCTTGCAGCTCTGTAAAAACTTGATGTCTGTGTCGATATGCGCAATCTTCATGGAGATCCTTAACACTGTGAGCCGGCAGTTTGTGGTGTCGATAGTAGCCATGATGTGGAGATGCCGGTGATGGACTGGGGTGGACAAATGTAAGGAATCTTACAACACCAGGTTATAGTCCAACAAATTTATTTTAAAATCACAAGCTTTCGGAGATTATCTCCTTCGTCAGATGATTGAATGAAAAGGTTCTCAAATCGCATATCTTATACAATGTTGGGACAGCATCACACCAATCTTTGTGTCATCGGCAAACTTAGATATGAGACTTTCTAGGCCTTCACCTACGTCATTAATAAATATTGTGAATAATTGAGGCCCCAAGACAGATCCCTGCGGGACTCCACTAGTCACATCCTGCCAATGTGAGTACCTACCCATTATGCCTACTCTCTGTCACCTTTCGCTCAGCCAATTTCCTCACCAAGTCCGTACTTTTCCCTCGATTCCATGGGCTTTTATCTTAGCTAACAGTCTCTTATGTGGGACCTTATCAAATGCCTTCTGGAAGTCCATATAATGAACATCCATTGACATTCCCCTGTCCACTACTTTAGTCACCTCTTCAAAAAATTCAATCAGGTTTTTCAGGCACGACCTACCTTTCACAAATCCATGCTGGCTCTCCCTGATTAACTGAAAATTCTCGAGGTGTTCAGTCACCCTATCCTTAATTATAGACTCCAGCAATTTCCCCACAACAGATGTTAGGCTAACTGGTCTATAATTCCCCGGTTTCCCTCTCTCTCCTTTCTTAAAAAGCGGAGTGACATGTGCAATTTTCCAATCTAGAGGGACAGTTCTTGAATCTAGAGAACTTTGAAAGATTATAGTTCGGGCATCTGCAATCTGCTCACCCACTTCCTTTAAAATCCTGGGATGGAAACCATCTGGTCCTGGGGATTTGTCACTATTTAGTGCTTTTATTTTCTTCATTACTGTTGTTTTACTTATGTTAATTTTATTGAGTCCCTGTCCCTGATTCAATATTAGTTTTCTTGGGATTTCCGGCATGCTATCCTCTTTTTCTACTGTAAATACTGACGCAAAGTAATTATTCAACATGTCCGCCATTTCCCCATTGTCAATGATAATATCCCCACTTTCAGTTTTTAAGGGATCAACACTGCTCCTGATCACCCTCTTTTTCCTAATATAACTATAAAAGTACTTTGTATTGGTTTTGATATCCCTTGCAGGTTTCTTTTCATACTCTCTTTTTGTAGCTGAGTTACCCTTACAGCTTGTTGCGAAGGTAGCAGCTGCAACAGAAGGGGCCACAATCTTGGCCCACATTTTATTACTAACGGCTTGTTGCTATGTCACATTAGCACCATGTTCCATGGTACTAGACGAATTTAAAGAAAGAAAGAAAGAAAGAATTTGAATCTATATAGTGCCTTTCAAGACCTCAGGACAGCCCAAAGCGCTTTACAGCCAATGAAGTACTTTTTATAGTGTAGTGACTGTTGTAATGTAGGAAACATGGCATCCAATTTGTGCACAGCAAGTTCCCACAAATAAATTTAAAACAGAAATAGGCAGTTTCCTAGAAGTAAAGGGAATTAGGGGTTACAGGGAGCGGGCAGGAAATTGGACATGAATTTAGATTTGAGGTTAGGATCAGATCAGCCATGATCTTATTGAATGGCGGAGCAGGCTCGAGGGGCCGATTGGCCTACTCCTGATCCTATTTCTTATGTTCTTATGTTCTTCATGAGATACATGGCCAAATAATCTGTTTTTCTGATGTAGGTTGAGGAATAAATATTGGGAGAACTGCCCTACTCTTCTTCAAAATAGAGTCATGGGATTTTTTACGTCCACCTGAGAGGGCAGATGGGTCTCACCCGAAAGCCGGGACCTCCGACAGTGCCCACAAGCTTCTGAATCAGAGGCGACTGTGCAACCCGCTGAGCTATGGCGGACATATTTAGCACAACATAAATAATGCACAGGTCGTCTCTTCACCTCCCCCTTCTCCCCTGCATTCCAACAACAATGCAGGATTTCCACATCACTGCAGTGGCAACAGAGGCAAGAAAGCATTGATTAATAATGTACCACACTAAATGCTGGCATTTAGAATTTTCTGCTCAACCCAGTGTTGCCGAAACACTGCCAGCAAGAAGGCACCAGATTACAAAAATGAAAATGGCAACACAGTTCTCATCACTAATTATGTAAAAAGAGATTGAAACCCAGAAACGTTCCCTGATCAGGATTGTGATGCCAATTCCCCCTATTCTTTTCCTTATTAATCATTTTCCCGGTGGATAATTGAAGCATGCTCAACAATTTGTGTTCATCCCACCCCACCCTTTTCATAATGAAGACAGCAGCATCGTAAGAGTGGGCCGGCAGTTTAACCGAACCACAATGTGAGTTGTTATATGGGGATAGGAATCCAAATTCAGCCCTCAGGAATTATTTCTGGTCTGAAACTGCCATCTCTATGACAGTTAGCACCTACAACAATGCTCAGTAACGATCACTTGGTGCACATTAAACCCACTGGTAAAAACAATACTAGTCATCACCGTGGGCATAGTTTACTGGTGGGTGGGAATATTCACAATCCTGATCAGGGAACGTTTCTGGGTTTCAATCTCTTTTTACATAATTAGTGATGAGAACTGTGTTGCCATTTTCATTTTTGTAATCTGGTGCCTTGTTGCTGGCAGTCGTTTCGGCAACACTGGGTTGAGCAGAAAATTCTAAATGCCAGCATTTAGTGTGGTACATTATTAATCAATGCTTTCTTGCCTCTATTGAGGTAATATTCCTGGCAGTAACTAAAAGCTGAATGTCTTTCCTCAATGGTGCCCACCCTGGCATGATTGGGTTACTGTTCGTGCGGGTGCCACTTTTTTACAGTTTTGCAAACAGCGGTGATAAGGACAGGGGGGACGGTCACCAACGCACAGCTCATTTTCTTTTAATTAATGTTTCCTGTCAGGTGAAGTATTTAAAGAAAACAAAAATGAAATGTTTTCCTTTTAAGCTCCTTCGATGGTTCAATGGGTAAAAGAAAGAAGAAATTGCATTTATATAGTGCCTTTCACGACCTCAGGACATCTGAAAGCGCTTTACAGTCAATGAAGTGCTTTTGAATTGTAGTCACTGTTGTAATGTAGGAAACACAGCAGGGCAAGGTCCCACAAACAGCAATGAGATAATGACCAGATCATCTGTTTCAGTGATGTTGGTTGAGGGATAAATATTGGCCAGGACACTGGGGAGAACTCCCCTGCTCTTCTTTGGAATAGTGCAATGGGATCTTTTACGTCCACCTGAGAGGGCAGACAGGGCCTCGGTTTTAACTTCTCATCCGAAAGACGGCACCTCCGACAGTGCAGCACTCCCTCAGTACTGCACTCGAGTGTCAGCCTGGATTATGTGCTCGCGTCTCTGCAGGGAGGTATCGCATGATGCCTTGCTGTGGCTCAGTGTGTAATCACAGTGCATGGTACAGGACTGAGCCACACAGATCACAAGGGCTCTACATTTGATCTTTGATCTGTACCGAGTTCCGGTCCCAGGCAGAGTTGAACTGCAATTGGGCTCAACACCCCAGGTGGAGGAAGGTGGGAATGGAGGGAGAGGGGTTAATAAACACATCAGCCTGGGCTCCTGCTCCTGTGGTCACTGTTGGAAGTGAATGTGTGGACATCAGATGAGGACAGGGTTGAGTTCAGTTGCAATGCCTCCCTCCATTGTTGAATTGTCCACCGACATTCAGAAAAGAAGGCAAGAAAATATAGAAAGAAAACAAATGAGCGCCCCTGGTAAAATTTCCACGTCGATTCCTCCCGATTTCCCATTATAACTTCAGTAGATCTTTCGCTGATCTCTCACCGTGGTTACAGTGTGAAAACCATCGTAAACATTTTACCCCCCCCCCCGCAATCCTTTAATTCAGCTTGGGCAACTCCACCCCATCCCCTGCCAACATTCCCATTTACCAGCATAAAAACAGGAGGTTGTCATCTGCACTGTATTTGAATATTTAAAACCAAACCAACCAGCTGCGGAAAAATGCCACAGGCAGGAAACGGAAGTGGTGGCTGTCACTGGTTAGCACTTGTCACTCACTTTCGAAGGAAACCCCTTTATTTTCTTGACAAATTTCGATTAGGAGTGTGCACCGATGCTAAAGTAAACCAGAACACTGGTTAACAACAAAAAGAAAAATTGGGTACCAGCAGGAAAGGTCTCGGCTTATTACATAAGAAATAGGAGCAGGAGTAGGCCATTTGGCCCCTCGAGCCTGCTCCGTCATTCAATAAGATCATGGCTGATCTTCAACCTCAACTCCACTTTCCTGTTTGACCCCCATATCGCTTGATTCCCTTAGAGTCCAAAAATCTATCGATCTCAGCCTTGAATACACTCAATGACTGAGCACCCACAGCACTCTGGGGTAGAGAATTCCAAAGATTCACAACCCTCTGAGTGAAGAAATTTCTCCTCATCTCAATCCTAAATGGCCGACCCTTTATCCTGAGACTATGCCCCCTTGTTCTAGATTCTCCAGCCAGGGGAAACAACCTCTCAGCATCTACCCTGTCAAGCCCTCTCAGAATCTTACATGTTTCAATGAGATCACCTCTCATTCTTCTAAACTCCAGAGAGTATAGGCCCATTCTACTCAATCTCTCCTCATAGGACAACCCTTTCATCCCAGGAATCAAGCTAGTGCACCTTCGTTGCACCGCCGCAAAAGCAAGTATATCCTTCCTTAGGAAAGGAGAACAAATCTGTACACAGTACTCCAGGTGAGGTCTCACCAAAGCCCTGTACAATTGTAGCAAGACTTCCTTACTCTTGTACTCCAACCCCATCTGTTGAGCCAGCAGGAAATAATTTTATTGCCACAGACACAGCTATATAGTTAGAAAATGTAATGTTTCTTATGGGATTAAGAAATGGCCTTATTTTTTTTTAAATGTGTTTACTTAGCAACAAGTAAGGCAAATGTGCTGGAACCACTATTATTCTCTGTTGGAGAAGCTCAGCAAATCAGGCAGCATCTGTGGAGAAAGAAACAGAGTTAACTTGCTGAGCCTCTCCAGCATTTTCTGTCTTTATTTCAGATTTCCAGCATGCGCAGTATTTTGCTATTAATTTCTGTTAATACACAAACTAACGTGACCCATGTGTAAAGGAAATAAAGGAGACTCAGACCAATATTCAGAAGCTCCCAGTAAATGCTATTGTTTAATGTGGGTCCAAAACACCTCAAGGTCTTTGTTTTCTAATGAAGTTTAAAAGCATGTGTCTAAAAACCAACAAGGCCGGATTATTTAGTGGATTAAAATGGCTTTGACAGCAGCCGAGATCAGGGACGGTGAATGGTACAAAGGCAGGTTTGCTTCCAACAAGAAGCAGATGATGATCCATGTATCCATTGTTTCTCAAATCAACAATATTGGATTATTCCGTGGATTACAATGGCTTTGAAAGCAGCCGGCATGAGGGACAGCGAATGGTACAAACACAGGCTGCCTTCAGCGTGAAACAGCGAACAATCCAAGAGATTCTCTTTCCCTCAAATCATCTCATCTTTTTTAACATTCTCATCTGCATTAATTGTCTGGATATTACAATGCCGACAACAACAATAACAACTTGCATTTATATAGCACCTTTAACGTAGTGAAACGTCCCAAGGCACTTCACAGGGAGCGTTATCAGACAAAATCTGACACCGAGCCACATTAGGAGATATTAGGACAGGCGACCAAAAACTTGGTCAAAGAGGTAGGTTTTAAGGAGCATCTTAAAGGAGTAAGTACCAACCAGATTAGCTAAAATCATGGGAGTGAATTTTCTCATCATTCTCAGTGTTTTTCTGGTGCATAACCGGGGCAAGTCACTTTTAGTGGCAGGAAAATCGGGCAGATGCCATTTCCGCCAGCTTCCCTCCAGAAAACCGCTCCCCACCCCTCGAGTTCCATTCCGCTTTTTGGCCCTTCCCGCGATCCGCCCACCGAGTCCCCCCCCCCCGCTCTCATTTACATATATTATAATGAGGACCGGGGACACTACATTCAAGTTTCCTGCTTTTACGCTTTGCAATGCACTCAGGATGACAGACCGAGAGTGAGAAGGAGCAGGGTCTGCAAACATCGGATGAGACAGGCAGAAAGGAGGAGTTTTTGAGCCTGATGTGTCTGGAGGGTTTCATGAGCGATGTCTGCAGCTGGGAAACATTTTCGCAGAGATTTATTTTTTTGCCATTCTGCCAATACACACCTCGGCTTGCTTCTCACTGCTTCTGACCTCCCTCAGATTTTCACCCCCCAACTCCCTAACCGCAGTGAGGACTTCCCAGGAGAAGGTATGGCATTCCCTATGGGCATACCCTTGTGTGCCATTATCACAGAGAAGGAGGAGGAGGAGCACAGAATGGTGCAAAATAGAGCACTGGCAAGTTGCTCTCAGGGGGAAGGCCAGAGACCTAGTATGTGCTGTGGCCCTGAGGACAGCAGCATCAGGTGGGTAGACTCCAGCTGTCGCCATTACACTGAGCCCCGGATCTGTGCCTCCGCTGATCTGCAGAATGGCTGTTCTAATGGCAGCTATCAGATCCTGAAATCCCTGAGAGGTCATGTATCATAGCCATCCTGGGCTGGAAGCCACCCTCTGTTCTCTCCCCTATTGCCACCAGAGCTGCAGTCTGTGTTTCCGTGGAGATGGAGACACCGACTGGTCCCTGAATGCTTCTTAGGTGAAGATCTGCTGCAGGACAAGGGCCGCAGGTGCATGGGAACACCATCACCTCCAAGTTCCCCTCTAAGTCACACACCATCCCGACTTGGACATATATCGCTGTTACTTCATGGTCGCTGGGTCAAAATCTTCGTACTCTCTACCTAACAGCACTGTGGGAGAACCTTCACCACAGCAGTTCAAGAAGGTGGCTCACCACCACCTTCTCAAGGACAATTAGGGATGGGCAATAAATGCTGGCCTTGCCAGCGACGCCCATATCCCAAGAATGAGTATTAAAAAAAAGATTCCAATGAATCTGGCACATGCCACCTTGACGCCTATATCGAAGACAAAGCTTCCCTGATGTTGCCGCAGTCGAGAGCTGTAGACTCAAGAGTCACACCTGTCAGTAGCCGCACTGACCTTAAAGCCTGCACATAGCTATGATGTTCCCTGAACATTCTTCTTTTCAAGCGAGTACCCATAAGTTCTGGGTCTCACGGATCCAAGGCCTTCTCCGCAGTCTCCACTGGGATAGTGGCACATCCTCACTCACTTCCCAGACCTCCAACTCCCTCGTATTCTGTGAATCACCATGCACCACATCCACATCAACAATAAATAATTGTCCCTGGGTAAAAGTATCGGAGCTGGTGCATGAAATGAAGAAGTGATGAAGAGTTGAGTTTAACGAGTTTAAGGCAAAGGAACATGGTCTCTGCAGGAACTCTTGCAGGGGGTCTTGAGTCCAACTTATCTTCCCTCATCTTCCTCTTCATCCTCCTCACCTTTCTCCTCCTGATCATAGGTCACAAGAAGATAGTTCTGTCTCTGTTGTTCTTCCTCCTCCTGTGCTCCTCGTTGCTGTGGTGAATCTGCAGCTAAGGATGTTTGGAGTTGCAGCACTGGTCTCCAGTCCTGAGGGTGAGAGACTTGGCACTCAGTGCCAGTGCTACCTCCCTCCAGGTGGCACAAGCGACATTTCTGGCAGGTTTGGTGCCACGGACACCCAGCAGTCTTTGTCTCCTGATGTCAATTTCCACAAGGAGGCCTTTCAGATCAAAGTCTATGAAATTATGACATCTTCTATTCTGCCCTGCTGTCTTATTTGGCTGTGTGTGTCCGCTGCTCCTATATAAACGGGTCATTTTCGGGTTGGCAGGTTGTAACTAGTGGGGTGCCATAAGAATCGGTGTTTGGGCCGCAGCTATTTACAATCTATATGAATGACTTAGATGAGGGACCGAGTGTAATGTATCCAAGTTTGCTGACGATGCAAAGCTAGGTTGGAAAGTAAGCTGTGAGGAGGACGCAAAGAGTCTGCAAAGGGATATAGACAGGTTAAATGAGTGGGCGAGAAGGTGGCAGATGCAGCATAATGTGGGGAAATGTGAAATTATCCACTTTAGTAGGAAGAATAGAAAAGCAGAATATTTTTTAAAAGGTGAGAGATTACGAAATGTTGGTGTTCAGAGAGATTTTGGTGTCCTTGTATATGAATCACAGAAAGTTAACATGCAGGTACAACAAGCAATTAGGAAGACAAATGGTATGTTAGCCTTTACTGCAAGGGGGTTGGATTATAAGAGTAAGGAGGTCTTGCTGCAACTATATAGGGCTGTGGTGAGACTTCACCTGGAGTGCTGTGTACAGTTTTGGTCTCCTTACGTAAGGAAGGATATACTTGCCTTGGAGGGGCTGCAACGAAGGTTCACTAGATTGATTCCTGGGATGAATGGGTTGTCCTGTGAGGAGAGATTGAGTAGAATGGGCCTATACTGTCTGGAGTTTAGAAAAATGAGAGGTGATCTCATTGAAAGGTATAATATTCTTAAAGGGCTTGACAGGGTAGATGCTGAGAGGCTGTTTCCCCTGACTGGAGAGTCTAGAACTAGAGGTCATAGTCTCAAGATAAGGGGTCAGCCATTTAGGACCGAAACAAGGAAAAATTTCTTCCCTCAGAGGATTGTGAATGTTTGGAATCAAGGGATAGGGGCATAGGGCGGGAAAGTGGAGTTGAGGTAGAAGAACTGCCATGATCTTATTGAATGGCGGAGCAGGCTCGAGGGGCCGTATGGCCTACACCTGCTCCTATTTCTTATCTGGGACAGTATCAGTAAAAGTGACCATGAAGCTGTCAGATTGTTGTAAAAAACTAAATATTGCAAAAAAGACCAATGCAGCATATTACATAGCGCCTACAACACAAAAGCGGGCTATTCGGGTTTATTAATGTCCTTTAGGGAAGGAAATCTGCCATCCTTACCCGTTCTGGCCCATATGTGATTCCAGTTCCACAGCAACGTGATTGACTCTTAACTGCACTCTGAAGTGGCTTAGCAAGCCACGCAGTTGTATCAAACCACTATCCACAGCATTTTAAGAAGAAGGCCTGCCACCACCTTCTCAAGGACAACTAGTGATGGGCAGTAAATGCAGTTGCCAGCGACACCCACATCCTGGGGACGAACATTAAAAAAAAAGACGTCTATGCAAACTATCAGAAAAAGATTGATGAGACATGCAATGAAATGAGTGAGAAAAGCACTGATCCTTTCTTATCTTGTTGTCCCCTAGTCTGCTGTTGGAGTGTTGAGCCAGAATTGTCCTTTTAAAGGCTGCACTCTAATTTCCAACAGATTGCACCTATTTTACACTGGATTTAAGCCAATCACTTTTTGAATGGATATGCCAGTGAGCTAACCCAGGGGACCTTCATGTAAATGCTTCTCTCAACCACCGGCGGGCACAAATCTTCTTCCATTGGCATACAATCGGTGCAAGTTGCCATGTGGAAATTAACCCCCTGACTTTACTCAAGAGCACTGTCATTTTTCAGTAGCTTATTCTTGTTCATCTTTCCTAGTCGTTCACATCCAAAAACAAGTTTCTGCACCAACATAAAAAAAGATGTGTGGAACGTTGGAAGTCGGAAATAAAGTCAGAAAAAGCAGGAAGCACGCAGGAGGCTAGTCAGCACCAATGACCAGATGGACATTGCCTTTCATCAGAACCCCCTCCACCTTCAAAAGCTGACTGTTTGCTGTGTTACACAGGAACAGGAGGTTGCCATTCAGCCCCTCGAAC
The DNA here is from genome assembly GCF_035084215.1 of Heptranchias perlo. Taxonomy (NCBI): domain Eukaryota; kingdom Metazoa; phylum Chordata; class Chondrichthyes; order Hexanchiformes; family Hexanchidae; genus Heptranchias; species Heptranchias perlo. The sequence goes on from NC_090328.1 coordinate 15,856,069, forward strand.
CTATTCCATCATTCAATTAGGTCATGGCTGATCTGTATCTCAACTCCATTTACCTGCCTTGATTCTGTAACCCTATAATACCCTTACCTAACAAAAATCTATGGCCTTGATATTTGTGGGGAGGGTGCGGGTGAGGCTGAAAACGGCTGTAGAACCCGGCACGCCCGGGGATGCAGTGGTCCTGCCGAACTTAACAGCAGGACCTCATTAACGTTTTTTTAGCTCCGTTTCCTGCTCGGCAGTTGGCCAAATGGACAGTCTGGCCCGCGGCCATGAGGGAACACCAGCAGCAGAGGGACGCAGGCGGGGATCCTTGGGGGCGGCAATCGGGAGATCAGAGAGGCCTGGCAATTGGGAGGGGAGAGAGATCGGCAACCGTGAGGACTGGAGGGAGGGGAGGTCGGCAAGCAGGAAGGGGGAGAGGGGTCAGCATTCACGATAGTTGCATCTCATTTCTGGTCAAAAATTCACTTTCACCATCATGTTTGGAGCCAGCGTAGCTTGAAGTTAAAGACAAAGCTATGGGTATACAGTGCAGTTCTGCTCATTACGCTTTCAACCTGAACTTGCCTTGAAGCAGCTCAAAATTTTTCATCAAAGGCATATACAATCTCTCATGAAAATTAAGTGGCAAGGCAGAGTGATAAATGGAAAAGTGCTGCAGCACAGTAGAAGTTATGGCTATACCAGCGCCACTCCAATGATGTTAAGATGTTAAGACAAATGGCTTCCAAAAGCCATAATTTACAATCTGATGATGACAGGAAAAGGACAAGGTGGCATCACAGGAATATCATGAAGAATATAAGCAATGTGACGTTCCACCAGAAAATTTGGAAAATGCAGTCAGAGATCGTGCAATTGGGAAATCTGCAATGAAGTGTGGCATCGCGCATATCAAAATTAACCAGCAACTGTTGGTAAATGGACAACAATGGACATGTGACTGTCAATGTGCTTCACCTATTGATGAATGGAGCCAATCCCACAAACACCACCCTGACTATGACTCTTACCTATGTTTGTTAGCCATGATTATTGTTCTTTTGAAGTGACTCATAATACATTGGGATGTGCTACAGATTCCACTTATTCTAGTCGATGTATTAGAGTATCAGTCCCCAGCAGGGTGATAAATCAGAACACTACATACCAAATACATTAGCTGCGTTATTACTCAAAGCTGAGCCTGTTTCTCTTTTGTTGATTTTTCTGTTGTCCCTTCTTCTAAACATGCTAGAATAAAAGTCTACCATCCTTTAGTACATTGCCTACATCACCATTCTCCACTTGTGAGCTTAGACTGTTTCAGCAGGCTACTCAAGCCCAGTTATATTCTCACCCCATGTCCACACACAGTTACATCAGGGGTCACCTGATAGTGACTAGAAGTGGGAACCCCAGCACCATTTTCTCCTCCCTAACTATAGATCCCTGAGGTCAACTATACTTGCCATGCTGGGTGAGTTCAGCAAACTTAGCAGAGGCTGGGAAACAAACCTGGGACCTTCCTGGTCTATATGGCTCAGCTACTCAATGGCACAGGCCAACTTTGAAGAAAGCACAGAAGAAATAATGGCTTGTTAGCAGTTGCAGAGTGGGACTAATCTCGAGTGCTTTAGCAAATAGACTAGCAAACAAGACAAGGCAGGACTGGAGCTAGTGAAGCTTGCTTTGCTGTGGAGTCCATGGCACAATTAGCTACGATAAAAAGAAGCTAAACAAGCTCCTAAATTTGCAGTCCATTAGGCCCGCTAAAGCTCCACTAATTCTCTGTTCTACTGAGGTTAGGAAGTAAGTGATATAGCATTCCACAGTCTCTTGAGGTATGGGGCGATGCAATTAAGTTGGTGACTGAAATTTCTGCCACTCCTATTTCAGTATATTAGAACCATTTCTTGGTGGACCATGCAGCTTGTTTAGCAGTACAAACGCCTCGAGACTGAATGCTCTGAAATAATCCTGTTTGTTTCATAAGGGAAAACCAATCTAATTTCATTGGGGTGTGTATCTGGTTGGTGCAAGACAAAATATGACTGAGTATTCCAGTGTTTCTTGACTGCTGTTGCACACCAAAATTACATACTCAACATTATGACATGATTTAAAGATGTTCTTCTTATCCTCTCCTGAAGTGTTGTTGGACAACCTTCACTCAATCAATTTGTTTAAATAGTTTCATCATTCCTTTGAAATTAGTCCTTTTAAACTTATATACCTAACTCTTGGTCTTTGGTGTTTATGATTTTCTGGGGTTAGCTTGAATTTATCAATGTTTAAGATGAATAAACCTGAATATATTACTTATTCCCATCCTCTGGAGTTGGCCACTATTCTGATATTCATACTATGTCAAAGTTCATAATCTTCAATAGCATTGCATTGAGTGTTCTTCTCTAAGCTAGAAAGAAGTTGAGAAGAAATCCCAAAGGTTTGAAAGCCAATATATGAGGAGAATTTCGAAGGTCTCGTGGCACGGAACAACTTTCTGTAACAGATAACATGATATTCCATGACTGGCAACTCTATAGTCATGGACCGAGATTGAATGACCGATGTCTACTAAAACAAGGGAATCTAGAGAGGAAGATGCTTTGGTAGATTGACAGATATGTGAATACTCCTAGTGCAAATTAAATGTTAAGACCAGTCCATGATAGAAATGAATGCTATTATTGTATTACTGTTATATGGATATTCTGAAATCCAGGAATGTTTAAGTTAGGTAAATTGTAGGTTAATAGTTGTAGTATTGACACTGCACTGACCTCCAGTGCTGACCTCGCCACAGTTAACGAGGTCAGTAGAAGAGCACCTAATTTGCATGGGCCATTGAGGACCTGCACCTTGTCTCACGCAGCCAGAAAATCCAGCATTTGGCCACCAATGGGGCTGGGTTGCCTAGCACCCCACCCCAGACCCCACTGAGTGCCTGTACACAGCGGACTGAACCAGATTTTTTAAAATTGCTGGTCTTCGGTGGCCCACTTGCACTCATCTGGACCCCGGTATGCCTCACCTCCCTCTGCGTGCTAGTCTCCTGTCCTACACCAAGTCCCGGCTGAGATGGCGAAGTAGGAACTCTCAGTGTATGGAGTCCCTACCCCCGGGTCTGCCCCCTGATTCTGCCCCTTACAAGACAATAACAACAACAACAATTTGCATTTATATAGCGCCTTTAACGTCGTCAAACGTCCCAAGATGCTTCACAGGAGCACGATCACACAAAAATTGACACAAAGCTAAAGAAGGAGTTAGAAGGCGAGAGAGGTGGAGAGGTGAAGAAGTTAAAGGAGGGAATTTCAGAACCTGGGACCTAGACGGCTGAAAGGAGGGTCGTCAATGGTGGGGCAAGGGAAGCCGGGGATGCACAAGAGGCCAGAGTTAGAGAAATGCAAAGATCTCGGAGAGTTGTAGGGCTGGAGGGACCCGGTAATTATGAATAGTTTAACTCCACAAATTATACTAATTACAAACACATAATGTAATGAAAGTTAATCAGTAATTAATAAGTCATGTATTTCAGGAAAAAGTGCTGTAACAATTCAGGTAACAACAGCTCCTCTACGTCAGCCCATTCAGTGAGATTCAATGGTTACGTCAGGATATTGTTTTCCTGAAGAGTTTCCTGGACTCTTCTCCAACACACAATGATTTTTAAATGTTTCAAGTCTCCACTCTCAATCTCGAGCCTCTCAGGATTAATACAGCCAAATTAAGTGTCAAACATGAGTTAGGTCCATACTGAGCATTGAGGAACATTAGGGTCTAGGATGGGTTTATCACTTATTCGAACCACTTTAAGCTTCTAACAGCCATTAATAAAACAAGACACTAATATTGCAAAGTTATGTATAAAATGTAATCTGTATAGGATTTCCATTACTTACCTGATGAGGGAACCCAGCTTTTCTGAAACCTAATGGCCTGCATCTTACAATCAACATTTCTCAACAAAGCTATTGAATAAACTACCTACCATGTACTGAATATAGGATAAAAGTCTTTTGATCTTTGAAAAATAAACTATTAAATGATATCCCAGGAGTACACAACCAATATTCCCACAGGCCAAGTGTATTTCATCATCCTGATGCTGCAAGTTGTTTTCTGATAAACCTTTGTTCATAACTTATTCATATTATACCGTGTTTCAGTTGAGTTAATTTAAGCAGCTCAAGAGAAATAAACCACTCCCATATGTCATTATTTTGGAAGGAGAACAGATGGATGATTTTTTTTAAATCATTTTATTATTGTTTTTCTAACAGTTTGATCCAAGTTCATCACAATCCACATTTCTTGGCTCTCTGACTATCTTTAAAAAAGCCAAGCATGAATATTGCAAATGTACTGAAGTTGTGCAATAATTCATTTTAGTTGCAGTTTTTAGTCAATCCTATCCCATCATTGCAAATGTTTATCTGTTCATCCCTCACATATTGGATGGATTCTGAATGGTTTAAGATTCCTTGAACTAGCAAATCAACTTCAAGGCCCTCATCCTCACTTTCAACAACAACTTGCATTTATATAGCGCCTTTAATGAAGGAAAACGTCCCAAGGTGCTTCACAGGAGCACAATCAGAAAAAATTGGCACCGAACCAAAGAAGGCGACCAAAGGCTAGGTCAAAGAGGCAAGTTTTAAAAAGCGTCTTAAAGGAGGAGAGAGAAGTGGAGAGGCAAAGAGGTTTAGGGAGGGAATTCCAGAACGTAGGGCATAGACAGCTGAAGGCATGATCAATGGTGGGCAAAGGGATTGGGGGATACACAAGAGACCAGAGTTGGAAGAATGCAGAGTTCTTGGAGGGTTGTAGGGCTGGGGGAGGTTACAGAGTCAGGAAGAGGCAAGGCGATAGAGGCATTTGAACATGAGGATAAGAATTTTAAAATCGAGGTGTTGGTGGACCGGGAGCCATTGTTGGTCAGCGAACACAGGGGTGATGTCTGAGCAGGACTTGATGCAGGTTAAGATACAGGCAGCAGAGTTTTGCATGAGCTTAGTTTATGGAGGGTGGAAGATGAGAGACCAGCCAGAAGAACATTGGAATAGTCAACTCTGGAAGTATCAAAAGCTTGGATTAGGGTTTCAGCAGCAGATAAACTGAGGCAGGGACAGAGACAGGCGATATTATAGAGCTGAAAGTAGGTGGTCTTTGTGATGGGGAGGATTTGGGGTTGGAAGTTCAACTCGCAAAATTGATTTTGCTCTACCAAAATCTCCTAAAATCTTGTCTCTTGGACTGTGCCTTTTGTCTCTCCTCCCCGTACTCTGTTACCTCCTGCTCGGTATCTACCTCTCCTATTACAAAAAGCTCTGTTAATGAGGTATGCAATGGTGTGCTGTTACTGTAATGCTACACTGACTATACAGCATTAGTACAGCAGCATAGAGAAGTTGAATCCTCATGAAATGTCTCCACTTAATCACTTGACACTTTAAAAACACATTGTTCACTATAGATCAATAGAACTAAGGGAAATCCAGACTCAGGAGGCCAGAGAACAAGCAGGGAAGCATCTAACTGCAAGAAGGGTAGGAATGCTGCTGAACACATTAAAAAGAGGAATAATAAAAAGGTTTCAAAAGTATTTGAATGGATTGAGGATGCGAATCCTCCTTTTTGTTTCCCAGTTAGTTTGGTAGCTGTAGGACTTTCACCTGCCAGCTGCTGTTTTCCAAGTGAACCCTCCGGAAGATTCTTTTAAGATCGAAACCCATTTTTTCCTCTTGTTTCAGTGGAATTGCAGCGTCTGCGTCTCTGGCACCGTATTGACTGCACATTATCACCCAACAGATTGTGACGACCCACTTGATTTCCTTTGACATCCTATAGTGATACAGCCTGTGACAGGCTTTGTCACATTCTGCACGTCCCCAGCAGCCTCTCGATGAAACATATGCCACTAAATGAGAGGCCCTAGCCAGGAATTCTGCCAGCGTACTTTTTGGATTTGGCAAAGGGTGGCAACCTTATGAGGGCAGGTGGCCTCTTCCCAGGCTATCATCAATGCTGCACTGAACTAAGCACGAGGACATACATGAGAGATGGATGACTCTCCCTTTTAATTTTTCAATGACTGCGGGTGCAATGCCACACAAAATTTATATAGAATTACATAGAATGTACAGCACAGAAATAGGCCATATGGATCAACTGGACCGTGCTTCACATGAGCCTCCTCCAACCCCTCTTCATCCAACCCTAACAGTATAACCCTCTATTCCTTTCTCCCTCATGCATTTATCTACCTTCCCCTTAAATGCATCTATGCTATTTACTTCAGCTACTCCTTGTGGTAGCAAGTTCCACATTCTTACCACTCTGGGTAATGGTTGTTTATCAGACTGGAGGGAGGTATACTGTGGTGTTCCCCAGGGGTCGGTACTGGGACCACTACTTTTCTTGATATATATTAATGACGTGGACTTGGGTGCACAGTGCACAATTTCCAAATTTGCAGATGACACAAAACTTGGAAGTGTAGTGAACAGTGAGGAGGATAGTGACAGACTCAAGAGGACATAGACAGGCTGGTGGAATGGGTGGACATGTGGCAGATGAAATTTAATGCAGAAAAATGCGAAGTGATATATTTTGGTAGGAAGAACGAGGAGAGGCAATATAAACTTGAGGGCACAATTCTAAAAGGGGTACAGGAACAGAGAGATCTGGGGGTACATGTGCACAAATCGTTGAAAGTGGTAGGGCAGTTTGAGAAAGCGGTTAAAAAGGCATACGGGATCCTAGGCTTTATAAATAGAGACATAGAGTACAAAAGCAAGGAAGTCATGATGAACCTTTATAAAACACTGGTTTGACCACAACTGAAGTATTCTGTCCAGTTCTGGGCACCGCAATTTAGGAAAGATGTGAAGGCCTGAGAGAGGGTGCAGAAAAGATTTACTACAATGATTCCAGGGATGAGGGACTTTAGTTACGTGGATAGACTGGAGAAGCTGGGGTTGTTCTTCTTGGAACAGAGAAGGTTGAGAGGAGATTTGATAGGTATATTTAAAATCATGAAGGGTCTAGACAGAATAGAGAGAAACTGTTCCCATTGGCGTAAGGGTCAAGAACCAGAGGACATAGATTTAAGGTGATTGGCAAAAGAACCAAAGGTGACATGAGGAAAAACCTTTTAACGCAGCGAGTGGTTATGATCTGGAATGCACTGCCAGGGAGGGTGGTGGAGGCAGGTTCAATCATGGCCTTCAAAAGGAAATCAGATAAGTACTTGAAAGGAAAAACATTGCAAGGCTACAGGGATAGAGCGGGGGAGTGGGACAAGCTGGATTGCTCTTGCATAGAGCCAGCAAGGACTCAATGGGTGGAATGACCTCCTACTGTGCTGTAACCTTTACATGATTCTATGTTCTATAAAGAACTTTCTCCTGAATTCCCTATTGGATTTATTAGTCACTGTTTTATAATAATGGCCCCTCATTTTGGTTTTCCCCACAAGTGGAAACGTCTTCTCTACGTCTACCCTTTCAAACCCTTTCATAATCTTAAAGACCTCTATCAGGTGACCCCTCACCCTTCTCTTTTCTAGAAAAAACAGTCCCAACCTCGTCAATCTTTCCTGATAGGTATAACCTCTCAGTTCTGGTATCATCCTAGTCAACCTTTTTTGCTCCTTCTCCAATGCCTCTATATCCTTTTTTATAATATGAAGTCCAGAACTGTGCACAGTACTCCAAGTGTGGTCTAACCAAGGTTCTATACAAATTTAACATAACTTCTCTGCTTCTCAATTCTATCCCCCTAGAAATGAACCCCAGTGCTTGGTTTGCCACAACACAGTCTCCACCTCTCACCTTCCCCATAATTCCAGTATTTGACTGGGTTTGTGCTGACAGATATTCAGTAGAGCACCAATACTCCAAAAGCACATTCAGCATCATCAAGGTGTTTGAACCAGAACCCAGAAAGAACGTAGCCCTGGGTGATTTTATTAAACTCTGCCCAGCTCAAAATGGTGGATAGGCTGTACATCCTAATAGTCTTGTTATAATTGGTGGTAATGAATAAAGGAAATACAGAAGTGAGTTCATTCTCTTTGTAGTCAGCATATTATGCTCTGAAGGAATTAGTATTACATCGAATTACATAGAATTGACAGCACCGTAACAGGCCATTCGGCCCAACTGGCCTATGCCCCACCCCTCTTCATCTCACCCTATCAGCATATCCTTCTACTCCTTTCTCCCTCATGTGTTTATCTAGCTTCCCCTTAAAGGCATCTATGCTATTTGCCTCAACTACTCCTTGCGATAACGAGTTCCACATTCAGTTATTACATTTCATAAATGATATGGAAATATCTCAGGAAAAAACAGGATAATTGGATGGGCAGGTTTAGAATGTTGGTATGCTTGGAATTTCATTACAAAACGATAGTTCCTCTGAAGCTCAGTGGGAACAGTATTCCTTATTCACTGGAGATTCGTAGTCTGTCACCAAGATGAATAGTGCTTTGTGGACAGTTTGTTTATATCAGTAATGACTCAACTGGAAGTCAAAAATCTGTTAGAACAATGTGCTTCGAAACGGGGATCTTTGGTGTCGGGGTAAGTACAATGGGTGATGTGTACGCTCAGCCTGACGTCAGTCCTCCGCCGCTGCTTGTTTTCGTCCCCGAAGAAAGCCCCGTGTATGCATCTGTTTTGCTGGAACGGGCGCACTGGAGTGACGTGCGATAAGACAAAGGACAAGAAAGACTTGAAAATCTGTTTTGCGACTACCTAGCGAGCACGGAGAAGTAGAAAAATGAAAGACTGGCATTTATATAGCGCCTTTCACGACCTCAGGATGTCCCAAAACGCTTTACAGCCAATGGTAGTACATTTTTTGAAGTGCAGTCACTGTTGTAATGTAGGAAACACGACAAGTCAATTTTTACATAGAATTACATAGGATGTACAACACAGAAACAGGACAGTCGGCCCAATTAGTCTATGCGGTGTTTATGCTCCACACAAGCCTCGTCCCACCCCTCTTCCTCTAACCCTAACAGCATATCCTTCTATTCCTTTCTCCCTCATGTGTTTATCTAGCTTCCCCTTAAAAGAATCTATGCTATTTGCCTCAACTACTCCTTGTGGCAACAAGTTCCACATTGTAACCACTCTCTGGGTAAAGAAGTTTCTCCTGAATTCCCTATTGAATTTATTTGCGCACAGCAAGGTCCCACAAACAGCAATGTAATAATGACCAAATAATCTGTTTTTAGTGCTGTTAATTGAGGGATAAATATTGGCCAGGACTCCCCTGCTCTTCTTCGAAATAGTGCCCTGGGATCTTTTATGTCCACCTGAGAGGACAGACGATGCCTCAGTTTAATATCGCATTCGAAAGACGGCACCTCCTACAGTGCAGCGCTCCCTCAGTACTGTACTGGGAGTGTCAGCCTAGATTTTGTGCTCAAGTCTCTGGAGTGGATCGTCTGTGAGCAAAGCTGAAATATAAGGCAGCCGACTCAACATCACAGGGTGCACCCACTGAAGGGGATTCACCTTGTCACATATCATCCTAGCACACCTGCTCTACTAAGGCAAACATATTAACAGCGCCCCCATGGAGCCCTGCAATTGCATTGAAAAAATAGTGACAGGGATTGTTGCAGTGAAAGATCACATTGCCGATTGCACATGGATTTAGCATTCCCTTTTTGCATACAACTCCAAGCACAGGAAGATAGGAACATTAGGAACAAGAGTAGGCCATTCAGCCCTTCGAGCCTGTTCTGCCTTTCAATTAGATCATGGCTGATCTGCACCTCAACTCCATTTTCCCGTCTATGCTCCTTATCTCTTGATACTCTTACCTAACAAAAATCCATTGATCTCAGTCGTTAAAGCTGAAGCAAAAGCTTGAGTAAATGTACAGATATGTCAGCACCAGCCCACTAATCAGTTTATTTCTAAAATACATCCCCGATTAATTCTAACTTTAGAGGGAGATAGGAAATCAGACTCCTATATATCTCTCTATCAGTGTATCTATTTATCTAACTATCTATTTCTCTATTTATCTATTTCTTAATGTCTCTCGATCTGTCTATTTATCTATCTCTATTTATATCTTTCAAGCCGCTACCCCTGCCTCAGCCCATCTGATATTGAAACCCTCATCCCTGTAATTGTCACCTCCAGACTCGACTATTCCAATGCTCTCCTGGCCGGCCTCCCATCCTCCACGTTCCATGAACTTCAGCTGATTCCAAACTCTACTGCTTGTATCCTATCCCACACAGAGTCCCACTCATCCATCACTCCTGTCCCTGCTGACCTACTTTGGCCCCCTGTCGCCAACACTTTCAAGTTAATATTCTCCTACTTACAGTTGAATCCCTTCATGGCCTCACCCCTCCCTAATGCTTTAAACTCCTCCAGCCATACAAACCTACCCCCTCCCCCCAGAATTCTCTGATCCTTCAACTCTGGCCTTGTGCATCTCCCCCTCACCTCACCATTGGTGGCCATGCCTGCAGTTCTGGAATTTCCTCCCTAAACCCCTCCACCTCTCCACCTCCATCTCCTCCTTTAAGACACCCATTAAGACCCAAGCTGTTGATCTCCCCACCTAATCTTTCACTCAGTGCTCATTTTTTGTCTGGTTTTGCCTCAGTAAAATGCTTTGTGATATTTTTCTACATTAAAGGAGTTATGTAAATGCAAGTAATTGTTGTTATCTCTATTTAATTGTCCACTTTGGTAGGAAGAAAAGAAAAGCAGAATATTTTTTAAAAGGTGAGAGACTAAGAAATGTTGACAGAGGAATTTGGGTGTCATTGTACATGAATCACAAAAAGTTAACATGCAGGTACATCAAGCAATTAGAAAGGCAAATGGTATGTTAGCCTTTGTTGCAAAGTGGTTGGAGTATAAGAATAAGGAAGTCTTGCTGCAATTATATAGGGCTCTGGTGAGCACACCTGGAGTACTGTGTACAGTTTTGGTCTACTTACCTAAGAAAGGATAGACTTGCCTTAAAGGGAGTGCAACAAAGGTTCACTAGATTGATTCCTGGAATGAGAGGATTGTCCTATGAGGAGAGATTGAGTAGAATGAGCCTATATTCTCTGGGGTTTAGAAGAATGAGAGGTGATCTCAATGAAACATGTAAAATTCTTAGAGGGCTTGCTGGGAGGCTGTTTCCCCTGGCTGGAGAGTCTAGAACTAGAGGTCATAGTCTCAAGATAAGGGGTCAGCCATTTAGGACCGAAACAAGGAAAAATTTCTTCACTCAGAGGGTTGTGAATCTTTGGAATTCTTTACCCCAGAGGGCTGTGGATGCTCAGTTGTTGAGTATATTCAAGACTGAGATCGATAGATATTTGGACCCAAAGGGAATCAACAGATATGGGGATAGGGCGGGAAAGTGGAGTTGAGGTAGAAAATCAGCCATGATCTTATTGAATGGCGGAGCAGGCTTGAGGGGCGGTATGGCCTACTCCTGCTCCTGTTTCTTATGTTCTTATGTCCTTATCCCTCTCTCGCTCTCTATCTATCTTTCTTCATATTTATTTAGTTGATTGTCTGTCTATCGATTGACTATTTATCTATCTATTGCTCGATTTACCTATCTATTGCTCTATTTATCTATCAACCTCCGTCTTTTTCTGTCTCTGTTCATTTATCTGTCTCTACTTACCTATCTATTTTACCTATCTACCTCTTTATCAATCTCTATCTTTCTATCTCATTATTTCTCTGTCTCCATCTATCTAATAAAAAGGTTTAGGGATGATCCCATACTCCCATTCGGGAAGCCACATTCACAGGGAGCATGGGGCAGAAACAGTTCTACAACAATATAGCTCTGTTCCCCTGAGTGCGACTTCCCAGTAGAATCGCAGAATCACCCCTCTTTTGTCCGTGGTAAATGCTGTGATTAGAGGTTAGTGTGCAAAATTAAAGCACATGGGATTGGGGGGAATATACTGGCATGGATTGAGAATTGGTTGATAGACAGGAAACAGAGTAGGAATAAACAGGTCTTTTTCCGGGTGGCAGGCAGTGATTAGTGGGGTACCGCAGGGACCAGTGCTTGGGCCCCAGCTATTCACAATATATATCAATGATTTGGATGAGGGAACGGAATGTAACATTTCCAAGTTTGCAGACGACACAAAGCTGGGGTGGAATGTGAGCTGTGAGGAGGATACAAAGAGGCTCCAATGTGATTTAGACAAGTTGGGTGAGTGGGCAAGAACATGGCAGATGCAGTATAACGTGGATAAATGTGAGGTTATCCACATTGGTTGTAAAAACAGAAAGACAGATTATTATCTGAATGGAGATAGATTGGGAAAAGGGGAGGTGCAATGAAACCTGGGTGTCCTTGTACACCAGTCGCTGAAAGTGAGCATTCAGGTTTCAAGCAGTTAGGAAGGCGAATGGTATGTTGGCCTTCATTGCAAGAGGATTTGAGTACAGGAACAGGGATGTCTTACTGAAGTTGTACAGGGCCTTGGTGAGACCACATCTGGAGTATTGTGTGCAGTTTTGGTCTCCTTATCTGAGGAAGGATGTCCTTGCCATGGAGGGAGTGCAACAAAGGTTTACCAGACTGATTCCTGGGATGGCAGGACTGACGTATGAGGAGAGATTGGGTCGACTAGGCCTATATTCACTAGAGTTTAAAAGAATGAGAGGTGATCTCATCGAAACGTATAAAATTCTAACAGGACTAGACAGACTAGATGCAGGGAGGATGTTCCCGATGGCTGGGGAGTCCAGAACCAGGGGTCACAGTCTCAGGATACGGGGTATGCCATTTAGAACTGAGATGAGGAGAAATTTCTTCACTCAGAGGGTGGTGAACCTGTGGAATTCTCTACCACAGAAGGCAGTGGAGGCCAAATCATTAGATGTATTCAAGAAGGAGGTAGATATATTTCTTAAGGCTAAAGAGATCAAGGGATATGGGGTAAAAACAGGAACAGGGTACTGAGTTAGACGATCAGCCATGATCATTTTGAATGGCGAAGCAGGCCCAAAGGGCCGAATGGCCTACTCTTGCACCTATTTTCTATGTTTCTATGATTACAGTGTCTGTTGTGAATTACGGACAATTTTCTTCTTTCTCGTTGGTTAAGTCTCTCTGTTTTTCTTCTTTCTAATTGTTGATTATCTCCCTTTGCCATTCAACTTGAAGGATGGATATGCAGCAGACCAAAGCCACGGACATACTGACATTCCTGTCAACTCCACCTGCTCCACATCTTCCCACTCACTCCCTTTCGTGGACCTCTGCTCAGTGCCAGCTCTAGTCGCTTCACATTTGCTCTCTCTTGCAACTCTGAGCCTGATTCCTGCACTCCTGGTCCTGGATCTTTGTAGCAAGTGAAGGTGTTTCCACTGAAATCTTTTGAACGATATTCTGGAGATGTCCCTGATCACAGCCAGAGGAGAACAGAGAGAAAGGACAAAAGGCCAAGAAGAACCAGGAAGCTGTTGAGCAGCAAGAGAGCAGTGTGGCACCTTTTACATAGAATTACATAGAAATTACAGCACAGTAACAGGCCATTCTCCTCAAAAGGTCTATGCCGGCATTTATACTCCACACGAGCCACCTCCCACTCTACTTCATTACATTACGAGCACTGGGTGACTGCTCAGGAGCAGCTGAATTGTGATAGATCACTGAAGAAAAAAATGGAGTTGACAGAGTTGCTGGAGTAACATGGGGCAGGGGGAGGATGAGCGTGAAATAACTAAGAAAGAAAGGGGAAAGTAACAGGGGGAAAGTAATAAAAAAGAAAAACACAGAGAGTAAAGTAAACATAGGAAGAGAAAAAGAGAGAGACAAAGGAAAGAAGGAGGAAAGAATGAAAGAAAGAACAAATGAACTCTCATTGATATAGCATCGTATCACATCTGTCAGGAACATTCAAGATAATTCAGCACACAATGAATTACTTTTAACTACAGTGACTGCCGTTATATAACAATAAGAGAGAGAAGCACAGGAAGAGTGAGAGGGCATCAGAGAGAAACACACAAACAGCTCTAACAACAAAAAGAAGAGGGTATCAGGGAGAAGTATAGAAAGGCCAAGAATACCAGATAGAAAAGGAACCTGCTCTCCCAGAAGGTCTCAAACCCTCTTAATGTGGCCCTGCATGCTGGGTGCCTCCAGAACAGTTACAGCAGAAAAGTTTCCCCTAAATTCCAAACATTTCTTGTCCAGAAGGCAATCCTCAAATGTGCATCAGTGGGACCTTCCAACTTCAGCCTTGCACACGCAAATACTTTACCTGAATGCTCCAAGTTGCCACACACATCACAATGGATAAACAAACCCCTGAGAGACAAGGGAAATGCTTCAATGAGACATGAAGTGCCAACATCTACTGGTACAGGCAACATCTAGACGACACCTTGCTCCACACCCCAAACAGGAGAGCTACTAGTTCCCTTTAAATACTGGTATCGATCTATAGTGTGTCTACATGGTTACCTGCAGAACTGTCACTTAGCGTATGTGTGGTAAGCATAGACAGCTGTCAGTCCAAAGGCGTGCAATGTTAGTCACCCTCCAACACCGACTGACACTTCGAAAGTAAGACAAAAGCACCAAACGTCACGTTACTAGAAATCTAATTAAGTGAAACTGGACCATAATTTTAGGGTTATTTGAGAAAGTACGTTCGATGTAAGGAGAATTGTAAAACTCTGCAGTTTTAATAAGAGTATTCCATACTCCAGGCGAACAGATATTGAGGGATGGATCGCCTTTAAATCATCACGTGAACATATTTACAATTAATAACAATATCCACAGAAAATGAGTTCTGATGATGAGTCCCACCTGAAATATCAACCTGCCTTTTCCCTTTTCAGATGCTGACTGTCCTTCTATGTATCTGCAGCATTTTCAGTATTTATTTCAGATTTCCAACATTATGGGGCAGAACTTGCTCCCGAAATAATGGAGTGCTCAACAGCGCTCTCTGTTTTTTATGGCGAATCGGAGGAGCAAGTTGCCGCATTTGCACATGCGCAGTAAAATGCAGA
The DNA here is from genome assembly GCF_035084215.1 of Heptranchias perlo. Lineage (NCBI taxonomy): Eukaryota > Metazoa > Chordata > Chondrichthyes > Hexanchiformes > Hexanchidae > Heptranchias > Heptranchias perlo. The sequence continues at coordinate 15,871,098 of NC_090328.1, forward strand.
AGTCGTGAACTTGCTCCTATCGGTTCGCCAGCGATTTGACAGCTGCGAATTAAAGGGCCATCACACGCTGCAATCATAGAAATCACTGAAAAATCGCAAACTTGCTCATCCGCCCAGCTGGAATGTAACTAATTACACCACCAAAAGGTACACTTGAAAATACCAGGTCTAAACTTTGTGATTGACAAACAACTAAAAATTAAATTTTAAAAATGTGGAGTCTCATATTACTCCTTATTTTAGTAGTTTTTGGTCATTAAAAATAAATTAAATATAAAATTTTTTTTTTTTACATTTCCCTACTGTCACTTTAATTTAATGAATTATTTATTTGTTTTTTTATTTAAATTTTTTTTTTATTTACAATGATTTCCAGAATACTAACTTTAAATGAATGAAGTCTACTTGCCTGCTTGTGGGCCTGACAGATCTTCCTGACAGATTTTGTGGGCATGTCTTCTATTCTCACAGACTGTTCCATGCGTATCACCGTACGCTACTCAGAAGCTGAGGTGATAGAGCATAATTCCTTAAAAGTTCAAAATCACGCAAGTAGATGCCACAGAGTCCGCAGTAAGTACATTTGTAAATTTATTTCGGAGTTACGCGATCGTTACCACGCCGCTCTGTGCAAGTTCTGCCTCTATATTTTCACTCCTAATCACAATTCCAATTGATGAAATAACTCAAAATCAATGGGGTAGAAATTTGCCATGGGGGTAGCCCAAAACGGACGATAGCGAATCGACCGCCTGATAAACACCTGTCCGATATACACCAGCCCGATAAACACCCGCCCGATAAACACCCACCCGATAAACACCCACTCGATAAACACCCGCCCGATACACACCCTCCCGATACACATCCAGCCAATATACACCCGCCTGATACACACCAGCCCGATACACATCCAGCCAATATACACCCGACCGATACACACCCGCCCGATATACCCCCACCTGACGTACACCCCACCCAATATACGCCCCACCTAATATAGACCCCGATATACACCCGCCCGATATACACCCCGCACGATATACACCCCACACAATATACAGTCGCCTGATATACACCCCACCCGATATTCACCACCGATATTCACCCATCTGATATACACCCCGCCCGATATTCACCACCAATATACAGCCCCCGATATACTCCCGCCTGATATACACCCCCCGATATACACCCACCTGATATACACCCCACCCGATATACACTCGCCTGATATACACCCCACCCGATATACACACCCCGATATTCACCAATCTGATATACACCCCGCCCGATATTCACCACTGATATACAGCCCCCGATATACACCCGCCTGATATACACCCCGCCCGATATACATCCGGCTGATATACACCTCGCCCAATATTCACCCCCCCCCAATATACACCCGCCTAATATACACCCTCCCCCTGTTATACCCCCGCTCGATATACACCCCGCCCGATATAGAATGCCATTAGTTTCGGCCACATTGCATTTCTACCCCAATATCACTGAAGTTAATGCTTTAAAAACTTTCATTTATTTTTAATCATCAAGAAAATGGTTTACACATTAAGGGGAAAGATGTCCATTATTCACTAGTTATAGCAAAATCCTAAACTCTTAATACTGATGAATGGAAATTTTCCCTCCAAGTGTTTACATCAGTGTTGCATGTACTATTTTGTGACTATCTTTGGTGTAATTAGGTTCATCCATTACAACCTTTGGTCACTGCCTACGTTTTCATTAGGATTACTTCTGCGATAATACATGAAAAGTGCACCAACAGTGAATTATGACCATTAAACATGACTCTGGCATGAGAGAACCCAAACGCTTCAATTACGACTCAAAGTCTACACTTGAAGCGTTTGGATTGTCTCATGCCAGAGTCATGTCTACTGGATATAATTCACTGTTGGTGCACTAACGGGAGGAGCAGGCTCCGTGAACATCCCCGTCCACAACGATGGCAGAACCCAGCACGTGAGTGCAAAAGACAAGGCTGAAGCGTTTGCAACCATCTTCACCCAGAAGTGCCGAGCAGATCATCCATCTCGGCCTCCCACCGAGATTCCCACCATCACAGAAGCCAGTCTTTACCCAATTCGATTCACTCCATGTGATATCAAGAAATGGCTGAATGCACTGGATACAGCAAAGGCCACAGGCCCCGACAACATCCCAGTTGTAGTGCTGAAGACTTGTGCTCCAGAACTAGCCGTGCCTTTGGCTAAGCAGTTCCAGTACAGCTGCAACACTGCCATTTATCTGACAAAGTGGAAAATTGCCCAGGTATGTCCTATCCACAAAAGGCAGGACAAATCCAATCCGGCCAATTACCACCCCATCAGTCTAATCTCAATCATCAGCAAAGTGATGGAAAGTGTCGTCGACAGTGCTATCAAGCGGCACTTACTCACCAATAACCTGCTCATGATGCTCAGTTTGGGTTCCACCAGGACCACTCGGCTCCAGACCTCATTACGGCCTTGGTCCAAACATGGACAAAAGAGCTGAATTTCAGAGGTGAGGTGAGACTGACTGCCCTTGACATCAAGGCAGCATTTGACCGAGTGTGGCACCAAGGAGCCCTAGTAAAATTGAAGTCAATGGGAATCAGGGGGAAAACTCCCCAGTGGCTGGAGTCATACCTAGCACAAAGGAAGGTGGTAGTGGTTGTTGGAGGCCAATCATCTCAAACCCAGGATATTGCTGCAGGAGTTCCTCAGGGCAATGTCCTAGGCCCAACCATCTTCAGCTGCTTCATCAATGACCTTCTCTCCATCATTAGGTCGGAAATGAGGATGTTCGCTGATGATTGCACGGTGTTCGGTTCCATTCGCAACCCCTCAGATAATGAAGTTGTCCGTGCCCGCATGCAGTAAGACCTGGACAACATCCAGGCTTGGGCTGATAAGTGGCAAATAACATTCGTGCCAGACAAGTACCAGGCAATGACCATCTCCAACAAAAGAGAGTCTAACCACTTCCCCTTGACATTCAACGTCATTAGCATCGACGATTCTGCCACCATCAACATCCTGGGGGTCACCATTGCCCAGAAACTTAACTGGACCAGCCACATAAATACTGTGGCTACAAGAGCTGGTCAGAGGCTGGGTATTCTGCAGCAAATGACTCACCTCCTGACTCCCCAAAGCCTTTCCACCATCTACAAGGCACAAGTCAGGAGTGTGATGGAATACTCTCCACTTGCCTGAATGAGTACAGCTCAAGAAGCTCAACACCATCCAGGACAAAGCAGCCCGCTTGATTGGCACCTCAACCACCACCCTAAACATTCATTCCCTTCACCATCGGCGCACTGTGGCTTCAGTGTGTACCATCTACAGGACGCACTGCAGCAACTTGCCAAGGCTTCTTCAACAGTACCTCCCAAACCCGCAACCACTACCACCTAGAAGGACAAGGGCAACAGGCACATGGGAACAACACCACCTGCATGTTCCTCTCCAAGTCACACACCATCCCGACTTGGAAATATATCGCCGTTCCTTCATTGTCGCTGGGTCAAAATCCTGGCACTCCCTACCGAACAGCACTGTGGGAGAACCTTCACCACACGGACTGCAGCGGTTCAAGAAGGTGGCTCATCACCACCTTCTCAAGGGCAATTAGGGATGGGCAATAAATGCTGGCCTCACCAGTGATGCCCACATCCCATGAATGAATAAAAAAAACAGCAAGCTACTCTGTTGATATAAGTCTTCATTGGCACTTTTCCTACTGCATTTGGGCAGTCAAAATTACTTGTCAAATGTGCACTTTCAATTTTCCCCATTGTATGTTTTGTGGGCAAATCTCTGCAGATTAGGGCAAGATAATAATCACTTGCAACAGTTTCAATGCACCATAAATATGAGGGTACATCATGCTATAGATTATATAATAGAATCATAGAATCATACAGCACAGAAGGAGGCCATTCAGCCCACCGCACCTGTGCTGGCTCTTTGAAAGAGCTACCAATTAGTCCCACTCGCCTGCACTTTCCTTATAGCCCTGCAAATTTTTACTTTTTATGTAGAGATCCTATTGCCTTTTGTAAGTTACAATTGAATCTGCTTCCACCACCCTTTCAGGCAGTACATTCCAAATCATAACAACCTCGCTGAGTAAAGAAAATTCTCCTCATCTCCCCCAGGCTTTTTAGCCAATTATTTTAAATCTGTGTCTTCTGGTTACCGACCCTCCTGCCAGTGGAAACAGTTTCTCTCTGTCTACTCTATCAAATCCCTTCATAATTTTGAACACCTGTATTAAATCTCCCTTTAACCTTCTCTGCTGTAAGGAGAGCAACCCCAGCTTCTCCAGTCTCTCCAGCTAACTGAAACCCCTCATCCCTGGTACCATTCTAGTAAATCTCCTCTGCACCCTCTCCAAGGGCTTGACGTCCTTTCAAAAGTGTTGTTAATAAAAACTTCACTTAAATTGCTTATTCAGCTTCAGAGTCTGACCATATTACAAGGAAGCTGCAGTCACTGGCTTGAGATTTTTAAAGCAAGCATATTTCTTTTGCGGCGAGGTGGGGGCGGGTGGCAGCAACAGTCGGTGATATATTGGGTGTGTAGAAAGCACAGATGGCACAGACTCGGTTCACAGCAGTTCAGATATAAAATAAGCACTAACACTTTCATCAGTTCCCATTTCTCAGAGTCTGGCTTTTCAATATTTAATGAGGAGAAGCAGATGGAAAAAATCTTTTCTGACCGATTACACAGATGACCTAATTAGTCTGTACAGCATAAACTCAAAGGGCTTTGCATGTCTTGGAATATTGAATGTTAGGGTCTATAAATGGGACAATTATTTGCTTATACATTATTAAAAACAGACTGTTTATCTGAGTAGGTAATTGTAACATACAAATCTGCACAAACACTACTTGCGGTTTGAGAAATAGAGCAATGTTCGCCTGCTCATTTATTATCTATGTGGTTTTTGGGTGATTTTTTTTCGTCATTATGGTATTCGCTCCACCAGTGGCTGTTCCTGTGTCACCCTCAGAAAATAAGGCAGGCAAACTGATCCCAGGCATTGGCAAACCTGCTGCCAGTGAATACATAAAAAGGTGACCCTCCCTTCAATTTGTCTCCCGCCCTGCTCAGGGTCAAACTCAGAGCCTCCCTACGACAGCACTTCTGAGATTAGGCACTCACTGCATAGGAAATCCTCGTCGAAATCCACCCTTCCATGGCACGGCAGGGGGAGCTCCGTTCTGCTGTGCCACTGCATTACCTCAATTATCGGCAGAATTCGACGGGGGTGAAATTGGTGTTGGGCGATAGGCAATCGCCCGCCCGCCCCATTTTTTTTTCCATTCAAGTCAGTGGAACATAAAATCGTGCAGAATGTAAAGCGGGCTGCTGATTCGCTATCGCACGTTTTACGCTGCCGCCCAACTCATGCCCCCACTTTCTTCTGTTGTGCTTTGCTGCTTGGATTTGATCAAAATGACATATTACACTCATTATACAGTTGGTCATTTGAATGTAAAATTAAATTTAGATTGGGATGCTGGGAGGTATAATGGGCGCTAAATTGGGCTGTGTAGCGCCCGTTGTTTCGGCCACGACACGGCCTCTTCGACATCCAAGATGGCGTCTTGGATGCGCACGCACGTTTCCAGCGTGACATGCGCCAGACGCCATTTTGATATCGGAGTTAGTGCAGGTGCAGATAACAAACGCTGGAATCATGTAAAGTAGGGAGAAAATGGCTTCAATCAGTGTACAACACTGATTTAAAGTGATAGACACCATTTTGGGACTTAACCCTCAACTCAACGCACGGTCTTAACCCCGGCCATCTGAACGTGTCTGAGAGTGCCTGGAGGACCCCCCACCGGCTCTATTTAAAGGGACCATGCAGGATTTACAGATTAGTGGCTGGATTATTGCTTCTGGCTGCCCAGACATTTGTAACTGTTTTTGGAGGTCTGCTATACTTGAATACTAGGACGCGGGGACATAGCCCAACATTTAGAGCCAGGATGTGCAGGAGTGAAGTTAACAAATGCTTGTACGCACAAAGGGTGGGAGAAGTTTGGAACGCTCTTCTGCAAACGGCAGTTGATGCTAGCTCAATTGCGAATTCTAAATCTGAGATTGATAGATTTCTGTGATATGGGGCTAAGGCGGGTATATGGAGTTAGGTCACAGGTCCACCCTGATCTGATCGAATGGCGGAACAGGCTCAAGGGGCAAAATGCCACCGCCGCTTGCTACCTCCTGATATGTGCCAGCTTCTCCTGCAAGAAAGCGGGACGTTTGTCTGGGTGATGTGCCTATCATGGTTGAAAAACTGCCAGTGTGTGTGGCCTGTGAGTTGTGGGTGGGCGGCTTGCAACAGTGGTAATGTGTAAGGGTGAGAGGGTTAAGTACTGATGGAAAGAGTTTGTTGGTATGTGGGTGATGGGGGGTGTAGTGCATGGAGCAGTGGATGTGGCTAGTGGTGTAGTTGGTAGGAGATACCACTTGACAGTTGACCTCACTCACCTTGACCACTCATGTCAAAGCATTAAACTTCTTCCTATACTGCATCCATGTTCATGATGCTGTGTGCCTGACATTGACTTCATCCCCTACTGCCTCCCACTACCTTTTGGATGTATGTCTGGAGGGCCTCTTGCACCACCCACCTCCACTCCACCGCAGATAAAGGATGTCCCTCCTTCTGTCCACCTCTTGCACGAGGCCTCTGGTGTATCAACAGAGAATCTTGGTGCACAGACTCTCAGATTGGCAGATTGGAAGATGTAGGATTTAGTAGTGCGCAACCTTTATTCAATGTTTTAACATAACTCATCAGTATGTAAAAATAGGGATGGGATCTGCATCTGTGCTTTACGTGTGCAATGTCTGATCTCCATTCAGACTCTGTGCAGACAGGAGGCTGTTATATTCAGCAAATAACAGGTACCAGCTACCTTTAAGAAATTTCTAACAGACAGCCTGCCTTTAAGAGATTGGAGCTTCCCCCTGCTGGTGGAAAGTGCGAATTGCATGGAATCCTCATTCAACGCTGATTTCCAACGCAGATTGCAGGTAAGTCCTCAGGCCTGACAAAAATCTCGTCCTGCAGGGACCATTGGGGGCGTGGTAATAGCGGATCGTGCTACTCCCGCCCAAAAAACAGGCCCTATCCAATTTTCCCCCAAATATCTTTCAAAAGAACAACAATAACAAAGAGAAAATGTGTCCTTTCCTTCCCCAAAATAACATTGTGAGATCACTAAGTCAGAATGTGTCCACTTATACACAGGGTGGTCTTGAGGATGGCATAATCCTGACTTGATAACAAAATGATGGAGAAATATTCTGCTAATAAAGATTGAATAATATCGCATTTTGGATTGTGTACCACAAGTGTTCTGTGATGCAAAAACATTAGAACCTTCCTTTTTTTCTGACAAGGTTACTTCAAAGTGAGAGTTCTGGAAGATTCAACAACATCGGACCCCCATGGATTCCCTCCCCCTCCCCAGGTGTCAATCCACACAATGACCTCTTTGGTGATCCCCACACAACTACCGACAAAACCTCAGGTCTCTTCCCACTGATAGCTCGGGTTGTCACTTCCCAATAGGTACCTAGGGACCTGACAGGGTACCAGGATGCCCCATCTCCTAACTTATGGCTGGAGATTCCGCCTTCTAACAAATGGCTGGGGAGCCCCTTTGTACCCCAAAAGGGGGGTGGGAGCGCCGTTCCCAACATGTGCCTGGGGAACTCCCTCCCAGCAGGTGGCTGAGTATCTCCCGACCAACATGTGGCTGAGTAACTCCTTCCAACATGTGGCTGGGAAACTCCATCCCAACATGTGGCAGGGAAACTCCCTCCCAACATGTGGCTGAGGAACTCCCTCCCAGCAGGTGGCTGAGTATCTCCCGACCAACATGTGGCTGGGAAACTCCATCCCAACATGTGGCTGGGAAACTCCATCCCAACATGTGGCTGAGGAACTCCCTCCCAACATGTGGCTGGGAAACTCCATCCCAACATGTGGCAGGGAAACTCCCTCCCAACATGTGGCTGAGGAACTCCCTCCCAACATGTGGCTGGGAAACTCCCTCCCAACATGTGGCTGGGAAACTCCCTCCCAACATGTGGCAGGGAAACTCCATCCCAACATGTGACAGGGAAACTCCATCCCATCCCAACATGTGACAGGGAAACTCCATCCCAACATGTGACAGGGAAACTCCATCCCAACATGTGACAGGGAAACTCCATCCCAACATGTGACAGGGAAACTCCCTCCCAACATGTGACAGGAAACTCCCTCCCAACGTGTGGCCGAGGAACTCCCTCCCAGCATGTGGTTGTGGAATTCCCTCCCAATGCGGAGCTCTCCTCTCCCAACATGTGGCCGGGATGTTCCCACCCGTTTCAGAAAAAATAATTGTAACTACCCTCTGTGTGTGAAATTTTTTTTCAATGATGGATAAACAGAGTAGAATAAAGGAAAGGTGAAACTAACAAAGAAACAAAACCCAAAGTTATAGAACAAAGGAGACAGGGGAAGACAATTCGAGTGAATAAATTGATATAACAAGTAAGTGAAAAAACAGGTCAGGCTAAGGAACGGGAGCTTTAAAATTCTGTGCACAATTAGGATTCCTAGGAATAAAACTGGAATCTATGCTTTGATATCACCGGTACCATGGAAACTTGGCTAAATAATGGTATCCACTGAGGGGCGAATTTACGAGGATATAGATTGCTACACCAGGACAGAAAGGATAAACTGGAAGGTAGCTGTATATTATGTGAAAGAAGAACAGATGGGCTATACACCAAGGTGTTTAAAAAAATGACTAATAAATGTGTTCATGCCCTGGCAGGTATCTTTAGCAAATTGTTGGAAACAGGAAACGGTGCCTGAGGACTAGAGAAGGATGAAAGTCATAGTAATTTATAAAAAGGGGCAGAAAGATAACCCTGGAACCATAGGCAATGAGCCAGACATCTGTAGCAGGTAAAACATTAGAGGATCTCCTGAAGGAGAGATTAATGAAGCATCTAGAGCAGCATCGAATAAGAGAGAGTCAGCATGGCATGTGGGAAGGAGATCATTCTTGGCAAACACGTTAAGAGTTCTTTGATGAAATAATTACTTGATGAATATAGAGAGCTTAGCGGATGTTATATATTTAAACTGTAGCAAAGATGTCAATGTAGTAAAAAATTGGGCAAAAGATTGGAAAGTACCGAATTGGTATGGGGAGAGGGGCTGGATTGCAAATTGTTTTCACTCAGAGGGAGAAAAGGCTTGTTGTGCACAGAGCCACATCGGTATGGAAGGGGAGTGCTTCAGGTGTCAGTACTGGAGCTGTGCTGTTCACAACCTACATGAATGATTTAGAATGGAGTACAGAAAAAAAGCAGCTAATGAGAGCAAACTTGTGGGGAGGAACAAGGGATTGCAAGTAACAGAGAACAATTGGACAAAATACAGAGAGATTTGGCTAGATTGGCAAGCTAGGCTGGCAAGTGGCAAATTTAATTTTTAATTGTATAACTGTAAAGCGATGAGATTGTGGAAGGGGACTAATTAGTGAGAATATAAGCAAACCAGTAGCAATCCACAGGAGGGTCACGAGTAGATAGATTGTTACAACTAGCAGCACAGCATATGGCAAAATGTTGCATTTCTGTTATTCTGACCACTATTTACAAATGTAGGCCATTTTTCCTCTAGCTAGTTAGCGTGCATTTTCAGAAGATTTTAAGAGCTGAAAATCCGTTCGACATTCTGCCAAGTAAAGCAAAGCCTTTCATCAGAATACACCCCTGTCTGGGTATCTGAATCCGATCTGCATTCTAACAACAGCTCCAGGCACAGAGGGATGGACTACCAGTGAAACATCAATTCAAGCAAGGCTCCGAGACAAAATTAAGGAAATGAGATCTCATCATATGTGAAAGAAATGGAGGATTTATATCTATAATTCGCAGGGTGCAAAAAAAAACCCCTTCGAGGTAAGGAGGTGACCACTGGTATGCAGGTAGCCAATTGGAAAAAAAAGCAATTAAAACAAGAGAAAGTAAACTCATCTGAGGATTGCTTGCTATTTATACACCGGATAGAATATATTGCGTTAAGGGGCAAGTGGGCATAAAAAATAATTGTTGTGAGAGGCTTGAGGGACAGGATGAATTGCTGTGGATCTTCCATTTTAATAAGCATCAATACTGCCAGAGCACCTAATTCCATATGAGTCCCAGTGGTCTGCTTGCTTACATTTTATATCTTCACTTCAATTTACAATGGGCATTGTTTACGAGTTTTAATTCAAACTGCCATCAGGATTCAGGTTGATGAATTTATTGATTCAACTATATTTGTACTTCTTTCAAAATATTAAAGTTAAAAAAAGTAAAATAAGTTCACATTAATGTTCATTTTTCCCTATTCTATCTTACTATTATGAGAGGTTTTGCTGGAGTAAATAAAGAGAAACTGTTTTCACTGGCAGGGGGGTCGGTAGCCAAATGGCATAGATTTAAGGTAATTGGCAAAAGAACCAGGGGGGAGATGAGGAGAAACACCAGCACAGACTTGATGGGATGTGTGGCCTGACTATGCAATAACATTTGATAATTCTATGAGAGAGACCCAATTTTAGAGCATTATCAGTACAGCATACAATGTTATTCATGTATCCATTCATCCCTATAACACCATGCAGCACAGTATTCAGGATAATACTCCAGGGTACCTGAAAAACTTTACTAATGGAGTTAAATACCACATAAATTGGTCGCTATGGTAGAATCACAGAATCATACAGCACATAGAACCATATGGCTCACTATGCCTGTGCTGGCTCTTTAAAAGAGCTATCCAATTAGTCCCACTCCTCTGCCCTTTCCCCATTGCCCTGCAGATTTTTTCTTTTCAAGTGCATATCTGGCTCCCTTTTCAAAGTTACTATTAAATCTGCTTCTACCATCCTTTCGGGCAGTGCATTCCAGATCACAACAACTCACTGCGTAAAAGAATTTCTAATCTTCTCAAAATGTCACAAAAAGATACATCTCTTGCGCTAACTCTCAACATTAAATTGAGCCTTGGAACATGGTTCTTTACTTCTTATGTGACTGTACACTATGATAGAGTTGCTGACCAACCCCCTCACCGCCCAACATTTCTGGTGGCTTCAGACTCACTGCAGGCTTTGTCCAACACTACCAAGATATTGCTCCAAATTCCTTTTGAACATATCCCAGCACTAAAAGAATTAAAAACTGTATTTCTCTTTAATGCATTAGATGGCCAGCCAGTCACAGGATTCACATCATTGAACGGATTGGCTTGACTCCTTCCTGCGAAACCCGTTGCTGGGTCAAAATCCTGGAACTCCCTTCCAAACAGCACTGTGGGAGAACCTTCACCACACGGACTGCAGCGGTTCAAGAAGGCGGCTCACCACCACCTTCTCGAGGGCAATTAGGGATGGGCAATAAATGCCGGCCTTGCCAGCGACGCACACATTCCCTAAACGGATAAAAAAAACACCGATCCGTTTAAAACAATTTGAATAACCTGTGAGATGCGTCTCCATCCAAAGGTAATGGCAGCAGGCAGTCTACGCATATTATTGCCTTTGGGAAATATGAACCATACCCCAGTGAGAAGAAGGAAAGTTAATTGGTGAGAAAAGGAGGATGTACCATAAAGGGCTGGAGATTGTCAACCTTGTTGTTTTTGAGCCACTATAAAGCTTGATAGGTTAAACACAATATATATAATGGATAAGAGGCTATAAATATGCCAAAGTCTGTGGTCCAGCCATTTTCTGGTGGAGGTAGTAAGGCCATTATTTATATATTTAAAACTTACCAGCAGCAATACTGAACAACTAGAAATATAAATACAGCTGGCACAATGTATGTTTTCTCTTCCTCCTTTTCCCACCAATTATTTTTCTTCCTCCTCACTGGGGTACGGTTCACAGGTGGCAGTTGGCATCTCACCCTGATGGCTGAACTCCATTTGTGAGCCCAGACAGCAAGAATATGGTAATCCATTCATCCACAGGGGAGGTCACAAACAAGCTTGATCATGTTCTGTCCCAGTAATTACGTACACACACTTCCAGCAACCGTCACAGAATTCTGATCATCTCTTTGACCCAGCTGAGGCTAATTGTAACCCCCCACCCCCCACCCCTGCCCTTTGCTGGATCTCCAGCTGTCCGTGTTTTGACATGGGAAGCTGCCATTTTGGAGGCCATATCAATCTGTCTGCTTTTGCAGACGAAAGTCAGCGCGGCCTTGGATCCCATTGGATACTGCTGCTATTCTGGAATTGTGGTCGTGGGCGAGAGCTTTGCGACAATCTTGTGATATTAGGAATTCTCACCCACAGCACGTCAGAGATGTAACCTTTCACATGAAAGGTGTCCCTCACAAGATAGGACTGCTTGCATTGTAGCCCCTCGTTCACAATACCTATGTCTGGATTACGAGGATCTGGGTTCATCCAGCATGTTCAAGTATGCCTGTATGCAATCTTTAAGCCGTTCATTTGGTCAGGTTGTGCAGTTAATCGATGTGTAAAGAGTTAACTTGCTCAGGTTGTCTTGGGACTGTCTGGGTTATAATTATTCCAGACAGTCTCTCCAGAGAGTCAGCCCTGGTTATGCTGTGCGCTTCCTGAATTTGCCTTTCCCTGTTTTTGTAATCTGGTGCCGGCTTTGAATGTACCCTTACACTGACAGTGTCCTAAAGCAATGCATCCCCCACTCTCAGATGGCAAGGTATTAGGGAGCACAGCAGAGTGAGGTGACAGAAAGCACAAGTAAGCAGCTCTCTGTAATGTTTTCAGAAACTGGCCCAGAATCCAAGGAAACAAATGGCTCTAGAGTGTAGAGTTCCAGCTCCAGCTCCATCTCCATATTCAGACTGCCCTCTGGGAGTGGGGTGGTGGCACTAATTGGTCAGGAACACTGTGATGATTTGTTAACGTTAGGAATAAACAGGTTAGTGTTGCTGATAAAGATTGAACTTGCATTTATATAGCACCACATCAAGCTTTGAAGCACTTTACAATCAATTAATGACCTTTGAAGCACAGTCATTGTTATTATGTAGACAAATACGGCAGGTAAGTTTTACACAGCCAGGTCCCACAAAATAGCAAACACATTCAACACAGTTGATGGCCTGGAAATTCCATGGACATTCTCTCGATCTCCTGCCGTTTAAAGAAAGAAGCCCATTTACACCCTATCTCTGGGCGTTCCGCTGATCTCCCATTGAAGTTATGGTGAGAGATCAGGAGAACGGGAAATGTTATGTCAGGTCACTCTGTTCTTCTTTGAATAGTACTATGAGATCATTAATGAACCAGGTAGACAGGGCTTTAACTGAATGCCTCATCTGAAAGACAGCACTCCCTCAATACTGCCCTGGATTACGGCTTGAACCCAGAACTTACTGATTTAGAGGCAAGATTGCCAAGAACTGAACCAGCAATTAGAGGTTATACTTATCAGGAAAGATCGAATGGGCTGCGACTCTTTTCTCTAGAAAAAAGAAGAATGAGGAGTGACCTGTTAGAGATAATTAAGATTATGAAAGGGTTTGTAGAGAAGATGTTTCCACTTGCGGGGAAAACCAGAACTAGGGGCCATAAATAAAAGATAGTCACTAACAATTCCAATAAGGAATTTAGGAGAAACTTCTTCATCTAAAGAGTGGTAAGAATGTGGAACTTGCTACCACAAGGAGTAGTTGAGACGACTAGCATAGATGCATTTAAGGGGAAGCTAGATAAACACATGAGGGAGAAGGGAATAGAATGATATGTTAATAGAGTTAGATGAAGAAGGGTGGGACGAGGCTCACATGGAGCATAAACTCCAGCATGGACCTGTTAATGGCCTGTTTCTGTAGTGTACATTCTTGGTAATTCTTTGTAATTGTAAGCTGACACCCAGCTATTGCAAATGGTCTGCGTGTGTTTTGATAGCTGGGAATTCTTTACTGATAAGGAAAAGAGCATTTTGTGAAGCATTTGAGTAGCGACATAAAACGAGCGCCAGGAACTAGCTATTGAAACATGGAATGGGATCACTCAGTCATCTGCACAATCTAACCACCTGTGTTTTGAGGTCACTTTGTGGCTGATGAGCAGTGCCACTCCCAGATCCATCCTTCAGTTCTGTTTCCAACCCCAGCCTGATACTGTTGCTCCAGGAGTTGGAACTCTGTCGTGAGATATGGAACTCCCACCCACAGCAGACTTCCTCCTCCCAGAGTAGCAGCCAGGAGTAAAAAGAAAGGGAGAACTTACATCCATATAATACCTTCCACGACCTCAGGACTTCCCAAAGTGCTCTACAGACAATTAAGTACTTTTTGAAGTGCAGCCATTGTTGTAATGTAGGAAACACTGCAGCTAATTTGCACACAGCAAGGTCCCACAAACAGCAATGTGATAATGACCAGATAATCTAGTTTAGTGATATTAGTTGAGGGATAAATATTGGCCACGACACCAGGGAGAACTCCCGTGCTTTTCTTTGAAATGGTGCCATGGAATCTTTTATATCCACCTGAGGGAGCAGACAGTCTCATCCGAAAGACAGCACCTCCGACAGTGCAGCTCTCTTTCAGTACTTCACTGGAGTGTCAGCCTAGATTTTGTACTCAAGTGTCCCGAATGGGGCTCTGACCCTCATGACCATCTAACTCAGAGTTGAGAGTGCTACCCACTGAGCCATGACTAACAAGGCTTATAACACTGAAGGGAGAGGATAGTTGAGTGCTATTGCAATCTAACGGAGTGGGAGGACCAACAGTCTAAAGGGGAGAGGAATGTGTCAGCCTGAACTGAGTGGGGAGGAAGAGAGGGGAACCACATGAATTAGGGAAGACAGAGAAGAATATCAACAAGAATTAAGGGGAGGGCGGAGAATAATTAGATTTAGTGACGGTACCGGTACATTTCCAAAATATCCCACAATTGCTCCACAAGAGTGGAAGGAAAATCCCACACTTTTTGCCACAATCTCCTGTTATACAAGTCATGGAATGTTGGGGTACACCTGCAGCTAAAGTTATAATGAGGCTGAAACTAGTTTTAACTTGCGAGCTTTTTTAAAACAGTTGGCCGTTACGTACTGAATGATGGGAGGAGCCACAGCTGGCACATTTTAATGGAGCCAGTAATGAAGTATGACCCAGAAAATCAATGGCTGGTGTTTGCCCTTTGTTGGTTACGTGACCCAGATGTTCATGGGAGAGGACATTTTCTTTTATTCCATTCGTCACTTTTTCAAGTCAGAAAGTCGGTAGGTGGTTGATATCATCACTTCCTCACACCAAATTTATACCACTGTGTCAACCAATGAGATGCACTGTGTCAGCGAATGAATAGGAGTTGGGGCGGGACTTAAGGCAGGATTCACAACAAGCAGTCTATTTACTCAGCACACAGCAAACAGAGTCTATTTAAACAGAGTCTCTACGAACTACAGCAAACAGTGATTGAAGCATTGATCACATCAACATTTAAGAATAGGTTAGACAGGTGGTTGAAGGAAAGGGGAATAAAGGGATATGGGAACAGGGTGGACCAATGGGGATTAGGACTACTGGTCATGAGGAGGATAAACACCAACAGGGACTGGTCGGTCAGTTTCTAAATAGAATCATAGAATCATAGAAGTTTACAACATGGAAACAGGCCCTTCGGCCCAACATGTCCATGTCGCCCAGTTTATACTTCTAAGCTAGTCCCAATTGCCTGCACTTGGCCCATATCCCTCTATACCCATCTTACCCATGTAACTGTCCAAATGCTTTTTAAAAGACAAAATTATACCCGCCTCTACTACTGCCTCTGGCAGCTCGTTCCAGACACTCACCACCCTTTGAGTGAAAAAATTGCCCCTCTGGACCCTTTTGTATCTCTCCCCTCTCACCTTAAATCTATGTCCCCTCGTTATAGACTCCCCTACCTTTGGGAAAAGATTTTGACTTTCTACCTTATCTATGCTCCTCATTATTTTATAGACTTCTATAAGATCACCCCTAAACCTCCTACTCTCCAGGGAAAAAAGTCTCAGTCTATCCAACCTCTCCCTATAAGTCTCTGGTTAGACCCTAACTGGAATACCATGTTCAGTTTGGGCACTGTACCTCAGGAAGGATATATTGGCCTTGGAGGGGGTGCAGTGCACATTTACCAGAATGATACCAGGTCTAAAAGGGTTAAATTATGAGGACAGGATGCATGGACTAGGCTTGTATTCCATTGAGTATAGACGATTAAGGGGTGATCTAATTGGGATGTTTAAGGAGATTAAAGGAGTTGATAGGGTAGATAGAGAGAAACTACTTCCTCTGGTGGGGGAGTCCAGAACAAGATGGCATAACCCTAAAATTAGAGCTAGGCCGTTCAGGGGTAATGTCAGGAAATACTTCTTCACACAAAGGATAGTGCAAATCTGGAAGTCTCTCCCCCGAAGAGCTATTGAGGCTGGGGGTCAATTGAAAATTTCAAAACTGAGATTGTTAGATTTTTGTTAGATAAGAGTATTAAGGTTTACGGTACCAAGAGGAGTTAAGATACAGATCAGCCATGATCTAATTGAATGGCGGAACGGACTAGAGGGGCTGAATGACCTACTTGTGTTCCTTTGTTCCATGGTGTAATTTCTATGTAATTCCATGTAAAAAAAAATTATCAAAATGAATCTAGTACTTGTACTGGGCTCTTATGTCTTGTGTAGGGGTAAAACAAATCCAGGAATACAATGGCACTAGTTAATGGTTATAAATTTGTCAAATTCATGCCAAAAACGATAGTCAGAAATTTTACAAATTCCCAGTTCCAGCACGGAGCTTCTTATGCCACATCCGTTTTTGGATGCATTGGTCAGCAGGCCCTATAGGATCTTCCATCTATTAAAATTAATTTGTGAAATTCACTCATGCACACAAGTACACTAATGATCAGGATTATTATGTGTGTCAGCTGTGGCTCAGTGGTAGTGCTCTCATCTCTAAGTCATGAAAGTTGTGGGTTCAAACCCCACTCCAGGGACTTGGGCACGTAATCTAGGCTGATACTCCAGTGCAGTACTGAGGGAGTGCTGTGCTGTCTTTGGGAGGAGATGTTAAATGGATGCCCTGTCTGCCCTCTCAGGTGGACATAAAAGATCCCAGGGCACTATTTTGAAGAAAAGCAGGGGTATCCTGGCCAATATTTATCCCTCAACCAACATCACTAAAACAGATTATCTGGTCATTATCACATTGCTGTTTGTGGGACCTTGCTGTGCATAAATTGGCTGCTGCATTTCCTATGCTTCAAAAGTACTTCATTGGCTATAATAGTGCTTTTGGATCTCCTGAGGTCGCTAAAGGTACTATATAAATGCAACTTCTTTCATTCTTTCTATTAGCACAGTCATAAGTCTCAGGATCTCTCCTGTTTTGGTAGTGTCGGTGTGTTGGAGGGGTAGTCAGTGGTGGGAGATGACCTTACTGCCTTCTTCGGGCAGAAGGTATGGACGGTGCAGCATGTGATAGGAACTAATGTTCTTATTTTACAGGTGGGAAATATCAGTGCGAGGGACTGTGCAAAAAAATCTAACATTTCTTTCATACCTGTTTATTCACTGTGAGAAATTAAATTTCTCCAGAATATAACAGACGTATAACCAGCAAATCCTTCCAAGATGCTGTTCCTCTTGCTTTCAAAACCCCTATGCGCAGTTTAAAACATGGAGATAAGGTTACCTATCAAGGCCTGGTATGAAGAGGCCTGTTATGAATTCATGGACAAGGTAACACACGTTAGGTTTCAGATCGGCCTTGGGTGTTATCAGTCAGGTAATCCAGAAATTTCTAAAATACAGTAAATTGAGCACAAAGGGGGTAATTTTAAACCCAATAGGTGGGTTGGGGGCTGGTAGGAGTTGAAAATAGTTGTTTTTTGGGTCGCAACTGCAAAATTTTTGGACTTGGCATTCCCAGTGGGAAGCCTGTACTTTTACGCACCGACGTTAAACCCAGTAATAAAGCCTGGTTGCAGTCGCGGCCCAAAAAACAACAGTTTTCAACTCCCACCCGCCCCCAACCCACCCGTTCTTGGGGTTTAAAATCACCCCCAAAGTGTTATTGAGCCAGAATTTGCTGCAAAATAACGGTGAGTTAAAGGAGCAGGGCGTTATCAGTGTGTAACAAATCCAGCAATTTGTGGCGAGGAAGAGATACGCAATGAGTTGCGAATCGAGCTGAAGGGCGAGGGAAAAAAAATCCAACTCCCACCGCGAGATGCCCTGCTCCAGCAAATTCTGGCCCAACGATTAAAATATAAACCACTTTATCCACTTACTTCTGCGCCTCAATACTTTTCATCAGTAGCAAAGCAGACCTCAGAAATGTCACCAAGATCCCACTTCCTGCCTAGCCCCATCGCAGGCTTCATTTGGCATTGACTTGACAATAGATGGCAACCCTAGAATGTATTGATTCACTCAGCGAGTTTCAAAACAACAATGGAGTGCGCAGTCAGGCCCACCTAGATCCTAGGGTGCAAGATTAATACGTCTTATATTGTGTGAGAGGCTGAAACGCAGGGCTGGTTGCACACTTATTTTGCACAGATGTAAGTGTGCAAAGCTGGCGGCTTCCATGGTAGAATTTGAGTGGATAGAAAATATACAACGGATTTACAAATTAACCGTTATTTACGTCACAGAATTGCTAATTAGTAGTTCTGTTTGGCAGTGCCAGAACTTGTCTGAGACATCCACCTACCCACAATTGTGAAACACTCTGGGGATGACACCATTGATTAGTTTATGGCAAAAGCTTAGAGCTGACATATTTTAAAGTGCTTTTAAATATTTTATAACCAACTCCTGTAAGCAGCTGGCTGACTGAATTTGTTTTGCATTACACTGCTCTTGGTATTCTGACATCAACAATGCATGTGCCTTTATACATTCGCCATCCTTATCTTAAGTCATTTAAAAGCATTCATGTACATAACGGGAGTTGAAATTAGGGCCCAGAGCAGCACGTGCCCGAATAGAGAGGTCCAAGGCTGGTCCGAAATTAGACTTCGTGCCTCATCTAAATTATCTGGGTGAGCTGCGGGTGCCTGTCGTGCCCCCACAGACCTCTCGCTCTTCAGAAGGATTGAATTGAATTTCGGGCTACTTGCCGCTCAGTGCTGACCAATTTCTCCAAATGGTCCTTAAACAGACCATTACATCCCTCATTAACATAATTAAGGGTGCTAACAACTTTTTTTAGGCATCCATCTGAAACGCCTAAAAAATTAGCCCCACGAATTTAGCAGATTGGGCGCAGGCTGTCCCATTGCTAAATTGGTATGCTTTGCACTCATCTTACGCCCAAAAAATGGGCACAACGCATACCAATTTCTATTTCAATGTTTCCAGTCATCTCCTCCACTCATGTTTCTTCTTTACCAAATGCAGAAAAATATACTGGTGAATCACAGGATAGTTACGATCAGCTATTCCTGTAACTGAGTTGATTTTTATAGAGTTCAACAAAGACTTCAACACACTTGATTCGTCTATCTCTGCAGGAATCCAGGAGTACAGCGCAGACTGGCGAGTGGCCACGCACAGCGTGCTTTTTAATTCATTCTTGGGATGTGGGTATCGCTGGCAAAACTGACATTAATACCTATCCCTAGTTGCCCTGAGAAGATGCTGCTTGGACCTTCTTCTTGAACTGCTAGAAGCTTGATGTGGAACGAGAGTCACATATAGGCCAGACCAGGTAAGGACAGCAGGTTTCCTTCCCTAAAGGACATTGGTGAACCAGTTAGATTTTACAACAGTCTAACAGATCCATGGTCACTTTTACTGATACCAGCTTTTTATTTCCTGATTTTTTTTTATTCAAATTCTCAAATTGACATGGTGGGATTTGAACTTGCATTCTCTGGATTATTAGTCCAGGCCCCTTAATTGCTTGTCCAGTAACATAACCACTGCACTAACGTACCCCATACATTAATAAAATCCATGCTGCCATGGAAGCTCAGATGGCTGCCACCTTGGCTCTGGAGGCCAGTGTTGACAGGAGCTTCCAGAATGCCACCTCACTCCTGAACTCTGTTCTCAGCCGTAGGAATGCTGAGGGACAGTCCCAGGAGAGTGGTCTTGGGAGAGGCACCTGCTGTCCTCTCTCAGGTTGGCAGCATCCCTGCTCCCTCACTACCCACTCTGCCAGTGCCCTTGTTAGTGCTACACAGCCAGCTGGACCATGCTTAGATGCTGCAGTCTACAATCGAGCCATCAAGGCTGCTCGAGGTTGCCCATCACTGCCATCTGAAGTTTCCGCAACGGAAGCTCAGCAGCCTTCCACCTCCCAATTGTAGACACTGGGGAAACACTTTGTAAGGGCACTAGGATATCTAACCAAGCACACAAGGCAGGCACTAAGGGGATTCACAAGAGTAGATTCTTAATTATTCCCGATAAATATTATGCACAGATGGAATTGAGTTAGAATTTTTCTTCTGAATTTGGTGTTGGTGTTAATATTTGTAATGAAGTAAGGGCGAAACTCGTAATTTTGGACTGAAGGAAGGCAATCGGATGGTGATGGTAAGGACAGTGATGATAAGAATTGTGTGGCTGTTGGTGTATTGAGGTTGGGAGGGATCGTTCAGGTGAAGTGCTCTTGGATGAATGGCTCTCTAAGAGCTCTGCCAGCTAGGGGCACCGGCGGTACATGTTGCTTCTGCTCTTTCTCCTCCTCCTCCTCCTGAATTCCTTGCTGCGTAGTTGGTGTTAAGGGCCAGTCCCTCATTATCGCAAAGTTATGCAGCAGAGGACCACAAATCTGGACACACGGTCAGGGCTGTACTGCAAATCTGGACCCGGTCGGTCCAGGCAGCGGAAACGCTGCATGAGCACGCCAACTGTTGCCCAATGATATTTCTGGCTCTCGTTGTAGGCATGCTCTGCGTCTGTGCCTGGGTTCCTGATAGGAATCATGATCCTTGTCTGAAAGAGATATCTTTGAGACACGATTATGCAGCCCCCCCACCCTCCCAATCCCTTTCCTGCCCGTTGAAATTTCGGGCCCAATCAGTGGCGTTTAAGTCCAAATACAGTATGGCATATGATGTCATTCTCACATTTTCAGCCTGTGCTGGGCATGTCGAAGTCTGTTAAAATTGTTAAAGTCAAGGTTTGCCCATCGCAGAGCAATTGATTGCAGTATAGAAAGCGGCCTAGTAAAAAAAGCCAACGACTTTTTTTTTCCAATTTCTACAGTCAGCCTCCTCTCTTGATTTTCTGAGGCAGACGCTCCAGTTACATCATTAATAGTGCAGATGCCTGCCCAATTTATATTCGTTGTGGGGGAGTTTAAAGCTAGGGGTCATAAATATAAAATAGTAGCTAATAAATCCAATAGGGAATTCAGGAGAATCTTCTTTACCCAGACAGTGGTTAGAATGTGGAACTCGCTACCACAGGGAGGTAGTTGAGGCAAATAGCATTGATGTATTTAAGGGAAAGCCAGCTAAGTATATGAGGGAGAAAGGAATAGAAGGATATGTTGATAGGGTTAGAAGAAGTAGGGCGGTAGGAGGCTTGTGTGGAGCATAAACATCGGCATAGACCAGTTGAGCTGAATGGCCTGTTTCTGTGCTGTAATTTCTATGTAATGCTATGTAAAATGCCCCTGACCCCAGATGTTCCACCTTGCCCCAAGATCTTGATCCCAAACGGCCTACCAAGGGAATTAAGGGCCAGCATATCATTGGTAATATCTTGATTCCTCTCATAGTTTCTTTCTCAAACCCCACTCATTAGGTCAGAATGCAGAAAAGAACAAAATAACAGAAATTATTGAACACATCTTAGGCAAAAACTTTCAAGCTTCAGCACGTTTAAATAGGAATCTTGCAACTCCCTGTCAGTTAATAACTGTCTCTCCGCAAAGGAAAGAAAAGTCATAAATACAGAATGCAGCTTAATAACGGAACTGTTGCCTTACTGTAAATGTGACCACTTATTTCCCCTTAATTCCATCCTTGTTTGTCTCTCGCAGAGTAAAGTGTCTAACATGACAGCACCTCATTGTCTTGTCTGATGAAAGGGCTCTTTGGAAGCTGTTAAATGCCAAATGGAGGCACTGACAAATTGAATTTGACAATGGTTGAAGTACGAGAGAGACTTCCTCAGACAGCTTATATTGTAGTACACACATAGCATTTCACACAGTTGGCCTGAGAAGTACAGCGATTGAGATCTTTGTTAAAAAAATAAGTAAAATAGAAAAATTGAGATATAAAATAGTCAGAAATTTACAGAAATATCTTTGTTAATTAATGGGAGCATATTTATGATCTTTAAAATTTCTCCAGTACTGAAATTGTAAAAAGTATATATTTCCCTTTTTACATCTACATAGCAAAATTTAAACAGTACATGGTTTGTCATCTGATTATCTGTATTTAACCATGGTCATCAAGCTTTTTATGTTCACTTTCCAAAATCTTACTTTATTCTTCGGAGAGGGTGCAGAGGAGATTGACTAGAATGGTACCAGGGATGAGGAACTTTGGTTGTGTGGAGAGACTGGAGAAGCTGGGATTGTTCTCCTTAGAGCAGGGAAGGTTAAGAGGAGATTTAATAGAGGTGTCCAAAATTGTGAGTAGATAGGGAGAAACCGTTTCCACTGGCAGGAGGATCAGTAACCAGAGGACACAGATTTAGGATAATTGGCAAAAGAACCAGATTGGGGATGAGGAGAATTTTTTTATGCAGTGAGTTGTTATGATCTGGAATGCACTGCCTGAAAGGGTGGAGGAAGCAGATTCAATAGTAACTTTCAAATGTAATTGGATATATAATTGAAAAGGAAAAATTGGCAAGGCTATGGGGAAAAAGCAAGGGAGTGGGGCTAATTGGATAGCTCTTTCCAAGAACCAGCACAAGCATGATGGGCTGAATGGCCTCCTTCTGAGCTGAATAATTCTATGATTCAACAGAGCAAGCAGAAAAGGGCATTTAAAGTCTGGAGCAAGAAAAGGTCATTCAACGCATCAAGCTCACTCCATCCAGAGTTCACGTATGATTATTCCATTTTGAACTTCCCTCTTTCACCACTTGTTGTTCCCCTACTTTGAAAATATTAAGGTCCTTTACCTAAAAATTCAAGCAGTGCGGTACTGACTCTGAAATCCCCCTCAATTCCCTTCAGGTATCATGACTTGTTTTAAATATAGAGGAATGACATATACTGCACGTATATCTGCTTTATTTTTTACCAAAATCGCATCCAGTAAATGAGAGAGTGATTTATACACAATTGCAACTTATTTACATTGCAAAATGTTTAAAATGCACCTCACCGCTAATTTGAATCTCATTCGTAATGTTGACTCAGCTTTCTAATTTTAACAGCGTGTACTAAATATTGCTACATCAATCTGAGTTCATAAGGAACACTGGTGTGTGGATTATGGGAACTGTATATTTTGCATCATCCAACTTCCTTTGAAACAATGCTGCTATACTTTCTTATATCTTATTGTGTGCTTTGCACGTCAAACAATTTAACCTTCTTATATTTGACTGCATTTTTTTTCTTTATTCATTCTTGGGATGTGGATGTCACTGGCATCCCTATTGCCCATCCCTAGTAGCCCTGAGAAGGTGATGGTGAGTCTTCATCTTGAACCATTGGTAGCAGTTTGATACAACGGAGTAGCTTGCTGGGCCACTTAATAGGGAAGCTAAGAGTCAACCATGTTGATGTGGGACTGGAGTCACATATAGGCTAGACCGGGTAAGGACGGCAGGTTTTCTTCCCTAAAGGTCATTAGTCAAACAGTTGGGTTTGTACAACAGTCCAACAGCTTCATGATCATTTTTACTGATACCAGCTTTTAATTTCCAGATTATGCCAACTCATGATTATCTGACCCAAATTCTTGGCGAGACAAAAGAATTAATCATCAGAAATGTATCCAAACTGACCTGATATTTTGAAAAGGGATTCCATGGCTCTGAAATTGCCCTTTTGTCAGCTATCGATTGTGAAGGTATATAAAGGTAATTAACTGTTGCACTTAGAAAAGGTCACATTTACTTATTAGAAATTCAGTCGCATAAATCTTGATAGTTCTAGGCAACCATTCAATATAGACAGAGGCTAATTGAAAATGGCAATGAGTCATAAGCACTAATTCATATCTAGTTGCTCCAACGATATCACGCACTGCGAGAGTACACCTCATATGGTTTGTGATCAGCAAAACCTGAGATTGAATTAGTGCCTTAAACTCACCCAGGAAATAATGGAATTTAGGTATAATCTTTTGTAAGAGTCGACATGGAGGTTTCTGCTAAAAGGCTTCCAGATGTAATACATAGGTTGCGATGCTACTGCGCAATTCAAATTATACGGGATGAGGTTCCACAGTCAAAGGACTTATTTAATCCATCTTGACAGATGAGCAGCAGCATTAAAAAAATAAGCTGTCAGTGGAGTTTCACTTTAAAGGAACGTTGAAAAAATAATTGGCAAAATCATTTTTTTCATCAGTACACAAATGCATTGTCATGAACCGTCATGTATGTGATGATGTGGTTCTTCTCTGCCCAAACAAAAACCATCTCATGAAGATGTTTCCACTTTAGGAAGAAGTGAAAAACAATGCAAATTGATGGCGAAAATGTGCATTGGTTTATTTATCCCGGTGTAATATATAGTGTGTTTTCCCTGTAATATCCCAGTTTAAGTGCAGCTCAAATCACATTGTGAAGTCTTGACTTTAGTTTAAATCACGTGATTCGATTACAACAGCCTGCATGCCACCCGCTGTTAGCAAAAAATGCTTGCCAAAAAACTGACAATAATAGCGAACCAGCTCCAGCAGTATAATGCAGGAGCATATTTCAAGGATGTAACACCTCTCTAGTCTCAGGTCGCATTGATATCCCCTCATGAATTGCGTTTGTTGTTTACAACGTCTTGTAAACTCCTCAATACATTGCTTACTCCCTTGTAAAACACTCGGGCCTGTATTAGCATATGCAAATTTGATTCTTTCACATTATACTTTATTATGTTTCCATTGTTCAAGCTTATTGCAGGAGTTCTCCACTTGTCTGAGGCAACGTAACATATTGTTCAGTAATGTGAAGAAACTATATAAAGGGGAAGATCTCAGAATTTGCTATATATATAGCAAAATTGTCAATGGATTCTTTATGCATATGTTCATAATTCAGGCATAAAAAGCAGAAATGTTTCCCCATCATCACGTGAGGTTAAAAAGTAATGAAGTGCAGCCAGACACACACTGTGATGAACGCAAGCACAGTATCATTATATCATGGTTATTAGGGTTCCCAAGGCTATTCTGGCACTTAGATGGAATTTAACTGAGATGCATATGTTACAGGGGATACGTCAAACTCTTTTTTCTCTGTGCATGAAAGGCCAGACTGATACATCAGACCAGGACCTTTATTGTGATTATTTCAATCTCAATCATATACTTTTGCCCCCAGGAGTAGGAATCAGATATTGAGTTCTCGCACAAGGTGACTTGCCTTGATGTGAAACAACAGAAAGGGGATAAAATAATTTTTTTTAAAATACTGTTCCCAGACAAAAATGAAAACAAGTTCACATAAAAACTGACAACATGAATGCCAAGGGTCTCGAGATATACATCTGGAAAGTCCAACTGAAACCATTGACTTACAAGGTTCAGAATGAAATTGCACTAAAAGTGTTCAAAATGTAAGGGGAGACTTTCAACTGCCAGTTGCCCATTTTCCTTGTCTGAAAAAATGGGCAATCAGCAGTTGAAAGTCTGGTGCGGACCTTGTGCAACCATTTGCCCGCCTGAATCATAGGAACATAGGAACAGGAGTAGGCCATTCAGCCCCTCGTGCCTGCTCCGCCATTTGATAAGATCATGGCTGATCTATGATCTAACTCCATATCCCTTGGCCCATATCCCTTAATACCTTTGGTTGCCAAAAAGCTATCTATCTCAGATTTAAATTTAGCAATTGAGCTAGTATCAATTGTCATTTGCGGAAGAGAGTTCCAAACTTCTGCAACCCTTTGTGTGTAGAAATGTTTTCTAATCTCGCTCCTGAATCAACTTTCAGATAAGTCCTGAAATGGGCGCCCAGTGCTCCAAACAGGCAGGAGAATGTTTAGATATGCAGATCGGGGTCCTACGCCTTTTGTAGGATCCCGATTGCAACGTTCAAGGAGCAGGGGAATGGGACTAATTGGATAGCTTTATCAAAGAGCTGGCACAGGCACGATGGACCGAATGGCCTCCTTCTGTGCTGTACGATTCAATGATTCTAAATGGGTGGAACATGTGTCCCATTTCTCCAGGTGTTTAGAGGATTAACCAGCGGCCCTTAATGGGACTGCTAGAGGCCTTCCTCAAAAGGTGAGTTTTTAATTTTTTTAAAAAGAATTTTGTGTGGTCAGAAGAAGCAGGAGAGCTCCTCCGGGCCCACAAGAATCCTTCGGCCCATTGCTGACCCGTTCTTGTCCCACCCGGCATCCACGCTCCCCCTCCCCAAAAGGCCTTACCTGCCGGCCGGCTGCCGATGTTCCTCCCAACAAAAAAACGACGAGCCGCAGCCCGTTTGGTGCCCGCAGCTCACCGAAAAAAATGTCAATGAGGGCCAAATCTGTTAGTGGCTCGGGTCTTCCCGACTGTGCCACGTTGGGCACTGCAGATATCGCACCAATTCAGCACCCAACCCGAAGGTCTCCCCTCGGTATAAAGGAAACTTGATACCTGGAAAAGGCAGCAAGACAGGCAACTGGGTTTAATCTTCTGATTGTTAAGGCAGAATTCATCAATTATGATGTCTTTTGCACGTGTGAAACACAGCCAGGGATCCTCTGCTACCTCTGTGGAATTCTATGGGTACTTATGTAATCAACACTAATTCATATTCTAGAAACTTTCCATTTTTAATGAATAGAGACATGCATCATCTGCAGCTCCAGCAGATGAAGCAGTCTGTGGTGTCTCAGAGTCCCAGACACTGAATCTTTTGCGCGTATGTAGATGTTTCCCATTGTTTCCATTTCTATACATAATATCTTGCCTGTGTTTCCTGAGGGATTGTCCATACAGGTAAGGAAATCCCATTACAATGAAGAGCAGCAAGTATGTGATGTCACAGAAATATTTTGGCCAAAGGACAATCACCTAAGAATCACAGAATCATGGAATGGTGCAGAATTGAAGGAGGCCATTCAGCCCATCGTGCCTATGCCGGTGAAAGAGCTATCCAATTAGTCACAAAGTGGTACTTGCATCTGCCTAATGAGGCGTCCTCTTGCTGACCCCGAAAACTCAAGCCGGGTCAGCGCTGAACAGTAAGCCCAGATTTTTGGTCCTGTTTTCATAATATCATAGTACCATAGTATAATACAGCACAGAAGGAGGCCATTCAGCCCATAGAGCCTGTGCCGGCTCTTTGGGAGATCTATCCAATTAGTCTCACTCCCCTGCTCTTTCCCCATAGCTATGTAAAATCTTTTCCTTCAAGTATTAATCTAATTCCCTTTTGAAAATTATTATTGAATCTGCTTCCACCATCCTTTCAGGCAGTGCAATCCAGATCATAACAACTCCCTGCATAAAAAATGTTTCCTCATGTCGCCTCTGATTCTTTTGCCAATCACCTTAAATCTGTGTCCTCTGGTTACCGACCCTTCTGCCACTGGAAACAGTTTCTCCTTATTTACTCTGTCAAAACCATTCATGATTTTGATCACCTCTATTAAATCTCCTCTTAACCTTCTCTGCTCTAAGGGAAACACCCCAGTTTCTCTCGTATCTCCACATGACTGAAGTCCCTCATCCCCGATACCATTGTAGTAAATCTCCTCCTAAACATTCAATAACATGAAGTTTGCAGGGAATCCATTTCCAAAAAACACAGAGGGATAAAGCATATTAACATGTAATCACAGACATCATTATATAAATCACTCAAATTTAAAAACAGACACGAATAAGCACACAGTAGTAATGCAGTTAATTTTCAACTACACCACTTGGGTGTTAACCTGATTTCAATGTAATGAAAATGGAGCAGGTTTTCTAAGAGGCTCCACCAGAGTACTGCTTTTGTGGAGAAGTTGAAAATTACTCACTCATGAGTGGTAAACCTTGGAAGATACAAACCCCTTCCTGAATGTTTGTTGGAATCTAGAAATGACTGTTAGTGATATTAGTGGATGAGCACTTAATGAGGCCAGTCCTGAGGAAGAGTCTTACGTAGAATCTACAGCACTGAAACAGGCCATTCGGCCCAACTGGTCTACGCCAGCCTTTATGCTCCACATGAGCTTCCTCCCTCCCTATTTGATCTAACCTTATCAACATGACCTTCTATTCCTTTCTCCCTCATTTGCATATCTAGCTTCCCCTTAAATGCATGAAAATGCTTCCCCTGAAATGCTGATTGACTGACTGACTTCTCTTTCTCCACAGATGCTGTCTGACCCGCTGAGTATTTCCAGCCTGTCCTGTTTTAGTGAGTGCTTAATGAGGTTGTGTGCTATTCCTCGGTCCACTATTTTAATGCAGGCAGTTTCTT
Source organism: Heptranchias perlo (assembly GCF_035084215.1). NCBI lineage: Eukaryota > Metazoa > Chordata > Chondrichthyes > Hexanchiformes > Hexanchidae > Heptranchias > Heptranchias perlo. The sequence continues at coordinate 15,899,755 of NC_090328.1, forward strand.
CTTAAAATTAAAAAAAGCAGAAAATGCTGTAAATGCTCAGCAGGTGAAGCAGCATCCGTGGAGAGAGAAAAACAGAGTTAACGTTTCAGGCTGATGAACTTTTGTCAGAATCAACCATTATTTTAAATGGATTGATGCCTCTGCTGAAATAGCGAACAAAAGGTGAAGGCTTATGAAGGTGTTAAGTGCTATTCCTTTATGGGTATAGTAGCCTAGTGATTATGTTACTAGACTAGTAATCCAGAGGCCTAGACTAACATTTTGGAGTCATGAGTTCAAATCCCACCACAGCAGCTGGGGAATTTAAAAATTCAATTAATTAAATTGGGAGCCCGTTCCTCTGGAATAAAAAAAACTAATAGCAGTAATGATGGCCATGAAACTATCAGATTGTTGTAAAAACCCATCTGGTTCACTAATGCCCTTTAGGGAAGGAAACCTGCCGTCCTTACCCGGTCTGGCCTATATGTGACTCCAGACCCACAGCAATGTGGTTGATTCTTAATCACCCTCTGAAATGGGCTAGCAAGCCACTCAGTTGTTCAAGAAGGCAGCTCGCCACCACCTTCTCAAGGGCAATTAGGGATGGGCAATAAATGCTGGCCCTGCCAGCGATGCCCACATCCCATGAACGAATAAAGAAAAAGTAGCTTCTAAGCTTGGATCTTTTAAAAACCCTGGTTTGCAACAAGTCTCAGTAATTTAAGGGCAACTTTTGCATGCTGCGAAACATGTCGTAATTCTGGGTGCACGTGATTCTCCGCCCAGTCACTTAAATGGGCGCAAAAGCGGACATACAGTGTAACGGGCATGACGACCCTCCACGCCCAGCTGGGATCTGTATGCCTGGAGTGCGGTGCGTTGAGCCGGGAGTGCAAAAACAGAAAATTTGCCCTCAATACAACGTTCACAGACTGAGAAGATATTCTTATCAGGAAAGACTGAACTCTTCTATCTGGAAAAGAGAAGGCTGAGGGGCAACCTGATAGAGGTCTTTGAGATAATGATAGGGTTTGATAGGGTAGATGTAGAGAAAATGTTTCCACTTGTGGGGGAGTCTCAAACTAGAGATCATAAATATAAAATAGTCGCTAATAAATTCAATAGGGAATTCAGGAGAAACTTCTTTACCAAAAGAATAGTAAGAATATGGTGTAGTTGAGCCAAATAACATAGATGCATTTAAAGGGAAGCTTGAAAAGCACATGAGGGAGAAAGGAATAGAATGATATGCTGATGGGATTAGATGAAGAAAGGAGGGAGAAGGCTCGTGTGGAGCCTAATTGCCGGCATGGACCAGGTGGGCCAAATGGCCTGTTTCTGTGCTGTAGTTGATATAACTCAATGCAATATTCAGTGAGGCAGACTGCTCAGGCTCAAAATCTATTCTGCTTAGCTCACTGCGCCTTTATTGTCAGGACTAATTGACTTGGAAATTGTGAAATATGAAGAAATGCTTTTCAGCGGCATTATCTTGATATCTCGCGCAACTGAATGCCACAGACATCTTTTTTTTAAAAGTGCAAAGTGTTAAGATTTTTTTTAAAAGGAAAATTGGGAAATAATGTATTTTATGCGTTAAGATTGTCTTTTTAGCTGGCCAGCGAGTCTTAACCATGGGCCGTAGGCAATAGTCATGGTGAAGAGGAGCTTTGATCATGAAACAAATTCAGGTTGTCACCATAGCGACAGTGTGTCAAGTGTTGCGATGCCTCAGCCTGCTGCTTCTTATGCATTCATTAGAGCACACTCTTTGAAACAAAGATTTGAAGCGCTTAATAGCTCATACTGCCTAACAGATCAAAATGCTGTGTTTTCAATTCAATCCCTTTTATCAGCAACAATGCAGCAGCAACCCATTTAGCATTTTAAATCAATCTATTAAATAGTTATTCAATTGGGATGGAGCTAGTCCATATTTGCTGCAGGTTTCACAGATTGTATATTTGGATCGCAAACACATTTGAAAGCCATTTCCTATGACTAGAATGACTAGAACTGTAGCCTTACAGTGACATTTTCCAAGCATTTTAACAGATCTCCGTAAGCAGCAGTAAGATAATGGTCCACATTAGCAAAGTAACGTACATTTGTGTTGAAGACCAACTGCAGTCTCGAGGACTCTGCTGCAGGCAAATTTTATTGCATATGAGAAGGCGGCGGGGGGTTTAGGACTAAAAAAAAGGGGATAAAATTCAACCTTGGCATCAGCGGGAAATGGGAGGTAGCGGATTGGCTTCCCATTGTACACCCTGCCCGCTTTCCCTCTCCATATACTTCAATGGGAAGGAAAATCCAGCCAGGAGTATGATAGGAGGCTGATCCTCTACCTCCCATTTTGTCCCCCCCGACCACCACCGCCAAAGTTGAATTTTAACCTCCCACAGCCGGAGCTTTCAACGTTGGTGGAAACGTAAAACAGACCTTAACCTCAATTAACGGTAAAATGTCCTCTGAATCACCATGGACTAATGTGCTTTGGTTTTCAATGAAAGAAGTAAAAATCAGTGTGCTGCGTACAGTATCACACTGTGCTATAGTAGGCATATTCAGTACTGTGCTATGCTATAGCATAGGTGTACAATGCTATACCGTGCTATAGCAGGAATGTGCTATAGCAGGGTTTACAGTTCTATATTTTTCAAGGATGTGCTATAGGAATATATAGTATTACACTGTGCTATAGTATGGACATATAGTATTGTGCTGTTTTGTAGGAGAGGCCACTTATAGAGAGCAGAAAAGCCCCAAAGACATAAGGACCTCATTTCTTTATTAGGCCTTGGATTGAGCTGAGGCCTAAAAAAGATAAGCTGTTTGGGGCCTACGGAGAGACGCCCAATGCTGGGCCCTCTCCCTCCAAAAAGGGGCTTCTGCTACTGGCCCAGGGACACCCTGCGTCCTGCTCCTAGGCTTCGCAGTACCAGCAGCAGAAGGCAAGGAAATCGGTTGGGCTTCCGGGCCCTGCCTTTCCTCCATCATGAGCTTGCATCAGGGTAGTAAAGGGGCAGCTGGCAGCCTTTCCCTGCTGGGACACAGGATAGAAAATCCAGGTCAGGTTGGGGATAAGGTGGTAGGCCTCCCCGCCTGATTTTCCTTCCCGTTTAGGTGATAAAGCAGAGCAAAATCGAGCCCTTGGATTTAATAGTTCCGGTTTTTTGTCTTTGAAAGTTCAAAACTATAGTTTGATGTCTAGACTTCTACACAGTTACTGCCTGGTTACTTATGACAGAGTTTTGGATTCTGTTGCATTTATCACTATAGAATATGGAATCGTAAGATTGTTATATTATTTGCGGAAGTGAGGGGGCATCATTTGACAATGCTTCGAACCAGAAGGTTTGAAACCACTTGAGCTCCAGTATTGGTGCTTAAAGAGACCATGTTGCCAAATTAGAGTTCATTTTTCGATGGGCTTAGTTGTTTGAGTGGTTGAGGCGATGAGCATAGTTGCCTTTATGGGGAAGCTAGATAAGAACATGTGGGAGAAAGGAATAGAAGGATATGTTAACAGGTGAGATGAAGTAGGGTGGGGCATGGCTCATGTGGAACATAAGCACCAGCATAGACCAGTCGGGCCGAGTGGCCTGTTTTTGTGCTAGAAATTCTATGCAATTTTATGTCATTTCTCTGTCTGCTCTGAAAATCCAACTGCATTGTTATCATATTGGCTGGCAGAATCATTTTCTCTGCAGGACAAAAACTGTGCAAGTTGACTTTCTATAATTTTGTAACGTATTCAATTAAAGATTGGCGAAAATAATTACACTGGTGCCACAGGTACAATGATGTCGTTGCATCACGCAGTATATCTTTGAGCTCTTGCATATATTGAAAGACCATATGGTGAGTCACAGGACATCTCGCGGCTGAGTTGCAGGTGCATATAAATGAGGTTGAGGTCAACTCTGATAAGATGAAATCTCTTCAGATATGTAAAGTAACCAGCACCCAGGTATCAAGCTCCATCCATGGGCTGAGAAGGCAAATGTCACTGTTAATTCTGTAATGTCCAATCTTGTTTCATATCAACATAGATTCTAGACCATGGGGCTGCTGCTGAAACCCTCATCCATGCATTTGTTACACTCAACTATTCCAATGCTCTCCTGTCCGGCATCCCACCTTGCACCCTCTGTAAACTTGAGCTCATCCAAAACTCTGCTGCCCATATCCCAACTCGCATCGAGTCCCTTTCACCCATTCCCTCCTCCGTGCTCGCTGACATTGGTTGCCGGTCCAGCAACGCCTCGATTTTAAAATTCTCCATCCTTGTGTTCAAATCCCTCCATGTCCTCGCCCCTCCCTATCTCTGTAACCTCCACCAGCCCTACAACCCTCCGAGATCTCTGCGCTCCTCCAATTCTGGCCTCTTGCGCATCTCTGATTTTCATCGCTCCAGCATTGGCAGATGTGTCTTCAGCTGCCCAGGCCCCAAGCTCTGGAATTCTCTCCCTAAACCTCTGTCTCTCTACCTCTCTCTTTTAAGGTGCTCCTTAAAACCTACCTCTTTGACCAAGCTCTTGGTCATCTGTCCTAATATCTCCTTACGTAGCTGTGTCAAATTTTGTTCACTAACGCTCCTATGAAGCGCCTTGGGACGTTTTACTACATTAAAAGTGATCTTTAAAATTTCATTTATTATCCCATATTCAATTGATTTTCTCTCTTTTTTAAGGGCTCTGTACTGTTTAATTCCCAGTCAAGAGCAAGGGCAGGTGACCTGTTCTCAGACTCAAGAGAGATGTGCACAACCAGCATAGGAGATGTGGCACAACAACCAATTTTCACTTCCTCCCTGTTGGCAACCTCCTGTCCTCTGCTTGGCCCCTTCTCCTAACGACACAGAGCTCTGTCCAGAACACTTCTTGTTTGGGGATTTCTGGGTGTGAACTCATACCTTACCACATCATGGCCCAGGGTCTCAAAGCATGAACACGTGGGGGGTTAAATTCGATATGCCCCGAATCCGGGCATGGAGATCGCGGAGCGCGATTAACCCACACCTGGTGGTTGAGATGCAAGCAGTGCATAAAATTCGTGCTGCCAGCTCACCTCCATGATTGCTGTGAGCAGCCAGCACTACCTGCGCTGTTGAGTGCCTGCACGGACTAGCAGGGGGCCCGATATGGGGCGTGGCCAGCACTACTTAAAGGCAGCCTGCACCTCTTATAGGGGAGGTGCACTGTCAATGCAATCGATGGAGGAGGAAAGTGGAATGGCTGGCCCGGCAATAGAGCACACACCAAGGTTCTCCGATGACGCATTGGAGGCTTTGGTGGAGGAGGTGGACGCACAGAGGCCCATCCTCCCACAGGGTGGCAGGAGACCCTCCAGACACATGCTGCGGAGGCAGTGGGAGGAAGTGGTGCTGGAAGTGAATGCCAGGAACATTGCAGGAAAAAGTTCAATGATTTGACACGAGTGGTCAAGGTGAGTACATGCAAGTGTCAAATGCCACATCCTACCAACTGCACCACTGCTCCACGCATGACACCTCCCGTCACCCAGCCACCAACAAGCACTGCCCATCCATACACAACGCTGCACTTCAGATGCTGCATCTCACCCTCACAGAGTACCACTCTTGCAATCCACACACCCACCACTCACAGGTCACACACACTGACAGCTAATCGACCATGACAGGCACATCACCCAAACATCTTGCAGGACACTCACTGACACACTTCCCTCTTTCTTGCAGGAGAAGGTGGCGCATAACAGCCGGCAGCAGCAAAGAACAGGCAGAGGACAGGCATGCCTACAGGTCCTCACCCCCAGGGAGGAGATCATACTGGGAGTCATTGGGCTGGCCGTCGCTGCGGCCATGGCAACTGGTGGCGCTGGAGGTCCCAACGATGGGGGTCTCTGCATACCTAATCCTCCTTTTCATTTCCCACTTCTCTCTCATCCCACAATCTTTTCTCACTCACGTGCTGCAGACGGTATCAGCACGCACATCTTGCTTTCTCCTCTCCCCACACCACAACTCAACCCGTCTCCCTTTGTCATTGCAGATACCCAAGAACTGGAGCCAGCACCGTCCGAGGTGGAGGAGGAGGAGGAGGACAGTGATATTGAAGCCACACTGTCACTTGACATATACTCACATCCACCAGCTCAGAAACTGACACGTGGTGGGACACCAGGCAAGTGCGCAGGAGTCAGGCCGGGGGGAGCGGACGGCGAGGTCGCTCACTAGTTCTGCTACCGAGACATCAGGTGATGACTTTGATGGGCCAGGCTACAGAAGAAGGCTGATGGGCGTACACAACCAAATGCTTGATGCACTGGAAAGCCCGCCAGAGAGCCTGTGCACAATGTCAAGGGGCATGGAGGAGTCCAGCTCTAATTTGGCACAGAACTTTGTGCAGAGCTTGGATACATCCTTTCCCACATGGAATGGGTGGTCACCTCCATCAGCACACCTGTGGAAGCCACCATGGTGCAGCAACTGATGACCGGTGTCACAGCTTCCATTGCAGCACAAACAGCTTCCATTGCAGCTCAAACAAATGCCATCAAAGGTCTGCATGCTTCATTTGGAGCTCAGACTGCTGCTTTGGAAGCTCAGACTTCTGCGTTACAGACTCAGGCTGCTGCTATCGTAGCTCTGGGTACCACTGTGGAACGGGGCTTCCAGGGTGTCACAGCACTCCAGCAATCCGTTCTCCAGCTGATCACCAGGATTGCTGAGGCACCGTCCCGTGCGAGTGGCAGTGGCGCCATGGCAGTCAAACCTGCTGTTTCTCTCTGGATGACAGCATTCCTGCTCCCACCCCTGCCACTCCACCAGTGCCCTTGCTGTTGCCTGTCAGCCAGCCAGGCCAGACTGCTGCAGCCCAGGCCAAGAGGATGCAGTCTGAAGCCGGGCCCTCCGAGCCCAGAGCTGCTCGAGGTCGTCCTCCATGGCTAGCTGCACGCTCCTCCATTGAAGGTCAGCAGCCTCCCACCACCCATGCTCCAGCCACTGGAGATGCACCTTGTAGGAGCATTAGGAAAGGAAAAGACACACAAACGACAGGCACTAGGGGAATGCACAAGGGTGATAGTGTAATGTTGTATACATGATTTCATGTGTAAGTTTATAAATTTGTATTTGAAGTCGCAGTTGGTGTAGGTTTTTATTTATGCAATGAGCTGCGGGAGGAAGCAATGTGTAATCATAAGGAAGACAATTTGATGGTCATGTGGGAGAGGAAAGGTGAGGAGTGTAGGACTGCTGGTGAATGGGGAGGTGTCATTGAGGTTACTGATATCGCTCATGAATAAGGTGAGCACGCTAAGCCCTAGGAGACAGGACCTGTGCACCCTGTTGCATCCCTGCCTTTTCCTCCACTTCCTCTTCTGTCTCCTCTGCCTCTTCCTCTGTCTCAGGGTCTTGCCGGATAGGCAGTGGCAAGGGCTGACCTCTTATAAGGGCGAGGTTGTGCAGCATGCAACATATAATGATGAATCTTGACACCTGCTCAGCGGAATACTGCAGGGCTCCTCCAGAACAGCCCAGGCAGCAGAAGCGTTGCTTTAGGATGCCTAAGGTGTGTTCGATGACGTTTCGTGTGGCCGTATGGCTCTCATTGTGAGCCTGCTCTGCACGTGTGCTTGTGTTCCTGACTGGAATCATGAGCCACCTCATGAGGAGATAGCCCTTGTCGCCCAATAGCCAGCCTTTGACTTTCCGAGCTGGTTGAAAGATAGTTGGGACGTTGGACTGCTGCATAATGAAGGCCTCATGACTACTGCCAGCGTAGCGGGTATTGACCTGCATGATGCGCCGTGTGTGGTCGCACAACAGCGGCACATTGAGGGAGTGGAACCCCTTTCTGTTCATGAAGGTGGCCAAGTTGAGATGTGGAGCATGCAAGGCTATATTCATGCAGTCAATGGCTCCCTGCACCATGGGGAAGCCTGCAATGGCAGCAAACCCTCGTGCTCGCTCCTTCTGCTTCTCTCCGTCAAGCGGAAATGTTATGAATCTGTTGCACAGCTCATACTGTGTCTCCGTGACCTCCCTTATGCAGCAGTGCACTGCAAACTGTGAGATGTTGCACATATCGCTAGCAGCAGTCTGAAAGGATCCAGAGCCGTAAAAGTTCAGTGCCACAGCTACCTTCACAGTCACAGGCAATGCTGTCCTCGCAGTTGTGGCTACAGCAGTTGACATATCTCCGTCACGACCTCTTTCGTGAACCGCAGCCATCGGATGCACTGATCTTCGCTCAGGTTGAGGTAAGACCATTGGTCCCTGAAGACCCTCGTTGGATATGGCCTCATGCTCAATGCCCTGTGCCATCCTCCTCCTCCCTCTCCTCGCAGCTTGACCTGCTCTGCGTGGCCTCTCTGCATACTCCCAGTTGTAATCAATGCCCAGCGGGAACTTTAACAGGCCACCCATGGTTGCCAGGAATCTGGTTCAGCACACTGTTGTAAATGCCACCAACAGTAATGCAGGACCTGCCAGACCACTCTCTATACAATATTGCAACTTTCTCCAAGTATAGGAAGCTTCAACAAACACATACAAATGCATCAGCTGACAGAAGCAATAGTCCAGCCACTAACCTGCAGCACCTGCATGATCCCTTTAAATAGCGCTGGTGGGGGATCCTTCAGGCTGTCTATGACCTATTCAGCTCTGCGTGGTTAAGAAAATGCGTTGGCTGGAGCGTTGAGTTCCAAAATTGCATCTGTCCCTTTAAATCAGCGTTGCACGCTGATCTATCACATATCTTTCTTTACATGCTACCGGTGTTCGTTATCTGCTCATGCACAAACGCCTTTACCAAGATGGCGTCTGGCGCACGACATGCAAAAAGCATGCGTGCACATTCCCGATGCCATTTTGGGTCCTTTGGAGGCGGCGTAGTGCCTACAAAATGGGTGCTACACAGCCCAATTTAGAAAGAAAGAAGAAAGAAAGACTTGCATTTTTATAGCACTTTTCATGACCTCAGGACGTCCCAAAGCACTTTACAGCTAATGAAGTATTTTTGAAGTGTAGTCACTGTTGTATTGTAGGAAACGCAGCAGCCAATTTGCGCACAGCAAGGTCCCACAAGCAGCAGTTTGGTAATGATCAGATAATCTGTTTTAGCGATGTTGGTTTAGGAATAAATATTGGCCAGGACACCGGGGATAATTCCCCTGCTCTTCTTTGAAATAATGCCATGGGATCTTTTACGTCCACTTGAGAGGGCAGACGAGGCCTTGGTTTAACGTCTCATCTGAAAGACTCTTGTTCAGTTATAGTTTTTCTTACGTTAATGTACAATTAATATTGCAATGCTACACAACTTACAATTTTTTTTATTTACACATATTATGAGCGCAGAGTATGACTCTGGTAAAGTACAGTGAAAGCTCAATTATTTGCCATTATTAAGGCCCTGGCTCACCCCAGTGCTTAATGGCAATTGGTGGATAAACATCAGTCCTCATCATGTCCACATAGTACAAGAAACCCCGAGGGGCAGGATTGAAGGCAAGTACAATCCCAATATCAAAAGAAGCATTGGGGTTGAAATCCCTCGGGGAGGGGGGTTATCCCACAGATCTTCCTCCGGAACCACGGTTACATCAGGTCTCTGCTGTTTTCAGGACTTTCCTTTATAAGGGGTTGAACCTACGTGATGGCAGGGAGCAGAGCCAAGGGCAGGGACTACCTTCACCAGGAGTTCCCGCTCCACAAGCTCAGTCGAAACACATTCTCTGCGTTAAATTTCATCTGCCATGTGTCTGTCTCTGTCCCCCTGAGGTCTGTTACTATCCTCCACATTGTTTACTACATTTCCGAGTTTCGTGTCATCTGCAGACTTTGAAATTATACCCTCTATACCCAAGTCCAGGTCATTAATTTGTATCTAAAAGAGCAATGGTCCTAATACTGACCCCTGGGGAACACCACTGTATACTTCCCTCCAGTCTGAAAAAATAACCATTCACCAATGCTCTCTGTTTTTGTCGTTTAGCCAATTTTGTATCCATGCTGTCACTGTCTCTTTAATCCCATGGGCTTTAATTTTGCTTACAAGTCTATTATGTGGCGCTTTATCGAATGCTTTTTGAAAGTCCATATACACACTATCAACAGCACTCCCCTCATCAATCCTTCCTGTTACTTCATCAAAGAACTCAATCAAGTTGGTCAAACACGGTTTTCCTTTAACAAATCTGAGCTGACTTTTATTTATTAGCTCACACTTTTCCAAGTGCCAATTAATTTTGTCCTGGATTATTGTCTCTAAAAGTTTCCCAACCACCGACATTAGGCTGACTGGCCTGTAATTGCCAGGTTTATCCTTCTTCCCTTTTTTGAACGAGGGATTACATTTGTAATCTTCCAGACCTCTGGCATGACCCCCAAATCTAAAGAGGATTGAAAGATTATGGCCACAGCCTCTGCAATTTCCACCCTTACTTCCCTCAGTAACCTAGGACGCATCCCATCTGCACCGGGTGACTTTTCTACTTTGAGTACTACCAACCATTTAAGTACCCCCTATGTATCTATTTTTAGCCTATCCAATATCGCTACCACCTCCTCCTTTATTGCCGTATTGACAGCACTCTCTAGTGAAGTCCGATGCAAAATATTCATTTATTACTTCAGCCATACTCTCTGCATCCACATGAAGATCTTTTTTGTCCCGAATTGGCCGCACCCTTCCTTTGACGACCCTTTTACTATTTATATGTTTACAAAAGACTGTTGGATTCCTACTTATGTTAGCTGCTAATCCATTCTCATATTCTCTCTTGCTCCTCTTATTCCCCTTTTTAAATATCCTGTATACTTCTGTATTAAGTTTGGTACTCTACTGTATAATGAACCTTACATTTGTCATAAGCCTCCTTCTTCTGTTTCATTTTAATCTCTACATCTTTAGTCATCCAGGGAGCTCTAGCTTTGGATGCCCTTCCTTTCCCCTTCGTAGGAATGTGTCTACTCTGTATCCAAACTATCTCCTCTTTAAAGGCCTCCCATTGTTCAATTATTGTTTTGCCTATCAATTTTTGTTTCCAATCCACCTGGGCTACATCCCTTCTTAACTCACTGAAATTATCCCTCTTCCATTTAAATATTTTTTGCTTGAATGTTCCTTGTCCTTTTCTATAACTATTCTAAACCTAATGATATTATGGTCACTGTTCCCCAAATGCTCCCTCACTGAAAGATGCTCCACTTGCCCCACTTCAGAATTAGATCTAGCCCTGCTTCCTTCCTCATTGAGCTGGAAACACACTGATCAAGGAAGTTCTCGTGTATACATTTCAGGAATTAATTGTGTTTGAAAGGGAGAAACCATAACAGCTATTAAGATTCTAAATTTAGTTAGGGCCAACTTCAACGGGATGAGACAGAGACTTTCCACAGTAAACTGAACAAATCTATTAATGGGTAATATGACAGAAGATCAGTGGGAGGTGTTCAAAAAAGATTTTAATGTGACACAGAACCAGTTTATACCCCTAAGGGACAAGAACTCTACTTGCCAAAAAAGAAAGCCATGGATGACAAAGGAGGTAAGGGACAACATAAAACTAAAAGAAAAAGCATACAAAAATGCAAAAAAAGCACAGATCCTGGGGACTGGGAGTGATACAAAGAATAACAAAGGTGAACAAAACAGATAGTAAGAGCTACAAAAAGGGAGTATGAAAAGGATCTTGCAAGGTATATCAAAATCAACAGAAAATTTATTTACAATTATATTAGGAAAAAGAGAGTGGTTAAGAGCAATGTGGGCCCCTTAAAAACTGATAATAGTGAACGAAAACAAAGAAATGGCGGACATGTTAAATAATTACTTTGCATCAGTATTTACAGTAGAGGAAGAGGATAGCATGCCGGACACCCCAAGGAAGGTAATTTTGAATGATGGACAGAGACTCACCATAATTAACATAAGCAAATTAACAGTAATGAAGAAAATAATAGCACTAAAGAGTGACAAATCCCCTGGAACAGATGGTTTTCATCCCAGGTTTTTAAAGGAAATAGGTAAGAACATTGCAGAAGCCCTAACTATAATCTTCCAAAGTTCTCTCGATTCAGGAACCGTTCCTTTAGATTGGAAAATTGCATATCACTCTGCTATTTAAGAAAGGTGAGAGAGGGAAATCAGGGAATTATAGACCAGTTAGCCTAATACCTGTTGCTGGGAAATTACTAGAGACTATAATTAAGGATAGAGTGACTGAACACATTGAAAGTTTTCAGCTGATCATAAGAGCCAACGTGGATTTGTAAAGGCTAGGTCATGCCTGACGAACTTAGAACATATGACCATAAGAAATAGGAACAGGAGTAGGCCATACGGCCCTCGCGCCTGCTCCGCCATTCAATAAGATCATGGCTGATCTCCACCTTCCTGCCCGATCCCCACATCCCTTGATTCCCCTAGAGTCCAACCCGATTGAATTTTTTGAAGAGGTGACTAAAGCAATGGACAGGGGATTGTCTATGGATGTTGCTTATACGGATTTTCAGAAGGCATACGATAAAGTCCCTCATAAGAGACTGTCAGCTAAAGTTGAACTTCATGGAATTGAGGGCAAATTATTGACCTGGTTAGGAAATTGGCTGAGCGGCAGGAGAGAAAGAATAGGGATAATGGGCAGGTACTCAAATTGGCAGAATGTGTCCAATGGTGTCCCACAAGGATCTGTGTTGGGGCCTCAATGATTCACTGTATTTATTAACGACTTACATGACGGGATAGAGAATCACCTATCCAAGTTTGCCGATGGACAAAAGATAGGCAGTATTATAAGCAGTGTAGATGGAAGCATAAGATTACAGGGAGATATTAATAGTTTAAGTGAATGGGCAAATGGATTTCAATGTAGGCAAGTGTGAGGTCATCGACTTTGAGATAAGATCAGAGAGATCAGAGTAATTTCCAAATGGTGAACAGCTCGAAACAGTGGAGATTCAACGAGACTAAGGGGTCCATTTTTTTTATTCGTTCATGGGATGTGGGCGTCGCTGGCAAGGCCGGCATTTATTGCCCAAACCTAATTGCCCTTGAGAAGCTGGTGGTGAGCCGCCTTCTTGAACCGCTGCAGTCCGTGTGGTGAAGGTTCTCCCACAGTGCTGTTAGGAAGGGAGTTCCAGGATTTTGACCCAGCGACGATGAAGGAACGGCGATATATTTCCAAGTTGGGATGGTGTGTTACTTGGAGGGGAACGTGCAGGTGGTGTTGTTCCAATGTACCTGTTGCTCTTGTTCTTCTAGGTGGTAGAGGTCGTGGGGTTTGAGAGGTGCTGTCGAAGAAGCCTCGGCGAGTTGCTGCACTGCATCCTGTGGATGGTACACACTGAAGCACAGTGCACCGGTGGTGAAGGGAGTGAATGTTTAGGGTGCTGGATGGGGTGCCAATCAAGCAGGCTGCTTTGTCCTGGATGGTGTCGAGCTTCTTGAGTGTTGTTGGAGCTGCACTCATCCAGGCAAGTGGAGAGTATTCCATCACACTCCCGACTTGTGCCTTGTAGATGGTGGAAAGGCTTTGGGGAGTCAGGAGGTGAGTCACTCGCCGCAGAATACCCAGCCTCTGACCTGCTCTTGTAGCCACAGTATTTATGTGGCTGGTCCAGTTAAATTTCTGGTCAATGGTGACTCCCAGGATGTTGATGGTGGGGGATTTGGTGATGGTAATGCCGTTGAATCTCAAGGGGAGGTGGTTAGACAATTTCTTGTTGGAAATGGTCATTGCCTGGCACTTATCTGGCGCAAATGTTACTTGCCACTTATCAGCCCAAGCCTGGATGTTGTCCAGGTCTTGCTGCATGCGGGCTCGGACGGCTTCATTATTTGAGGGGTTGCGAATGGAACTGAACAATGCAATCATCAGCAAACATTCCCATTTCTGACCTTATGAGGAGGGAAGGTCATTGATGAAGCAGCTGAAGATGGTTGGGCTGAGGACACTGCCCTGCGGAACTCCTGCAGCAATGTCCTGGGGATGAGATGATTGGCCTCCAACAACCACTAACATCTTCCTTTGTGCTAGATATGACTCCAGCCACTGGAGACTTTTCCCCCTGATTCCCATTGACTTCAATTTTACTAGGGCTCCTTGGTGCCACACTCGGTCAAATGCTGCCTCGATGTTAAGGGCAGTCACTCTCACCTCACCTCTGGAATTCAGCTCTTTTGTCCATGTTTGGACCAAGGCTGTAATGAGGTCTGGAGCCGAGTGGTCCTGGCGGAACCCAAACTAAGCATCGGTGAGCAGGTTATTGGTGAGTAAGTGCCGCTTCAAAGCACTGACGACGACACCTTCCATCACTTTGCTGATGATTGAGAGTAGACTGATGGGACGGTAATTGGCCGGATTGGATTTGTCCTGCTTTTTGTGGACAGGACATACCTGGGCAATTTTCCACAGTGTTGGGTAGACAGCAGTGTTGCAGCTGTACTGGAACAGCTTGGCTAGAGGCGCAGCTAGTTCTGGAGCACAAGTCTTCAGCACTACAGCCGGGATGTTGTCGGGGCCCATAACCTTTGCTGTATCCAGTGCACTCAGCCGTTTCTTGATATCACGTGGAGTGAATCGAATTGGCTGAAGACTGGCTTCTGTGATGGTGGGGATATCGGGAGGAGGCTGAGATGGATTGCCCACTCGGCACTTCTTGCTGAAGATGGTTGCAAACGCTTCAGCCTTGTCTTTTGCACTCACGTGCTGAACACCGCCATCATTGAGGATGGGGATGTTTGCAGAGCCTCCTCCTCCCGTTAGTTGTTTAATTGTCCACCACCATTCACGATTGGATGTGGCAGGACTGCAGAGCTTTGATCTGATCTGTTGGCTGTGGAATCGCTTAGCTCTGTCTATAGCATGTTGCTTTCCCTGTTTAGCACGCATGTAGTCCTGAGTTGTATCTTCACCAGGTTGGCACCTAATTCTTTGGTACGCCCGGTGCTGCTTCTGGCATGCTCTTCTACACTCCTCATTGAACCAGGGTTGATCCCCTGGCTTGTTGGTAATGGTAGAGTGAGGAATATGCCAGGCCATGAGGTTACAGATTGTGCTGGAATACAATTCTGCTGCTGCTGATGGCGCACAGCGCCTCATGGATGCCCAGTTTTGAGCTGCTAGATCTGTTCTAAATCTATCCCATTTAGCACGGTGGTAGTGCCACACAACACGTTGGATGCTGCCCTCAGTGCGAAGGCAGGACTTCATCTCCACAAGGACTGTGCGGTGGCCACTCCCACCAATGCTGTCATGGACAGATGCATTTGCAACAGGTAGATTGGTGAGGACGAGGTCAAGTAGGTTTTTCCCTCGTGTTGGTTTGTTCACCACCTGCTGCAGGCCCAGTCTGGCAGCTATGTCCTTCAGGGCTCGGCCAGCTCGGTCAGTAGTGGTGCTACTGAGCCACTCTTGGTGATGGACATTGAAGTCCCCCACCCCGAGTACACTCTGTGCCCTTGCTACCCTCAGTGCTTCCTCCAAGTGGTGTTCAACATGGAGGAGGACTGATTCATCAGCTGAGGGAGGGCGGTAGGTGGTAATCAGCAGGAGGTTTCCTTGCCCATGTTTGACCTGATGCCATGAGATTTCATGGGGTCCGGAGTCAATGTTGAGGACTCCCAGGGCCACTCCCTCCTGACTGTATATCACTGTACCGCCACCTCTGGTCGGTCTGTCCATGTACATAGATCATTAAAATGTCATACACAGATACAGAAAGTAATCAAGTTAATGGAATGCTGGCCTTTATATCTAAAGGACTAGAATACAATGGGTTAGAAGTTATACTACAGCGATACAAAGCCCTGCTTAGGCCATAACTGGAGTACTGTATTCCGTTCTGGGCACTGCACCTTCGGAAGGATATATTGACCTTGGAGGGAGTCCAACGTAGATTTACTAAAATGATACCTGGACTCCAAGGGTTAAATTACGAGGAGAGATTACACAAACTAGGGTTGTATTCCCTGAAATTTAGAAGATTAGGGGGTGATTTGACTGAAGTTTTCAAGATATTAAGGGGAACTGATCGGGTAGAAAGAGAGAAACTATTTCCGCTGGTTGGGGAGTCTAAGACTAGGGGGCATAGCCTAAAAATTAGATCCAGGTCTTTCAGGAATGAATATGGAAACACTTTAACACGCAAAGGGTGGTAGAAGTTTGGAACTCTCTTCCGCAAACGGCAGTTGGTGCTAGCTCAATTGTTAATTTTAAATCTGAGATTAATAGATTTTTGTCAACCATAGGTATTAAGGGATATGGGGCGAAGGTGGGTATAGAGAGTTATGTCACAGATCAGCCATAATCTCATTAAATAGCACATCAGGCTCGAGGGGCTAAATGGCCTACTCCTATTCCTATCTTTCTATGTTCCTGTGGAATTCCTCCCCTTCTTTGTCCTTTACACTATTACTATCCTAGTCTATATTGGCATAATTAAAGTCCCCCATTATCGCTATATTTCCTGCATCTTTCCATTATTTGCCGACAAATTTGCTCTTCTATCTCCTTCCCACCATTTGGTGGCCTATAGTATACACCCAGTAGCGTAAAAGCTCCTCTATTGTTCCTTAATTCTAACCAAATAGATTCTGTCTTTGACACCTCAAATACATCATCCCTTTCCAGTGCTATAATAGTTTCTTTGATCAATACTGCCAAACCCCTCCTTTCTTTCCTTCCTTGTCTTTTCTGAATACCTTGTAGCCAGGAATATTAAGTACCCAATCCTCCCCTTCTTTGAGCCAGGTTTCTGTGATTGCCACTATATCATAGTCCCAAGTGGCGACTTGTGCCTGCAGCTCACCAACCTTATTTACCACACTACATGCACTTATGCACATGCACACCAATCTCATTTTAGACTGCTTCATGTTTTCCCCCTGTCTGATCGCCCTGTTTTATTCACGAAGAAAAGGAAGTGAAAAGTGCTTTGGGACGTCCTGAGATGATGAAAGGCACTATATAATTGCAAGCTCTCTCTTTCTTCGGATTTTACTTGTCTCATTGAAACCCCTTTTTCCTTTTCTATATTTCAAACATGTTTCATAGATTATAGAATTGTACTGCACAGATGGAGGCCATTCAGCCCATCATACCTATGCTGGCTCTTTGAAAGAGTTATCCAATTGGACACACTCCCCTGCTCTTTCCCCATAGCCTTGCGAATTTTTCCTTTTCAAGTATATATCCAATTCCCTTTCGAACGGTATTGTTGAATCTGCTTCCACCACCTTTTCAGACATAATAGGTACATCACAGGAGGAGGCCATTCAGCCCATCATACCTATGCTGGCTCTTTGTAAGAGCTATCCAATTAGTCCCACTCCCCTGCTCTTTCCCCATAACCCTGTAAATTTTTTCCCTTCAAGTTTTTATAATTTCTTTTTGAAAGTTATTATTGAATCTGCTTCCACCACCCTTTCAGGCAGTGCATTCCAGATCCTAACAACTCGCTGCGTAAAAAAATGTTTCCTCATGTCGCCTTTGGCACTTTTGTCGATCACCTTAAATCTGTGTCCTCTGGTTACCGACCCTTCTGCCACTGGAAACAGTTTCTCCTTATTTACTCTGTCAAAACCATTCATGATTTTGAACACCTCTATCAAATCTCCTCTTAACCTTCTCTGTTCTAAGGAGAACAACCCCAGCTTCTCCAGTCTCTCCACATAACTGAAGTCCGTCATCCCCGGTACCATTCCAGTAAATCTCTTCTGCACCCTCTCTAAGGCCTTGACATCCTTCCTGAAGTGTGGTGTCCAGAATTGAACACAATACTCCAGCTGAGGCTTAACCCGTGCTTTATAAAGGTTTAGCATAACTGCCTTGCTTTTATACTCTATGCCTCTCTTTCCCCATAGCCCTGCAATTTTTTTCCCCTTGAAGTATTTATCTAATTCCCTTTTGAAAGTTACTATTGAATCTGCTTCTATCGCCCCTCCAGGCAGTGCATTCCAGATCATAACACAGAATTACAGAGAACTTCCAGCACAGGAACAGGCCATTCGACACAACGGATCCATGCCGAAGTTTATGCTCCACACGAGCCTCCTCCCACCCAGCCACATAATCTTCCATTCCTTTCTCTCTAATGTGTTTAACAACACATTTGTTTTTAAATAATATTATTTTTCTCATATCAGTTTTCTAAATGAGTTGGTCTCTGTACAAAATCTTGTGCGGGAAATGCCTCTATTCTTCCCATCGTACATTCCTCACTAGACCACGTGTTTCCTGCAGTTCAGAGGCTGGGAAACCTCCTGTCAGACCTCCATCAATGCTACTTTCCACCTAGTTGCTAGGAGGCACATGGCCTTGACCCAACGATGACTCTCACTCTGTTTCTCCCCTCCTCCCACACCCTTGAGGAGATGCCTTGCCTCTGCTCAGCACCCTCCCCCCTCCCCATAGTAGAACAGTTATGATCAGGAATTTAATAGGGTGGGAGGGGGGGGGGGGTTGGAAATCAAACCTGTGTTCGCCATTACTGTGCCGTCCCGAATGAAAACTTAATTTTCATTTTGAGATTTGGTGAAAATTAATTACTGTCTACAAAACAAAGTAGTTTTATAAGCACTCAGCAATTTTAGTAGAATAAGATTTATGGAACATTCAAACCAGTTTCTGGGATTGCAGTAGGTTACACTATAACATCCATCTAAGTCTGCCAAATATTTGCCCAGGGTCATAATGGATTTAAACCATAAGACCATAAGAGACAGGAGCAGGAGTAGGCCATTCGGCCCTTCGAGCCTGCTCCGCCATTTCATGAGATCATGGCTGATATGATTTTTACCTCATCTCCACAGTCACGCCTTTCCCCATATCCTTTGACTCCCTTGCTGATTAAAAATTTGTCTTACTCAGCCTTGAATGTATTCAATGACTCAGCCTCCACAGCTTTTTGGGGTTAAAAAAACCCCAAAAATTCACGACCCTCTGGGAGAAGAAATTCCTTCTCATTTCCGTCCTAAACGGGCGACCCCTTATTCTGAGACTATGCCCCCTCGTTTTAGATTCCCCCATGAGGGGTAACATCCTCTCAGCATCTACCCTATCGAGTCCCCTCAGAATCTTGTATGTTTCAATAAGATCTCCTCTCATTCTTCTAAACTCCAATGGGTATAGACCCAACCTGTTCAATCTTTCCTCATAAGACAACCCTTCCATACCTAGAATTAACCTAGTGAAACTTCTCTGAACTGCCTCCAATTTAAGTATATTCTTCCTTAAATAAGGGCACCAGAACTGTACGCAGTACTCCAGGTGTGGTCTCACCAGCATCCTGTACAGTTGTAGCATGACTTCCCTGCTTTTATACTCCATCCCCCTAGAAATAAAGGCCAATATTCCATTTGTCTTCCGGATTACCTGCTGCACTTGTATGTTGACTTTTTTGTTTCATGTACGAGAACACCCAGATCCTTCTGTACCGCAGCATTTTGGAGTATTTCTCCATTCAAATAATATTTTGCTTTTTATTTTTCCTCCCAATTTTTCCCAAATTATACTACATCTGCCAATTTTTTTCCCATTCGCTTAACCTCTCAATATACCTTTGCAGACACTTTGTGTCCTCCTTGCAACTTACTTGTCCACCTATCTTTGTATCATTAGCAAATTTGGCCACAATACACTCTGTTCCTTCATCCAAGTGATTGATATATATTGTAAATAGTTGAGGCCCCAGCCCTGAGCCCTGCGGCACCCCACTAGTCACAGATTGCCATTTTGAAAATGACCCTTTTATCCCAACTCTTTGTTTTCTGTTAGTTAGCCAATCCTCTATCCATGCCAGTATATTACCCCCAACACCATGAGCTCTTTTCTTGTGCAGTAATCTTTTATGTGGCATCTTATCGAATGCCTTTTGGAAATCCAAATATACTGCATCCATTGGTTCCCCTTTATCCACCCTGCCCATTACTTCCTCAAAGAACTCTAATAAATTTGTCAAATATGATTTCCCCTTCATAAAACCATGTTGACTCTCCTTGAGTGTATTATGAGTCTCCAAATGTCCTGCTACTACATCCTTAATAATGAATTCTAGCATTTTCCCAATGACAGATGTCAGGCTAACTGGTCTATAGTTACCTGCTTTCTGTCTCACTCCCTTCTTGAATAGGGGTATTATGTTTGGGGTTTTCCAATCCGTTGGGACCTTTCCAGAATCTAGTGAATTCTGGAAGATTACAACCAATGCATCTATTATCTCTGTAGCCACTTCCTTTAAGACTCTCAGATGCAAGCCATCAGGTCCAGGGCACTTGTCAGCCTGCAGATCCATTAGTTTACCTAGTACTTTTTCTCCAATGATAGCGATTGTTTTTAGTTCCTCCCTCCCCTTTGCCCCTTGATTTTCTACTATTATTGCTATGTTATTTGTGTCTTCTACTGTGAAGCCAGATACAAAATATCTGTTCAATTCCTCTGCCATTTCCTTGTTTTCCATTATTATTTCCCCAGTCTCATCCTCTAAGGGATCAATGTTTACTTTAGCTACCCTCTTCCTTTATATATACTTGTAGAAGCTTTTACTGTCAGTTTTTATATGTCTTTCTAGTTTACTCTCATAATTTATTTTCTTCCTCTTTATTATTCTTTTAGTCATCCTTTGCTGGTTTTTAAAGTTTTCCCAATCTTCAGGCTTTCCAGTAATCTTTGCCATGTTGTATGCTTTTTCTTTTAACCTGCTACCATCCTTGACTTCCTTAGTTAGCCATGGTTGGTCACCCTTTTTGTGGAATCTTTCCTCCTCACAGCGATATATTTTTGTTACGAGTCATAAAATATCTTTATAAATGTTTGCCACTGCTCATCCATCATCATACCATCTAATCTGTTTACCCAGTCCACTTTAGCCAATTCCACCCTCATTCCTTTGTAATTGCCCTAATTTAGGTTTAATCCAGTCATTTCAGACCCAAGATCCTCACTGTCAAACTGGATGTAAAATTCTATCATGTTATGATCACTGCTTCCCAAGGGATCCTTTTAATTATTTTAATTATTTGAGATCATTTTAATTATTCCTGTTTCGTTACCCATTTCCAAATCCAAAATGGTCTGTTCTCTGGTTGGTTCCCTGAGGTATTGGTCTAAGAAACATTCCCAAATACAATCTATGAACTCCTCCTCAGGGCCAATTTAATTTGTCCAATCCACGTGAAAGTTAAAATCACCCATGATTATTGCATTACCTTTTTTCCAGCCCCCCTTATTTCCTGATTTCTATTTTGCCCTACAGTGTAGCTATTGTTAGGGGCCTATATAGTACTCCCACCAGTGATTTATTTCCCTTGCTATTTCTTACCTCCACCCAAATTGATTCAACAGCTTGATCTTCTGAGCCAAGATAATTTCTCACTAGTATACCAATTTCATCCTTTATTAACAGAGCTACCCCACTACCTTTACCTTTTTTCCTATTTTTCTGAAATGTTAAATAACCCTGAATATTTAGCTCCCAACCTTGGTCACCTTGCAACCACATCTCTGTAATGCCACGAGATCATACCCACTTGTTTCTAATTGTGCCATCAATTCCTCTATCTTATTACAAATACTGCGCTCATTCAGGTAAAGAATTTTTAATTTTGTCTTTTTACCATTCTTTCCTACCCCAGCCCCATTGACTAGTGGACTCTTATGTTTGTATGCCTGTCCCTTCCTGACACACTCTGTTTATCATTACCCCCATCACTTTCCTGTACTACTTCCTTGTCTTTTATGTTTATCAATCTAAACTTCGTCCCACCTGAACCCTTCCCCCCTCTATTTAGTTTAAAGCCTTCTCTACCGCCCTAGTTATTCAGTTCACCAGAACACTTGTCCCAGCATGGTTCAGGTGATGCCCGTCCCAACGGAACAGCTCCCTCTTTCCCCAGTACAGGTACCAGTGCCCCATGAATCAAAACCCACTTCTCCCACACCAATCTTTGATCAATGCATTCATCTCCCTGATCTGATTTACCCTGTGCCAATTTGCTCGTGGCTCAGGCAATAATCAAGAGATTATTATCTTTGTGGTTCTGCTTTTTAATTTAGTCCCTAGCTGCTCAAACTTCCTCAGCATAGCTGCTGAAATCTAATTTCGGCATTAATGTATCGTAAGGCTGGAATAGCCCTACAATGCAAATGGCCGTTCTGCTTACACACCCACGATTCAGTCACTCAGGTTATGGAAGCTCAGTTCCTTATTGTGTAAAAAGAAATGACTGTTCGTTGACAGGTTTGAACCTTATTCTCCTCCATAGGACGCCACCTAAAGACAGTGGTTTAAAACCCCTTGTGTGAGTCTCCTTATTCTTGACAGCTGGTGATAAATATCAGGTTTGAGTTTCCAGTTGTGTGACCCCCCCCCTCCAAAATCCACCCACCATTAACCTCAGTTCTTGCAATGTTGTTTTTATCCCCAATCATTTAAAAGCAAAGTATAATATAAACACCCTTTGACCAGTAAACAATGCGGACATTTCTCTCCGTTAAATCCCACAACGTGCCAGATGAACTCACTTGACACACATATGTTGAGTTGACAGCTGCTCTTTTTTTAATTTACTGTTGATATAGAACAGTAGCATAAGTCAAGATAATAAATGTGTTTCCACCAAGCCTATTTTTCTTTTATGGGTCACTTCTAATGAGTGAGCATGGCATTTTCTGGCAGGATGTGGATAAATGACTGATCAGAAGATGCAATTGGATAATAAAAGAAAAATCAGTGTCACGTGAAGTAAAATATTTTTTTTGTAAAATGAAACGACTGCAACATTTATATCATCCCATAACATTAGGTATCATGCCATGACTCAAAATGGCAGCTATTTTGAGCTTGGAAGCATTTGTCACTCCCATTCTATTCCCTCTCGCAATTCTCCTCGTCTTGTGCATTATACAAGGCCTTACAGTGAACACAGAGCAGCGTACAGCCAGGTCCTTCACCCCAAGGCAAATAAGCAATTAGGAAGACAGGAGTCTGGTGCCAAGTTTAGACTAAAGACCTCAGATCCAGTTATTTGTTTAAAGCACAGAAAGCATCCCCAGTGCACAGAGCGAGGGAAAAAAATGCAGCCAGACCACTAATTGATGACCAGCATTCAACAATATAATGGGGCTGGTGACGGTGCCCAGAATAAAGCTCATGTACAATATACTCATTAAACAACAAGCATTCCATTGCTGAATGCTTTCATTTTTTTTCAAGAGCACCAGCATTTTAGCAACATGTTTTTTTTTCCCTGAACAAATCAAACCTTCAGACTGGAGATTCAGAGATCCATACAGAAAAATATAATCACTGGAGGAGGCTGGGATATATGGAAGAGGTGACCTAGAGATTTGGGAGAACTTTTTTAAAGGATAAATTA
Organism: Heptranchias perlo; assembly: GCF_035084215.1. Lineage (NCBI taxonomy): Eukaryota > Metazoa > Chordata > Chondrichthyes > Hexanchiformes > Hexanchidae > Heptranchias > Heptranchias perlo. The sequence continues at coordinate 15,923,109 of NC_090328.1, forward strand.
AAATAAGATATATATACATATCTATATATATATAATGTCTCACTTTGTATGTTCACTCTGTTACTTCAAACAAATAAGATGATAGTAACTTATTTTCATTTGAATTTAGTCCCTCGTGACCTGCTCAGACAGGCGTAAGAAAGCGTGAAGTAGATGAGAACTAACAAAGACAATTCTCATGGACAGTCCAAGTAAGATCAACCCAGAGTAAATATTTCAAACAACTCTATCGTTTTCAAATCAGAATTCCTGCAGTCACAAATCTGCATAAAGAGATGCAAAAGCACATACACACGTATATACACAGACACCCGAATACATACACACACATTCAGGCAAACATATACACAGACACCCATACACATATGCACACACACGCATATACATACACACACAAATAAAAATACACACATATATACATTCTCATATACACAGACACCCACATATATACACACATACACAGACATCCATACACATACATACACACATATATAAAAACACACAGGCAACAATTCACAGACGTAAAGCAGCTTTTGAAAGGAACAGAGAACAGACCAAATCACAGCATCCAACTAATAATGGGTATTTACTTACACATTTACCATGCACTTTAGCTAAGTAACAGCAATAAGAAAAAAAAATCCTGCTTTTTAATGTATTTTTTTTTAGCAGTACCTTTCTGTGTTTGACCCTCTTCCATATTCTCTTCCATTGCTGTCTGCCGTCAGTCCTAGATGCTGCACAGAATTAAACAAAAGCTTCAATTAGGAGCTTGGGAAGAGAAAAAAAACAATTTCCTCTGGATCTTCCTTACAGCAGTGGCTTGGGCAAGTCCTCAGAGCTTGGCTCCTACTCTTTCACTCCCCTCCTTTGCCTCGAGATTGCTTGTCAAGTGTAATTTCATTCAAATTACTCTTCCGTGAAGATTATCAATTTTTCTTCTCAATGCTGCCCATTGTGTACCACTGTAAGCATGTACTCAAAGGACTGAGCCAGCTGAACTCAGGGACAAATTTGAATTGTGCCTTCTTCTGTGACACAAATGCCTCCTTCGAAATGATTTGCTCCTGCAAAGAAAATGATTTAAAACAAATTGTGTTTTGTGCAGAAATTTTGGTGCTTTAGACGATGAGGAGGCTTTTTAGCACAGAGCATTTCTGGAAGGGGTGTGCCATTAGCATGAGAAAAGACCACCAACCCATCTCCCCCTCTTCCCACAGTGGGAAAGCCCAACTGCCTGTGGGCTTTTTGTGCTGATCATTCTCACCCAGAGAAATCCAGGGTGTGTGCGCGCGTGTGTGTGTGTGTGTGTGTGTGTGCTTTTTTCTAAAAAGAAACACAAAATTAGTAGAAGAAAATAAGCTTTTATCTTTACCTGTTTGCAATTTGATATCCACTGCTAGTATCAAGTAATCCTGATCTCCGTTGACAAGCTTATAAACCTTTCTAAATTGAACATCATCAGTCTGTCAACATTATCACTGGATTTAAATAACGTGCCTATTGCCAGTCAGGTCAGGGGGTAACCCCTTGTGTGTGCAGCATTTGTCAAATGCACAGCAGTAGCACTTCCCCACTGATTAAGATATTATAACGATACATCTTTAAAACGGGTACATAGTTTAGATTGCACCTCTATTAAATACCCACTTGAACATGGATCGAAATTTGCCCCACATCACCGAATGAATTCTGCCAGACTACTCCGGGTTGTTTTGGATATATATTATGCAAATTTCACCACGGGGTACCTAATCATTCGAGGAGTGTTCTGAGGTCTGGTTTTCGAATGCAGATGACATGGTACAATCTGGAAATAGATTAGCAATTTTACACTTTAGCCTGTTGAGTGAGGACTCAGCGTTTTGGAGAGGAATAGCTTTTCATTTTGTTTTTTTCTGAAGGGACGTCAACACTGCAGAAGTGTGTGTGTTTCAAACACTTCTCAAACCCATCCGCATTACAGGGTTAAAAAGAACACACGCAAACTACAGGCCCTTTAGAAAAGTGTTTATTTTTAACAGTTAAGGACAGCTGAAATTAGCCATTTTAAAAATGTTTCTGTGCAGGGGAACCCCTCACTAATATTGACATCCTTTATCAGGACCCACCCCTCCCCTGTCCAAACTTCCAAAAACTAGTGTCAGCTTTGCAAAGCTGTGCTATCACTGCAGAAAACATTTTTTATTTGTGCACAGCAAAAGAACGAGAATGCTAACGAGTCAACAGTTACAGAATAAGGCAGAAATCTGATGACAGAAGGATTACACGATGGGCCGAAGGGCCTCTATCCGTGCTGTATAACTCTATGATTGATATCCGATCACTTTGCATTCGACTTCGTAATCTCTCCCAGACTCTCTAGGGTTTGGCGAGCCCAGTTTGAAAGACTATGGTTGAAAGAATACAAACGTAGAACTGATAGTGTGTGAGTGACGAGAGGTCAAACAGGTCAATTTAGATACACTATTCAGATTAGCATTTGTACTGTTTTGCACAGACCAGCAAAGCCCATTCCCATCAGAACATCTACAAAGTCACCCTAAGGAGGAAAACACCACTAACAAGTAACAGTTTGTCAACTAATGTTAACATCAAATAATTCAAAGGACAATTGTCAAATCTCACTGGAAAGATCCAGGTTAGCACTTGACAAGCTGAGAGATTTGAACAAATTTTTAAACCTGAAATGTAAATATATTTGGACTGCAACAAAATATATTAAACAAAATGTACTGAGCAGCAGTTCGTACACCACACACTCTATCAGGTACTTTCACTAAGTTCTGTCTGCACTGCATACTCTATCGGGGGCTTTCACTGCATTGTGCTTACACTGCACACTCTATCAAGGGCTTTCACTGTGTTGTGTCTGCACTTCACACTGTCTCAGGGGTTTTCACAATGTTGTGTCTTCGTTGCACGTTCCATCAAAGGCTTTCACTGTGCCGTGTCTGCACTGCACACTATCAGGGGCTTTCACTTTGTTGTGTCTGCACTACACACTCTATCAGCAGCTTTCACTGTGTTGTGTTTACACTGCACACTCTATCAGCGGCTTTCACTGTGTTGTGTTTACACTGCACACTCTATCAGCGGCTTTCACAGTGTTGTGTTTACACTACACACTCTATCAGCGGCTTTCACTGTGTTGTGTCTGCACTACACACTCTATCAGGTGCTTTCACTGTGTTGTGTCTGCACTACACACTCTATCAGGTGCTTTCACTGTGTTCTGTCTGCAGTGTACACTCTGTCAGAGGATTTCACTGTGTTGTGCCTGCACTCCATATTCTGTCAGGCTTTTCACAGTGTTGTGTCTACACTGCACACTCTCTCAGGGTATTTCACTGTGTTGTGTCTACACTGCACACTCTCTCAGGGTATTTAACTGTGTTGTGTCTACACTGCACACTCTCTCAGGGTATTTCACTGTGTTGTGTCTACACTGCACACTCTCTCAGGGTATTTCACTGTGTTGTGTCTACACTGCACACTCTCTCAGGGTATTTCACTGTGTTGTGTCTACACTGCACACTCTCTCAGGGTATTTCACTGTGTTGTGTCTACACTGCACACTCTCTCAGGGTATTTAACTGTGTTGTGTCTACACTGCACACTCTCTCAGGGTATTTCACTGTGTTGTGTCGACACTGCACACTCTCTCAGGGTATTTCACTGTGTTGTGTCTACACTGCACACTCTCTCAGGGTATTTCACTGTGTTGTGTCTACACTGCACACTCTCTCAGGGTATTTCACTGTGTTGTGTCTACACTGCACACTCTCTCAGGGTATTTCACTGTGTTGTGTCTACACTGCACACTCTCTCAGGGTATTTCACTGTGTTGTGTCTACACTGCACACTCTCTCAGGGTATTTCACTGTGTTGTGTCTGCACTGCACATTCTTGCAATTTTCTTTTTAGTATTTCTGATGAACTTTGAATGCTAAGAAAGAAATGCCTTTGAAGAGTCACCTAAGCTGCCGGTGACAAGGAATTGTATTAACATAGTTGGCATGACAAAGATCAAAGAATTCCCTGTGGAAATAATGGGGATTAAATTGGTTAACCCCCAAAAATGGGACCAGGGGTTGTGGTGTGTGATTAACCCGAGCCCGGTCGTTGAGATGCAGGCAGCACATAACATTTGTGCTGCCTGCTGTTTAACATGATTACTGCGTGCAGCCAGCCCAATCTGTGCTGTTGAGTAGCTGCTCACCAGTGGCGGGCCCAGATAGCGCGAGTGGCTAGCACCACTTAAAGGCAGCCTGCATCTCTTAAAGGGGAGGTGCACTGTGGCTGCAGGAAGTGGTAGCAGTCAATGGTGAAGTGAATCTGTTTTCCAGGGTGCCAGCGGAGACATCACCGGGGTCTGTCAGTCCTCTGCATATATTTTCAAAATATAAGGTACTGTTCTGAATGGAGATCAGAAATCGCACACGTAAAACACAGATGTAAGTCCTGTCCATATTTTTACATGATGTGGAGATGCCGGTGATGGACTGGGGTTGACAATTGTAAACAATTTTACAACACCAAGTTATAGTCCAGCAATTTTATTTTAAATTCACAAGCTTTCGGAGACTTCCTGTAGGAAGGAGGAAGTCTCCGAAAGCTTGTGAATTTAAAATAAAATTGCTGGACTATAACTTGGTGTTGTAAAATTGTTTACATATTTTTACAAACATTGAATAAAGGTTGCTCACAACTACATCCCACATCCACCAATCTGCTGATCTGAGTTTGTACCAGGCCGGCGAGATGATGCAGTAGAAGACTTGGTGCAAGAGGTGGGCAGAAGGAGGGGCAATCTATATCCGCAGTCGGGGTGAGGGGGGGGGGGTGGTGGCAAGAGGCCCTCCAGACCTATGTTCCCGAGGCAGTGGGAGGCAGTAAGGCATGAGGTCAATGCCAGGAGCATAGTACCACGAACATGGATGGGGTGCAGGAAAAAGTTCAATGATTTGACACGAATGGTAAAGGTGAGTGAGTTCAACTGTTAAGTGGCATCTCCTACCAACTGCACCACTAACCGCACCCACTGCTCCACGCACTACACCCCCCTTCACCCACCTACCAACAAACTCTCTCAATCAGTATTCAATTCTTCTAACCAGATGCTTCATCCCACCCTCACGTATTATCACTGTTGCAAGCTGCACACCCACAACTCACAGGTTACACACATTGGCAGCTATTCAACCATGGCAGCCACATCACCCAAACATCTTGCAGAACACACATCGAACTCATCCCGCTTTCTTGCAGGAGAAGGTGGGGCATAACAGAAGGCAGCAAGTGGCAGTGGCTCCATGGAACATGAACCTGCTGTCCTCTCTCAGGATGACAGCATTCCTGTCCCACCCCTGACACTCCGCCAGTGCCCTTGCTGTTGCCTGTCAGCCAGCCAGCCCACTCCCTGTAGAGTATTGAAACTTTATTATAGGCACATAGGAACAGGAGTAGGCCATTTAGCCCCTTGAGCCTGTTCTACCATTCAATGAGATCATGGCTGATCTGTGACCTAACTCCATGGGCCCGATTTTAGCACCCACTATCGGGTGCGTTCTCGGCAGGGGGGCCCCGAAAATCGCGAAATCCCGGAGCGGGACCGGATCCCACCTCGATCCCGCCCACTTCCGGGTTCCGCGCTGACGTGCGGGGGTGCGTGCGCATCCCCCGCTGGTGGGAATCCCGCAGGCAATTAAAGCCAGCGGGATGTCACTTGACAGTATTTATCTAGCTATTTCAGGTCATTAAATGACCTGATTCAGCTGTCTTATTAGGAAGGGTGGGATTTTACCTTCAACTGAGACTGTTTCACACACTGGGGGAAACAGTCTCACTCCAAACGGACGTGTTGCAGCCAGCAGCCTGTGGCAGCTGCCAAGGTGCACTCCACAGTGGGGGGGGGGGGAGACCCTTCACCAACGCAGGAGGCCACTCCGTCACATAGGGCAACGGCTGCCCTCCACCACCCCCTCCAAGCCAGAAGATTCACCGACGTGGAACCTCAGCCCCAGTGCGAGGAAACACTTACCTACCATGCACAACCCCTCAGACCAACACCTGCCAGATGGGGGCCGCCTCGACATCCTCGGAGGACGAACAGCATGACCAGCCCCAGCAGCCTCGCAGTCCACGCCGTCCGCCTCATCGACGTGGAGCCCCCCAACACGGTGCTGTGGCACACCCACCTGCACAGCAGGAGGGAGGGCAACCGCAGAGAGAGATGTGTCGCAGGAGGCACTACCCTCCGCACAGGGTCTACAGACCGAGGCTCAGCTTCATGGACCTCTCCGAGGAGCAGTGCATACGTCGGCTCAGAGTCAATCGCCAGGTAGTCGCCGACATCTGCAGCCTCCTTAACGACGAGCTGCTCCCGGATGGACCAAGCAGCATCTTCTTACCCGTCGCCGTCAAAGTCACCACTGCCCTCAACTTCTTTGCCTCCGGATCCTTCCAGGGTGCCACCGGGGACATCACCGGGGTCTGTCAGTCCTCTGCATACAAGTGCATAAGGCAGGTCACCGATGGGTTGTTCCGCAGGGCCTCGCACTACATCAACTTCGCCATGGACGAGCGCAGCCAGATGGAGAGGGCGGTTGGTTTCCATGCTGTGGCTGGCTTCCCACGGGTGCAGGGTGTAATCGACTGCAGCCACATCGCAATACGGGCACCTCCGCATGAGCCAGGGCTGTTCATAAACAGGAAGGGGTATCACTCCATGAACGCCCAGCTCATCTGTGACCACCGCCAGAGATTCCTACACGTGTGCGCCAGATACCCCGGCAGCTGCCACGACGCCTTCGTCCTCAGGGAGTCCACCGTCCCGCCCCTCTTCCAAGCACCCAACACCGGCAACGGCTGGCTCCTCGGCGACAAGGGGTATCCCCTGCACACGTGGCTCATGACGCCTCTGAGGAACCCCATCACCAAGCCGCAGCGTCGATACAGTGACAGCCACATTGCAACCAGGTCTGCAATTGAGCAGACCATAGGGCTGCTCAAGATGCGCTTCAGGTGCCTTGATCGTTCTGGGGGAGCGCTCCAATACACGCCACTCAGAGTGGAACGAATTATAGTTGTCTGCTGTACCCTGCACAACATGGCCCAACAGAGAGGGGTGCCGCTGGAGGAGGCCCCATCCACACCCGCCACCCACATTGAGGACGACGATGAGGAGGAGGAGGTGGAGGAGGAGGAGGTGGAGGAGGAGGAGGGGGAGGAGGAGGAGGGGGAGGAGGAGGACGAGCGTGAGGATGAGGAACGACCCATGGGCCGAACACCGGCTCACCGGGCTGCTCGCCAGGCTAGGGAGGCACTCATATGTCAACGGTTCTCCTAGGATCAGACAGTCTGAGGCATTCACATCTCATCACGTGCACAGACGAGGGGCCATACCAGCCCCCTCCACAGAAGAGTGGTGCTAGTACTCCTGCACCCACTGTAGTGTGCCCAATGGGCGGGACCAGGTGTTCGTCGTCCTGATGGCCCGCACGGAAGGGACCTATTGCACAAGCCGCAGAAGAATGGACGAGAAGTGGCAGGAGTGGTGAGAACGATTGTGTTTACTCTGTACTTAGTGAACGACTATAAACAAAAACATTACAAATTGACAGACACCCTGGTGCATTCCCTTTGTGCTTATAACACCCTTGGCTTACGTTTACGGGAACCCCTACGTGGTGCTTCCCCTGTGGCTCCAGCAGAGGTAGTGGCAGGTTGCTCGTGTTCGTGCCCTGACCGGGTAGATGCTTTGGGCCGACGGCCCCTGGGTTTCGGTGCCCGTGAGGGCACCTCCACAGACTGCTCCTCCAGCACCTGTGCAGGGGCAGACTCGGCCACCTGGAGAGGAGGCACCATTGCGGGTACTGGTTGAGAGGGGGGCAACGGGTGAGACGTGGGGGCACCTTGAGTAGCGTCCCCGCTTCCATGTCCCCGTTCACCATCATCCCTCTCATGGCCTCGGCCCACATCACCCCTTCCACGCTGCTGGACGACAGTTTGGATGGCATGTGTGAGGCCTTGCAAGGCCACCCCTAGTGTATCCGTCAGCCTGTTTATGGCGGCAGAATGTTGCTCACGCTGAATCCGTACAGACGTTGTGAGGGCCTGCATGGACTCGACGTTGAGCTGTGCGTGACGCTCGAGGGAGGCCAGCCTGTCCTCCACCCCAGACGTTCCCGCACCGACCCGCGACACTATGTCGCCGATACCCTCCTGTACCTGCGCCACCAATGCCCGCATGCAGGAGTTGGACTCCTCCATCACCTGCGCGATTGTGGACAATGCGCGTGGCACCTCTCCCAGTACCTCGGCAATGTGCTGGTGCCCCTCGACGACTCTCCTTTTGACTGGTGGCCCCCTGGGTTCAGCATCTGGGTCCGGCTGAGCAGAGCCTAGAGAAGAGTGCTCCCACCGACGCGGACCCTCCGCGGCTGCCCCTGCCACCAGGGTCTGCTCATGCTCACACGTGCGCGGTGACTCACCATGTGCAACCCCAACTAGTTGGCGAGGGGGACCCACCGAGGTGTGTGTATCTGCGCTGGTGGATGGTTGGCTCTGATGTGACGATGGACCCTCAGAGACCGGCATGTCCTCTGAGGAATCGCCCTCCTCACACACGGCGCTCGCAGGCGGCCCTGCAAGAGAACAGAGGGCAATATCAGGCATGTGCACAAATGTTGCGGTGCGGCAGATGCCAGGTGATGCTAAGGTCATTCGCGATCATGAGTGCTGAGTGTCAGCTTTCCCTTACCGGCCGTTTCTGCAGCCCCAGACTCGCCATCCGCCATGGAGAGGCAATGTAGCGTGCGGCTGATATCCAATGCCTCCACCTCTGCGCCCGTCAGTACCAGCAGGTGTGGCGGGCCCCCTCCGGTGCATGCCCTTTCTCTGGCGTTCTTGCATCTCTTCTCCTGTCAAGGCAAGACACAGATGCGTGAGTGAGTGCAGATTGCATTGTGAGACACCTCAAGCATCGGTGTGGGTGGGTTGAGCGTGGGGCAGATGGATGGGAGGATGCATGTGCCACATGCCCATCCCATTGCATGGGGATTGGGGTGTGTGGTAGTGTTCGAGTGGGGACAGGGACGGTAGGTACGTGCAGGCACGGTGAGGATGGTAGTTGAGTGGCTGTGAGGATTGCTGCGGGAGCGCTGTGGTGGCTGTGCAGAAGGGGTTGTGAGGTGTTTGGCGTGATGTGGGAGACGGGGTGTGGGAGGGTGCGTTAGTGTACTCACTTTGCCGGACCTAGTGAGGTCATTGAATCGCTTTCTACACTGCTCCCATGTCCTGGTGGTGTTGGCCCTGCTGCTGACCGCCGCCGCCACCTCTGCCCATGCCTTCCTGGTGGCGGAGCCAGGGCACTTCCGTCCGTCACTCGGGAACAGCGTGTCCCTCCTCCTCCTCACACCGTCCAGCAGCAGCTGGAGCGCGAGGTCCGAAAACCATGGTGCAGCCCTACCCCTGGGGTGCTCCATGATGTGCTGCCTCTTGTTTGCAGCTGGAGGGGCTTTGGTGGACTGCCCCTTTAAATAGAGCACGAATGTCAATGTGCATGCGCAGGCCGCCGGCACGCAGCTGGGGAGCGGAGAACCCGTAACCACGGCTTAATGGCATCAGTTATCCCGCGATCGGCGGGGGGCGCACTCATTTAGCCGTCCACGTTTTCCACGCGCCCGATGGACCACCCACCGGGAACCTGCAGGCCTGCTAAAATCGGGCCCCATATACCTGCCTTAGCCTCACACCCCTTAATACCTTTGGTTAACAAAAATCTATCAATCACAGATTTAAAATTAACAATTGAGCTAGCATCATCTGCCCTTTACGGGACAGCGTTCCAAATTTCTACCACTCTTTGCATGTAGAAGCGTTTCCTAATTTCACTCGTGAAAGCCCTGGCTCTAATTTTTAGGCTATGTCCCCTCATCTTAGTGTCCAAGTATAGGAGACCTCTAAAAACAGATACAAATACACCAGCAGCCAGAAGCAATAATCCAGCAACTAGCCTGTAACTCCTGCATGATCCCTTTAAATAGTGCTGGTGGGGGGCCCTCAATGCCATTTAAGACCAGTTCAGCTGTGCATGGTTGAGTTCCAAAATCGCATCTGTCCCTTTAAATCAACGTTGCGCACAGATCTACCGCATAATCTCCCTACTTTACCTGCTGCCGGTGTTCGTTAAGTCCACGCGCACGCGCACAAACGCCTTTACCAATATGGCGTCCTGCGCATGTCACACCGGAAGTGTGTGGGCACATCTCAGACGCTATTTTCGGTCCTTAGGAGTCCGCGTAGCGCCTAAACAATGGGCGCTATGTGGCCCAATTTAGCCCCCATTATGATAATTCATCTCCTTCGCACCACCAGCCTCACTTGCAACTTCCAGTGAATTGCTGAAATTATGTCATCAGTGCTTACAATTGGCCAATTTTCCACTTTTTGGCTAAGATCAAGTGTAGGCCTTATTGGGTAGATCCGGCTGCTAATTTTGACTTAACACATCGTTTCAAATGGAATTTATTGCTGGCTTGGCAACACTTAGCTGTGATTATGGCAGTAGCAGCTAGTTGTAGGTCAGTCTTAAGGGCATTCATCTGAAGGGCACTCTCGGGTTGATATTGCAGGAGGATAGAGTTAAACCATTTGCAGATTGTGTTTTCATCAAGAAGATCCTATGGATTGTTGTATTTTTGTACCCTGGGGACATTTTCTGATTGCAGGATTTTCCAAGTAGCAACTGTTTTGACATCATGTTCAAGAGTGGGTTTATGAGCTGAACAGAATTTCTGAAGACACACAGGGAGAAGGGAAAGTAAACTTCAATGTCTATATTTTTTAATGGAGCCACTGTTTCTCCTAGCGTAGCAAGTGCGTGTTATGACATATGTACCTGTCATTGATGTGCTGAGAAAATCTCGTGAGGTAATTGGCAATAGCAATGAAATAAATGGCAGGTCAAAGTAAAGCTCTGGCTCGATGCAAACACTGATATTCTCCAACTACCTCTCCCCCGAGCTTTGAATTCAGAGCAACCACGGGTACTATATCTGCAGAGGGCTGTAGTTGAAAGTGCGCAGGACCTGCTGGAAACAGGGGCACATTATAGCTTCCCATTCAATCGTCATTGGCAAAAACTGTAATTAGGAGAGTCACCTCACTAAAGACTGTAAGGAGGCCCTGCATTGCGACCTTGGGGGCAAGGCAGGACATTTGTTCAAGAGAAGGTTTTCATAAACCCAGGCCTCCAAACAGAAGAATCTACAAGAGAAATCCATAATGACTGAGGCATCCAGTGATCTGATTAATCTAACTCCCATAAATACAAACAACAAGGGGGAAAAGAGTCCAATGTCAACAAGCCCATTGTCGAACTGGACAACAACCTACAGAATGATTGATATATAAATCTGATGTATAAATATGAAGAGGCCTAGGAGGCCTAGTAGACTAAACATATCCAGAGCAGTAAACAACAAAACAAATAGAATATCCAAAAATAGTAGAAGATTAGACTCGAAGGAGGTTTGATCAAACCGTGCAGATCTATGGTCAGACCCCACTTTGAATACTGTGTCCAGTTCTGGTTTCCAAGACAAAAGGGAGATATTTAAGCGTGGAGGCAGTGCAAAGAAGAGCCATTAAGGTGATCCCTAGGCCCAGAATTTCCATTGGGTTCTCCTGAATCCCTGCCATAACTTCAGCAGGAGATCAGTTGAACCACATGGACATTCCAAATGCTGGTGTCAAAGGTCTAAGTTATAAGGGAAGACTGGAGAAACCTGGGCCTTTTAACCCAGAAAGGAGGTGTCTGAGCGATGATCTTATAGAGGCATATAAGATAGTTAAAGGTATGGTAACGGTAAATCCAGTATATTGCTTTAAACTAATTTGCAAGAGTAGGACAATGGGACAGAGGTTCAAACTAGTAAAAGGTAAATTAAGGACTGATATCAGGAAGTACTTCTTCATTCAAAGAGTGATCAACATAAACTTACAGAGAGAGTCATGGAGGCAAAACCCTTGGAATCATTCAAGAAACAATTGGATGCTGCAGGAGGGCGACTTTTGGATTTTTCTGGATGGATGAATTTAGATGCATCAAATAACATCCATATCCACCTTGTGACCTTGTGAAGTATATATTTATATTTAGACTGCTGGCCCATCTGACACTCGTGAACTTGTTCTGCTGTCCTTTTGGTTGTCAGGACCACACATACATCAAAGCTCATGATTCGAGCTGCGATAATACATGCGTACAACGGACCAGCCGTGTATCTTTGCAGTACGAGATCAGTCATATCAGGTTAAGCCATCACTGACCTAAATCTTAATTAAATTCTTAAACAGCTGGACTTAAATAACTCAGTCTGGGGGCTGTATTGCTCTTCCTGCTAACGAAAGAGATGCATTGAGGAGGCAATCAAAAAGGTAGGACAAAAGAGTTTGTGAGATTCTCAGTGCTTAAGGCTGTAAAAATAACATCAGTTAATGTGCATTGCATTAAAGTGATTGTGCAATGTGTTTTGAATCCATGATATCTAGCTAAGGTTAAAGCAGAGGCTTTTTAAGCAGGGATTTAGCATTGCACATAGGATCTTACAGCACAGAAGGAGACCGTTCAGCCCATCATGCCCATGTCTGCTCTCTGAAAGAGCTATCCAACATATCCTGCCCCTGCCCTTTCCCCACACCCTTTTATATCTTTCTTTTTAAAATATTTAACGACATCCCCTTTATGGATTGTGTATTATGGATTCTGCTTCCTCCACTGTTTCTGATAGAGCATTCTCTATTTTAACAACCCTCTGTGTAAGAAACTGTCTCCTTTTTTGGTAATTGTATTACATTTATGCTCTTCAGTTACTAGCTAGTGGAAATAGTTCTCCCTATTTACTTATCAAAGTTCCTCATAATTTTGAACATTTCTATCCGATCTTCTCTTAACTGTTTCTGTTCTAGTGAAAAGAGTCCCAGTTTCTCCAGTATCTCCTCATAACTAAAGTCTCTCACCCCTGGTACCTTGTTACTAAATCTCTTTCATACTCTCTGCATGGCCTTGACATCCTTCCGAAAGCAAAATGCCCAAAATTGGACACAATTTTGACTTTTGCAACGGTATCAAGCTAAAAGAAAAGGCTTACACGAATGCAAGGAAAAATGGAAATTCAGCAGACAGGGAGAGCTATAAAAACATTAAAAGGATGCAAAGAAAAGAATGAGATGCAAAAATGGGAAATGAATAAAACTTACATGGGGTATCAAAGCTAACAGCTGAAAATTTTATAAATATATTAAGAGAAAGAGAGTTGTAGAAGGAAATGTGGACCCATTAAAGACAGATGCAGGCGAGACTATAATGGATAATAAGAAAATTGCAGACTTGTTAAATGAATACTTAGTACCTGTTTTCACAGTGAAAAAAGAGAACAAAATGCCAGCAGTACAAGGGAATCTAAGAATAATTCAAGGGGAGGTACTGATTGGATTTAATATAAGTAAAAATTTGATAATGGAGAAAATAATGGGACTTAAGACAATTTCCAAGACCTGATGGTTTCCAGCCCATGTTATTAAAAGAGATGCGTGAGATAATTGCAGATACATTGGTCATAATTTTCCAAAACTCTCTAGATTCAGGAATTGTGCCTTTGAATTGGAAAATTGCAAATGACACTCCATTATTTAAGAAGGGAGGGAGGGAGGGAGAAACCAGATAATTACAGTCCTGTCAGTTTAACATCAACTGAAGTTAGTAGAATCTATCGTCAAAGACAGAGTGATAAGTATCAGCTGATCAAAGAGATCATGGATTTATGAAGGGTAGGTCATGTCTGACTAATCTAGTTGAATTTTATGAGACGGTCACTGTAGATAGGGGAGTGTCTGTTGATGTTGTCTATATGGACATCCAGAAGGCATTTGATAAGGTTCCGCACAAGAGATAATTAGTAAATAATCAGAGCAGATGGAATTGGAGGTAACCTTGTGACATGAGTCGATAATTGGATAGGAGACAGAGAGTAGGGATAAAGGGGTTTGTTCTCTGATTGGTGGGATGTGACATGTGGTGTTCCCTAGGGATCTGTACATTGAGTTACATTGAGTCTACAGAACAGAAACAGGCCATTCGGCCCAACTAGCCTATGCCGGCATTTATGCTCCACACGAGCCTCCTCCCTCCCTACTTCATCCAACCCTATTAACATACCTTACTATTCCTTTCTCCCTCATGTGTTTATCTAGCTTCCCCTTAAATACATCTATGCTATTTGCCTCAACTACTCCTTGCAGTGGCGAGTTCCACATTTTTACTACTGTTCGGGTAAAGCAGTTTCTCCTGCATTCCCTATTGGATTTATAGTTTTGGGCTCCTTCACAAGTGGAAACATTTTCCCTATGTCTACCATATCAAACCCTTTCATTATCTTAAATATCTCTATCAGGTCACCCCTCAGCCTTCTCTTTCTTAGAGAAAAGAGCTCGAGTCGGTTCAGCCTTTCCTGATAAGTATATCCTCTCAGTTCTGGTATCATCCCTGTGAATCTTTTTTGCACCTTCTCCAATGCCTCTATATTCTTTTTATAATATGGCGACCAGAACTGTGCACAGTACTCCAAGTGTGATCCAGCCAAGATACTATACAAGTTTAACATAACTTCTGTGCTTTTCAATTCTACTGAGGCCTCAGCTTTTCATCATATATATTAATGACTTGGGTGAAGGAATAGAGAGTTGTATATCCAAGTTTGCAAATGGCACTAAGTTAGGACCCATAATAAGTTGCAAGGGGACATAGACAGACTAGCTGCTTCGGCAAAACTGTGGTATATAGAGTTCAGTGTGGGGAAGTGTGAGGTCATCCACTTTGGATCTGAGAAAGACAAATCAGAATATTTTCTTAATGGTGAGAAACTAGGAACTGTGGAGGAGCAAAGAGATTTATGTGTTCATATACACAAATCACTAAAAGCTAGTGCAGAGTTACAAAAAAGTAATCAAAAAAGCTAATGGAATGTTGGCCTTCAAAGGAATTCAAAATGAGAACGTGATGATTCAGTTGTACAAGTCATCCAAGTCATTAATATATATGATGAAAAGCTGAGGCCCCAGTAGAATTGAAAAGCACAGAAGTTATGTTAAACTTGTATAGTATCTTGGCTGGATCACATTTGGAGTACTGTGCACAATTCTGGTCGCCATATTATAAAAAGAATATAGAGGCATTGGAGAAGGTGCAAAAAAGATTCACAGGGATGATACCAGAACTGAGAGGATATACTTATCAGGAAAGGCTGAACCGACTCGAGCTCTTTTCTCTAAGAAAGAGAAGGCTGAGGGATGACCTGATAGAGATATTTAAGATAATGAAAGGGTTTGATATGGTAGACATAGGGAAAATGTTTCCACTGGTGAAGGAGCCCAAAACTATAAATTTGGGTTAGCCCCCTTTTAGATTACTGCATTCAGCTTTGGGCACCGAACCTCAGGAAAGATATATTGGCCTTGGAGGAGGTACAGCGCAGATTCATTAGAATGATACTGGGGATTAAAGGGTTAAATTACGAGCACAGGTTGCATAAACTTGGCTTGTATTTAGAAGGTTGAGTGGTGATGTAATCGAAGTTTTAAAAATGATTAAAGATTCCATAGGGTAGATACAGAGAAACTATTTCTTCTGTTCCGGGAATCCGGAACAATCTTAAAATTAGAGCTGGGAGTGAAATCAGGAAACATTTTTCACACAAGTGGTAGTGGAAATCTCGAACTCATCCCCCCACAAGGCTGTGGATGCTGGGTCAATTGAAATTTTCAGGCCCGAGATCGATAGTTTTTTTGTTAGGTAAGGGTATCGAGGGATATGGAATAAAGGTGGGTAATTGGAGTTGAGGTACAGATCAGCCATGGTCTGACTGAATGATGGAACAGGCTCGAGGGGCTGATTGGCCTACTCCTGTTTCTTAGTTTTTATCTCTGCACAATTACCGAAGCCCCATTTCCTGACATCATTTCCGGAATCACCTATCAGGTGGAAACAAGACTTAAATACTCAGTTGTGGACATCTTGCACACCACTTCCTTCCACCTGAAATAAGTGACAGTACATTACAGAAAGGGCAGAGTTTTTTTTTCATTCATGGGATGTGGGCATTGCTGGCATTTATTGCCCATCCCTAATTACCCTTGAGAAGGTAGTGATGAGCCACCTTCTTGAACTGAGTGACTTGCTAGACCATTTCAGAGGGCAGTTAAGAATCAACCAGATGACTGTGGGTCTGGAGTCACATATAGCCAGACCAGGTAAGGACAGCAGGTTTCCTTCCCTAAAGGGACATTAGTGAACTAGTTGGGTTTTTACAACAATCCAGTAGTTTCATGGTCACCATTACTGATACTAGTTTTTTATTCCAGATTTTATTTAATCAACTGAATTCAAATTCCCCAGCTGCCATGGTGGGATTTGAACTCATACTCTTGGGATTATTAGTCTAGGCCCCTGGATTGCTAGTCCAGTAACACAATCACTGTGCTACCGTACCCGTTAAGGTAATTAGTAATGATAAGGTAAGTGCATTTCAGCCTTTTATTAATGTTTTTTTCTCCATTTTTTTGTTTTAATTGTTCTGGCATTTCGGTTCTCTTGAACCTTTGTATTAATTGCTGTAAATTATTAATTATTAGTCCTCTTAGACATCATGTCATGGAAGTCCTTTCCCTCTAGGTGCCATGTAGTCTCCTGGGAGAGGCGAAAAACTGGATCTTAAACCCGTAGCCAATTCGAGGAAAAAAATCTGGAAAATCCCTATCCAATCCCTCCAGGCAATTAAAACTAGTCCAGGAGATCACATCGATCATGACTTACATTATTTAGTACCTGCCTCTTGTTTGATGTGAGATCCACCCAAACCAGGAACCGGTCCAGCTCTTTCTTGAAAGTATACTGTGAATCAACAAGAACCACAAAGTTGGCAACTTGTTCCAAAGGTCCACTATTCTCTGGGACAAGAAGAACTGCCTGACATCTTATTTTTTCCCTTGCATAATTTGTATGCTTGACTCTTAGTCCTCCTCGAACTATCAAATTGAAATAATTTGTCAGCATGCACACAATCTAAGTCTTTTATTATTTTATAGAACTCAAGCAAATCACCAAGTCTATGCTTCTCTAAAGTATATTGACCCAGCTCCATAAACCAATCTGGGTAGCAAAGGTGCTTTAAACTTTCAAATATATAAAAGGTTTTGATAAGTAAATAAGGAGAAACTGTTTCCACTGGCAGGAGGGTCGGTAACCAGAGGACACAGATTTAAGGTAATTGGCAAAAAAAACCAGAGGGGAGATGAGGAGAATTTTTTTTTACACAGTGAGTTGTTATGATCTGGAATGGATCTACTTCCACCACCCTTTCAGGCAGTGCATTCCAGATCATTATGACTCGCTGCGTAAAAAAATGTTTCTTCACGTCCCCTCTGGCTCATTTGCCGATCACCTTAAATCTGTGTCCTCTGGTTACTGACCCTTCTGCCACTGGAAACAGTTTCTCCTTATTTACTCTATCAAAACCGTTCATGATTTTGGACACCTCTATCAAATCTCCCCTTAACCTTCTCTGTTCTAAGGAGAACAACCCCAGCTTCTCCAGTCTCTCCACATAACTGATGTCCCTCATCCCTGGTACCATTCAAGTAAACCTCTTCTGCACTTTCTCTTTACTTTCACCTTAGGAGTCTTGTCCATTTGTAGTTGGAATTTTCTGGCCACTACAAACATCTTCCCTCTCTCAATGTGTTGTTTCAGAATGGAGTATTGGTGCTTTCTCTGTCAAGTATGTTTCTCTAGATCCCAGGGATTAGTGGGCTCCTTTAATTTTATCCTTCTGTAAGGTTTTGATTGTTGGTCGGTTGTACACCCAGCCTTGACATCCTTCCTAAGGGGTAGTGCCCAGAGTTGAACACAATACTCCAGCTCAGGCCTAACCAATGTTTTATAAAGATTTAGCGTAACTTCCTTGCTTTTGTACTCTCTTCGGGTGATTTTAAACCCCAAGAACGGGTGGGTTGGGGGCAGGCGGGAGTTGAAAACGGTTGTTTTTTGGGTCGCGACTGCAACCCGGCTTTATTTCCGGGTTTAACGTCAGCGCGGAAAAGTAGAGGCTTCCCACTGGGAATGCAAAGTCCGAATATTTTGTGGTTGCGGCACAAAAAAACAACTATTTTCAACTCCCAACCGCCCTCAACCCACCCGTTCTTGGGGTTTAAAATCACCCTCTCATGTCTTTATTAATAAAGCCCAGGATCACGTATGCTTTTTTAACAACTTTCTCAACTTGTCCTGCCACCTTCAAAGATTTGTGCATGTGCACCTCCAGGTCCCTCTGTTCCTGCAACCCCTTTAAAATTGTACCCTTTAGTTTATATTGCCTCTCCTCATTCTTCCAATCAAAATGTATCACTTCAAACTTCTCTGCGTTAAATTTCATCTGCCATGTGTCTGCCCATTTCACCAGTCTGCCTATGTCCTCCTGAAGTCTGTTACTATCCTCCACATTGTTTACTACATTTCTGAGTTTTGTGTCATCTGTAAACTTTGAAATTATACCCTCTATACCCAAGTCCAGGTCATTAATATATATCAAAAAGAGCAGTGGTCCTAATACTGACCCCTGGGGAACACCACTGTATACTTCCCTCCAGTCTGAAAATCAACCATTCACCACTATTCTCTACTTTCTGTCCTTTAGCCAATTTTGTATCCACACTGCCACAACCCTTTAATCCCATGAGCTTTAATGTTGCTAACAAGTCTATTGTGTGGTACTTTCTCAAACACTTTTTGAAAGTCCACATGCCCAATACCAACCACACTACCGTCATCAACCCTCTCCGTTACTTCATCAATCAAGTTAGTCAAACACGATTTGCCTTTAATAAGTCCGCATTGACTTTCGTTTATAATCTCATACTTTTTCAAGTGCCAATTAATTTTGTCCTGGATTATTGTCTCTAAAAGTTTCTCCACCACCGACTTTAAGCTGACCGGCCTGTAATTACCAGGTTAATCCATCCCCCCTTTTTTGAACAGGGTGTAACATTTGCAATCCTCCAGCCCTCCAGCACTGTCCTCATATCTAAGGAGGATTGGAAAATTGTGGCCAAAGCCTCCGCAATTTCCACCCTTACTTCCCTCAGTAACCTAGGATTCATCATGTGGAGATGCCGGTGATGGACTGGGACAAATGTAAGGAGTCTTACAACACCAGGTCATAGTCCAACAGCTTTATTTGAAATCACAAGCTTTCGGAGCTTTCCTCCTTCGTCAGGCTGCAGTACATGGGAACAACACCACCTGCACGTGCCCCTCCAAGTCACACACCATCCCGACTTGGAAATATATCGCCATTCCTTCATCGTAGCTGGATCAAAATCCTGGAACTCCCTTCCTAACAGCACTGTGGGAGAACTTTCACCACATGGAATGCAGCGGTTCAAGAAGGCGGCTCACCACCACCGTCTCAAGGGCAATTAGGGATGGGCAATAAATGCCAGAGACACCCACATCCCATGAACGAATAAAAAAAAATTTTTACCAACTTTTGGCTGCACGAATATCATTGACGATGCGACAATATGCTTAATTCTTACAGCTAAAATTCTGATAGGCAATAGGTTTTACCTGCCTTTGACAACAGAGGAATTTTGTTCATGATAAGTGGACACTACTTCAATGAGCAGCTATTGAAGAACAAGGGCAACCTCTTTCCTACATTAAAGGCGCCATATAAATGCAAGTTGTTATTGTTGATTCTTCTTCTTCAACGTGGTTAAATAAAAATGTATTATACATATTTGCCTGTCAAAAAGCTTAATCTCAAAGTAGATACAAAGGCCCTAAACCACAGACACATATAAAACAAACAGGACGCTTCAATAATTTACTTCATTTAACACCTTGCTGCACTTTGCTCTTGGTTTTAATGCTGCTTTTCATCCATGCTGTCGCCAATTTAGTGGCACATCAATCTCAGGTCTTGTACCATACCTGCGTCAAAAAGTCACGATTACTCCAGCAGCCACACACATTTCCTGACCTGTGGTTCATTCGCGTTAATTCCGCAAATGCTGGTTGCATTAAAATCTGCAGATTCAATATAAATTTTAATGACCTGTGCATATCTATCTTTATGACTCTGGAGGTTGAGGGAAGCGGGGGTCAGGGGGAGGGGGTTGGTGGGAGGGGAGAGGTTAACCTACGAGTCATTATTACATTGCATGAATAATGCTCAGTATTGGCAAGAGTATGTTGCAATTTCGATCAGTGGATGGAGGATGGTTCAAAGAAGACAAAAGCTTCTGGGCAAATGCATGCTTTGCATTACAGCCCCTCTTCATGAATAAGTCAGGCAAGAAACACAGCTTATAAAGGATCAAGAAGAAAAAACGGCATTAGAAGCAGTAATGGAAAGTATGCCAAATGGAATCAAAGTTGTATAGCAAGGAATAGATGTTATTGACATAACTGCACAGTTTTAAATGTTGTATTACCTCTAAGAGCTAAGTACCTGCCTTTGGTTTAGATAATGTTAGTTTGCCTCAGATGATAGCACTTTTGCTTGTGAGTCAGAAGATTGTGAGGTTTAAGTCCCATTTAAATGCTTGACCACGTAATCTGGGCTGGCACTTTCAGTGATCCAGAAGGTTCCAGGGCACTATATGAAAAAACTCTCCTGGTGTCCTGGCCAAAAGTCCTACTTCAAGCAAACTTCATCAAAAACATACTGATTAACGGGTCATTCATCTCCATTGCTTTATTGTCCACATTTTGAGTACTATTTCCCACCTTGGTGGTCATCCATCATAAAAATCCAGTGTATATCCAGTGTTTTGCTAGGCATCTTCAGTGTCATCACTTGGAATTTGTATTCTAACTTTCCTCAACCTCACTGTTTTGATTTAAATTGTTCATTTCTGTTCTAAAAAAATAGCTTGGTTGGGCCATGTTAATTGTGTACATGTGGTTTATATCAATTAGTGTAAATTGTATTCAAGTGGTGGGTATCAATTGGGGACACTCTTGTATCCATTTATAGGAGGGAGATTATCAATGGGTGCACGATGTGTAAGGGTGAGCTCTGTGAATAAAGACTTGGAAGCAACTGAAGACCAGGCTCTAGTTTTCTATCCTTCACCATGTGGCTATCCAACTTTTTATAGGCCAGACCTTCTCTGAAGAAATATTAGTGGCATTGCCCTTTTAAGGGGAGTCACTTAATTGTGTCATTTTGGTGGGCTATGTTTATCTGGCCTCATATACCCTGTGGCCTATTTAAAACAGGACCTTGAGGTTGTGATAATACGCTATTTCAATTAAAATTGTGTGTCAGCCTTGGCTCAGTGGCAGCACTCTCACCTCTGACTCAGTTGTAGGTTCAAGACCCACTCCAGAGACTTGAGCACATGATCTAGCCTGATACTTCAGTGCAGCACTGAGGGAAGTAACTTCTTTCATTTGGGACGTTAAACCCAGGCCGCATCTGCCCTGTCAGATGGATTGAAAGATTCCATGGCATTTTTCGAAGGAGGGCAGGGGAGTTCTCTCCAGTGTCCTGGTCAATATTTATCCCTCAACCAACATCTCAAAAAAAAAGATTATCTGGTCATGTATCTCATTACAGTTTGTGGGTTCTTGCTGAGGGCAATTTGGTTGCCACATTTCCCTACATTAAAACAGTGATGACACTTCAATAGTACATCATTGGCTGGAAAACAATTTGGGACATCTTGAGGTCGGGAAAGGTGCTATATGAATGCAAGTCCTTTCCTTTTCTTTCCAAATTATTTCTTTTGACTTTCTTTGCATACAAGCAGACACAGTAAAGCAGTGCCCAAAGTGCTGCTCATAGTCTACTGAGCACCTGCGAATACTTAGTCCCATTTGCACTTAGATTTCTTTTTTTTTTGTTCCTGTTTGGATTTTGAGGGTAGCGAGGCTTAGAAAGGGCTGGCCTTAGCGCTGTTGCCTCATTGGTAATATCTAGTCATACCTACCACAGAGGAAGATAGCATTGATTGTTGGCGGCCAATCATCTCAGCCCCATCATCAGCTACTTCATCACTGACTTTCCCTCCATCATAAGGTCAGAAATGGGAATGTTCGCTGATGATTGCACAGTGATCAGTTCCATTCGCAGCCCCTCAGATAATGAAGCAGTCCATGCCCGCATGCAGCAAGACCTGGACAAAATCCAGGCTTGGGCTCATAAGTGGCAAATAACATTCACGCCAGACAAGTGCCAGGCAATAACCATCTCCAACAAGAGAGAGTCTAACCACCTACCCCTGATATTCAACGGCATTACCATTGCCGAACCCCCTCACCATCAACATACTGGGGGTCACAATTGACCAGAAACTTAACTGGACCAGCCACATAAATACTGCGGCTACAAGTTCAGGTCAGAGGCTGGGTATTCTGCAGTGAGTGACTCACCTCCTGACTCCCCAAAGCCTTTCCACCATCTACAAGGCACAAGTCAGGAGTGTGATGGAATACTCTCCACTTGCCTGGATGAGTGCAGCTCCAACAGCACTCAAGAAGCTCGACACCATCCAGGACAAAGCAGCCCACTTGATTGGCACCCCATCTACCACCCTAAACATTCACTCCCTTCACCACCGGTGCACTGTGGCTGCAGTGTGTATCATCTGCAGGATGCACTGCAGCAACTTGCCAAGGCTTCTTCGACAGCACCTCCTAAACCCATGACCTCTACCACCTAGAAGGACAACGGCAGCAGGCACATGGAAACAATACCACCTGCACGTTCCCCTCCAAGTCACACACCATCCCGACTTGGAAATATATCGCCGATCCTTCATCATTGTTGGGTCAAAATCCTGGAACTCCCTTCCTAACAGCACTGTGGGAGAACCTTCACGACACGGACTGCAGCGGTTCAAGAAGGCGGCTCACCACCACCTTCTCAAGGGCAATTAGGGATGGGCAATAAATGCTGACTGTGCCAGTGATGCCCACATCCCATGAATGAATTTTTAAAAATTGGTTAATCAGAAGGCTAAGATGTGTTGATATCAACAGCTTGAGATATATCCAAATTAATATGAATATGGATTTAAATAGTGTTGAATAGAATTAGCGCTCCCATTGCAGAGAATTAATGGATGGAAAATCATGCCGGGTGCTCTAATTGTCCCAATACATGCTCCCATCACATGAAGCTCTGTGCTGTGAGCATTAAGTCGTGAATGGTGGTGGACAATTAAACAACTAACGGGAGGAGGAGGTTCTGTGAACATCCCCATCCTCAATGATGGCAGAGTCCAGCACATGAGTGCAAAAGACAAGGCTGAAGCGTTTGCAACCATCTTCAGCCAGAAGTGCCGAGTGGATGATCCATCTCACCCTCCTCCCGATATCCCACCATCACAGAAGCCAGTCTTCAGCCAATTTGACTCACTCCACGTGATATCAAGAAACAGCTGAGTGCACTGGATACAACAAAGGCTATGGGCCCCGACACCATCTCGGCTGTAGTGCTGAAGACTTGTGCTCCAGAACTCGCCGTGCCTCTAGCCAAACTGTTCCAGTACAGCTACAACACTGGCATTTACCCAACAATGTGGAAAATTGCCCAGGCATGTCCTATCCACAAAAAGCAGGACAAATCCAATCCGGCCAATTACCACACCATCAGTCTACTCTCAATCATCAGCAAAGTGATGGAAGGTGTCGTCGACAGTGCTATCAAGCGGCACTTACTCACCAATAACCTGCTCACCGATGCTCAGTTTGGGTTCCACCAGGACCACTTGGCTCCAGACCTCATTACAGCCTTGGTCCAAACATGGACAAAAGAGCTGAATTCCAGAGGTGAGGTGAGAGTGACTGCCCTTGACATCAAGGCAGCATTTGACCGAGTGTGGCACCAAGGAGCCCTAGTAAAATTGAAGTCAATGGGAATCAGGGGGAAAACTCCCCAGTGGCTGGAGTCATACCTAGCACAAAGGAAGTTGGCAGTGATTGTTGGAGGCCCAGGACATTGCTGCAAGAGTTCATCAGGGCAGTGTCCTTGGCCCAACCATCTTCAGCTGCTTCATCAATGACCTTCCTTCCATCATAAGGTCAGAAATGGGGATGTTCGCTGATGACTGCACAGTGTTCAGTTCCATTCGCAACCCCTCAGATAATGAAGCAGTCCGTGCCCGCATGCAGCAAGACCTGGACAACATCCAGGCTTGGGCTGATAATTGGCAAGTAACATTCGCGCCAGACAAATGCCAGGCAATAACCATCTCCAACAAAAGAGAGTCTAACCACCTCCCCTTGACATTCAACGGCATTACCATTGCCAAATCCCCCACCATCAATATCCTGGGGGTCACCACTGACCAGAAACTTAACTGGACCAGCCATATAAATACTGTGGCTACAAAAGCAGGTCAGAGGCTGGGTATTCTGCGGCGAGTGACTCACCTCCTGACTCCCCAAAGCCTTTCCACCATCTACAAGGCACAAATCAGGAGTGTGATGGAATACTCTCCATTTGCCTGGATGAGTGCAGCTCCAACAACACTCAAGAAGCTCGACACCATCCAGGATAAATCAGCCCGATTGATTGGCACCCCATCCACCACCCTAAACATTCACTCCTTTCACTACCGGTGCACTGTGGCTGCAGTGTGTACCATCCACAGGATGCACAGCAGCAACTCGCCAAGGCTTCTTCGACAGCACCTCCCAAACCCGCGACCTCTACCACCTAGAAGGACAAGAGCAGCAGGCACAATGGAACAACACCAACAGTACGTTCCCCTCCAATCACACACCATCCCGACTTGGACATATATCGCCGTTCCTTCATCATCGTTGAGTCAAAATTCTGGAACTCCCTACCTAACAGTACTATGGGAGAACCTTCACCACATGGACTGCAGCGGTTCAGCAAGGTGGCTCACCACCACCTTCACAAGGGCAATTAGGGATGGGAAATAAATATTGGCCTTGCCAGCGACGCTCACATCCCATGAACAAATAATTAAAAAAAATTTAGAAAAACCTATCCCATACATGAACCTTGAGAATCTAAAGTCCAAGCCCATACTCCTTACAAAGAAAAATAAAGCTTGGTGACCGCTGCAGTAAAGTGATGCTCGGCACAGTTAATATTCCTGGCCCTGAAATGACACCATGGGTTATAGTTTACAAAAGTATGCACTGCAGCAGCTCATTGACAGCACCTGCCAACCTCATGACCTAGACGGACAAGGGCAGCAGGTGCATGGGAATACCATCATCTCCAATTTCCCCTCCAACTCTGACTTGGACATATTTTGTTACCCCTTCATCGGCGCTGGGTCAAAATCCTGAAACTCCCTACCTAACAACACTGTGGGAACACCTTCACCACGTGGGCTGCAGCGATTCAAACAGACGGCCCACCACCACCCTCTCAAGGGGCAACATGGGATGGGCAATAAATGCCGGCCTTGCCAACTGACACCCACATCCCAAGAATGAATATAAATAAAAAAAGCTTTACACTTTCCTCCCATTATTGTAGGGGAGACAAAACTCTGCTCCCCGTATCCTAACTTACACCAAGTCCATTCACCCATCACCCCTGTGCTCACCGACCTACATTGGCTCCCAGTCTGGCAATGCCTTGATTTTAAAATTCCCCATCTTTGTTTTCACATCCCTCCATGGCGTCATCCCTCCCAATTTCTGTAACCTCCTCCAGCCCTGCAACCCTCCGAGATCTCTGCTCTCCACCAATTCTGGCCTCTTGCGCATCCCCGATTTTCATCGTTCCACCATTGGCAGCCGTGCCTTTAGCTCTGGAATTCCCTACCTAAACCTCTCCGTCTCGCTACCACCTCTCCTCCTTTAAGATGCTCCTTAAAACATACCTCTTTGACCAAGCTTTTGGTCACCTGTCCTAATATCTCCTATATGGCTCTTGTCAAATTTTGTTTGTTAACGCTCCTGTGAAGCACCTTTGTAAATGCAAGTTGTTGTTGTTGACATAAAACCGCACATTGAAGGACAGAACAGCATGTAATTAGGGATTTAAAGAAATCTGAAATGCTTAGAATATCTTCAGCAACACTCTGAAAACCGCCCCAAAAATCAACAAGACTTGGCACGCCTGCTGTACAGTTTATTCAATTGTGACTACGTTCTAATTACAACCTTTTCAAACTCCACACTGAGCACATCCATTTCCATTTTACCATCACCTGGTTCTCATTTTTTTTTTAATTTTCAAGGCAGTTGTGTAACGAATCACCTTCAAGCTTGTTAAATTAACTGACAACCAGCCAATTACTGACACTGACAGATTGTGCGCTGACATCCATTTACTGCAATGCAAACTAAGGACAGACGAGACCCAGTCACATGCCACTAAGTCTGCATTTTAACCAGGATCATCCCAATATTCCTTTGGTATTTCTCGCAACCAGATTAATGCAAACGCAGCAAGCTTGAAACCATTTTGCCTGTCAGAAATATCTCGTAATATCATCCATTAAGGTGGGGTGGGGAATGGTCTTTTAGCAAATAGTATGTTGGACAAACCAAACTCTGCATGTCTAAATCTGCAGATTAAAATATATAAAACAATAACCTCTGCATTTATCTTGAATTGGAACATGCCCCTGAAATTGACCAGTTGGAAGAGCTGTCAGCACTGGACAAATCATGGGTGTATAATTTTACAGGTGGTATTGCTTGGAAATTAAGTGTGGCATTATTCAGATAAGGCGCACTCAGTATTGGGACAAATGCTGCTGCCCTTGTTATTTGCATCCTTACAGCCTGGATATGGGTATTTCTTTCCTCTATGTTTAATACAGCGGCTGACCAAATATTGTCAAGGCACATCACCAACAGCAGCACACAATTTAATTTAATCAAGTGCATAAGCCTTCCACCTTGCAACAATACATAAAACAAGTTATCCTAAACCTTTATAAAACACTGGTTAGGACCCAGCTGGAGTATTGTGGCCAATTCTGGGCACCACACTTCAGGAAGGATGCCAAAACCTTGGAGAGGGTGCAGAGGAGGTTTATTAGAATGGTACCAGGGATGAAAGACTTCAGTTATGTGGAGAGACTGAAGAATCTGGGGTTGTTCTCCTTAGAGCAGAGAAGGTTAAGAGGAAATTTGACAGAGGTGTTCAAAATCATGAACGGTTTTGATAGAGTATTTAAGGAGAAACTGTTTCCAGTGACAGAAGGGTCAGTAACCAGAGGACACAGATTTAAGGTAATTGGCAAAAGAACCTGAGGCAATATGAAGAAAAGATTTTAACGCAGCGAGTTGTAATGATCTGGAATGCACCGCCTGAAAGGGTGGTGGAAGCAGATTCAATAATAACTTTCAAAAGGGAATTGGATAAATACTTGAAGGAGAAAATTTGCAGAGCTGTGAGGTAAGAGCAGGGGAGTGGGACTAATTGGATAGCTCTACCAAAAAGCCAGCACAGGCATGACAGGCCAAACGGTCCCCTTCTGTGCTGTATCATTCTATGATCCTAATTGCATCCCTCGAAGGACAGCAGACGGAAAGATTATAAATGGAAGGCAAACCAGACCTTGTCATTTGGCCACCTGTTATCTGTAACAGTCTTACAGTGTCTGCACTTGATCTAATCTGCAGAGTTTCCAAAATGGATATTATTCTGCCCTTCATTATCACTAGTTTGAAATTAATGGCAGTGGTACAGGCTTGTAAAAAGACAGACTTGCATTTATATGAACAGGATGGCTCAGGACGTCCCAAAGCGCTTTACAACCAATTTAGTATTTTTTTTTGAAGTGTAGTCACAGTTGTAATGTAGTAAACGTTGTATTTTAGAATCTGCATATATTTGTGCAGGAATTACACATCTTTGTAAGTTTTACAAAAAATGACCCAATTATGAAAGGATCATTCCACGTGGTCTATTAGATCATCACGAATTAAAACTTTGGCTCAGGCAACTCAATATCTTGTACTCACTAAATCAAAATGCAACATTACAACTGTCATGGTAACCACTACAAAAGGCAAACAAACACACAATGAAGCAAATCCTATTGTAACATTATTCACTTTTCTCTGCTGTTTCATATTTCTGTTGTTTGAGCTCTCTACGCTCATTTATTGATGTTGCCTGGATTGTCAAAACATTTAATTTCTGTTATGATGTATGAGTAAATTATGTTAACACCGACCCTGTGTTCCTGCACAAAGTCAACTCTCATGGCATTACTTTGAAAAAAATTAAATGCCAGGGAATTTGGAGCAAGATTTACACATCCAAATACGGAATTATTTAACTTGCCACCAATATAAAGACCCAGGTAACTTAATTAAGTGAGCCCTGAGTTTTATGTTTAGAAGATTGAGAGGTTGCGGTGAAATATTCTGTGTATTTGCACCCAGAGACAGGTGTAACCAGGACGTAAAGCTAATATGCAATGTAAAAGAACGAGGAAACTCAGCTACGAGTCCGCTATGCACGTAATTACACTACGCCCAAATTTCCCCTCTCTTTTCCGCCTGTCCATCGATCCATGCTCCCAAACATGCATTCTGCTTAGAACAGAGAAGGTTAAGAGGAGATTTGATAGACCTGTTTAAAATCATGAAGGGCTTAGATAAAGTAAATAAAGAGAAACTGTTCCCATTGGCAGAAGGGTTGAGAATCAGAGGACACAGATTTAAGGTGATTGGCAAAAGAACCAAAGGCGACATGAGGAAAAGATTTTTTACGCAGCGAGTTGTTATGATCTGGAATGCACTGCCTGGAGGCAAGTTCAATCGCGGCTTTCAAAAAGGAATTAGATAAATACTTGAAGGGAAATAATTTGTAGGGCTACGGGGAAAGAACGGGGAAATATGACTAACTGGATTGCTCTTAAAAGAGCCAGCATGGGCTTGATGAGCCGAATGGCCTCCTTCTGTGCTGTAACCATTCTATGATTCTATGAACAGATCTTGGCACATTATAATGGCTCCATCCCCATGCTACATGTGAATTTCCTGCAATTACGCTGGTTCAAAACAGGTGTAAAATTAGGCCCAGAATTTTAGACGCAACAAAAGTCAAAGTCATTTTTCTGGTGTTTTATTGCGATTTTTTTTAAAGCTATTTTAAAAAAAATTGTATCCTCACTGAGACCTTCACTGTATTTTCTGTTTCTTTGAATGCATTTTTATGGCATCAGTATGAGTCACATTAAAAATTGAAAAGCTTCAAACATGCTGTGTCGAATGTGCATGAATGATAATTAGCTGGTTTGAAACGTTACTTTTAAAGAAGGAATATATGGTGTGAGTTCTGCACTTTCCTCGGGCCTCGATTGTTTACGCTGATTTCCACTTGTTTACGCTGATTTTTACATTCTGGCATACGCTAATGAGATTGGCATGAAATTTGAGTGTAATTACACATCGGAGAAATGGGTCCACATATGGGCATAATTTCTGGCGTAATTTCCAAATTACACCTCCACAGGAAAATCCAACCCATTCTCCCTTCATCACCAGTGAGGAGGCAGCAAAGCTCCTGTTTCTGAGTTCCATTTGCTTAAATCTCAATTCCAAGCTGTTCAGGAATATTGGAAAATGCCGGAATGTATCAAAAACTTAATTGGATTCTTTTGTAGTTTCATCCCATTAATTCTTTGAATTTGTCTCAAATCAGACTCTGCACGTACAAAATGTTCAATTACTTAATGTGGGTATGATTTTTTCTCAATCTTTGAATTAGTTCGCATTCAGCTAAAAATTATATATGAAGTGGGAGGGGGGCAGGGAAGAGGAAATCTCCATGAATTAAAGCTGATCCTGTGATCAGAGCGGGAAAGCTGTGTTTTGAAGCTCCAGAAAAGCATGCAGGATCTGCTCCAGCTGCAGTCGATGGGGGTCGATTGTCAGAGAAGAACTCCAAGAGGTGAAGGGCCAGCAAACCTCACTCTTTGCCTCCGAGGCCTCAAAGATCATCTTCTGGTCCAGAGTCCGCTCCGTGAAGCAGGGCGAGAAGTGCTCGCGCTTCTTCTTCCAGAAGCTGCACAGAGAGACCTCTGTGATCAGCAGCCTGAAGGAGGAAGATGGCTGGGTGACGTCCTCACAGGCCGACATGCTGAGGATCAGCCAGTCCTTTTATGCCAGACTGTATGACGCAAAGCCTACAGGCAGCACGGCCTCCCAGTCCTTCCTGTCCTCTATGACAGAGGTCATAGAGGACAGCGAGCGGGAGAGCACGGATCGGCCATTGACTTCGGACAAGCTGACAAAGGCCGTCCGATCCATCAACAAGAGTAGAACTCCCGGAAGTGACGGCTTACCGATTGAGTTGTACTCAGCTCTGTGGGACAGGATAGGCCCAGACCTACTGGAAATGTACAGGGGTATGCTTCAGGCAGGCAGCATGTCAGAGTCCATGAGGAAAGGCATTATCACCCTCATCGACAAGCGGAAGTGGGAGAGGAAAGAAATCAGAAATTGGCGACCCCTTTCCTTGCTAAATGTGGACTACAAGATTCTGTCTAAGGTCATCACCAATAGGCTCAAGTCTGCTCTGGAGCTGGTGATCCACCCGGATCAGACCTGTACTGTACGCGGCAGGAAGATCTCTGATAGCCTTGAGCTGCTCAGGGATATAATCGCCTACGTGCAGGACAAGGGGGTGAACACCTGCCTCATCAGCCTGGACCAGGAGAAGGCCTTCGACAGAATATCCCACACTTACATGATGGACGTGCTCTCCAGAATGGGGTTTGTGAAGGGAATCCTTGATTGGATCCGACTGCTCTATGCGGATATCCGTAGCGCAGTCCTAATCAATGGGTGGGAGTCGGGGAGCTTTCCGATCAGGTCTGGAGTCAGGCAGGGCTGTCCTCTCTCCGGGGTCTTGTTCATATGTTGTATCGAGCTGTTTGCCGCGTCTATCAGGAAGGATGCAGGTGTCAGAGGGATGACAATCCCAGGCAGTGGAGGCTCTCAGGTTAAGGCACCCCTGTACATGGGCAACGTCACCATCTTCTGCTCAGGCATCTGCGACCGTTTCAAGCTGGCCTCAGGGGCCAGAGTGAACCAAAGTAAGAGTGAGGCTATGTTCTTTGGCAGGTGGGAGACCCGGTCCTTTGTCCTCCTCACTGTCAGTTCCAACTTCCTGAAGCTGCTGGGGATCTGGTTCGGGGCGCCCCAGGCCTGCACCAAGAACTGGGAGGAGCAGATCGCCAAGGCCAAACAAAAACTTGGTATGTGGGTGGGGCGCTCCCTCTCCAGAACCGGCAGGAACCTGGTGATAAGGTGTGAGGTACTCGCGGTGTTGCTCCACGTGGCCAAGGTCTGGCCGATTCCCCACCAATCCGCCGTCACAGTCACCCGAGCTATCTTCCACTTTGTCTGGAGGTCCAAGGTAGAACGTGTCCGCAGGGACACCATGTACAAGCCCCCAGACAAAGGGGGGAAGGGCATCCCCAATGCCACTCTGATCCTGATGGCCACCTTTGTGTGCGGCTGCCTCAGGATGTGTGTAGAGCCCCAGTACGCAAACACCAAGTGTTGCTACATGCTGAGTTTCTACCTGTCCACCACACAGAGAAGATTGGGTCTGGCCATGCTGTCCGAGCTGGACCATACCCCACCACCTGTCCCAGGTGGACAAGTTCCTGAGGAGGAACCCCTTCGACCACAAGGCCGTCAGTGATCGACATGGAATGTTCTGAGAGTCCTGCAGGGAAAGGAGAGGGTGGATCCGATCAGGCAGTTCCCCGACCAGGCGGTCAACGCCATTTGCCAGAACAATGCCATGGTACCAGAACAGGCACCAGGATGTAGCCTAGATGGTGGTGAGAAGGACCCTCCCAGTGCGGTCCTTCCAACATGCACGAAATCTCAGTGCCACCGCAAGCTGCCCTCGAGGCTGCGGCGGGGACGAGACCATCGTCCACCTCCTGATGGACTGCCCCTTCGCGCGGAAGGTGTGGAGAGAGATGGGTTGGCATCTGTCCCGGTTCATCCCCAACAGTTCGGTAACACAGGACGCTGTGATCCACGGGCTGTTCCCCGCGACGCACACTGAGACAGATATCACCTAAGACTGGAAGACCATCAACTCGGTGAAGGAGGCCCTTTGGTCCGCCCGAAACCTGCTGGTCTTCCAGCTGAAGGAGCTGTCCACGACCGAGTGTTGCCAACTGGCACACTCCAAGGTCCAGGAGTACGTGCTGCGGGATGCACTGAAGCGAGGTGCGACCTACAAAAAGGTTTGATGGGGAAAGGCCACCGTGTAAGGCCATCCCACCTTGTATTGTACAGAATGTATTATAAGATATGTACTGTGTTTTAAATTGTAATATTAGAATCGTATAATGTATGATCCATGTTCCATTGTTTTGAATTGTATCGCCTTGGAATTGTGGTATCTTTAAATTTTATGAAATAAGGTATATTTTGAAATTAAAAGAAAGATGTGTTTGTAGACAGCGCGGGTCAGAGGTTGGGCTGCAACATCGTAGCCTCAATTCTCCAACCCATGCTCCCCACAGGAGGGTGGAATTAGCCCTAAATGCCGGACAGAGCCATTTTACTCGGGTACTGTTCCCTAGCCCAGTTATATATAAGATCTCACCCTAATGGTGGAAGATGCTCTTAACTAACATGGGAGAGAATGAGATTTTATTTTGAAGTTGCTGTACCAATGCTGGCTCATCCTCTATTTGGTTCAAGGTGATGGAGACTTTTATTTTCTACTGTTGTGGCTTAACACTGCATCTCATTGAGTTCTGAATGGCCAAGTTGTGCAGCATGCAGCACAACACAAAGAATAGACCTAGTGAGGTGAAGCACCTACAAGACATATCCCAATCTCAGTGCACAATGTTTGGTCTCCACCTGGAATTGGAAAAAATATTACACAGAATTACATAGAATTTACAGCACGGAAACAGGCCATTCGGCCCAACTGATCTATGCTGGTGTTTATGCTCCACATGAGCCTCCTCCCACCCCTCATCATCTGACCCCTTCTATTCCTTTTTCCCTCACGTGTTTATCAAGCTTCCCCTTAAATGCATCGGAAAAAATAGCAGTCTTGGGCCCATTCCTGGAGGTTGACTGAGTGCAAGCATCCCATTCTCCAGGTCCAAGCCACTTCCCAGGAGCAGAAAGCAGACCAGTAAGGTATATAAGCCAGCACCAGCAACCTACTCATAGGCAGGTAAGGACCATGGGTAGACCTTAAATTTGCATTGCTCCCAGCGCAATCACAACCATATTAATGCAGTAATGCATTCCTCTCACAAGCAGCAAGTAATCAAAATGTACAATGGCCTCGCAAAATATGTATCGGTGTTAAAACCAATTTCAAAGAATATAGCAAAAGGGGGCAAATCCCATCAAAATACGAAGTGATGGCTTAACTGCAGCAAATCAGCATTCAAATTACCAGCAGACAGAAGATCCTCGACCCTCCATATTATTACACGCTGAGATGTTCTATGACTCCAGAGCACGATAACATTGCCTGCGCTTAATTTATCTCAGCAACAGTTGTATAATATCTCTGCGTGTTTTATATACTTCCAGGTACTCTGGTTCTGCTTATGGCCTGCAATTATTTATTCACCTCATTTTCAATTATTTATGTGCCATATTTACATTCGTATATTGAGCAAGAGCACTTCAACCAACAATGTTGTCTTTTATAAATACAGCGAAAAGTTGTGAAAGCTTTCTATCTACTCTAATTTTCCAACAGTATTGCTTTTGTGGTGCCAAGGTTTCACAAGTCACATTTGTTTGATGGAGGTATGACTTCTGGTGATATATATGAATATATATATATATATAAAATATATAGAAATATATATATATGTATATATTTAGAAGGAATATTAAATAAACATGCCTTGAATAAAAATGAAATGCCTCAACTAGAATGCTTTTTCCAATTGGGATTTATCTGAATAGCCAAATTGCGTCTAAGGTGCTGAAATCACACATACGTCCAAGTGATTCAAGGTGTTAAGTTTTTTTTTTCACTTCCACCGCCAAGCAGGCATTTCAATCTGCCACAGCAGCATATTCGCAAATGAACCGTCACCCCCAGGGTCAGCTCGAACAAAAATCATTTGAGACGCAAATTAAAAAGGGAGCCCTTTATTACAATAATGCCATTAACAAAGTGGCGTGAATGAAAAATGTTATTTCATGCCAAGCAAATGTTCATTAAAGGGCTATTTTGGAACTTCCACTTTATATTAGAACAAAATACCCATTTGGGTATCAAATACAAATTAACACCCGAGGATTAAAGAAAGGACTAAATCTGATAAAGTGGTATTTGTCTGAGTATTTGTTAGTTTGTACTATTGGGAGTGCCATAAAAATAATATTTGATGACTTTAAAGCAGTAGATCTTTCTAAACCCTTTAAATTTGTACCATAGCAACACAGAAGTCATTATCCATCAGAAATCAGTGCTGCCATGACAACTGCTTTCATTTGCAATGTATTTTAATTGAATTCACAAGGCAGCTTGAAAACCTGCACTGTGTCTGTCATCTTACTGTGACAGATTGGGGGGGTGGAAGCTTATGTAATAATATAGCTCTGTCCCCATTGATGCCACTTTTTGTTCTGTCTCCACAAGCAGCTGAAGTGGTTCCCAACTGAGAACTGCAGGGACCAGCATTACATTGCTTAGTTTTTGTCAGTCTTCCTCAAACTTCTAACTGATCATCCATGGTGCCCTGGTTAGGCCACGCCTATGTGCAGTCTGGTTATCGACACCTTCCAGGCAGTGCAGGGGAGAGTGACGAGGCTGATCCCTGATGTCAAAGGAGAGGGCTATGAGGAATGAGTTGATAAGCTGGAGCTTTCAGCCTTCAAAAGAAATGTCTCAAAGGTGACCTTATAGAGGAATCTAGTGAAAGAGAAAATAAACCTATAGCAAGTTCAGAGTTGTGAAGGTCAGGTTTAGGATGGACATCAAGAAGATGCTTCTCAACACAAAGGGTTTCATGGTACCATGTCTCATTTGGCAATGCAGCCCTCCCTTAGCACTATACTTAGTTACAATCTCAAGCTCCAGTTATGGGCATCAAAACCAGAACTTTCAAAAACCAGAGTTGAGCACGTTGCCAAGCTGAGACAAGCTTTACTTCACATTGAGGAACTAATTAACCCAAATACAAACCAAACTCTTCCCTCTCCGCATTGCCAGCCAGGATTAGATTACAATCATTGAGTGATATTTCCTCAGTAGCAATATTTAGGGACACCCAATGCTTTAATTTTTTTTTCCTCCAAAGGATTATGCAACTATTTGATAGCCAGTACTCTTAAGTGTTTATTGATGTAATGACCCACTTAGTACTTCTGTGTTTAAAAACTTTCGAGCATCATTTGTTTTTTTTTAGCACCAATTTTCTTCCCTCCCCTCTGGAATCTGTTATCATCAACAACAACTTGCCTTTATATAGCGCCTTTAATGTAGTAAAACGTCCCAAGGCGCTTCACAGGAGCAATTATCAAACAAAATTTGACACCGAGCCACATAAGAAGATATTAGGACAGGTGACCAAAAGCTTGGCCAAAGACGTAGGTTTTAAGGAGCGTCTTAAAGGAGGAGAGAGAGATAGAGAGGCAGAGAGGTTTAGGGAGAGAATTCTAAAGCTTATGGCCGAGGCAGATTGCGGGGTATGATTTTACTCCAGACTTTTCCTTTAATTTTCTTCTCAATAATCTAAAGGTACTGAGACCAATTGTAATTACTCTAGTCTTAGCACAGATACTTCAGCACAGACTAGAGTTCAAGCCTGGGGCAATTTTTTAATCCTTGGGATGTAAGTGACACAGACAGCATCTACATTTTATTTGAAATCTGTATTTTTTTAAAAAACTGCACAATTCAAAGTACAACATAGCATAATAAATGTACAGTGCGCTTCATACAGGTGAGATTTTTGGACTATTAATAAAAATTTGGAATGTTTACACCACTTAGCTATATTAAGCCCTATAACACAGAGTAGGGCTTTCCATTTTCCCTACAGCATACTGTTCATTATTGATATACTGCTTGTTTTCCAAAGCTCAACATGATCTTAGTAATCCATCTGCCATGTTAAGTGCAAGTAACAGAGATGAACTTTGAATGGATCTAAATTAGTTTGATAATTTGGCTCAGATTATATTCAAGTGAGTTTGTTAGTTTAAGAATTGGCTGCTCCTTAACCACAGCCATCCTGCTCTTTTTGTTGGTTCTGTGCATAAATAATACTATATAAAAAGAAAGAACTTGGATTTGTATAGCACCTTTCACGACCTCAGGATGTCCCAAAGCACTTTACAGCCAATGAAGTAATTTTCTGAAGTGTAATCACTGTTGCAATGTAGGAAACGAGGCAGCCAATTTGCATCCAGCAAATGTTGATTTAGATACATAGCGGAAATGAGCCCAGGTGTAGCTGATGTCTTTCAACGCATTGGGTCACAGTAATTCCAGCAAGGTCCCACAAACAACAGTGTGCTAATGACTAGATAATCTGTTTTTTAGTGATGTTGGCTGAGGCATAAATAGGATACCAGGGAGAACTCTCCTGCTCTTCTTCGAATAGTGCCATAGGATCTTTTACCTGAGAGGGCAGGCGGAGCCTCGGTTTCACGTCTCATCTGAAAGATGGCACTTCCGACAGTGCAGCACTCCTTCAACACTACACTGGGAGTGTCAGCCTGGATTATAGGCAGTAGTGGACTAAAAATTTACTTTCACAAAAGGAAGCGAATGACAATATAGGATGTTCGGATTGCTATCTGAATTTTTTGTCTCCCATGGTCTGGTGTGGTGAGGGTCCTGTACAGCGGCAACACAATGAAAGTTTTCACATAAAAGGAGCAACACAATTGGTCTGGCTGACAAAAAACGCAACATTTGCCAATCTAGACTCATTTACATTATGTACAGAATTCATTAAGCATTTAGCAACTAATCTTTTCTTAACAAGTTTATCCACAACATCCAAGTGTTGACAGATGTTGACAAATTCACTAATGTTGGTGAGAAATCAGCAAATAAGCCACCTACTGCATTGCATTAAACAGTTCACTAAACCACTCAATACCACTGAACAAGATGACAGCAAGCCGTTGTAAAATTAATGGATACACAATTCTATGAAGCGTGGAACCAATATCACAATCTTTTTGGTTGCAGTAACTGCAAAATGCAGGAAACCGATTCCCTCTTCTTGACTTGACTCACTCCAGAACTTGAGTGCACAAACCTGGGCTGACTCTCCAGTTCAGTACTGAGGAAGTGCTGCATTGTTGGAGGTGCCGCTAATAAACCAAGGCAGACATAAAAGATCCCTTGGCCCTGTTGGAAGATCAGCAGGGAGGTGTGTGAGGGAGTTATAGACTTTGGTCAAAATACATAGATTGCACATTGATTTAGATACGTGGAGGAAATGGTCCCATGTGTAGCTGATGTCTTTCAATATTGATAATGCAACAGTAATGCATTGGGTCACAGTAATTCCAGGCATGTGTATACCATGCAGAGTTTCCCTGTAAAGGCAGTGATGCAGGAGAGACACCTGGGGTCATTGTTCATGAAACACTGAAGGTCCATGTCCAGCGTTGCAAGACTGTAAAGAATGCAAATAGGATGTCGGAGTGTATAGCTAGGACCTTGTGCACGAGACACAGAAAGTTAACATGCAGCCAGCAATTAGGAAGGCAAATAGTATGTTGGCCTTTATTGTAAGGGGTTTGGAGTACAAGAGTAAGGAAGTCTTGCTGCAATTGTACAGGGCTTTGGTGAGACCACACCTGGAGTACTGTGTACAGTTTTGGTCTCATAACTAAGGAAGGATATTGCCTTAGAGGCAGTGCAACGAAGGTTCACCGGATTGATTCCTGGGTTGAGAGGGTTGTCCTATGAGGAGAGATTGAGTAGAATGGGCCTGTACTCTCTGGAGTTTAGAAGAATGAGAGGTGATCTCATTGAAACATATAAAATTTTGAGAGGGCTTGACAGGATAGAGGCTGTGAGGCTGTTTTCCCTAGTTGGAGAGTCTAGAACTAGGGGGCATATAGGATTGAGATGAGAAGAAAAGTCTTCACTCAGAGGGTTGAAAATCTTTGGCATTGTCTACCCCAGAGTGCTGTGGATGCTCAGTTGTTGAGTATATTCAAGACTGAGATCAATAGATTTTTGGACTCTAAAGGGAATCAAGGGATATGGGGGTCAAACAGGAAAGTGGAGTTGAGGTTGAAGATCAGCCATCATCTTATTGATTGGCGGAGCAGGCTCGAGGGGCCATATGGCCTACTGCTGCTTCGGTTTCTTATGTCTTATGTTCTTACAGTGAAATACAAAATCAAATACAAAAACACTTATTCTTTAGAAGACTTTGG
The DNA here is from genome assembly GCF_035084215.1 of Heptranchias perlo. Taxonomy (NCBI): domain Eukaryota; kingdom Metazoa; phylum Chordata; class Chondrichthyes; order Hexanchiformes; family Hexanchidae; genus Heptranchias; species Heptranchias perlo. The sequence continues at coordinate 15,961,564 of NC_090328.1, forward strand.
TATGGTTCCATCTCGAGTACTGTGCCAAGTTTTGGTCCCAACATATGGCGAACATAAGAACATAAGAAATAGGAGCAGGAGTAGGCCATATGGCCGCTCAAGCCTCCTTCGTCATTCAATCAGGTCATGGCTGATCTTCGACCTGAACTCTACCTTCCTGCCCGATCCCCATATCCCTTGATTCCCCTTGAGTCCAAAAATCTATCCATCTCAGCCTTGAATATATTCAATGAATCAGAGTCCACAACCCTCTGGGGTAGAGAATTCCAAAGATTCACAACCCTTTGCATGAAGAAATTCCTCCTCATCTCAGTCTTGAATGGACGACCCCTTATCCTGCGACTATGCCCCTAGTTCTAAACTCTCTAGCCCAGGGAAACAATCTCTCAGCATCTACCCTGTCAAGCCCCCTAATAATCTTATACGTTTCAATGAGATCACTTCTCATTCTTCTAGGACAACCTTCTCATCCCAGGAATTAATCTAGTGAACCTTCGTTGTACCGCCTCCAAGGCAAGTATATCCTTCCTTAGGTAAAGAGACCAAAACTGTGCACAGGATTCCAGGTGAGGTCTCACTAAAGCCCTGTACAACTGTAGTAAGAATTCCTTACTCTTGCACTCCAACCCCCTTGTAATAAAGGCCAACATGCCATTTGCTTTCCTAATTGCCTGCTGTACCTGAATACTAACTTTTTATGTTTCTTGTATGAGGACACCCAAGCCTCTCTGAACACTAACATTTAATAGTTTCTCACCATTTAAAAAATATTGTGTTTTTCTATTCTTCCTACCAAAGTGAATAACCTCACATTTCTTCACGTTATACTCCATCTGCCACCATCTTGCCCACTCACTTACTCTGTCTATATCCCTTTGCAGACTCTTTGGTCCCGATATTACCAGGGAGGCGGGATGGCAGCGGGGGGGGCGACTGGGCGCGTGGGTAACCCGCCCAATAAAATCAGTCCGTTCCCCACGCGATCGCGGGTAAATTGAAGACACATACCGTGGCTTCCAGGTTTCCCGTCGTCAACCTGCGCAGCGGGTGGACTGCGTACCCGCATCACAGGCTGTCAGCTGGAGGAGCCCTATTTAAAGGGGCAGTCCTCCAATGCTGCTCCTGCAGCAACCAACCAAAAGTGCAGCATGGAGCAGACCAGGGGAAAGGTTGCTTCCAGCTTTAATGATGCCTCACTCCAAGTACTATTGGATGGAGTGAGGACGGTAGGAAGTGGCCTGCCTCTGCCATCAAGAAGGCATGGCTCGAGGTGGCAGAGGAGGTCACCAGCAGAAGCAATGTCTCCCGCACCTGGATACAGTGCAGGAAGTGCTTCAAAGGCCAGCCAAAGTGAGTACACTTACTCATTCTCCTGCACTCCATCTTCCACATCACCGCCCCCACCCCACAACTCCTTCTGCACTGCCAACACTACTCTATCACATCACTCCTCACACCCACTCAAACCTCATCCTCAACTTACCTGCATTTACTCACCTCCCCAGTACTCATCCCGCCACGACCACTCAACCCAATCCTCATACAATCTCATGGCTCTGTCTCATACTCACCCTCTGATACATCTCCTTCATGGTCAGCCTCACCCAAACCAATGCATTCAGTGGTTGGCCACGTCACCATCCCTCACTCACGCCTCTCTACTTTCTCCCCTTAAAGGAGAGGAGAGCCCAGAATGCACGGGAGAGGGCGAAGACCGGAGGGGGGCCGCAACATCAGGTCGTCCTCACGGACGCGGAGGAGGAGGGTCTTGAAGTGAGCCGCACCCTCGAGTGCCTGTCCACCGGGGACGCCGAGACTACCATCCAACAAACGGCTGGTGACCGAACTTTAACATTCAGCATTCACAATAGCAAATGATGTTAACATGCCTCGCCATCTTCAGCACCTCAACAACTGTCATCATGCTTAATATTGCCATTTGTTCCCATACAGGGCCTTTAGCGACTGCTGTGATGGCGGAGGGCAATTCCTCAGAGGACCTACCGGCCTCACGAGCAGCCAGGTGAGCCACTGTTCTGCCCATGGGTTGCTCTTCCTCCTCGTCTTCCTCGTCCTCGTCCTCCTCCTCCTCTTCCTCCTCCTCCTCCTCAATATGGGTGGCAGATGTGGATGGGGCCTCCTCCAGCGACAACCCACTCTGTTGCGCCACGTCTATAGTGCATCCCACTCTGTCTGGCGCATATTGAAGCGCTCCTCCAGAATGATCAAGGCACCTGATGCGCATCTTGAGCAGCCCTATAACATGCTCAATTGTACACCTGGTAGCGATGTGGCTGTCATTATATCAACGCTGTTGCTCGGTGGTGGGGTTCCTCAGAGGTGTCATAAGCCACGTGTGCAGGGGATATCCTTTGTCTCCGAGGAGCCAGCCCTTGCGGGTGTTCGATGCATGGAAGAGGGGTGGGATGTTGGACTCCCGGAGGATGAAGGAATTGTGGCAGCTGCCAGGGTATCTGGCGCACACATGAAGGCATCACTTGCGGTGGTCACAGATGAGCTGAGTGTTGTTGGAGTGATAGCCCCTCCTGTTGATGAACAGTCCTGGCTCGTGTGGAGGTGCTCATATTGCTATATGGGTGCAATCAATTACACCCTGCACCCGTGGGAAGCCAGCCACAGCATGGAATCCCACTGCCCTCTCCATCTGGCTGAGGTCAACCTTGGGGAAGTTGATATAGTGCGAGGCCTTGTGAAACAAGCTGTCGGTGGCCTGTCTTATGCACTTGTGTGCAAACGACTGAGAGACCCCGGCGATGTCCCCGTTGGCACCCTGGAACGATCCGGAGGCGAAGAAGTTGAGGGCAGTGGTGACTTTGACTTCAACAAGTAAGAAGATGCTGCTCGGGCCAGCCAGGAGCAGCTCGGCATGAAGGAGGCTGCAGATGTCTGCGACTACCTGGCGACTGACTCTGAGCTAAGGAAGGATATTGCCTTAGAGGCAGTGCAACGAAGGTTCACCGGATTGATTCCTGGGTTGAGAGGGTTGTCCTATGAGGAGAGATTGAGTAGAATGGGCCTGTACTCTCTGGAGTTTAGAAGAATGAGAGGTGATCTCATTGAAACATATAAAATTTTGAGAGGGCTTGACAGGATAGAGGCTGTGAGGCTGTTTTCCCTAGTTGGAGAGTCTAGAACTAGGGGGCATATAGGATTGAGATGAGAAGAAAAGTCTTCACTCAGAGGGTTGAAAATCTTTGGCATTGTCTACCCCAGAGTGCTGTGGATGCTCAGTTGTTGAGTATATTCAAGACTGAGATCAATAGATTTTTGGACTCTAAAGGGAATCAAGGGATATGGGGGTCAAACAGGAAAGTGGAGTTGAGGTTGAAGATCAGCCATCATCTTATTGATTGGCGGAGCAGGCTCGAGGGGCCATATGGCCTACTGCTGCTTCGGTTTCTTATGTCTTATGTTCTTACAGTGAAATACAAAATCAAATACAAAAACACTTATTCTTTAGAAGACTTTGGTATGGTTCCATCTCGAGTACTGTGCCAAGTTTTGGTCCCAACATATGGCGAACATAAGAACATAAGAAATAGGAGCAGGAGTAGGCCATATGGCCGCTCAAGCCTCCTTCGTCATTCAATCAGGTCATGGCTGATCTTCGACCTGAACTCTACCTTCCTGCCCGATCCCCATATCCCTTGATTCCCCTTGAGTCCAAAAATCTATCCATCTCAGCCTTGAATATATTCAATGAATCAGAGTCCACAACCCTCTGGGGTAGAGAATTCCAAAGATTCACAACCCTTTGCATGAAGAAATTCCTCCTCATCTCAGTCTTGAATGGACGACCCCTTATCCTGCGACTATGCCCCTAGTTCTAAACTCTCTAGCCCAGGGAAACAATCTCTCAGCATCTACCCTGTCAAGCCCCCTAATAATCTTATACGTTTCAATGAGATCACTTCTCATTCTTCTAGGACAACCTTCTCATCCCAGGAATTAATCTAGTGAACCTTCGTTGTACCGCCTCCAAGGCAAGTATATCCTTCCTTAGGTAAAGAGACCAAAACTGTGCACAGGATTCCAGGTGAGGTCTCACTAAAGCCCTGTACAACTGTAGTAAGAATTCCTTACTCTTGCACTCCAACCCCCTTGTAATAAAGGCCAACATGCCATTTGCTTTCCTAATTGCCTGCTGTACCTGAATACTAACTTTTTATGTTTCTTGTATGAGGACACCCAAGCCTCTCTGAACACTAACATTTAATAGTTTCTCACCATTTAAAAAATATTGTGTTTTTCTATTCTTCCTACCAAAGTGAATAACCTCACATTTCTTCACGTTATACTCCATCTGCCACCATCTTGCCCACTCACTTACTCTGTCTATATCCCTTTGCAGACTCTTTGGTCCCGATATTACCAGGGAGGCGGGATGGCAGCGGGGGGGGCGACTGGGCGCGTGGGTAACCCGCCCAATAAAATCAGTCCGTTCCCCACGCGATCGCGGGTAAATTGAAGACACATACCGTGGCTTCCAGGTTTCCCGTCGTCAACCTGCGCAGCGGGTGGACTGCGTACCCGCATCACAGGCTGTCAGCTGGAGGAGCCCTATTTAAAGGGGCAGTCCTCCAATGCTGCTCCTGCAGCAACCAACCAAAAGTGCAGCATGGAGCAGACCAGGGGAAAGGTTGCTTCCAGCTTTAATGATGCCTCACTCCAAGTACTATTGGATGGAGTGAGGACGGTAGGAAGTGGCCTGCCTCTGCCATCAAGAAGGCATGGCTCGAGGTGGCAGAGGAGGTCACCAGCAGAAGCAATGTCTCCCGCACCTGGATACAGTGCAGGAAGTGCTTCAAAGGCCAGCCAAAGTGAGTACACTTACTCATTCTCCTGCACTCCATCTTCCACATCACCGCCCCCACCCCACAACTCCTTCTGCACTGCCAACACTACTCTATCACATCACTCCTCACACCCACTCAAACCTCATCCTCAACTTACCTGCATTTACTCACCTCCCCAGTACTCATCCCGCCACGACCACTCAACCCAATCCTCATACAATCTCATGGCTCTGTCTCATACTCACCCTCTGATACATCTCCTTCATGGTCAGCCTCACCCAAACCAATGCATTCAGTGGTTGGCCACGTCACCATCCCTCACTCACGCCTCTCTACTTTCTCCCCTTAAAGGAGAGGAGAGCCCAGAATGCACGGGAGAGGGCGAAGACCGGAGGGGGGCCGCAACATCAGGTCGTCCTCACGGACGCGGAGGAGGAGGGTCTTGAAGTGAGCCGCACCCTCGAGTGCCTGTCCACCGGGGACGCCGAGACTACCATCCAACAAACGGCTGGTGACCGAACTTTAACATTCAGCATTCACAATAGCAAATGATGTTAACATGCCTCGCCATCTTCAGCACCTCAACAACTGTCATCATGCTTAATATTGCCATTTGTTCCCATACAGGGCCTTTAGCGACTGCTGTGATGGCGGAGGGCAATTCCTCAGAGGACCTACCGGCCTCACGAGCAGCCAGGTGAGCCACTGTTCTGCCCATGGGTTGCTCTTCCTCCTCGTCTTCCTCGTCCTCGTCCTCCTCCTCCTCTTCCTCCTCCTCCTCCTCAATATGGGTGGCAGATGTGGATGGGGCCTCCTCCAGCGACAACCCACTCTGTTGCGCCACGTCTATAGTGCATCCCACTCTGTCTGGCGCATATTGAAGCGCTCCTCCAGAATGATCAAGGCACCTGATGCGCATCTTGAGCAGCCCTATAACATGCTCAATTGTACACCTGGTAGCGATGTGGCTGTCATTATATCAACGCTGTTGCTCGGTGGTGGGGTTCCTCAGAGGTGTCATAAGCCACGTGTGCAGGGGATATCCTTTGTCTCCGAGGAGCCAGCCCTTGCGGGTGTTCGATGCATGGAAGAGGGGTGGGATGTTGGACTCCCGGAGGATGAAGGAATTGTGGCAGCTGCCAGGGTATCTGGCGCACACATGAAGGCATCACTTGCGGTGGTCACAGATGAGCTGAGTGTTGTTGGAGTGATAGCCCCTCCTGTTGATGAACAGTCCTGGCTCGTGTGGAGGTGCTCATATTGCTATATGGGTGCAATCAATTACACCCTGCACCCGTGGGAAGCCAGCCACAGCATGGAATCCCACTGCCCTCTCCATCTGGCTGAGGTCAACCTTGGGGAAGTTGATATAGTGCGAGGCCTTGTGAAACAAGCTGTCGGTGGCCTGTCTTATGCACTTGTGTGCAAACGACTGAGAGACCCCGGCGATGTCCCCGTTGGCACCCTGGAACGATCCGGAGGCGAAGAAGTTGAGGGCAGTGGTGACTTTGACTTCAACAAGTAAGAAGATGCTGCTCGGGCCAGCCAGGAGCAGCTCGGCATGAAGGAGGCTGCAGATGTCTGCGACTACCTGGCGACTGACTCTGAGCCTCTGTACGCACTGCTCCTCAGAGAGGTCCAGGAAGCTGAGCCTCGGTCTGTGGACCCTGTGGCGAGGGTAGTGCCTCCTGCAACGCCGCTCTCTCTGTTGTTGCCCTCCCTGCTGTTGTGCAGGTGTCTGTGGCGCAGCACTGTGTTGTGGAGCTCCACGTGGCGGAGGTGGATGGCGCGCCTGGCGAGGCTGGTGATGTCGCTCGTCCTCGGATGAAGTGATGAATGCAGCCATGGCGCCCCCCATCCTGATGTTGTGATTTTGAGGGGGTCTGAAAAGTAGGTAAATATGTTTGCACCACAGAGTTTAGGGTATAAATTAATAATTTTGAATGGAAGGCAAAGGTGTTGCAGCCGAAACTTTGTCTGAAGTGACAGAGTGCCCTGCTACAATAAATGAGGTATTCCCCCCACCTGTCAAATAATCCTTTGCATCTCCCACTGGCTGCTGGCTGAAACACGTCTGCTCCAACAGGGAGTGTTTCCCACAGCACAGGAAACACGCTGAGGATCCTTCAAAATTGCACCCCTGCCAAAATCTCCCGTCAACGAGGTCTGTCAAGTACCTCAACTACCTAAATAACTGTCTAAATTATCATCCCGCTGGCTTTAATTGCTGATGGGAGTCCCGCATGCGGGAGCTGCGTGCGCACCCGAGCGCGTCATTGGGGAATCCGGAAGTGAGCCGGTTGGAGCCGGACTCTGAACCCACTCCGGGATTCCGCCATTTTTGGAGGCCCCCCACGCCCAATGCACCCGCTCAGCCATCTGAAAATCGGCCCCTTTGTGTCCTCCTCACAGCTTACTTTCTCACCTAGCTTTGTATCATCAGCAAACTTGTATACATTACATTTGGTCCCTTCATCTAAGTCATTAATATAGATTATAAATAGCTGAGGCCCAAGCTCCAACTTTTGCGGCACCCCACTAGTTACAGCCTGCCAACCTGAGAACGACCCGTTTATCCCTGCTCTCTGTTTTCTGTCCTTTAACCAATCCTCTCTCCATGCTACTATGTTAACCCCAACCCCATGAGCCCTTACCCCTGTGAGGGACATCGAGGCTCTGGAGAAGGGCCAGAGTACGGCCACTAAATTAATACCAAGGCTTAGGCCACTTAGCTATCAGAATAGGCTGAGGCAATTTTGTTTCTTCATTAGCGGAACGTAGATTTTGGGGAATATGATTGAGGCCTTTAAAATGATGATGAGAAGAGATTCAATTCAAGTGGATAGGATATTTGAGCTAGATAGGGAGGGAAGGACTGGGAAGCATCAGTGCAAAGTACGGAGAGTTATGTTAGAGACCAGGAAGTATTTTTTTCACAGAGAGTCATCAAACTCTGGAACAGACCACAGAACATGTGCTGAGTATGGATTCTCTACAGGCATTCAAAGGCGAGCTGAATAAGTTTCTGTAAGTAAAGGACATCTCAGTAATTCATGTATCAGTTGTGGCAGTCTCAAAGGAGCTTATATAATTGCCGGGAGTCAGAGATGAATTTCTCAAATTGGTCTTCGCCTTTTTCTCTTTGGAAATTGTGTGACTGGAGGTGGGTGGGTTGATGATGCACTTAGACTACACCATGTCTAGAAGGGAAAGGTTAGATGGACCAACCAGTTCACTAGAACTAGGGGGCATAATCTTAGAATAAGGGGCTGCTCTTTCAAAACTGAGATGAGGAGAAACTTCTTCACTCAGAGGGTAGTAGGTCTGTGGAATTTACTGCCCCAGGAAGCTGTGGAAGCTACATCATTAAATAAATTTAAAACAGAAATCGACAGTTTCCTAGAAGTAAAGGGAATTAGGGGTTACGGGGAGCGGGCAGGAAATTGGACATGAATTTAGATTTGAGATTAGGATCAGATCAGCCATGATCTTATTGAATGGCGGAGCAGGCTCGAGGGGCCGATTGGCCTACTCCTGCTCCTATTTCTTATGTTCTTATGTCTTGTCCCTCAGTGTCTTGGACAGTATTCCTCCCTCAACCAACACCACCAAAATCGGAGTAACTGGTCATGCATCATATAGCTGTTTATGCGATCACATTGTGTGCAAAATATCCATCAGTTTTTCCTACATCTTCAACGTAATTCATTTTATGTGAAGTGCTTTGGAATGTCTCTGAGAGATATCGTAAGGCACTATTTAAATGCAAGTTCATTCTTTCTCTTTCTCGCTTTTCAGATCCCGAATCAGACCAAGTGAATTATGTGGGGATGGAAAGATGCAAATACAATTTGAATTAATCTGAATGTTTGTCCCCTGCAAAAAAAAAATGCCAGACTCAAAAAAAAATTATTTAGGAATAGATATTGTTTTTCCTTTGGTCTCATTATAGGATATAATAAGTTCTTCTTGCTACAACTCCACACTATGTGGTTGACTCCTAATGCCCTCAGAGCATCTACGGATGGGCAATAAATATAGCCTTACCAGTGTTGCCCATGTCCTAAGAGCAAATAAAAAATTGGGCTCTTAGAACATAAGACTCTGTCAGGGATTATTGCCACTCAACTGCCACGTGGGCTGTGTCTTTTCATTATCCATGAATATTAATACTGAACCACGTAATTGTGAATTAAATAACTAATTTAGTGGCTGATTAGTCATTAGAGCATTATTGACAACATCTGGAGCTAGTTTGTTCAGCTGTGTAATCACTGTTATTCTCCATCCTCCAGGCATAAAAATGGCCAAATTACCATAGTTGTAAGCAACCCCTTCTGAAATAAAATGATAGGAAGCCAGGTACTGTATTGTGTACACTGTAAGCACAAGATATCGGTGCAACTCTTGAATTTCCTTCAGGAATGTTTGGAACACTTTGGGCATGATTTTCACTGGGAGCTGGGAACCCAGTGCGTGGGTAGTTGTTCTCGTGGGGAATCACAAAGTCAAGTGAGTACATCGCAATTTGTGATCACGACTCAATTGAAGGCAATTATTTATGCTTCTGGGTTCCCTGTGCTCCAGCCAGCCAGATCGACAGGCTGGCTGCCTGTTGGAAGGGAAAGGAGTCATGAATCAGAAGGAGAGTAGAGAGGGAGGCAGAGATCATGTGCCATGGACATGGGGGGGAGTGGGACGTGAAGAGGATGGGGGAAGGGGCCTTTGGAGAAGATCGTGGGAGTAAGGTGATCGGGTTGGGAGAACAGTCGAAGGGCGGAGAAAGCTAGAGACATCGAAGAAGGCTGGAGGCATCACGGGGCTGGTCGATGACATCGGAGGAGGGGGATCGGCCATGGGGGGGGGTCTTGTCCATCGGGGGAGGGGTATACCATTGTGGGGGGGTGTCGATCGTGTGGGTCCGATTGCGCCAGGTGAGCTTGTTGGGCCTCGATGAAACACTCCTGCTTCTCTGGGCCAAAAAGCAGTCCACAAAGGCATTCACCTCCGGCCCTTTTCACCTCCTCTCACCAAACAAAATCAGAAGCGATGGGAAACCTATGCAGGGTAGGTTAAATACGTTTTACCTTTATAATCCACAAAAAGTTAAACGCCTCAACTATTTCAATGAGGTACATTGCCCCTTTAACAATCCGCCCGCCGGCATTAAGTGGGGATGGGACTTCTGGGTTTCGGATGCATTCAAACGGGCCTGGGTTAAACCCTGGGTTAAACACATTGGAGCCAAGTTACAGTCCCATTTCTAAAATCTCTTATTTTTACCTCCCACCCACCCCCAACCCACCCATTCTTTGAGGTTAAAATTGCCCCCTTTATTAGAGTCAATAAAGATTCTTTTCAGAAGTTTTATTTAACATAGCTGGATGGGGTTTATTGTTTTTTTATTTGTCCCTGTTTTATCTTCTAACACTATACATCTCAAAACTCTCCCCCTTGTTTGTCTTATCCTAAGAGCTTCAAATTCTCCATTTTTTTCCGATACAATCTTGTCAGAAACTTGCCAGTGTTACAATATTCTATCAGTGGTGGGGGAATGTATGCTTTGTGGAATGCTTTTACCGTTAGCTGCATTTTCCTCAAGATTCCTCTTCTCCTGGTGTTTGTTTAGTTGTTGATGATGATGGTGACAATATCCTACTGCCAAGTCAAGAAGCTGAACGTTTGTAACAGAAGATGAGTTAACAGCCATTACAGGATACAGATGGTTGAGTAATATAATAGTCCATCTCTTTCAACAGAAATTTTCGGCTTTATTTTCTCAGCACTAAAAGACAACACACCACTTGTCTGGCAACTGTTTTGTTCCACCTATGTCTGCTTGTAATGATTCAGTTGCTTTTAAATGGAAACATAACCACATCATAAAAGGCAGTGTCATTAGCAAACAAAACACTTTTCAAGATACACACTAGGTCATCAGAAACAAAACTAAGGATTTCCTGAAGGATCCTTGCTAGGGAAGTATGCCCCATTATAAATAGAAAACATTCCGATATACTGCAACCTATTATAAATGCTTATAGCTGTATAAAACACCCACTATTATAAACATTACTAATCTTAGATTGATGTGGAGATGCTGGTGATGGACTGGGGTTGACAATTGTAAACAATTTTACAACACCAAGTTATAGTCCAACAATTTTATTTGAAATTCACAAGCTTTCGGAGGCTTCCTCCTTCTTCAGGTGAATGTTGTGGAAATCTTAGATTGGACACTGGCAACAGTAAATAAAGGAACAGAAAGGAGCTGTACGGCTGGGACAAGCCACACCTGAACTAGGCTGGGCTCAAAGTCCTAGCAGAAAGGATAAATAGGACTGTAGAAAGGATTTTATATTGGTAATGGGGCATTGGGGCGAGGAAGGGGGTTCGGGGGGAGAGTTTAGGTGGATATAATAGTAACCTAATGGTAAGAAAAAGAAAGGATGAGAGCAAAGGTCGAAGTACAAAAGAGATAAAAATAACTTAGATACTCAGGGAACAGAAAAGGTTATAGGAAGTAATAATAAAATACCTATTAAAAATAAAGCCGGAGCGATGAAAAGTAAGAACATATTCAGTTACTTATATAGCCATGTACAGAGCACCAGCAACAAAATGGGGGAACTGGAGAGAATAAAATACTGTTAAAAATAAAGTGGGAGCAATGAAAGATAAGAGCATAATAAGTTACCTATATAGCAATGTACAGAGCATCAGCAATAAAATGGAGGAACTGGAGGCAATAATTCTAAGTGAGGAAATAGTTGCAATAGGGATAACTAAAACATGTCTGCAGAGAGGACAGGATTGGCAGTTAAATATTGCAGGCCATAACTTGTACCAATAGGATAAGAAGAAGGGTGGTAGGGTAGCTGTGTTATTCAGAAATAACATAATTGCAGTAGCAAGAAAGGGCATAACTAACAAAGAGATAAAAGCAGAATCCATATGGATTAAGATAAAGGCTATGAATGAATCAGTCACACTATTAGAGTACACTACAGACCACTAAATAGTGGAAAGGAAGTGGAGGGAGAAAGATGTAGGCAAATGTATGAAATGAGTAAAAAAACACAGAATCATAATCATGGGGGATTTCAACTCCCCCTAAATAAACTGGCAGGGAGTAGGAGTGAAAGTGGAAATAGGGAAAGGAGTTTTTTAAACTGTGTACATGACTCTTTCTGACCCAATATGTAGATAGCAAAAGCACTAATGTCCATATATAAAACTTCTATCAAAACGGAATAGTAACAGATGACTGGCGAACTATAATTCGGAAAATGTAATTCTTATCTTCAAAAAGGAGATAGAACTAATCCAGGGAAATATGGGCCAATTAGCTTAACATCAGTTTTAAAATATTAGAATTTTTGCTAAATGGTCAGATAACAAAAGATCTAGAGACAGAGAATATAATAAAAAATAGTTTGCACAGATTTCTAAAAAAAAGACCATGTTTAACCAACCTTGAATTGAATTTTTTTGAAGAAGTAACAGAAAGTGTAGACAAGGGCAATGCAGTGAATGTGGTATAAACAGACTTTCAGAAAGTCTTCAATAACGTGCCACACAAGTGACTCATGGCAAAGATCAGGGCATGTGGGGTCAGGGGCCAGGTAGCAGGATGGATTGAAAGATTGGGAAAGGAAGAGCTCCCTGGATGACTAAAGATACGGAGATTAAAATGAAACAGAAAAGGGAGGCTTATGATGAATGTAAGGTTCATAATATGGTAGAGAACCGGACTGAATACAGAAAGTACAGAGGAGATCTAAAAAAGGGAATAAAAGGGGCAAAGAGAGAGAGTATGAGAATAGTTTAGCGGCTAACATAAAAGGGAACCCAAAAGTCTTTTATAAACATATAAATAGTAAAATGGTAGTTGAGAAGACTGTTACAAAAGTATATGGGATCCTGGGCTTTATTAATAGATGCATAGAGTACAAAAGCAAGGAAGTTATGCTAAAGCTTTATAAAACACTGGTTAAGCCTCAGCTGGAGTATTGTGTTCAATTCTGGGCACCACACTTCAGGAAGGATGTCAAGGCCTTAGAGAGGGTGCAGAAGAGATTTAGAAGAATGGTGCCAGGGGTGAGGGACATCAGTTATGTGGAGAGACTGGAGAAGCTGGGGTTGTTCTCCTTAGAACAGAGAAGGTTAAGAGGAGATTTGATAGAGGTGTTCAAAATCATGAACTGTTTTGACAGAGTAAATAAAGAGAAACTGTTTCCAGTGGCAGAAGGGTTGGTAATCAGATGACACAAATTTAAGGTGATCGGCAAAGGAACCAGAGGCGACAAAAGGAAACATTTTTTTACACAGCGAGTTGTAATAATCTGGTATGCACTGCCTGAAAGGGCGGTGGAAGCAGATTCAATAGTAACTTTCAAAAGGGAATTGGATAAATACTTGAAGGAAAAAAAATTGCAGGGCTATGGGACTAATTGGATGACTCTTTCAAAGAGCCGGCACGGGCATGATGGGCTGAATGGCCTCCTCCCATGCTGCACCTACTATGATACCATCATACTATGGCTACAAAACAGAAAACAGAGGGTAGGAGTTAAGGGAAGATTCTCGGACTGGCATAAAGTGGGAAGTGGTGTCCCAAAGGGATCCTTGCTGGAACCCTTGTTATTCACCACATACATAAATGATTTGGACTTAGAAATTGAAATTTGTGTTGAAATTTGCAGATGATACTAAATTGGAGATATAGCCAATAAGGTGGAGGGCTGCACCAAAATACAGGAAGACTTAAACAGGCTTGCAGAGTGGACAGAAAAATAGCAAATGAAATTCAATATAGCAAAGTGTGAGGTGGTCCATTTTAGTAGGAGAGATAAGGTGGCTACTTATTCCTTGGACAGTATGAAACTAAATGAGGCTGAAACTTTTCAGTCGTAAAAAAATCATTCTTCAAATTTGGATTTGAAAAAATCTAAGGGACCTTCCACAGGTCAGTTCAAACCCCAAATCTGAATTTACACAAATCCTCAACCTGCCCACCTAGGAGAAATCAAGTTCTTGGGAATAATCTATGGAATGCTGTAGAATCGGAGTTACCACATGGCTGGATGGAACAATAGTGCAATTTCATTCAACTGGCGAAAGTCTGCCTGCAGACAATTTCAGGAATTCTGATAAGTTTTGTTGTTCTGAGGGGGCAGGTTAAAAAGAAAATTGAACACTAAGCAAATTCATTTCAAAAAAAGAACTGAAAATTCTGCAGCAGCAGTATTGTGGTGCAGTAGTGAGGTGTATAAGAGATCGGAATCGAGAAAAAGATCATTTTCACACAAATTTACCGTCTGGGATGTCCAACAGTGGCCTTCAGAATGATAGATGCTTTAAGATTAGAGCAATTCGATAGGATTGCAGCTAGTTAATCTTCTGTTTGTCGAAGAGGTGTACAGAATCCCGGCTGGGAGCTATTTTCTTCATTAATTACTGTAAAGAAAAGAGGGCAGTTTTTGCAATTCACATTTAGCAACTGAGAATCAAATGGTTGTTTGATCTTAATAGGATTTGCAGCGATATTTGCCCATTGTCAGTGTCATATTGCTCACATATGTTTCTGTGCAATAGAAGTAAGATCTGACAAATGGGGAAGAAATTAGATTAATAGAAGAAAATAAGTTGTGGTTGAATGCCAGTGCATTGTAATTTTGTTGTCATTTTGTACCAGAGACTTACTGTGATATCCAGGCTGATAAGATACCCTTAGGTGGAATGCCTGACTTATTCTGAGAGAGCTCATTAGGAATCGATAAGATTATCAAAACAATGAATATAAGGGAATGAAATTATTGATTTACCAACAGGGATAACTTACTTTTGGTTTGGTAGCCAGAGCTTAGAAATTAATGTTGATGATTTTAGTACACAAAAGAAAGAATATTTATATAGCATCTTTCACAACCTCAGGACATCCCAAAGTGCTTCATAACCAACAAAGTACTTTTGAGGTGTAGTCTTTGTTGTAACATAGAGAAACACAGCAGCCTGGGTGCAATGAATATCAGAAAGTCGGGTGTGCACTCTGACCCACTCAGTTTCCCAGTATTTACTGTGCCCAGGTAATTCAGTGCATTCAGAAGTAAATTCGGGAAAATCACCCCTATAATCACACCCATCCATGGTTGGTCAAGGTGCTGCAGGGGCGACCCAAGAAGACAAGATCTAAGCTTGCTATCATCTAACCATCACTATTTCATCTACTTGGCTTTTCTCCCACTATTTTCAACTTTGGTGGTGTTTGTCCTTTTCCATTAAAAGAGTAATCTTAGGGCAGAGAAACCTAACCCTAACCCTAACCCTTTACTGAACCTTGAAATTGTGTAACATTATTATTTGGCATTTTTTCTTGGGTGGGGGGAGGAGGTCGAGGAAAGGGAATTAGATGTTAACTTTCAAAAGGGAGTTGGATACATACTTGAAAAGGAAAACAATTGCAGGGCTATGGGGAAAGAGCGGGGGAGTGGGATTAATTTGGTATCTCTTCCAAAGAGCCGGCACAGGCACGATGGGCCGAATGGCCTCCTACTGTGCTGTAAGATTCTATGATTCTATAAAGACCCTTAACTCAGAAAACAGTGTTGTAGTTAAAAGTTCACCGATGTGAACCGTTAAAAGAATAAGAGGACGAGATAAACTTGTAAACAGCTTTCCAAAAATGTCAATGGACTGCATCAGATTCTATGTAAAAGCCTTCAAAAATATTAAAGGGATAAAATGCTACAAACCTTTCCTGTGGACAGATGAGACGAGAAACTATTGCTAAAAAATAGGAAAAATGATTGAGCAGGAACAATCATTTACACTGTTCAGGAACAGGAAAAATTATGTGCCTCTGGCAGATTTGAGGCCTTAAGAAGCAAAGTCCCTTATTTCTCCTAGCGTCTGATAGAGTCACATCTTGTTACATGGAAACAATGAACAAATTAAGAATTAGCAAAAACACATTGTCAGCAGTCACAAAATGTACAGTTTCAAACAGGGACTGAAGATGATATTGAATCGTTAGCTCTCTAGTATAACATAGCTACAAAGCAGTGCTGAATTCCCAAGTTCCCTTGATTTCTTTCAGCACACAATATGCCTGAAAATCCATGGCCCTTCTGGCATGCTCTTACTGTAACTGCAGTGGCAGTGCACTGAAAGGGCTGGAAATTAGGGCCTGGATATGCCAGATCCCAGCCCAGCACGTGCACTAGCGCTCATCTTTATGGGTGTGGACCCTCTGCTGAACTCTTACAATGCCAGTGGCATGGGAGGGAACAGGGTTAGTGGTGGAGGCTCCCAAGGCCAAGTGTCCCCACATCCGCGGGCTGACTCGGGCCTGGTGTACAATCAGCAGCGGTACGTCTAAAGAAAGGAGGTTTTTAAAAAAACATATTTTTATATGGGATCCTTACAAAAGGGGCCACTGGGAACAGTTCAAAGTTCTTTCTGGGGAGAGTGCAGTGCAAGGGCCTCAATCTAGGTCAGGACCTGGATTTACCGGGCTCCAACCTAGCACAGGAGTTTCCAAAGGTCTTGCGTGGGGACAGTGCAGTATGTGGCTTCATCAGTGGGTGGGTGCCCAAGGTGCATCCCAATGCCATAGACTTCCTGTGATTCACATGAAAATAAGAGGGACCTCCTCCTGATCTCACGACCTATAACAGGGTCAGTGGCGGAGGTCCCGGGTGGGCACATCCTGGCGGTCTATCAGCCTCAATGTGTTACCTTGTGCATGTGGGCCATATGACATGCATACAATTGAGAATTGAAAATAATGAATGTAGGGTTGTATAATAACTTGCTTAAAGTAATAGAGGCCCTGCTGTAAAGTTACGAGGGTAAAGCTTGCAAGGCGAGGATTCCACTGAGGAGCACTGTGAGACAAGAGTGCAGGTTGAAGGCAGGGTTTTAACACTATGGAACTAATTCTGCGACCCGTGTTTCCATCAAGCGAGGCCTTGCAAAATTTATCCTATTGTGTTAAAGGGACTGGACACGATAAGTCAAAGTGTATGGTTTGATATTACCAAACGTATTAAGGGATATGGGCCAAAGGCCCATGGAGCATATGGAGTTAGATCACAGATCAGCCATGATCTTATCAAATGGCGGAGCAGGCACGAGGGGCTGAATGGCCTACTCCTGTTCCTATGTTCTATGTTCCTATACATCGGCTGTTATAATGCTAACGGCGCATATGATATACATACAATAAGACACAATGGACCAAATGGTTTCCTTCTGTGCCATGAACTTCTATTGTTCAATGGTGA
Source organism: Heptranchias perlo (assembly GCF_035084215.1). Taxonomy (NCBI): domain Eukaryota; kingdom Metazoa; phylum Chordata; class Chondrichthyes; order Hexanchiformes; family Hexanchidae; genus Heptranchias; species Heptranchias perlo. The sequence continues at coordinate 15,978,668 of NC_090328.1, forward strand.
CTGCCAATTACTCCTTTGCTATTCTCAGGCAGAGATTTGCAATAAGAAAGTGTCACATTCTTCAGCTAGGATCCTATGCTGATATGATCAGAGCTGTCCCACTTACACTGACAGTGGGGTAGCTCCTTGTGTAGAGGTAAAAATTGTTGATTGCACATAATGTTCGGCTCATGGGGCGTACAAGGTGTCGCATTTATTGATGCTAATTATACTCCAGTACACTGCAGCTATCACCATCATGTCATGTACAAGAGACATGGAGAGGCTTCAGTGATACCAATAGTGATTTCCAAATCAATTTACAAGTCTGAAGACTGCAACATCAATTTTGGCGTTGAAGACGGAGACAAAACAATGTCAGATATTTATTAAATCTGACCAGACACATGAATACAGGATCCGTGAGGGCAGCAAGTGGGTTGTTGGCGAGGGGACTAAATTTTTGTTTCAGGTTTTGCTTTTATTCAAATGTATTATTTAAGTCACATTCATTTCATTTTAGAGAGATAATGTCATTTGGCAAAATATTTCACAGCATTTCAGGGCATTATGTACATGAGCTAAGCTGTTGAGAGTTTCAACAACAACAACTTGCATTTGTATAGCATAGAAAATGTTCCAAGGCGCTTCATAGAAATATAATCAGACAAAAATGGACGACGAGCCAAGGAAGGAGACATTACATAGAGTTACATAGAATATACAGCACAGAAACAGGCCATTCGGCCCAACTGGTCTATGTCAGCGTTTATGCTCCACACGTGCCTCCTCCCTATTTCATCTAACCCTATCTTAGGAAGGGTGACTGTCAGCTTGGTCAATGAAGTGGATTTTAAGGAGGGTCTTAAAGGTGTAATGGGAGGTGGAGAGGCTGAAGGATATAAGGGTCATCCTGCTTCCTTATGGGCCATAAAGGTGAGGGGGGAGAGAGAAGACAATTCTCACGTCTATCAACTTCAAGTCCACTAGTGTACAGTTCACACTGCAGAGGGTCTCAGGACAACTTTCTGTCAGGAGCCATCATTGCAAGAACAAAGTAACTGAATCTGCCCATAAAATCCTTCAACCTGGAAACAAGAGGGTAGATTCTAGAAATTAATTCCATTAATTAAAACGAATGGACATAACACGGTGAGCTCTGCACACAAAATTAATGACACGTAAAGCTTATTACTGGAAGTAGTCATTTTGATCTCAGCAAGTGGGCAGCACTGGTGAAGCTTTATTTATTGGCGTAACATGTTTATGTGACATTCCTCTGTCAGTCTTTTAGTAATTGTAAACAATTTTACAACACCAAGTTATAGTCCAGCAATTTTATTTTAAATTCACAAGCTTTCGGAGATTTTCTCCTTCCTCAGGCAAATGTTTCAAGATCTCCTTGAAGCCTACGCATTTATACATATTGAACAATAATACATGGTGTTTACAGACTGCCCCTGCAACTGCCCGTTGCCAAGGCAATCACCGTGTTCAGACAGAGAGGTGTTACCTGCAGAACCTCCGAATACACATTCAACAAAAAAACAAACAGGGAAAAAAAACAGAGAAAAAAAAACACAGAGAGAGGCAGAAACATCCGGAAGGCAGAGAGAGCCAGCAAATGACCCATTATATTAAAAACAGATAACATTTGTTCGCTGGTGGGGTAACGTGTAGCGTGACATGAACCCAAGATCCCGGTTGAGGCCGTCCTCATGGGTGCGGAACTTGGCTATCAATTTCTGCTCGACGATTTTGCGTTGTCGTGTGTCTCGAAGGCCGCCTTGGAGTACGCTTACCCGAAGGTCGGTGGATGAATGTCCATGACTGCTGAAGTGTTCCCCGACTGGGAGGGAACCCTCCTGTTTGGCGATTGTTGCGCGGTGTCCGTTCATCCGTTGTCGCAGCGTCTGCATGGTCTTGTTGAATGTGTATTCGGAGGTTCTGCAGGTAACACCTCTCTGTCTGAACACGGTGATTGCCTTGGCAACGGGCAGTTGCAGGGGCAGTCTGTAAACACCATGTATTATTGTTCAATATGTATAAATGCGTAGGCTTCAAGGAGATCTTGAAACATTTGCCTGAGGAAGGAGAAAATCTCCGAAAGCTTGTGAATTTAAAATAAAATTGCTGGACTATAACTTGGTGTTGTAAAATTGTTTACAATTGTCAACCCCAGTCCATCACCGGCATCTCCACATCAGTCTTTTAGTAGAGGTGCTAAAGAAAAAGGGATCAACGCCTAAAAATAGCAGACGAAGGAATATCATACGCACGCATTAAGTGTTTTAACATGGGCCAGAAATCGCTCCCGAAATAACGGAGGAGCTCAACAGCGCTCTCCGTTTTTAGCGTTGAATTGAAGGAGCGAGTTCCTGCGTTTGCACATGTGCAGTGAAACACGGAAATCATGACCTTGCGGTTCCCCAGCGATATGACAGCGACGTGTTAAAGGGCCGTCGCACGCTGCAATCAGAGAAATCATTGTAACGTGCAAACTTGCTTATCTGCCCAGCTGGAAAGTAACTAATTACACCACCAAACAGGTCCGCTTAAAAAAACCGGGGGTTAAATTGGTTAATCCCCGAATCCAGGCGCGGGTATCGGGGTGCACGATTAGCCCCGCGACCAGTGGTTCCGACGCAGGCAGCACTTTAGATTCGTGCTGCATCCTCATTTACCTGATAGTAGTGCAGCATCAAGGCCTAGCGGCAACGTTCTCTCCAGCTTCAGCATTTCTCACCAGCAGGGGAGCCCAAATCTCACGAGTTGCTCGTACCTCTTAAAGACAGCCTCCACCATATATATAAGTGCCAAATATAAGATACGGGTCCGCACAGAGTCTGAACGGAGATCAGACATCGCACATGTAAAACACAGATGCAGGTCCCGTCCCTATGTTTACAAACTGATGAGTTATGTTGAAACATTGAATAAAGGTTGTGCACTACTAAATCTCACAACCTCCAACCTGCACGCTAGGCCTCACCAATCTGCCAATCTAAGTTTGTACCAGGCCTGCAAGAGAGCGTGCACCAAGGTTCTGTGCTGATGCACTGGAGATCATGGTGCAAGAGGTAGAGAGAAGGAGGGACATCCTATCTCCGCAGTGGGGAAAGAGGCCCTCCAGACATATGCTCAAGAGGCAGTGGGAGGCAGTAGGGGACAAAGTCAATGCCAGGCGCGAACATGGATGGAGTGCAGGAAGAAGTTCAATGCTTTGACATGAGTGGTCAGGGCGAGTGAGGTCAGCTGTCCAATGGCGTCTCCTACCAACTGCACCACCAGCAGCATCCACTGCTCCACGCACTACACCCCCATCACCCACCTACCAGCAAACTCTTTCAATCAGTGCTCAACTCTTCCAATTAGATGCTTCATCTCACCCTCACACATTACCACTTTTGCAAGCCACACACCCATAACTCACAGGTCACACACACTGGCAGCTATTCAACCATAACAGGCACATCACCCAAACATCTTGCAGTGCACTCACTGACAAATGTCCCGCTTTCTTTCAGGAGAAGGTGCTGCAAAACCTGTTCTGCCATTCAATGAGATCATGGTTCATCTGTGACCTAACCCCATATACCCGCCTTAGCCCTGTATCCCTTAATACCCTTGACTGACAAAGATCTATCAATCTCAGACTTAAAATTAATAATTGAGCTAGCACTAACTACCTTTTGCAGAAGAGCGTTCCAAACTTCTCCCGCCCTTTGTGTGTAGAAGCGTTTCCTAACTTCACTCCTGCAAGTCCTGGCACTAAATGTTAGGCTATGTCCCCTAGTCCTAAAATTCAAGTATAGGAGACTTCCAAAAACAGATACAAATGCTTCAGCAGCCAGAAGCAATAATCCAGCAACTAACCTGTAAATCCTACATGGTCCCTTTAAATAGCACTGGTGGGGGGTCCTCCAGGCATCTCGGGCATGTTTAGCTGGTCATGGTTAAGACAGTGCATTGGCTGCAGTGTTGAGTGCCAAAATGGTGTCTATCCCTTTAAATCAATGTTGCACACTGATCTAACACATATTCTCCTTACTTTACATGCAGCCGGTGTTCGTTATCTGCGCCTGCGCAAACCCCTTTACCAAGATGGCGTCCGGCACATGTCACGCTAGAAACGTGTGCGCGTATTCCGGACACCATTTTGGACCTTCAGGAGGCCGTGTGGTGCCGAAACAACGGTCGGTACACGGCCGAATTTCTAACCCACCAGGTTAAACTAAGTTTTAAATGCGAGGTTAGTCTTAATGACTGCCAAAAAACTAAAAATTAAATTTTAAAAATGTGGAGTCTCATATTACTCCTTATTTCAATAGTTCTTGGTCATTAAAAAAAATTAAAATTAAAACATTTTTAAAAATTATTATTTTTCTCTTCTGCCTGTTTAATTTAATTCAATTATTTCTTTGTTTTTTTATATAAAAAAAATAAAATTTTTATTTACAATCACATCCAGAATAGTAACTTTAAATGAATGAAGTCTGCCTGCCTGCTTGAGCAATGCAGCCTGAATCTGTGGGCCAGACTTCTCTGCCTGACAGGTTTTGTGGGCGAGTCTTCTCGTCACAGACGTTTCCAGCTGCGCGGCAACTCACGCTGCTCCGAGGTTGGGTTGATAGCGCACGTTTTGTTTAAAGTTTGAATTCAAGTAATTCGACGCCACAGGGCCCGTGGTAAGTATTTTCGTTAATTAAATTCGCAGGAGCTGTGGTGAGCGTTGTCTCGCCGCCCGGAGTGATTTCTGGCCCTATTATCACACACCGCGATCCCCAGCTTTAAATATTTACGCTTAATGTTGTTAAAAGAATTATTTGCGCATCATTTTACAATTTTGATTCTATTACATTCTTTTTTCCATCTCATTTGTTTCTTCTTTTGTAAATCTAAGTGAGTCAGTGGAGCATTTAAAAAAATATATATTGTCTAAGAATAACCCCCCGGGCATAAATGAGCTGAAAGAGCAAACATTTGAAGCTGAATCATGCATTTAATATATAATTTTTTATTTCTTTTTAGGTAAGTTACAATCCATTCTAAAAGTAAATCATGTTAAAAGTGGGAAAGAGGTAAATTGTAAATGAGCAGAATATGCCAAGCAAAATAAAACTTAAAGGAAAGGGAAAAATACAAATCAGACTCATGAAGAGACTGGAGAAGCTTAGTTTTGCTCTGTTCTCCTTAGAGCAGAGAAGGTTAAGGTGAGATTCAATAGAGGTGTTCAAAATTATGTGGGGTTTTGATAGAGTAAGTAGGGAGAAACTGTTCCCACTGGCAGGAGGGTCAGTAATCACAGGACGCAGATTTAAAGTAATTGGCAAAAGAACCAGAGAGGGGATGAGGAAAACAATTTTTATGCGGCGAGTCATTATGATCTGGAATGCACTGCCTGAAAGGGTGATGGAAGCAGATTCAATTGTAACTTTCAATAGGGAATTTGATAAATAATTGAAAGGAAAACATTTGCAGGGCTGTGGGGAAAGAGCGGGGGAGAGGGACTAATTGGTTTGTTCTTTCAAAGAGCCGGCACAGGCACGGTGGGCCGAATGGCCTCCTTCTGTGCTGTATGATTCTATGATTATTGATTAATTATTTTCATGTAGGGGTGCATCTGTGACGTGCACCACCTCCTGACTCAAATGAGCTGTACTCGATCAGCTCCCAAAGCTGTCTAAGTTTTGTAATCAGCTGCAGGGATGTTCATTAGAATGGCTGTAATGGTCACCTACTGATTATCCCTCCTTCCTCGGAGGAACCGTCCAACCTCCGCGCCTTCACAACCTGGCTCAAACTAAACATCCACCATCTGGAGAATTACATAGAATTTACATAGAATTTACAGCACAGAAACAGGCCATTTGGCCCAACTGGTATATGCCGGTGTTTATGCTCCACACAAACCTCCTCCCACCCTATCCCATCTCACCCTATCAGCATATCCTTCTATTCCTTTCTTCCTCATGTACTTAACTAGCTTCCCCTTAAATGAATCTATGCTATTCCTCTAAACTACTCCATGTGTTAGTGGGTTCCACATTCTAACCACTCTCCATCACTCTTGAGAGCTTGCACCCTATTACATAAGTCAAGAAAAGTCAAGAACCCCAAAATGCCATTTGGCTCTTCTAGTACTTTAACTCTCCATTCACACTATCCGCAAATTTGACAGCTTACACTTATGCTTTTTTTTACCAAGTTATTTGCTTGTTCAAAACAACAGGGTGCCAAGTACTGACCCTCTGCAGTGTCCTCCTCAACATGCCTCTCCCCATCTGATCCATACTGCTCATAAATAGACTTGATTTTGTATATTGTTAACCAACATCTTATTCAGTCCCATTTTCTGCACTGGATTCCTGTGGTTTTTATTTTAATTAGAAGTCTTTCATGAGGAACGATTGTCAAAAGTTTTCTGATAGCTCAAACAAACTATCCCCAGTAATCTCTGTCAACGTTCTCCCCATCGTCCACCATAACTTTGACGGAAACCCCAGAGAAACAGCATAAATTCTACCCCATATCACTGCCTGCAACTAAGTCAAGGAGCTTTGTCATTGCAGGATCTTTGCTTTTGATATTTTTTATTAAGTTATTGCTATATGTGCTCTCTTCCAGTTGATCTCTTAGAGTACTTCAATTATTTTACGTGTTATTGATTTAATACTGACGGTCTGTAGTTACCCAGGCCAGATTAGTTCTCTTTCTCAAATATTTTCATATTGGGCCATTGGGCAGGCTGGGTTATTGAACATAACATGCAGATTATAGTTCTACAGTTTATGACATTTCAGCAATTTATTAACCAGCTGGATTATAAAATCAGTATATGGTTCCAACATAAATTTTTATCAAGAGAATCATGGACAGATATCAAGCACATTTTAATTTCACAAATGCACAGTTGTTCAGTTTTCCCATTCAAGGTCCACTGATTTTAGTATCATCAGTAAAGACACGCATTGCATGACTATGTGAATCCATGCTTCATCTCAACTCAGTGACAGCTGGTGGGTGTAATGTAGCAAAAAAAGACTCTGAATAATCATAGATGTGAGTCTCATTGCAGATTTTAGCTAGTCCCACTTGTCCTAGCTCTTGCATAGTATTGCTTGTACCTGGATACTGCTGACAGCTATCAGATTATAAACTAACATGATGAAGAGCATCAATTAAATTTTAGAGGATTATGAAGGGGAGTTGGCAAAATTGACCCAAGTAAAACATTCAAACAGTTTGAGATAAATTCTGTAATATTGTTTTGAATCTAATTAGTTGATGTAATTTTAGTTAGGATATAGTAAATGTCGAACTCGTTAGATTTGACTAATGGAGGTGATAACGAATGATGACAGCAGACAGATCAAAGGGCAATTCTGCTTTGGATAAATAGCTGCTGTTCAATAAAGTTTTCGATTTTTTGAAATGGAGGCCATGTCTGTCGTGAGTGTGTTTGCTCAAACTGGAGAATTAGAAACAAACAAAATCTAGCAGAGCTGGAAATATTTCATTGTTCAATTATCCATCAACGCAACTTAAAAATCAAAACAGTTGGAAATAAGAAGTCAGGTGAAATTTTTCCATAGTGGTGGAATAAATGACCAGCAAAGCCATTGAAGTGAATATTACCAAGAGATTAAAGATTAAATATCTAAATATTAGATATATTTATGAGAGAGAAGGGATAGATGGATATGGTGAGAAGGCAGTTGAGTGGGATTGATCAATGAAAAAGAGTGAGTTCATTCGACTAACAATTCTTCTATTCCTATGAACCCTTAAAGGTAGAGAGAAATTGTAAAAGCCATAACAAACACAGCTTTCCTCAGCTGTGAAATCTTTCATTGTCTTGCATTGACAGAAAGTAGGCAGCAACTGAAAAAGGTGAAGGGGCAAGGTCACCATCAAGAAGAAAGAAAGAAGAATGAACTTTCATTTATATAGACCTTTTCATGTCCCCAGGACATCCCAAAGTGCTTCACAGCCAATGAAATGCTTTTGAAGTGCAGCACTGTTGTGCACCACAGCCAATTTTGCATAGCAAACTCCCACAAACAGCAATGAGATAAATGACCAGATAATCTGTTTTGGTGGTGTTGAATGAATGTTGGCCAGGACAACTCCCTTGCTTTCCTTTTAAGAGTATCATGGGATCATTTATGTCCAACCAATTGGACAGATATGGCATTGGTTTAAGTTTCATCCAAAAGGCAGCACCTCTGACAATATAGCACTCCCTCGGTACTGCATTGAAGTGTCAGTCTAGATTGTGTGCTCAGGTCCAGGAGCGGGGCTCAAACTCACAAATTCTGACGTAGAGGTGTGAATGCTAAGACTGAGCCAAGCTGACACACTGAGAAAAGCTGAAAAACAGTAAATGAGGCAAATTGGTAAGTAGTGATGCCACGTTTGGGTATTAAATGCCTGAAGATTGTAAATTGTGCAATCATCAGCGAACAGCCCCACTTCTGACCTTATGATGGTGGGATGGTCATGATGAAGCAGCTGAAGATAGCCGGGCCTAGGATACCACCCTGAAGAACTCCTGCGGTGATGTCCTGGGGCTCCAACCATCTTCCTTTGTGCCAGGTATGACTCCAGCCACTGGAGAGTTTTCCCCCTGATTCCCATTGATTTCAGTTTTACTAGAACTCCTTGGTGCCACACTCGGTCAAAGTCTGTCTTGATGTCATGAGCAGTCACTCTCATCTCACTTCTGGAATTCAGCTCTTGTGTCCATGTTTGGACCAAATTCTGTGGGATCTTTAATGTTCAGTTGCAGCACCGCAATAGGTAGTGAGAGAGTATGGTGGACTAGTTGTTATGGTACTGGGCTAGCAATCTAAGGGTTGTGTGTTTAAATCGCACCATAGCACTTTCAGCAGGAAAATAACCATGAAAGCTTCCAGATTGTCATAGAAACCCAACTGGTTCACTAATGTCCTTCAGGGAAGTGAACCTTCCACGCCCGCCTGGTCTGGCCTACGTGTGACTCTAGTCCCAAACTATAATGTCGACTTTTAATGACACCTGGCTCAAAGTGAAGGCCCACCACCACCTTCTTTGGACAGCTCAGGATGGGTGATTAATATGGCCTTGCCAGCATTGCCGATATCCTGAAAACAAATAAGAAAAAACCTTGGTTTAAGATCTTAAGAATAGGCCATCTGACAATGCAGGACTCCCTTAGTACTGTACCGAAGGATCAATCTAGATTATGTGTTCAAACTCTGGAGTGAAGCCTGAAACCCATAAGCGCTAAATCAGAGTCAAGAGTACCACCAATGGATCCAAGCTCTAGGGTGAAAAATCCCAAAGGTAATAGTTCGTTCTCCAGCTCTGGAGCAACCCTAACACAAGACACAAGTAATCTTTATTCATCAAATTCTTCCCAACTCTTTACTCTGCAGAGCGAACTCTCATTACAGGCATTAGCCCCAGGGAATTTTAATAAAAAGTCAGCAAATCCATTTCTGTGCAATTATTGATCCACACAAGGCCAGGCCAAGCATAAACCTTGAAGATCAAAGACCTGCGAAAAGATTTCAGAGGTGCTAGTACCAGTCAATATCATGCTATACTTTTAAAAACAAAACAAGTTAATTTATGAGCGACAACACACGGAAATGGTTGTGTAATTTCTTAACAGCTAAGTATCGTAGTTTACAAAAAGTTGATCTTACTTTGCTTTCATTGGAATTGATGCCTTTCTAAAATATTCAGTACAATGTTTAGTAATCTTTTAGCCGAGCTTTCAACCTCAAGAGGCAGCAGTAGAAACTCCAGATTATTGATGTTGTGCTTTTACACCTCAGTGATTTATTGCAAGGTCACCAGTTAATCGATGGTCATCTTGTAGGAAAACCTAAATAAATAAAAATAATGAATTGTCCTGTAAGGGGCTCTGAAAGTATGCATAATGTCTGCCATCTGGGGATCTCACACTCTTCAATGCTATGTAGAGTTTCACCTTAGTAGCCAAATATACATCAACTTGAAAAGCCTTTTCTCTTTCTATTAATTTTAGGGTATTTTTATTCTAACACCGAGTGCTGATGCAGCATCAAAGAGCATTCCTGGATCAATATCTGATTTCCCTGTGTATGCATATTGATGAGAACACAGCAACAAAAAAGTACAGAAACAGAATCATAAAAATTTACAGCACAAAATTCAGCTTATCAACATCCTGGGGGTTGCCATTGACCAGAAACTCAACTGGACCAGCCACATAAATGCCGTGGCTACTAGAGCAGGTCAGAGGCTCTCCTCCTGACTCCCCAAAGCCCTCCACCACCTACAAAGCACAAGTCAAGAGTGTGATGGAATACTCTCCACTTGCCTGGATGGGGGCAGCTGCAACAACCCTCAAGAAGCTCGACACCATCCAAGATAAAGCAGCCCGCTTGATCCACAGCCCATCCACCACCTTAAACATTCACTCCCTCCATCACTGGCGGACCATTGCTGCAGTGTGTATTATCTATAGGATGCACTACAACTACTTGCCAAGGCTTCTTCGACAGCACCTCCCAAACCCACGACTTCCACCACCGAGAAGGACAAGTGCAGCAAGTGCATGGGAATGCCATCACCTCCAAATTCTCCTCCAAGTCACACAGCATCCTGACTTGGACATATATCGCTGCCGTTCCTTCATCATCGCTGGGTCAAAATCCCGGAACTCCCTACCTAGCAACACTGTGGGAGCACCTTCACCACATGGACTGCAGCGGTTCAAGAAGAAGGCTCACCACCACCTTCTCAAGGGCATCTAGGAATGGGCAATAATTACTGGCCTTGCTAGCGACGTACATTTCCCGAGAATGAATTTTTAAAAAAAACCTACACTTGCTATCTGAAAGATCTATCCACTTAGTCCCCCATTCCCTGTCTTTTCAGCATACCCTTTAAAATGTTTCTTTTTCGAATATCTATCCACATCTCTGTGCTTCCACCATTGTTTCTTGTGGGGCATTCCATGTCCTAACAATGCTCTGTATCAAAAATGTCTCCCTTCATTCTTTTGGTGATTTCAAATTATACCCTCTGGTTACTGATTCACTGACCAATTTTCCGTATCAAAACCCTTCATCATTTGGAAAACTTCTATCGGAGCTCCGAGTGATGAAACTTCAGCACATTGCTGGTCTATAGGTACAGGTGACCCAAAATGACTGACATGACAAACGACAGAATCGGTGTTGCTTTGCTTACTTTAAATCACATTTGTCATTGGATGCAACACCGTAAAGTAAGTAGAATAAAAGTAAGACTTGCATTTATATAGCATTGAAACACCTCGAAATGTTTCAATGAGTATATTTTGAAGTTTGGAGTTATATAGGTAGCTGTAGTTTATTTAGATATTGTCGAGCTGGATCAGTGTAGAAACTCCACGTGCAGGACCAAGAAAACTCCTAGGTGCATAATTTGTAATAACTCCCACCCGTACCAATTTATTGATATACGGGGGGGGGGAAATTTCAATAAGGCCTATTATCGGACGTAGGAAGCGCGATCCGTTATTAACCCGCGCCCCTTGGCCCCTACGCAGGCAGCATGTGAATTTCGGGGCATGCTCTGCACACGTCTTAAAGGTGCAGGTGCACATTTTAAATGGGGCATGCACAGTCCACCGGGAGGAGGGAAAGATGGCCGGAAGGATGGCAGGGCCGGCATGAGAGAGGGCCCCACGCTTCTCCGATGATGCACTGGAGGCCCTAGTGGAGGGGGTGGATGAAAGGAGGGCCAACATATATCTGCAGGGTTGGCAGGAGACCCTCCAAGCTGCAGCTCCCCAGGCATTGGCAGGCTGTGGCACAGGAAGTCAATGCCAGGAGCATTGCACCACGCATGTGGGTGCAGTGCCGAAAGAAGTTCAATGATTTGACACGAGTGGTCAAGGTTTGTGAATACAAGTGTCAAGTGGCACATCCTACCAACTGCACCACTGTCACACTCCCCGTCACCCACCCACCAACAAACAATGCCTATCCATACGCAATGCTGCACTTGGCATGCCGCATCTCACCCGCACATAGTACCACACTTGCAGGCCACACTACCACTACTCACAGGTCACACACACTGGCAGCTATTCGACCATGACAGACACTTCACCCACACACCTTCCAGGAAACTTACTGACACACTGTCCTCTGTCTTGCAGGAGGAGGTGGCGCATAACTGCCGGCAGCAGGAGGGACCTGAGGGAGGACAGGCACACCTACACGTCCTCACCCCCTTGGAGGAGACTGTGCTTCAGATCATTGGCCGGGCCGTTGCTGCAGCCTTGACCACGTGCTGTGCTGGAGGTCCCAATGAAGGAGGCCTTTGCATATCTAATGCTCCTTCTCCTTTCCAACATCTCCCTCCTCCTACTCACATGTTGCAGATGCTGTCAGGACGCATGTCTTACTTGCTCTTCTCCGCTCTCCACAACTCAACCTGTTTCCCTTTGTCATTGCAGATACCCAAGAACTTGTGGCGGCACCGTCCGAGGAGGAGGAGGAGGAGGAGGAGGAGGAGGAGGAGGAGGAGGGGGACACTGAAACCACACTGTCACTTGATCTGACACTCGCATCCACCAGCTCAGAGTCTGACACTTCGTGTCCTTTAGAGGCTAGTTTAGAGGAGGGATCTGCACATGGTGAGACACCAAACACAAGTGCGCAGGAGCCAGGACAGGGGGAACGGATACGACAGATGCCAGCTCACCGGAGGGCGAGGTCACTCATTAGTTCTGCTGCAGAGGAGTCAGATGAAGACGTCGATGGGCCAGGCTACAGAAGACGGCTGTTGGGCCTACACCAACAAATGCTTGGTGCACTGGAAAGCCTGCCAGAAAGCCTGCGCACAATGTCAAGGGGCACGGAGGAGTCCAGCTCCAACTTGGCACAAGGCTTTGCGCAGAGCTTGAAGCCCATCCTTTCCAACATGGAATGGGCGGACATCTCCATCAACACACCTGTGGAACCCACCATAATGTAGCGTCTGATGGCCGATGATGCAGCACAGACCGATGTCATCAAAGGTCTGCAAGCTACAGTTGCAGCTCAGACTGCTGCAATGGAAGCTCAGACTACTGCTTTGGAAGCTCAGACTGCTGTGTTCCAGGCTCAGGCTGCCACCGTGGAACAGGGCTTCCAGGATGTCACAGCACTCCAGCAATCCGTTCTCTAGCTGATCGCCAGGATTGCTGAGGCACCACCACGGGAGAGTGGCAGTGGCGCCATGGCAGTCTCTCAGGATGACAGCATTCCTGCTCCCACCCCTGCCACTCCACCAGCGCCCTTGCTGTTGCCTGTCAGCCAGCCAGGCCAGACTGCTGCAGCCCATGCTGAGATGGTGTAGTCTGAAGCCGGGCCCTCTTGGCCCAGAGCTGCTCGAGGTCATCCTCCAAGGCCATCTGCACGCTCCTCCAATGAAGGCCAGCAGCCTCCCAGCACCCATGCTCCAGTCACTGGGGATGCAACTCGTAGAGCACCAGGATAGATAAAGGCACACAAACAACAGGCACTAAGGGACTGCACAAGGGTGAATAGTTCTGTTCTGCTTCCATAATTTGATTTGTTAATTGATAAATGTAACTTTGAATTTGCATTTGGTGATGGTTTTTATTTATGCAATGAACTGAGGGGGAAACCAATATGTAATCAGATGGAGGGTGATTTGATGGTCATGTGGGCGTGGACAGGTGGAGAGTGTAGGACTGTTGATGAGTTGAGGGATGTAGTTGACATTATTGATAGCGGGCACGGATCAGGCGAGCACGCAGAGCCCTTGCAGACAAGGCATGTGTTCCCTGTTGCACCCTTGCGTCTTCCGCCACTTCCTCCTCCGGCTTCTCCCCCTCCTCAGCCTCTACCTCCTCAACCTCTTCCTCCTCCTCCTCCCCCTCAGCATCTTCCTCCTCCTTCACCACCTCTGGCTCATGGTCTTCTCCAATCATCGGTGGCAAGGGCTGGTCCCTCATGATGGCGAGGTTGTGCAGCATGCAGCATAGCACCACAATTCTGCCCACCCACTCAGCAGAGTACTACAGGGCTCCTCTAGACCGGTCCAGGCAGCGGAAGCGTTGTTTCAGGAGGCCTATGGTGTGCTCCACAACGTTGCGTTTGGCAGCATGGCTCTCATTATAGGCCTGCTGTGCATGTGTGCACGGGTTCCTGACTGGAGGTATGAGCCACAGCGTGAGGGGATAGCCCTTGTCGCCCAGCCTTTGACTAGTCAAGCCGGGTGAAAGATAGCTGGCACGTTGGACTGCCACATAATGAAGGCGTTGAGACTGCTCCCAGGGTAGCGGGCATCGACCTCCATGATTCGATGCATGTGGTCGCACTCCAGCTGCACGGGAGTGGAAGCCCTTGCGGTTGACAAAGATGGCCGAGTTGATATGCGGGACACGCAGGGCAATGTGCGTGCAGTCAATGGCACCCTGCACTGTGGGGAAAAGCGAGCGAACCCCTGTGCTCGCTCTTTCTGCTTGTCTCTGTGGAGAGGGAAGGTGATGAACCTGTTCCTCATCTGGTACAGTGCGTCTGTGACCTCCCTTATGCAGCAGTGCACTGCGTACTGCGAGATGTTGCACATATCGCCACAAAGGCCTGAAATTATCCTGAGCCGTTGAAGTTCAGCGCCACGGTGACCTTCACAGCCACAGGCAATGCTGTCCTCACCCTGCTCTGAGGCTGCAGTTGTAGCCGCACCAGTTGACAGATCTCTGTCACGACCTCCTTGATGAACCTCAGCCGTCGGATGCAATGCTCCTCGGTCATGTTGAGGTAAGAGAATTGATCCCGGAAGGCCCTCATTGTGCAGGGCCTCCTGCTCAGTGCACTGCGCCTCCTCCTCCTCCCTCTCCTCGCAGCTTGACCTGCTGTGCGTGGCCTCTCTGCATGCTCCCAGTTGTGCTCAATGCCCAGTAGAAGCCCTAGCCGACCACTCATGGTTGCCAGGAGTTCAACCATGGTTGTAACTTTCTGAACCATAAGGCAGCACCTGCCAAACCATTCTCAAATATACTGTAGCAACTCTCAGTAAGTATAGGGAGCTTCAAAAAACACTTCCTATTCCACCAGCAGCCAGAAGCAATAATCCAGCAACTAACCTGCAACACCTGCATGGTCCCTTTAACTAGCACTGATGGGGGTCCTCCAGGCACTCTAAGACATGTTCAGGTGTGCGTGGTTAAGACTGTGCATTGAGTTGAGCATTAAGGTCCAAAATGGTGTCTATCACTTTAAATCAGCGTTGCATACTGATTGTACGCATTTCCTCCCTACTTTACATGCTGCCGGTGTTCGGTATTTGCGCATGCGCTAACTCCTATACCAAGACTGACGCCCGGCACACCTCACGCTGGAAGTGTGCGTACGCAGCCAAGACACCACCTTGGCACTTTGAGAGGCCGTGAGGCGCCGAAACAATGGGAGCGACACGGCCCAATTTCTAGCCCATGGATTCATAGGTGTTTGCAGACACTGGAGAATCAGCTGATTTCACAGCTTGTTTCTATGTGGGCTTCTTAGACTCTGCCGTGCACTTCTTCCTGCCTAGTAAACAAATGGTTCAGGATTCTATTCTGGTGCAATTTCTGGATATCAGCTTATGCTTTTCATACACTTTGTTACTTATTATTAATTCACAGTAACCTAGGCTTGGCTCTAAAGCTGTTTATCTTAGCTGTTCCCATCCAAATTATTAATGTGAATGCTGCAGTCGAATAAAGACATTCTCTTATTGCTTAAAATAACAGGATATATAGGCAAATGTTTCGCAATACTCAGCAGTAGGAGTATGAGTTCAACTCAATGGGAGCTCAGTCTGTTTGATCTATAAATTGTGCTGCAGATTCTGACAGAAAGTGATATTAAAAAAAATCACTGAGAGTCATTGGGGGTAATTTTTTATTTTACCACTTAGATGGTAATGTGACAGAGTGGATTATGGGTGGTAATGTGATGGAGTGGATCCCAGGTGGTAATGTGATGGAGTGGATCCCAGGTAGTAATGTGATGGAGTGGATCCTGGGTGATAATGTGATGGAGTGGATCATGGGTGGTAATGTGATGGAGTGGATCATGGGTATAATGTGATGGAGTGGATCCCAAGTGATAATGTGATGGAGTGGATCCCAAGTGATAATGTGATGGAGCGGATCATGGGTATAATGTGATGGAGTGGATCATGGGTGGTAATGTGATGGAGTGGATCCCAGGTGGTAATGTGATGGAGTGGATCCTGGGCGATAATGTGATGCAGTGGATCATGGGTGATAATGTGACGGTGTGGATCCATGGTGGGAATGTGATGGAGTGGATCCACGGTGGGAATGTGATGGTGTTGATCATGGGTGGTAATGTGATGGAGTGGATCCAGGGTGGTAATGTGATGGAGTGGATCATGGGTGGTAATATGATGGAGTGGATCCCAGGTGCTAATGTGACAGAGTGGATCATGGTTGATAATGTGATGGAGTGGATCCTGGGTGATAATGTGATGGAGTGGATCATGGGTGGTAATGTGATGGAGTGGATCCCAGGTGGTAATATGATGGTGTGGATCCTGGGTGGTAATGTGATGGAGTGGATCCTGGGTGATAATGTGATGGAGTGGATCCCAGGTGGTAATGTGATGGAGTGGATCCTGGGTGATAATGTGATGGAGTGGATCCTGGGTGATAATGTGATGGAGTGGATCCTGGGTGATAATGTGATGGAGTGGATCCCAGGTGGTAATGTGATGGAGTGGATCCTGGGTGATAATGTGATGGAGTGGATCCCAGGTGGTAATGTGATGGAGTGGATCCTGGGTGATAATGTGATGGAGTGGATCCTGGGTGATAATGTGATGGAGTGGATCCCTGGTGGTAATGTGATGGAGTGGATCATGGGTGATAAAGTGATGGAGTGGATCATGGGTGATAATGTGACGGTGTGGATCCATGGTGGGAATGTGATGGAGTGGATCATGGGTGATAATGTGATGGAGTGGATTATGGGTGGTAATGTGATGGAGTGGATTATGGGTGGTAATGTGATGGAGTGGATCCCAGGTGGTAATGTGATGGAGTGGATCCCAGGTGGTAATGTGATGGAGTGGATCATGGGTGATAATGTGACGGTGTGGATCCCAGGTGGTAATGTGATGGAGTGGATCATGGGTGGTAATATGATGGAGTGGATCATGGGTATAATGTGATGGAGTGGATCCCAAGTGATAATGTGATGGAGTGGATCCCAAGTGATAATGTGATGGAGCGGATCATGGGTATAGTGTGATGGAGTGGATCATGGGTGGTAATGTGATGGAGTGGATCCCAGGTGGTAATGTGATGGAGTGGATCCTGGGTGATTAAGTGATGCAGTGGATCATGGGTGATAATGTGACGGTGTGGATCCATGGTGGGAATGTGATGGAGTGGATCCAGGGTGGTAATGTAATGGAGTGGATCCCAGGTGGTAATGTGATGGTGTTGATCATGGGTGGTAATGTGATGGAGTGGATCCAGGGTGGTAATGTGACAGAGTGGATCATGGTTGATAATGTGATGGAGTGGATCCCAGGTGGTAATGTGATGGAGTGGATCATGGGTGGTAATATGATGGAGTGGATCCCAGATGCTAATGTGACAGAGTGGATCATGGTTGATAATGTGATGGAGTGGATCCTGGGTGATAATGTGATGGAGTGGATCATGGGTGGTAATGTGATGGAGTGGATCCAGGGTGGTAATGTAATGGAGTGGATCCCAGGTGGTAATGTGATGGTGTTGATCATGGGTGGTAATGTGATGGAGTGGATCCAGGGTGGTAATGTGACAGAGTGGATCATGGTTGATAATGTGATGGAGTGGATCATGGGTATAATGTGATGGAGTGGATCCCAAGTGATAATGTGATGGAGTGGATCCCAAGTGATAATGTGATGGAGCGGATCATGGGTATAATGTGATGGAGTGGATCATGGGTGGTAATGTGATGGAGTGGATCCCAGGTGGTAATGTGATGGAGTGGATCCTGGGTGATAATGTGATGCAGTGGATCATGGGTGATAATGTGACGGTGTGGATCCATGGTGGGAATGTGATGGAGTGGATCCAGGGTGGTAATGTAATGGAGTGGATCCCAGGTGGTAATGTGATGGTGTTGATCATGGGTGGTAATGTGATGGAGTGGATCCAGGGTGGTAATGTGACAGAGTGGATCATGGTTGATAATGTGATGGAGTGGATCCCAGGTGGTAATGTGATGGAGTGGATCATGGGTGGTAATATGATGGAGTGGATCCCAGATGCTAATGTGACAGAGTGGATCATGGTTGATAATGTGATGGAGTGGATCCTGGGTGATAATGTGATGGAGTGGATCATGGGTGGTAATGTGATGGAGTGGATCCAGGGTGGTAATGTAATGGAGTGGATCCCAGGTGGTAATGTGATGGTGTTGATCATGGGTGGTAATGTGATGGAGTGGATCCAGGGTGGTAATGTGACAGAGTGGATCATGGTTGATAATGTGATGGAGTGGATCCCAGGTGGTAATGTGATGGAGTGGATCATGGGTGGTAATATGATGGAGTGGATCCCAGGTGGTAATGTGACAGAGTGGATCATGGTTGATAACGTGATGGAGTGGATCCCAGGTGGTAATGTGACAGAGTGGATCATGGTTGATAACGTGATGGTGTGGATCCCAGGTGGTAATGTGATGGAGTGGATCATGGGTGGTAATGTAATGGAGTGGATCCCAGGTGGTAATGTGATGGTGTTGATCATGGTTGATAATGTGATGGAGTGGATCCCAGGTGGTAATGTGATGGAGTGGATCATGGGTGGTAATATGATGGAGTGGATCCCAGGTGGTAATGTGACAGAGTGGATCATGGTTGATAACGTGATGGAGTGGATCCCAGGTGGTAATTTGACAGAGAGGATCATGGTTGATAACGTGATGGTGTGGATCCCAGGTGGTAATGTGATGGAGTGGATCATGGTTGATAATGTGATGGAGTGGATCCCAGGTGGTAATGTGATGGAGTGGATCATGGGTGGTAATGTAATGGAGTGGATCCCAGGTGATAATGTGATGGTGTTGATCATGGTTGATAATGTGATGGAGTGGATCCCAGGTGGTAATATGATGGAGTGGATCATGGGTGGTAATATGATGGAGAGGATCCCAGGTGGTAATGTGACAGAGTGGATCATGGTTGATAATGTGATGGAGTGGATCCCAGGTGGTAATGTGATGGAGTGGATCCCAGGTGGTAATGTGATGGAGTGGATCCAGGGTGGTAATATGATGGAGTGGATCCAGGGTGATAATGTGATGGAGTGGATCATGGGTGGTAATGTGATGGAGTGGATCATGGGTGGTAATGTGATGGAGTGGATCCCAGGTGGTAATGTGATGTTGTTGATCATGGGTGGTAATGTGATGGAGTGGATCCCAGGTGGTAATGTGATGGAGTGGATCATGGGTGACAATGTGATGGAGCGGATCCAGGGTGGTAATGTGACAGAGTGGATCATGGTTGATAATGTGACGGAGTGGATCCCGGGTGGTAATGTGACAGAGTGGATCATGGTTGATAATGTGACGGAGTGGATCCCGGGTGGTAATGTGATGGAGTGGATCCAGGGTGGTAATATGATGGAGTGGATCCAGGGTGGTAATGTGATGGAGTGGATCATGGGTGGTAATTTGGTGGAGTGGATCATGGGTGGTAATGTGACGGAGTGGATCCCAGGTGGTAATGTGATGGAGTGGATCATGGGTGGTAATATGATGGAGTGGATCCCAGGTGGTAATGTGACAGAGTGGATCATGGTTGATAATGTGACGGAGTGGATCCCGGGTGGTAATATGATGGAGTGGATCCAGGGTGGTAATGTGATGGAGTGGATCATGGGTGGTAATTTGGTGGAGTGGATCATGGGTGGTAATGTGACGGAGTGGATCATGGGTGGTAATGTGACGGAGTGGATCCCAGGTGGTAATGTGATGGAGTGGATCATGGGTGATAATGTGGTGGTGTGGATCCCAGGTGGTAATGTGATGGAGTGGATCATGGGTGGTAATGTTGTTAGCGTAAAATTTGGGCTGTTGGGTTAAAGGCAACGATGAAGTGACTATTGGGTACATGGCGGTGGTCTTTACCCTGAAACCACACTGAAATGCGCTTTGTGTAGATTAGACTAACCCTAATGAAAAGCTTAAATATAACGCTTGACTACTAACAAAATGGACACTACTAAACAAAATGGATTCTGTGACTGTGGGAAAGACAGTTAAAAGTGTTGAGTTTGTACATTCCAAAACTGACTTACAGTCTGGGAATACAAAGGACATTTCACAACGAACTGATAAAACTATAGAACCAGACTGCGTGAAACAAAGGCATACTGTCTTAAGGCGATAACAGTTGTTCGGACTTAATTGGTTAATGTGTAAGCAGTCCGTTGTTGCTATGCGAACTTAATTGGTTAATGTGTAAGCAGTCCGTTGTTGCCATGCGGGCTTAATTGGTTAATGTATGTAATCAAGATTAATGATGTAAAGCTACTGAAAATCTGTATTTCAAAGGTATAAAAAAGCATGACAACCATTTTAAAGTTGAGAAAGGTGACTGCGTACACTGCGGAGTGTCCAGCTGTTCTCCCAAAGTACTTTGTCCAATAAACTGCATGTTGAATCTTTAAGTCTGACTCCGAGTGGTGATTTTTCCCACAACAAATTGGCGTAGTCGGCAGGATCTCACTACTGGTGAGCTGGTCGGTTGGCCTCGATCAGCGAACTGGAGTAGAGATCATTGAACTGTGGGAGTCAGACTAAGCCAACAGTGCAGTTAAAAACGGGGGGTAAGTTAAGAGAATTTATGGGACTGTTGGGAAAGAACCATCCGGTATCAAACTCTGTAGTGGCGAACAAACGCAGAGATTAGAGCATAAGTTAAAGCATAAGTTAATTTACGATGTGTATTGTCTGATCATATAACCTAGAACCGAACTCCATGGGAGGAAGCACATTACCAAACTGGTAATTGTGGCCGTGAGTATATAGTTGCAGCTAAAAGTACAATCTGGAGTGGAGTTCGGGCTGGGATTTCAGAAAGTTTTAGAAAGTTTGGGAGGGAAAAGTAAGTCTGGTGAGACCGGCAGTGCCCGGTGATTAAGGCTGGGTGTACGCCAGCAATACCGACAGTGATCGGTGATTAGAACCGGCGGAGTTCCGGAGCCAGGACCCGAAAGTTTGAGAGATAAAAAAGAAAGTCTGGCGAGAGGCCGGGACCCGAGAGATATAGCGAGAGGCTGATATATAAGAAAAGAAAATCCGGTGTGAGACCGGGACCCGAAAGTTTGAGAGAAAAGAAAACCCGGTGGGTAGACCGTGACCCGAAGGATATAGCGAGAGCAGAGCACGATAATAAAGATGACAAGTGAACAACCTAGATGGGGACCTGCAGGTTCCCTTATTGAAAAGTATATGACAGATAGACACTCGTTGATTAAGCAGATGCAAAAGGATGGCTGGGATATTTCTCAGACCTTAGAACAACAGAGAAAGTGGATAGATGGGGAAAAGAAGGATAAAACAAAAAAGGCAGGAGTATTATTAGTCCACCAACTAGCTGGACTAATAGGACAAGTAGGAACCTCCACTAAAAAGTGGAGCGACGACAAAGATAAAATAAGGGAATTGGAAACTAAGGTAAAGGACTTGGAAAAGAGAAAACAAGTGGAAACTCAATGGGAGGAGAAAAACTTCCCTCTTCCCCCTTATGAGGAAGCTACTGCCCCTCTAGAAGAAGAGATCATGCCCGAACATAATTTAGCACCAATAACACGAGGGGGCACTAACGCGCGGCCAACAGCACAGTATAAACCTTTCACCCCGGGAGAAAGACAACAGATAATGGCATCCCTGGGTAAACTACAACCCAGGAGCACCAACACAAAATTTTGGGCGGAACTAGATACATTCTGGGTAGGACACCAATTGCACTTAAGAGATATACACCAATTGGTCAGAGCCGCATGTCCAGCTGATAAATGGAGACTGGTGGCCGGAGGGCCCGCTGCCCTCGCCGCAATGGACTATAATGAGGGGCGTTGGACTCATGCGGTAGCTCTGACGGCAGAAATGGATGTCCAGCAGACACCGTTCTTTTTATTTAAAACAGAAGTGCAGAGAGTGTTAGGGAACGCACCCACCAATTGGAGTAAAATTACAACCACCAAACAACAAAAGACAGAAGAGGCCTCTGAATATGGGAAACGATTGTTCCAAATATATCAGGAATGTTCAGGGCATGAAAACCCGGGCCGTGGAGATCGAGCCTTCATCCAGGCTTTCAAGGATGGGCTCTCCAGCGCTCACCAAACTATCTTGAAAATGGGAGTGATCCTGTCCCAAGATTATGATGAACTAATAGAATGGGCTAGCGGTGTACAAGGGAATGGAGAGGAGAAATCTCACACAAAAATAAAGCAGGAAAGAGTAGCTGCATATGGAAGTGAGGACAGAACCAATTCACCTCCGACCTGTTATAATTGTGGCCGACACGGACACATTTCAAAAGAGTGCCGGAGCCGCGCCAAATTTAACAACTTTAGAAAACTCTGTACTTATTGTCACAAATATGGGCACGTAGAAGAGAGATGCTGGAGCAAGTTTGGTAAACCCCCATCTCAACCTATGTCCAGAACAGAATCGGAGGAACCAAGGAACCTCCGAGGTCAGCAAAACTGACGGTCGGCAGCCCCCATTAGTAAGGGTAAGAAAGAGGGAAGGATCTATGTGTCAGCACTAGTAGGGGGCAGGCAATGTGAAATGCTAGTGGACACCGGGGCATCCATATCCGTTACCGACCTCCCCTTACCAATTACGAGTAAGATGATTTATTTAACAGGAGTGGGGGGAAGTAAAACACCCGCTTATCTGAGTGAGACCACATTAGTGGAGATAAATAATTTGTATATACCCATGAAATTTTACGTATGTAAAAACAACGAAGGTACGATAATGGGGAATGATCTGATGAAAGAGTATGAAATTTTGATAGACTGTGGAAAGGGAGAATTAATCTGGCCAAAACAGGACGACCGGAAAACAGGAATAGGGAGACTCGCGAGTCACCTTGAAACCCTTAAGGTAGCCACGGTTACCTCAAGAGATTGGCAACTAGAGACAGAAGGGTTCAGATCCATCTGTACCTCAATCCCTGAAGTATGGGCGAAAACTAAACTAGACACTGGATTAACCAAGACTGACTGGATAAAGGTGCCCGGACCGGAGCACAAGCCCCACCGACAGTATCCAATAAAATCGGAAGCAAAAGCAGCAGTAGTACAGATAGTTAAGGGGTTAGTTGAAAAGGGAATCCTAAGGGAAACTACTAGTACCACTAACTCCCCTACCTGGCCAGTGAGCAAACCCGACGGAAGCTATCGACTCACTATAGACTATACGGCCCTTAATAAAGTTACGCCCAAATTGCATCCCATCGTAGCAAGCCCCTCAACAATCTTAAACGGATTGTCGCCAAAGCATAAAATCTTTACTGTATTAGATATAGCCAATGGATTTTGGTCCTTACCCCTGGACCCTGATTCTCAGGAGAAATTTGCATTTACGGTGGGAGACAAACAATATACATGGACTCGCCTACCCCAGGGATTCCACAATAGCCCCGCTATCTTCCATCGGGTAATGAGTGACATTTTGAAAAGGGTAGAATTAAAAAAGAGTAGCACAATTTTACAATACGTGGATGATATATTAATAGCCTCAGAATCAAAACATGGGCATCAGGAAGCGCTATATTTGGTATTGAATGAACTAAAAGTTGCAGGACTAAAGGTTAATCCCAAAAAGGCACAAATTGGAAAAGCACAAGTCCTGTACCTGGGACACTTAATTTCACAGGGCATTAAAGAAATGCCCTCAGACCGGAAAAAGGCAGTACAGCAAATGCCGCGGCCAGTCACCGTAAGAGGAGTCAGGAAGGTGTTGGGGCTATTTAATTACAGCCGAAGCTTTATCCCAGAATTTGCAAAATTGGCAGAGCCTATACGACGACTAGTCAAAGGCGGAAAGCCAGCCCTACACTCTATAGAATGGGGACCTGAACAAGACGAAGCTTATAGTAAATTAAAAGCAGAACTAATGGCAGCCCCCGGATTGGGACTACCAGATTCCAACAAAGATTTCCACATATACTGCAATAATGAAGGGGGGTTTTACTCTGCTGTCGTAACGCAAGATCACGGCGACAAACGGAGATCCATAGGCTATTATTCAACAGCAGAAGGGCCGGTAGTAACCGGACTACCAAGATGTATAGCTGCTTTAGATTGCGCCGCATGGGCAGTAAGAGTTAGCGAACCAATAGTGATGACAGGAAACATAATCCTTCACACCAAACACACTTTAGTGGAAATGCTAAACACGGGAAAATTGAGATCTGTTTCAAATATGAGAAGGGCCAAATGGGAAGCCGTTCTCCTACCTCCCAACAAATCAGTCATAATAGTACATGATACAGGACAAAACCCAGCAGAAGGAATTTTGGATATAGGTGAACCACACAACTGTGGAGATGTAGATATGGATCAGGAAGAGAGTGAAATAAAGGATGTACCTTTAGCCACGGCTGAAGAAACCTTTTTTGTGGATGGCTCACGCAAATACGTGCAGGGCTCACCCTGGACGGGGTGGGCAGTAGTAAATGATCAATTAAAAACAGTACGGGCGGGGAGAATTGACGGAGGCTTATCTGCGCAGGTGGCAGAGTTGGTGGCACTCACAGAGGCACTGGAATTATCCGAGGGAAAAGCGGTAAATATATATACCGACAGTAGATACGCGTTCGGAGTAGTACATGACTATATGATGGCATGGGGTAGGAGAGGATTCTTAACTACTGGAGGGACCCCTATCAAACATCAACAAAGAATCCAAGCATTGCTGAAGGCTAGTGAGAAACCCCGGGAAGCAGCAGTAATAAAGGTGAAGGCACACCAAAGGGAACCAGTAAAAGACAGCCTTGACTGGCTAAAATACAAAGGGAATCAAACCGCAGATAGAGCAGCGCAATTAGCATTAGAACAAGAGATAATTAGCGAGCTGCCAGTGGCGTTAACAGATCAGACTGAGTACAAAATAAATATTCAAAATTTACATGACGATACCTCGGTACAGGAAAAGACTAGGTGGGAAACACAGGGAGCAAGCAAAGGGACAGATAACGTGTGGAGACATAATGACAAGGTAGTGGCGCCAGAGTGTATACATAACACCCTTCTAGAATTACACCACGGACTCTCACATGCAGGGAGAGAAACCATGGCAACTAATATTGGGAAGGAATGGTGGTGGAAAGGAATGGGGAGAGATATAGCCCGATAATATTCTGGGATGGGTGGAGGATTGGTTATCGAACAGGAAGCAGAGAGTTGGGATAAATGGTTCATTTTCGGACTGGCAACCAGTAACCAGTGGTGTTCCACAGGGGTCGGTGCTGGGTCCCCAACTCTTTACAATCTATATTAACGATTTGGAGGAGGGGACCGAGTGCAACATATCAAAATTTGCAGATGATACAAAGATGGGAGGGAAAGTAGAGAGTGAGGAGGACATAAAAAACCTGCAAGGGGATATAGACAGGCTGGGTGAGTGGGCGGAGATTTGGCAGATGCAATATAATATTGGAAAATGTGAGGTTATGCACTTTGGCAGGAAAAATCAGAGAGCAAGTTATTTTCTTAATGGCGAGAGACTGGAAAGTACTGCAGTACAAAGGGATCTGGGGGTCCTAGTGCAAGAAAATCAAAAAGTTGGTATGCAGGTGCAGCAGGTGATCAAGAAAGCCAACGGAATGTTGGCTTTTATTGCTAGGGGGATAGAATATAAAAACAAGGAGGTATTGCTGCAGTTATATAAGGTATTGGTGAGACCGCACCTGGAATACTGCATACAGTTTTGGTCTCCATACTTAAGAAAAGACATACTTGCTCTCGAGGCAGTACAAAGAAGGTTCACTCGGTTAATCCCGGGGATGAGGGGGCGGACATATGAGGAGAGGTTGAGTAGATTGGGACTCTACTCATTGGAGTTCAGAAGAATGAGAGGCGATCTTATTGAAACATATAAGATTGTGAAGGGTCTTGATCGGGTGGATGCAGTAAGGATGTTCCCAAAGATGGGTGAAACTAGAACTAGGGGGCATAATCTTAGAATAAGGGGCTGCTCTTTCAAAACTGAGATGAGGAGAAACTTCTTCACTCAGAGGGTGGTAGGTCTGTGGAATTTGCTGCCCCAGGAAGCTGTGGAAGCTACATCATTAGATAAATTTAAAACAGAAATAGACAGTTTCCTAGAAGTAAAGGGAATTAGGGGTTATGGGGAGCGGGCAGGAAATTGGACATGAAGCTGAGTTCGGATCGGTCAATGCCCTGTGGGTGGCGGACAGGGCCCAGGGGCTATGTGGCCGGGTCCTGCTCCGACTTCTTGTGTTCTTTAGATTTGTGGTTGGGATCAGATCAGCCATGATCTTATTGAATGGCGGAGCAGGCTCAAGGGGCCGATTGGCCTACTCCTGCTCCAATTTCTTATGTTCTTATGTTCTTATGATATTGTCACCGCTGTGTGACCTGTGCGCAACATAACCCAGGACGACCCATAAAAATTAAGATGGGACACCAACCCCGACCGAAGGGACCATGGGAACATCTACAAATAGATTTCACGGGACCGCTACCACAGTCCCACGGTAAAACCTACTGTTTAGTCATCATTGATCAGTTCACTAGGTGGGTAGAAGCGTTCCCTACCAGGAATTGCACTGCCACTACAGTGGCTAGAGTATTAGCAGAGGAGGTTATCCCTAGATGGGGGGTACCCACACAAATTGATTCGGATCAGGGAACACACTTCACTGGTAAAGTGATAAAAACAGTGTGTCAATTAATGGGGATAAAACAAAAATTCCACATCCCTTACCATCCGCAGAGCTCCGGAATGGTGGAACGTATGAACCGAACTCTTAAGAATACCCTGGCCAAAGCTATGCAAGCGTCAGGACAAACGTGGACAGAAGTATTACCTATTATGTTAATGAGACTAAGAGCCACAACAAACCGGACAACCGGATTAACCCCTTATGAGCTAATGACAGGCAGAGCAATGCAATTACCCGAGAACATTATAACAGGTGGAGCCGATGTAGGCCCGCTAAAAGACAGAATTAAGCGTTATGTTTTGGAACTGAGTACCCAACTAAAAGAAATGCGCGCAGCAGTACGAGATAATCAGGACATGAAAGACGCGCAAAGAGAGCTTGGAACGCTCCCCGACGTCCCAACGGCGGGACGTCGCGTCATGTTAAAGGTTTTACCCGAAAAACCGGGATTTGCCCCAAAATGGAACGGCCCTTACAAGATCATAATTAGTGGGGACACTTGTGCCTGTCTGGACATAAGAGGGAAGGGAATATGGAAGCATTGGACACAGTTAAAGTTATACAACGAAGCCAATGAATAAACCTTGAACAAATCTTTCATTTTATTTTACAACAGACGATAACTACAAGCAAGATTAATTGAAGCGTTCGGTTTGCGATATAGTCTTTGGGAATTTGTTAATTTAAAGTAATAAGAATAACATAACCAACATGTCTAAATATATGTGTATAATCATGTCATTTTATATACTCGTAGTTGAAAGGTTGACGGGATTGAATGATAACCAAATTTTCAAGACCCATGTACTTTTACATGGAAATCGAACCGTGTGTTACCCATTAGCTCACTCCGTTGAAGCCCTGTTCGTAGCCACCCCCGGGTGGAACCCCCATAGCTTATATACCACCGATACTTCAAACACACCCTGTAAAGGACGTACAGGACTATATACCAGGGGAATACCGGGAAGGTGCGTGGAACTGATAAACTCCACAAACCCTGTCTGTTGGGGGGTCCAGGGAAGGAAAGGAAAGGTATGCTCGGACAATACCAGTTTCCCGATCTGCTTTACTGGATACGGATGGGGCTGTGCATACGCCTGGGTCCCAGAAAGTGCCTCCTGCGTTCAGATGCAATGTGCCCGTCAACACTGCCAAGTGGACGGAGATCACTTTGTTTGTGTTTGTAAAGAGCAGAGATGCCTAAATGTGACTGCAGGCAGGCAATTCATTTGTGGTCAGTGTAATGGGACTCATGTTAGCTCAGACACATGGGGCTCGATTTTACCAGGCCTGCGGGTTTCCGGCGGGTTAGGTTTCGGGAGCGTGGTCAACACGCTCGGTGAAATTAATGGGTTGCCCGCGCGATCGTAGC
The DNA here is from genome assembly GCF_035084215.1 of Heptranchias perlo. NCBI lineage: Eukaryota > Metazoa > Chordata > Chondrichthyes > Hexanchiformes > Hexanchidae > Heptranchias > Heptranchias perlo. The sequence continues at coordinate 16,006,998 of NC_090328.1, forward strand.
AGGCAACACACTAATGGGATTCAATTACCTGCTCCTCGGGGCTCCGCGCTGCAGGTCTGCGCGTCGGGCGGGCTGCGCATGCGCAGTACGATCTGTCAGCTGGAGGCTCTCCAGTTAAAGGGGCAGTCCTCCACTGACAGATGCTGCAACCAATGGAACAAATTTCAGCATGGAGCAGCCCAGGGGGAAGGCTGCTCCCAGTTTAATGATGCCTCACCCCAGGTATCATCAGATGGGGTGAGGAGGAGGGGGAGGACAGAGATCTTCCACCCGGCGGGCGGGAGGAAGCGGCCTGCCTCTGCCACCAAGAAGGCCTGGCTCGAGGTGACAGAGGGGGTCACCTGCGCAACCAACATATGGCCCACCTGCATACAGTGCAGGAGGCGCTGCAATGACCTCAGTAGGTCAGCCACAGTGAGAACACAAAGTCTTTCCCCTACGCTCCATCTGCCACAACACTGCCCCAACCCCACATCTCCTTCGGCACCGCCAACACTACTCTGTCACATCACCCCTCATACCCACTCAAACCCCATCCTCATCTTACCTCCACCTACTCACCTCGCCAGTACTCATCCTGCCACTAACACGCGACCCAATCCTCATACAATCTCATGGCTCTATCCCATACTCACCCTCTCGTGCATCTCCCTCACGGCCAGCCTCACTCAACCTGCCACCACCTGTGCTGCAGCCACAGGGCATGCATCACATATGTGCAGTAGGCAGCGTAAGGCAAATGTTTCGTGAGCATGAAGGGGGTGCACAAGGGTGTCGGAGGGTTTGCCATGGGTGGTACCTATATTGAATTTCAGTGCAACAAACAGCACACATTATATTGGCACCACCACTGCCATGTCTCCGCGAATACTGTCTGTTGTGTCCAATAATGCCCGCTCCTGGGTATCACTATGAGGACCCACCACTGATGCCACCCATCGTGTTACTGCAGAGTAGGTGCAGGTGTATTTGCAGGGCTCTTCCGCGCAGACCACTGAGAGACATCGGCGGTGTAGCCGGCTGCACCCTGGAAGGATGCGGAGGAGAAGTTGTGGAGGGCAGTGGTGACTTTGGCAGCGACAGGTAAGCACTTGTTGCTGGGGCCAGCCAGGAGCAGCTCGGCATGAAAGAGCCTGCAGATCTCCACGACTATATGTCGAGCGAATCTGCGCCTCCGTGTGCACTGCTGCTCGGAGAGGTCCGGGGAGCTGCGCCTCGGTCTGTGGACCCCGTGGCGAGGGTAGTGCCCTCTGCGATGCGTCTCTCTCTGCGGTAGCCGTCGCTCCTGCTGTGCAGGTGGGCGTGCAACAACCCCGTGTTGGGGGGCTCCACGTCTCTGCGGCGGACGGCGTGGACTGCGAGGCTTCTGGGGCTGGTCATGCTCTTCGTCCTCCGAGGGTGTCCACGCACCACCCATCTGGCCGTTGTTGGTCTGAGGGGTTGTGCAGGGTAGGTGGGTGGTTCCTCGGACTGGGGTTGCAGTTTCGTGTCGGTCTGTCCTCTGGCTTGGCGGGGGGTGGTGGGGGGCAAGGGTTGCCCTATGTGACGCGGTGGCCTCCTGCGTGGGTGAGGGCTCTCCCCGGGGGGTGCACCTTGGCACTTGCCACAGGCTGCTGGCTGCAACACGCCTGGTTGGAGAGAGACTGTTTCCCCCAGTGTGGGAAACTCACTGCCTTGAACCTAAAATCCCACACTTCCTCTTTTGACAGCTGCTTCAGCTCATTAACTGACCTCAACAAGTAAGGTAAGTACACTCAAGTGGAACCTCGCTGGCTTTAATTGCCTGCGGGATTCCCACCAGCGGGGCTTGCGCGCGCAGCCCCACACGTCAGCGCGGTACCCGGAAGTGGCCGGGATTTCGGCGCGATCTGGTCACGTGACCGGATATCGGGATTTTCGGGGCCCCCCCGCTGGAAACCCGCAGGTAACCCGACGCTAAAATCGAGCCCATGGTCTTACCCATTCGATACGTATCAACTTACAAAAACAGGGGGAACATCGAAAGATCCAAGCAATTGGCGATATCTGCAATTTGTACGAACCGGCACTCGGGACGTTAAATGTTACCGAGCTAAGAAGGGATTTGTATTCCTCCTAAACGGCACCTTCACAACGGCAATGCCAACCCTCCCCATCCTTTTTGCAGTAGGAACAATTGGACCACTCACGGTCCCATGCCCTCAAAGAGCCCATGTCCACAGAAAGATTGTAACACGGGCTATCAGCCACGAGTTCTGTGCCGACTGGAGAGGCCCAGTCACACTAGGGTCTTCGATCGGCTACGGGTTATTGGGGTCTCTCTCTCTCGGAGGAGTAATCGGCGCAAAGAACAGAAACTATTTAATCTGTGGACTGACAATCTTGGGAAATAGCACAGCAAAAGGATTAAGCGCCATAAATAAAGAACTAGCCGAATTAAGTTTGTACTCGCAGCAAACCCGTTATGCTGTGGACTATATATTAGCCCAGCAGGGGGGAGTATGCACCATAATAGGAGACATCTGTATAACACACGTCACAGACGAATCCTACAATATCACCCAAGCCGTTAATGATATTAAAGAACAACTCAATGAATTTAGACAAGGCCCCAGGAAAGGAAATGGCTGGCTGGATTGGTTATTGGGAGGATCCTGGGGGGCTTATCTATTGCATGGACTAATTATTTTCGTTGCAATAATAATTGTTTGTTGTCTCGTGGTCGGATGCCTCAATGTCTGTTGCAAAGTCATGATGACTCGGATTATGCCAGGAGCCAGCGTGATCACTGACCAAGAACATCTGAAGACACCCGAGGATGCCAGGAGGGACGATAACCAGGAGGAGCAGCACTATCTGTAACATGTAACCTGAGAGTTACGGGTTAGGCATACGCACAGAACATCACGGAAGTTAAATACCCGAAAGGCTGTGTATTAAGTGCCGGACCAATGTTGCATAGACTTTATCGGTATTGGTCTCAATGATTATTAAGCCATAATCATGACCAAAAGGGGGGTCTGTTAGCGTAAAATTTGGGCTGTTGGGTTAAAGGCAACGATGAAGTGACTATTGGGTACATGGCGGTGGTCTTTACCCTGAAACCACACTGAAATGCGCTTTGTGTAGATTAGACTAACCCTAATGAAAAGCTTAAATATAACGCTTGACTACTAACAAAATGGACACTACTAAACAAAATGGATTCTGTGACTGTGGGAAAGACAGTTAAAAGTGTTGAGTTTGTACATTCCAAAACTGACTTACAGTCTGGGAATACAAAGGACATTTCACAACGAACTGATAAAACTATAGAACCAGACTGCGTGAAACAAAGGCATACTGTCTTAAGGCGATAACAGTTGTTCGGACTTAATTGGTTAATGTGTAAGCAGTCCGTTGTTGCCATGCGGGCTTAATTGGTTAATGTGTGTAATCAAGATTAATGATGTAAAGCTACTGAAAATCTGTATTTCAAAGGTATAAAAAAGCATGACAACCATTTTAAAGTTAAGAAAGGTGACTGCGTACACTGCGGAGTGTCCAGCTGTTCTCCCAAAGTACTTTGTCCAATAAACTGCATGTTGAATCTTTAAGTCTGACTCCGAGAGGTGATTTTTCCAACAACAATGTGATGGAGTGGATCATGGGTGGTAATGTGATGGAATAGATCCTGGGTGGTAATATAATGGAATGGATCTTTGGTGGTAATGCAATGGAGTGGATCATGGGTGGTAATTTGGTGGAGTGGATCCTGGGTGGCAATGTGATGGAGTGGATCCCAGGTGGTAATGTGATGGCGTGGATCCTGGGTGATAATGCAATGGTGTGGATCCCAGCTGTTAATGTGGTTGAGTGGATCCCGGGTGGTAATGTGATGGAGTGGATCATTGGTATAATGTGATGGAGTGGATCCTGGGTGGTAATATAATGGAGTGGATCTTGGATGGTAATGCAATGGAGTGGATCATGGGTGGTAATTTGGTGGAGTGGATCATGGGTGGTAATGTGATGGAGTGGATCCCAGGTGGTTATGTGATGGAGTGGATCCTGGGTGGTAATGTGATGGAGTGGATCCCAGGTGGTTATGTGATGGAGTGGATCCTGGGTGGTAATGTGATGGAGTGGATCCCAGGTTGTAATGTGATGGAGTGGATCCTGGGTGATAATGTGGTGGTGTGGATCCCAGGTTGTAATGTGATGGAGTGGATCCTGGGTGATAATGTGGTGGTGTGGATCCTGGGTGATAATGTGATTGAGTGGATCCTGGGTGGTAATGTGATGGAGTGGATCCCAGGTTGTAATGTGATGGAGTGGATCCTGGGTGATAATGTGGTGGTGTGGATCCTGGGTGATAATGTGATCGAGTGGATCCCGGGTTGTAATGTGATGGAGTGGATCATGGGTGGTAATGTGATGGAGTGGGTCATTATGGGTAGTAATTTGATGGAGTGGATCATGGGTATAATGTGACGGAGTGGATCATGGGTGGTAATGTGATGGAGTGGATCCCAGGTGGATCCTGGGTGGTAATTTGGTGGAGTGGATCCTGGGTGGCAATGTGATGGAGTGGATCCCAGGTGGTAATGTGATGGAGTGGATCCTGGGTGGTAATGTGATGGAGTGGATCCCAGGTGGTTATGTGATGGAGTGGATCCTGGGTGGTAATGTGATGGAGTGGATCTCAGGTTGTAATGTGATGGAGTGGATCCTGGGTGATAATGTGGTGGTGTGGATCCTGGGTGATAATGTGATCGAGTGGATCCTGGGTGGTAATGTGATGGAGTGGATCCCAGGTTGTAATGTGATGGAGTGGATCCTGGGTGATAATGTGGTGGTGTGGATCCTGGGTGATAATGTGATCGAGTGGATCCTGGGTGGTAATGTGATGGAGTGGATCATGGGTATAATGTGATGGAGTGGATCATTATGGGTAGTAATTTAATGGAGTGGATCATGGGTATAATGTGACAGAGTGGATCCCAGGTGGATCCTGGGTGGTAATTTGGTGGAGTGGATCCTGGGTGGCAATGTGATGGAGTGGATCCCAGGTGGATCCTGGGTGGTAATTTGGTGGAGTGGATCCTGGGTGGCAATGTGATGGAGTGGATCCCAGGTGGATCCTGGGTGGTAATTTGGTGGAGTGGATCCTGGGTGGCAATGTGATGGAGTGGATCCCAGGTGGTAATGTGATGGAGTGGATCCCAGGTTGTAATGTGATGGAGTGGACCCTGGGTGATAATGTGGTGGTGTGGATCCTGGGTGATAATGTGATCGAGTGGATCCTGGGTGGTAATGTGATGGAGTGGATCATGGGTGGTGATGTGATGGAGTGGGTCATTATGGGTAGTAATTTGATGGAGTGGATCATGGGTATAATGTGACGGAGTGGATCATGGGTGGTAATGTGATGGAGTGGATCCCAGGTGGATCCCGGGTGGTAATTTGGTGGAGTGGATCCTGGGTGGCAATGTGATGGAGTGGATCCCAGGTGGTAACGTGATGGAGTGGATCCTGGGTGGTAATGTGATGGAGTGGATCATGGGTGGTAATTTGGTGGGGTGGATCCTGGGTGGCAATGTGATGGAGTGGATCCCAGGTGGTAATGTGATGGAGTGGATCCTGGGTGGTAATGTGATGGAGTGGATCATGGGTATAATGTGATGGTGTGAATCATGGGTGATAATGTGTTGGAGTGGATCCCGGGTGGTAATGTGATTGAGTGGATCATGGGTGGTAATGTGATGGAGTGGATCACGGATATAATGTGATGGTGTGGATCCCTGGTGGTAATATGATGGTGTGGATCCCAGGTGGTAATGTGATGGAGTGGATCATGGGTGGTAATGTGATGGTGTGGATCCCAGGTGGTAATGTGATGGTGTGGTTCATGGGTGATAATGTGCTGGAGTGGATCACCCATCCATTACAGAACTCTTCTGATTTTCATCTCGTTGATTTAAATGACGGCACCTCCCCTACTATTGCACTGGGGAGTACGTCTAGATTTTGTGCTCACGTCCCTGGAGTGGGGTTTTAATCCACAACCTTCTGACTCAGAGGCAAGAGTGATACCAACTGAGGCAAGGATGACTTAGCTCTTACTACAATGACATCCTAATGCATCCTACCACTCCATGGCATAGTTGTGACGTTAGTCAAGAAAAGTTACTAAAATGAGGCTGTGCTTATTTTTAATCAATTGTTTTTGTCAATGAACCTTTTCTGCATCGATTTTGATGGAATTGCTATGCATGCCACCAGTATACACTGAGAATTTTTCACTGAACAACCTCCTTCGCATTGAAACAAAACATCATAATAAGGTTTACGGATTGAATTCTCTTCACTTGGAAAAAAAAGTTCTGAGGGAATTCCATCACTCTACTTTTAAAATATCCTCCTCTGATGAATTTTATGGAACTGGCCATCAGGGAAATTGTCTGATTTTGGGAGTACTACAGCTGATGGGCAAAGTCAAAGGGTTGGGAGAAAAGCAAATATTTTTTCATAATAAATTCCACTTTAGCCACTGGTGCAGAGCAAACAATATTGTCTTTGTAGATTATTGCAAGTGTTCAGGGAGAGGGGGGGTGGGATAAGGCTGATTCAAAAAGATTGGGCTGCATCTGAACAGGGTGGGATCTGAGAGACCAGCTGTGAATATTGAGGAAGGAATTGAGGCTCATTGATACTTGATAAGGAGTGGGAACGATGTAGAACCTTATATATAAGTCCAAAACTAGAGGTCATAAATATAAAGTAGTCACTAATAAATCCAATAGGGAATTCAGGGGGAACTTCTTTATCCAAAGGGTGGTAAGAAAGTGGAACGTGCTACCACAAGGAGTATTTTTTGCGACTAGCACTGATGCATTTAAGGGGAAGGTAGATAAGTGCACGAGGGAGAAAGGAATAGAAAGATATGCTGATAGTGTTAGATGAAGTAGGGAAGGAGGAAGCTCGTGTGGAGCATAATCACCGGCATAGACCAGTTGGGCTGTTTCTGTACTGTAGTTTCAATGGAACTCGATGATATATATACACCAATGAAGAGCTTGAAGATTGGTCAAATGGAGGGAATTAAAACATAAAACATTGGCCCAAAAATTGCTGGAGCAGGGCATTTCGTGGCGAGTGCCGTGAATTGGACTTTTCTCCTCACCCTTCAGGTCGTATTATTTTTGTGTCGCAAATTGCTGGAAAAGCGAGCTGATAACAGTGAGGGCAACGGAACATCTGGGACTTCCTGAACGTAGGGTCCAATGGTCTATCTCCTTAATCAATGAAATTTAAGGATAGAGAAAGAAACTGTGCGAGCGGCGGAGCAGGAAATAGAGTGAATTTTCACCCTATGATAAATAGGGTGAGGAAATAAAAGAAATGAATGGGGAGGAACTATTGAAGGATGCACATTTGAGGAAAATAAAGTCCTTAAAACCATAATGCTAAATGTACAGGTTAAATATTTACCTTCGAGAAACAAATGAAAACTAAACAAGCAATTCCTGAAATGACTGAATCTGACAATTAAAATGGAAATGAGAAAAAAAATCAGAATGTGAAGAGTCTATAGAGAGAAAGGAAGCAGTGACATTTGCCAGAAGTAGAGGGATAAACAAAACAACTCAGTAGAGGTGCAAAAAAGGCCCTGGGGGCGAGAATAGCCATAGAAGCCAAGTACAATAATAAAGCATTTTTCAGTATCATAACAGAAAAAAAGGACTTAGAGACAAATCTGAAGGTGAGGTTGAAGAGAGGACAGTCAAAAACTATGGGTTTATTATCTATAGGTATCTACTCAAGCAGATAATACAAACTATGTCACTGGTTGTTGGTGAATTACCACAGAACTGGCAATAGAAGAACATAAAACCTATATTTAAAAAAGGAGATAAATCAATCCAAGCAGCTACAGGTTTAGACCATAAGACCATAAGAGATAGGAGGAGGAGTAGGCCATTCGGCCCCTCGAGCCTGCTCTGCCATTCAATGAGTTCATGGTTGATATGATTTTTACCTCAACTCCACTTTCCTGCCTTTTCCCCATATCCTTTAACTCCCTTGCTGATCAAAAATTTGTCTAACTCAGCCTTGAATGTATTCAATGACTCAGCCTCCACAGCTTTTTGGGGTAAAGAATTCCAAAGATTCACGACCCTCTGGGAGAAGAAATTCCTCCTCATTTCCATCTTAAACAGACGACCCCTTATTCTGAAACTATGTCCCCTAGTTTTAGATTTCCCCATGAGGGATAACATCCTCTCAGCATCTACCCTATCGAGTACCCTCAGAATCTTGTATGTTTCAATAAGGTCTCCTCTCATTCTTCTAAACTCCAATGAGTATAGACCCAACCTGTTCAATCTTTCCTCATAAGAGAACCCTTCCATACCCGGAATCAACCTAATGAACCTTCTCTGAACTGCCTCCAATGCAAGTATGTCCTTCCTTAAATACGGGCATCAGAACTGTACGCAGTACTCCAGGTGTGGTCTCACCAGCACCCTGTACAGTTGTAGCATGACTTCTCTGCTTTTATACTCCATCCCCCAAGAAATAAAGGCCAATATTCCATTTGCCTTCCAGATTACCTGCTGCACCTGTATGTTGACTTTTTGGGCTCGATTTTACCGTCGGGTTTCCTGTGGGTTTCCAGCGGGGGTGCCCCGAAAATCCCGACATCCAGTCACGTGACCGGATCGCGCCACGATCCTGCCCACTTCCGGGTTCCCCGATGACGTGCGGGGGTGCGTGCGGGGGTGCGTGCGTGGCCCCCGCTGGTGGGAATCCCACAGGCAATTAAAGCCAGCGGGATGCCACTTGAGAGTATTTATTTTGCTTGTTCAGGTCATTAACTGACCTGATTAAGGGACTGTGTGTGATTCTGGGGAAACATGGGACTGTTTCACACACTGGGGGAAACAGTCCTAGTTGAACTGGACGTGTTGCAGCCGTCAGCCTGTGGCAGCTGCAAAGGTCCATTTGACAGGTGGCGGGGGGGAGACCCTCACCCATTGCAGGAAGCCACTCTGTCACTTGGGACAAAGTGTGGCCTCCGCCACCCCCCTCCGGACGGTCAAAGTGACCAACCTGCACACTCACCCCGGGGTCCGGAGACATGTGCCTACCTTGCGGACCCCCTCAGATGTACATATTGCAGATGGGGGCCGCCGTAGCTGCAGTCATGACCTCCTCGGAGGGCGAACAGCATCACCAGCCTCGCCATCCACGCCGTCCACCTCTGACACGTGGAGCTCCACAACAGAGTGCTGTGACACATCCACCTGTACAGCAGGAGGGAGGGCTACCGCAGAGAGAGATGCATCGCAGAGGGCACTACCCTCGCCACAGGGTCCACAGACGGAGGCTAAAATCAGGCCCTTTGTGTTTCATGTTTGAGGATACCTGGATCCCTCTGTACCGCAGCATTTTGTAGTATTTCTCCATTCAAATAATATTTTGCTTTTTTATTTTTCTTCCCAAAGTGGATGACTTCACATTTTCCCACATTATATTCCATCTGCCAAATGTCTGCCCATTCACTTAACCTGTCAATATCCCTTTGCAGACAATTTGGGCTCGATATTAGGAGGGTGCGGGTTCACGGCGGGGGGACGATTGGGCACGTGGGTAATGCGCCCGGTGAAATCAGTCTGCCCCGTGCGCAATTGCAGCCTAATTGGATCCACTTACCTGGTCTTCCGGGTTCCCCACTGCTGATCTGCGTGTCGGGCAGACTGCGCATGCGCAGTAAGGTCTGTCAGCTGGAGGAGCTCTATTTAAAGGGGCAGTCCTCCACTGACAGATGCTGCAACAAATAGGAAAAATTACAGCATGGAGCAGCCCAGGGGGAAGGCTGCTCCCAGTTTAATGATGCCTCACTCCAGGTATTATTGGATGTGGTGAGGAGGAGGGGGAGGACAGAGATCTTCCCCCCGGCGGGCGGGAGGAAGCGGCCTGCCTCTACCACAAAGAAGGCCTGGCTCGAGGTGGCAGAGGAGGTCACCAGCACCACCAACATATCGCCCACCTGCATACAGTGCAGGAGGCGCTGCAATGACCTAAGTAGGTCAGCCAAAGTGAGTACACTTACTCATTCCCCTACACTCCGTCTGCCACATCACCACCCCCAACCCACATCTCCTTCTGCACTGCCAACACTACTCTGTCACATCACCCCTCACACCCACTCAAAGCTCATCCTCATCTTACCTGCACTTACTCACCTCGCCAGTAATCATCCCGCCACTACCACTCAACCCAATCCTCATACAATCTCATGGCTCTATCTCATACTCACACTCTCATGCATCTCTTTCACGGTCAGCCTCACTCAACCTGCCACTACCTGTGCTGCAGCCACAGGGCATGCATCACATATGTGCAGTAGGAAGCATAAAGCAAACGTGTCGTGAGCATGAACGGGATGCACAAGGGTGTTTGAGGGTTTGTCATGGTTTTTACTAATATTGAATTTCTGACCAACTCACATCGCATATTATACTGGCACCACTACTGCCACGTCTTTGTGAATCTTGTCTGGTTTGTGCAATAATGCCCTTTCCTGAGGATCACCATGAAGACCCACACCTGATGCCACCCATTGTGTCACTGCAGAGTGGGTGTAGGTGTATTTGCAGGGCTCTTTTGTGCAGACTACTGAGAGATGTCGACGATGTCCCCGGTGGCACCCTGGAAGGATGTGGAGGAGAAGGTGTTGAGGGCAGTGGTGACTTTGACAGCGACAGGTAAGAAGATGGTGCTCGGGCCAGCCGGGAGCAGCTCGGCATGAAGGAGGCTGCAGATGTCCACGACTATATGTCGAGTGACTCTGAGCCTCCGTGTGCACTGCTGCTCAGAGAGGTCCAGGAAGCTGAGCCTCAGTCTGTGGACCCTGTGGCGAGGGTAGTGCCCTCTGCGACGCATCTCTCTCTGCAGTAGCCCTCCCTCCTACTGTGCAGGTGGATGTGTCACAGCACTGTGTTGTGGAGCTCCACATGTCAGAGGTGGACGGCATGGCCGGCGAGGCTGGTGATGCTGTTCGCCCTCCGAGGAGGTCATGACTGCAGCTACGGCAGCCCCCATCCGGAAGATGTACATCTGAGGGGTTCCGCAAGGTAGGTACATGTGTCTGGACCCCGGGGTAAGTGTGCAAGTTGGTGAATTTGATTGTTAGGAGGAGGGTGGTGGAGGCCAAACTTTGTCCAAAGTGACAGAATGGACTCCTGCAATGAGTGAGGGTCTCCCCCCCCAACCTGTCAAATGAACCTTTGCAGCTGCTCAGGCTGATGGCTGCAACACATCCATTTCAACTGGGAGTGTTTCCCCCAGTACGGGAAATAGTCCCAGTTGTCTTTAAAATCCCACCCCTCCTAAAATATCTCCTTAATCAGATCTATTAACGACCTGAAATACCAGAATAAATACTGTTAAGTGGCACCCCGCCAGCTTTAATTGCCTGCGGGAGTCCCACATGCGGGGGCTGCGGGCACACGTCAGCACGTCTGTGGGGAACCCGGAAATGTGCGGGTTGGAGCCGGGCTCCCGACCCGCTCCAGGATTCCCCGATTTTTGGAGCCCCCCCGCCAGGAACGCACCCGATAGCGGGTGCTAATATCGGGCCCTTTGTGTCCTCATCGCAACTTACTTTTCCACCTATCTTTGTATCATCAGCAAATTTGGCCACAATACACTCTGTTCCTTCATCCAAGTCATTGATATATATTGTAAATAGTTGAGGCCCCAGCCCTGAGCCCTGCGGCACCCCACGAATTACAGATTGCCATTTTGAAAATGACCCTTTTATCCCGACTCTTTGTTTTCTGTTAGTTAGCCAATCCTCTATCCATGCCAGTATATTACCCACAACCCCATGAACTCTTATCTTATGCAGTAATCTTTTATGTGGCACCTGATCGAATGCCTTTTGGAAAACCAAATATACTGCATCCATTGGTTCCCTTTTATCTACCCTGCCCGTTACTTCCTCAAAGAACTCTAATAAATTTGTCAAATATGATTTCCCCTTCATAAATCCATGTTGACTCTCCTTGATTGTATTATGAGTCTCCAAATGTCCTGCTACTACTTCCTTAATAATAGATTCTAGCATTTTCCCAATGACAGATGTCAGGCTAACTGGTCTATAGTTACCTGCTTTCTGTCTCACTCCCTTCTTGAATAGGAGTGTTACGTTTGCGGTTTTCCAATCCGCTGGGACCTTTCCAGAATCTAGTGAATTCTGGAAGATTACAACCAATGCATCCACTATCTCTGTAGCCACTTCCTTTAAGACTCTCGGATGCAAGCCATCAGGTCCAGGGGACTTGTCAGCCTTTAGACCCATTAGTTTACCTAGTACTTTTTCTCTAGTGATTGTGATTGTTTTTAGTTCCTCCCTCCCTTTTGCCCCTTGATTTTCTACTATCATTGGTATATTATTAGTGTCTTCTACTGTGAAGACATATACAAAATATCTGTTTAATTCCTCTGCCATTTCCTTGTTTTCCATTATTATTTCCCCAGTCTCATCCTCTAAGAGACCAATGTTTACTTTAGCTACCCTCTTCCTTTATATATACTTGTAGAAGTTTTTACTGTCAGTTTTTATATTCCTTGCTAGTTTATACTTGTAGAAGTTTTTACTGTCAGTTTTTATATTCCTTGCTAGTTTACTCTCATAATTTATTTTCTCCCTCTTTATTATTCTTTTAGTCATCCTTTGCTGGTTTTTAAAGTTTTCCCAATCTTCAGGCTTAACCAGAAATCTTTGCCATGTTGTATGCTTTTTCTTTTAACCTGATACCATCCTTTACTTCCTGAGTTAGCCATGGTTGGTTCATCCTTTTTGTGGAGTCTTTCCTCCTAACAGGGATATATTTTTGTTGCGAGTCATAAAATATATTTTTAAATGTTTGCCACTGCTTATCCACCATCATACCATCTAATCTGTTTACCCAGTTCACTTTAGCCAATTCCACCCTCATTCCTTTATAATTGCCCTTATTTAAGTTTAATACAGTAGTTTCAGACCCAAGATCCTCGCTCTCAAACTGGATGTGAAATTCTATCATGTTATGTTCACTGCTTCCCAAGGGATCCTTTACTTTGAGATCATTAATTAAACCAGTTTCGTTACCCATTACCAGATCCAAAATGGCCTGTTCCCTGGTTGGTTCCCCGACATATTGGTTTATCAGCCTAACTTCTCTACCAGGCCAAGTAATGGAAAGCATTCTGAGGGGCACATAAATAGCAATGATCTGATAAGAGATGATCAAAATGGGTTCAGAAAGGAACCCATGCCTTACAGGCCTCCTTGAATTCCTTGAAGCTGTTACAAATAAAGACAGTGGAATTCCCTATGCCGTTGTTTACTTGAACTTTCAGAAGGCTTTTGACAATGTTCCACATGAATGACTTCTAACTAAGCTGAAAGATATGGACATCCAGTTGTAGATTCTGGGACTAGATACAAAGTTGGCTAAAGAATAAAAAATAGAGTCACCAGTAAGGGGTATTTTGTTAGACAGGGAGGAGGTTGACTGGCATTTCACTGGGATCAGTGCTTGGACCCTGGGTATTTTTTATTTATGTATAAGTGACCTAGATTCTCAAACCAACTGCAAGTTTGCAATGTTGAGGTGAATAGCATAGATGCATTTAAAGGGAAGCTAGATAAGCAGATGAGGGAAAAAGGAATAAGTTATGTTGCTAGGGTTAGATGAAGAGGGGTGGGAGGATGCTCATGTGAAGTATAAACACCGGCATGGACCAGTTGGGCTGAATGGCCTGTTTCTGTGCTGTAAATACTATGTAATTCTATGTAACTGCAAATCTACTGAGGCGAGGCTGAAGCTGTACAATGCACTATATTGTACACCGGCACTTGGAGCACTGTATACACTTCTGGCTGCTACAACACAAAAATGATGTGGAAGCTTTGAAGAAGATGCAAAGAAGAGCAACCAGAATGACTGCAAGTTTGAGATAAGGTTAAAGTAGCTTCGTATTTACAGCCCAGTATGAAGATAACTAAGGGGGGATCTCATTGAAGTACATGAAATATTAAATGGCATGGATAAGGTAAATCTTAAACATTTCCTTAAATAAGGTAATAGAGTAGGACTAAAGGTCATAAGTACAAACTACAGATAGGCATACTACTTTGTCAGGGACACATCTGTTAGCACAGTCAACTATGAGGAGAGTTTAGCAGAGGATTGCCCAATGTCCTCGTGAATCCCAAGTGAAACTAATGTGGACAGGGACCATTAATTTGCAAGTGATGCCTCATCTAGGAAAACCATACTACATCCTAGGAAATCTCTTTTAATCAGTCTATGGTGTGTTTTTCTGGGGTCAGATATCATGATAGTGGCTCCAACAGCTAAGGGAATTGAGGGTGTCCATGCTGGTGAGAAACTTGACATTATCAATGAGATATCCAAAATGATTTTGCTCAAATTATTTTCTTCCTTAACATTGGAGACTCCTTTGAACAAAAAGTACAAAAGCAAGAAAGTTATGGTAAACCTTTATATATCACTGTTTAGAGTACTGTGTCCAATTCTGGGCACCACACTTCAGGAAGGATGTCAAGGCCTTGGAGAGGATGCAGAGGAGATTTACCAAAATGGTACCGGGAATGACGGACTTTTGTTATGTAGAGAGACTAGAGAAGCTGGGATTGTTCTCCTTAGTGCAGAGATGGTTAAGGGGAAATTTGATAGACGTGTTCAAAATTACGAGGGACTTTGATAGAGTAGATGGGGAGAAACTGTTACCATTGGCAGGAGGGTTAAGAGGACACAGATTTAAGGTAATTGGCAAAACATCCGGGGGATGATGAGAATTTTTTTTATGTAGCAAATTATTATGAACTGGAATGCACGACCTGAAAAGGTGGTGGAAGCAGATTCAATAGTAATTTTCAAAAGGGAATTGGATATATACTTGAAAAGGAGAAATTTGCAGGGCTATGGGGAAAGAGCAGGGGAGTGGGACTAATTGGGTGGCTCTTTCAAAGTGCTGGCACAGGCATGATGGGCCGAATGGCTTCCTTCTGTGCTGTCTGATTCTAGATTCCTCTAGATTTTCCTTCCCTTTTAATGATGGGCACAAATTAATGTGTTTTTGTGCCTATATCTATTGTATAAAATTAAGCCAAGGTTTGAACATGATAAAATCCTAGAATAAAAATTCAAAAACAAGAATTCTGTAAAATGTAGCTAGAAGCACTTGGAACAGTTAAGAAAGATGAACACAGAGGTAAGAATGGCAGAGTAACAAGCCATGCCACAGACAGGTTTATGCATCATAGTGAAAGAAAACCCAAAACACCCAGGAAGCCTATGGAGTTCAGTAGGGCAGGGGTTGGAAGATGGACAGGACAGGCGAGAAAATTGCTTCAGCAGTGGCACTCGAGACTTGATCATAGCCAAGTGGAAACCATTGCTGTAAACCCCAGATGCAAGGTGTGAAGGATTTTACAAATAATCCTGTAGTATAAACATTTCCCAATAATGAAATAATCTGATTGCAGGATATCCTCTACTCAATATAATGTGCACATAAAGCTAACAGGCTGTCAAAATAAGCAATAAAAATGATGTACTAGCAGATGATATGAAAGCCATGCTGTGTAGTCAAAGAGCGTTTCATAACTCATTTTAGTAAATAATAGATGCAGTAGGTTGGCTCAAGAATAATGAGTTTATTGTTTAAGGGTGTCAACCTGTTATTGCCTTGGTTTGTGTTTCAATTTTGTACATAAAGTAGATACATATTAGTGAAGGTAAAAAGCAGCCTATGATAAAACGCTATGCTCATGGCAGCTCAAAAATGCCCAGCACTAATGCAATTAGATTATTCTCAGTGCTTTTCGCTGGCTCATTATGTTTACGATAAACTGCCTGAAAGGCATACAATTGTAGCTGATGTAAAATCTATGTACAGTTCACTTTGATTCATTGCATGCATTTGCCTGCACCCCCGTACAACATAAATAAGGGAGGAGAAATCAGGTTCAGATCGTAACTATTGAATCGTGTGGTTAGAACTAACATAGTCCATGTGAAACTGCGGTTTGAGAATGGGAGCAACTCCAAAATGGGCCAAAAACAGGTCTTCATTACAAATTCTTTTCACCTGAGAGAGACTAGAACATAGGGAAGTATAGGAGCAAAAAAGACTATGTAGTCCCTCTAAGTGGTCCCAAAAACTTAGTTTGCCCATTCCCTCAAACATATCCAACTCTCCCTTAAAGTTTTCCACACATTCATCATCACACGCTGTAAACAAAATCACTTGTTTTCTATTAAACAGTTTGCAGGACATTTAACCCATCCTTCATGTGATTAGTGTATCCGTTGTTTCTCTGTTCCTGCCCACCCCCTTTTTAACTCTTCATTCTTTCCAACCTTAGTCTTCAGTTCCGAAAGGCACACAGCCAAAATGTCATTACTTGTCTTTAGCCCTCACAGATGCTAGGAGTTCTGCTGTGTACTTGCCAGGACAAAGAGCTATTGCTGCTGAGGTGAGAAAACTGCTGCCAGAAGCATACTGATTCCAAGTTCAGTAGATAAGCCGCCTCATACATTGTTACATGTACACAAGAGACTTGTTCCATCAGAGATACTCCAACAGGATGATTGCAGTGCAAGCCCCGATGACTGTTCATTAATGATGTGATGTTCATCAGTCAGAGGCACAATTCTAATGAGTCAGATTTGCACTATTGCCAACAGGCATCCTTCACCTGGAATGGTCTCAACTACAGAGTTTTTTTATGATTGCAGTCTGCACCAGATGATGCATGAGAATGGCCTAGGGCAACTCACCTTCTAACTATCCCCCTTTCTCAATGAAAACTTGCATCTATACAGTACCATTAATATAATAAAACCTCCCAAAGCTCTTCACAGCAGTGAAAACAGTCAGTGAACAATCATGAGAGAAGAGTTTGGGGAGGTGAGTTTTAAAGAGAAATTTGAAAGAGATTTGCAGAGGAGTTGAGGGGGGGCGTTCCAGAGTGTGGAGCCACACTCTGAAGACTCTGAAGACTCTGAAATCAAAGATAGAGCAGGTGGCATGCGGGGAGAGTCAAATGAGAAGAGCAGAAAATGTATGCTCTCATGCAGGACTCGTAAAAGTTGCAGAACTAGGCAGGGGCAAGATCATGGACTTGCCAAAGAGGCCAAGAATTTTGAATTTGATAAATTGGGTACCAAAGGAGGTTGACAAGGGCAAGAGTGATAAGCGAATGGGACTCATTGTAGGATAGAATGTGAGTGGTGGAGTTTAGGATGAGTTGCAGTTTATATAGGGTGGAACTTAGGAGACCAAGAAGAGGTTCTTGGAGTAATAGTTGAGTCTGGAGGTAGCAAAGGCAATGTGTCACTGCCAGTGGAGATGAACAATGGACAGAGAAGGGCAATGTTGTGGAGGTGAAATAAGTGGTCTTGCTGGTGCCCAGAATGTTAGTTTGAAGCTCAGCCCAGAATTAAACAGGACACCAAGGTTGTGCACCATCGAGCTCAGCTGGAGTGAGTTACCAGGGAGGGGGAGGGAATGGGGAGCTAGGGTGCAAAGCTTTTGTCGAAAGCCAAATAGGATTCTTTAGGTGTTCCTGATGTTTAGTTGGAGAAAGTTCCTGGACCTCCAAGATGGGCCCCACATCTGCCATTGAATGGATGCCTACCACTCTTCTGCCAAGTCAGGAATGCAGGAACTCCCATCCTGAGAGTTCCCACCAATAATCATCCTCCATCCTGCACCACTGGCATTGTCTGGTGCAGGAGGAGATGCAAACCCTTACAAGGTCCCATGGGAATTCCTGGGGAAGGCCAGGACCTGGTGTATCTGGGGCCTGACCTCATTTACAGCCCTTCCGCGGCAGTCTTTCTGGAGTTATGGTGGAGGTACGCTGCAGCGACGGTGAAATTTCATCCCCTGTGTCTCTACAGTCATCAAATTCCCCTTCTCAACAGATATCCATTAGGTTCCTTCATAATAGAGTGGAATGAGCCCAAATCAACTCCCTTCTCTGGGAATCAGTTCCACACATCCACTATCCTGTGGGAAAAAGGAAGAATAAATGTTGCATTTATATCACAAGACCCTTACAGATAAGAAAGGCCATCTTAATTCATCCATTGAGAACCACCCTACAATTGCCCCCCACCTCCCCCCACTGATGTTTACATTCTGCCTGGAAATCCATTCCAAGTGTTGATATTCTCTGTGTGAAGACGAACCTCCAGATGTAAGTCCGGTAGTTGCCTTTTATTAGATAGGTTGGGGCGGAATTTCTTGTGGGGGAGTGATCAGGAAGTTACACCTGAAATTCCGTCCTTTCAAAGAAACAGAAAATACACAGCAGGTCTCAGTGAGGATAATTTTTTTTTAATTGCTTAAAAAATTGCGATAAAACACCAGAGAAATGATTTTGTTTCCTGCTGTGCCTAAAATTCTGGCCTTAATTTTATACCTGTTTTGAACCGGGAAATTTGCGTGTATGGCTCTTTATAATGGTTCCGCCCCCAGGCTAATGATGTGTTCGAGGGCAGGATTTGATAGAAGGCATAAAAAGATCATGGAAATTTGGGCGTAGTGTAATTACGTGCATTGCTTTCTTGCTGCTGAGTTTCCTCGACCTTTTTTCGCATATCTGCTTTACGCCCCAATTACACACATCTCTGGGCGCAAATATACAGAAAATTCCACCATCGTGCCTTTCACCTTCTCAGGATGTCCTAATGCATTTCACAGCCAATAAATTACTTTTGAAGTTTAGCCGCTGTTGTTATATAGGCAAACACAGCAGACAATTTACACACGGCAAGGTCCCACAAACATCAAAGAGGCAAATGACCAGTTAATCTGTTTTTTGGTGGTGTCGGTTGAAAGATAAATGTTGTCCAGAACGCTGGGAAACTCCTTGCTCTTCAAATAGTGCCATGGGATTTTTTACATCCACCTGAACAGGCAGATGGGCCCTCAGTTTAACATTTCATTCAAAGGACACCTCCTGCTAAAGTGGCAGGGGGTTGGGAACCTGAGCAGGGAGACAGAGGAAAGCGTGTCAGGAAGGGACAGAAGGTATGGAGTAATAGGTAAAGTGTTAAAAAAGGAAATAGCAGGAACTAAGCGTCACAAAACAGATTTGAAAGTTCTTTATCTGAATGCACGTAGCATTCGTAATAAAATGGACGAGTTAACGGCACAAATAACTACGTATGGGTATGATCTTGTGGCCATTACAGAAACATGGCTGCAGGGTGACAACGACTGGGAATTAAATATGCCAGGGTATTTAACAATCAGGAAGGACAGGCAGGAAGGAAGGGGAGGTGGGGTGGCTATGTTAATAAAGGAAGGAATCACTGTAATACAGAGAAATGATATTGGGACAAAGCATCAAGATAATGAAACAGTTTGGGTGGAGATAAGGAATAATAAGGGAAAAAAAACATTAGTGGGCGTAGTATATAGGCCTCCTAATAGTTGCAACTCTGCTGGAAGAAGTATTAATCAGGAGATAGTCGGGGCATGTAATAAGGGAACAGCCATAATTATGGGGGATTTTAATTATCATATTAACTGGACAAATCAAATTGGGCAGAGCAGCCTTGAGGACGAGTTCATTGAGTGCATCAGGGATGGATTTCTTAAGCAGTATGTAACTGATCCTACAAGGGGGCAGGCAACCTTGGACCTGGTCCTGTGTAATGAGTCAGGATTAATTAATAATGTCCTAGTTAAGGATCCCCTTGGAACGAGCGACCACAACATGGTTGAATTCCATATCCAATTAGAGGGTGAGAAGGTTGATTCTCAAACAAGCGTACTGAGCTTGAATAAAGGAGACTATGATGGTATGAGAGCGGAATTGATTAAAGTGGACTGGGAAAATAGATTAAAGGGTAAGACGGTACATGAGCAGTGGTGTTCATTCAAGGAGTTATTTTACAACTTTCAAAATAAATATATTCCACTGAGGAAAAAAGGGTGTAAAAGAAATGACAGCCATCCGTGGCTAAGTAAAGAAATCAAGGATAGTATCCGACTAAAAACAAGGACATATAAGGTAGCCAAACTTAGTGGGAGGATAGAAGATTGGGAATTCTTCAAAAGACAGCAAAAAGTAACGAAAGGATTGATTAAGAAAGGGAAGTTAGATTATGAAAAGAAATTAGCAAAAAATATAAAAACAGATAGCAAGAGTTTCTATAGTTATATAAAAAGAAAAAGGGTGGCTAAGGCAAACATAGGTCCCTTAGAGGATGAGACCGGGAAATTAATGGTGGGAAACATGGAGATGGCAAAAATGCTGAACAAATATTTTGTTTCAGTCTTTACAGTAGAGGACACTAAGAATATCCCAACACTGGACAAACAGGGGACTCTCGGGGGGGAGGAGCGAAATACAATTAAAATCACTCAGGAGATGGTACTCAGTAAAATAATGGGACTCAAGGCGGATAAATCCCCTGGACCTGATGGCTTCCATCCTAGGGTCTTGAGGGAAGTGGCAGTAGGGATTGTGGATGCTTTGGTGATAGTTTTCCAAAATTCCCTGGACTCAGGAGAGGTCCCGGCAGATTGGAAAACTGCTAATGTAACACCGTTATTTAAAAAGGGTAGTAGGCAGAAGGCTGGAAATTATAGGCCAGTTAGCTTAACATCTGTGGTGGGTAAAATTTTGGAGTCTATTATTAAGGAGACAGTAACGGAACATTTAGATAAGCATAATTTAATAGGACAAAGTCAGCATGGCTTTATGAAGGGGAAGTCATGTCTGACAAATTTGCTTGAGTTCTTCGAGGATATAACGTATAGGGTGGATAAAGGGGAACCAGTGGACATAGTGTATTTAGACTTCCAGAAGGCATTCGACAAGGTGCCACATAAAAGATTATTACTTAAGATAAAAAATCACGGGATTGGGGGTAATATTCTGGCATGGGTGGAGGATTGGTTATCGAACAGGAAGCAGAGAGTTGGGATAAATGGTTCATTTTCGGACTGGCAACCAGTAACCAGTGGTGTTCCACAGGGGTCGGTGCTGGGTCCCCAACTCTTTACAATCTATATTAACGATTTGGAGGAGGGGACCGAGTGCAACATATCAAAATTTGCAGATGATACAAAGATGGGAGGGAAAGTAGAGAGTGAGGAGGACATAAAAAACCTGCAAGGGGATATAGACAGGCTGGGTGAGTGGGCGGAGATTTGGCAGATGCAATATAATATTGGAAAATGTGAGGTTATGCACTTTGGCAGGAAAAATCAGAGAGCAAGTTATTTTCTTAATGGCGAGAGACTGGAAAGTACTGCAGTACAAAGGGATCTGGGGGTCCTAGTGCAAGAAAATCAAAAAGTTGGTATGCAGGTGCAGCAGGTGATCAAGAAAGCCAACGGAATGTTGGCTTTTATTGCTAGGGGGATAGAATATAAAAACAAGGAGGTATTGCTGCAGTTATATAAGGTATTGGTGAGACCGCACCTGGAATACTGCATACAGTTTTGGTCTCCATACTTAAGAAAAGACATACTTGCTCTCGAGGCAGTACAAAGAAGGTTCACTCGGTTAATCCCGGGGATGAGGGGGCGGACATATGAGGAGAGGCTGAGTAGATTGGGACTCTACTCATTGGAGTTCAGAAGAATGAGAGGCGATCTTATTGAAACATATAAGATTGTGAAGGGTCTTGATCGGGTGGATGCAGTAAGGATGTTCCCAAAGATGGGTGAAACTAGAACTAGGGGGCATAATCTTAGAATAAGGGGCTGCTCTTTCAAAACTGAGATGAGGAGAAACTTCTTCACTCAGAGGGTGGTAGGTCTGTGGAATTTGCTGCCCCAGGAAGCTGTGGAAGCTACATCATTAGATAAATTTAAAACAGAAATAGACAGTTTCCTAGAAGTAAAGGGAATTAGGGGTTATGGGGAGCGGGCAGGAAATTGGACATGAAGCTGAGTTCGGATCGGTCAATGCCCTGTGGGTGGCGGAGAGGGCCCAGGGGCTATGTGGCCGGGTCCTGCTCCGACTTCTTGTGTTCTTTAGATTTGTGGTTGGGATCAGATCAGCCATGATCTTATTGAATGGCGGAGCAGGCTCGAGGGGCCGATTGGCCTACTCCTGCTCCAATTTCTTATGTTCTTATGTTCTTATGTCCTGCGATGATGCACCACTTCCTCGGTACTGCACTGATGATTAATCTTACATTCATTGCCCAAATTAAATAGGCTGCTTTAGTTCAACTTTATCTCTACTTTTCATTATTTTAAAGACCTCTATCATGTCTCCCTCATTCAGGTTTAACTCACTGTTCCTGAGACTACACCCTTTATATGAAAAAGTGCGAAGTTTGTGTTTTTGTTTCTCTAATTTTAATCTTCAGACCTCTTCCTCACTTCTAATCCGTCACTTCAAGCTGTTCTTACTCTGGAGAATTACTCTCCCAGCAACTGAAAGAAGGTAACCTAATTTTAGGCAAAGAGCCATAAATCCTCTGTGTCCCCAGGATTGACTCGTGCTGACTGAGGGAAAACTGCATCTTTGTTCATTTATTGAAGACGCTTAATATTTTATTCTAAAAGGGTTCCGCTTTGTTAGAATCCCAGAACACATTGGGACTAATTTTAACCAACATCATTAAAATAGATTATCTGGTCATTATCTCATTGCTGTTTGTGGGACCTTGCTGTGTGCAAATTTGCTGCCACGTCTCCTACATTATAACAGTGACTACACTACAAAAATACTTCATTGGCTGTGAAGCACTTTGGGATGTCCTGAGGTCGTGAATGGCGCTCTGTTTGGACAGCAGCCAGAAGCACTGCAACTTGCAGTCAATATCTCTATGGCAGGCCTCGCAGTCCTCCAGTGGAGCTGGATCTTCGCCCCCCACCATCCCACATTTTCTAGATGCAAGGTGAAATGCAGGCCTGTGTGGGCTTCCATGCCCAGTTTCAGAACTATCAATTGCTCTCGGCGCCAACAGCTCATCCTCACAAAATTAGGGTTCATTTCTCCAGCCCGTCTTCATGGTTTGGTAGCCTTAAATTCAGCATCAGAAATGAACCTGCACACGAGGGATGCCAACCCACCAGCACTTTTTCTCCCTCTTGTCTACCCCCCTCCCCCACCCACCTTAAAGGCGACGGAGATAACAATCAACTTTGCTGGGGGTGAAACACTGGTGGTATCGGATCAGCTGTCCGCTATGCACTCTGCCTGATTTTTCTTGCCATTGACTTCACTGGAAAGGAAAATCGGGCGAAGTGTATAAAGGAAGGACAATCCAATACGGCCAATTTTCCACCCCTGCTGAAGTTAAAAGTTACCCCTATACTGTTTAATGATCAAACTTAGC
This sequence comes from Heptranchias perlo, assembly GCF_035084215.1. NCBI lineage: Eukaryota > Metazoa > Chordata > Chondrichthyes > Hexanchiformes > Hexanchidae > Heptranchias > Heptranchias perlo. The sequence goes on from NC_090328.1 coordinate 16,030,361, forward strand.
TGTATTACTAAGCTTAATTAACTTCAGGTCACTATGAGAAGCATATGCTATTCCCATTGTCCACCGAGCTTTTGAACTCTCCAGTAAACAGTCCTATGCTCCATGAGGTTCCCGCATTGCTCCACGGGGAAGTTGCTGGGCAGACTTTGATGTTTCTAGAGGTGAAGGAAAAAAGGTTTCTTTGCCCATCTTTTCTTGGTTTTGGCATATAGCATTGAGACTGAAGCACATGATTCGGCCAGTTCCTTTCACTATTTGAGGCCAACATGATGAATTATAAATATCACACAGAAGCTGCAGCCACAAAAGATCAAGGTTGCCTGTAAAATAAAAGGGTCAGGGAGATCCAAGCTGACTTCTGAATGACTCCTTTGAAGTTTGTTTTTTATGTTATTAAGTCTAGGAGCACCTGCAGCCCTCTTCACATAAAAAGCAACCGAACAAAGACATGGGGCACAATTTTAATATGCCGGCGGGAAGGGTCCGGGAGGGGATGATTTGCGGGCTCCAAACCCGGAAGGGAAGTGACCCTAATGAGGCCAATTAAAGCCTCTTCCGGGTTTCGCGGCCGGCAGCCAGCCTGATTGTCAGGCTGGCTGCCGACGGGAGCTGCACATCCGAGGGGGAGGGGGGAGAAATAGAGAGAGAGAGAGAGACCTCATCGGCCATTGGGAGAGAGATAATCTGATTATGGATTGTTTCCAAGGCACCTGGACCTGGCTCCCTTCCTCATGTATTATTTTCCTCGTACCATTATCATCCTGGCACAAGAAACTTGCATGAAATTGTTCTGAAACAAAACTGGTGTCCAGGCTACACTTGCTTTTCTGTTGGGATTTTGTACTTTAGCGCTGGGAGTTGATTACTGATCAGTGACAAGAAAGAAAGAACTTGGGTTTAAGGAACCCTGCAGCATTTAGGATTTCATAAATACTTGGCCATAGTCATATAATGTGGTTAATGGGCAGTTTATAAACTTTTCATAAAGTATGACAAATCTGTGTAGATATTGCAATGTGTGTTTGTTCCAGAAGTATTTGTCCAAGTCTAAGAATCTTCTGATTAACATATATGCTGTAATCTGTCAGTCTTGTAATATTTCCATTCTCCATAACCCCATTGCATTAATTTGATGCTATGGGCTCAATTTTAAACTTAAATTGCAGGTGCATTGGGGAGGGGGGGGGGGTGCTGGGAAAATTGCACCTGTGCGCGCAGGCATCCTGAATCCCGAAAAATCAAATATACTTCATTGAGGTACGAAAGGCACTTTACTTGTAACATATTAGGTAGTTAGAACGATTTTTAACCACCCTGGGCGGCTTTACAATGGATTCTGATTCATGCCTGGTGAAACTAGGAGTAAAGGGCCGGATCAGGCAAAAATAAACTAAATAAATTAAATAAAAAAACCATTGCACAAAGTTAAAACACAAAATCAACAAAATCAACCTACCTTTCCACCCTGCTCCGATGTCCAATGTTTCCCTCTCCGATCTCCCCCTCTTCCCACCCCCAATGTCCCCCCCAATCTCCCCCTCTTCCCCCAATCTCCCCCTTCCCCCCAATGTCCCCCTGATCTTCCCTTCTCCCCCCCATGTCCCCCCAATCTTCCCCTCGCCCCTCTGATCTTCCCCTCTCCCCCCAATGTCCCCCCCCCCCCATGTCTCCCCGATCTTCCCCTCTCCGCCCCCCCCAAATCTTCTCCTCTCCCCCCACCTCGACGTTGCAGCTCCTGTTGGCAGCCAGCCTGTCAATCAGGCTGGCTGCTGGGCGCGAAACCCGGAAAGAAGTTTAATCACCATCAATCACATTGCGATCGCGTCGGAAAAGGTACGTTTTTTTTTTGTTCGGGTTTGCCACGTGCACCTTCACCCCCCTGCTGTCAACCCGCCACCATTTCAAAATTGAGCCCTATGTCATTCATCATTGGGAGAGAGATTGGCGGGGGGAGACAAAGATTGGGAGAGGGAGGAGACATCGGACATCAGGGCAGGGGGGGTGCAGGTGACATCATTTGTAAGGTATGGTTTTTTTTACAATGGAAAATGTAATTTTATTAATTTATTTAATTTATTGTTGTCTGATCCGGAAGAAAACTAATAAAAAACAGAAGACATGTCCGATCTCCTGCTTCCCACAAAGGATGACTTCAGTGATCTTATAAGCCAAAGCTAGCCTTAACCTAATGTCCACTGCTTTGCTTTTGTGGTGTTTGGTCAGTGCATCATAATGAAATCACCCATCTTGGTGCAATTGTCACTAGGTGCAAGAGGTAAAGAGCAAAAATACCCACCTGGGCGTGCCCTAATATAGTATCGGAAAGGGACGATTGCTTGGGAACTTTAGATTTTACATAATGAATACACAACCTACCTATGGTATGTAAAACGTAATGTTTGAAGAATCTGTCCCTGAAGTTTCTCAGTACTCCCAGTTTTCCACCGCAACTTCAGTGGGAGACCAGAAGAATCCTCAGAGAAATGGCATAAATGGATTAAAAAAAAACAGCTGTTTATAGCATTATTCTGGGATCCCACCGGTCTCTTGCTGAGGTTAAAGAGGAAGGCTGGGAGAACCTCCATGGAATTTCCAGGCCTCTTTGTTTTGTGAATGACTTTGCAATTACATATATGTGCACAATAACCCAGCAAAAGTAAATTGGTCCCCCAAGAGAAAGGAAGCTAATTAAAAACGGAAGACACAATCTTATCTCCTGCTTGCCCTCCCCAGAAGCTCATACATTTCTACGTTTCCATAGGTAATGACTGAATGACTTAAATTTCATAAGCCAAAGCTAGCATTAACTTAGCAGCCAATGTTTTGTTTCTGTGATGTCTGGTCAGTGGGCCATAATGAAATCATCCATTTCGGTGCCTGGATTGCAGAGCAGAATTCTGACATGTTGAATTAATGGGATGTGCATTTTGAACTGTGATCTTAGGAAAATGTGACCCTGTGTTCTTAGCTCATGGGGAGAGGAAGCTTAACCTTTAGCTCAATGCTCAGCGGTGGCGGGGCGGGGGAGGGAAGTCATAGCAATCCAGATGACCCAAGTGAGTGAGTACAAAGTGATCAGAATTGAACCCTAAAAAATAGCACAGAAATATTCACAGGAAAAGAAAGAAACTTGAATAACAAGTATCAGAGAAGCTCAACTCCTGTTTAACAATAACTGTCTGAGGTAGATCTCCAACCTGCAAGAAATATATTCTGACAAACATAGAAAATTGCAGTCTCGTTTGTTTTATTGCTTTGTTGCTCTGAGAATCATTTGTAATCAACTTTATTTTGTACTGTACATTCCCAGTAAATTACTTTCTCCTGTATTTTTGATAATGCTACGAGTGGATTAACTGTACAATGTTGTTAAAGATCAGTCCATGTTGCAAGTCTGAAAGATTGTTATCCATGTACTAGGCATTATTCAATTGCTCACAGATTTGACAATTTATTTTTGTGACGAGGCCGGTCCTCCAATTGAATGGATGATACGCAGGTAAATTTGAGAATTGAATTATCATGCTGTGCACATTACCATATCATTAGACATAAGAAAGGGAAGGGGCAAGTTAACAGTAGTTCTTATAGAACCACGAAATATTTTTTAAAGATCTACAGTAAGCAGAGGAAGCTCGCGTTAGTGTGAAAAACAAATGTGAAAAATATAGCAATGTAAAGAAAACACTGTGCCTTGTTCCTTTAATGTCATTAAAGTCCCAGTCTGAGTAGGAGGCGTGAGCGTTTTAAAAATCCCATGGTGCATGTTAATTATGAGCCACAGAATCTGCCAGGAGCTATTCACGATTTTATGTACACTAGAATTAGTATTATGCCAGGGCATCATTTAAAAGGATCTGGGCAGAGTGATTATTTGGTGACTATGGCAACCAGACAGAAGGAACAGCATTTAAACCAGAAAATCTTATGAAAACAAACAGGAATCAGCAGGTCTGCACGGGTAGATACAATGGATTTTTAAAAAGGAAGCAAAGGAAAAAATACATTTAGATATTAAAACAAAAATCAGCTTCTCTCTCTTTTGTACCTTGCCTCCTCTTTCATAAATCATTTTTCATCATCTAGCTAAAAGAACAGGCAAGTGCAAGTGGTGAGAATGTGAAACTCGCTACCACAAGGAGTGGTTGAGGCAAATAGCATAGATGCATTTAAGGAGAAACTAGATAAGTACATGAGGGGGAAAGGAATAGAAGGATAGAAGAATTACATAGAATGTACAGCACAGAAATAGGCCTTTCGGCCCAACAAGTCCACGCCGGTGTTTCTGCTCCACACGAGCTTCCTCACTCCCTACTTCATCTAACCCTATCAGCATATCCTTCTATCCTTTCTCCCTCATGCATTGATCTAGCTTCCCCTTAAATGCATCTATGCTATTCGCCTCAACTACTCCTTGGGGTAACGAGTTCCACATTCTAACCACTCTCTGGGTAATGAAGTTTCTCCTGAATTCCCTATTGGATTTATTAGTGATTATCTTATATTTATGGCCTCAAGTTTTGGTCTCCCCCACAAGTGGAAATATCTTCTCTAGGTCTGCCCTACCAAACCCTTTCATAATCTTAAAGACCTCTATCAGATCACCCCTCAGCCTTCTCTTTTCTAGAGAAAAGAACCCCAGCCTGCTCAATCTTTCCTGATGGGTATAAACTCTCAGTTCTGGTATCATCCTAGTGAATCTTTTTTACACCTTCTCCAGTGCCTCTATATACTTTTATAATATGGAGACCAGAACTGTTCACAGTACTCCAAGTGTGGTCTATACAAGGGTTCTATACAAGTTTAACATAACTTCTCTGCTTTTCAATTCTATCCCTCTAGTAGTGAATCCCAGTGCTTACTTTGCTTTTTTATGGCCTTATTAACCTGTGTTGCTACTTTTAGTGATTTGTGTATCTGTACCCCCAGATTCCTTTGCTCCTCGATCACATTTAGACTCTTAATATCCAAGCAGCATATGGCCCCCTTATTCTTCCTACCAAAATATAATACCTCACATTTATCTATATTGAAATTCATTTGCCAATTGCACACCCATTCTGCAAGTTTATCAATGTCTTCCTGTATTTTGTCACAGTCCTCTTCAGTATTAACTAAATCCCCTCAATTTGGTGTTTTCCGCAAATTTTGAAATTGTACTTCCGATTCCTGAGTCCAAATCGTTTATTTAAATGGTGAACAACAGTGGTCCCAGAACTTACCCTTGTGGAACACCACTTCCCATCTTTTGCCAGTCTGAGTAACTACCTTTAACCCCTACTCTCTGTTTTCTGTTTTGTAGTCAGCTTGCTATTCATTCTGCTATTTGTCCCCTGACTCCACATGCTCTGACTGTAGTCATGAAACTGCAATGTGGTACCTTATCGAAGGCCTTTTGAAAATTCAAATGCATTACATTTACTACATTACCCTTGTCTACCCTTTCTCTTACTTCAAAGAATTCAATAAGATTGGTCAAGCAGGACCTACCCTTTTGAAATCCGTGCTGACTATTCTTTATTCTATTTTCGGTTTCTAGATGTTTTTCTATTACATCTTTGAGTAAGGATTCCGTTATCTTTTCTACCACCGATGTTAAGCTAATTGGTCTCTAGTTCCCTGGACTGGTTCTATCTCCCTTTTAAATATAGGAATCACATTAGCTGTCTGTCAGTCCTCTGGCACTATTCCCTTTTCTAATGAAGTATATATAATAGTGTCTCTGCTATCTCTTCCCTTCTTAACTTCTTTTCATCTGCGCGGATGCAATCCATCCAGACCAGGGGTTTTATCCTCTCTAAGTTTGTTTATTTTATCAGTTCTCTCCACCCTTTCTATCTTAAATGTTTTTTTTTATCTTTTTGATCTCTTCTAATGTCATGCCCATCATATTAGTCTCCCTGTTAAATACTGAGGCAAAGTAATTATTTAATATTTCTGCCATTTTGCTGTCATTACCTGTGAGTTTATCATGTGTATCCCTTAGTGGCCCTATCCTGATTTCTTTTTGTTATTTACGTGTTTGTAGAATACTTTACCAATGGTGAACAACAGTGGTCCTAGAACTTATCCTTGTGGAACACCACTTCCCACCTTTTGGCAGTCTGAGTAACTAACTTTAATCCCTACTCTTTGATAGTCCTTGATAATTTAATTTAATAGTTTCTCTTTGCCTTCCTAATTGTTTTTATAACTTTTTTCCTAACCTTTTTGTATTCCCTTTTGTCATCCTTCTAGATAGTCCACATTGGTGATTGTTTAAAAGTGGACTGAAATTATTCACATGATTCTCATTTACATAAGAGCCAGTGCCATCAAAACTGATGATTACAGTGAATCTAGTTGTCTTGCATTTCAAGTGTGCCCTACTTTGAGTCAGCAAACCGGTAAAAGTTTATAGGATTCAAATTGGATATTGTGAGATTGCTCTGTTCCTCATTGTGCAGTGTGCAGAAATGTAGTCTCAACTTATTTTGACAGTTTGTCCAACTGGATTGTGTCTATGGATGAAGGAGCACAAATGAAGGGTTGTACGCATCGCCTTGATTCAAGTGTGGAACCAAAGAAGAAAGCCACAAAATCTACGTTGAGAGTAGTGGGAATGAAATCTGCAATCCACTACACCATGGAGCAGCACATTGGAGTGCAGCTGTGGTTTACCACCATGTCATCTCTCCTCATACGCTAGTCTCTTTAAGGACCGCCTGTTAGGCCGCATGTACACCTGGTTTTCCCGAATGCAGCTATCGCAGGGCAAACTAATCTTGCAGCGGGTACCTCAAACAGATGTTAGGTCTTTTAGCCTAACATCTTTTTCAGGCATGGGCACCACACTCTGATTTTTTGGCCCTTATCAATATAGCGGGCAGTGCATTTCCAACTTTTAATGAGCATGCACTTCCTGCCTGCCACATTAGAGGTTTAGAAGGCTATTTAGCGCCTGAAAAACGAGGGCTGCATGGACAAATTTCTAGGTCATGGTCTTCACTTTTCATGACATCTGTAACACCCATGAAGACTGGTCTGATTGCTTGCAGGCTATTCTTCTCAGGTGCTAAAAACATCAAATATAACGCAAAACAAAGCAGCAACAATGTTAAGAGTCAAATATATGACTGGCTATTATAGATACTCCATTTACAAATACATTCCATTATCATCAGCCTACTTCATGCATGGCATGGACATCAATTTTGTGGCAATAAATTCTGTCACCTAGTAAGTACTCCTACAAAACACCAGCTACTAGTTGGATAATTTAACTACTGGCTACCGTAAGAACATAAGAAATAGGGGCAGGAGTAGGCCCCTCGAACCAGCTCCGCCATTCAATAAGATCATGGCTGATCTTCAACCTCCACTCCACTTTCCCGTCCTATCCCCACGTCCCTTGATTCCCTTAGAGTCCAAAAATCTCTAGTTAACAATCAGCACATGCAATTTAGCTGCCATTTCAGAAAGATGAAGATACAGACTAGTTACCAGGAGATGCATTGCTGTCTGGTATATTAATGTAAATAGAGCCAAATGAATCAGATGGAATTTTAAAGAGAACCTGATTTGGAACTATTCCAAACCTAAGGTATTTCACATTTAGAAATATTTCAAATTTTACTCATAGTAAGTGCTTCAAAATTTAAAAAAATACAAATTCTATACAAAACCAAAGCAATGAGATGAACAGTATGTAGAAAAGATAACTGTGTAATTAAGGTACAAGGCAGATAATGTTCTATTCTAAAAGAATACTGAAACAATAATCGACCACCGATCCAAAAATGCGCTGGGATATTGAAGATTGTCTGCAGTCCAAAATAAGGCTTATCATTTCTCACAGCTTCTACTGTAATTATCTTAAAGACAGATAATGCTCCCCTGATGGTGGAATCAGATACTGGTGATAGTGACACACCCTCTCCGCAGTTTCACAGTATTGGATAGATGTGCGTTCATCGAGGAGACCAAAACTGAATTTCGGCCTTTATATTACAATATGTGAGACGTTTTAATAAATCATAAATTGAGGTGCAGACATCCAAATCTGAAATCATAATAATAACTACAATTATTTGCACCTTATCACATTGAAATGAATCAAATGCTTCACGCGATGAAGTGCAGCGACACTTTTTCTTTTGGCAAATTCTGGTATTGGCGATGTCATCTGCCACATCACGTATCTGAAATGTGGATAGTTGGTAATATGTCCCAAATTGATTGTAACTGTGCAAATTGAGAACAGAAACAAATCATCAGAATACACTGACTTGAGAGAGCTCTGTATCACATCATTCCTGGTGCTGAAACTAATTTCTGACAGAAGTTCACCTTTATGTCAATAAAGAGCTAAAGTTTTTCAGAACATAAGAAAATTCACAGTGGAGTAAATTTCTGTGCTTAGCATGAGAAAGAAAGAGCAAAGAATTTGCATTTATATAGCGCCTTTCATGGCCTCAGGATATTCCAAAGTGCTTTAAAGCCAATGAAACACTTTTGAAGTGTAGTCACTGTTGTAATATAGGCGACTTGCAGCCAATTTGCACACAGCAAGGTCCCACAAACTGCAATGAGATAAATGACCAGTTCATCTGTTTTAGTGATGTTGATAGAGGGATAAATGTTGGCCAAGACACCAGGAGAACTCCCCTGCTCCTCTTCGAATAGTGCCATGGGTTCTTTTACATCCACCTGAGAGGGCGGATGGGGTCTCAGTTTGAGATGAAAAAAAGCACCTGCAACAGTGCAGCACTCCTTCGGTACTGCACTGGACTGCCCACCTGGATGATGCGCTCAAGTTCCTGGAGTGGGCCATGAATCCACAAGCTTCTGACCCAGAGACCACTGAGCCAAGGTTGACACGTAAACACTAAGCATTGTGCATTGCCTGAGTGGAGTGCAACAAGAATAATCAGGGATGGGAAGGATTCCGAACCGGTAACAGAACCACCACCTGATATTCTGCTCATTTAAATTATTGGAATGAAAATTGGACCTGTTGTGTAACAGGTGTACAATCCTCACTGCCCCATTTTCCTCTCTACGTTCCAACACCCAGACAAAAATTTACCTCAGTAAGAAAAAGCCATTCAACCCAAACTTGCAGACATGGCATCAGTTTAACATTTTTTTTTATTAGTTCATGGGATGTGGACGTCACTGGCGAGGCCAGCATTTATTGCCCATCTATAATTGCCCTTGAGAAGGTGGTGGTGAGCCGCCTTCTTGAACCGCTGCAGTCCGTGTGGTGAAGGTTCTCCCACAGTGCTGTTAGGAAGGGAGTTCCAGGATTTTGACCCAGCGACGATGAAGGAACGGCGATATATTTCCAAGTCGGGATGGTGTGTGACTTGGAGGGGAACGTGCAGGTGGTGTTGTTCCCATGTGCCTGCTGCCCTTGTCCTTCTAGGTGGTAGAGGTCGCGGGTTTGGGAGGAGCTGTCGAAGAAGCCTTGGCGAGTTGCTGCAGCGCATCCTGTGGATGGTACACACTGGAGCCACTGTGCGTCGGTGGTGAAGGGAGTGAATGTTTAGGGTGGTGGATGGGGTGCCAATCAAGCGGGCTGCTTTCTCCTGGATGGTGTCGAGCTTCTTGAGTGTTGTTGGAGCTGCACTCATCCAGGCAAGTGGAGAGTATTCCATTACACTCCTGACGTGTGCCTTGTAGATGGTGGAAAGGCTTTGGGGAGTCAGGAGATGAGTAACTCGCCGCAGAATACCCAGCCTCTGACCTGCTCTTGTAGCCACAGTATTTATATGGCTGGTCCAGTTAAGTTTCTGGTCAATAGTGACCCCCAGGATGTTGATGATGGAGGATTCGGTGATGGTAATGCCGTTGAATGTCAAGGGGAGGTGGTTAGACTCTCTAATGTTGGAGATGGTCATTGCCTGGCACTTGTCTGGCGCGTATGTTACTTGCCACTTATCAGCCCAAGCTTGGATGTTGTCCAGGTCTTGCTGCATGCGGGCTCGGATTGCTTCATTATTTGAGAGGTTGCGAATGGAATTGAACACTGTGCAGTCATCAGTGAACATCCCCATTTCTGACCTTATGATGGAGGGAAGGTCATTGATGAAGCAGTTGAAGATGGTTGGGCCTTGGACACTGCCCTGAGGAACTCCTGCAGCAATGTCCTGGGGCTGAGATGATTGGCCTCCAACAACCACTATCATCTTCCTTTTTGCTCGGTATGACTCCAGCCACTGGAGAGTTTTCCCCCTGATTCCCATTTACTTCAATTTTACTAGGGCTCCTTAGTGCCACACTCGGTCAAATGCTGCCTTGATGTCAAGGGCAGTCACTCTCACCTCACCTCTGGAATTCAGCTTTTTTGTCCATGTTTGGATCAAGGCTGTAATGACGTCTGGAGCCGAGTGGTCCTGACGGAACCCAAACTGAGCATCAGTGAGCAGGTTATTGGTGAGTAAGTGCCGCTTGATAGCACTGTCGACGACACCTTCCATTACATTTCAGTAAGGCCTTCGATAAAGTCCCCCACAGGAGACTGGTCAAGAAGGTACGAGCCCATGGAATCCAGGGTGCCTTGGCACTTTGGATACAAAACTGGCTTAGTGGCAGAAGGCAGAGGGTGATGGTCGAAGGTTGTTTTTGTGACTGGAAGCCTGTGGCCAGTGGGGTACCACAGGGATCGGATCTGGGTCCCTTGCTGTTTGTGGTCTACATTAATGACTTGGATATGAATGTAAAAGGTATGATCAGTAAGTTCGCTGATGATACAAAAATTGGTAGGGTGGTAAATAGCGAGGAGGATAGCCTCAGTCTGCAGGACGATATAGATGGGTTGGTCAGATGGGCGGAACAGTGGCAAATGGAATTTAACCCGGAAAAGTGCGAGGTGATGCACTTTGGAGGGACTAACAAGGCAAGGGAATACACAATGAATGGGAGGACCCTAGGCAAGACAGAGGGTCAGAGGGATCTTGGTGTGCAAGTTCACAGATCTCTGAAGGCGGCGGAACAGGTAGATAAGGTGGTAAAGAAGGCATATGGGATACTTGGCTTTATTAGCCGAGGCATAGAATATAAGAGCAAGGAGGTTATGATGGAGCTGTATAAAACACTGGTTAGGCCACAGCTGGAGTACTGTGTGCAGTTCTGGTCGCCACACTACAGGAAGGATGTGATCGCTTTGGAGAGGGTGCAGAGGAGATTCACCAGGATGTTACCAGGGCTGGAGCGCTTCAGCTATGAAGAGAGACTGGGAAGATTGGGTTTGTTTTCCTTGGAGCAGAGGAGGCTGAGAGGGGACATGATTGAGGTGTACAAAATTATGAGGGGCACAGATAGGATGGATACTAAGGAGGTTTTTCCCTTCGTTGAGGGTTCTATAACAAGGGGACATAGATTCAAGGTAAAAGGCGGGAGGTTTAGAGGGGATTTGAGAAAGAACTTTTTCACCCAGAGGGTGGTTGGAGTCTGGAACTCACTGCCTGAAAGGGTTGTGGAGGCAGGAACCCTCACAACATTCAAGAAGCATTTGGATGAGCACTTGAAATGCCATAGCATACAAGGCTACGGACCAAATGCTGGAATATGGGATTAGAGTAGACAGGGCTGATGGCCGGCGCGGACACGATGGGCCGAAGGGCCTCTATCCGTGCTGTATAACTCTATGACTCTATGACTCTATGACTTTGCTGATGATTGAGAGTAGACTGATGGGGCGGTAATTGGCCGGATTGGATTTGTCCTGCTTTTTGTGAACAGGACACACCTGGGCAATTTTCCACATTGTCGGGTAGATGCCAGTGTTGTAGCTGTACAGGAACAGCTTGTCTAGAGGCGCAGCTAGTTCTGGAGCACAAGTCTTCAGCACTACAGCCGGGATGTTGTCGGGGCCCATAGCCTTTGCTGTATCCAGTGCACTCAGCCATTTCTTGATATCACGTGAAGTGAATCAAAATGGCTGAAGATTGGCTTCTGTGATTGTGGGGATATCGGGAGGAGGCCGAGATGGATCATCTACTCGGCACTTCTGGCTGAAGATGGTTGCAAACGCTTCAGCCTTGTCTTTTGCACTCACGTGTTGGACTCTGCCATCATTGAGGATGGGGATGTTTACAAAGCCTTCCGTTAGTTGTTTGATTGTCCACCACCATTCACAACTGGATGTGGCAGGACTGCAGAGCTTTGATCTGATCTGTTGGTTGAGGAATCGCGTTGCTCTGTCTATAGCATGTTGCTTCCACTGTTTAGCATGCATGTAGTCCTGAGTTGTAGCTTCACCAGGTTGACACCTCATTTTTAGGTGCGCCTGGTGCTGCTCCTGGCATGCTCTTCTACACTCCTCATTGAACCAGGGTTGATCCCCTGGCTTGTTGATAATGGTAGAGTGAGGAATATGCCGGGCCATGAGGTTACATATCATCTAAAAGACAACACCTCCAGCAATATAGAATTCAACCTTCTGGAGATCCATACACACTACATTTACTGCATCCCCTTTATCAAGGCAATTGGTCACTTCCTCAAAAAACTCTTCTTATATTTATTAAGCACCACTTGCCTTTAAGAAATCAATGTTGGCTGTCCTTGATTAACTCATCATTTCTAAATACTTACTCATTTTATCTTAAATTATTATGGATTTGAATAGTTTGCCCACCACTGACATTGGACTAACTGGTCTACAGTTACCTCGGGGGCGAAATTGGGCCATGTAGCACCCGTTTTATATGCGTTACATGGACACCTAAACCCCGAAAATGGCGTCCGAGATGATGTGAAGTGTGCAGGGCACCATCTTGGTAAAGGCGTTTGCGCACGCGCACCTAATGAACGCAGGCACCATGTAGAGTAGGGAGATCATGATGTGAATCAGTGTGCAACGCTGATTCGAAGCAGCCAGTGACATTTTGGACCTCCACGCTCCAGCCAACGCGCTGTCTTAACCTCGCACAGCTGAACAGGACTTATGCAGCATGAAGGACCCCAACCAGCACTACTTAAGTGGATCATGCAGGAGTTACAGGTTAGTTGCTGGATTAGTTATTCTGGCTGCTGGTACAAATGAACGTGTTTGTGAAAGTTTCCTATAGTTGGATAAAGTTTCAATATTATACAGAGAGCAGTCTGGTTGGCGTTGCAGTACTGTTAGTGGCATTTAAAATAGTGAGCTGAACCAAGTTGCTTCCAGACATGGGTGGCCTGCTAGGCCTTCCTCTGGGAATTGAACATGACTGGGAGCATGCAGAGCAGGACAAGCTGCTAGAAGAGGGAGGAGGAGGAGGCGCAGGGCACTCAGCAGAAGGCCACATCCAACGAGGGCCTTCAGGGACCAATTCTCTCACCTCAACTTCAGCGACGACCAGTGCATCCGATGGCTGCGATTCACTAAAGAAGTTGTGACTGCAATTTGTCAATTGCTGCAGCCACAACTGCAGCCTCACAGCAGGACAAGGACAGCATTGCCTGTGGCTGTCAAGATAACCGTGGCACTTAATTTTTTAATGCTCTGGCTCCTTTCAGGCTGCTGCCGGAGATATAAGCAACATCTTGCAGTTTGCAGTGCACTGTTGTATAAGGGAGGTCAATGAGGCTCTGTATGTGCTCCGAAATAGATTCATCTCATTCCCTCTTGCTGGAAACAAGCAGCGGGAGTGAGCACGAGGGTTTGCTCGCATTGCAGGCTTCCCCATGGTGCAAGGTGCCATTGACTGCACGCATATTGCCATTAGAACTCAGCCATATTCATGAACAGAAAGGGATTCCACTCCCTCAATGTACAGCTGGTGTGCGACCACACGCAGCGCATCAAGCAGGCCAATGCCCGCTATCCTGGCAGCAGTCATGACTCCTTCATTCTGTGGCAGTCCAACGTGCCACCTATATTTCAACCAGCATGGCAAGTCAAAGGCTGGCTACTGGGCGACAACGGTTATCCTCTCATGAAGTGGCTTATGACTCCGGTCCGGAACGCACGCACACATGCACAGCAGGCGTACAACGAGAAACACGCTGCCACACAGGACATTATAGAGCACACCCTAGACATCCTCAAACAACGCTTCCGCTGCCTGTACTGCTCTGGAGGAGCCCTGCTGTACTCGGCTCAGCAGGTATCAAGATTTGTTGTTGTATGCTGCATGCTGCACAGTCTCGCCCTCATGAGGGAACAACTCTTGCCACTGGCTATTAGGTGAGAACCCGAGCAACAAGCAGAGGAAGAGGAGGATGAGGAGGAGGCGGAGGCGGAGGAGGAAGAGATGGAGGAGGAAGTGGACAAGGAGGAGGAGGAAGTGGAGGAAGAGGCAGGGAGGCAACAAGGCCCTTCCTGCCAGGGCTCTGCGTGATCAGATTATTAGTGATCGATATCAGTAACCTCAATACACCTCCCCATTCACCAGCAGTCCTACACTCCTCACCTTTCCTCTCCCACATGACCATCAAATCATTCTACTTATGATTACACATTGCTTCCTCCCTCAGCTCATCGCAGAAATTAAAACCAACACCAAATGCAAATTCAAAACCACATTTATAGATTTACACATGAAATGATTCAAACAAAATGAGACTATTCACCCTTGTGCATTCCCTCAGTGCCTGTCGTTCGTGTGCCTTTATCTTTCCTAGTGCTGCTACGAGATGCATCCCCAGTGGCTGGAGCATGGGTGGTGGAAGGCTGATGACCTTCAACTGAGGAGCGTGCGGATGGCCTTGGAGGGCCGGGAGGGCCCGGCTTCAGACTGCACCATCTCGGCTTGGGCTGCAGCAGTTTGGCCTGGCCAGCTGACAGGCAACAGAAAGGGCACTGGTGGAGTGGCAGGGGTGGGAACAGGAATGCTGTCATCCTGAGAGAGGACAGCAGGTTCGTCTTCCATGGAGCCACTGCAACTCTCCAAGGGCAGCGCCTCAACAATCCTGGTGATCTGCTGGAGAATAGATTGCTGGAATGCTGTGATGCCACAGAAGCCCCGTTCCACAGTGATACCCAGAGCCACGATAGCATCAGTCTGAGCTTCCAAAGTAGCAGTCAGACCTCGGATGGCAGCTGTTTGTGCTGCAATGGAAGCTGTGACATCGGTCATCAGATGGTGGATCATGGTGGGTTCCACAGTTGTGCTGATGGAGGTGACCACCCATTCCACGTGGGAAAGGATGGGCTCCAAGCTCTACACAAAGCCCTGTGCCAACTTGGAGCTGGACTCCTCCATGCCCCTTGACATTGTGCGCAGGCTTTCTGGCAGGCTTTCCAGTGCACCAAGCATTTGGTTGTGTACGCCCATCAGCCTTCTTCTGCAGCCTGGCCCATCAAAGTCATCATCTGACTCCTCTGCAGAAGAACTAGTGAGCGACCTCGTCCCCCGGCGAGCTGGCACCTGCAGTTTTCCCACCCCGGCTCTTGCGCACTTGTGCCTGGTGTCTCACCGCGTGCAGATCCTTCCTCTATCCTAGCCTCTAAAGTATGTCAGTCTCCCAGCTGGTGGCTCCGAGTGTCAGATCGAGTGACGTTATCGCTTCATCATCACTGTCATCTGTCTCTGCCTCCTCTGACTGTGCCGGATCCAGTTCTTGGGTATCTGAAATGACAAAGGGACAAGGGTTGATTTGTGGTGTGGGGAGAGGAGAAAGTAAGACGTGCGTACTGACACCATCTGCAGCACGTGAGTCAGAAAAGATTGTGAGATGAGGGAGAAGTGGGAAGAGAGAAGGAGGATTAGGTATGCAGAGACCCTCATCATCGATACCACCAGCATCGCCAATGGCCACGGCCTCAGCGATGGCCCTTCCAATGATGGACGTGGAGGTGAGGACATGTACGTGTGCCTTTCTTCCTCCAGTTCTTTCCTGCTGCCTACTGTAATGTACCATCTTCTCCTGCAAGAAAGAGGGAAGTGTGTTGGTGTATCCTGCAAGATGTTTGGGTGATGCACCTGTCATGGTTGCATAGCTGCCAGTGTGTGAGACCTGTGAGTTGTGGGTGTGCAGCTTGCAACAGTGGTAATATGTGAGGGTGAGATGAAGCATCTGATTTGAAGAGTTGCATACTGATTGAAAGAGTTTGTTAGTAGTTGGGTGATGGGGGGTGTAGTGCGTGTAGCAGTGAGCTACGTGGATAGGGCGGGGGAGTGGGACTAGCTGGATTGCTCTTGCACAGAGCCGGCGTGGACTCGATGGGCCGAATGGCCTCCTTCCATGCTGTAACCTTTCTATGATTCTTTTAGGCTAACGGTCCAGTTGGTAGGATATGCCACTTGACAGTTGAACTCACTTACCTTGACCACTCATGTCAAATCATTGAATTTCTTCCTGCACTGCATCCACGTTCATGGTGCTATGCTCCTGGCATTGACCTCGTCCGCTATTTCCTTCCACTGCCTCTTAAGCATATGTCTGAAGGGCCTCCTGCACTCTTACGGATATCGAATGTCCCTCCTTCTGTCCATCTCCTCCACCACGGCTTCTTGTGCATCAACCAAGAACCTTGGTGCATGCTATCTCGCAGGCGCAGCCATTCTTCACTATATTCCAGCACAGATTTACTTCCCAATGCTTCCTGCAGCCACAGTGCACCTTTCCTTTAAGAGGTGCAGGCTACCTTTAAGTGGTGCTAGCCACTACCGATACTGAGGCCCTCTGCTGATGCGTGCAGCCAATCAACAGCGCAAATAGCTCTGGCTGCACGCAACTATCATTTAAATCATCAAGCAGCACAAATGTTACGTGCTGCCTGCATCATGACGACCGGGTGGGGGTTAATCACGCACAGCGATCCCTGCGCCCATTCTGGAGTTGTTGAATCCACTGCAGATTCATCAAATAGCAAATTCTTTGAACTATGGAGGGTAGGGTTGTCAACTCTGGTTGGACATATTCTTAGAGGCTTCATCACATGGCCTCCCGCCGCCAACCACCCCGCCCAGTCAAACTGCCTTTTTTTTCCCCATTTACAATATTATCATACCTCAGAAATGAAAGTGTTGAAAGAAAACGAAAAAAAAAAAATTTTTTTACAATGCCCCTATTCCTTGTTTGCAGCGCTGTCCAGGAGATCAATCTTTAACTCCTGGAGACTCCAGGCCAATCCTGGAGGGTTGGCAACCCTAATCAACGGTGACCGGCTCCTTGCCAGAGCATAAGCTGCCTGAAAATGAGTCAGCCATTTCAATGAGGATTTCTGTCCCTCCTTTCCTTCCATCCCAATGGAATGGAAGGAGTGCCGACACGGCAACTTTCTGATTTGGAAAACGTCTGTCAGTAAGGCAGGAAACATTGAGTGGGACGCACGGGTCACTTTAAGATATGTTTGCGGAACAGGCTTGAAGGGGCTGAATGGCCTACTCCTGTTTCTATGTTCTAGTGCATCTATGGGGACCCCAAGCTCTGACTGCGCCCCCCCCCAGGCTGTGTAAGGAATAAGTAAAAAACATAAATCCACCTGCTCCAAGCCGAATGGAGCCAGGTAATAAATTTATAATATTTCACAAATCTGAGAAAACGTTTTCTGCAGTATCTAGGTTCCAACTATTTAAAATTGAATGCCATACTTCCAACACTTTCGTCAATTATACTCAGATAGAAAATTCTGGTGCTCCTGGTGAGACAATGTTTGAACTGAAACCACTTATAGTTCTTGGCACTCCGTAAATCTAGTCACAATAGTGTTTATCATCCAGCAGCTGTGGCCTTGCAGAGCAGTGATTCTACTGCTTCACAGGCCCCCCCAACCACCCTTCAGCCACCATGAGCCGCATCACATGACTAGGTTTCTAAACACTACTGTCAGTTTCTTTCTTCAGATCAGATGCTAATCTAATTCCCTGTATGCCTGCTCTAATGGCTGTGGTGACATCAGTGTCTTGTCTCCCAGCGAACAGTCCGCCCTCATTACCACCAGCAAAAACAGATCAGTTGACCATTGACGACAACAACAACAACTTGCATTTATATAGCGCCTTTAACATAGTAAGACACACCCAAGGCCCTTCACAGGAGTGTTTGTCAAACAAAATTTGACACCGAGCCACATAAGGAGACATTAGGACTGGTGACCAAAAGCTTGGTCAAAGGGGTGGGTTTTAAGGAACGTCTCAAAGGAGGAGAGGTTTTGGGAGGTAATTCCAGAGCCTAGGGCCTAAGCAGCTGAAGGCACGGCTACCAGTGGTGGAGCGATGAAAATCCTCTGTTCCTGGGATCTTGCAGTACGTAAAATGGCTGCTGCTTTTGCCTACATAACAGTCCAAGCAATTCATTGTATGTGTAGGGGTTTGAGACATTTCTGAGATATGTTAAGGTGCTATTTGATTGCCAGTCTTTCTTTATCCTCTATTTTGATACCCAAAGTCCCAAGAGCTTATTGTTTTTACACTGTGGAAGTACCTTCAGCACACGGACTGCAGCAGTTCAAGAAGAAGGCTCGCCACCACCATCTCAAGGGCAACCAGGGGTGAGCAATGAATGCTGGCCTTGCTAGCGACTTCCATATCCTGGGAATGAATTAAAAAAATGCTTTTTATTCATTATTTTCCCAACAGACCTTTTTTGTAATAGAAAAGGGATAAATGTTGCCATCCCGCACTTTTCAGCATAGTTGTGTGATGTTTATTTCCCTGTAGAATCAGTCACTGATGTACGAACAATGATGGGTATGGGAATGTGATGGGAATGCATTAACATCACTGTCACTAGATACGAAAGTGCTGACATAGCAACTTCCTGATTTGGACAATTCCTGTCAGTAAGACAGCAAACACTGAGTGGAACAGGTCACTGGATCCATCGGGAACAGGAAGGTATATTACTGGGTCTTGTAAACAAACCACATAGATATACCGGATGCCTTGCAATGTTTCACAGGAAAGATTCCATAAAACAAAAGGATCTAGATTTCAGCAAAGCTTTTGATGCAGTGCCAGATAGGAGATTATTTCACAAGGTTGGAAGGAATGGCATAAATGGAGTGTATCCGAAATGGATCGAAAATTGGCTGAAGCAGCAGAAGCAAGGGTGGTTATAAATGGAGCAGGATCCACATGGAAGGAGATCACCAGCACGGTACCTCATGGATCAGTCCTGCAGTCATTGCTGTCCACAAGGACTTGGAAGTGTGGTCTGAAACAAAACTCTGTGCAGATTAAACTAAATTGGGAAGGACTGCAAACAACCAGGAACGGACTAATCAAATACAGAACAATGTTGATAGAGGGGAGCTGAGGAGAATTTTTTTCACCCAGAGGGTGGTGAAGGTCTGGAATGCACTGCCTGAAAGGGTGGTAGAGGCAGAAACCCTCAGCTCATTTAAAAAGTACTTGGATGAGCACTTGAAGTGTTGTAACCTACAGGGCTACGGACCAAGTGCTGGAAAGTGGGATTAAGCTGGATAGCTCTTTGTCGGCCGGCACGGACACGATGGGCTGAATGGCTGTGCTGTAACTTTCTACGATTCTATGATTGGGGTGGTGAGTGGCAAATGCCATTTAGCGTGGACATATGCAAAATCATTAGTTTGAGAAAGGATAATAAACAGTGGCGATTTAAACTAAATGGTAATATTCTATGGGACAACAGACAGGAGAGCGATTTGGAGGTGAGACTGCTGAAGCTGGCATAGTATGCAGCAATAATACCAACAGCAATAGGGATCCTGTATAGCTTAAATGAATAGAGCACAAATCTTAGGAAGTCATATTATGAGAAAGACATTTAGGTAATGAGAAGGTGCAGTGAAGGGCAACTAAAGTGATAGCTGGGCACCTGAGTTAAGAGGAGAGGCTGAAGAAGTTGAGAATGTTTACTCTGGAGAATTGTAAACAATTTTACAACACCAAGTTATAGTCCAGCAATTTTATTTTAAATTCACAAGCTTTCGGAGGCTTCCCCCTTCGTCAGGTGAACGAGATTTCACATCGTTCACCTGATGAAGGGGGAAGCCTCCGAAAGCTTGTGAATTTAAAATAAAATTGCTGGACTATAACTTGGTGTTGTAAAATTGTTTACAATTGTCAACCCCAGTCCATCACCGGCATCTCCACATCATGACTACTCTGGAGAAGGGAAGGCTCAGGGGTAATCTTATTGAAATAATCACAGATTCCAGAACAAGAGAACACAACCTCAAACTTAGAAGAAGGATGGTGAAAAAATAGTTTAGAATTAACAACTTCACGCAGAGGGCGGTGAAAATATGGAGTGGACTTTCAAGGGAGGTGGTAGACAGATTGTATCAGCAAATTCAAGAGAGAGTTGGATAAGTACCTGGTGAAAAATCTGATAGAGGGATATGAGAAGTATTATGGGATATGATTTTCCTAGAGACTGGGGCCAGCCAGGAAGACCACAATGATCTTTTCTGGTCCACACATGTTCCTGTGTTCATCTCTCCAAATGAATGGCATTTTCTCGCTAGGGTAAATTTCTGTCAGTAAGACAGCAAACACTGAGTGGGACAGGTCACTGGATCCATAGGTAGATATGTTACTGGGTTTTGTAAACAAGCCACATAGATATACCAGATGCCTTGCAATGTTTCAGAGGAAAGAAATCTCCAAATCTCAGATCCAACACCAGCACAGGTCATTTGCAGAACAAGTATATTCCATAAATATCCCATTGAGTAGAACGTACCTGGAAACTCTGGAAAATTCATGCGGGGAGGGGGAGGGTGAAGGTAGTCATTATGAGGGCGGAGCTGCAGGGGATTTAAAGCTGGACCGCACCTAAAGCAGAACCAGCAGGCAGGAAGGTGAAGAAAAAGCTCCAACAGACATAAGTAAAATGAGAGCAACAAACTCCTCAGAGGGTAACATAAATGTTCTTCCAATTGAAATTAGACACAGCTGGGATGCAATAATGGCTGTGGCAAGAGACCTGCTGACACAGCAAGTCAAGATGACAGTGATTGGCAACTCCCTTATCTCCAAGACCCCCTCGCCAGTGCAGGAGAAAATAGAATGAACTCTCAATGATCACTTCACTGGTGGTCCTTTCCAATGGTCTTAGAAGCCAGGGTAAAATTGGATGCCATTTGTCTCCAAGAAGCCAGACAGCAGCTTTCTGAAAAAGTGCTGCTACGCTACATATCGGGCTGTGACATGCAGAAATATATGCCTGCAACAGAACAGAACATCTCCGACAGTGCAGCACTCCCTCAGTACCGCAATGAGGTGTCGGCCTGGATTATGTGCTCAGGTTCCTCGAGTGGGGCTTGAACCCATAACCTTCTGACCCCCCCAGTGTTAAGGGTGCTACCAATTGAGCCAAGGCTGACACATGAGCATTGCACATGGCCTGAGTGGAGTGCCGGAAGGAAAATCAGACAGGAACGATTCTGCATTGGTGACAGAACCCCTGCCTGATCATCTGCTCATTTAAATTAATGGAATGAAAACTGGACCTCCCTGTCCCATTTTCCTCTCTAAGCTCCATCCAGATGGTAAATTTACCCCAGTGAGAAAAAGCCATTCAACCCAAACCGACAGATGGGGCATCATCAACAAATCCACAAATGACTTAAAAGCGAGAGCTCTACTCGCTGAGCCAAGTCTGACACGAACTGTATTCTGATTTCTTTGAGTTGCAGCTGATTATATCCAATTTTGGGGTATCCGGACCTGTTCCGCATCTGGCGAATTCCTTTGATCATTTAGGGACCATTACTCTGTGTATGCACACACTGATTTTTTTTTTCTTTTAATTCAAGTCAATGTTATTGTCGGACATACCATACATATTTTTTTTAAAAGACACTGGGGTAGATATTGGTATGCCTCGCGCCTGATTTATGCCAGAAAATTGGGCGCAAAGTACACCAATTTAGTAGTAAGACGATGTGCCCCAAACCTGCACAGGCCCTGGTCCTACTGCTAAAGACATGGGACACATTTTTTTTAGGTGTTAATTAGTGGCCTATTGCCTATTGAAGGTGCCCTCTATAAAATTAGTTCCCAAAGAGCTGGGGGGCAGACGTCGGGACTCAGGATTCTCCAGCGGCCCCTTACAGCCAGCAACGAAAACTAAATTGTGGCCAGAAGGAGCAGGAGTGCTCGGCCGACTCCATACGTGATGACCCCCACCCCTGGGGGCTGCTGCTGGTGAGGCGGGCAGCCCTAAGTTGTTTTCTTCCTGTGGAGGCGAGCTGCTTGTGGAGGCGCGACCAGCTCCAGCAACTCGCCCCGAGTAGGCAAATGAGGCCTTTCTGGTTCGGGTGCCCGCTGCTCACGCTGAAGATGGGGCCCAGACTAATTTCTACCCCACTGAGTATGTAAGTGCGAGATGATAGGTAAGCTGCACTGTACATAGAATTACCATAGAATTTACAGCGCAGAAACAGGCCTTTCTGCCCAACAGGCCCGTGCCGGTGTTTATGCTCCACACAAGCCTCCTCCCACACTCCTTCATCTAACCCTATCGACATACCCATCTATTCCTTTCTCCCTCATGTGTTTGTCTAGCTTCCCTTTAAATGCATCTATGCTATTCGCCTCAACTACTCCTTGTGGTAGTGAGTTCCACATTCTAACCATTCTCTCGGTAAAGACCTCTATTAGGTCACCAGTCAGCCTTCTCTTTTCTAGAGTAAAGAGCCCCAACCTGTTCAGTCTTTCCTCATATTCCTCTACTCTTTCTATTTATAAGTGTCAAATTGACACCTCCCATCCTATGCCATTATTTATTTCCCTTCTTCCTTCTCTCACTTTCCATCACCAGAAACCACAGAGGAGAAGGAATTGTGCCAGTCCATCACTGTCAAAGACACTCATCATTGAAAAGACAGCACTATATTTAGCCTTAAAGGAGCGGATTAAGATAAATAGTGTGCAGCCACCCACCCATCTGGAAGGATGCCTGACTCGGTGCAGTGACACGCACAGGAGCAAACTGGCACAGTCCCATAAATAACTAAACATTTAGACTTTCTATTTGTGTGGGGAGAGGGTTGAACAATCCAACAGCTATCCTTACTCAGGCTGTATAGCCAGTGTGAACTACAGAGGAAATCAGACCTTATAAAATAAGCCCTACTTTATTTTAACTGAATAAGTGCTCTTTCAGTCAAATTTATCTCCACAGTTTTGTGATCTCTAAAAACTCTGGAGTACTGTGTGCAGTTCTGGTCGCCACACTACAGGAAGGATGTGATCGCTTTGGAGAGGGTGCAGAGGAGATTCACCAGGATGTTACCAGGGCTGGAGCGCTTCAGCTATGAAGAGAGACTGGGAAGATTGGGTTTGTTTTCCTTGGAGCAGAGGAAGCTGAGGGGGGGACATGATTGAGGTGTACAAAATTATGAGGGGCACAGATAGGATGGATACTAAGGAGCTTTTTCCCTTCGTTAAGGGTTCTATAACAAGGGGACATAGATTCAAGGTAAAAGGCGGGAGGTTTAGAGGGGATTTGAGAAAGAACTTTTTCACCCAGAGGGTGGTTGGAGTCTGGAACTCACTGCCTGAAAGGGTTGTGGAGGCAGGAACCCTCACAACATTCAAGAAGCATTTGGATGAGCACTTGAAATGCCATAGCATACAAGGCTACGGACCAAATGCTGGAATATGGGATTAGAGTAGACAGGGCTTGATGGCCGGCGCGGACACGATGGACCAAAGGGCCTCTATCCGTGCTGTATAACTCTATGACTCTATGACTCTAAATAAGACTTGCATTTATATAGCACTTTTCACAACTTCAGGATGTGCCAAAGCGCTTTACAGCCAATGAATATAATTTTGAAGTGTAGTTACTGTTGTAATGTAGGAAACTCGGCAGCCAATTTGCGCACAGCAAGATCCCGCAAACCGCAATGTGATGATGATCAGATAATCTGTTCTTTAGTGATGTTGTTTGAGGGATAAATATTGGTCAGGGCACCAGGGAGAACAGCTCTGCTGTTCTTCATAGGATGCTTTACGTTCACCTGAGAGGACAGGCGGGGCCTCGGTTTAACATCTCATCCGAAAGACGGCACCTCCGACAGTGTAGCACTCCCTCAGTGCTGTGCTGGAGCGTCAGCCTAGATTTTGTGCTCAAGACTCTGGAGAAGGACTTGAACCAACAACTTTCTGACTCAGAGGTGAGAGCGATACCATTGAGTCACGACTAACATCTACAGTTTGTCAGGACTTTTCATTAAATAGACAGATACATAAATCACTAAAAGTAGCAACAAAAATTAATAAGACCATTAAAAGTGCAAAGTACTGGGTTCATTTCTCGAGGAGTAAAATACAAATGCAGTGAAGTATTGTTAGATTTACATTCATTAGACCACACTTGGAGTACTCTGATTTTCCTCTTCCCTGCACCTTGGGAAAACTCAATTTACTGACACCAAAATAATAATGTGTTTCAAAATTTCTATAAGGGTAAATTAATTGCACCCCTCCCCCCTTGTTCCCAACAGGGAAATGACCTTGAAGAAAGCACAGGGTGGAGATAGGGCTACAGAAACCATTCTCTCAACTACACTCCCTTCAAGTGTGACTCCCACCTGGGAGCATGGGATCAGCAAATTTACTTTTTCCAGGAGTCCTTATAACTGTGCATTACAAATTTGTAACACGGGCACTGCGAGCTCCATGGGGTTCTGTCCCCACCACAATGACTTGAATGAGCAGTACAAACAAGTGAACTCAAGAACCTTGGGCTGCTGCTCGGTTATAACCGGTCCAGACAGCTTCTCACACCTCAGAGCAAAAGAGTCTTCTGCTCACGAAACAAATTTATTTGACAAATCCCTTTCTCAACAGGCAGGCAAACAAATTTATAATCAATATATCTTCGAATCCAGATGGAACATGAATTGCTGCTCCCCCGCTTCATCTGCTTGTTCACCAGATGAATCACTCTCATCTGTCTTCCCATGCACTGCCTGGTTGGCTTATCAAATAGCTTTGGTTGCTTCCAAACAGGCAATTGGTATCAATGAGAGATTGCAAGCATTCCTGTACTGAGCATTTCAGATACCTGCAAGCATTTTAAATTTGTTATTAAAACGTGATGCCTCCAG
This sequence comes from Heptranchias perlo, assembly GCF_035084215.1. Taxonomy (NCBI): domain Eukaryota; kingdom Metazoa; phylum Chordata; class Chondrichthyes; order Hexanchiformes; family Hexanchidae; genus Heptranchias; species Heptranchias perlo. The sequence goes on from NC_090328.1 coordinate 16,055,322, forward strand.
ACAGAGGAGTACATTTGCTCTGCCTACGTCTTACAATCTAAAAGGACAAGAGAGAACTGAAGAGAAATGCAGCTAACATCCCAGAGTCCCGGCCTTGCTTCAAATTTAAATGAAAGGATGTAGCATGGAAATTTTATAACTTGAAGCAGGACAGATTACCCTGCCCCCCCCCCCCCCCCCGAGTTGACATCTTGGCCTTAGTTTTTACTCCCAGGAGATCACGCGGCCTAGCGAACAGAGTGCTCGTCCGGGAGGTGGTGAGCTCGGCTGATTTTAACGGTTGCTTGCCGACTTCCTGACCAAAGTGGCTGGGAGGTCGATAGGAAGCAGCTGCCCGGTCGTTAAAATTAAGCCGGTCACTGGCAGCCACCGGAGGCCAGAGGGGATGGTTCCCAGCACTAAGGTAAATGGAGAGGCCGGGGGAGGGGGAAATCCGGTCTGGGGGGGGGGAGTCCCGGAGTAGGCGATGCTCAAGGTTCCCTTGTGGGCCCGGAGGAGCACTCCTGCTCCTTCTGACCCACAAGGAAAGTTAAAAAAAACATAAATAACTTACTTTACTGGGCCTCTTCTGGCCCCGGCTTCTGCTCCCGGCTGGTTTGGCCTGGTGGGAAACCACAACTGCTCCTCCGCTCAGGCTGCAATCACAGATCGGATCCTGACGGCATCATCGGAGCCCGATCTGCTTATTTAAAGAGGGCCCCCTCTGGCCTGAGGTGGGTGTCCTTGCTGCCCTCAAATTAAAATTGCAGTTGGTCAGTTCGGGTCGGGAAAGGAGTGGGTAAGGCCCCCGTTCCATTTTGACTGCTCCCCCAGTCTGGTTTCCCCAGACACGGGGAGTTAAAATAAAAGTTCTTGCCTCAGAATACTGCCCAGAACAATAGCAATAAACTTCTTCATTTTAGGCACCCATGGGTTTGACTGAAAGATGTACATTCCTGCACCTAATGCGCTTCTACTCATTACGCTGGTCACTCGAACACTGAGCAGGCATTGCATGGCTGGTTTTGCATTGCCATGTTTGCCCTTTATACAAATGGTCAGCCATGTCCAGGAACAGTGGCTGAAAGCTATGCCAGGGCTCCACTGCCAGCTGTCCCTGCCTATGTGACCACAGCCTATCAGAGGCAGTCATGGCCCCTTAGAATTTCACTCTGCTCCCAGCTAGTGTGCTAATTATCTGTCCCCCTATGTCCTTCTCTTGAGCATGATGGACATATAGGGTGGCCTCCTCATGGCAAGGCATGGAGTTGGAACATTGCTGTGCCACATCAGGTGTCCCTGTTTAATTTATGACCATGTGTTCTGGATTAAATGATCTTGAGAGTCCTGATTGTTAGACAAGGTTGATGCTGTCCACCTGCCTCCACATAGCAAGCCCCCCCATCCCATTTACTACTTTGTAATTGGACTATCTGCTGTTTCTCCCCCTTCTACGTTTTCTCTCTCTTTCAAATTTATTAAAATATAGTTTTTGTACACTTTTTTTGGATCAAAGACGTAAGGCCCAATGGGCCAAATACCTTTGCTTATTTCATGCTTCACGTTCTCAAGCTGACAGAGAAGACCCAAAGAAAAAAATTAAGAGAAACTCATAAGTCCACCTCAGATCTACAACTGGACAATTTACCAAGGCAGCACAACTTCAAGATTCCGACCAGAGTGGTATACATCATTCTATCTATTCCATCAATGATCAGTCTTTCAGTGAAGAAGAATTTTCTGACATCAGTCCTAAATTTACGAGTTTGGTTCTGCGTCCCTTAAAAACACGCACAACTTAATTTAAAGTAATACTCCAGAATTACCTTTTCCACTCCCTTATGCATTTAACCTCCTTTAGCCCTACATCCTCCTGCCCAGAAATCTCCAGATTAAATTACATTATTCCCCCATCCCTCTGGAAAAACAAATACCCAATACACCCCTAACCCACTGATCCCACCTCTCTTCAGATGAAATAGAGTTAAAAGGAGGGACTTTAACTTCCTCCTCCTGGCGGGAACTGGGCGGAACGGGAGTTAAGATTAAAGTGATAAATTTACTGCTCTGTTTCCACCCACGGCCATGTTTCCACCACTGTTTTCTCGGGCTGTTCTCTCAGGCTGAACTAGATTGTTCGCAACCTCAGCATCCTATTTGACCCCCAACAGAGCTTCCAACCCCATATCCTCTCCATCGCAAAGACTGATGACTTCCACTTCCATAACATCACTCATCTCTGCCCACCTGTTGCTGAATACCCTCATCCATGCCTTTGTCATCTCCAGACTCAGCTATTCCAATGCTGGCCAGCCTACCATCCTTCGCAAACTTTAGCTCATCCAAAACTTTCTGGCCTGTATCCTATCCCGCACCAAGTCCCACTCGCCCAACACCTCATTCTTGCTCACCTATATTAGCTCCTGGGCCCCCAATGCCTCAAATTCAAAATTCTCATCTTCGTGTTTAAATCCCTTCATGGGCTCACACCTCTCTATCTCTGTAGCCTCCTCTAGCACTACGTCCTCCTGTCAGAAATCTCCATTGCTCTGATTCTTGTGCATTCCTCCTCCAGTTGTGCACCATTGGCGGCTATACCTTTGACCAAGCTTCTGATCATCTCTCCTAATATCTCGTGCTTTGGCGTGACATCCTTATTGTATTACGCCTGTTGAAGCACTTTAGGGCCTTTTCTACATTACAAGTGCTATATAAATGCATGTTGTTGATGCTGTCGTTGTTGACTTTGCAATGTCAAAACGCAAGATCACAAGATAGTTACAGATGAGGAAGGCCATTCAGCCAGTCTCGTTCATCCACCTTTAAAGTGTCCCCATTTTAGCATCTGGCCAAGAATGAAGCCAAAACAGACCTAAGTTAGAATTGACAATTAACATGTCCTGCCAATGCAGAGCAACAGTCAACAAACCCAATAGAAAGTTAAACTACATATCCAAAACAGTGGAATAAAAGTCAGAGGAAATCATGACCAAACCCTGTAGTGCTCTGGTCAGACCACATCTTGAGTCGTGCAAGCAGTTCTGGTTACCGAGATACAAGGGAGACATTCAAGCACTGGAGACAGTGCTGCAAAGAGCCACAGAATGAATCCATAGTGTCAAGGGTCTACGTAATGAGGAACAACTAGAGAAACACAGGTTTTTCTGCCTTGAAAGGAAGTATCTGACAGGTAATGTAGAGCTTTATAAGATACTTATAAAGATATAAAAAATGCTTAAGGGAGTGGAAAAGGTAATTCTGGAGTATTACTTTAAATTAAGTTGTGAGCGTAGTACAAAGGGACATAGAACCAAACTAATAAATTTAGGACTGATGTCAGAAAATTCTTCTTCACTAAAAGACTGATCATCGATGGAATAGACATCCTGCAAGAGTAGCAGAGGCAAAAACTCTGGAATCTTTTAAGAAACAACTGGATGTTGAAATGGAGGTGGGAAGTTTATGATCCTTTCTGGGTGGATGGGTCAAATGGGTTTCCTACTCCATATCTACGTCATGGTCTTGTTGGTCCTATGTCCTGTCCTCAATTGTCCATCCTAGCAAATGAATCCCAAGGACCAAAGACAAAACAATTTCTTGAACTCTTAAACCTTTGTTACTTCCAGCGCAAGCACAGCCATGCCAAGAAACTTGCATCAATGTACTCCATCCATAAGCATTGTGTAAACAATACATACAGTAGCTCCATAAAATATACTCGTGGCTGCAAACTCTTGACAAAACAATAAAAATGAACTATGTGATTAAATAGCAAGAGTTTAGTTTTTCCATTTTTGTTTACTTCAGCAAAATGAAACAACTGAAGAATATTTACTAAAGAACAATTAACCACTGGCCAGAAATATTCTACTGTTGTTAATCGCTAGTTGGAGTTCCTATTTAGAAAGTCCACTAGAAAAATATGTACTGCCCATATTTGATTAATTGTCAACTGAGCTCTACTCGAATACAATGACTTCCTCTGTTTCTAACTTAGTGTCAGTATCTGAAGTGACAGTGAAAGAGTAGGATTTCCTCTGATCTCCACCTTGCCAACGTGTGAGATTTCTGAACATCTTAAATCTTGCAGAAAGTAGAGAGCAGATTTGCTTTCTGAGTAATACTGTCCACCTGGGAAATCATGTCTGATAGTCAACTGTGCTTCTACCTTTTGAAATTTTTTGTAGTCTGTGGTAGTGAGCCACTTGGGAATTTCCACCAATGGATCAGTGCCCTACAATTACACCTTCTATCACCTCTTTCTAACCCGAGACTTTAGCAAATTTTCCCCAGTGTTGAAAAGTTCTAAGCAAATGCAAATACATCAAGCTGTGGACATTAAATGAGATGAAAGGAAAGACACTTGACTGTAGTCTAAATACACTACAGCATGGACTCAACGTAGCATGTTGAGGTTACTCTGTGTTGTTAAAGTAGAATAAGACTGTGCATTAGCAAGGCTAAATGCTGTTTTTCCAAAGTCAAAATGTGACAGTAATTTTTTCAAATTCTCTTTTAAAAGTTAAGACCAAGTAAAAGAACACCCTTAATTCAATTGAGGAGATTAACAAAAGCCCTATTAATTCTCACTCACTCCTCTCCATTTATCAGCGCCTCACTGGTTAAATTCTGAGCAGTGTCACGGCTGTAATAATGAAGCAGGATTCTAACGATTGAATCTCTCTGCAAGGATGATCATGGCTGAATATTAAGCAGGTAAAATAGATCACGACAAATTGCCATTTCCTTAGTTAATTAGCAGTGGTTTGGTATGATTATTTTCACCTCCTTTTTATGAGGGAAGTGGAAGAATAATCTATAGTTTTCAACATTAAAATGTAGTGCCTACCACCCGCAGCTTATTAAAACCATCAAAATGTCACAACAATGTTTCTTGTATTTTATCCCCCTCTAAGTGAAACATAAACAGTGACAAGTTGATTATATTTGCATTATGCCTTTCTTTAATGTCCACAAATTGCCTCAGCAAGGATGCTGCTGTCAAAAGGCTTTTTAAAAATAATCTAAATCCTACTGGCGCAATTCTATTGCCGCTGTCAGAATAGTGCAAATACAACATCCTGTTTGATGGCACAACATCCCTTAAAGTCCCATTAAAATTACCAAATTATCCTTCACTTCCAACGTGCTCACATGCTGTCCTAGGGGGAGTGTTTGCTCGTGCTGTTGGGGAGGGTTTAAACTAATGTGGCAGGGGGATGGGAACCGATGCAGGAAGTCAGTGGGAAGTAAAGTGGTGACAGAAACAAAAGGCAGTAAGGGAGAGTGTACAGAACATGACCGGACAGATGGTCTGAGAAAGCAGGGCAAAGACCAAGGGAAGTCTAGATTAAACTGCATTTATTTCAATGCAAGAAGTCTGATGGGCAAAGCAGATGAACTCAGGGCATGGATGGGTACATGGGACTGGGATGTTATAGCTATTATGAAACATGGCTAAGGGAGGGGCAGGACTGGCAGCTCAATGTTCCAGGGTACAGATGCTATAGGAAAGATAGAGCAGGAGGTAAGAGAGGAGGGGGAGTTGCGTTCTTGATTAGGGAGAACATCACGGCAGTCGTGAGAGGGGATATATCCGAGGGTTCGCCCACTGAGTCTATATGGGTAGAACTGAAAAATAAGAAGGGAGAGATCCCCAAATAGTCAACAGGAAATTGAGGAGCAAATATGTAAGGAGATTACAGACAGCTGCAAGAAAAATACGGTGGTAATAGTAGGGGACTTTAACTTTCCCAACATTGACTGGGACAGCCATAGCATTAGGGGCTTGGATGGAGAGAAATTTGTTGAGTGTATTCAGGAGGAATTTTTCATTCAGTATGTGGATGGCCCGACTAGAGAGGGGGCAAAACTTGACCTCCTCTTGGGAAATAAGGAAGGGCAGGTAACAGAAGTGTTAGTGAGGGATCACTTTGGGACCAGTGATCATAATTCCATTAGTTTTAAGATAGCTATGGAGAAGGATAGGTCTGGCCCAAAAGTTAAAATTCTAAATTGGGGAAAGGACAATTTTGATGGTATTAGACAGGAACTGTCAGAAGTTGATTGGGAGAGTCTGTTGGCAGGCAAAGGGACGTCTGGTAAGTGGGAGGCTTTCAAAAGTGTGTTAACCAGGGTTCAGGGTAAGCACATTCCTTATAAAGTGAAGGGCAAGGCTGGTAGAAGTAGGGAACCTTGGATGACTCGGGAGATTGTGGCCCTAGTCAAAAAGAAGAAGGAGGCATATGAAATGCATAGGCAGCTGGGATCAAGTGGATCCCTTGAAGAATATAGTGATTGCCGGAGTAGAGTTAAGAGAGAAATCAGGAGGGCAAAAAGGGGACATGAGATTGCTTTGGCAGATAAGGCAAAGGAGAATCCAAAGAGCTTCTACAAATACATAAAGGGGAAAAGAGTAACTGGGGAGAGAGTAGGGCCTCTTAAGGATCAACAAGGTCATCTATGTGCGGAACCACAAGAGATGGGTGAGATCCTAAATGAATATTTCACATCGGTATTTACGGTTGAGAAAGGCATGGATGTTAGGGAACTTGGGGAAATAAATAGTGATGTCTTGAGGAGTGTACATATTACAGAGAGGGAGGTGCTGGAAGTCTTAACGCGCATCAAGGTAGATAAATCTCCGGGACCTGATGAAATGTATCCCAGGACGTTATGGGAGGTTAGGGAGGAAATTGCGGGTCCCCGAGCAGAGATATTTGAATCATCAACAGCTACAGGTGAGGTGCCTGAAGATTGGAGGGTAGCAAATGTTGTGCCTTTGTTTAAGAAGGGTGGCAGGGAAAAGCCTGGGAACTACAGACCGGTGAGCCTGACATCTGTAGTGGGTAAGTTGTTAGAGGGTATTCTGAGAGACAGGATCTACAGGCATTTGGAGAGGCAGGGACTGATTAGGAACAGTCAGCGTGGTTTTGTGAGTGGAAAATCATGTCTCACGAATTTGATTGAGTTTTTTGAAGGGGTAACCAAGAAGATAGATGAGGGCTGTGCAGTAGACGTGGTCTACATGGACTTTAGCAAAGCCTTTGACAAGGTACCGCATGGTAGGTTGTTACATAAGGTTAGATCTCACGGGATCCAAGGTGAGGTAGCCAATTGGATACAAAATTGGCTTGACGACAGAAGACAGAGGGTGGTTGTAGAGGGTTGTTTTTCAAACTGGAGGCCTGTGACCAGCGGTGTGCCTCAGGGATCGGTGCTGGGTCCGCTGTTATTTGTTATTTATATTAATGATTTGGATGAGAATTTGGGAGGCATGGTTAGTAAGTTTGCAGATGACACCAAGATTGGTGGCATTGTGGACAGTGAAGAAGGTTATCTAGGATTGCAACGGGATCTTAATAAATTGGGCCAGTGGGCCGATGAATGGCAGATGGAGTTTAATTTAGATAAATGTAAGGTGATGCATTTTGGTAGATCGAATTGGGCCAGGGCCTACTCCATTAATGGTAGGGCGTTGGAGAGAGTTATAGAACAAAGAGATCTAGGAGTACAGGTTCATAGCTCCTTGAAAGTGGAGTCACAGGTGGATAGGGTGGTGAAGAAGGCATTCAGCATGCTTGGTTTCATTGGTCAGAACATTGAATACAGGAGTTGGGATGTCTTGTTGAAGTTGTGCAAGACATTAGTAAGGCCACACTTGGAATACTGTGTACAGTTCTGGTCACCCTATTATAGAAAGGATATTATTAAACTAGAAAGAGTGCAGAAAAGATTTACTAGGATGCTACCGGGACTTGATGGTTTGACTTATAGGGAGAGGTTGGATAGACTGAGACTTTTTTCCATGGAGAGTAGGAGGTTTAGGGGTGATCTTATAGAAGTCTATAAAATAATGAGGGGCATAGATAAGGTAGATAGTCAAAATCTTTTCCCAAAGGTAGGGGAGTCTATAACGAGGGGCATAGATTTAAGGTGAGAGGGGAGAGATACAAAAGGGTCCAGAGGGGCAATTTTTTCACTCAAAGGGTGGTGAGTGTCTGGAACGAGCTGCCAGAGGCAGTAGTAGAGGCGGGTACAATTTTGTCTTTTAAAAAGCATTTGGACAGTTACATGGGTAAGATGGGTATAGAGGGATATGGGCCAAGTGCAGGCAATTGGGACTAGCTTAGTGGTATAAACTGGGCGACATGGACATGTTGGGCCGAAGGGCCTGTTTCCATGTTGTAAACTTCTATGATTCTATTCTATGCTGGAAATTGGACAGCTCATTCTCCCTTGGCAATCCTGATTTGTTTATTTCTCTCTACCTGCTCTATCGGCCCCACCATTCTCCAGCCTAAACAACGGACAATCTGCTCCCAGGCCTCTGACAATCTTACTCAGAAACTTGCGGTATGGTTTTATCCCTCTGAGTTTGCCTGTTTCCGCATCTCTACTTGAAATCGCCACAAAATTGGTACCCTTGAAATGTGGCAGAGCGAATTGGCACACTAGCAGGCAAAGGGCCTTGGAGATCTGTTTCAGGGACATTTTCCTTACGGTTAGGAATCTATTGAGCACCCTCTACTGGCCACTTAACTTTTCTGTATTTCTCATTCCATTTGAAAAACGATGAATATAACATTTCATTTGACACAAGCCAAATGCAGTCTGCTGACTTTTTAATTTATTGAAGATAGTTCTTGCTCATCCACATGATGTCAGGCAAGCAGTCGGACAGCAGAGTGGCTGTGCAATTTTGCTCCGCGATCAGCTCATTTAAGTGCCGAGAGTCAGATTCTGCCAAGACTTCCTCCCCTATCTAATGATCAGCGACTGACCATCTTCTTTTGGGAGGTTATTGTTATTGTAACCATACTCATGTTATGCAATATCACTAGCTGAATGAGACTGGAAGTTCTCATTAAAAAAGCAAGAAATTTTAATTATATTCTTACATACATCTGGAACTCTCCCCCCAAAAAAACTGTTGCGGCTCGGTCAATTGAAAATTTCAAAACTGAGATTAATAGATTTTTGTTAGGCAAGGGTATTAAGGGTTACAGAACCAAGGCGGGTAGATGGAGTTAAGATACAGATCAGCCATGCTCTAATTAAATGGCAGAACAGGCTCGAGGGGTTGAATGGCCTACTCCTGTTCCTATGTTCCTATTTTCTGAATAACTGATGCTAATTTTACCAGTGACTACAAAAAGATAAAGGAACATTATCAAAAACAATATGAAATAAATATGACCAGAGACAACTTGAGCTAATATTGCAAATGGAATTGAAACTAATAAGATACAATGGGAATTAAAGATTGGGCAGATTAATCTCCAGTTTCTTAACAAGAACTTGCACTGTGTAGTACCTTTAATGTAAAGAGATGCTCCAAGGCACTTCACAAATAAGCATAAGGAAAACAGATACTGAGCCACGAAGGGAGAGATTCGGAAAGTGATCAAAAGCTTCATCAAAGTGATGGGTCTTGACAAGGTTTTTTGAAAATGCAGAGAGAGGTGGTGAGACAGAGAGGGAGTTCCGAGGAATAGGTCCTAGGTGGCTGAAAGCTCTGCAACCAATGGTCGGGTAAAGGGAGGAGTGGATGCAAAGAAGGCTGGAGTCAGAGAAACTGTACTGCTGCACCCATCCAGGCAAGTGAAGAGTATTCCATAACACTCCTGACTTGTGCCTTGTAGGTGGAGGAGAGGCTTTGGGGAGTCAGGAGGTGAGCCATTCTCCGCAGAATACCCTCTGAACGGTTCTGGTGGCTACGGCATTTAGGTGGCTGGTTCAGTCGAGCTTCTGGTCAATGGTGACCCCAGGATGCTGATAATGGGGGATTTAGTGATGGTAATGCTACTGAATGTCAAGGGAGGTGGCTTGGCTCTCTCTTGTTGGATATGGTCATTGCCTGGCACTTGTGTGGCACAAACATTACTTGGCACCAGCAGCCCAAGCCTGGATGCTGTCCATGTCTTGTTATATGTGGGCATGAAATGCTTCATTATCTGAGGAGTTACGAATGGAGATGAACACTGTGGAATCATCAGCAAACTGCCCCACTTCTGACCTTATGATGGAAGGTCATTGATGAAGCAGCTGAAGATAGTTGGGCCTAGGATGCTGTCCTGAGGAACCCCAGCGGCGATATCCTTGGGGCTGAGATAATTGGCCTCTAACAACCACAACCATCTTTCTTTGTGTCAAGTATGTCTCCAGCCACTGGAGAGCTTTCCGCCTGATCTCCACAGATTTCAGTTTTACTATGGCTCCTTGGTGCCACACTTGGCTAAATGCTGCCTTGATGTCAAGAGCAGTCACTCTCACCTGTCCTCTGGAATTCAGCTGTACTACATTAACAGAGCTTTATAATTGCAAGTTGTTGTCGTTGTATCTACGTTTGGACCAAGGCTGTAATGAGGTCTGGAGCTGAACGGTCTTGGCAGAACCCACACCGAGGATTGGTGAGTAAGTGGTGCTTGGTAGCACTGTTGACGACTCCTTCCATCACTTTGTTGATGATTGAGAGTCAGCTGATTCGACGGTAATTAGCCAGGTTGGATTTGTCCTGCTTTTTGTGGACAGGACATACCTGGACAATTTTCCACACTTGCACCTTCATTAAAAATAATACAGATTTCCATGCATTCTAACATTAAAAAAACATGAGGCAGAGAACTTGTGAAAAGTAGCACTGTGTGACTAACCGTTCTTGAGATGTGGCAAACTCCAAATCCCCAAATTCCTCTGCACGATTAGCAGCAGGTATATCATGTGATTAGAGAATGACAACATCTAAGATAGAGACTGTGTTAGTGTAAAACGCACCCAGCATACTTTTTTTTTAACTCTTTCAAAGGCTGAATTTTCCCTGCTGTGAAGATCATTCACACCTTTATTTGCAGGTTTGTTTTCTCCTAGAGCTCAACACTCTTAACCTACCTGCGACGAGGGTGAGGAGTTTTGTCATCTTTCACCAAGACTGATGTAACTGGAGAGAACAGATGGGACGTGGGAGTGTGACAGATTTACTCTCTGCGTTTGAAGAAGCTGTGATTTTGGATCAGCAAAACCCCCACCAATCCTCTCACCTCCCCTCCTGTCGAAACAAATAGGTATGAAAGGGAGAAAGAGAAATTGGGAAGGCAGTTTGAGTCGAAAATCTGTTGCTTCACGTATGCAGATGGACAGAGAGAGGCAGAGCATGAATGTAACTGCACTGTAACCATCTTCTCCAAAAACACTGCAGTACCTGTTTTAATGACTTGATTTCAAACCCCAAGAAAGCTTGATCATTCTTGTTAAAAATGAAAGCCAAAATAAACTGGTGACACTGAATATTAAATAAAGTATCTGTGAAATTTAATTTAGAAACTGATTTAACATTTTTCCTCACATTTTTGATTGATCCGTGCTGGAGACCTCGTTGTACCATTTAAAAAGAAAATCAGACAATGATGAAAAGTGACACAGTTTTCTTTATATTCTCCAGAAATATCAAAAGCAGCTAGGTTACCAAGGAGATATAGTTACAACATGTATCATTCTGGCACAGTCATCAATAATTACTAGTTTTAGCTTGCAAACATAACCACCAGGTTACTGGACTAATAACTCAGAGAACACGACTTCAAATCCCACCATGGAGGTTTGAGAATTGGAACTTAGTTTAAAAAATCTGGAAATAAAAAGCTGGTATCAGTAAAAGTGACCATGAAGCTATCAGATTGTCATGATAAAGCCCAACTGGTTCACTAATGACCTTTAAGGAAGGAAACCTGCTGTCCTTACTCGATCTGGCCTATATTAGAGGCAGACCTTTCAGGAGCGAGATTAGAAAACATTTCGACACACAAAGGGTGGTAGAAGTTTGGAACTCTCTTCCGCAAACAGCAATTGATACTAGCTCAATTGCTAAATTTAAATCTGAGATAGATAGCTTTTTGGTAACCAAAGGTATTAAGGGATATGGGCCAAAGGCAGCTTTATGGAGTTAGATCACAGATCAGCCATGATCTTATCAAATGGCGGAGCAGGCACGAGGGGCTGAATGGCCTACTCCTGTTCCTATGTTCCTATATGTGACTCCAGTCCCACAAAAACGTGTTTGACTCTCAGCTGCCCTTTGAAATAGCCACTCAGGGCAACTAGGAATAGGCAATAAATACCAGGCCTGCCAGTGATGCCCACATCCTGAGAATGAATTTTTAAAAAAGTTACAAAACTTAGATTTTTCAGATTTAATTTATATAATAATTTACTGCAGTGTTCACACTGTCTGTTCCAACACATTAAAATGAGTGTATGGCAAAGCACGACCATATCTCCTCACGAAAAAGGAATTTACTATGGCAGCTGTCATGATCTATATCCATCTTCACATCTGAAGCTGCAATTTTTTTCCTTTACAATTAAATGTTACAAAACATTACCTCACTTCACACATGTCGCAATCCTCTATTTGAAAACACAGTAACTCAAAGGTATTACTTCACCCCGGCCATGATTCAAGGAACTGTCACTGATGGCACTTTATTGGGATGGATTGGAACAGAGCATGGTCCCTCTCATAGATTGTTATATCCAAATAAACACTCAAATTGGTGTCGTAATAACCAGCGTTTTTTTTTAATGTCCAAGACCCTCTAGAATCTTCCATCAAAGAATAACAAGGTAATACAAGAGAGGACATTAGAGTATAATTGCTACAATGTGCTTACTCCCATCATGGGGCCGTCTATAGTGTTAAGTTAACAATATCCAAGCACCATGCCTATCACATCTTCCCTCAGAATTACAAGGTGAAAATAATCATCTCCAAGCCTGAGCCTGGTTAACAGCTAAAAAAAAAACACCCAAATACAAGAAATGGCAAACTTCACTCAACCTCTTGTTTGCCCCTTTGCTCCTAATCACTTTCATTCAGCTCCTTCCCCGTCAGTGATTGGGAATCAGCTCTCTCTGATCTGACATCACATGTAGGTAATGTAACTGGTCTTCATCCGCTCCCCTCATACCCTCAGCTCTAGTGAAGCCCACAATGTACAACTGCAGAATCATTGGATATTCCAGGAGTTGTAAGCACTAAAGATTTAGGAACATAGGAACATAAGTATTGCTAGAAGAAATTACTCATATACTATATCCCAAAATGTTATTCTCTGAAGGAAATCTATCTAAATTACATTTGAAGGAATCAATACTAACTGCTTCCACTGTCTCCCTAGGGAGTCTGTTCCACAGATTGACCGCTCCAAGTGGGGAACTACAATTCTTAACCTTTACAATCAGTAACTCCACCAATACTGGAAATCTAATACAAGTTGGCATTAAAAGTGAATCATGGAATAAATAAGATTGTCATTTTGCAATGAATTGTTGCTGTACAGCTTTCACAAATGATGAAACAAATTAATATTTCATTAGGCCATGGGTCAAAACACAAGGATACCATATAATTGGAAGTGTTTTGTTTTCACTTGCAACTGTTATTTTGTAGGTATATTCAACAGGGGATGGATACAATTGTATTAGAAAGAGAGTATTTAGGACTGAGATGAGGAGAAATTTCTTCACTCAGAGGGTGGTGAACCTGTGGAATTCTCTACCACAGAAGGCTGTGGAGGCCAAGTCACTGAATATATTTAAGAAGGAGATAGATGGATTTCTAGACACAAAAGGCATCAAGAAGTATGGGGAGAGAGCGGGAGTATGGTATTGAGATAGACAATCAGCCATGATCATATTGAATGGCGGAGCAGGCTCGAAGGGCCGAATGGTCTACTCCTGCTCCTATTTTCTATGTTTCTATGTTTCTATGAGAGAAGATAATTGAAAAACAGTTTTTAAATCAAAATTGAGAGCCATTGAGAAATTGAGAAAATTCAAACCTGCCTTTTTATGACTGTTGGGATCTGAGTTGGAATCCAGCCCATTGAAATGGGATGAATGTTTCCTCCCACTGCCAGTACTGAATGTCCCAAGTGAAAAGTCTGTGGGACAGCCTAATTCTGGATCCCAGTGGGTACAAATCCACAGCATAAAACTACCTATGATTCCGGACTAGATTCACAATCGTCTTCAGAGAGACCGTGGGGACATACTGGTCCAATAAGAGATACTCCCCAGGGAATATCTCTCAACCTCCTTATTCTGTCATTTGCCCCTAAAATTTTGGACGCAACCGGCCAAAATGCAGAGCATCACCTTTTCAGTATGTACACACATGCCTAGAGGTGTAAATGGCACTTGTGGAAACATGTCTCGTTACACATGATCAAGCATTCATCTGTGTTTTTCTAATTAAAGGTACATTAATTATTAAAGTTACAGACATAAACAGAGACAGGGAGACAGATGTATCTCAAGCTTTTTTTTAAAATGCATTTAAGTGCATTACATGGAAGACATTCTGATAATTGATTAGAGTATTGCCAACACCAATTACGCCCTTTTGTTAGTATCTAAGAACAATACACATGTTCTCCAATGACTCAATAATAAACTCTGGTGAGGTTTGTGCTGAGATAGTGTGTAACTCCTGTTCTCTCCTGTTCAAAGCACCATTGTCAGCTTGTGCGAAGATGACTCCTCAGAATCACTGGCTCCTGCCGAGCAGAAAGCCAGCTGGAGAAGGATGGATTTTAACCCGAGCTCTGTCCAGCCCACCGCAGGCACAGCCGGGATGTTTGGGGGGGAGTTTTGACCTACCCCACCCGCAGGAACAGGGTGGCCATGCAGTTAAAATTGTCTCGGAAAACTTACCGCTCTGTTCTTGCTCCGTCCCCACCTGCCACCGCTTCAACTGGGCCCTTTATTTAGGCGGACGAGGCACCCGCCTGACTCATCACTCACTACATGCAATTTGGAGTCCTATGAAGTCATTAGGACCTCGAGGGCAACTGAGTGGGGTGCCCACTGCAGCCATCCCGCTCAGTAGAACCTGTCGGGGAACAAACGGAAGCCCGAAAAGGTAAGTTTTAAACATATCTTTGTGGGGCCAGGAGGAGCAGGAGTGCTCAAGGAACATATGAGTCTCTGCTGCTTTGGGCTCCGCCCTCCCCCCCCACAACCTTTGCACTCCGCCCTCCCCCCCCCCACAACCTTTGCACTCGCAAGACCCTGCCGAGACCTCGCCCACAACTTACCTGAGTGCCAGAGGGCGGCCTCTGGGTCGCCTAATCTTAATTTGCCGGCAGCTGGTCAGTTGCCCCTTTAGGCCCGTTTCAGGCAGGCAGCTGATTGGCAGGTTTTATATGAGACCCAGGAGTTAAAAAAGCCTGGGCTTCAAATTGATGCTATCAAGGGGGATTTGCCCCTGAATTGTATACAGAATTCGTACAACAACTTCTTTCTTGCAGTCTTAAACTGGGTTAGGCAGACTATGAGGGAGAAACAAAGAAAATAGTTATAGTTTTCATTGGAGCTACAGACCAAAAGCCAGCCCTTATCAGGCTGCCAAGATTATTTACAACTTTATTAACTGCTTCTCAATATTAAACAATTTGATTTGAGCTCTATCACATTAAATATAATCATCCAGTCTAATGGAAGTAAATTATTTGATCACATCCATTTAGTTTCCTGAGTTGCCGTTGGGTCTTTAATTGATGGCCTTTTTGTTATGACTGCCATCCAATGCAGTGATGCTAATCTGCTGTTCATTTCTAGTACAGTATTTTCAAGATCTGAAATCCATGGCTACTTGTAGAATACACGCATTGTTTAAATGTCCAACAAAAGCCAGATTGATACTGCATTATTTCACTTTAATATGGATCCACAGATGGATCCATAACAGGATAAAATGTTCAGTATCAGTCAAAACTAAAAGAACTTGGGGGTAATTTTACTCAAGATTAAATGTGAAACAGCTAAATGAATAAAGTTTTAATCTAATTTAGAGAAGTTATACAACATATTCCACAGAAAATCAATGGCTATCTGGATTTTAATCTTATATGTTTACCTCTTAAGAACATATGAACAGACGGACAGGAAAAGAGCGGCTGGTCCATCGAGCCTGTCCCAAACAGTCACAATGGGCTCGATTTTCCAATGAAGTAACGGGTGTGTTGAGGGCGGGGGGGCCTCCGAAAATCGCGGAAATCCCGAGCGGGTTCGGAACCCGGCTCCAACCCGCAGATGTCCAGGTTTCCCATTGACGCGTCTGGGTGCGCGCGCGCCTCCCGAATGGGCAAGTCCCACCAGCAATTAAAGCCGGCGGGATGATACTTAAGACACTTATTTAGATACTTTAAGTACTTAATTCTGTCCACATTAAGGCAGGAGTTTTGAGATTTTTAAACATCCCCAGTGTGTTTCCCGTATTGTGGGAAACACTCCATGTTGCAACAGACATGTTTCAGCCAACAGCCAGTGGGACTTGTTTGTTTGACAGATGGGGAGAAAAGGTGAGTTCTTGCTGCAGGGCACTCAGTTCTTTCACACAAACTTTTGGCTGCAAGATCTTTGTGTTTTCACTGAAAATTCTTACTTTCCACTCACAATTCTTCTGTTCACACATATTTAACAACTTCTCGGACCCCCTCGAACTTACACCATCAGGATAGGGGGCAGCATGGCTGCATTCACCACTACATCCGAGGACGAGCAACGTCACCAGCTTCGCCAGGCACAGCGTCCAACTCTGCCATTTGGAGCTCCACAACACAGTGCTGCACCACAGGCACCTGCGCAAGAGCACAGAGGGCAACTTCAGAGAGGGGTACTGCTTGAGGAGGCCCCATCCACATTTGCCACCCACATGCAGGAGGAGGAGGAACCCATGGGCATAGCAGCGGCTCACCTGGCTGCTCGTGAGGCCAGGGAGTCACTGATATGTGAACGGTTCTCCTAATATCACAAAGTGTGAACAGTCCAGCCGTCACACAGTACAGCTACAACACTGGCATCTACCCGACAATGTGTAAAATTGCCCAGGTATGTCCTGTCCACAAAAGCAGGACAAATCCAATCCGGCCAACTACCGCCCCATCAGTCTACTCTTGATCATCAGCAAAGTGATGGAAGGCGTCGTCGACAGTGCTATCAAGCGGCACTTACTCACCAATAACCTGCTCACCGATGCTCAGTTTGGGTTCCGTCAGGACCACTCGGCTCCAGACCTCATTACAGCCTTGGTCAAACATGGACAAAAGAGCTGAATTCCAGAGGTGAGGTGAGAGTGACTGCCCTTGACATCAAGGCAGCATTTGACCGAGTGTGGCACCAAGGAGCCCTGGAAAATTGAAGTCAATGGGAATCAAGGGGAAAACTCTCCAGTGCCTGGAGTCATACCTAGCATAAAGGAAGATGGTAGTGGTTGTTGGAGGCCAATCATATCAGCCCCAGGACATTGCTGCAGGAGTTCCTCAGGGCAGTGTCCTCGGCCCAACCATCTTCAGCTGCTTCATCAATGACCTTCCCTCCAGCATAACGTCAGAAATGGGGATGTTCGCTGATGATTGCACAGTGTTCAGTTCCATTTGCAACCCCTCAAATAATGAAGCAGTCCAAGCCCGCATGCAGCAAGACCTGGACAACATCCAGGCTTGGGCTGATAAGTGGCAAGGAACATTCGCGCCAGACAAGTGCCAGGCAATGACCATCTCCAACAAGAGAGAGCCTAACCACGTCCCCTTGACATTCAACAGCATTACCATCACCGAATCCCCCACCATCAACATCCTGGGGGTTACCACTGACCAGAAACTTAACTGGAGCAGCCATATAAATACTGTGGCTACAAGAGCAGGTCAGAGGCTGGGTATTCTGCAGCGAGTGACTCACCTCCTGACTCCCCAAAGCCTTTCCACCATCTACAAGGCACAAGTCAGGAGTGTGATGGAATAATCTCCACTTGCCTGGATGAGTGCAGCTCCAACAACACTCAAGAAGCTCGACACAATCCAAGACAAAGCAGCCCGCTTGATTGGCACCCCATCCACCACCCTAAACATTCACTACCTTCACCACTGGCGCACTGTGGCTGCAGTGTGTACCATCCCCAGGATGCACTGCAGCAACTCGCCAAGGCTTCTTCGACAGCATCTCCCAAACCCGCAACCTCTACCACCTAGAAGGAGAAGAGCAGCAGGCACATGGGAACAACACCACCTGTACATTCCCCTCCAAGTCACACACCATCCCAACTTGGAAATATATCGCCGTTCCTTCATCGTCGCTGGGTCAAAATCCTAGAACTCCCTTCCTAACAGCACTGTGGGAGAACCTTCACCAAACGGACTGCAGCAGTTCAAGAAGGCGGCTCACCACCACCTTCTCAAGGGCAATTAGGGATGGGCAATAAATGCTGGCCTCGCCAGCGACACCCACATCACATGAACGAATATTAAAAAAAACACTGCCTGGAAAGAACAGCACCCACACCAGGCCGCCCACCCCTCCCTGCACAAAACAGTCCTGCAACTAAACATACGCCCACTGTAAAGTGACGCAATGAATGGCATCAAGTGTCGCCGTTCATGGTGAACCTCATGAAAGGTCCCTATCACAAAAGCCAGTCAAAAATGGGCAAGATATGGCAGTAGTGGTGACAATCATAAAATTTAATGTCACTTTAACAAAAACTAAATATAAATGAAAAACATGACAGTCTGTCAAACACCCTTGTGCATACTCTTCGTGCTCACAAAACCTTTGCCTTTCTATTCTGACTACTTCTATGTGGTGCATCCCCTGTGGCTGCAGCAGAGGTAGTGGCAGGTTGCTCATCTTCATGCCCTGACTGATTAGATGCTTTGGGCCTATGTCCTGTGGGTTTTGGAGCCCGTGAGGGGGGCAACGGGTGAGACATGGGAGTGCTTCGAGTGGTGTCCCCACTTCCATGTCCCCTTTCGCCATAATCCCTATCCTGGACCAGGCCCACATCACTCCTACCACCCTGCTGGAGAACAGTTTGGAGGACATGTACGATGCCTTGGAAGCCCAGTTTTAAAGTTTCTTTCTGTCTGTCTAAGGCAGCAGAATGTTGGTCACCGTGAGTCCGAATGGCCGTTGTCAGGGCCTGAATGGACTCATTTGTGAGCCGTGCTTGAAGCTCAATGGAGGCTAGCCTTCTCTCCATTGCAGACATTCCCGCACTTACTTGTGACATTATCTCAGAGAGTTGCTCATGTCACTGTGTCAGTATTTCAGAGATTACCTCCCGTAACTGTGCCACCATTCCACTCATGCAGGAGTTGGTCTCCTCCATCCTCTGCTGGAGAATGTGCGTGAGGCACCTGTTCCAGTACCTCGCAAATGTTCTGCTGTCCCTCTATCATTCTCCTTTTAAAGGAAGGTCTTCGGGGTTCAGCATCTGCGTCCAGCTGAGCAGAGCCTGGAGAGGAGTGTTCCCACCGACGCGGATTCTCCACAGCTGCCCCTGCCACCAGTGTCTGCTCGTCCTCATGTGTGTGGTAACTCACCAGGTGCCAACCCAACTAACTGAGGACTAGGACCCACTGAGGTGTGAGTGTCTACGCTGGTGGAAGGCTTGCTAAAATGTGACGGTGCACCCTCAGAGGCCATCAGGTCCTCTGAGGAATCGCCCTCTGCAGTCACAGCAATCGCTGAAGGCCCTGTAAGAGAGCGGAAGGCAATATTAAGCATCATCACAGATACGTCATGTTGCGATGAGCATACTGAGTTGCTGAAGATGGCAAGGCATGTTAACATCGATTCATATTGTGTGTGACGAGTGTTAAAGTTGTGTCACCTGACGTTTGTGGGGTGCCAGTCTCGTGTCCCCGATGGACAGGCACTCGAGGATTCGGCTGAGCTGCAGCGCCTCCTGCTCCACGTCTGTAAGGACGACGATTTGTTGAGGCCCCCCTCCGGTCCTCGCCCTCTCCCGTGCATTTTGCACACTCTTCTCCAAGAAGGGGAGAAAGTACACACGTGTGAGTGAGTGATGGTGAAGTGGCCAACCGATGAATGCATTGCTTTGGGTGAGGCTGACCGTAAAAGAGTTGCATCAGAGGGTGAGTATGAGACAGAGATATCACAATGGATGAGGATTGGGTTGAGTGGTAGTGGTGGGGTGACTGATGGAAAGGTGAGGAAGTGCTGAGGAAGTGAAGGTTAGTTGAGGATAAACCTTAAGTGGGTGTGAGGAATGATGTGATAGAGTAATGTTGGCAGTGCAGAATGTGTTGGGGGGTGGAGGCGGTGATGTGGAAGACGGAATGTAGGAGAATCAGTAAGTGTACTCACTTTGGCTGACCTAGTTAGGTCATTGAAGCGTTTCCTGCACTGGATCCAGGTGCGGGAGATGTTACTGCTGCTGGTGACCTCCTCTGCCACCTCGAGCCAGGCCTTCTTGGTGGCAGAGGCAGGCCACTTCCTCCCATCCGCCAGGTAAAACAGATCCCTCTTCCTCCTCACCCCATGTCTCACGAATTTAATTGAGTTTTTTGAAGGGGTAACCAAGAAGGTAGATGAGGGCTGTGCAGTAGACGTGGTCTACATGGACTTTAGCAAAGCCTTTGACAAGATACCGCATGGTAGGTTGTTACATAAGGTTAAATCTCACGGGATCCAAGGTGAGGTAACCAATTGGATACAAAATTGGATTGACGACAGAAGACAGAGGGTGGTTGTAGAGGGTTGTTTTTCAAACTGGAGGCCTGTGACCAGCGGTGTGCCTCAGGGTTCGGTGCTGGGTCCGCTGTTATTTGTTATTTATATTAATGATTTGGATGAGAGTTTAGGAGGCATGGTTAGTAAGTTTGCAGATGACACCAAGATTGGTGGCATTGTGGACAGTGAAGAAGGTTATCTAGGATTGCAACGGGATCTTGATAAATTGAGCCAGTGGGCCGATGAATGGCAGATGGAGTTTAATTTAGATAAATGTGAGGTGATGCATTTTGGTAGATCGAATCGAGCCAGGACCTACTCCATTAATGGTAGGGCATTGGGGAGAGTTAGAGAACAAAGAGATCTAGGAGTACAGGTTCATAGCTCCTTGAAAGTGGAGTCACAGGTGGATAGGGTGGTGAAGAAGGCATTCAGCATGCTTGGTTTCATTGGTCAGAACATTGAATACAGGAGTTGGGATGTCTTGTTGAAGTTGTACAAGACATTAGTAAGGCCACACTTGGAATACTGTGTACAGTTCTGGTCACCCTATTATAGAAAGGATATTATTAAACTAGAAAGAGTGCAGAAAAGATTTACTAGGATGCTACCGGGACTTGATGGTTTGACTTATAGGGAGAGGTTGGATAGACTGAGACTTTTTTCCCTGGAGAGTAGGAGGTTAAGGGGTGATCTCATAGAAGTCTATAAAATAATGAGGGGCATAGATAAGGTAGATAGTCAAAATCTTTCCCCAAAGGTAGGGGAGTCTATAACGAGGGGGCATAGATTTAAGGTGAGAGGGGAGAGATACAAAAGGGTCCAGAGGGGCAATTTTTTCACTCAAAGGGTGGTGAGTGTCTGGAACGAGCTGCCAGAGGCAGTAGTAGAGGCGGGTACAATTTTGTCTTTTAAAAAGCATTTGGACAGTTACATGGGTAAGATGGGTACAGAGGGATATGGGCCAAGTGCAGGCAATTGGGACTAGCTTAGTGGTATAAACTGGGCGACACGGACATGTTGGGCCGAAGGGCCTGTTTCCATGTTGTAAACTTCTATGATTCTATGATTCTATCCAGTAGCACCTGGAGTGAGGCATCATTGAATCTTGGAGCAGTCTTGCCCCTGTGCAGCTCCATTGTAGCGTGTGGGTGTTTGCTCCAGGAAAAGCCATTGGTGGACTGCCCCTTTAAATCGAGCTCCTCCAGCTGACAGCCTGTGATGCGGGTGCGCAGTCCTCCCGCTGCGCAGCTTTCGGACGGGAAACATGGAAGCCACGTTAAGTGGCACCAATTGAATCGCGATCGCGTGGGAAACGGACATTTTTCATTGGTCGGGTTATCCGCGCGCCCATTCACCCCCCCCCACCCACTGCCATCCTGCCTCCACTCTAATATCGGGGCCAATGAAACAAAGCATTGTGACTCCCAGTGTTCTTTCCCATTTGTACTCGTAAAAAAAACAGATAAAAAACCCTAGGTCAATTAAGGCCAAGTTCCAGGACATCACAGTGACCATGAGGTACAAGCCCTAGTTCCACCTCCTGTCTATGTGACACTATGTAAAAACAGCTGATTGGCAAACTGTTAAATCTCCAGTGTGCTACTCAACCTCTCCCCTTCAGTACATCTCTTGTATTTTAAAACTGTAACAGAAAAGCACTGGCACTGTTAACAAGAAAATAACAACTTGCATTTATGCAGTGCCTTTAATGTAGTAAAACGTCCCAAGGCGCTTCACAGGAGCATTATCAGACAAAATTTGACACCGAGCCATATAAAGAGATATTAGGACAGGTGACCAAAAGCTTGGTCAAAGAGGTAGGTTTTAAGGAGCATCTTAAAGAAGGAGAGCGAGGTAGAGAAGCGGAGACGTTTAGGGAGAAGAGCTTAGGGCCTAGGCAGCTGAAGTTACAGTCGCTAATGGTGGAGGGATTAAAATCAGGGATGCGCAAGAGGCCAGAATTGGAGTAGCGCAGAGATCTTGGAGGGTTGTGGATTTGGAGAAGTTTGCAGAGATAGGAAGGGGGGAGGCCATGGAGGAATTTGAAAACAAGGATAAGAATTTTAAAATCGAGGTGTTGCCGAACCGGGAGCCAATGGAGGTCAGCGAGCACAGGGGTGATGGGAGAACGGGACTTGGTGCGAACAAAGATTCACTGAATTTAATGGACCAAGTATGAACCTTGTCCCCTTCTGATTGCTGGTGGCAACCACAGGGTTCTAAAAGCTCATTTCCAGTTTCACAGCATTGCCTACTCTCAGCACTGCTCAGCTGTTCAATAACACAGCTCAATTCAAAGTGCCGGTTTTGATTTGACAGCTGCCTCACAGGGTGTCTTGGGATCGTCAGTTTCTTTCCCAGAATTGGTCCCTTCTGATCAGGATTTTCAACACAAACTGATCAGTTTAACTGAAATGGGTTCTGGCAAACAGGACTCGATCGCTGCATCAATACAATTGGTGATCACGAGTGGATTTCTTCCCCAGGCATTGGGGTCAGCTTCCATGCGTATGCTGACGACATCCATCTCTACCTCTCCACCACTTCCCTTGATCCCATGACCCCACCTGTGTGCTGTCAGAATTCCCGTCTGCCATTAAGTCATGGATGAGTCAGAACTTTCTTCAACAGAACATCGGGAAAGCATTGTTTTCAGCTCCCATCGAAAACTCTGCACCTTTGCCACTGATTCCATCCCCTCCTTGGCTGCTCATTCAGGCTGAACCAGGCTGTAATGAACTTCAGTGTCCTGCTCGACTCAGAGCTGAGCTTCAAAACTTATCCTATGCATTATCAAGATTGTTTACTTCCACCTTTGCAACATTGCCCACTTCCATCCTTACTTCACCCACATTGATGCCAAAGACCTTATTTAAATTATTTTTATTTTATTCATTCTTGGGATATGGGTGTCACTAGCAAGGCCAGCATTTATTGCCCATCTCTAGTTGTCCTCGAGAAGCTGGTGGTGGTGAACTTTCTTCCTGAACCGCTACAGTTCGTATGGTGAAGGCTCTCCCACAGTGCTGTTGGGTAGGGAGTTCCAGGATTTAGACCCAACGATGATAAAGGAATGGCGACATATGTCCAAGTCAGGGTGGTGTGTGACTTGGAGGGGAACTTGGAGGTGGTGATGTTCCCATGCGCCTCTGGGCTCCACCACAGTGGCAGAACCTACAGCCGTCTCAACCCTACTCTACAAGGCTCCCTCCCTAAACCCTTAATCCCTTTCCCAATTTATCCTGCAGCCCTGTAAAGCATTTTGAGATGTCTCGTATGAGGTGCATTACAGAAATTTAAGTCATTGGCCAGGAATTTCCTCAGGGCTGCAACCTCTCCGCCGATGAAATTTAGGAACATTAGGAACAGGAGTAGGCCTTTCACCCCTTGGGCCTGCTCCATCATTCAATTAGATCATGGCTGATCTGCATCTCAACTCCTTTGCTCCATATCGCCTTGATACCCTCACCTAACAAAAAATTATCGATCTCAATCTTAAAAGTTCCAATTGTCCCAGCATCCACAGCCTTTTGGGGAAGATAGTACCAAATTTCAACTACCCTTTGCATGATAAAGTGCTTCCTGAATTCGCTCCTGAATGGCCTAGCTCTAATTTTAAGATTATGTTTGCTTGATCTGAATTCCCCCACCAGAGGAATTAGTTTCTCCGTATCTACCCTATCAAGTCCTTTTAACATTTTGAACACCTCGATCAGATCACACCTCAATTTCCTATACTCAAGCGAATACAAGCCACGTTTATGCAACCTGTCCTCATAATTTAAGCTCCTAAGCTCCAGTATCATTCTGGTGAATCTGCGCTGCACCCCCTCTAAGGCCAATATATCCTTCCTGAGGTGCAGTGTTCAAATCTTCAGCGATTTATCCAACACTGAGGACATTGCCTGGGCCCTAAGCTCTGGAATGCCCTCCCTAAACTTCTTCGCCTCTCTACCTCTCTCTCCTCCTTTAAGTCACCTCCTTAAAACCTAACTCTTTGACTAAGCATTTGGTCACCTGTCCTAATGGCCCGTAAATTGCTCCGAGCGGGGAATGAGTTTATACTAACCCACGAAATTACCGCGGACTTTACTGCGGGTATTTTCTGTAATAGGAAGCTGAGAAGACTCATGGAAGAAGCAACAGGATCGATCTTTCCCCTCAACCAATCTGATTGCAGCATCCTTGAAAAGCCGCGAAGAGTCAAAACCTTGAAGAACAAGCTGCAACAATAAAATCATTTGTAAAAACAGTTAAAGACAGCGAAAAAAGAAAGGGTAAGAAATAATCAAATTAAATAAAAGAGATAGAAGGAAAATAACTTTTTAATTTTATTTTTTTTTAATGACCAAAAATTATTAGAATAAGGAGTAATGAGACTCCACACTTTTAAAAGTTCATTTTTAGCTCTTTGGCAGTCATTGAGACTTAGTTTAGACTTGGTATTTTTAAGCGTACCTGTTTTGTGGCGATATTAGTTACTTTCCAGCAGGGCAGAAGAGCATTTTGGCGCTGGTCCATTGATTCTGTTGACTGCAGCCGGCGACACCCCTTTAAGGCGAAGCCGACAGATCGCCGGCAGGAAGAGCAAGTGCTGGATTTCCACGTTTGACTGCGCACGCGTGAACACTGGAACTTGCTCTTTCATTTGGCCGTAAACTACGGTGAGCACTGTTGAGCTCACCGTTCTTTTTAAAGCAGTTTCCGGCCCAATATCTCTTTATGTGGCTCAGTGTCAGATTTTGTCTAATAACGCTCCTGTGAAGTGCCTTGGGATGTTTTTACTACTTTAAAGGCACTGTATAAATCCAAGTTGTTGCTGTTGACACGGTTCTAAAAATAGCCTTGTCTAAAGCTCCAGGTCCCCAAGTTCAAACAGGATAAACCAGGGAATGAGAAATAAAATGCAAATGGTTACTGAGTTGCTTGGGCTTGGTGGAATCAAAGGCCATAATTTACAGATGTAATAAATGTTTATCATATTTTCTTTATATTTAAGGATTTTTTAAAAATCTGATGTTATGGAAATGTCAAACGGGCCCTTTTTAACTCTGTCGTTCCTGCTCAATAATATACTGCATTTATAAATAACAGACTTCTTCAGCGACATAAACAGAAAATAAATGTCATAGTGAATGTTAAATAATTTGTGCCGGAAGCTATATACCTTGTTAATCAAAAAAAATGCTAATAACTTGACCTGCTGTAATCACTAGTATATTTTAATTATTTAATCTCTCTCTGCCTTTTCAGAGCCCCTCGCTGCTTTGAAATGGGTGGCGCTCAGCGTTTAATGACTTCAGCTTAGGCACACAGTGTGGGTTTATGAACACGTCAATCATGCAGTCAAAATAGGCTTGACTATCATTACTAATTCAGGAATTGCTCTTGTTCCAAATGTTGGCCTGAGAGACGGATTTTCACCTACAGGTGCAAAGAAATATTAACAATTTGCATGACATTTGCCATTAACGTTTGGATTTGATTTTCAGCAGTAAACCTTGAAAAATGGAGGACAACCTGCATTTCCACAGTAAGTAGCTTCCATTTATGAAAATTAATTTAACCTAATCTACCTCATAGCCAGTCGAGTCACCATTAGAACAGCAGCTAGCGGTGTGGGTGGGTAGCAGCTATGTTGCATCAGTCCTACATACAAATAACCAGACTGTTTGATCGATTCGGTTGCATTATTTGCAGTAAACGATTTCCCAAATATTTTCTCCAAGACATATAACTTGCAAAAATCATATATTCTTAATTATTCATATTCTGGATTTTTTTTAAGACTGTCATTTGTATAACGCCTTTCACAACCTCAGGACATCCTAAAGTGCTCTAAAGCCAACAAAGTATTTTTGAAGTGTAGTCACTGTTGTAATGTAGGAAACGCAGCAGCCAATTTGCGCACAGCAAGGTCCCACAAACAACAATGAGATAATCACCAGATAATGTTTTTATAATTCAGTATAAATGATGATGGGTTTTACCTAATGTTATGAGTTAGCATTTGAAATGTGGAAATGTTTGACACTTATTAATAGTTAGAAGTGTTTTCTAGTGTTTTGTTGATTAAATGGAATATATTAGCATAGTGATTTGTGAAGCTGGATTACCGGTCAATGCCATCAAAAGCTGTGTGGTGCTCCATCTAGTGGCTGGGCTCAGAAATTATAAAATTTAATCAACTGAGGCAAGCAAATATTAGTGAAAACCAATTCTAGGCCTTCATTATTGGTGCCAGTTTTCTCCTTTTCCTCTTTACCTGAAGGCTTTTCCTCCTTGTTTGGGTACAGTTCCACAGATGCCATGGTCCTCCAGTACCTCACCCAAATCGTCATAATTTCCATGTGAAAACAAAGAACTTGCATTTGTATAGCGCCTTTCACAACCTCAGGATGTCCCGAAGCACTTTACAGCCAATGAAGTACTTTTTGAAGTGTAGTCACTGCTGTAATGAAGGAAACAGGGCGGCCAATTTGCACACAGCAAGATCCCACAAACAGCAATGTGATAATGACCAGATAATGAGAACCTTGACAGTGATGTCAGCAGGTATTTGACTGGGGGTGCATCGTAGCCAAGCCCAATGCTGTTCTCACCTGATGTCCACATACATGCAGCAGTCACTGGATAATGGTCAGGAGAGCTCAGAACCATAGCTGATTTTTCGCTCCCTAAACCAAGGGAGCCAAGGCCTTGGCCTGGAGCATCCTTACTGTTGCCCCACCTGAATTCAGCTAACCTAGCACAGACCAGAGGTCAAACATGGGACTTTCATGGTCACTGGCAAAAACAGTTGCTTCATTAGAGGAGCCACCTCATTCGGAAGTCAAGTATTCATTCTCAGGGCCTTCAGGTGTCTTGGCCCCACACTTCAGAATGTTCTTCCTGAACCCCTCCATCGAGATACCTCTATCTGCCCCTTCAAAAGCCTCATTAAAACCTACCTCTTTGACTATGCCTTTCATCATAACCGTCTGCTCAGCAAACATTTTTGCCTTTGTGAAATGCTTTGCGACATTTCGTACATTAAATCTGTTATATAAATGCAAGCTATTGTTTTATATATTTAGGGAAGCCATAACATTGTTGCACTTCTGGATGCAATAAACCATAAACTGGAAACATTTTATTTAATGGTCATGGTTCAATGGTAGCACTCTCACCGCTGAGTCAGAAGGCTGTGCGTTCAAGCACCACTCCAGAGATTTGAGCACATTATCCGACTGACACTTGAGTGCAGTACTGAGGGAGTGCTGCATTGTCAGAGGTGCATCTTTTAGATCAGACATTAAACCAAAGTCCCTTCCGTTCTCTCAAGTGAACATAAAAGATCCCGTGTCACTATATGAATGAGAACAGGGGAGTTCTCCCAGTGTCCTGGCCAACATTTGTCTCTGAATTAACACCACTAAAACAGATCATCTCGTTATTTATCCCATTGCTGTTTGTAGGATCTCACTATGCGCAAATTAGCTACTGCGTTTGCCTACATTACAAATTGTGTCGACACTGCAAAAGCTTTGGGATGTCTTGAAGATGTGAAAGGGGCTATATAAGTGAAAGTTTTTTCGTCTTTCATGAACTAAATAAAGAACACATGTCAGAGGCCAGTATTTCTTCAGGTAGTGGGGCTATGTGAATCATGACGCAACAGTGTTCTGAGATGGTCCATTTATTGTGGAATCCAATAGGACCATGATATGCTTTTTTTAATATAAAATGAGAGCGATTTTTGATCAAAGTGTTAATCAGGACGGTGGTGAGCAACGTGTACAGGCTTCAAATGCCCAAAACAGTCAGCATGGGGAACTTGCCTTGTTCATGCTCAGGTCTCATTTACATCAATTCGGGGAGATGCTAGCGTGAAATTTTCCTTTTTATAGGCATCTCGTCAATTTGGGGCTGGGACACCAAAGGATGGCCAATTTTGAAGGGTTTGCTGCAGCCCCTTAAAGGGAAGGGGTGGAAGTGTTGGGAGTAAAACAGAGCAGCACGATATAGCACCAGGGAAAATTTTGCAGCACCTATAACAGATTACATATGGAAGCCCTTAAGGCTCAAAACCCACAAGTGACTGCAATAAAAATGAATGCCAAACCTGCTTCCAGCTTTCCTTAATTGCAGCTAAGGATCCCTTTAAAGAAAGCTCAAAATGGCCACTTCCCAAATTCTACTGCCATGTTTGGTGGGTGGAATCAAGAACTGGCATGTAGGGTTGCCAAGTGCCAAAGAACTTACAGACCCCCCCCAGTCACAACATCTATCGGTTTGTTAAATGATTTCTGGCTTTTCACTTCCAGTTCCCTACCCAGATGTCCATTCCATGTGTTGATCACTCTTGGTATGAAGAATTTCTTGGAATCAGTACAACGTTGGCATCTTCCCTTGCCCTACTGTCACAGTTTAATTTGAATTGGTGTTTTGGATTTTTCTTTTCTATACGCTTTTACTTTCTTATCTACATCTAGAGAGCCTCATTTCAAGGCTGAAAAGTGTAAAAAAGGCTATTTTAACCCCTCCGAACGGGCTTTTAAAATCGACGGGAGACCTGCTGACGTCTTGAATGAATTCCGCCATCTCGAATGTTAACCTGCGAGGTGCTTCTTTAAATATGCAGATTGGGGTCCAATAACGTCACCGGGCTCCGACTGCAATTTTAGCTCTGGCCTGAGCCGAGAAGCCACTGTGGCTTTCTTGCCAGGTGAAGACAGTGGGAAGAGAATTCAGGATCAGAAGAGGCCATTTAAGGTAAGTTTTCTTACTTTCCTTTGTAACTCTGGACCCCACAAACAAAGTTAAGGTATCTCCTGCCCTGGGCACCCCCCCACCTTTCCTCCACGAGACCCTCCTCAAACCCCCTTCCCACGGCTTACCTGAGTGTTGGCGAGCTTCCCGTTGGTGCTAGCTGGTGGTCTCCTGCCACCCGAACTTCTGCTCCCGCCCCCCACAGCCAGCTTCGCTCCCTGCCTGTTTCAGGAAACACGCACACAATCAAATTTGTTCAGTGTGCACCAAAGATAAATCATCGGTGGTCATCACTTCAACCAAAACTAGTTGTTTTGATTATCAAATATGATCAAATCCTGTGGCAGCGACTCCATTATGCATAAAACAGCCATTAGGTGGGGTTAGTGTACTAAACTTAACACAAATTCAGGTACAATGTATGAAAAATGTGATAGGTACCATGATTGCAGGCCTATTACATGTGTGTGATTCATCCTAACATCACTTGAAGGTGCATTATCATCTTCCCTAACTTTTTTTTCCTCACATCATCACTTCTAAACATAGATCTTCTGTTTGCGAATATGACTGAGCTTCTGCCATTTTATATTTCAGTATCAGGTACTGATAGTCACAAGATTCACCTCCTTTGACCTTTAACCTCACCACCATCGCCAAGACGTCCACTATCAAAACCCTGGGGTGGGGAGGTCATCATTGACTGAAAGTTTAACTGGACCAGCTATCAACACTATGCTACAAGAGAAGGACAGAGACTGGACACTCTGCAGCAAGTTCACCACCTGACCCTTCAAAGCCTCTCCACCATCTTCAAGGCTCGTCAGGTGCATGATGGAATAGTCACTGCTTGCCCGGATGGGTGCAGCTGCAACAACACTTAAGAAGCCCAACACCATCCAGGACAAAGCCATCCACTTGAACGGTGCCCCTGCCACCCCCTCCACCATGAGTGCACTGTGGCTGCAGAATGTAGTATCCACAGGATGCGCTGCAGCAACTCACCAAGTTTATACTGACAGCACCTCACAGCCCCACAACTTCTACTACCAAGAAAGTCAAAAGCAGCAGTACCATGGGAATACCATCGCCTACATTTTCCTCTTCAAGTCATGCACCATCCTGACTTGGGCACATGCTGCCGTGCCTTCATCGTCACTGGATCAGGAATCCTGGAATTCATGACCTAACATCATCATGAATGTACTATCACCACAAGGACTGCAGTGGTTCAAGGAGAAGACCCATCACCAGGATAACCAGGATTGGGCAATAAAGGTAGTCTTGCCAGCATCACCCACATTACAAGAATAAATATATATATATAAAAAAGTACTATGTATTATAGTATTCATGTCACATTTGCCCAGAACCTATTTCAATGAGAATGGAGAAACATTTAGACTTGAAATTAAAATAAGAACAAGGAGTATGGTCATATGGAATAGCTCTAATTGTGTTTGGGTTCACAGACCATAGTAACAACTTCCATGAAGAATGGGAGCCCACTGTAGAAACCTTTCCTGGGGGGAAAAAATGGTCAACAGCAGGCAGTACCCATCTTCAATAACACAATTCCACAGTTACTTATACAAGAGTTATTTATACAAGAAGTTATTTTGAAAATTAATTTTATTAAAAACTAAACAGCTACAATTAATTCCTTAAAGCAGTATCTCTTACTGCACATAGTTACTTCACTCCAACATGAAAACCACAGTGAGATAACATTTAGCTTCCTAACCATATATAAATGTTCCTGTTGTATTACATCATTCTATCCCTCTCCATACTATTCTGACACAGAGTGGTGAGGCCAGAAATTCAAACAACATTTGAACCTTACCCTTACCAATATTTTTTGGTCACCCTTTGTTATCCTATTTTGCACCCTAGAACTACTGGAGAGAGGCAATATAAGGCCAAAACATTTAGTGCAGCATCCCTCCTGCAGCACTATCATGAAGTTCGACTGGGATCACAAATGAGAAGTGCTGCCTATAACTTGCATGGTGTCAGTGAAGTGGAAATTCATGATCCACAGAAAATGTATGCTTCCAGATTGCTTCTAGCCACCAGTCTTAAAGTATAAAACAGGGTAACAAGGGGTCATCGAGTGGCACTGCTAAGTGTACAAACATCTTCCTTTTAAGATTATGAGATTATTTAAGATTATGGGAAAATTCACTATACTATTTTAACTCTTACGCAAGTTGTATATTGATGATTTTATGATGTGACATTTTTAGAACGAGCGATGTGATGTAAGTCACCACATTGTGTGTTCCTGAGCATGACAACAGCATTTTAAAATAATTTTACCAGATGAAAATGCCCCTGAAAATTGTTATCATAGTTTTCTTAAAACTTTAAGGTAAACAGGTGGCACCAGATGTGATCAGTTACCCTGTTCTATGGCCTTTTGCTCTTTATACAAATAAATACATAGAAATATGGTGTGCCCAAGTCAGGATGGTGCATAACTTGAAGAAGAAAACGTAGGCGATGGTATTCCCATGGTAGAAGTTACAACACATCAATAGGCTATCTGGCGTTTACCCTCAACACGGGCAATTAGTTCTAATCACATTTACCCATCCTTTGTTTTATAAATAGATTAAGAACAAGAGGATAACTAAGATACATTAAGATCAAGAGGATAACTAAGGAAAGATAGGACATATTAGAGACCAAAAAGGTAACCTATGTGTAGAGGTGGAAGATGTTGGTATGGTTCTTAATGAATACTTTGCTTCTGTCTTCACAAAAGAGAGGGGCGATGTAGACATTGTAGTTAGGGAGGAGGAGCGTGAAATATTGGATAGGATAAACTGAATGAGAGAAGTATTAAGGGGATTAGCATCTTTGAAAGTAGATAAATCACCAGGGCCGGATGAAATGTATCCCAGACTGTTAAGTGAAGCAAGGGAGGAAATAGCGGAGGCTCTGACCATCATTTTCCAATCCTCACTGGATACAGGCGTGGTGCCGGGGGATTGGAGGACTGCTAACGTTGTACCATTGTTTAAAAAGGGAGCGAGGGATAGACCAAGTAATTACAGGCCAGTCAGTCTAACCTTGGTAGTAGGCAAATTATTGGAATCAATTCTGAGGGACAGGATAAGCTGTCGCTTAGAAAGGCATGGACTAATCAAGGACAATCAGCATGGATTCGTGTCTGACTAACTTGGCTGAAATTTTTGAGGCAATAACAAGTAGGGTCAATGAGGGTAGTGCATTTGATGTAGTCTACATGGATTTTAGCAAGGCTTTTGACACGGTCCCCCAGGGCAGACTGGTTAAAAAAGTAAAAGCCCATGGGATCCAAGGGAGGGTGGCAAGTTGGATCCAAAATTGGCTCAGTGGCAGGAAGCAAAGGGTAATGGTTGACGGGTGTTTTTGTGACTGGAAGGCTGTTTCCAGTGGGGTTCCGCAGGGCTCAGTACTAGGTCCCTTGCTTTTTGTGGTATATATTAATGATTTGGACATAAATGTAGAGGGCATGATTAAGAAGTTTGCAGATGATACAGAAAATGGCCATGTGGTTGATAGTGAGGAGGAAAGCTGTAGACTGCAGGAAGATATCAATGGACTGGTCAGGTGGGCAGAAAAGTGGCAAATGGAATTCAATCCAGAGAAGTGTGAGGTAATGCATTTAGGGAGGGCAAACAAGGCAAGAGAGTACACAATAAATGGGAGGATGTTGATGGGTGTAGAGGAACAGAGGAGCTTTGGAGTGCATGTCCACAGATCCCTGAAGGTAGCAGGACAGGTAGATAAGGTGGTTAAGAAGGCATATGGAATGCTTTCCTTTATTAGCCGAGGCATAGAATATAAGAACAGGGAGGTTATGCTGGAACTGTATAAAACACTAGTTAGGCCACAGCTTGAGTACTGCATACAGTTCTGGTCACCACATTACTGGAATGATGTAATTGCACCAGAGAGGGTACAGAGGAGATTTACGAGGATGTTGCCAGGACTGGAGAATTATAGCTATGAGGAAAGACTGGATAGGCTGGGGTTGATCTCTTTGGAACAGAGGAGGCTGAGGGGTGATTTAATTGAGGTGTACAAAATTATGAGAGTCCTGGATAGAGTGGATAGGAAGAGCCTATTTCCCTTAGCAGAGAGGTCGATAACCAGGGGGCAAAGATTTAAAGTGATTGGTAGAAAGATTAGAGGGGAGCTGAGGAAATTTTTTTTCATCCAGTGGGTGGTAGGGGTCTGGAACACACTGCCTGAAAGGGTGGTAGAGGGAGAAACCCTCAACTCATTTAAAAAGTACCTGGATGTGACCTACAAGGCTACGGACCAAGTGCTGAAAAGTGGGATTAGGCTGGGTGGCTCATTTTCGGCTGGCACGGACACGATGGGCCAAATGGCCTCCTTCTGTGTCGTAAATTTTCTATGATTCTATTCTACATCTCTTCAATCCCTTTTCCTTCATCCACCTATCCAATCTAATCCTGAATGTTAACATAGTTTCTGCCTCAATCACTAACCCTGGAAGTGAATTCCACAGCCTCACAGCTCTCTGTGTGAAGAAGTTTCTCCTGTCCTCTGTTCTACATCTTGTGCATTTAATCTTGTTTCTATGGCCCCTCGTTCTTGATCCTTCATCTACCGTAAACAATGTTTCTATCTAGCCTGTCCCATCCTTTCATAATTTTAAACACTTCTATCATATTGCTTTGTAATATGCATTGTTCTAATGAATAAGACCCAACTTTCCATGTCTTTCTTTGTATTTGTATTTTCTCATAGCAGACAGTATCCTAGTGAATCTGCGTTGTTCCCTCTCTAAAGCGTCAATATCCTTCCTATAGTGCGGAGCCCAATACTACATACAGTAATTTAACAGACGTCTAAGGTTTCATATAGGCTGCTCGTTACCTCTCGGCTTATAATTAGATTTAGAATCAGGATAAATGGT
This sequence comes from Heptranchias perlo, assembly GCF_035084215.1. NCBI lineage: Eukaryota > Metazoa > Chordata > Chondrichthyes > Hexanchiformes > Hexanchidae > Heptranchias > Heptranchias perlo. The sequence goes on from NC_090328.1 coordinate 16,089,523, forward strand.
TTTCAAGGCACTTTGCCATCATAGCACAGCCCCTTTTAAGTCGTGAAGCACACTTGAATCAGTGGTGAATCCACTCCACCTCAACCTAAGGGAAGAAAGTTATAAATTAGTGCAGAGCTGCCTTTGCATAATGCCAGTGACTTATATAAGGAGAAATGGATTGTTGTTTACCAAATTACCAAGCTTTCAGGGTCAAGTGGGTCTTTAAACAAACCTGATTTAGAAATGCACCAACACAATGGAAGGTTGGGTGCATTTTCTCAGGCTGCATTATTTGTGAAAGCACACCAGCAACCCTCAGTAACACTACACATCCCTCTCACAGCTGTTCGCCTGGTTCCCCCTCCCAGCTCATTGCACAAAGCAAACATCTGACTGGAAGCCTGCGATCTCCATGGTGACAGCCCCCCCACCCCCCCACCTCCTGCTCTGTTCCCAAGCTCCAGGTTCTTGCAACGAGCGAGTCAACCAAACGTGAAACGGGACGGGTCCCGGGGGGGTGGGTGTGAGTGACAGCTGGCACCGACCAATGAGGAGCCGCGTCCCGCCCTCCCGGGGCGGCGGGCAGCGCCAATCGGAGCAGGAGGCTCGCGCCGTTGTTCCGCTAGTCAAGTGTGGTTGGTCTCTGCTGCTTTCAGCACCACTCTGCTATCCAATGTGCACTGAAGCATCCAGTAAGTGTCACATTTGTTACTGCATTAATTTGCGATCGTTTCAGACCACAGTGTCGTTCTTCATCGAAAAACGTGTCGTTTGAGCATGTTCCGTTTGAGACTGAGTCAGTGTCTGCGCTGGAGGCGCAGTATTTTTTTTCCGTATCTTTTTAACACCCATATGCAATTTTGACCTTTGCCTGTGTATGCTTCTTTAAACTTGTCATGTTCAGTATTGAATAAACAGGTAAAAAGCTTCTTTGCAAAGAAAGACCCTGTGCTGATGCAAAAAAAAAGGAGAAATGGGGATGAGGGGAGGGGGAGGGGGAAAGATGAATTGTCAATTCCAAGCTAAAAATTTATGTATGTTATAATGTTAATATAGGAAACAAAACTAGGTAACTAGAGTCATTGTTTACAATAGGAAATCATGTCATAATAATAATTGAAATATGGACCTAGGTTTAAGGAGGGATTGGGAAGGAAGAATGGGAGGAAGAGCACAGGTACTGGAGACAATGGCCCAAATCTTGCTCGAAAAGTAACGGCGGATTCAGGACGCAGGCTGTTATTAATGCGCAAAGTGAAGAAGAGATATGTGATGAGTTGCGAATCGCCATAACTTGCTGGTCGATTTACGCCACTCCGCCGTTTGCCTCACACTAACGTCAGCTCGCTCTCACCCCCCCTGTTATTTTTAAGAACTTGCTGGATTTGCACATTGAATTCGAATTAAACTCGGCGCAGAAAGTTGGAGCCGGTACTTAACAGCATAAGTATTCTTTTATCGACGTGACAATTGTTAATGCAATGTCAATCAACCTCTCCGGCTTAGAAAGGGAACTATTTAAACTGTTGAGACTCATTCCTGCATGTAGTAGATCCTTCTTAGAGATTTAAAAATTTTAAATTTAAATTTAATTTTTTTTTTACTTTTCCTTTCTGTCTTTTTTTTTCTCTCTCTTAATCCAATCTTTCTTTCCCTCGCTTTATTTCTCTTTCTGAACCTGATTTGTCCCTAATTCACCCACTCTGATTCATCCTCCTTTTCTGTCATTCCTCTGTTTCGTTTTCAATCTTTAAATCTCATTGTTTAAGGAGATACACTGTTTGTCCCATCGCTCACTAAGGTTCCAGATGCCTTGTTGCCCTTGCAAGTTCTCAGCTTGCTCTTCCAGCAAGATTTGGAAAGCACTAATGCATAAGGATTTAAAGAAGTGGCCCAAACAGAACCCCTTTGAATGAGCTGAGCAATAGCAAAGGGTCGGAAAGATTTTTGGGAGTTTATTATAGGCAGCTGAACAGTGCAACGAAAATTGAGGATGACATTTGCAGACGAGCTGGAGAGGCATGTATTAATAAATACCAACTTGCATTTATATGGTGCCTTTAAAAACAGCACAGAGGAGTTATCAGGTAAAAATGGGCAAATGCCAAAGAAGGAGATATTAGGAGGGGGTGATTGGTCAAACAGGTGGATTTTAAAGAGGGTCTTAAAGGAGAAGGGGAAGGTGGAGAGGCAGAGGGGTTTAGGGAGGGAATTCTGGAGTTTGGGGCCTAGACAATAGTTATAATTGTGGGAGATTTTAATTATCCAAAAATAAATTGGGATAGATTAAATGTTTGTGGTGAGAAAGGGAGGGATTATTTTGCAGTGTGTTTAGGACTGTTTTCTCAGTCAATGTTTTGCAACTGTGACAAATAATGAAGCATTGCTTGTTCTGTTTCTTCGCAATGGAGTGGAACCAGTAGGTGACCTAAAGCAGGAGAATATTTGAAAAGCAGAGACCAAAATATGATTAGATTCAGTTTATGAATGGAAAAGGAAACAGAAAGGTCATGGTCAAGGGAAGGAGGGAGGAGGTAAATTATAGTGAGATAAAAAGGTACATTGACCAGATTAAATAAAAAGGAAAATTGTCAAACTGGATCATAGATCAGCAATGGGAAATATGGAAAATATTTAAACAAGTGATGGACAAAACAATTTAATTCCAATAATGGAAAAAGAGGGTGTATTGAAAGCTGAGGTTCCACGGATGATTAGAGAAATTAGATCAAATTTGAAAGTAAAAAAGAGGCATTTAGCGCATACAGGACGAATAACAAAAATGAAAGCCACAACAAATATAAGCAATATGTAAAAGAAACAGGACGATTAGGAAAGCTAAGTGGGAGTCTGAGTGAAAATTAACAAAAGTAAAATAAAAGGCATTAAAAGAGTTTTGGTAAGTACATAAAGAGGATAGCCAAGGTAGGGGCAGGGCCACTAAGATATGAAGGAAGCAAGCTTGTAAGGGAGAGTGAGTGGTAAAGATACTAAATAACTACTTTGCCTCAGCTCTCAAAGAGGAGCCGATACTAGGATTATAGAACCTTCAAAGGCGGATGCAGAACTGTTAAGCGGTCGGAGCGGACCTCCTAGGAATGTTGGGCGCTTAGTGTTTTAGTTTTCGTACAGTTAGTCAGTGCAACAACAACTTGAATTTATATAGCGCCTTTAACATCGTAAAACGTTCCAAGACGCTTCACAGGAGTGTAAATCAGACAAAATTTGATACCGAGCCACATATCTGTATATAAAATTAGCTGATGATACTGGTATTCTGAAGTCTGGAGCATGGTTGTGATTTTTTTAGGTTCCACGCAATTCTGGGAATTTTGTTTGTCCTAGGGTGTTCTTTTCAGGCCTATACATAGGCACTCTCTGTGAGGAAGTGCTCTCAATAAGAATCTTCTGAGGTTAATCAGAGGCTAATTGTTCAGGCAAGTTTCTGTAGATCACAGCTGCTTGTTATATCTCCAGCTCCTGCTCGTGGGGAGGCCAGGCTGTATAGGACAGAAAATCCAGCAGCAGAAGGCTGGCTTTCTTTCTGTTTGTTCTTATCCATCACACTTCCACTTGTTAAAAGTAGATGTGTTAAACACAATAACATATGTGCATTTATGTGTGTGTATAGATTATATATCTCACACACACAAGCTAGTGGATTTCCTGTGGCGTTGCAGACTGTAAGTCAGAGGATTTGGGTCTTTCGCTCATCTGTCTCTGTAATCTTCCTGTTGCTAATTGTCTCTCTTATACTACTTGCTCGCTCTTACTCTTCTGCCTCGCTCTTCCCCTAACTTTTTTTGTTGATTCTGCCTTTGTCACCTTCTGCTTCATTCTCTGTCATTTCCTTCCTTCCTGTCATGTAGCAGGTGGCATGGCAGGAAGTGGGCTGTCGAGGGCCGGAGGCTGTATTTTCCGGTGGTAACTGTGGTGTTAATGTGGCCTGCAGCACTCAGCAGCTTGACTCCCAAGCCCCCACCCCCCTGCCCCTCCCCAATCCCTTTGTTACATGTAGGCCAGACTAGGTTAAGGTATCAGGTCCCTTCTCTGAAGGGCATTAGTGAACCAGTTGGGTTTGTTACGACAATCAGCCAGATTTCAAGGTTATTTTTTCGGGTGCCAGCCTCAAGTTGCCAGATTTATTGAACTCAATTTCTCAAACTGGTGAGACTTTGAACTCATGACCTCTGGATTGCTGGTCAGTCTAACACCATAACCACCAGATTACTGTATCCCACTATAACTCCCCTTCCTATTACGCCTTAACTGCCATTGCTTCTGCACCCACATGCTGCTGAGAGTGAATTAACTCTTTCTTGCCAAATCACTAAACACTAGTTATTGGTTACTAATCACCATGTATAGTTAAATTTGGGTACACGAACACTTATTAGATATGCACAAGTGTAATCAGAGTTATCTAGCAGTTGAGCATCAAATCATTAATGGACGAGTTACCTAACAAAACAACTAGCAAAGGTCACACAGGAAATTCAGTGTATCACTTTAAACCAGCATGAACGAATGCTGAGCATTAATTACAGCAGCGACCAGAGTCTAAGATTATAACTAGGTGAGATTACTTTGAGTAATTCCATTGGTAGATGACAAGTTAACAGCTTTGGATAGCTAGTCTATTAAATAATTCAAGTCTACATGTGATTAACAACTTTTAGAACTTACATGAACTCATCCACACAAGTGGCCAGAGGCTTCCTCACCCTCAATTAGTTTATTTCCTTTCATCACCCTCATACTCTCCCTTCCTATCAGCTTCCTTCAAGGAAGCTTTTTGGTTGTTTTCAAAGTTGAACTTTTTTTTGAAAGACATCAAATTAGAAAGAGGAAAGAAATTGGTTTTCTCTCTATTTGTCTTTTCTGGCCCTCCCTCTGTGTTAAAAAGTATAACCTCTGTCTCACGTGGATATGATTAGAATTAACGTTTTCTAACTGTCAGCAAAATGCAGGTACAAGATTCAACTGATCTTTTTGTTTGAAATTTGAAGTAATATTACATGAAGACAGACATGTTCCCTTTCTCTCTGATCCCCTTCTCTCTGACCCGAGTCTCACCCTCCTTTAGTTTAATACACTTTTTAAAATTTAGAGAACACAAACCAAAAGTGACAACAGGTGTGTCATCAGAACACTGTCCTTCCTCTCCCTCTCTTTCACATACACACAGCTTCTCTTTTTTAAAAATAAAACAAAAACACTCAATGCAATTTTACCTCAGTAAACCTTTAAAAATTTATCCTCTTGTTTTTAAAAATGATTTGGAGAAAAGCTACAGGGCAGAAAGTGTTAGAAGCTCAAGTAAAGCTGACTGAATAATATTGATGCACCCAGGGAAATTAAGTGCACTGTGCATGCTTTGACTGCACAATCCAAACTCAGCTCATCGAGTCTCAGTTCTTGGCAAAATATCAAATCCAAGCCTAGACTTTGGGGAAAAGCTATGGCTTTCATCTAAAATTAAAGTTTTGTTTTAGTCCTTATCTTGAGCAATAGAAATTTCAGTTACTGAGAAAAATATGATGGGAAAAAAAATTCAGAAAGCATTTTGAGCAATTTGTGGTAATCTGATGGCTGGATTGTGCAATCACTGAATGATGTATTCTCACTATACAGTGGCAGCAATTGTGTGTCACACAGGGTGACATCTTTCACATTGAAAATGCCTATCACAGTGCCATCCACTGGAGTAACAGGTATACAGTTGAGTTTGCCTCATGTAATACTCTATCGGACTGCACAAAATGATAACGTTATATGTACTAACAATAGGGGAACTTTTATTATCCTTATAAACATTTGCAAACACATCTAGACTGTTTTAAAGGCATTGGCAATTTCAGGGATATGAAAAAAATGTAAAAAATCCAATATTCTACTTTAATTTCACTACAATAAGCAGTATTTTTCAACAAAATCATTTATTATTGACTGCGTTATCTTCAAGATTAAATCACATATGATTGCTTTTTCGCTTTTTGGCAGACTAGCCAACATTTTTGAGTCAAGTCGCTAGATGAGAATTGCATATAATATCAAATGTTAGACAGCATCTAGAGACAGGCTGCTGGAGTCGGAGGATCAGGAGCAATGTCATCATCTTCAAAATTCTCGTGATCCTCACTAATTTCATGATTTAATTTCGGGTCGGGTCGATTCAAAGCTTCGATGGAGGTTCGGGCGATCAAAGAGGCATCAGCAGTCAGACAGAAGACCATCAGCAACGATCAGTCTTGCAGTAGTTGCTCCCAAACGCTCTACAGCTCAGGGTCAGCTTCAATTTCTTCGAACTCCACCAAGTTCTCCATTTCTTTATTGACTATACCCGCAGGGCGAAAGCAGTTCACAATGTTGCTTTGAGTCACAAGATCCCGACTTCTAGCAATGAAATCCATGGCCTCTAGCAAACCGGTCGAGAATTCAGTCTTGGATTCGTAAGCAGCTAGCGTTTTATAGCCAAAAACTTCCGATAATGACCGTTGAAAAGGTTGAGAACTCCAGCGTCCATCGGCTGAAGCGTAGAAGTGGTATTTTTGGAAGACTGACAAGTTCCACATCCTTTAGGTCAGAAATTTCAGGATGTGCAGGGCAGTGATCCATAATGATTAGCATTGAGCTCGAAATTTTCTGTCCAGATGTCGAATGTACTCCTCAAAAACCATAGAAGTCATCCATGATCGCTGACTGAAACAGTAAATGATTCCTCCAAGGAAGTGGTGAACATTTTTGAAGCATCTTCTGTAACAAAGGCTGGTAAATAGAGTTGTGGTACAGATCAGCCATGATCTAATTGAATGGCGGAACAGACTCAAGGGGCTGAATGCCCTACTCCTGTTCCTATGTCCCTGTCTTGGCCATTCACTTTTACCGATGAACAGAAGAGAAAGCTGCTCTGATGTTTCCACGTTATAGAATCATAGAATCATAGAAGTTACAACATGGAAACAGGCCCTTCGGCCCAACATGTCCATGTCGCCCAGTTTATACCACTAAGCTAGTCCCAATTGCCTGCACTTGGCCCATATCCCTCGATACCCATCTTCCCCATGTAACTGTCCAAATGCTTTTTAAAAGACAAAATTGTACCCGCCTCTACTACTGCCTCTGGCAGCTCGTTCCAGACACTCACCACCCTTTGAGTGAAAAAATTGCCCCTCTGGATCCTTTTGTATCTCTCCCCTCTCACCTTAAATCTGTGCCCCCTCGTTATAGACTCCCCTACCTTTGGGAAAAGATTTTGACTATCGACCTTATCTATGCCCCTCATTATTTTATAGACTTCTATAAGATCACCCTTTAACCTCCTACTCTCCAGGGAAAAAAGTCCCAGTCTGTCTAACCTCTCCCTGTAAGTCAAACCATCAAGTCCCGGTAGCATCCTAGTAAATCTTTTCTGCACTCTTTCTAGTTTAATAATATCCTTTCTATAATAGGGTGACCAGAACTGTACACAGTACTCCAAGTGTGGCCTCACCAATGCCCTGTACAACTTCAACAAGACATCCCAACTCCTGCATTCAATGTTCTGACCAATGAAACCAAGCATGCTGAATGCCTTCTTCACCACCCTATCCACCTGTGACTCCACTTTCAAGGAGCTATGAATCTGTACTCCTAGATCTCTTTGTTCTATAACTCTCCCCAACGCCCTACCATTAACGGAGTAGGTCCTGGCCCGATTCGATCTACCAAAATGCATCACCTCACATTTATCTAAATTAAACTCCATCTGCCATTCATCGGCCCACTGGCCCAATTTATCAAGATCCCGTTGCAATCCTAGATAACCTTCTTCACTGTCCACAATGCCACCAATCTTGGTGTCATCTGCAAACTTACTAACCATGCCTCCTAAATTCTCATCCAAATCATTAATATAAATAACAAATAACAGCGGACCCAGCACCGATCCCTGAGGCACACCGCTGGACACAGGCATCCAGTTTGAAAAACAACCCTCGACAACCACCCTCTGTCTTCTGTCGTCAAGCCAATTTTGTATCCAATTGGCTACCTCACCTTGGATCCCATGAGATTTAACCTTATGTAACAACCTACCATGCGGTACCTTGTCAAATGCTTTGCTGAAGTCCATGTAGACCACGTCTACTGCACAGCCCTCATCTATCTTCTTGGTTACCTCTTCAAAAAACTCAATCAAATTCGTGAGACATGATTTTCCTCTCACAAAACCATGCTGACTGTTCCTAATTAGTCCCTGCCTCTCCAAATGCCTGTAGATCCTGTCCCTCAGAATACCCTCTAACAACTTACCCACTACAGATGTCAGGCTCACTGGTCTGTAGTTCCCAGGCTTTTCCCTGCCGCCCTTCTTAAACAAAGGCACAACATTTGCTACCCTCCAATCTTCAGGCACCTCACCTGTAGCGGTGGATGATTCAAATATCTCTGCTAGGGGACCCGCAATTTCCTCCCTAACCTCCCATAACGTCCTGGGATACATTTCATCAGGTCCCGGAGATTTATCTACCTTGATGCGCGTTAAGACTTCCAGCACCTCCCTCTCTGTAATATGTACACTCCTCAAGACATCACTATTTATTTCCCCAAGTTCCCTAACATCCATGCCTTTCTCAACCGTAAATACCGATGTGAAATATTCATTCAGGATCTCACCCATCTCTTGTGGTTCCGCACATAGATGACCTTGTTGATCCTTAAGAGGCCCTACTCTCTCCCTAGTTACCCTTTTGCCCTTTATGTATTTGTAGAAGCTCTTTGGATTCACCTTTGCCTGATCTGCCAAAGCAATCTCATATCCCCTTTTTGCCCTCCTGATTTCTCTCTTAACTCTACTCCGGCAATCTCTATACTCTTCAAGGGATCCACTTGATCCCAGCTGCCTATGCATGTCATATGCCTCCTTATTTTTGACTAGTGCCTCAATCTCCCGAGTCATCCAAGGTTCCCTACTTCTACCAGCCTTGCCCTTCACTTTATAAGGAATGTGCTTACCCTGAACCCTGGTTAACACACTTTTGAAAGCCTCCCACTTACCAGACGTCCCTTTGCCTGCCAACAGACTCTCCCAATCAACTTCTGAAAGTTCCTGTCTAATACCATCAAAATTGGCCTTTCCCCAATTTAGAATTTTAACTTTTGGGCCAGACCTATCCTTCTCCATAGCTATCTTAAAACTAATGGAATTATGATCACTGGTCCCAAAGTGATCCCTCACTAACACTTCTGTCACCTGCCCTTCCTTATTTCCCAAGAGGAGGTCAAGTTTTGCCCCCTCTCTAGTCGGGTCATCCACATACTGAATGAGAAATTCCTCCTGAATACACTCAACAAATTTCTCTCCATCCAAGCCCCTAATGCTATGGCTGTCCCAGTCAATGTTGGGAAAGTTAAAGTCCCCTACTATTACCACCCTATTTTTCTTGCAGCTGTCTGTAATCTCCTTACATATTTGCTCCTCAATTTCCCGTTGACTATTTGGGGGTCTGTAGTACAATCCTATCAAAGTGATCTCTCCCTTCTTATTTTTCAGTTCTACCCATATGGACTCAGTGGGCGAACCCTCGGATATATCCCCTCTCACTACTGCCGTGATGTTCTCCCTAATCAAGAACGCAACTCCCCCTCCTCTCTTACCTCCTGCTCTATCTTTCCTATAGCATCTGTACCCTGGAACATTGCACTGCCAGTCCTGCCCCTCCCTTAGCCATGTTTCAGTAATAGCTATAACATCCCAGTCCCATGTACCCATCCATGCCCTGAGTTCATCTGCCTTGCCCATCAGACTTCTTGCATTGAAATAAATGCAGTTTAATCTAGACTTCCCTTGGTCTTTGCCCTGCTTTCTCAGACCATCTGTCTGGTCATATTCTGTACACTCTCCCTTACTGCCTTTTGTTTCTGTCACCACTTTATTTCCCACTGACTTCCTGCATCGGTTCCCATCCCCCTGCCACATTAGTTTAAACCCTCCCCAACAGCACTGGCAAACACTCCTCCTAGGACATTGGTTCCAGTCCTGCCCAGATGCAGACCGTCCAATTTGTACTGGTCCCACCTCCCCCAGAACCGGTTCCAATGGCCCAGGAATTTGAATCCCTCCAGCTTGCACCATCTCTCAAGCCACGTATTCATCTTAGCTATCCTGTCATTCCTACTCTGACTAACCCGTGGCACTGGTAGCAATCCTGAGATTACTACCTTTGAGGTCCTACTCTTTAGTTTAACTCCTAACTCCCTAAATTCAGCTTGTAGGACCTCATCCTGTTTTTTACCTATATCGTTGGTGCCTATATGCACCACGACAACTGGCTGTTCACCCTCCCCCTCCAGAATGTCCTGCAGCCGCTCCGAGACATCCTTGACCCTTGCACCAGGGAGGCAACATACCATCCTGGAGTCTCGGTTGCGTCCGCAGAAACGCCTGTCTATTCCCCTTACAATCGAGTCCCCTATCACTATAGCTCTGCCACTCTTTTTCCTGCCCTCCTGTGCAGCAGAGCCAGCCACGGTGCCATGAACCTGGCCACTGCCACCTTCCCCTGGTGAGCCATCTCCGCCAACAGTATCCAAAACGGTATACCTGTTTTGGAGGGAGATGACCGCAGGGGACCCCTGCACTGCCTTCCTACTCTTCCTCTGTCTGTTGGTCACCCATTCACTATCTCCCTCAGTAATTTTTATCTGCGGTGTGACCAACTCACTGAACGTGCTATCCACGACTTTCTCAGCATCGCGGATGCTCCAAAGTGAGTCCATCCGCAGCTCCAGAGCCGTCAAGCGGTCAAACAATAGCTGCAGCTGGACACACTTCCCGCAGGTGAAGGAATCAGGGATACAGGAAGGAGCCCTGAATTCCCACATCCCACAAGAGGAACATGACACGGCGCTGGGATCTCCTGCCATGACTTAACCCTTAAATTAGCTTAAGAACAACTACAATGTCAAGAGAAAAAAAAAGGAAAGAAAAACTACTTACCACTCCCTTTAAGGAGTTTACTCCTTTAAATTGTTCTCAATTTAGAGAATGTTAACTACACTAGGGACCTTGATTCACTAAAAAATAAACGCTACTTCCTATAAGACCTGCAGACCTTCCCTTTCCTTTTACTTCAGTTACTGTAGATAAGGAGAAATACTCACCTGAACCTACTCACCAATCAGGTGCCTCCCCTGTGTCGCGTCCCGATCTGATTCCTGACGTCACTTCGAACTCGGTCGCAGCTCCGCTCGGCTCGGCTCCTCTCAGCGCTCTGAAATCCCGCCTTTTATCGGACGCTCCCTCCGCTCGGCTCGGCTCCTCTCAGCTGTTCTCAGCGCTCTGAAATCCCGCCTTTTATCGGACGCTCCCTCCGCTCCGCTCGGCTCCTCTCAGCTGTTCTCAGCGCTCTGAAATCCCGCCTTTTATCGGACGCTCCCTCCACTCGGCTCCTCTCAGCTGTTCTCAGCGCTCTGAAATCCCGCCTTTTATCGGACGCTCCCTCCGCTCGGCTCGGCTCCTCTCAGCTGTTCTCAGCGCTCTGAAATCCCGCCTTTTATCGGACGCTCCCTCCGCTCGGCTCGGCTCCTCTCAGCTGTTCTCAGCGCTCTGAAATCCCGCCTTTTATCGGACGCTCCCTCCGCTCGGCTCGGCTCCTCTCAGCTGTTCTCAGCGCTCTGAAATCCCGCCCTTTATCGGACGCTCCCTCCGCTCGGCTCGGCTCCTCTCAGCTGTTCTCAGCGCTCTGAAATCCCGCCTTTTATCGGACGCTCCCTCCGCTCGGCTCAGCTCCTCTCAGCTGTTCTCAGCGCTCTGAAATCCCGCCTTTTATCGGACGCTCCCTCCGCTCCGCTCGGCTCCTCTCAGCTGTTCTCAGCGCTCTGAAATCCCGCCTTTTATCGGACGCTCCCTCCGCTCCGCTCGGCTCCTCTCAGCTGTTCTCAGCGCTCTGAAATCCCGCCTTTTATCGGACGCTCCCTCCGCTCCGCTCGGCTCCTCTCAGCTGTGGCAAAAGTGTGAGTAGCCCCGGAAGAAGCTTTCAGAAAAATCCCCTTCCATCGAAGTTGAACACATCACCAGGCCGGCACTTTTGAAATAATGCAGGCACAGTTGATGAAAGCCATTTGTTTATCATTTCTGGGGTCACTTCACTGGCTTCTCCGACCAATTTCTTATGAGTCACGGCGTGAACTTTTTTCGATGTCCTTATCCATCCCAAGTTGACTTTAGAAAGATTGCTAAACCCGATTTCTTCTGCGACTTTTACAGCTTGTTCCAATAGAATTTTGTCTGAAATTCTGGAGGGGGGATTTTTATTGCACTCTGCTTTGAACCATTCAAAACGTTCTGCTCCAGTGTCATCGAGTTTATAAGTGCGCAGTCGTTTCACATCACTTCTGAAATCTCCGCTTCTGACCCATTTCAAGACAGAATCCCTTTGACTTTGTAGATTTTGCTGATGGTTGCTTGAGTGACACCATATTCTTTTGCTAATTCAGTCTATGACTTTGATAGAACAATGCTAATTTTGCAGTTCAAATTCAGATCTGTGCGCTGTTTCTTTTTTGATTTGAAAGAAAGAATGACTTGCATTTGTATAGCACCTTATACAGCCTCAGGACATCCCAAAGTGCTTTACAGCCAATGAAGGACTTTTTGGCACTGCAGCAATGTAGGAAACACGGCAGCTAATTTGCACACAGCAAGATCCCACAAACAGCAATGTGATAATGACCAGATAATCTGTTTTAGTGGTGTTAGTTGAGGGATACATGTTGGCCAGGACACTGGAGAGAAATCCCCTGCTCTTCTTTGAAATAGTGCCCATGGGATCTTTTACGTCCGCCTGAGAGTGTAAAAGGGGCCTCGATTTTAACGTCTCATCCAAAAGGTGGCACCTCTGACAGTGCAGCAGTCTCTCAATACCGCACTGGAGTTTCAGCCTGGATTTTGTGCTTAAGTCCCTGGAGTGGGACTTGAACCTATAAACTTCATGAGTCAGAGGTGAGAGTGCTACCCACTGAGCCACAGCTGACACCTGTGGAGGGATTTGATTCCATCTTTTCAAAAGTAAGAGGCGCTATGGGCGCTAAAATACTGTAGCATATCAGGTCCCTCGTTTTGGTCTCCCCCACAAGTGGAAACACCTCTACATCTACCCTATCAAACCCTTTCATAATCTTAAAGACCTCTATTCTTTTGCTAATTCAGTCTATGACTTTGATAGAACAATGCTAATTTTGCAGCTCAAATTCAGAACTGTGCGCTTTTTCTTTTTTGATTTGAAAGAAAGAATGACTTGCATTTGTATAGTGCCTTACACAGCCTCAGGACATCCCAAAGTGCTTCTCGAGAAAAGACCCCCCACCTGTTCAATCTTTCCTGATCAGTAAAACCTCTCAGTTCTGGTATCAGCCATGTAAATCTTTTTTGCACCTTCTCCAATGCCTCTATTAACGTTATAACAATAGGCGATTTAACATTATGCAAACTCGACTGTATTGCGTAAACATATGTATTGTAAAACTATTCTCGCAGCAGAAAGTACAGTATTAGCAAAGCAAACAAGTATAGATTTTAATGTCACCTTTTTTATCTTCGCAATTTGCAATCATTTAAAAACTAATAATTAATGTATCAAATACTAGTGCTGCCAAATTGTTGTGGTAAAAATAGAGATCAACTTGATATGCAGTGTAAATAGTAACATTCATGTAAGCCAGTGCAGTCAAGCTGCCTTTGTATTAAATCACGCAAATTCAACTTACAAGTGTGTCGCTGTTCTGATACCCAAACCACTGAAAGTAGTGCTGCAGGAATGATTTCTGCATCATGTTGGAACTGCTGTCATACTTTGTTGTATTTGTTTATGAAATGGTGCTGGAATTGCACTGGTGCTGTCAATGGCAATCATCTTTTTCTAGTAAATCCTGTTGGCAGACGACTTGAGTGACAGCTTGAGTAGGAATTGTGTTGGCATAAGGCTGGCCAACCGCTCTACAGGACACAAACACAGCACATCTTATGTTATTGTCTCAGAAATTGAAGGCAGTTTTTTTCCCCTCAGTTAAACTAATTTTTGGAATACTTTAGAATTAAGCTGAAAATAATTGCTACTTTCTTCTCTCAGATTACTGGACTAACTGGAGGCTACCCTACTTTGCTAGTTTTTCTAGCTGCCATTTGTACCTGCCTGACCCACTGCCCCAGTTATTGACATGTTCTCAGTGCCTCGTAAATGTCTTTCATTTCTATCATTGTTCCTCATTGTCTCATGTCTGGAAATCAGGAACCATTTTTTTCATACAAAGGGTAGTAGAAATCTGGAATTCTCTGCCCCAAAAGGCTGTGGATGTTAGGACTATCGCAACTTTCAAGACTGAGATAGATAGATTTTTGTTAAGTAAGGGCATCAAGGGATATGGAGCTAAGTCGGGTAAATGGAGTTAAGGTACAGATCAGCCATGATCTAATTGAATGGTGGAGCAGGATCGAGGGGCTGAATGGCCTACTCCTATCCCTAATATTAACAGTACTTCAGTCATTTAACAATGTTTGTCATTGAATCACTTTACACATCATTATAATTCTTGTGTGTGTATATGTGTGTGTGTTCTCCTCCTCGCCCCCCCCCCCCCCCCGCAACTCCTTCCCATTTTAATTTCTGTTTTTGTGTAATCTCTTCTGGTTCTGACGCAAGGTCTACACCTGAAATGGTAGTTTGTCTGTTCTGACCTACTGAGTGTTTCCAGCATTTTCTGTTTTTGATTCAGGCAGGAATTGAATTGATTCCTGATTTAGGAGGGAATAGAGAAGCTTTTTTTTGGAGTAGGACAAAGATAATAAAGGGTAGATCAGGGCTGGAAATAGGATTTGGAATACTTGGTTAGCTGAGGAGATTGAATGGCTTTTTTTCTCAGGACCGCAGGAATTTACAAGATTGGAAAAGACATTGTGGTCCATCTGGCCTGTCTCAAAATTCAAAAAGTACCATACAATAACCTAGAATTTATATATTTAACGATATTAGCAGCCAAACACTTAACTCTTAGGACCGACTGACCCATGTTCAACTGCTGTTGACATGGAATCTTTCTCCACTTCGGCCTTCAAAGTTCTCGTTTGAATGTTTGCTACTACCACCGAGATCTGCACCTGCGGCAGCTCCATTCATGTGACATTCCTCCGACTGCTATTTTAATATACAGGATTAATGTCACCATTAAAATAGCAGACAGAGGAATGTCATATGAGTACATTGAGTGTCTGTTAATATCACCAAAAATAATTTCTGGACTTATAAATCTTAAACACCTGAATCACTTCTTTTGCCAAAACTATCCAGCTCCATCTTGACCTCACAAACTCTAACAGGGTCATCAGCGGGGGGTACCAATGGATGAGATGATGGTGCAAAATAAGGCCCACGCATTTTCAAGCTGTTACATTTGCACCCAAGGGAGGAGCCAAGCCACTTAATTCAAATATATGTATCGTGTGGTTTTTTTTTGTATGTACATTTGATTGGCAGCTCTTTTGGAGTTTAAGAGACACGTACTTAAATTTCCTTTGCCCTGGTCAAATTTTGAAAAGTGTTTTTCAGCCTGTCTTGTTGCAATTGAGCAGTTCATTTGAAGCCTTCAGACAGCTAAATAGCTTAGAGACTCCATGGGTGATCAGCATCAAAGAGCCATATAAGATTAATATTTAAGGGCCTTGGGGAAAATTCTCACCTTCACTGCTTGGGCGGTAATCTGGCAGAGCGGATCATCTGCCCATTGTAGAACCTGCCCGACTAAAATCTGATTCGCACTCAAATGGTGAAGGTGAAAATTCACCCCCTCTTGTGTTGCTCCTCTTCATATTGCAGTTTAGTGCAACAGTTGCAACTGTTGCTCGTGCTCTCCTTGCCGAGGAAAGATAATTAAACTTGTAATCACTGAAGATGTACTGTGCATCATTGCTTCTGTTCACTTCTCCATTTACTATATAATAAATCTACTTGGCAGTTTATAGCCAGACCTACCTACTGCCTACCAAAATGGAGGATGATCAGATGAGAGGACATGATGTAACCAGTAAGTAACAATATAGTTTTTGTTTTGTTTGATCCCTGGACTTGTTATAAATTGGGTAGATATTGGACAGGTGCCTAATAACCCTGCAAGTGCCTACGCCTGTCCTATATCATAGAATCACACAGAACCGAATGGCCTCCTTCTGTGCTGTATGATTCTATGATATTGGATGTGTATATGCACTTGCTGAGTCATAAGGATTAAGGGCTCACCTACATGTGTGGCCTCACAAAATTGTCTGCAGTAAAACCTGAAATTGTAACAGGTCAGACATCATTGAGGGTTCAGTTTATGAGGATTTTGTAAACTTCAGTAATGTCTCCCAGGCCTGAAACCACCTGCTGGGACATGTACAACAGTGGCTGGGCAATCAAGGATTTACTTGCTCAGCATCCTATCTCTGTTGACTGTATTTCTGTACAAATGACACTGCAGCTCATGCAACACTAGTCTAAGCCCACAGGCTGCAAACACTGATCTATATATAAAAGCAGAGACCAGCCGGGATTCTTTCATGCAACACGCAAGCCCTTAGAATCTTCCACACAACGCACACGCACCATCCCAAACACAAATAGAGGTGCTACTCAGAAGACGTCATTAACGTAGCTAATTAAAACAGCAGGTACAAAAAGGAGAATTTTTTTTTCTATTCTGGGTGACAATGAAAACCCTTTGAATCAAGTTTTTATGATGTTAGACAAGCCAGAAAACTGTAAAAGGGATGCAAGAGCATGATTCAAGTACAGTAAATGAAATATGCTAAATGTTGGGCGTATGATGGTGAAACCGTTTTCTATCAATCCTTTCATAGAAGTGTGTCAAGTGAAATCAAAAATTTACATTTGGTAGTGCTCCTGTAAAAAGGTTATTTTCCATCTCTTAATACATCCTATGGAACATCGTTTAGTATTGATGCATGAGAACTTATGTGGTCGTGAAACAGCACTAACTCTGCTGGACCATTCAATGATTGATGATTTTTGGTGCGTTTGTATGCACACGGTGTAAGCTGGGAGAATTAGCGTGGAAACTTACGTGACATAATTACCACTCTTCAATGTGTATGTCATAAATCATCAGATGTCCTCCCAGGGGAAGCTGACAGTTAGCAATTGAATCCTCTTGACTACCCAATCAATGTTTGCTTCAACTCTGCTCCATGTGCTGACATTCAAATCTTCCAAGTCTGCCTGAGTGAAGCTTCTCCTCCCACTTGCCCTTTTGCACAAATTAAGCCACCCATCCCGCTTGCATCCTACAAGACCCTGTTATCTGCTGCTCCCTGTCAACCTCATATCTGGCTAGAACAAGTGAGTTTTATGGTTTTATGGCGAGAGGCATCCTGGAACATGAAAGGAATAGACTACTTTCACTGGCATTAACAAAGTCGATGGCCGTTAAATTGGGCCATGTAACACCCGTTGTTTCGCCGCTACACGGCCTCTCCAACATCTAAGACGGTGTCTGGGCTGTGCACACACATTTCCAGTATGACGTGCGCCGGTCGCCATCTTAGTATAGGAGTTAGCGCATGTGCAAATACCGAACGCCGGAAGCATGTAAAGTAAGGAGAAAATGAATACAATCAGTGTGCAACGCTGATTTAAAGTGATAGACACCATTTTGGCACATAACTCTCAACTCAACGCACAGTCTTAACCCTGACCATTTGAACTTGCCTTAAAGTGCCTGGAGACCCCCACCAGTGCTATTTAAAGGGACCATGCAGGATTTACAGGTTAGTGGCTGGATTATTGCTTCTGGCTGCCAAAACATTTGTAACTGTTTTTGGAGTTTTCCTATACTTCAGTACTAGGATTAGGGTACATAGCCTAATATTTAGAGCCAGGACGTGCAGGAGCAAAGTTAAGAAATGCTTCTACACGCAAAGGGTGGGAGAAGTTTGGAACGCTCTTCTGCAAACAGCAGTTGATGCTAGCTCAGTTGTGAATTCTAAATCTGAGATTGATAGATTTCTGTGAACCAAGGGTATTAAGGGATATGAGGCTAAGGTGTGGATATGGAGTGAGGTCACAGGTCCACCATGAACTCATTGAATGGCGGAACAGGCTTGAGAGGCTAAATGCCACTGCCACTTGCTGCGCCCTGATAAGCGCCACCTTCTCCTGCAAGAAAGTGGGACATATGTCAAGGTGATGCGCCTGTTATGGTTGAATAGCTGCCAGTGTGTGTGTCCTGTGAGCTGTGGGTGAGCGGATTGCAACAGTGGTACTGTGTAAGGGTGAGAGGAAGCATCTGATTGGAAGAGTTGAGTACTGATGGAAAGAGTTTGTTGGTATGTGGGTGATGGGGGTGTAGTGCATGGAGCAGTGGATGCGGCTTGTGGTGCAGTTGGCAGGAGACGCCACTTGACAGCTGACCTCACTCACCTTGACCACTCATGTCAAAGCATTGAACTTCTTCCTGCACTGCATCCGTGTGCATGGTGCTGTGTGCCTGGCATTGACTTCATCCCCCGCTGCCTCCCACTGCCTTTTTGGGTACATGTCTGGAGGGCCTCTTGTCTCCACCCCCCCTCCCCTCCGCTGCGGATATAGGATGTCCCTCCTTCTGTCCACCTCTTGCACCAAGGCCTCCAGTGCATCAGCAGAGAACGTTGGTGCACGCAGTCTCGCAGGCCTGGTATAAACTCAGATCGGCAGATTGGTGAGGTCTGGCATGCAGATTGGAGGATGTGGGATTTAGAAGTGTGCAACCTTTATTCAATGTTTTAACACAACTCATCAGTTTGTAAACATAGGGACGGGAGCTGCATCTGTGTTTTACGTGTGTGACGTCTGATCTCTTCAGACTCCATGCAGACAGCAGACTGTTATTTTCAGCAAATAACAGGTACCAGCTACCTTTAAGAGATTTTTAAGAGTCTGCTTTTAAGAGATTGGGGCTCCCCCTGCTGGTGGAAATTGCAAATTGCATTGAATCCTCGATCAACGCTGATTCGGAACGCTGCTTGAAGGTAAGTCCTCAGGCCTCACGAAATTCTCATCCTGCCTGCGCAGGGGCCATTGGGCGTGGGGTAATAGCGGATCGTGCTACCCCCACCCAATAATAGGCCCTATCCGATTTTTTTTTCCCCCCAGTGTTTCTCTGTGAGGAAGACTAAGAAGAAGCAAAAGAAGGAATGAAGTAAAATAAAAGTTGGCCACGGAAGGAGTGGGGGCAGGAACGGAGGAACAGTAGTGTATCATTCAATTAGATCATGGCTGATCTTTATCTCAACTCCATTTACCCAACTTTGATTCATATTCCTGGATCCTCTTACTTAATAAAAGGTGTGATGTGGAGATGCCGGTGATGGACTGGGGTTGACAATTGTAAACAATTTTACAACACCAAGTTATAGTCCAACAATTTTATTTGAAATTCACAAGCTTTCGGAGGCTTCCTCCTTCCTCAACATTCACCTGAGGAAGGAGGAAGCCTCCGAAAGCTTGTGAATTTCAAATAAAATTGTTGGACTATAACTTGGTGTTGTAAAATTGTTTACAATTAATAAAAGGTAACAGTGATAACTGGCAGGCAAAACCCGAGAACTCCTTCATCCACTTTAACAGTCTCATACCACCACATCTCTTACTTCACCTCTCTCATGCCACCTTGGCACACAATTCTCAACTGCTAACCTTGTCCTCAGTTATCTTCTTGCAGGGCTAATTGGCATATTAGGTAAGAGTATCGAGGAATATGGAGCTAGAGCTGCCCTTATTGCAGTGTGAAGAGTTAGTTGTGGAAGTGTTGCTTTAAGAGGGTAAAGAGTGTGCTGCTGCTCAGAGTGGGCAAGGAAGAAAAGGAGAGAGTACACAGTGTGTTACCTTGCCAGCCCCGGTGAGGTCGTTCACATTGTTCTGATATGGTTTGCAGTCCTGGAGTTGAGAAATTTGGCACCCCAGGCAGCGTGACTGCTATTTCTGGATGACTCGGCGGCATCTATACCCAGGAGTCTGTGCCACCTGTCTTCAATCTCCTGGAGGAGGAATAGGAGGTCCGAATCAGTGAGGTTCAGCGTTGTTCTTCTCTGGCTTGATGCCACGCCCTGCTGCCCTCTGGTTCCAGATGGTGTCTGCGGAGTCAGAACTCTGCACAAGCATAATAAAAGTATTGCAACGGCATACAGTGAAGTTATTGGATAGTTGAGTGAAAGCACCAAGCACTGTCCCTTCTCTTACCTGTTTGACCCCCAGTCTGATGTTGAAGAGTGCGGACTGAACTGTGTTTATGAAGGCGGCACAGAAGTTTCCAGATAGTTCCACTGCTTGCACCTGTTTTACACGGGTTTTACATTATTGTCTGCACCAATGAGAATGCAAATGAGCAGACCCAGGACACTCACGTGTAACTCTCTCTCTCTCTCTCGAGACCACCGGTGGGTGCAGTTTTTTTTTAAAAGGGTGATTAGCAGTGTAAGAATAAATGATTTCCTGATCTGGACCTATCGGGTAGTCAGCTTAATCGGTAGTTCAACCCTCGGCCCATACAATTTATTTTTAATTTTTTTTAGTTGAATTTTTCTCCAGTTTTTCATTTTTCTTCCTATCTCAGCGGTGCTCAGCTCCATTTATCACCATCAGATGCACTTCTCCGCAATCACTGTGGCCAGAGGGAAACATTCAGTCGACGGGAGGTTCACAGGAGGCAAAATGAACATTGTTAGCTCACCTGCTTTGTCCTACCTCACCCCATCCCTTGCCCCCACCTCACGTAAGTAGCAAACTAATCACGTGGACCGGTGGATTTTCAAGGGTGATTCCGCGGTGGGATTTGAACGAGCGACCACAGGGGTTTCTAGTTGAGCTTGTTAATTGCTTCAATGCTATGAGAAGAAATATGGAACTGTCTATACAGTATTGTGAATTTTAAAGTCATGAGGATAGTGAATGATTAAAGAAGGCACACATCATTCTGAACAGCACAGTCAGCACTGGGGCCAATGCCCGGTATCCTTAGCACTAACAGGGGCCACAGGTATTGTTCGGCACAGAGATCGGCTATGTGTTCACAGTGTATAACACAGGATAATGCTGTGGGGAAATGCCGTAGTCCTGAGGGCACACGAGGTTTGTACTTAAAATTAGAGCTAGGCCATTCAGGAGGTGATGTCAGGAAGCACTTAGAATCATAGAATGGTTACAGCACTGAAGGGGCCATTCGGCCCATCAAGCCTGTGCCGGCTCTTTGTAAGAGCAACCCAATTAGTCCCATTTCTTCACACAAAGGGTAGTGGAAAGCTGGAACTCTCTCCCCCAAAAAGCTGTTGAGGCTGGCGGTCAATTGAAAGTTTCAAAACTGAGATTGATAGATTTTTGTTAGACACTGGTGTTAAGGGTTACGGAGCCAAGGCGGGCAAATTGAGTTACGGTACAGATCATCCATGATCTAATTGAATGGCGGAACAGGCTCGAGGGGCTGAATGGCCTACTCCTGTTCCTATGTTCCTACCGTTTTTTGCAGCCATTTGTCCCCTCGGTAGCAGTACTGCTTTAAGACAACCAACAGGCCTTGGCCCAGATGCTCAATAGAAAGATCACTTTAGTCGAGTGACTGCGGCGCTGCAGTAATATTGCGAAAACAGCTGGCTTCACATTATTGTGCAAGGTCAGCTGTTTGCACTACGTGCAGGCAACGCCCCCAAAAAAAGCATTGCTCTGGCTGTTGTAGCATCGGGACTGCGTTATCGACCCCTATGTCGTCTTTCTGTCTTATGGAAATGGGAAGTATTCATTGAAAAGGTGTTTTGATTATAGTGAAACAGGAATCATCTTCTTTGTGTGGGCAATGCCTCAGAGTTACTTTGACTGTGCAGAAGAAGCAATATTCGCACACACAGTTTTACGTCTGATTTGATGAACACAACTGACACTGTTGGTGCTTCAGGCCTGATCCATAATTAAATGTGAAATGGGAATGTTTTTTATTTTCTTAGAGTGGCTTTCCTCGGGGGAAAAACAACTACTTTGGACAGTCTTAGAGTTCCTATTCCAGGGAGGAGCTACACAGTTTGGAAGTAGGTACAGTACTGAGCATAGCTTAATACTTTGGAACAATTTGAATCATGTATTCAAAAAAAAGTCAGATTTATCGTGCTGTATGGTGGGAAATAATCTTTGCAGATACAACAATTAAAGTACATTGTGTACGTTTTATTGGGAAACATGAAGTATAATTTGAGAGTTTAATGTCTGTAAGCTAACCTGTGCTGGAGCAGCTAATTGTGCACAGTGCTGGAGGTGAACCCTATGTGCATCAAAGAAGCAGGATGTTTTTGTTTACATTTTAAAGTTTCAAAGCTGATATTTAGTGACAGTACTGTTGTATAAGTTGCTAGTTCAGTGAATAGCTTAAAAAGAATCAAGGGTTGAAATCACTGTTATCATGCAGTTGTTTAACACGCTTGTATCAAATTCCTCCCTCCCCTATTTCATTAACCTGGGTTAGCGCCTCCGTTAAAATAAGAGAGAGAGGAATTTAATAGCAGCTTGTGAAATATTCACACAATAAAATGGTCAACAGTTACTTCCGACCTTTTTAACCAATTGCAAAGACTAATTTTGTTAAAACCGCATTCCTATTCATGCTGATTTCCTATTTTAATGCTAAGTATGGTAGTTTAGCAGTGATTTACTAAACACCGTCAATACTAAACCGAAACAACTGAATCATTCCTCTTCCAGTAAATTAGCTTCCAGTAAAACACTCCCAGTACCACAGTAAAGGAGGAGGCATTACAGCCTTTACATTCACAGTGCTACGGGAAACTGGAGGAGTACATTTTTAACACGTTATCTAGCTGAATAACTTCTATTCGATAATCTGTTGAGGACGAGTTGAATAGTAGTTTCTTTCTTTATCTTCCTTCTCTTTGTTGTGCCCTCGCCTAATAGCATTGACACCTGTTGGTGAATGGTTCCACATAGGCTCTCAAGTGCCTCAGCCAAATTACATTCTTCCTGTGTGGGCTTAGATAGTGAAGGCTATTTGACTGCAGGGGAGTGGAGCCTGATTCTGTCCTCATCTTATGTTTACATGTACACACACTCTCTAACAGGGGTGGCTGGACAGTGATCAGGAGGAGGAATCCTGACTGATTTCTACCCACCGCCGCCCCCCCCCAACCAAGTTCAGGGTCACTGAGGCCAATTATAGCACCAGTACCACAGCCCCAGCTGAGATATATTGGCCTCAACTTTTTCGGGGGTGGGGGGGGGTGCAGGAATGGTGCGTGGGATCCCAGTAGGCCGGCCGGGAATGCGGCAGCTTGGAGGCGGGATCTTGATTTTTAGGATTTAAACCCCTCGCCCGAACCTTTCCCTCCTGTCGGGGTGTTAGGGGGTGGGGAGGGGTGTTAGGGATTTAAAATCAGGGCCATTAAGTCAGTACAGACCAGGAATTCAATTGTTGTAGGGATCTGTGCGATGATGCAAGCACATTGGAGGCCGAAAGAATAAAAGGATAGGGGTTCTCCACGTTCGCAGTACCGTGGATCCCCAGCTGCTTTTCCATAGGTGATAAGGGAAAACGAGAGAATCAGCCACCCTGAGTCAAACTCATGCCTCTCCTCCTGCCTGATTAACGAATCGCCTCAGCAGAGGCATGAGTGTAGAATGCCAGTTTCCCTGCCGGACCTGTGCACTTGCAATGCAGCTGGGTGAAGACACAGCCACCAATGGTGGGTGAAGGGAGGGGTGTAAGAACACTTGAGTAAATAATCTGACAGGAATATTAATCAAGTCTATGCCATACAATCTTAATTTCTGTAACCTTTGCTCACTCAGTCGGAGATGCACTATTTGGTTTTAAGTGACACACATTTACACATTCTAGACACAGAACCCCCTACACCTTAGAATCATAGAATCATAGAAGTTTACAACATGGAAACAGGCCCTTCGGCCCAACATGTCCATGTCGCCCAGTTTATACCACTAAGCTAGTCCCAATTGCCTGCACTTGGCCCATATCCCTCTATACCCATCTTACCCATGTAACTGTCCAAATGCTTTTTAAAAGACAAAATTGTACCTGCCTCTACTACTGCCTCTGGCAGCTCGTTCCAGACACCACCCTGTGAGTGAAAAAATTGCCCCTCTGGACCCTTTTGTATCTCTCCCCTCTCACCTTAAATCTATGCCCCCTCGTTATAGACTCCCCTACCTTTGGGAAAAGATTTTGACTATCTACCTTATCTATGCCCCTCATTATTTTATAGACTTCTATAAGATCACCCCTAAACCTCCTACTCTCCAGGGAAAAAAGTCTCAGTCTATCCAACCTCTCCCTATAAGTCAAACCTTCTAAAAGAACTCGAATTAAATCCAGAACTAAACACTGAGGAGTAACGTCAAAACACTATTTTAAAAAAAAAATCTCCTCAATGCTTTTGACCAATCTGACTGACACACGTGATGGAAGAATTCAGCCTTTCTGGTATCAATCACCTCACACAGCCCTGTTGGGACCCCTGATAACCTCCAAATCAATGAAGCACCGTCACGTAGACATACCCGATTGCTTGTTTACTCCCTTGCTTCTCAGGTCTTTGCTAACAAAGGGGTCGCACGGAGGTCTGGATGAGGGAGGATATCTTTATGTCCCTTTAACGAGCCATTTCCGGCCCTGTGGCCTTGGTGGGTTGTTGCCTATCCCTGGTAAGGAATGTTTTATTTGTATAAGCCTTCATGGTTGAAGAACAATTAGCCCTTTCCTTTCCAGAATTCAGCCTGACCACTGACTCCATTTGGAGGACACATTTAAGGCAATCCTTAGGGCATTTCTCCTACAGGGGAACGAATGAGAGGCCAGAGTCAGAGCAACAGAAAGTTCGGGGGTTCTAGGGCTGGGGTATTACAGATGGAGAGTTGAGGGATTTAAACAGAAGGATGAGAATTTTAATCGATTTATGGATAAATGTTTTCACTGCTTACCAGATAACTGTGAGAGAACTGAATACGCTTCCATTTTTAACACCCAGTGACTGTACCCAAGTGCTCCCAGGTCATATAGACCACATGACTAGTTTATCAGTTGTAATTTTGATTTGAGAGCTCCCCTTTAGAAAGCCTTTGCAGAAGATAACAGCAATAGATATGGGGCCTGGCGGCAATGTTGACAAGATTAATGTGACAGGGAATTGTCTTTGAATTTCTTCTGACCCAGGACTGTGTGAAAACATGAGGAATTTGCTTTTTTGTTAAAAATAATTACACTGTCATTAGACAGACTATCCGATATACAACAGGAACCCACACCCCTAATAGCAGCAACAGAGCACGGAAACACAGCTTAGAGATGAAGAGTCGGATAGGATAATTTCCAATTGAATTTTAAGTTTAGAAAATTAAAATGAAAATGTATCAGTTGACTTTATAAACTAATGTGCTACTTTGCGGGGAATCTTCAACTTCTGCCTGATACGGGCACAGAATGGGTGGGGAATCTACTATGCCCCCCTGAAGCTGATCACATGAGGCGTGCCTTGTTTCCATAAGCAGGGCGAGCCTTCACCCCTACTCATGCTTGTAATTGGCTTGCCCTTTGGGCGTGGGAAATACGGTGGGGTTCACAACTTAAGGGCAAACAGCTGCCCTTAAAGGGAAGGTGCCAGTGGTAAATGTCGGCTTCTGTACCTGTTGCTGTCTCTAAAATGGCTGCCCCCTCTATCTCCGATGGCAGCGTGGAGGTCCTGGTGGAGTAGGCCTTCAGGAGGAACGGGGTGCTTTTCCCTGGTGATAGACACAGAGTGCTGTAGGGAGCACAGAGGAGGACATATAGGGCCCAGCCTTTAGAAGAAGACTGATAGGTATGCACCAGCAATTGCACGGCGCATTTTAAAAAAAAATCATTCTCAGGATATGGGCTTCTTGGCGAGGCCAGCATTTATTGCCCATCCCTAGTTGCCCTTGAGAAGGTGGTGGTGAGCCGGCTTCTTGAACTGCTGTAGCCCATGTGGTGAAGATCTTCACACAATGCTGCTAGATAGGAAGTTCGAAGATTTTGACCTAGTGAGGATGAAGGAACAACGATATATGTCCAAGTCGGGAAGGTGTGTGTCTTGGAGGCGATGGTGTTCCCAAGTCCTTGTCCTTCTGGGTGGTGGAGCTCGTGGGTTTGGGAGATGCTGCCGAAGAAGCCTTGGCGAGTTGCTGCGGTGCATCCTGTAGATAGTACACACTATAGCCACGGGTGCGCCAGTGGTGGAGGGAGTAGATGTTTAAGCCTGCTCAGGTGTATGCAGAAGATCCCATGGCATTATTCAAAGAAGAGCAGAGTAGTTCCCCTAGCCAACAATTATTCCTTAACTGACACCACAAGGAACAGATTATCTGGTCATTGATCTTGTTGCTGCTTGTGCGGCCAAGTTTCCTACATTACAACAGTGACTACACTTCAAAAGTATTTCATGGGCTGTGAAGTGATTGGGGTCGTCCGGAGGTTGTGAAAGGTGCTATATAAATGCCTGTCCTTTCCTTTTTTCCTTTGACCTTTACCTCAGCAGTTATTATTTCTGATTGTTTGAGGCTGAAAATCCGCAGGGAACTGGGGGAGAGATATACCCTAGCATGAGTGTCGGTATTCACCCACTGGGGGCCTCTGCTGCTGACCCCGGTGGACTTTCAGGGGAAAGTTCCCTATTTTGCATGGCACTGGCTGGCACCTACACCCTAGAGGCATGTCTCTGGTACCCACTGGCCACAAAATGCAGCATCGTGTCGGGGTAGGGGCATTGGTGACCCCAGAAAGTGAACTGTTGAGCCCACCCCCTCTGTTCCTCCTTTTGTAAGGGAATGGTATTTAAATAATGTATATGAAAAAAAATTCACTCGGTGATTATTTGAGAGTCCAGACCATGATCCTGGCCCGGATGCCCAGTTGGAGCCGGTCTACCTAGTCCCACCACCGACAGCCCTATGGCCCTCCGAGATCTCTGCGCTCCTCCAGCTCTGGCCTCTTGCGCATCCCCGATTTTCAGTGCTCCACCATTGGCGGCCGTGCCTTCGGCTGCCTAGATCCTAAGATCCGGAATTCCCTCCCTCAACCTCTCCACCTCGCCACCTCTCTCTCCTCCCTTAAGTCGCTCCTTAAAACCTACCTCTTTCACCTGTCCTAATGTGGCTCGGTGTCACATTTTGTTCGATAATTGCTCCTATGAAGTGCCATTGGGATGTTTTTATTACGTTTTAAAGGCACTCAATAAACGCAAGTTGTTGTTAATGCTATGGCTGGTCTCTCTGAGGGCCAGGGACATGGGAGCTCCCGGCATTGGAAGCCTCTCCCCCCTGGCCGAATCCCATCCTACGGCACTTGCCTCGAAAGGGGCAGATGGAGACCCAGGCCCTTTTCAACTGCCCACAGAATTCCTAGTGTTAGGCTGGGACCTAGCAGATCCACATCCTCGCCTGGTTTCCATGGCTGGAGTGCACCAGAAGGGTTGAGGAATTTCAGCCCCTTAATGTTGTTAAAGGGATGGATTGGAGACCTTCCTTCCTGTTTAATTCATTAGTAACTTTTTACCTAGTGCTGCAGGTCACGATTACTGTGGTTCGGACATGGCCTATTGGATCAAGTTGCCCGAAGAGTGAATCGTTCATCTCACTTGAAGAGTGCTTATGATTGGCGTGATTCAACAGTGAGTGACATACTGGGAGGAGTGAAAAATGAAAGATCCCCAATAAATGCCAACATTTATTTTCTTTAATTGTAAACAATTTTACAACACCAAGTTATAGTCCAACGATTTTTATTTGAAATCTACAAGCTTTCGGAGGCTTCCTCCTTCCTCGGGTAAATGTAAAGGAAGGAGGAAGCCTCCGAAAGCTTGTAGATTTCAAATAAAAATCGTTGGACTATAACTTGGTGTTGTAAAATTGTTTACAATTGTCAACCCCAGTCCATCACTGGCATCTCCACATCATTATTTTCTTTAAGCTTTTTCTTTAAGTAAGACTGCCAAAGAGTTCTTTTGGCTTTGCAATGAGGTGAGCAATGCATGAGTTAGCACTCGCCTTACTGAATTTATCAGAGCCGTCACTTGCCCAAGAGCTGCAGTATAAACCATTGAATGTTAACCGCAGGCAGGAAGCACTAATGTGTTTATGTGTTTTTCAAGCTTGTTCAGTGATAATAAACACATAAATTAATCTCATCTTGGGTTTCAGGCTTGCTCAAGTTTCACTTGCACTCACCTGAACCCCTTGGTGACGTTCCTGCCTTGTAATCACTCAACAGCATAGAAATTACAGCAAAGGCCTTAAGAGGAAGTGTAAAACTCATTGATATTTTATGTAATCCAAGCCCTATTAAAGTCGAGACTTTTCCCCATGTAACATTGCTAGTTCTATGCCTGTAGAAAATACCCATCAAACCTGCTCATTGGAAAGTGACCTTTGAATAATAAAAATATCCTTGGACTTTTTATGCTGTGTAATAGGTTTGAACTGACCAGATGGATCTGCCGTGTGCAGAATAGGGAGTTGCCGATGAGCTGCCAATTGAGAAGGAGGGATAAAATATCCTGCATATCCTGCCTTCACTTTCAATCATGTTGATCTCCTTTAGTCTTCTTACTGTACAGCAGGCTGGCAGAACGGGGCTGTTAATAGTTCGACTGCCTTACACTAATGTTTGCTCATGTCTTACTGCAGCTTGACAACACTGGAGCTCTTTGTTATCACCATGGAATAAACACTGCTGAAGAAGCTGATGCTCCACACCCTGCTGGCACACGATACAGTCAACAGAGTTTCAGTCCTTAACAGAGCCACATAGCTGTACCAAAGGTAAGGTGAAAAATGTTCTTGTATTTTTAGCACTCCTGTCATTGTATGGCTGAAGGGTATGTACATTAACAGAAGTATCAGTTCCTATTGACAGCACAGATAATTAAAACAGGAGTTCTATTTTGAAACAATGCAAACATGATGTTTTATTAGTGCACAGAGTACAGAGTGAAAAGCTCACCGTGCAGTGAAACCTTATATCATTATAAAAGTCTTGAGGTATGGCATAGTACCTGGAAATGTTTTGTTGAGAGTTTCCCTTCTGATTATAATGACACTATTGGAGGGGCCTAAAGTTTCTTATAATGAGGAGAGATAGTAGATTTTCTTCTGAAGGAGGAGTGCCACAGAATATCGGAGTTGTGTCAGAGGCTGGTAACTATTGTTAGGGCGGAAAGTAGCTTTTTTGTTTGTGGTTGGTAACGTATCACTCACTTGCTCTGAGTGATTGATGACTGACAGCGATGATTGACCATTCAGAAGTGGAAGAACTCTGTGGGCAGGACAAGAGTTAACTTATAATTTACTCTTGAATGGAGAGTTCTCACGCTCTTCCTGTTCCTTCTGGCTCCACAAAAAAAAAAGAAAAAGAGGTTTGGGAGCCCTTTTGTGGAGCAGACACCTGCGGTCCCTTTAAGAGCTGCTGGTTAGGCCGTTCATTGCCAGGTATCAATGGGTGGAGAGTGCAGGGGCACACTCTCTGCTCATTTGTACTACACAGAGTAGAGCAACCGATTTGCATAATTAAGCGGCATTCTGTCCGAATCAGGCAGGAGTATTGTGCACCCATTTATAGGGCAGCCTGAAATTTGCATCAGACGTGCCTTGGGAGGCCAAGGGGCAGCCAAGATTCCCGCTCCAATTTTCCCCTGCTGCCCTGTCCATTTTTCAGGCGAGAAACAGACAGGTGGCAGTTGAAAATCGTCCCTGCTATTTGAATTGCCCTGGTTTGGCCATCTGAAGTGTGGGATGCTCTCACCCAGTTGGAAAGAGACTCTGCAAAAGGTTTTGGGACAATTCGGAGAGTATCATAGAATCACACAGCAGAGAAGGAGACCATTCAGCTCATCGTAGCTGCGCTGTTTGAAAGAGCTATCCCCCCAATTAGTCTCGTACCCCATAGCCCTGCAAATATTTCCTTTTTTTAAATTTATGATAAGCCGCCTCACTGAGGGTGGGCTCAGATCAAACCTCTTCTGCCTCCAGTCGGACCTCCCAGATATCTCAGACAACTAAACTGGATGCCAAAGTTAAGCTGCAATTCCACATATCCACATCAGACCCCGGGGTTATTCTTGCCTCAGTTTGCTCCACAAACAGCTGGTGAACTGCAGCAGAGAGGAGACACAATCCTGTGGCCACGTCCGCCACGTTTAATCAATAATTTAAACGGGAACACAAACAACTTTCACTATAATTCATGACTTTAAGGTATCCTTTGCCTTGTGTTGTATTTTAATTAGCTTGTAGTGCTCCTCATGTTCATTTCTATGACTTTCACTGATGTGAGGTGTTTCACAGTGCACTCTCAATAATTTAAGGCGTATAAGGGTTACGAGGGAATCTTAATGTATTGTGCTTGCCCATCACACAAACCTTGCTATTCCAGGTGATAGAGTATTTGTATCACATGGTCAGAATAAGAATTCTCTTGAATTTTGTTTCAGTGTTGAGAGGTGTGCCTGGATTACCAGATTGTATTGCTTCTCAGTGTCTTAGCTATAGCAGCTTCTTGACTTTCATCACCAGGTACATTGGCATCTGTGGCTAAGGTTCACTGAATCTCCTCTGGAAGTGTTACCATAGTGCAACTGACTCTGAAATTCCATCATACTGAATATCGATGTTGTTCAAGAGAGTGTACTGGAAATATTTGGCAGACTTTGTGTGTGTCTCACTGAAGACCATCACTCAAACTGCTAAGATATCGAAAGCACATCAAGGATCATTCTGTGGCCGTTATTTGCAGATCTGTGCATTTGGTTTCATCAGCATTTGGCAAAGCTTCTCGGTTAAGTCGAGGAGTCATCTTGAGATCATAGCCCAATCCCCAACAACAGTTGAGACTTGAGGAAGTATGAATAAAATAATCAGAGAAATGGGTAGATATTCCCTGGGTGTGGACTTCGGGCGGCCAGTCGGGGGAGCACCCCTCCCAACCATCTGATAGTCCCGGCCGGAGGCCTGGTCCATTTTGAGGGCCGAGCCCCTCATTAGCATTCAGCCGGTGGGTGGAAAATGAGAGCCCTGGTCCAATAGCTCAAGGCCACTGCAATATCCGGTCTCTGGGCTGGAAGAAGGTTGGTGCGGGGAAGGGGAGGGTCCAATCTTGCGACGGGATTGGATCGGCTGGGGTTGTTTTCTTTGGATCAAAGAGGACTGAGGGGAGATTTAATTGAGGTATATTAAATTATGACGGGACTAGATAGAGTGGATAGGAAGGACCTATTTCCCTTGGCAGAGGGCTCAGTGACCAGGGGGCATAGATTTACAGTAATTGGTAGAAGGATTAGAGGGGAACTGAGGAGAAATTTTTTCACCCAGAGAGTGATGGGGGGGGGGGGTCTGGAACTCACTGCCTGAAAGGGTGGTAGAGGCAGAAACCCTCAACTCATTTAAAAAGTACTTGGATGTGCACTTGAAGTGCCGTAACCTGCAGGGCTACAGACCAAGTGCTGAAAAGTGGGATTAAGCTGGATAGCTCTTTTTCGGCAGGGATGGACACGATGGGCCGAATGGCCTCCTTCTGTGCCGTAACTTTCTATGATTCTATGATGTGAGGAATGGGATCGGCAGCAAACCAGACCAGTTTTATGGAACCTGGAAGAACACCCCACAAAAATACAATAAGACTTATCCATAGGCTCCTCTTTGGCTGGACTGCCAGATGATACCGGGCCGAGCGTACACGACGCATTACCCCGCGCAGTGCTGTCCTAAAATGGCAGACGGGGTCCTATATATTTCATGGGTCTGCAATTTGCATATTAAAAGGGCCGCCCTCCCCCCTGACTCAGGCAGGACCTAGCCTCCCAGCGGTAGGCCCTGGGGAAGATTGTGGCGGCCACAGCAATGGTGATAACGGAGCACTAAGTGATTCCCCACCATTTTCAGGGCAGCTAACACCCTGGTTCCGCTAGCCAGGTGGCTTCAAAAACTTCCCTGAGGAGTCAAGTGCAAGAGTAAGCAATAGTAATTGTAATTTTTGCAGTTCATTCTTTTTGACATCACAGACTTTATTCGGTGTAAACCAAAAACATCTTTCATTTATCCTGGGTGGGAAGCGTTCCACCTCAAATGTTAAACTGTCTTTTTCTTAAAGATGCTGATTAATGCGCTATATATTTGTTTCTGGTTTTATGTTAGAT
Source organism: Heptranchias perlo (assembly GCF_035084215.1). Classification (NCBI taxonomy): domain Eukaryota; kingdom Metazoa; phylum Chordata; class Chondrichthyes; order Hexanchiformes; family Hexanchidae; genus Heptranchias; species Heptranchias perlo. The sequence continues at coordinate 16,121,723 of NC_090328.1, forward strand.
TTTTAGCCTTTGCCATATTTCTTTATAACTTTTAGTTGTCCTTTCCTATTTAAATGTGCAAAAGCATTAGTAAAAGTATCAGCCATGGCTCAGTTGGTAGCACTCTTGCCTCTGAATCAGAAGGTTTGAGCACATAATCTAGGCTGGCACTTCAGTGCAGCGCTGAGGGAGTGCTGCACTTTCTGGATGAGACGTTAAACTGAGGCCCCATCTAATACCTCGTGGTATACATAAAAGATCCCACGCCACTATTTGAAGCAAGAGCAGGGGAGCTCTCCCTGGTGTCCTGACAATATTTATTCCTCAATCAATATAACTAAAACAGATTATCTGGTCATTTATTTCATTGCTGTTTGTGGGACCTTGCTGTGCGCAAATTGGCTGCTGTGTTTCCCACATTACGTCAGTGACTATACTTCAAAAGTATTTCATTGGCTGTAAAGCACTTTGGAACGTCCTGAGGTCATATAAATGCAAGACTTTCTTTCCTTCCATCCATCCCTCCCCCCCTCCACTGTTGTAATAATGTGCCCTTTCAAGCAAGGCATCTGTAACCTGTTGTGCAATGCGACACGTTTGGCTGGTTCGTGCATAATCTCTGTAAAGTGCCTTGAAGAAGTCAATGCGATTGAATCATAGCTGCTGTTATTTTCACTGCTACCAATAAAGCAGCAGTAATTATAATCTGGTGCTGCAATTCCTCACGTAGGTCAGTCAAGAACTAGCTACTGAGCTTAAATCTCCTTGTGCACGACATTTCTGAAAGAGCTAGATAATTGCTTCTTGGCTGGAGCATTCATTTATGTGGTGCTCCTTTCTCTTCCTGCTCTTGTTTCTCAGTTGTTGTACGCATGCAGCCGTAACAGTTCTCAACGCTCCCCCTAATGGTGTTTCTACTGTTCAAACTGCGCTTCTGAGACATGGCCCAGAATCTCCTGAAATGGCATAACCGGCAAGTTACTCCGAATTTTACGCCAAGCTTCCCGTTGGCGAGTTATGGCTAAAATTTTCTGAGAATCTCATTAGCATACACCAGAACGCAAAAGCTATCACAAAACAAGTGCAAATCAGTGTAAACAATTGGGGCCTCAGGAAAGCACTGAACTTACTTAAGCATGAAAATTTAAAGTTTCAAGCCATCAAACCATCATTTATGCACATTAGGCATAGCGTGTATAAGAAAATGCAATTGTGGAAGTTTTTCAGTTTATAATGCAAATCATTCTGATGCTATGAAGATGCAGTCAAGGATTCAGAAAATACACTGTAGGTCTTAGTGAGGAGGAACCAACAAAATCACCAACAAAATACCACCATAAAACACCAAAAATATGACTTTGGGTCCTATTGAATCTAAAATTTTAGGGGTAAATCTACAGCCCGTTCAGAACTGGAGTAAATTCAGAAAATGTGCGAGTTGCACTTTTGCATGGGGGTGGGACTATGTTAATTAGCATCAGAGGTGCCGGGGGGGAAGAATGAGGAAATTGGAGCATAGCATAAAAACTAGACTTATTCCAGAGACAAATGAAAAACCATTGTAATATAAGATCAATGATAAAACATTGTGATGTAAAGGCTGTAGGGGGAGTGGGTAGTATTAAATCTAGCCAGAGATGAAGGACACTGGAGATATCGATTTGAGGAGGAGACTAGATACATAATTTGAGCACAGGTGAGTACTTTAAACTGCGTAATCATCATGGAAAAGGGACAGTGCTTCTTGGAGGCACATGAAGACTCAATAACAATATAAGGAATTAATGGTTAGATAGGTGAGTCTTCAGTTTTACAGTGATTAGGTACATTCCCACGAGGGGGAACTAAAGCCAGAGCTCCCTGGATGACAAAAGAAATAGAGAGTAAGATGAAGCAAAAGAAGGGGCATATGTCAGATGACTGGTTGATAATACAAGTGAGAACCAGGCTGAATATAGAAAGTTCAGAGGGGAAGTGAAAAAGGAAATAAGAGGGGCAAAGAGAGAGTATGAGAATAGACTGGCGGCCAACATAAGAGGGAATTCAAAAGTCTTCGAAAGGCAGAGAAACAGTAAACGGATAGTAAGAGGAGGGGTGGGACCGATTAGGGACTAAAAAGGAGATCTACACTTGGAGGCAGAGGGCATGGCTGAGGTCCTAAATGAGTACTTTGCATCTGTCTTTACCAAGGAATAAGATGTTGCCAAAGTCACAGTAGAAGAGGAGGTACTAGTAAGGCTAGCTGTACTTAAAGTAGATAAGTCACCTGGTCCAGATGGGATGTATCCAAGGTTGTTGAGGGAAGTAAGGATGGAAATTGCAGAGATACTGGCCATAATCTTCCAATCATCCTTAGATACGGGGATGGTACCCAGAGGACTGGAGAATTGCAAATGTTACACCCTTGTTCAAAAAAGGGTATAAGGATAAACCCAGCAACTACAGGCCAGTCAGTTTAACCTCGGTGGTGGGGAAACTTTTAGAAACGATAATCCGGGACAAAATTAACAGTCACCTGGACAAGTGTGGATTAACTAAAGAAAGCCAGCACGGATTTGTTAAAGGCAAATCGTGTTTAACTAACTTGATTGAGTTCTTTGATGAGGTAACAGAGAGGGTTGATGAGGGCAATACAGTTGATGTTGTGTATATGGATTTTTAAAAGGCGTTTGATAAAGTGCCACATAATAGGCTTGTCAGCAAAATTAAAGCCCATGGAATAAAAGGGGCAATGGCAGCATGGATATGAAATTGGCTAAGTGATAGGAAACAGAGTAGTGGTGAACGGTTGTTTTTCGGACTGTAGGAAGGTATGCAGTAGTGTTCCCCAGGTGTCAGTACGAGGACCACTGCATTTTTTGATATATATTAATGACTTGGACTTGGGTGTACAGGGCACAATTTCAAAATTTGCAGATGACACGAAACTTGGAAGGGTAGTTAACAGTGAGGAGGATAGTGATAGACTTCAAGAGGACATAGACGGGCTGGTGGGATGGGCAGACAAATGGCAGATGAAATTTAATGCAGAAAAGTGTGAAGTGATACATTTTGTTAGGAAGAATGAGGAGAGGCAATATAAACATAAGAACATAAGAACATAAGAAATTGGAGCAGGAGTAGGCCAATCGGCCCCTCGAGCCTGCTCCGCCATTCAATAAGATCATGGCTGATCTGATCCCAACCACAAATCTAAAGAACACAAGAAGTAGGAGCAGGACCCGGCCACACAGCCCCTGGGCCCTCTCCGCCACCCACAGGGCATTGACCGATCCGAACTCAGCTTCATGTCCAATTTCCTGCCCGCTCCCCATAACCCCTAATTCCCTTTACTTTTAGAAAACTGTCTATTTCTGTTTTAAATTTATCTAATGATGTAGCTTCCACAGCTTCCTGGGGCAGCAAATTCCACAGACCTACCACCCTCTGAGTGAAGAAGTTTCTCCTCATCTCAGTTTTGAAAGAGCAGCCCCTTATTCTAAGATTATGCCCCCTAGTTCTAGTTTCACCCATCTTTGGGAACATCCTTACTGCATCCACCCGATCAAGCCCCTTCACAATGTTATATGTTTCAATAAGATCGCCTCTCATTCTTCTGAACTCCAATGAGTAGAGTCCCAATCTACTCAACCTCTCCTCATATGTCCGCCCCCTCATCCCCGGGATTAACCGAGTGAACCTTCTTTGTACTGCCTCGAGAGCAAGTATGTCTTTTCTTAAGTATGGAGACCAAAACTGTATGCAGTATTCCAGGTGCGGTCTCACCAATACCCTATATAACTGCAGCAATACCTCCCTGTTTTTATATTCTATCCCCCTAGCAATAAAAGCCAACATTCCGTTGGCTTTCTTGATCACCTGCTGCACCTGCATACCAACTTTTTGATTTTCTTGCACTAGGACCCCCAGATCCCTTTGTACTGCAGTACTTTCCAGTCTCTCGCCATTAAGAAAATAACTTGCTCTCTGATTTTTCCTGCCAAAGTGCATAACCTCACATTTTCCAATATTATATTGCATCTGCCAAATCTCCGCCCACTCACCCAGCCTGTCTATATCCCCCTGCAGGTTTTTTATGTCCTCCTCACTCTCTACTTTCCCTCCCATCTTTGTATCATCTGCAAATTTTGATATGTTGCACTCGGTCCTCTCCTCCAAATCGTTAATATAGATTGTAAAGAGTTGGGGACCCAGCACCGACCCCTGTGGAACACCACTGGTTACTGGTTGCCAGTCCGAAAATGAACCATTTATCCCAACTCTCTGCTTCCTGTTCGATAACCAATCCTCCACCCATGCCAGAATGTTACCCCCAATCCCGTGATTTTTTATCTTAAGTAATAATCTTTTATGTGGCACCTTGTCGAATGCCTTCTGGAAGTCTAAATACACTATGTCCACTGGTTCCCCTTTATCCACCCTGTACGTTATATCCTCAAAGAACTCAAGCAAATTTGTCAGACATGACTTCCCCTTCATAAAGCCATGCTGACTTTGTCCTATTAAATTATGCTTATCTAAATGTTCCGTTACTGTCTCCTTAATAATAGACTCCAAAATTTTACCCACCACAGATGTTAAGCTAACTGGCCTATAATTTCCAGCCTTCTGCCTACTACCCTTTTTAAATAATGGTGTTACATTAGCAGTTTTCCAATCTGCCGGGACCTCTCCTGAGTCCAGGGAATTTTGGAAAACTATCACCAAAGCATCCACAATCCCTACTGCCACTTCCCTCAAGACCCTAGGATGGAAGCCATCAGGTCCAGGGGATTTATCCGCTTTGAGTCCCATTATTTTACTGAGTACCATCTCCTGAGTGATTTTAATCGTATTTAGCTCCTCCCCCCCGAGAGTCCCCTGTTTGTCCAGTGTTGGGATATTCTTAGTGTCCTCTATTGTAAAGACTGAAACAAAATATTTGTTCAGCATTTTTGCCATCTCCATGTTTCCCACCATTAATTTCCCGGTCTCATCCTCTAAGGGACCTACATTTGCCTTAGCCACCCTTTTTCTTTTTATATAACTATAGAAACTCTTGCTATCTGTTTTTATATTTTTTGCTAATTTCTTTTCATAATCTAACTTCCCTTTCTTAATCAATCCTTTAGTTACTTTTTGCTGTCTTTTGAAGAATTCCCAATCTTCTATCCTCCCACTAAGTTTGGCTACCTTATATGTCCTTGTTTTTAGTCGGATACTATCCTTGATTTCTTTACTTAGCCACGGATGGCTGTCATTTCTTTTACACCCTTTTTTCCTCAGTGGAATATATTTATTTTGAAAGTTGTAAAATAACTCCCTAAATGAACACCACTGCTCATGTACCGTCTTACCCTTTAATCTATTTTCCCAGTCCACTTTAATCAATTCCGCTCTCATACCATCATAGTCTCCTTTATTCAAGCTCAGTACGCTTGTTTGAGAATCAACCTTCTCACCCTCTAATTGGATATGGAATTCAACCATGTTGTGGTCGCTCGTTCCAAGGGGATCCTTAACTAGGACATTATTAATTAATCCTGACTCATTACACAGGACCAGGTCCAAGGTTGCCTGCCCCCTAGTAGGATCAGTTACATACTGCTTAAGAAATCCATCCCTGATGCACTCAATGAACTCGTCCTCAAGGCTGCTCTGCCCAATTTGATTTGTCCAGTTAATATGATAATTAAAATCCCCCATAATTATAGCTGTTCCCTTATTACATGCCCCGACTATTTCCTGATTAATACTTCTTCCAGCAGAGTTGCAACTATTAGGAGGCCTATATACTACGCCCACTAATGTTTTTTTCCCCTTATTATTCCTTATCTCCACCCAAACTGTTTCATTATCTTGATGCTTTGTCCCAATATCATTTATCTGTATTACAGTGATTCCTTCCTTTATTAACATAGCCACCCCACCTCCCCTTCCTTCCTGCCTGTCCTTCCTGATTGTTAAATACCCTGGCATATTTAATTCCCAGTCGTTGTCACCCTGCAGCCATGTTTCTGTAATGGCCACAAGATCATACCCATACGTAGTTATTTGTGCCGTTAACTCGTCCATTTTGTTACGAATGCTACGTGCATTCAGATAAAGAACTTTCAAATCTGTTTTGTGACGCTTAGTTCCTGCTTTTTCCTTTTTTAACACTTCACCTATTACTCCATACCTTCTGTCCCTTCCTGTTACAGTTTCCTCTCTCTCCCTGCTCAGGTTCCCAACCCCCTGCCACTTTAGTTTAAACCCTCCCCAACAGCACTAGCAAACACTCCTCCTAGGACAGCGGTCCCGGCCCTGCCCAGGTGCAGACCGTCCGGTTTGTACTGGTCCCACCTCCCCCAGAACCGTTTCCAGTGTCCCAGGAATTTGAATCTCTCCCCCTTGCACCATTCCTCTAGCCACGTATTCATTTGAAATATCCTCCTATTTCTACTCTGACTAGCACGTGGCACTGGCAGCAATCCTGAGATTACTACCTTTGAGGTCCTATTTTTTAATTTACCTCCTAACTCCCTATATTCTGCTTTTAGGACCTCATCCCCTTTTTTACCTATATCGTTGGTGCCTATGTGCACCACGACAGCTGGCTGTTCGCCCTCCCCCTCCAAAATGTTCTGTAGCCGCTCCGAGACGTCCTTGATCCTTGCACCAGGGAGGCAACACACCATCCTGGAGTCTCGGTTGCGGCCGCAGAAACGCCTGTCTATTCCCCTTACAATTGAGTCCCCTATCACTATAGCTCTTTCACTCTTTTTCCTCCCAGCCTGTGCAGCAGAGCTACCCGTGGTGCCAGGAAGTTGGCTGCTGCTGCCTTCCCCTGATAAGTCATCCCCCACAACAGCATCCAAAGTGGCATATCTGTTTGAGAGGGGGATGGCCACAGGGGACCCCTGCACTACCTGCCTGCACCTCTTACTCTTCCTGGTGGTCACCCATTCACTTCCTGCCTGTATACCCTTTACCTGCGGTGTGACCAACTCGCTAAACGTGCTATCCACGAGTTTCTCTGCATCGCGGATGCTCCACAGTGAGTCCACCCGCAGCTCCAGCTCCGAGATACGATCGGTCAGTAGCTGCAGGTGGACACACTTCCCGCACACATGGTCGGCAGGGACACTGGTAGTGTCCATGACTTCCCACATCTTGCAGGAGGAGCATATCACGGGTGCGAGGTCTGCTGCCATGACTTGCCTTAGCTGAGTTACCCCTTTTAAATTACGTTGAAATTAGAAAATGTTAACTATACTAGGGACCTAGGTTCACTAAAAAAAAACACTATCTGCTATAAAACCTGCAGATCTTCCCTTTCTTATTACTTTACTTACAGTAAAATGGTAGAAATACTCACCTGAACCTACTCACCAATCAGCTGCCTCCCCTGTGCCACGTCACTTTCTGACTGGTGACGTCACCCCGAACTGCCGCTGGTCTCAGAGTCTCGCTCTCAGAGTAAGCTCTGGTCTCGATCTTTGCTGCCGCTCACCGACTGAACTCTCGCTCTCTCCGCGCTGTTTTTATCCCCGCTCTGGTCTCGCTCTCTCCCGCCGCTCACCGACTGGACTCTCGCTCTCTCCGCGCTGTTTTTATCCCCGCTCTGGTCTCGATCTTTGCCGCCGCTCACCGACTGGACTCTCGCTCTCTCCGCGAGAGTCCAATCGGTGAGCAACCAATTCTAAAAGGGGTGCAGGGACGGAGAGATCTGGGGGTATATGTGTACAAATCATTGAAGGTGGCAGGGCAGGTTGAGAAAGTGGTTAAGAAAGCATATGGGATCCTGGGCTTTATAAATAGAGGCATAGAGTACAATTGCAAGGAGGTTATGATGAAGCTTTATAAAACACTGTTTCGGCCATTGCTGGAGTATTGTGTCCAGCTCTGGGCACCGCACTTTAGGAAGGATGTGAAGGCCTTAGATAGGGTGCAGAAGAGATTTACTAGAATGATTCCAGGGATGAGGGACTTCAGTTATGTGGATAGACTGGGGTTGTTCTCCTTACAGCAGAGAAGGTTGAGAGGACATTTGATAGAGGTATTCAAAATCATGAAGGGCCTAGACAGAGTAGATAGAGAGAAACTGTTCCCATTGGCGGAATGGTCAAGAACCAGAGGACATAGATTTAAGGTGACTGGCAAATGAACCAAAGGCGACATGAGGAAAAACCTTTTTACGCAGCGGGTGGTTATGATCTGGAATGCACTGCCTGAGGGCGTGGTGGAGGCAGATTCAATCATGGCTTTCAAAAGGGAACTGGATAAGTACTGGAAGGGAAAGAATTTGCAGGACTACGGGGGTAGGGCGGGGGAGTGGGACTAGCTGGATTGCTCTCGCAGAGAACCGGCATGGACGCGATGGGCCGAAAGGCCTCCTTCCATTCAATGATTCTATGACTCTTGTTTCTCCAAAGAATAGATAATCGGGGATAATCTTATTCGACTTTAATACTGCATGTAAATTAGGTGCACAGCAGCAACAATAACTTACACTTATGTAGCATCCTTAATATTGAAAAATTACCCACGGTATTTTTAGAAAGAGGGGTCAGATACTGAGCAACAGTTTGGGAAGAGGATTAGGTGAGATGACTGAAGGTGCAGTTAAAGAGGTTTTAAAGAGGTTTTTCAAGTTGAGGGGAAATGTGGTTTGATTGAGGATCTTAGTGGGGGAGTTCCGGAGTATGATGATTGGAGGATAAGTCACCAATTGTGGAGCAGATGGAAGTGGATCCAAGCAGAAGCCCAGAGTCGGAACAGAGGAGGGTGCGGGCTGGAATACAGGACTGGAGAATGTTTCAGGGGTAGGGAAAGCAAAGCCTTGCTTTATAAACAAGGTTTAGGATTTTGAAATCATTGAGCTTGGGGATGGGGAGTCAGTGAAGATAAGTGAGGACAAGGGAGATAGATGACTGAAACATAGTGCAGGACAGGATGCAAGCAGCCGAGTTCTGGATATGTGAGGAGAACGTTAGAGAACAGGAGACTGGAGATGAGGAAGGCATGGTTGAAGGCTTTAGTAGTAGTCGAGGTTGTGTAAAGGCAAAAGTGGGACTGTGGAGGTGGAAGTGAGCTGTCTTGCTGATAGATCAGATGTGAGGTTTGAAGGAGCAAAAGTGACACCAAGCATATGCATCATTGAGTTCGATCTGGGAGCTGGGGAGAGAAATGGAGTTGAAAGTTGAGATGCTAAATTTCTATGGGGTCTGAAAAAGACTGCTTTAGTCTTGCCAGTATCGAGCTGGAGAAAGCACTCGTCCACAATCTGATGTTGGACGAGCAGTCAGATGACAGAGCGAAAGTTGTAGATTCAAGAGTGCTTGGATAGTGCAGCCAAGTTTGGTGGTGGATTATCAGGCTGGTTACATGGCAAGTACACTGAAGCTTGTGGCTCTCAGATATGTATTTGCAAAGGTTCCATCTTTCTGGGGGGAATAGAGGGGCATGAGATCAAGTGGATAAGGGCATTAAAGACTGATGCAAGGCTGCTGTCTAGCAGGCTGACAGAGTCATTGTGGCACTTTAAAGACTAGAGGCAAGAGAATTGGGACTTAGGCAGGGTACTGGTCAAGGAGCTGGGTGCGATAGTTTATCACAGAGCAGAGGGTGAGAGTAGGGCAGATAGAGTGATAGTTTTATCAGTTATTGTGGTTTTAGAGATGACAAGGTTGAACATGATGCAAAGATTGAAGCAGTGCCTATGGGTATAGGTGGTAGAGTTTATACGCAGGATAAGATTGAGTGAGGACAGGAGGCTGGTGATGTCAGAGGGGAAAAGGTGGAAGCAATTGAGGAGAATCGCATGATATCGAAATGGGGTGATAAGTATCTAAACGGGTGACAGAATTTATGAGTAAATCTGACGTGGTTTTTCCTGCCAGTTCCAAAATTGTCCTGTTTAATCTACTAATCAGACTGACTGAAATAGCAAAAAATTGCCCTGGTCTCTAACAGTTACTCCTGTCCCCTTATAAATGCTTTATTGTAAACACCATGGGAAAGTATACATTTGCGTTGACATTTGTCAGTCAGGTAATGGGGTCCACATTGTGCAGTTTGCCTTTCTTCTCCTTAGCTTTTATGTAAAATTCTTGATTTCTTCAGCTGGTCCTTCTGCAGCACCCAAAGTAATTTGTTGAAAAGCTGTATGCAACGATGGGAGAAGCAGCAGTCATTTTTCTGAACAATTTTAACTCCGGGTGGGTTTTGGATAGGTGGGTAGCAATGTGAGTTAGAATCTCAGTCACTGCTCCAGAAATGAGGCCTGGGCTATTTTAACCCCCGGGCCTCATTTCAACCCCGTACCGGGTGGGAAGTTGGTCGAAAATCGCGTGGCCCAAAGGCCGCCCGAAGACTCCAGGTAATTGGTGGGATCGGCTGCCAGGCGTCTCGTGATTGGGAAAGGAAAGGGGGGGTGAATCTGCAGCAGGGGAGGACTAAGCTTTACTTATGGGATCTAGAAAAGCACTCCTGGCGCCTCAAGGAAAGTAAAAAAAACTGACCTGTTTGGACCTCTTCTCACCTTGTTCCTCTTTCCCCTTGTCTTCACCTGATGGGAAAGCCACTACGCTTCCTGCTCAGGCCGTTGAGTTAGAATTGTACTCAGGTCCCGTTAACATCATCGGGACCCGACATGCCTATGTAAAGAAGGACCCCACCAACTTTGGACGGGTGTCCTTCTCGTCTGCTCAGTAGAGCACGTTCAAATCAGGAATGGTCAGCCCCCAGTGGCTCCAAGGCGGGTAGGTAACCTGAGCGACATTAACTGCCCACTCGCCTGGTTTTTGCTGGACGGATAGGGTTAAAATTGCCCCCCTGTAAGATTCTACATCTTTGTGTAGCTAATTTTCAATGAAATGCACGGACTCAAGCTCAGAAGGTGAATAGACAAGTTAAATTGAAGTACTTTACGCAGAGGATGGTGAACAGATTGTCTGGGAAAGTAATGGACGTGGTTGGTGTTGGCAGATTCAGGGTGGAATTGGTCAGATAGTTGGCAGAAAAAAGGAATTGAGGGATATGGGAAATAAATTATTATGTGGTCTTTTTCTAACTTTGGGAATAGTCAGATGGACCTCAGTGGCCTCTTCAGATCTAATATATTCTTGTATTTACTTGTGTTTTAAACATTTATCAGTCAGGCAGCCCAATTCTCCCATTAATTCCACAGTCTGCTGAAAAACTATGAATAAATTGGATTCCAACACACATCCCCATTTATGATTTTCCAGGGCGTATCTGTATTTTTAGGAACAAAGGAAGAGCAGTAGGTCAATTGCTCCATCGAGCCTGCTCCACTATTTAGTTATCCTTGCCCAGTTCTTTATCTTTTCCACCTCAAATCCCCTGCCCTTTTCTCCATACTCCTTACTTCAGAAAGAAGTACACATCATGGAATCATAGAATGGTTACAGCACAGAAAGAGGGCATTTGGCCCATCAAGCCCATGCCGGATCTTTGTAAGAGCAATCCAGTTAGTCCTATTCCACCACTCTTTCCCCGTGGCCCTGCACATTTTTTCCCTTCAAGTATTTATCCAATTCCTTTTTGAAAACCACAATTGAATCTGCTTCCAGCACCCTTTCAGGCAGTGCATTCCAGATCATAACTACTCGCTGAGTAAAAACGTTTTTCCTCATGTCGCCTTTGGTTCTTTTGGCAATCACCTTAAATCTGTGCCCTCTGGTTCTCGACACTTTCTCTCTATCTACTCTGTCTAGACCCTTCATGATTTTGAACACTTCTATTAAATCTCCTCTCAACCTTCTCTGCTCCAAGGAGAACAACCCCAGCTTCTCCAATCTGTCCACGTAACTGAAGTCCCTCATCCCTGGAACCATTCTAGTAAATACTTTCTGCGCCCTCTCTGAGGCCTTCACATCCTTCCTAAAATGTGGTGCCCAGAACAGGACACAATGCTCAAATTGTGGCCGAACCAGGGCTTTATAAAGGTTCAACATAACTTCCTTGTTTTAGTACTCTATGCCTCTATTTATAAATCCCAGGATCCCGAATGCTTTTTTAACCGCTTTCTCAACCTGTCCTGCCACCTTCAAAGATTAGTGCATATATACCCCGCTCAGTTTGGGTTCCACCAGGACCACTCAGCTCCAGACCTCATTACAGCCTTGGTCCAAACATGGACAAAAGAGCTGAATTCCAGAGGTGAGGTGAGAGTGACTGCCCTTGACATCAAGGCAGCATTTAACCGAGTGTGGCACTAAGGAGCCCGAGTAAAATTGAAGTCAATGGGAATCGGGGGAAAACTCTCCAGTGGCTGGAGTCATACCGAGCAAAAAGGAAGATGGTAATGGTTGTTGGTGGACAATCATCTCAGCCTCAGGACATTGCTGCAGGAATTCCTCAGGGCAGTGACCTAGGCCCAACCATCTTTAGCTGCTTCATCAATGACCTTCCCTCCATCATAAGGTCAGAAATGGGGATGTTCGCTGATGACTGCACAGTGTTCAGTTCCATTCGCAATCCCTCAGATAATGATGCAGCGAGACCTGGACAACATCCAGGCTTGGGCGGGTAAGTGGCAAGTAAAATTCACACCAGACAAGTGCCAGGCAATGATCATCTCCAAAAAGAGAGAGTCTAACCACCTCCCCTTGACATTCAACGGCATTACCATAGACGAATCCCCCACCATCAACATCCTGCGGGTCACCACTGACCAGAAACTAAACTGGACCAGCCACATAAATACTGTGGCTACAAGAGCAGGTCAGAGGTTGGGTATTCTGCGACGAGCGACTCACCTCCTGACTCCCCAAAGCCTTTTCACCATCTTCAAGGCACAAAACAGGAGTGTGACGGAATACTCTCCACTTGCCTGGATGAGTGCAGCTCCAACAACAGTCAAGAAGCTCGACACCATCCAGGACAAAGCAGCCCACTTGATTGGCACCCCATCCACCACCCTAAACATTCACTCCCTTCACCACCGGCGCACTGTAGCTGCAGTGTGTACCATCTACAGGATGCACTGCAACAACTCTCCAAGGCTTCTTCGACAGCACCTCCCAAACACACAACCTCTACCACCTAGAAGGACAAGGGCAGCAGCAAACCACCTGCACGTTCCCCTCCAAGTCACACACCATCCCGACTTGGAAATATATCGCAGTTCCTTCATCGTCGCTGGGTCAAAATCCTGGAACTCCCTACCTAGCAGCACTTTGGGAGAACCTTCACCACACGGACTGCAGCTGTTCAAGAAGTCGGCTCTCCGCCACCTTCTCATGGGCAATTAGGGATGGGCAATAAATGCTGGCCTTGCCAGCGACACCCATGTCCCATGAAGGAATAAAAAAAAGTCCATATACAGAACATCAACTGCATTGCCCTTATCAACCCTCTCTGTTACCTCATCAAAAAACTCAATCAAGTTCGTTGAACATGATTTGCCTTTAATGAATCCATGCTGGCTTTCCTTAATTAGTCCACACTTTTCCAAGTGACTGTTAATTTTGTCCCGGATTATTGTTTCTAGAAGCTTCCGCACCACCTGATTGGCCTATAATTGCTGGGTTTATCCTTACATCCTTTTTTGAACAAGGGTGTAACCTTTGCAATTCTCCAGTCCTCTGGCACCACCCCCATATCTAAGGGTGATTGGAAGATTATGGCCAGCACCTCCGTAATTTCTACCCTTACTTCCCTCAGCAACCTAGGATGTATCCTATCCGGACTGGATGACTTACCGACTTTAAGTACAGACAGCCTTTCTTCTACCTCCTCTTGGTCAATTCTTAACCCAGTATCTGCTCTTTTTCTGTGACTTTGGCAGCATCTTCATCCTTGGTAAAGACAGATGCAAAGTACTTCTTTAGTACCTTAGACATGCCCTCTGCCTCCATGAGTAGATCTGCTTTTCGGTCCTAATCGGCCCCACCCCTCCTCTTACTACCTGTTTACTATTTATATGCCCATAGAAGACTTTTGGATTCCCTTTTGCGTTGGCCGCCAGTCTATTCTCATACTCTCTCTTTGTCCCTCTTATTTCCTTTCTCGCTTCTCCTCTGTACTTTCTATATTCAACCTGGATCTCACTTGTATTATCAACCTGACATCTGTCGTGCACGCTGCTTTTCAGCTTCATCTTACTCTCTATCTCTTTCGTCATCCGCATGCAGCAAGACCTGGACAACATCCAGGTTTGGGCTGATAAGTGGCAAGTAACATTCGCGCCAGACAAGTGCCAGTCAATGACCATCTCCAACAAGAGAGCGTCTAACCACCTCCCCTTGACATTCAACGGCATTACCATCGCCGAATCCCCCACTATCAACATCCTGGGGGTCACCATTGACCAGAAACTTAACTGGACCAGCCATATAAATACTGTGGCTACAAGAGCAGATCAGAGGCTGGGTGTTCTGCAGCGAGTGACTCACCTCCTGACTCCCCAAAGCCTTTCCACCATCTACAAGGCACAAGTCAGGAGTGTGATGGAATACTCTCCACTTGCCTGGATGAGTGCAGCTCCAACAACACTCAAGAAGCTCGACACCATCCAGGACAAAGCAGCCCGCTTGATTGGCACCCATCCACCACCCTAAACATTCACTCCCTTTACCACCGGCGCACAGTAGCTGCAGTGTGTACCATCCACCTGATGCACTGCAGCAACTCACCAAGGCTTCTTCGACAGCACCTCCCAAACCCGCGACCACTACCACCTAGAAGGACAAGAGCAGCAGGTTCACGGGAACAACACCACCTGCACGTTCCCCTTCAAGTCACACACCATCCCGACTTGGAAATATATCGGCGTTCCTTCATCGTCGCTGGGTCAAAATCCTGGAACTCCCTTCCTAACAGCACTGTGGGAGAACCTTCACCACACGGACTGCAGCGGTTCAAGAAGGCGGCTCACCACCACCTTCTCAAGGGCAATTAGGGATGGGCAATAAATGCTGGACTCTCCAGCGATGCCCACATCCCATGAACGAATAAAAAAATATCCAGGGAGCTCTGGCTTTGATTGCCTTACCTTTCCCCCTCGTGGGAATGTACCTAGACTGTACCCTAACCATCTCTTCTTTAAAGGCCGCTCATTCTCTCTTTTAAACATCTCAACCAATTCTGTACCTATGGCTTCCTGGGCCAGTGTGTTCCATATTCTCGCAACCCTATGTGTGAAGATTTTTTTTCTCCTGGATCTGCAGTGTACATTTGGATTTTTGTTTGGAGTATGGTACGTACTCCATCACATTTTTCAGAACTATGGAAACCTATGTAAATTATACCTCGCTTAACCCATGGGAATAGCTGCATACCTGTGAGAATTCATTTAAACCAGAGAAAGGGTTGAGATATTCGAAACCAAAACATTTCTGGAGTGAATGGTTTCTTCCTACTTTACAGGAGCCCAGTAACTGACTCTATTGCAGATTTTCATACAGAATTAATTGAAGGATGGATCCTTACTTTGCACGAGAAGTTCCTCATCTTATGTGCAAATCACATAAATGACCCTGTCTATATCCAAAGTGGGACCACAACTAATTTGACCTTAAAATCACCTTATTCTCAATGTGTAATGCAAACAGTGCAAATTGGATTTCTTTGCACGTTCACAATACAAGAGCCTATGCTTGTATTTTTTTTATTCGTTCACGGGATGTGGGCGTCGCTGGCAAGGTCGGCATTTATTGCCCATCCCTAATTGCCCTCGAGATTAGGTTTTGCTCTCTGTAGGCACGGAGAAACATTTATGTCTTCAAATGTTTCTCTGTGCCGACAGAGAGCAAAACCCAAGAATGATAAATTGACAAGATACTTCCTTATAACAATTCACTTCCCTACAGACTTCAGGCATGTTACACGCTGTTTGTACTTGGAGATGAATGTGCTCCTAACCTTCGAGTAATTTTTCGGGAGATACAGATATTGCAAATACTGTCTGCAAATATTTATCATTTTCAATGTAAATATTTACAGGGCCTCTACTTACATACATTAACACTACATCGAGAAAGGCACAGAAAAATGGTGATAATGAGGGCAAGTGATTTGTCATTGTTCCAATCCACACGGAGAATGTTTCAGGGACTCTGCAAAATTGTCCTACTTGGGCAGCAAATTGAACTAGCTGCAGTAAGTAGAGACACTTGTGGGATTTGTTTTACGTCCTGTCCTGCCAAACCATTTCCCAAAATGAAAATAGCTAAAGTTACAGTTTTCAATAGGAGCTGGAGCAGTTAAGCAGGTGGAAAGAGAAATGGCAAAAGAATATTGATGCAGGTGTATAAATATAAGGGGAGGCACATTGGGGCTGATTTGACTTTTTGGCACGAAATGATTGATCAGCTGTCGAAGCGCGTTCTCCGCCAGCCCAAGGCCTGAGCCAGTTTGCTGCTGTGAGGCCTGAGCCATTTTGAGGCTGAGACCTCATTTGCGTCGATCCAGCAAGCTGCGTGCGCCAAACCACTGGTTTGATGCAGCTGGCCAATTAGGGAGGGTGGGACGTTGACTGGTTCCTTGGCTCCACAGAAAACAAAAAGTGAAAAAAGTTTCATACATGGAATACCTTACCAGAAAGAGTGGTGGAAGCAGAATCAATAATAGCTTTTAAAAGGGAAGTTGATAAAATTTAATAGGATGTGAGGAAAAGGCAGGGAAATGGGACTAAGTGGATAGCTCTTTCACACAGCTGGCATAAATACGATGAGCTAAATGGCCTCCTTCTTGATGCAAAATTGTATTCCATTTTAAAAGAAATACTGGGGGTTAAATTGGATAACCCCCAAAAACGGGCGCTGGGATCGTGGTGCGCGAATAACTCGCGCCCGGTCGTTGAGATGCAGGCAGCACGTAACATTCATGCTGCCTGGTGATTTCAGTGATTGCTGTGTGCAGCCATTCAACAGCGCAGGTAGCGCTGGCTGCACGCACCAGCAGGGGGCCCAGATATCGCGAGTGGCTCGCACCACTTAAAGGCAGCCTGCATCTCTTGAAGGGGAGGTGCACTGTGGCTGCAGGAAGGGTGGAAGTCAATGGAGAAGTGAATCTGTGCTGCAATATAGTGAAGCATGGTGATGATGGGAACTCTGGAATTTTTAATGAGCAAAAGCTTGGCTGCTCAAAGTTTGCGGGTCTCTTATATTTTCAAAATAAAAGATATTGGTCTGAATGGAGATCAGAAATCGCACACGTAAAACACAGATGCAGGTCCCATCCTTACATTTAAATACTGTTGATGTATTTTAAAATATTGAATAAAAGTTGCTCATAACTGCATCCCACATCCTCCAATCTGCACTCCAGACCCCGCCAATCTGCCCATCTGAGTTTGTACCGGGCCTGCAAGAGAGTGTGCACCAAGGTTCTCTGATGATGCAGTAGAGGCCTTGGTGCAAGAGGTGGACAGAAGGAGGGGGCGGCATCCTATATTCACAGGGGGGCAAGAGGCCCTCCAGATATATGCTCCCGAGGCAGTGGGAGGCAGTAGGGGACGAGGTCAGTGCCAGGAGCATGGTACCACGAACATGGATGGGGTGCAGGAAAAAGTTCAATGATTTGACACGAGTGGTCAAAGTGAATGAGTTCAACTGTCAAGTGACATATCGCACCAACTGCACCACTAGCCACACCCACTGCTCCACGCACTACACCCCACCATCCCCCACATACCAAAAAACTCTTTCAATCAGTCTCAACTCTTCCAACCAGTTGCTTCATCTCACCCTCATACATTACCACTGTTGTAAGCTGCACACCCACAACTCACAGGTCACACAGACTGGCAGCTATTCAACCATGACAGCTGCAACACCCAAACATCTTGCACGACATTCACCAACACACTTCCCGCTTTCTTGCAGGAGAAGGTGGTGCATAACTGGAGGCAGCAAGTGGCAGTGGATCCATGGAACATGAACCTGCTGTCTTCTCTCAGGATGACAGCATTCCTGTCCCATCCCTGCCACTCCGCCAGTGCCCTAGTTGTTGCCTGTCAGCTAGCCACCATGCCGTTTAAGACCTGTTCAGCTATACGAGGTTAAGACTGTGCGTTGTGTGGAGCGTGGAGTTCCAATATAGCAGCGATCCTTTTAAATCAGCATTGCACACTGATCTATCACATGATCTCCTTACTTTACATACTGCCGGTGTTCGTTAGGTGTGCGTGCGCAAACTCCTTTACCAAGATGGCGTCCTGCGCACGTCACGCGCCCATCCCGGACGTCATTTTTGGGGCTTAGGAGTCTGCGTAGCGCCTACACAACGGGTGCTACGTGGCCCAATTTAGCCCCCACTGACTGTAAAAACCTTGCCTGGGCATGCGTGCTGCATGGTTTTCTGACAGTGCACCTGCATTTTTCTCAAAGACTTGGGGGGTGAAAGTCCTCTTGGGTGTTGGTGCAAAATGTTTCACACTCCGACTTATAATCGAAAGAAATTCGGAATGATTGTAAAACTGTTTGCCGATGCACTCTTGCCTGTTTTGCACCGTCGCCCGAAACAAATTTTACCCCCATTGCCTCTTTAACAATTGGAACTTCGGGGGTGATTTAAACCCCCAGAACGGGTGGGCTGGGGGCGGGTGGGAGTTGAAAACAGTTGTTTTTTTGGGTCACAACAGCAAAATTTTTGGACTTTGCATTCCCAGTGGGAAGCCTGTGCTTTTACCCGCCGATGTTAAACCTGGAAATAAAGCCTGGTTGCAGTCGCAACCCAAAAAACAACTGTTTTCAACTCCCACCCGCCCCCAACCCACCCGTTCTTGGGGTTTAAAATCACCCCCTTTATCTTTTTAAAGTTCAGTTAAGAATTGCTCAGTTTGCATATAAAACTTTAATAGAATGGCCAGCATTAGACCTTCTCTCCAGCACCCTGTTCTGTTGAGATCGTTTTACAGCTGTGTTAGATTCTTCTCTGCCTGGGATAGAATTTCTGCCTGGGATAGAATGTGCACAGATATGAAACTGTTACTCAAAGGTGATGCTAGATTAAAAGTATTTTTATGACTTATAGCAGACTGGCCTTTGTAGTTGTGCAGTCTAGTGTTGCAGAGGCTCATTCAGCAGTCAAGAATTTACTTTGTGTTGAACATAACCTTAAAGGGGGCATAAGCTTAAAATTAGAGCTAGGCCCTTCAGGGGTAATGTCAGGAAGCACCTCGTCACTCAAAGGATAGTGGAAACCTGGAACTCTCTCCCCCAAAAAGCTGTTGAGACTGGGGTCAGTTGAAAATGTCAAAACTAAGATTGATAGATTTTTCTTAGGCAGGGGTAATAAGGGTTACGGAACCAGGGCGGATAGATGGAGTTAAGATACAGATCAGCCATGATCTAATTGAATGCCGAAACAAGCTCGAGGGGCTGAATGGCTTACTCCTGTTCATATACTCCTAACTGCAATGGCATGAATGTCTGGGACCTCACTTTGGTGTGTTCAAAACGAGTGGTATGAAGAACAAGAAAGAGTAAGAATTACCTTTTAAATCATTCATTAATATTTTACTTGAGTTGTAGGGAAACAGTTGTATGGATTGCAAGGGAAGGAAATATTACCGTATGCAGAAAGAAATAAAGCCCCAGAGTGGTTTTTTCCAGTAGCTGGTATCTAAACTGAATTATCTTCCAATGGGTTTACATTTCTTCACTTGATAAAACCATTTCTTTCTGAGTAATCCAATTAGTGATAATGCAACACTACCAGCGGAGGTAATAATCCAATGAGCTAAACTCGTGTTTTATAAATCGAGGGTAGATGACAGGTTAATAGTGGATTATGGAATTTAATGCTATCTCACTATGTGTACTGTCTAGATAACAAAAAGCAATGAATATTGTTAATTTACCTAAAGCTATGGGCATGTGAAGTAAAAACAAAATACATGTTCGATCAGCAGTGGTTTATTACATCAAATCACTCTTGATTTGGTAAGGGAAAACTGCAGGGAGATAAAGAACATAGGATAACCCAGCAAGTACAGGCCAGTCAGATTAACCTCGGTGGTGGGGAAGCTTTTAGAAACGATAATCTGGGACAAAATTTATAGTCACTTGGACAAATGTGGATTAATTAAGGAAAGCCAGCACGGATTTGTTAAAGGCAAATCATGTTTAACTAACTTGATTGAGTTATTTGATGAGGTAACAGAGAGGGTTGATGAGGGCAATACGGTTGATGTTGTGTATATGGATTTTTAAAAGGCGTTTGATAAAGTGCCACATAATAGGCTTGTCAGCAAAATTAAAGCCCATGGAATAAAAGGGGCAGTGGCAGCATGGATACAAAATTGGCTAAGTGATAGGAAACAGAGAGTAGTGGTGAACGGTTGTTTTTCGGACTGTAGGAAGGTATACAGTGGTGTTCCCCAGGGGTCAGTACTAGGACCACTGCTTTTTTGATATATATTAATGACTTGGACTTGGGTTTACAGGGCACAATTTCAAAATTTGCAGATGACACTAAACTTGGAAGTGTAGTAAACAGTGAGGAGGATAGTGATAGACTTCAAGAGGATATAGACAGACTGGTAGAATGGGCAGACACTTGGCAGATGAAATGTAATGCAGAGACGTGCGAAGTGATACATTTTATCAGGAAGAATGAGGAGAGGCAATATAAACTATAGCGCCCAATTCTAAAGGGGTGCAGAAACAGAGAGACCTGGGGGTATATGTGTACAAACGTTTGAAGGTGGCAAGACAGTTTGAGAAAGCGATTAAAAAACCTTTTGGGATCCTGGGCTTTTCAATAGAGGCATAAAGTACAAAAGCAAGGAAGTTATGTTGAACCTTTATAAAACACTGCTTCGGCCACAACTGGAGCATTGTGTCCAATATTGGGCACCGAATTTTAGGAAGGATGTGAAGGCTTTGAGAGGGTGCAGAAGAGATTTACTAGAATGATTTACTAGAATGATTCCAGGGATGAGGGACTTCAGTTACGTGGATTGACTGGAGAAGCTGTGGTTGTTCTCCTTACAGCAGAGAAGGTTGAAAGGAGATTTGACGGGTTTAGATCAAATAAATAAACTGTTCCCATTGGCAGAGGGCTTGAGAACCAGAGGACACAGATTTAAGGTGATTGGCAAAAGAATCAACGGCGACATGAGGAAAAACATTTTTACGCAGCAAGTAGTTATGATCTGGAATGCGCTGCTTGAAAGGTGGTGGATGCAGATTCAGTCGTGGCTTTGAAAAAGGAATTGGATAAATGTTTGAAGAGAGAAAATTTGCGGGCTATGGGGAAAGAGCGGTGGAGTGGGACTAACTGGATTGTTCATACAAAGAGCCAGTACAGCCTTGATGGGCTGAATGGCTTCCTTCTGTGCTGTAACAATTCTATGATTCTATGTGCACTGAAGTCCAAGTGGCTGGTTTCAAATTTTAATAAAGGGGTATTCTGTACCCCTAAATCGCTTGTTTGGGTAAAAACCTATCTATCTCCCTCTTGAATGGGCTGACACTATCCATTAACTCTGGGCAATTTGTTCTACACATAATACTCTCTGTTCACCTCTTCACTTTTGAGCTTGAGTCTGTTACAGTCTGTGCTTAAATCAAACAATTTATTAGGTTTCAGATTATATATTTCAACAAACGTTGAAAACCTCAGTAAGGGCTCCCTTAGGTCTTCTTTTCTCCACTGTGAAAATTCCAAGCTTACTTAGCCTTTCCTTGTATTTCAGAAGCCAGATCTCCAATATTAGATGAGTTACTCTCCCCTGTACCCTTTCCTTGCACCAGGAGTTCCCACTGCAGTACAGTGACCAGAATTGTACACATTACTCCAGGTGCAGCCAAACCAATGTTCTATAAAAATTCCTTATTAGCATCGGGATTTATGTTCTATCCCTCTGGCTATACACATTAAGATCTTGAAGATTTTGTTAGTTTTTTTTTCTAACTGCTGTTTTACATGGCGCTGATGTTTTCAGCGAGCTCTCCACCAGATTCCCCAGAACGCTGTCGTGTGTTCTGCCCTGTACTCTACTACCATCCATCTTGTATTCCCACTGCTCATTCCCTTTCCCCAGTCTCATCACCTTGGATTTGTCCATGTGTCAGCTCAATCCCTCAGTCTATCCAAAACCAAATTTCTCTCCTCCCTCCTCCAATATTGTATTATCAGCAAACTTAGACAGCTTTGTGTCTATTTAAAGGGACCATGCAGGATTTACAGGTTAGTGGCTGGATTATTGCTTCTGGATGCCAAGACATTTGCAACTGTTTTTGGAGGTCTCCTATACTTGAATACTAGGATGCGGGGACATAGCCTAACATTTAGAGCCAGGACTTGCAGGAGTGAAGTTAGGAAACGCTTCTATACACAAAGGGTGGGAAAAGTTTGCAACGATCTTCTGCAAATGGCAGTTGATGCTAGCTCAATTGTGAATTCTAAATCTGAGATTGATACATTTCTGTGAACCAAGGGTATGAAGGGATATGAGGCTAAGGAGGGTATATGGAGTGAGGTCACAGGTCCACCATGATCTCATTGAATGGTGGAACAGGCTCATGGGGCTAAATGCCACTGCCACTTGCTGCCTCCTGATATGCGCCACCTTCTCCTGCAAGAAAGCGGGACGTGTGTCTGGGTGATGTGTCTGTCATGGTTGAATAGCTGCCAGTGTGTGTGGCCTGTGAGTTGTGGGCGGGCGGCTTGCAACAGTGGTAATGTGTAAGGTTGAGAGAAAGCATCTGATTGGAAGAGTTGAGTACTGATGGAAAGAGTTTGTTGGTATGTGGGTGATGGGGGGTGTAGTGCATGGAGCAGTGGATGCGGCTTGTGGTGCAGTTGGCAGGAGACGCCACTTGACAGTTGACCTCACCCACCTCGACCACTCATGTCAAAGCATTGAACTTCTTCCTGTACTGCATCCATATTCATGATGCTGTGTGCCTGGCATTGACTTTGTCCCCCGCCGCCTCCCACTGCCTTTTGAGTCTATGTCTGGAAGGCCTCTTGCCACACCTCCCACACCCCGCGGATATAGAATGTCCCTCCTTCTGTCCACCTGTTGCACCAGGAACTCTAGTGCATCAGCAGAGAACGTTGGTGCACGCACTCTCGCAGGCCTGGTACCACCTCAGATCAGCAGATTGGTGAGGTCTGGCCTGCAGATTGGAGGATGTGGTATTTAGTAGCGCAACCTATATTCAATGTTTTATCATAACTCATCAATGTGTAAAATTAGGGAGCTGCATCTGTGTTTCATGTGTGCAATGCCTGATCTCCGTTCAGACTCTATGCAGACAGCAGACTGTTATTTTTAGCAAATAACAGGTACCAGCTACCTTTAAGAGATTTTTTAAGAGACAGCCTGCCTTTAAGAGATTGGAGCTCCCCCTGCTGTTGGAAATTGTGAATTACATGGAATCCTCAATCTCGCTAAAAAAAGTCATCATAAGAATAAAACCGGCCGGACCACCTGGCATCGGACCACTAGGCACCGGACACGACAAAGGCAAATCAAGCCCAGTCGACCCTGCAAAGACCTCCTCGCTAACATCTGGGGACTTGTGCCAAAATTGGGAGAGCTGTCCCACAGACTAGTCAAGCAACAGCCTGACATAGCCATACTCACAGAATCATACCTTTCAGCCAACGTCTCAGACTCTTCCATCACCATCCCTGGGTATGTCCTGTCCCACCAGCAGGACAGACCCACCAGAGGTGGCGGTACAGTGATATACAGTCAGGAGGGAGTGGCCCTGCGAGTCCTCAACATTGACTCCGGACCCCATGAAATCTCATGGCATCAGGTCAAACATGGGCAAGGAAACCTCCTGTTGATTACCACCTACCGTCCTCCCTCAGCTGATGAATCAGTCCTCCTCCATGTTGAACACCACTTGGAGGAAGCACTGAAGGTAGCAAGGGCACAGAATGTACTCTGGGTGGGGGACTTCAATGTCAATCACCAAGAGTGGCTTGGTAGCACCACTACTGACCGAGCTGGCCGAGTCCTGAAGGACATAGCTGCCAGACTGGGCCTGCGGCAGGTGGTGAGCGAACCAACACGAGGGACAAACTTACTAGACCTCGTCCTCACCAATCTACCTGTTGCAGATGCATCTGTCCATGACAGTATTGGTAGGAGTGACCGCCGCACAGTCGTCGTGGAGACGAAGTCTCATCTTCGCACTGAGGACACCATCCAACATGTTGTGTGACACTACCACCGTGCTAACTGGGATAGATTCAGAACAGATCTAGCAGCTCAAAACTGGGCATCCATGAGGTGCTGTGGGCCATCAGCAGCAGCAGAATTGTATTCCAGCACAATCTGTAACCTCATGGCCCGGCATATTCCTCACTCTACCATTACCAACAAGCCAGGGGATCAACCCTTGTTCAATGAGTAGTGTAGAAGAGCATGTCAGGAGCAGCACCAGGCATACCTAAAAATGAGGTGCCAACCTGGTAAAGCAACAACTCAGGACTACATGCATGCTAAACAGCGGAAGCAACATGCTATAGACAGAGCTAAGCGATTCCACAACCAACGGATCAGATCAAAGCTCTGCAGTCCTGCCACATCCAGTTGTGAATGGTGGTGGACAATTAAACAACTAATGGGAGGAGGAGGCTCCGTGAACATCCCCATCCTCAATGATGGCAGAGTCCAGCACGTGAGTGCAAAAGACAAGGCTGAAGCGTTTGCAACCATCTTCAGCCAGAAGTGCCGAGTGGATGATCCATCTCAGCCTCCTCCCGATATCCCCACCATCACGGAAGCCAGTCTTCGGCCAATTCGATTCACTCCACGTGATACACTGGATACAGCACTGGATACAGCAAAGGCTATGGGCCCCGACAACATCCCGGCTGTAGTGCTGGAGACTTGTGCTCCAGAACTAGCTGCGCCTCTAGCCAAGCTGTTCCAATACAGCTACAACACTAGCATCTACCTGACAATGTGGAAAATTGCCCAGGTATGTCCTGTCCACAAAAAGCAGGACAAATCCAATCTGGCCAATTACCGCCCCATCAGTCTGCTCTCAATCATCAGCAAAGTGATGGAAGGTGTCGTCGACAGTGCCATCAAGCAGCACTTACTCACCAATAACCTGCTCACCGATGCTCAGT
This sequence comes from Heptranchias perlo, assembly GCF_035084215.1. NCBI lineage: Eukaryota > Metazoa > Chordata > Chondrichthyes > Hexanchiformes > Hexanchidae > Heptranchias > Heptranchias perlo. Next base: position 16,146,740 of record NC_090328.1, read on the forward strand.
TTGGGTTCCGCCAGGACCACTCGGCTCCAGACCTCATTACAGCCTTGGTCCAAACATGGATAAAAGAGCTGAATTCCAGAGGTGAGGTGAGAGTGACTGCCCTTGACATCAAGGCAGCATTTGACCGAGTGTGGCACCAAGGAGCCCTAGTAAAATTGAAGTCAATGGGAATCAGGGGGAAAAGTCTCCAGTGGCTGGAGTCATACCTAGCACAAAGGAAGATGGTAGTGGTTGTTGGAGGCCAATCATCTCAGCCCCAGGACATTGCTGCAGGAGTTCCTCAGGGCAGTGTCCTCGGCCCAACCATCTTCAGCTGCGTCATCAATGACCTTCCCTCCATCATAAGGTCAGAAATGGGGATGTTCGCTGATGATTGCAGAGTGTTCAGTTCCATTCGCAAACCCTCAGATAATGAAGCAGTCCGTGCCCACATGCAGCAAGACCTGGACAACATCCAGGCTTGGGCTGATAAGTGGCAAGTAACATTCGCGCCGGACAAGTGCCAGGCAATGACCATCTCCAACAAGAGAGAGTTTAACCACCTCCCCTTGACATTCAACGGCATTACCATCGCCGAATCCCCCACTATCAACATCCTGGGGGTCACCACTGACCAGAAACTTAACTGGACCAGCCATATAAATACTGTGGCTACAAGAGCAGGTCAGAGGCTGGGTATTCTGCGGCGAGTGACTCACCTCCTGACTCCCCAAAGCCTTTCCACCATCTACAAGGCACAAGTCAGGAGTGTGATGGAATACTCTCCACTTGCCTGGATGAGTGCAGCTCCAACAACACTCAAGAAGCTCGACACCATCCAGGACAAAGCAGCCCACTTGACTGGCACCCCATCCACCACCCTAAACATTCACTCCCTTCACCATCGGCGCACAGTGGCTGCAGTGTGTACCATCGACAGGATGCACTGCAGCAACTCGCCAAGGCTTCTTCGACAGCACCTCCCAAACCCGCGACCTCCCCCTAGAAGGACAAGAGCAGCAGGCACATGGGAACAACACCACCTGCACATTCCCCTCCAAGTCACACACCATCCCGACTTGGAAATTTATCGCCATTCCTTCATCATTGCTAGGTCAAAATCCTGGAACTCCCTTCCTAATAGCACTGTGGGAGAACCTTCAACTCACGGACTGCAGCGGTTCAAGAAGGCAGCTCACCACCATCTTCTCAAGGGCAATTAGGGATGGGCAATAAATGCTGGCCTCGCCAGCGATGCCCACATCCCATGAACAAATTTTTAAAAGATTTCCAAATCAAATTGCAGGTAAGTCCTCAGGTCTGACGAACGTCTCGCCCTGCCTGAACAGGGGCCATTGGGTGCGGGCTAATAGCGGAGCACGCTACCCCCGCACAAGAACAGGCCCTATCCAATTCTTCCCCATTTATGTTTTGAAGGCAGCTGGAATGAAACTGCTTGAATTAGTGCCCAAAAAAGGGGGCAATGTTTGTGTCAACTTATCATCATGCACCATATGATATTCCAGTCGTTAAGTCTAATTTGAGCACCATTAGCTCCAGTTCAAAAATTCCAACGTGCATTTAATGTGGCATTAAATCTTTTCCTTTGGTGGATTGCAGCTGTCAGTTTTAGCCAGTCATTTGGGGATAAACCTAACTAACTTCAGTAATACTGCACATTTAAATGTAGTTAGAAGTCGCACTCTGAACAGAAATTAATCTGCGTCAGAAGACTAAAGTCAACATGATCGAAACCTTTCCTTTTCACCGTTGTTAGGATGTGTCAGTTGAAATGAGACTGTGGTCTAAATGGTCCTGTAAGAAGGAGGACTGGCAGAGAATAAGTATGTACATCACATCAATTGGGTAACCGGTCACACGCTGTGACAGTTGGACTCTGTGATATTGCAAAACATTTTGCAGTGTGCGATTGAATCCCTCTTCCACTAATGCCCACAAGGGTTAAGTTACGAGGAGAGATTACACATATGGGGTTGTATTCTCTAGAGTTTAGAAGGTTAAGGGGTGATCTGATCGAAGTTTATAAGATATTAAGGGGAACAGATAGGGTGGATAGAGAGAAACTATTTCCGCTGGTTGGGGATTCTAGGAGTAGGGGGCACAGTCTAAAAATTAGAGGCAGACCTCTCAGGAGTGAGATTAGAAAACATTTCTACACACAAAGGGTGGTAGAAGTTTGGAACTCTCTTCCGCAAACGGAAATTGATACTAGCTCAATTGCTAAATTTAAATCTGAGACAGATAGCTTTTTGGCAACCAAAGGTATTAAGGGATATGGGCCAAAGGCAGGTATATGGAGTTAGATCACAGATCAGCCATGATCTTATCAAATGGCGGAGCAGGCTGGAGAGGCTGAATGGCCTACTCCTGTTCCTATGTTCCTATGTTCCTACAAGTGTTTCTCGGCTTTCATTTGGAGCTGTTTTTCCTCCCGCACGATCTGGGAGAGTAGTGGGGTGAGCTTTGGCAGCTTTGCCTCTCTCTTTCTGGAGGACATTTTCTCCTACCATCGGACTGGACACTAAAATTAAATACACCTTAAAAATGCACCTGGACCTCACAGAATTATTATGGTCTGAATTTAATTTGTTCCACAGTATTGCTATGTATATTATACAATGTGTAGTGATGCTTACTGAGGCTAAATTAATACCACATGGATTTAGTAAACAATGTGGCACTCATTAGAATCACTACATTCAGAGGAGATCTGTTTTCCACAAGATGTATTATAGCAGCAATATTCTGCGACATCAGGAAGTTTTCCTTCGGTGCATCTCTTTGTTGGACTGTAGTTCTTCTCAGAGACATCATGAAAACTACTGCACAGAAGAAGGCCATTCGGCCCATCATGTGAGTGCCAGTGTTAGCTTTTCAGCTGGAGTTATCTACTCTAATCCCATTTTCCTTCTGCCAAGGACTACGTTTTAAGTCAGTGACACATTTTGAAAATTTTGTTGACTGGTGGGAGGGTTGGAAACCAGAGGACACAGATTTAAGATAATTGGCAAAAAAAACAGTGGGGAAATGAGGGAAAGTAAAAGCCCACGGGATCCAAGGGAAAGTGGCTAGTTGGATCCAAATTTGGCTCAGTGGCAGGAAGCAAAGGGTATTGGTTGATGGGTGTTTTTGCGACCAGAAGGCTGTTTCCAGTGGGGTCCCGCAAGGCTCAGTACTGGGTCTCTTGCTGTTTGTGGTATATATTAATGATTTGGACTTGAATGTGGGGGACTTGATCAAGAAGTTTGCAGGTGACACAGAAATAGGCCGTGTCGTTGATAGTGAGGTGGAAAGCTGTAGACTGCAGGAAGATATCAGTGGACTGGTCAGGTGGGCAGAAAAGTGGCAAACGGAATTCAAACCAGAGAAGTGTGAGGTAGTGCATTTGGAGAGGGCAAACATGGCAAGGAAATACACAATAAATGGGAGGATACTGAGAGGGACCTTGGAGTGAATGTCCACAGATCCCTGAAGGTAGCAGGACAGGTAGATAAGGTGGTTAAGAAGGCATCCAGGGATATTTTCCTTTATTAGCCGAGGCATAGAATATAAGAACAGGGAAGTTATGCTAGAACTGTATAAAACATTGGTTAGGCCACAGCTTGAGTACTGCGTACAGTTCTGGTCACCACATTACAGGAAAGATGTGATTGCAGTAGAGAGGGTACAGAGGAGATTTATGAGTATGCTGCCAGGGCTGGAGAATTTTAGCTATGAGAAAACAATGGATAGGCTGGGGTTGTTTTCTTTGGAACAGAGGAAGCTGAGGGGAGATTTAATTGAGGTATGTAAAATTATGACGGGACTAGACAGAGTGGATAGGGAGGACCCTATTTCCCTTTGCAGAGGGGTCAGTGACCGGGGGCATAGATTTAAAGTGATTGGTAGAAGGATTAGAGGGGAGCTGAGGAGAAATTTTTTCACCCTGAGGGTGGTGGGGGTCTGGAACTCACTGCCTGAAAGGGTGGTAGAGGCAGAAACTCTCAACTCATTTAAAAAGTACTTGGATGAACACTTAAAGTGCCGTAACCTACAGGGCTACGAACCAAGCGCTGGAAAGTGGGATTAAGCTGGATAGCTCTTTTTCGGCCGGCATGGACACGATGGGCCTAATGGCCTCCTTCGGTGCCGTAACTTTCTATGATTCTATGAATTCTTGAGCGGTAGGCATTTTAGCGCAGATGGTTCCCAATGTTTTTGGGTGTACCATTAGTGTATTCTGGGCCTGAGGAGGTGTTGGGTTGGGCGCCCAATTGCATGGTGAACGGCACGGGTGCCCGCCCCTATTATGCAAATGTCCCCATCCCCAAGATTTGGGACGGGGTCAAGGCAAGGACAGAGAAGCAAGAGAAGTCCCCCCGCTACCACACTTCCGGCAGTGGAGCAGTGCTTCTGGAATTTCTAGCCCTTTGTGTTTTTGTGCGCAGGAACTGAGTTAGAGTTTAGCAAGTTGTTTCGTAAAGCGACCGTGGAGAATTGAGTTTTCTTCCTTGAGCCTGCCAGCTGTGGGAAGTTTCTGCTCCATTCTGCCTGTGGGAAGTGGGAGGTAAGGTCCAGTGACATATTTCTAGTAACTAAAGCGTCAGTTATCAGTAATTCAGTTAAATTTAGACTGGAAGTTTTCTTTTCCTGTTGATGTAGTGCGAATCCTTGTGCTGTCATGGTGGGTGGCTCAGCAGGGAATACTGAAGACTTGAATAGAGCTAGTAGGTGACAGACCACTATGTAGGCCTGGCACATAGTATGAGAAGCTAATTTACTTATCACATCAGACATGGTTTTGCTGTGATGATATGCAAGAAAAGATGCCTGTTATTCCTTTAAGGGTTTGGATTTTAATCTGACAACTGTAGGTTGTAAGACCTCCTACTTCATCTCCTTAACATTGCCCGTCTCCACCCCTGCCTCAGCTCTTCTGCTGCTGAAACCCTCATCCATGCCTTTGTTACCTCTAGACTCAACTATTCCAGTGCTCTCCTCGCCAGGCTCCCTCCCGTCTTGCACCCTCCATAAACTTGAGCTCATCCAAAACTCTGCTGCCCGTATCCTAATTCGCACCGAGTCCCGTTCACCCATCACCCCTGTGCCCGCTGACCTACATTGGCTCATAAGTCCGGCAACGCCTCGCTTTTAAAATTCTCATCCTTGTTTTCAAATTCCTCCATGGTCTCGCCCCTCCCTATCTCTGTAACCTCTACCAGCCCTACAACCTTCCGAGATCTCTATACTCCTCCAATTCTGGCCTCTTGCGCATCCCCGATTTTCATCGGCCCACCATTGACGGCCGTGCCTTCAGTTGCCTAGGCCATAAGCTCTGGAATTCCCTCTCTAAACCTCTCTGGCTCTCTACCGCTCTTTCTTCCTTTAAGACGCTCCTTAAAATCTACCTCTTGTCACCTGTCCTAATACCTTCTTGTGTGGCTTGTTGGCAAATTTTGTTTGATAACACTCCTGCGAAACGCCTTGGGAAGTTTCACCATGTTAAAGGTGCTATGTAAATGCAAGTTATTATTGTTGAAGATGGAGCAGGCCCTCAATTAGAGAAAAGGGGCAGTTCAAGCAACACATGCAAAAACCAAGAAAATATTCTGGAGAAAAATTAAATTAGCTTATGCGTTTAAGTTAGAATTCCCAGTGTATTTTAGATGCAGCTATTTTGAACATGGCGTGTAGTAATTCTGTTGTACCTTAACTTTGTTGCAACTAATGTTGAGCCAAGTATCACAGGGCTTGAAATCACATTGTATGAAACTTAGCATACAAAGATTGATACATTCACACACAAATCTTTTTCTTACTGTTTTAACAGTGACATTAAACCATGATTTTGAACAGGTTAATGCTTCCTTTAAAAGGGCTAAAGGAATTGCATACAAGTGTGTTAACCATTTATGCTATAATGCACAGTGTAATTTCAAAGTTATAGATTTTTTTTCTATATTCATATTCTAGTATTATTACTAGTGGTTAGGTTATAGTATCAGCCTTATCTCAGTGGTAGCACTCTTCCCTCTGAGTCAGAAGGTTGTGGCTTGAAATCCCACTCCAGAGACCAGAGTACTTAATCTAGGGCTGACAATACACTGCGATACTGAGGGAGTGCTGCACTGTCGGAGGTGCCGTCTTTCAGATGAAACACTAAACCGAGTCCTTGTCTCCTCTCTCAGGTGGGTGTAAAAATTCCAAGGCACTATTTCGAAGAAGGGCAGTTGCCGTGGCCAACATTTATCCCTCAAGCAACACTAAAAAAAAAGATTATCTAGTGATTTAATTAATCACTGTTTGTGGGAGCTTGCTGCGTGCACGTTTGCCTACATTACAACAACGACTACACTTTAAAAGTACTTCATTGGCTGTGAAGTGATTTGTGAAGACCTGAGGATGTGAAAGGAGCTATATGAATGCAAGTTCTTTTTTGCAAAATGTTGACTTATAGCAGAGTTTTTTTTACAGAGGGGATGACAAAAGAACGTAGTTAGATTGTAAGAAACAAATATTCCTAAAATTTGCAGTTTTCATTGCCTAAGATACAATCCAGTTGAGTAGTACTTTTTACATCATTCATTTCCTTCCCTTCTAAAGATCGGGTCAAAGGACTCCATTCGATGCTGCTATTCAGTTAGATGTCGCACAATTAAGCAGAACACATCTTTGTATTAATAAGGAACTAAAAGAATTTTCCTGGACAGAGACCTGCCAAGTACGTGTTCTTTTATAAGGGAACATTTACAGATTTAAATGCCAGCTAGCAGATTAGTTAAATAAATTTGGAATAAAAAATACATTGTGTTTTTAAAGTTATAATTTTAGCTGATGTTTGACATTTTCACGTCACGCAAAGCATTTAGAAAGCAGTTTGCATCTAGAAAATGTGCGCTGGCAAAGACCGAGGGATCTTAATAGTTCAAATTTGAATGGAACATTCAAAGCCTAATTTGTCTTTCTAATATTAGATGGCCAATTATAATACAAAACACTTGTCGATGGAGTATATTTTGTCATCCCTTTTAAGTGGCTTCATGAGCAGGTGAAATACAACTGTGGTCATGTGACGAGTTCTGGGGCTCGAAAGGTTGACTGGTATTATACTGCACTGATGCACTAATATGGTGAGAGAGAGAAAGACCACACAAAAAAGAACAGGAGAGTGACTGGGGAACACAAGAAAGATTATTTAAATAAAGAAATCTCCAGTTGCTAGGCTACTGACACTCCTGTTGTACGAGCAGCGTGACCGGCTCTGGCTCTTTTTCTGTAGCATCTCTTGGTTAAGGCTGTGCTGCTTAATGGTCAGCCTAGGCTTGGCTGCTCGATTTGGGTAGGTAAGAGGAGCAGGTACATTTGTACTACTGCTCCCGAGACTGCGGTGCGGATGGATCCTGAAATGGATGCCGGAATCCTCAAGTGGTTCACAAAAAACGATGCAGAGGTTAAGGTAGGAGCGTTATTTTCTCAGTGATGGAATTACTGCACTGGATAGCCACGTCCATGCTGTAAACCACATCGATTTGGCCTATTGTAAAAATGTGAGGAAAAATAATTGCCCAAATGTTGTATTTCATCATGTTTGTTTTACGTTTATTTTTTATGAAGAGAATTTGAAATTTGTAAGCAAGGTAAATTACTCATGCATACAAGATGCCTAAAGAAGACTGGGATTGAAAGGTTCTTCGATTTTTTTTCCCCTCCTCCGACAGTATCTCCGTGGCAACCCAACATCTGCTTTTAGCACAGACTGAATTGGTGTTGCTGCGATGGTCTAAAATCTGCACGGGATTTTCCAATTCAAAGACAAAATAAAAACTGTTTACCTTGCTGACTTCTGTTCGGAAGTCCAACTCTATTTATAATGCGACAGTTAATAAAACATGAATTCTCATTATCTAATGCCCACCACAAATTTTCTCCAGCAAAAGCAATTTAAACCCTTGAACTACAACTGCTGCTTGTGTTCAGAAGTGCGTAAGGAATGGATTGCAAAATGTTCTGCTCTGATTTGTCTCCATTTCATTCAGTCGGATCTTTTGAAGTCGTTATTTTTAGTTGCAGCACTGCATCCTGCCTCTACCGTGAGTCTGGCAGATGGAAGGCTTAAAGTATCTTGTTCTGTGTACAACAGCAGGACTCTGCCTTGATGCCTGCTGTTGACCAATGATCTAACATCCCCGTTATGATCTGTTACATATATATTAAAAAAAAACGATGAATAACTTGCAGGAAGAGAGTGAGAAATGTCATTGCCTGCCTGCCACACTTGTGTGCATAATAGTCAAAATGATTCAGTAGATATATTTTATCATTTATTTCCCCCTATTCCCATTTTGTAAGTTGTTCTCCTGTCTTCTTTGCTCCCTCCGTGCCAAGTACCGTTCCTGACCAGGAAGGTAGGCTGGAGACATACATTCATGTGGCTCTAGCTGTGAGGAACACGGGCATACCGGAAGCAAAAATAACATTTGTAGAGCAGATTAAATATCATTGGCAGGGCAGAGTGACTTCTGAAGCAGGATTTTTCACTCACCTAGTTTTGCAGCAACTTGCAAGGCCCAAACAGTGGCAGGACACGTGACTCTTTAAACCCGACTCAAGTTCTGCCCCTGTTTGAGTCTTGCCAGTTTTTGTTAGAGTAAATGCCCTACATGTTCCAAACACTTACCTTGCTGAGTTTCACTAGAGTTAGGTAGAGGGAGAATGTGGCTATGATGACATGTCCTCTGATGTTCCATCCCTCCCATTGATGATAGACCCTCTGACTTTCCATCTCCCCCAGTGATGATAGACCCTCTGACTTTCCATCCCTCCCAGTGATGATAGACCCTTAAACTTTCCATCGCTCCCAGTGATGATAGACCCTCTGACTTTCCATCCCTCCCAGTGATGATAGACCCTCTGACTTTCCATCCCTTCCAGTGATGATAGACCCTTAAACTTTCCATCGCTCCCAGTGATGATAGACCCTCTGACTTTCCATCCCTCCCAGTGATGATAGACCCTCTGACTTTCCATCCCTCCCAGTGATGATAGACCCTTAAACTTTCCATTGCTCCCAGTGATGATATACCCTCTGACTTTCCATCCCTCCCAGTAATGATAGACCCTCTGACTTTCCATCCCTCCCAGTGATGATAGACCCTCTGACTTTCCATCCCTCCCAGTGATGATAGACCCTCTGATTTTCCATCACTCCCAGTGATGATACACCCTCTGACTTTCCATCCCTCCCAGTGATGATGGACCCTCTGATTTTCCATCACTCCCAGTGATGATAGACCCTCTGACTTTCCATCCCTCCCAGTGATGATACACCCTCTAACTTTCCATCCCTCCCAGTGATGATGGACCCTCTGACTTTCCATCCCTCCCAGTGATGATAGACCCTCTGACTTTCCATCCCTCCCAGTGATGATGGACCCTCTGACTTTCCATCCCTCCCAGTGATGATACACCCTCTGACTTTCCATCCCTCCCAGTGATGATGGACCCTCTGACTTTCCATCCCTCCCAGTGATGATACACCCTCTGACTTTCCATCCCTCCCAGTGATGATGGACCCTCTGACTTTCCATCTCTCCCAGTGATGATGGGCCATCTAACTTTCCATCTATCCTGGGGAATAATAGACATTCTGACATTTTGGCCCCAATATTTACGGAGAGGCGGGGAGGCTGCAGGGGAGCACAGTAGCGCGGAGGGAACCTGGCAAGGCTGAGGAGGAGGTTCTGCACAATTTAACGGCAGGACCTCATTATAATTTTTTTCTTCCGTTTCCTGGCAGAAGGCCAAATTGACAGGCTGGCTGACTGCCGGATGGGAAAACCAGCAGCAGGAGGCCGCAGGAGGGGGATCCTTGGGGACGGTTCCCGTCAGTTGCCACCGCGGGACAGGCTGAAGGTTGAGGATTGTTCGGTGGGGGGAGGTCCTCGATCATGGCAGCGGCTAGGGAGAAGCTGCGATCGGCAGAAGGGAGACGGAAGGTATCCTTGAGGGACTGGGTGGGAGCACACCTGCTCCACACAGAGTGCTATAAAAAGCACTTCCCTTCTGGAGCTGGCAACTCCCGCCTTCCTTTCGCTGCTGGGTTCCCCGAGCCCTGGGAAACGCGGCCGGCAGCTGTTAAATTTAAACTAGGTTTCCAACTGCACTGTCAGAGCTTGATTTAAATATGTTAATGAAGTGTCCTGCCTCTCCAAGACGGGACTCTCACACAGCTCGATACCCATTACCATAAAAACGGCAACGGGCACGAACGCGGCGGGTTGGGGACACATTCTTCGTTTTTTCGGGTTTAACTGCACCCCCCCCACCCGTCCTGCTGGGGTTAATATTGAGCCCTCTAATGACTTTCAAACGAAACAGTCTTTTGTAGGCCGCTACCGTGCAGTAATAGGAAAGGAAATGACTTGCATGCATATGGAACCTTTCACGATAAAGAACATAGGAGCAGGAGTAGGCCATTCAGCCCCTCGAGCCTGTTCCGCCATTCAATTAGATCGTGGCTGATCTGTATCTTAACTCCATCTACCCGCTTAGATCCAAAGTGGATGACCTCGCACTTTCCCACATTGAACTCCATCTGCCACAACTTTGCCCTCAGGAAGTCCCAAAGCGCTTTAAAGCCAATGAAATATTTTTGAATTGTAGTCACTGTTGTCATGTAGAGAAACGCAGCAGCCAATTTTGTCCATAACACGGTCGCACAAACAACAATGAGATACCTGTCAAGATCATTTATCTTTTTAGTGATGTTGGTTGAGGGATAAATGTTGGTCAGGACACTGGGGAGAACTGTCCTGCTCTTCTTTGAACAATATCATCAGACCTTTCACATCCACCTGAGAGGGCAGTCGAGGCCTCAGTTTAACATCTCATCCAAAAGACATGAGCTTGCAATTTTAATTGGGTGTATTCTATTAATATATAATTTTTAAAAAATATAATTGAAACAGTAACTGGTATTCACCGTGTGTGTATGTGTGAATGGGGGGGAAGGGGGGGGCAACATCATTATTTTTTTCTGGAGACCAATGTAGATTGCTGGTCTGTTAAGGCATATGGCTTGTTTTGCTGCAAAATCATTTGTGTAACAGTGATGTAATTATATCATTAACCAAAACAGAATGTATTGACTGCATGTGGTGCTCCATCCTGTCATTCCTGCTGAGAATTGCCAAAACACATCTAACTCAAGCAGACGGACTTAACCCGTAACCTGTTGAATAATCTGGAGCTCCATATGGATCGCACAGCAGTTGCTGTGACTTAACGCTTTAAGGATGACATGCATTTCTGACATTCAGCCGTGAGCCTTTAGATCAGATTAGTGCTCCAACACCTTTACCCACTGAGTCATCCTACAGTCTTACTCCTTTTACTTTGCTTTGATGGCTCAGTTCTGCATCCATTTACGTATCCGTGCTAAGAGGTGTGATTTGAAGTTGTCATCTTGTTCCTAGTCCAAAACTGGAAGCAGCCGCAAGTGGCCAGGAGTTGGCCCGGGTGGAAGCAGAACAGGTTGGGAGTCGGACCAGGAGTCAGGCCAATGGAGCAAGGGTTTGGGGAGTAAGGAATACTGCAAATGGGCAGGAATCAGGGCAGAAGGCAGTATAAGGGGCTTGATTGGGTGGATGCGGTAAGGATGTTCCCAAGGATGGGTGAAACTAGAACTAGGGGGCATAATCTTAGAATAAGGGGCTGCTCTTTCAAAACTGAGATGAGGAGAAACTTCTTCACTCAGAGGGTAGTAGGTCTGTGGAATTTGCTGCCCCAGGAAGCTGTGGAAGCTACATCATTAAATAAATTTAAAACAGAAATAGACAGTTTCCTAGAAGTAAAGGGAACTAGGGGTTACGGGGAGCGGGCAGGAAATTGGACATGAAGCTGAGTTTGGATCGGTCAAGGCCCTGTGGGTGGCGGAGCGGGCCCAGGGGCTGAGTGGCCGGGACCTGCTTCTACTTCTTGTGTTCTTTAGATTTGAGGTTAGGATCAGATCAGCCATGATCTTATTGAATGGCGGAGCAGGCTCGAGGGGCCGATTGGCCTACTCCTGCTCCTATTTCTTATGTTCTTATGTTCTTATAATTGCCCACAGAGTCAGCCTAGGAGGCTGCAAAACAGAGCAGGGGTCAGGCCAGGTCAGGCAGCAGCAGAGGGCAGGATTTCAATTCAGCAAAACTCTCAAAAGAATCCAGATATTCCAGGCTAAGTACATAATGGGGATCACTGCATGAGGCCTGGAAAACGGGACAGCAAAAAAGAGTCTTTTACGTCCACATATTGCTCCCCAGTTAAACATCTGATCTGAAAGACGGGACCTCCGACAGTGCGGCAACCCCTCAGTACTGTAGTGGAGTGTCAACCCTGAAGTCTTTAGAGTAGAACCTGAATCCAAAAGCTTCTGACTGAACCAAGGCTGACACCTATGTCATATTTTAGTCACTAAACATGGGTACAATTGTGGGTCCTATTGTTACAGAAGGCCACTATGTCACGCTGGACAGGAAGTCGCCATGTTTCTTTGCTTTTTGCTCACTTAGTTCTTAGTTGTCTCCCCTTTACATTCAACGGCATTACCATCGCCGAATCTCCCACCATCAAAATCCTGGGGGTCACCATTGACCAGAAACTTAACTGGACCTGCCACATAAATATTGTGGCTACAAGAGCAGGTCAGAGGCTGGGAATTCTGTGGTGAGTGACTCAACTCCTGACTCCCCAAAGCCTTTCCACCATCTACAAGGCACAAGTCAGGAGTGTGATGGAATACTCTCCACTTGCCTGGATGAGTGCAGCTCCAACAACACTCAAGAAGCTCAGCATCTTCCAGGACAAAGCAGCCCGCTTGTTTGGCACACCATCCACCACCTTAAACACTCACTCCCTCCACCACCGGCGCACCATGGCTGCAGTGTGTACCATCCACAGGATGCACTGCAGCAACTCGCCAAGGCTTCTTCAACAGCACCTCCCAAACCCGTGACCTCTACCACCTAGAAGGACAAGGGAACAACACCACCTGCACGTTCCCCTCCAAGTCACACACCATCCCGACTTGGAAATATATCGCCGTTCCTTCATCGTCACTGGGTCAAAATCCTGGAACTCCCTACCAAACAGCACTGTGGGAGAACCTTCACCACACAGACTGCAGCGGTTCAAGAAGATGGCTCATCGCCACCTTTTCAAGGACAGTTAGGAATGGGCAATAAATGCTAGCCTTGCCAGCGCTGCCCACATCCCGTGAATGAATAAAGAAGAAAGTTGGGACAACAATTCGGGGAAGGAGGGCTACAATGGGCCTCGGCATGTTTAGGATACAGAGGGCAAAAATCAATAAGGGTTCCCCTCCTGGTCGTTATCCAGTGATCTCTGCTGGAAAGAGTGCCAGTGCGAATGTCAGGTGAGGACAAATTGGGCTTAGATGTGCTGTCCACCACATTTGAACAAAATCATCATCTAATTTAATGTATGGAATTGGAAACACTTATGGAACTACATCCCAGTACCACCTTCAGGAGAAGAAGAGAGAAAATAGGGGAAAAGAAGGAAAGTGATCTATGATTTTATTTTCTTACTGGCCTGTTCCACAAACTGAGGTAGATATTACTGTAGTAGAGGCCTGCAGGCTTAACATTGTGCATTTCTATAATGGACTTGTCATGCAGCAAGTTATTGTGCTGATATTGTACTAAGATATTGTGCTGTTTGTGAATGCAATTTCCCACATAGGGTTTGAAATCCCTCTGCACACTATTTTAGCACACTGGGTAACGCCTTTCTGTCAAGTTCCTTTGTGCAGTACTATAATGAAGTTGTTTATTCACATTAATCAGGCACTTAAAAATAACTCGCAGGGGAATTTCAAATCCCACCGTGATTTCCAGATTTCAGGGTGAAGTGGTTGCCCATGAGGAGGAAGAGAAAATTAATGAGTGAGTCCTGAATGGAAAAGTCAAAGCAGGTTACCTCTTAGCTGGGCAATGGTATATTATACATCTCTCCAATTTTCCTTGGTGCTGCTCTGTGGCCTTTCAATAGGGTTGATGAAGTGTGACCTGAGTTGATTTTCCTTCCATCCTCTTGGTTAGACATCACCTGTGAGAAAACTGCTCATTTATTTTTTTCAACGAAATGACCAACACCAGAAATTGTTACCGATTATTGACTAAAATATTTGAGTAAGTTTCAATCTTTATTAACATGTGGATCATATGTTCGCAGGTGAAGATGTCACAGGTTAAACAGGTCGGGCTTTTGGCTGCTGGCTGTCAGCCATGGAACAAAGATGTCTGTGTTGCCAGTGGAGACAGATTTGCGTATTGTGCTACACTGGCTATTTATGTTTACCAGGTAAGTCAAAAGCTGAGGTTAAGTATACTAGAAAACGTACCTGTGGCTCCGTATCTTTAGTCTGTACAGACTTATTTCCGTACCAAATTGGGAGTGGTTATGTTTACTTGTGTCTTGGGCAAAACTACGGATTGGTTCTTAATGTTGCGGCTGATACACTGTGCAGAAAGGAAATAAAGTTACGTAGCACTGTGACACTGAATTCTTCAAAGAAAGTTGCCCCTGTAATTTCTCCTGTTTATTGACTGCAATAATCATATTGTATATAGGATAGACCGAGTAATTATAGGCCAGTCAGCCTAACCTTGATGAACGGGTAAATTATTGGAATCAATTCTGATGGACAGGATAAACTGTCACTTAGAAAGGCATGGACTAATCAAGGACAGGCAGCATGGATTTGTTAAGGGGAGGTCGTGTCTGACTAACTATTTGTTATTTATATTAATGATTTGGATGAGAATTTAGGAGGCATGGTTAGTAAGTTTGCAGATGACACCAAGATTGGTGGCATTGTGGACAGTGAAGAAGGTTATCTAGGATTGCAACGGGATCTTGATAAATTGGGCCAGTGGGCCGATGAATGGCAGATGGAGTTTAATTTAGATAAATGTGAGGTGATGCATTTTGGTAGATCGAATCGGGCCAGGACCTACTCCGTTAATGGTAGGGCGTTGGGGAGAGTTATAGAACAAAGAGATCTAGGAGTACAGGTTCATAGCTCCTTGAAAGTGGAGTCACAGGTGGATAGGGTGGTGAAGAAGGCATTCAGCATGCTTGGTTTCATTGGTCAGAACATTGAATGCAGGAGTTGGGATGTCTTGTTGAAGTTGTACAGGGCATTGGTGAGGCCACACTTGGAGTACTGTGTACAGTTCTGGTCACCCTATTATAGAAAGGATATTATTAAACTAGAAAGAGTGCAGAAAAGATTTACTAGGATGCTACCGGGACTTGATGGTTTGACTTACAGGGAGAGGTTAGACAGACTGGGACTTTTTTCCTTGGAGAGTAGGAGGTTAAGGGGTGATCTTATAGAAGTCTATAAAATAATGAGGGGCTTAGATAAGGTCGATAGTCAAAATCTTTTCCCAAAGGTAGGGGAGTCTATAACGAGGGGGCACAGATTTAAGGTGAGAGGGGAGAGATACAAAAGGATCCAGAGGGGCAATTTTTTCACTCAAAGGGTGGTGAGTGTCTGGAACGAGCTGCCAGAGGCAGTAGTAGAGGCGGGTACAATTTTGTCTTTTAAAAAGCATTTGGACAGTTACATGGGTAAGATGGGTATCGAGGGATATGGGCCAAGTGCAGGCAATTGGGACTAGCTTAGTGGTATAAACTGGGCGACATGGACACGTTGGGCCGAAGGGCCTGTTTCCATGTTGTAACTTCTATGATTCTATGATTCTATGATAACTTGATTGAATTTTTCAAGGAGTTGACAAGGAGGATCAATGAGGATGATGCAATTGATGTAGCCTACATGGATTTTAGCAAGGCTTTTGACAAGGTCCCACATGGTAGATTGGTCAAAAAAATAAAGGCCCATGTGATCCAAGGGAAAGTGACAAATTGGATTCAAAATTGTCTCAGTGGCAGGAAGCAAAGCGTAATAGTCAACGGGTGTTTTTGCGACTGGAAGGCTGTTTCCAGTGGGGTGCCGCAGGGCTCGGTACTAGGTCCTTTGCTTTTTGTGGTATACATTAACGATTTGGACTTAAACGTAGAGGGCATGATTATGAAATTTGCGGATGACACAAAGATAGGCTGTGTGGTTGACAGTGAGGAGGAAAGCTGTAGACTGCAGAAAGATATCAATGGACTGGTCAGGTGGGCGGTAAAGTGGCAAATGGAGTTCAATCCAGAGAAGTGTGAGGTATGCATTTGGGGAGAGCAAACGAGGCAAGGGAATACACAATAAATGGGAGGATACTGAGGGGTGTAGAGGAAGTGAGGGACCTTGGAGTGCATGTCCACAGATCCCTGAAGGTAGCAGGACAGGTAGATAAGGTGGTTAAGAAGACATATGGAATGCTTTCCTTTATTAGCCGAGGCATAGAATATAAAAGCAGGGATGTTGTGCTGGAACTGTATAAAACACTAGTTAGGCCACAGCTTGAGTAGTGTGTACAGTTCTGGTCACCACATTACAGGAAGGATGAAATTGCACTAGAGAGGGTGCAGAGGAGATTTACAAGGACGTTGCCAGAACTGGAGAATTTTAGCTGTGATGACAGATTGGATAGGCTGGGGTTGTTTTCCTTGGAACAGAGGAGGCTAAGGGGTGATTTAATTGAGGTGTACAAAATGATGAGGGGCCTACATAGGGTGGATAGGAAGGACCTATTTCCCTTAGCGGAGGGGTCAATAACCAGGGGGCATAGATTTAAAGTGATTGGTAGAAGGATTAGAGCGGAAATGAGGGAAAAAATTTTCACCCAGAGGGTGGTGGGGGTCTGGAACTCACAGCCTGAGAGGGTGGTAGAGGCAGAAACCCTCAACTCATTTAAAAAATACCTGGATGTGCACCTGAAGAGCCGTGACCTGCAGGGCTACAGACCAAATGTGGGAAAGTGGGATTAGGCTGGGTGGCTTGATTCTCAACCGGCGGGGACATGATGGGCCGAATGGCCTCCTTCTGTGCCGTAAATTTTCTATGATTCTATGATATAAGGGACAACTTTATTCAAATAAAAGTGGATGAGCCCACTGTAGAGATAGTCTATTTTCCTGGCTTGTAAATTGTCCGTCTGATAGCAGACTCCTACCCATCCTGTCATGGGGATGGCAGTGTCTAGAGTCACACTAATTGCTTTTGTTTTGGTATAGCTTTGTAGTTATGATGTATCTCTGTAACCTCTAGTGGGATGATATCATGATGGCGAGGTGGCTAAGTTAATTAGTTAGAAGGAGGAATCTAGCCTCACGATAGTTAGATCTATGTCTACTCCTTGATAATCTAGGAACATGGGAATTGCTAGACGAGAAAAGACCGAGGTCCACCTAATTCGCCTTCGACCATCCTGGTAGTTGCATGATAAAATGATAAAGTAATTGTTGGCTAATCAGTCAATCTCTATCGATTATTCTACAACAGACCCAGAAATAACACGTGAGAAACCCCAGTGGTGAAGTGCTTTGGGAACTATAGGTCCAAAGTCACCTTTTTCCTCCCAAGTATGCTACACTTATCACTTGCCGTGCCTTACTGTGTGTAAGGCATGGAAATGAGGTCTTATGATGGAGATGTTTAATTCTTGGTGATTAAGTTAGGGAACTGTATAGTTTCCTGGTGGTGGTGTTGGCACCTAGAGGGGATACATACCTAGAGGTGGGCTATGTCTGTCTAATCCTTAATTAGTTCAGTTAGGGAGGGTTATGATGCCTTGTACGGGAGATATAGCTGCCTAATCCCCAATAATGTTATTGGAGGGGCTTCTGATTTATTGGCAGTGAGGCTGTGCTCCCTCAGTTGCAAATTAAATTTTTTTAATGCTGGATCTAGAAAATTTGCATTTATCCAAATACTTATACTTCTCCCCCCCAAAAAAAAATGGGCAAGGAAATGAAACCTGGCATCATGGAATTCTAAATGAACTCTCAGCTATTAACTATTCCCACCGAAAGTTATATTCTAATTTTGCTTTGTTGTGTGATTCAGCTTGATCACAGGTACAATGAATTCAAACTTCATGCAATCATGTCTGAGCACAAGAAGACCATCACGGCTATCTCTTGGTGTCCTCATAACCCTGACATGTTTGCCAGCGCCAGTGCAGACAACCTCGTTATCATTTGGAATGTGGCAGAACAAAAAGTGATAGCGAGACTGGACAACACTAAAGGTACAATACCCTTTACACACAGGAAAAGCTAAACAGGCTGGGGCTCCATTCTCTAGAAAAGAGAAGGCTGAGGGGTGATCTGATAGTGGTCTTTAAGATAATGAAAGAGTTTGATAGGCTAAACGTAGAGAAAATGTTTCCACTTGTGGGGGAGTCCAAAAGTAGAGGTCATAAATATAAAATAGTCGCTAAATAATCCAATAGGGAATTCAGGAGAAACTTCTTTACCGAAAAAGTGGTAAGAATGTGGAACATGCTACCACACAGAGTGGTTGAGACAAATAGCATAGATGCATTTAAGTGGAAGCTAGATAAGCACATGAGGCAGAAAGGAATAGAAGGATATGTTGATTGGGTTCGATGAAGTAGGGGGGAGGAGGCTCATGTGGAGCATAAATGCCAGCACTGACCAGTTGGACCGAATGGCCTGTTTCTGTGCTTTAGATGTGATGTAACTCGATGTAACATTCTAATCATACTTACTAGCTAGTGACAGGCTTAATTTATGTTCTTCTAGTGTCTGGGTATAGAATGCCGCTTTGAAAAATACTGTGAGGCTTTTGAGGTTAACATTTTAATTTAACGTTGCACTATAGCAGCAGTGTAGTGAAGTTAACCAAGCTTTCGCAAAAGACATAATTTAACCATCCTTCTAACTTGCCTTTTTCCTTCTCCAGGGATTCCCGCTTCCCTCAGTTGGTGTTGGAACTCTGGTGAGGCAGTGGCGTTTGTCTCTCATCGAGGTCCACTGTACATCTGGACAATCTCTGGACCAGACTGTGGGGTAGCAGTACATAAGGAGGCACACAGCTTCCTCTCTGACATCTGCCTTTTCAGGTGGCACCCTAGAAAGAAAGGAAAGGTGGTATTTGGACACACAGATGGGAGCCTGTCTATCTTTCAGCCTGGTAGGTCTCTGTGATTACTGTGCCATACAGCCTGTAATATATAGCTGGCTTAGAATAGTTACAGGATACTTTGGTCATTAAACAATTAATCTGTATTATTCAATGTTGTGGGCTGGATTTCCCTCATATCAGCAACCACTGACCCCCAGAGACCACTGGGCAAGAGGTGACAGTAGTCCGGGGCAGCAATAGCAAGCCCACTCTGGAGAATGTTGGAGGGAGAGGGCGTAGTAGTGATCTCCTGACTCTCCCTTAATGCCCCCTTGCTCTTGTCAGACAGTGCCAGCTGTGGCTCAGTGGTAGAACTCTCTCCTCTAAGTCAGAAGATTGTGAGTTCAAGTCCCACTACAGTGACCTGAGCCCATAATCCAAGCCGACACACCAGATGAGACGTCAAACCGAGGCCCCATCTGCCCTCTTAGATGGACGTAAAAGATCCCATGGCACTATTTTGAAGAAGAGCAAGGGAGTTCTACCGGTGTCCTGGCCAACATTTATTCCTCAAGCAACAGCATGGCCCAGAAATTGCTTTTAAAATAATGGCGAGCCTAACAGCGCTCACCGTTATTAAGGACGAAATCGAAGAGCAAGTTCCGGCGACCGCACACGCGCAGTTAAATGCAGAAATCCAGAACTTGCTCTTCCTGCTTTGCCACCGATGTGACAGCTTTGCCTTGAAGGGATATTGCCGGCTGCAATCAATAGAATCAACAGACCAGCGCCAACTTGTTCTCCTGCCCAACTGGAAAGGAACTAATCTCGCCACAAAACAGGTGCGCACAGTTTTTTATGTCTAAACTAAGTTTTAAAGGCGTGGTAAGTCTAAATGACGGCCAAACAACCTCTCTGGCACTAAAAATTAACTTTTAAAAATGTGGAGTCACATTACTCCTGATTTTAATAGTTTTTGGATATTATAGAAAAAAAAATGTTTTTACTTTTTCATCCTGTCTCTTTTATCTCAGTCTTTTAATCTCATCCTCTCTTTATTTCACTTTCTCTTCGTCACTTTATAATACTTTATTGGACACATCCGAGTTTTTAGTTTGCGCGGTTTGTGAATGAACTGCACTTTCTGGTTCTCACAGTGTGGCTTGCTTCAAGCTGATTGGTTGAAGGGCCTTTCATCACTCACACAGCCCGGGAAAAAACGCTGATGTTAGTTGAGGAAGTTGCCGCCAAAAAAGAATGCGGTAACTTAGTGAATTTAAATCTAATGAGCGGCGAGCACTGCTGGTTTGCCGTTCGTAGCAATTTACAGCCCATTATCTGGTCATAATCACTTTTCTGTTTGTGGGATCTTGCTGTGTGCAAATTGGCTGCTGCGTTTCCTACGTTACAAAAGTGACTTCACTTTAAAAAGTACTTCATTGGCTATAAAGCGCTTTGGGATGTCCTGAGGTCGTGAAAGGCGCTATATAAATGCAAGTCTTTCTTTTGTTAGAGATCCTTCGGCTCATGGACAGTCTGGAGGGATTTGAAAACAAGGATGAGAATTTTAAAATCGAGGCATTGCCGGACCGGGAGCCAATGTAGGTCAACGAGCACAGGGGTGATGGGCGAACGGAACTTGGTGCGAGTTAGGATACGGGCAGCAGAGTTTTGGATGAGCTCAAGTTTATGGAGGGTGGAAGATGGGAGACCGGCCAGGACAGCATTGGAATAGTCAAGCCCAGAGGTAACAAAGGCATGGATGAGGGTTTCAGCAACAGTCGAGCTGAGGCAGGGGCAGAGATGGATGATGGAGCGGATATGTCTCTGGGCTAAATGATAAAGTATTTTATTAGTGCGTCTTTTTTTCTCAATAATTAATTATCTGATACTGAACTGTAAATGTGGAATAACGATGTGCAAGGCAAACAAAATGGGAGATACACAAAGAGAGACAGACAGCGAGTATGTGAGAGGTGTAGAGAGTGAGGGATGATGAGAAAGGTGATGTTTACAGGAAGTCAATGGAAATAAAAACCGGGAAATGGGCTGCCGATTCACTATCATCTGCTTTGCACTATTGCACAAAGTCGAAATTACCTCCGAAGACTGAGAAAAGAGTCACAAACAAAGATACAGAGGTGGCAATGACGATCCGGATTCTTTCCCCTCAGTCTGGTTCAGTAAAAACTGAAGTCGAATACATTTTAAAGTTCATCACAACTTTAATAGCAGGGTTCTTAGTCTGCAGCATTGATTTGGACTCCTGATAGAGTCCCTCTATGCTGGCAGAGCAAGAACAAGAAACATACAGAAATCCACACGTTTTTATACAAATCAATAGGGGTTGGAACATACTTAACGAGGGTCAACACCAATCATAAGCCGGGCATAGGTTGCCATGCGAGGTTACATTATTTCCGGCCAATCATAAATCGTCCATGTGCTGATCATGCTGCTGTTAGACATCAAAGGGGATACTTCCTCACCTTCCAACTTGGAATGTTCTTCCCTGTCCCTTCTGTTCCTTATCTCCCAACCTGGAATGTCTTTCAACTTTGGCTAAGCTCGTTACCTATATTGATCTGCCATAAACATGGAGACATTCAGACCAGTCCTTGAATCACGTCAAAGACTCTACATTGCTAAGACCATGCAAACCTGCTGACTACGCAAACATATGGCCCAGCAGGAGGCCAGGCCACCTGTACCAATCTCAGTTACTAACTAATTAACCCTTTCTAACCATTTTGCATTCTGCTTCTTTGCCACGTAGGCATTTTAATATTTTACCGAAAACTGACCATGTAGGGATTCTCAGCAGTGGAAGTGTTATGTTGAGTTACATGGAAACTACAGCACAGGAACAGGCCATTGTGCCCAACAGGTTTATGCTGGTGTTTGTGCTCCACATGAGCCTCCTTCCTCCCTACTTCATCTAACACTATCAGGATACCCTTCTATTCCTTTCTCCCTCATTTGCTTATCTATCTTCCCCTTAAATTCATCTATGCTATTGCCTCAACTACTTCTTGGGGTAACGAGTTCCACATTCTTACCACTCTTTGGGTAAAGAAGTTTCTCCTGAATTCCCTATTGGATTTATTAGCGTTTATTTTATATTTATGACCACAAGTGGAAACATTTTCTCTACGTTTACTATATCGAACCCTTCCATTACCTTAAAGACCTCTATCAGGTCACCCCTCCACCTTTTCTTTTCCAGAGAAAAGAGCCCCAGCCTGTTCAGCCTTTCCTGATAAGGATATCCTCTCAGTTATGGTGTCATCCTTGTGAATCTTTTTTTCCACCCTCTCCAATGCCTCTATATCCTTTCTATAATATGGAGACCAGAACTGTTCACAGTACTCCAAGTGTGGTCTAACCAAGGTTCTATACAAGTTTAACTTCACTGCTTTTCAATTCTATCCCTCTAGAAATGAACCCCAGTGCTTGATTTTCATTTTTATGGCCGTATTAACCTGCGTTGCTACTGTTAGAGATTTGCGTATCTGTACCTTTAGATCTTTTTGTTCCTCTATCCCATTTAGACTCTTATTATCCAAGCAGTATGTGGCCGCCTTATTCTTCCCACCAAAATGCACCACCTCACACTTGTTTATATTGAATTTAATTTCCAATTACACACCTATTCTGCAAATTTATTAATGTCCTCTTGCATTTTGACGCATTCTCCCTTTGTATTAACTGCACCCCCCAATTTGGTGTCGTCCGTAAATTTTGAAATTGTACTTCCGATTCCTGAATCCAAATCGTTAACGTAAATTGTGAACAACAGTGGTCCCAGCAGCGATCCCTGTAGAACACCACTTCCCACCTTTTGCCAGTCTGAGTAGCTACCCTTTACCCCTACTCTCTTTTCTATTTTGTCATCAACTTGCTCTCCATTCTGCTACCTGTCCCCTGACTCCACATGCTCTGACCTTAGTTATGACTTTACAATGCAGTACCATATCGAAGGCCTTTTGAAAATCCAATTACATTACATCTACTGCAATACCCTTGTCTACTCTTTCTGTTTCTTCTTTAAAGACTTCAGTAAGGTTGGTCAAGCATGACTTTCCCTTCTGAAATCCATGCTGACTATTTTTTATTATATTTTTGTTCTCCAGATGTTTCTCTATTATATCTTTGAATAAAGATTCCATTATCTTTCGTATCACCGGCGTTAAGCTAACTGGTCTAAAGTTCCCTGGACTTGTTCTAGCTCCCTTTTTAAATATAGGAATAACATTAGCTGTCTGCCAGTGTGTGACAGCTGTGCAAAAAGAAAAGATAAACATAAACGTGGAAAGACCGAGACAGAAAGAATTAGAAAATGTGATAGGAACACATAAAAGTACAATAGTTAGCTAGAAAAATGTTCTTTGTAGCTCATAGCCCTACTCAAGCTGCTAGGTTACATACATCAAAATGAGATAGCAAGCCAGACATTAAAAGAATCATAGAAGTTACAACATGGAAACAGGCCCTTCGGCCCAACATGTCCATGTCGCCCAGTTTATACCACTAAGCTAGTCCCAATTGCCTGCACTTGGCCCATGTCCCTCCATACCCATCTTACCCATGTAACTGTCCAAATGCTTTTTAAAAGACAAAATTGTACCCGCCTCTACTACTGCCTCTGGCAGCTCGTTCCAGACACTCACCACCCTTTGAGTGAAAAAATTGCCCCTTTTGTATCTCTCCCCTCTCACCTTAAATCTATGCCCCCTCGTTATAGACTCCCGTACCTTTGGGAAAAGATTTTGACTATCTACCTTATCTATGCCCCTCATTATTTTATAGACTTCTATAAGATCACCCCTTAACCTCCTACTCTCCAGGGAAAAAAGTCCCAGTCTGTCTAACCTCTCCCTATAAGTCAAACCATCAAGTCCCGGTAGCATCCTAGTAAATCTTTTCTGCACTCTTTCTAGTTTAATAATATCCTTTCTATAATAGGGTGACCAGAACTGTACACAGTACTCCAAGTGTGGCCTCACCAATGCCTTGTACAACTTCAACAAGACATCCCAACTCCTGCATTCAATGTTCTGACCAATGAAACCAAGCATGCCAAATGCCTTCTTCACCACCCTATCCACCTGTGACTCCACTTTCAAGGAGCTATGAACCTGTACTCCTAGATCTCTTTGTTCTCTAACTCTCCCCAACGCCCTACCATTAACGGAGTAGGTCCTGGCCCGATTCGATCTACCAAAATGCATCACCTCACATTTATCTAAATTAAACTCCATCTGCCATTCATCGGCCCACTGGCCCAATTTATCAAGATCCCGTTGCAATCCTAGATAACCTTCTTCACTGTCCACAATGCCACCAATCTTGGTGTCATCTGCAAACTTACTAACCATGCCTCCTAAATTCTCATCCAAATCATTAATATAAATAACAAATAACAGCGGACCCAGCACCGATCCCTGAGGCACACCGCTGGACACAGGCATCCAGTTTGAAAAACAACCCTCTACAACCACCCTCTGTCTTCTGTCGTCAAGCCAATTTTGTATCCAATTGGCTACCTCACCTTGGATCCCATGAGATTTAACCTTATGTAACAACCTACCATGCGGTACCTTGTCAAAGGCTTTGCTGAAGTCCATGTAGACCACGTCTACTGCACAGCCCTCATCTATCTTCTTGGTTACCCCTTCAAAAAACTCAATCAAATTCGTGAGACATGATTTTCCTCTCACAAAACCATGCTGACTGTTCCTAATTAGTCCCTGCCTCTCCAAATGCCTGCAGATCCTGTCCCTCAGAATGACCTTGTTGATCCTTAAGAGGCCCTACTCTCTCCCTAGTTACCCTTTTGCCCTTTATGTATTTGTAGAAGCTCTTTGGATTCTCCTTTGCCTTATCTGCCAAAGCAATCTCATGTCCCCTTTTTGCCCTCCTGATTTCTCTCTTAACTCTACTCCGGCAATCTCTATACTCTTCAAGGGATCCACTTGATCCCAGCTGCCTATGCATGTCATATGCCTCCTTCTTCTTTTTGACTAGGGCCACAATCTCCCGAGTCATCCAAGGTTCCCTACTTCTACCAGCCTTGCCCTTCACTTTATAAGGAATGTGCTTACCCTGAACCCTGGTTAACACACTTTTGAAAGCCTCCCGCTTACGAGACATCCCTTTGCCTGCCAACAGACTCTCCCAATCAACTTCTGAAAGTTCCTGTCTAATACCATCAAAATTGGCCTTTCCCCAATTTAGAATTTTAACTTTTGGGCCAGACCTATCCTTCTCCATAGCTATCTTAAAACTAATGGAATTATGATCACTGGTCCCAAAGTGATCCCTCACTAACACTTCTGTCACCTGCCCTTCCTTATTTCCCAAGAGGAGGTCAAGTTTTGCCCCCTCTCTAGTCGGGCCATCCACATACTGAATGAGAAATTCCTCCCGAATACACTCAACAAATTTCTCTCCATCCAAGCCCCTAATGCTATGGCTGTCCCAGTCAATGTTGGGAAAGTTAAAGTCCCCCACTATTACCACCCTATTTTTCTTGCAGCTGTCTGTAATCTCCTTACATATTTGCTCCTCAATTTCCCGTTGACTATTTGGGGGTCTGTGGTACAATCCTATCAAAATGATCTCTCCCTTCTTATTTTTCAGTTCTACCCATATAGACTCAGTGGGCGAACCCTCGGATATATCCCCTCTCACTACTGCCGTAATGTTCTCCCTAATCAAGAACGCAACTCCCCCTCCTCTCTTACCTCCTGCTCTATCTTTCCTATAGCATCTGTACCCTGGAACATTGAGCTGCCAGTCCTGCCCCTCCCTTAGCCATGTTTCAGTAATAGCTATAACATCCCAGTCCCATGTACCCATCCATGCCCTGAGTTCATCTGCCTTGCCCATCAGACTTCTTGCATTGAAATAAATGCAGTTTAATCTAGACTTCCCTTGGTCTTTGCCCTGCTTTCTCAGACCATCTGTCCGGTCATGTTCTGTACACTCTCCCTTACTGCCTTTTTCTGTCACCACTTTATTTCCCACTGACTTCCTGCATCGGTTCCCATCCCCCTGCCACATTAGTTTAAACCCTCCCCAACAGCACTAGCAAACACTCCCCCTAGGACATTGGTTCCAGTCCTGCCCAGATGCAGACCATCCAATTTGTACTGGTCCCACCTCCCCCAGAACCGGTTCCAATGGCCCAGGAATTTGAATCCCTCCCTCTTGCACCATCTCTCAAGCCACGTATTCATCTTAGCTATCCTGTCATTCCTACTCTGACTAGCCCGTGGCACTGGTAGCAATCCTGAGATTACTAACTTTGAGGTCCTGCTCTTTAGTTTAACTCCTAACTCCCTAAATTCAGCTTGTAGGACCTCATCCTGTTTTTTACCTATATCGTTGGTACCTATATGCACCACGACAACTGGCTGTTCACCCTCTCCCTCCAGAATGTCCTGCAGCCGCTCCGAGACATCCTTGACCCTTGCATCAGGGAGGCAACATACCATCCTGGAGTCTCGGTTGCGTCCGCAGAAACGCCTGTCTATTCCCCTTACAATCGAGTCCCCTATCACTATAGCTCTGCCACTCTTTTTCCTGCCCTCCTGTGCAGCAGAGCCAGCCACGGTGCCATGAACCTGGCCACTGCCACCTTCCCCTGGTGAGCCATCTCCCCCAACAGTATCCAAAACGGTATACCTGTTTTGGAGGGAGATGACCGCAGGGGACCCCTGCACTGCCTTCCTACTCTTCCTCTGTCTGTTGGTCACCCATTCACTATCTCCCTCAGTAATTTTTATCTGCAGTGTGACCAACTCACTGAACGTGCTATCCACGACTTTCTCAGCATCGCGGATGCTCCAAAGTGAGTCCATCCGCAGCTCCAGAGCCGTCAAGGGGTCAAACAGTAGCTGCAGCTGGACACACTTCCCGCAGGTGAAGGAATCAGGGACACAGGAAGGATCCCTGAATTCCCACATCCCACAAGAGGAACATGACACGGCTGTGGGATCTCCTGCCATGACTTAACCCTTAAGTTAGCTTAACAACAACTACAATGTCAAGAGAAAAAAAAGGAAAGAAAAACTACTTACCACTCCCTTTAAGGAGTTTGCTCCTTTAAATTTTTCTTAATTTGGAGAAAATTAACTCCACTCGGGACCTTGATTTACTAAAAAAAAACGCTACTTCCTATAAGACCTGCAGACCTTCCCTTTCTTTTTACTTTTGTTGCTGTAGATAAGTAGAAATACTCACCTGAACCTACTCACCAATCAGGTGCCTCCCCTGTGTCGCGTCCCTTTCTGATTCCTGACGTCACTTCGAACTCGGTCGCAGCTCCGCTCGGCTCGGCTCCTCTCAGCGCTCTGAAATCCCGCCTTTTATCGGACGCTCCCTCCGCTCGGCTCGGCTCCTCTCAGCTGTTCTCAGCGCTCTGAAATCCCGCCTTTTATCGGACGCTCCCTCCGCTCGGCTCGGCTTGGCTCCTCTCAGCCGAGCCGAGATTTTCAAGAATATCTTCCTTACCACATTTTTAAAATTTACAATGGGAGTGAATTTCTTGGGGGAAGGGTGTCCCCCGCTCAACCACTGCAACTTTGGAAGAAGAGCCATAGAAACCCTGGAAAACGACTTCACCAGAAGATGAAATGAGTTACACCGCTATTGCCTCATTGAAAAAATCTGTGCCTGCCGGTGGCCTGCAGAATGAGTTACACACAGGTTTCCTGGATCTACTCATTTGCATTCCAGTTGGTGCAGTCATTGGTGTAAACCCGGTGTAAGTTGGGCGTAAGAAGCTGTACTACCTGGAAACTTCTGTGCAGCCTTTAAAAAGACAGTTCAGTCCGCACTTATCAGCAACAGACTGGGGGATAAACAGCTAAGAGAAGGGACAGTGCTTGGTTCTTTCACTCCACTCTCTGATAACTTCACTGCATGCCCTAGCAATATTTTTATCTTGCTTGTACAGAATTATGAACACTCAAGGACCATCTGGACGGCGCCAAGAGAGAAGAAGAACGCACAACTTCACTCATTCAGTTCTTCATGGCCTCCTGGAGGGCATTGACGGCTGGATGAACAGACTCCTGGGTGTAGATGCCACCAAGTCACCTAGAATTATCACTCGTGTCACCTGGAAGGAAGTGGCAGCGACACTAACTGCCAACTCCCTCACCCGCAGGACTGCAGACCAGTGCCGCAAAGAGTTCCACCTCCTCAGCAGGGCAGGCAAGATAATACAGTGGACGCCTCTGCCTTTTCTTCCTTGCTCACTCTTCACCCTCCCTCTTAAAGCAACACTTGAAGAACTAACCCGTAACAATACTCTAACAGCATTTTGCACTATGGCTACCCAGCTTCCCTCACAGCAATTACTTACACGAACAACCCTAAAACCCCTTCCTCCACATTGTGGAGATGCCGGTGATGGACTGGGGTTGACAATTGTAAACAATTTTACAACACCAAGTTATAGTCCAACAAATTTATTTTAAATTCCACAAGCTTTCGGAGGCTTCCTCCTTCCTCAGGTGAACGGTGTGGAAATGAAATTTTCGAATCCTTCGCATTTGAAAATCACAGAACAATGCCTGGTGATTACTGCCCGTTGCCAAGGCAATCACAGTGAGCAGACAGAAAGGTGTCACCTAAAAAGGCCACCGAATATACAAACCCCCCCAAAAAAAGAGAGAGAGAGGTGTCTCTGTCTCCTTAATCACAAGGGGGTGATGCTCACCCATTCTTAGCTTCAACCCTCCTTTCCTGCATATCCACCACAGCAACGGGCACCACAGGAGATGGAGGAAGATGGTGAAAAGGATGATGAGGACCAGTCCATCCAAGAGTCGCAGATGCATGATGCTGCCACCTCTCAGGACAGCAGCACATGACAACCCTCCAGCCTTCTCCCTCAGAGCACCACCCTAGTGGAGCGTGGCAAGTGAGACCAGGCTGCCCAGGAGCATCCTTCAGAGATGCAGTCAGTGGCACCTCCATGCCAGGAACCAGCTGCTATGAGAAGAGGGCCACTTCAGTCCCATGACCCTCCTGATCAGCATAAAGAACTCGCCACCTCCTGCGATCCAGGCCCTCGGGTGGGACTTAGAAGGAGCACTCAAATAGGTGAGAAAAAGGCACATGTAGGCACCCAGGGAAAGCACAGTGTTAGGAATGAGTAGGGTGATTGTTTGTTCGCATTTCGCAATTATTGTATTAAAATAGACCGTGCACTGCTATGACACTTTATTCATGGAGATAACAGTCATTCAGGAAAGAGGCACTCATTTGATGCTGACTTATTCATTCAAGTGTGGTAACTGGCACTGTCATGTTGGGCAAACAAGACTGATGTGTTGTTATGTGATAGGATGGGTGTGGATTGAGGGAATATATACTTATTTGCAAGTGGTGGAGAAGGAGGCCAGGCTGTGGCGTCCAAGGTAAACTGAGTTACAGAGGGAGAGACTTCCGAGAAGATTTGTCCTCTAATGCCCTCTGCAGCAGTCAGCAAGGACTCCTCTAAGTACATGTCACCCTGATGGTCTGCTCCATGTAGTTCTGGATCGACTGGAGCCAAGGTCTCCTCCTCAGCCATGTCAAATCACAGGCCTCCCTGAATGATGAAGTTGTGAAGGGCACTGCACGCTATTACTAATCCGGACACCCAATCTGGAGCATAGCGCATATCTTTTCCCGACCGGCCCAGGCAGTGAAAGTGGGCTTTCAACACCCCAATGGTCCTATCAACCACCAGCCTGGTAGCTGCATGTGCCTCATTGTAGTG
This sequence comes from Heptranchias perlo, assembly GCF_035084215.1. NCBI lineage: Eukaryota > Metazoa > Chordata > Chondrichthyes > Hexanchiformes > Hexanchidae > Heptranchias > Heptranchias perlo. The sequence continues at coordinate 16,176,547 of NC_090328.1, forward strand.
CTCCTCTCCTGCTGTTCGGGGCACTCTGATTGGGGGCATCAGTCATGGGAGGAAGGGGGTATGCATGGTCACCCAGAAGCCAACCAACGTATCTGAGTCTCTTCCCTGAAGAGATCGGGGAGAGCCAAATGCCGAAGATTGAAGACATCATGGCAACTTCCTGCATATGAGGCATTGACGTGGAGGATCTCCGCTTGTTGTCACACACTATCTGGACACTGAAGGAGTGGAATCCCTTCCGGTTCATGTAGCTGAGGTAGTGTTCTGTGGGCGGCCTCAATGCAGTGTGGGTGCCATTGATTGCACCCTGGACCTGGGGTAACCAGCAACCCCATAAAACTGTATGGTCCTTTCTCTCTGCTGCCTTGTTGTGATGCCATATTTTTGAATTAGGCTGCTCTGCTGTAGAAGGCGCCAGTGATCTGATGAATCTATGCCCATACTGTACCCTCCTGTGCCGCAGAAGATGAGGGTGCTGGTCAACCTTATTGTTACTGAGAAAGTCATAGCCACTGAAAGAGCAGTGAGGGCAGATGAGCGTAGCTGCCGATCTTTAAGCAGCAGCTCACCGAGATGCCCTTTTGCCCATAGGAAAAGCCAGATGTGCTCCTAAGATGCCCTGATTGCAGGTGGGGGAAGGAGATACAAGAACTCTAAAAGTAGCAACGCAAGTTAATAAGGCCATAATAAAAGCAAACCAAGCACTGGGGTTCATTTCAAGAGGGATAGAATTGAAAAGCAGAGAAGTTAGGTTAAACTTGTATAGAACCTTGTTTAAACTGCACTTGGAGTACTGTGCACAGTTCTTGTCTCCATATTGTAAAAAGGATATAGAAGTACCAGAGAAGGTGCAAAGAAGATTTATAAGGATGATACGAGAACTGAGAGGTTATATCTGTCAGGAAAGATTGAACAGGCTGGGGCTCTTTTCTCTAGAAAAGAGGAGGCTGAGGGCTGAACTGCTAGAGGCCTTTAAGATTATAAAAGGGTTTGATAGTGTAGACGTAGAGAAGATGTTTCCACTTGCGGGGGAGACCGGAACTAGGGGCCATAAATATAAGATCAGCACTAATAACTCCAAAAGGGAATTCAGGAGAAGCTTCTTTACCCAGAGAGTGGTTAGAATGTGGATCTCGCTACCACAAGGAGTAGTTGAGGCGAATAGCATAAATGCATTTACGGGGACGCTAGATAAGTACATGAGGAAGAAAGGAATAGAAGGATATGTTGATAGAATTAAATGAAGAAGGGTGGGAGGAGACTCGTGTGGAGCATAAACATCGGCATGGACCAGTTGGGCCGAATGGCCTGTTTCTGTGCTGTACATTCTATGTAATTCTGTGTAGTATGTAATCTTCCGGTGGACTGACTCTGTGAAGAGCAGTCAGAATCAAGTGCAATTCTTTGTAGGAAAACATGCAAAATGAAAAGGGTCTGAAAAGCGTTTCCAAGCTGCAGAAATCAGCTTGTAAAGCTCAACTTCACAAACTTCTCACTTCTGCCTTGATCAGGTGATTGCGACAGCTGCTGTGCCTTATTTATCTCAGGCTAACTGGCCCAGAGTGCAATAGCAGTGCGCACCCAGGAAACTCGCCGCTGCCACTCCACTCTGACATATGCAAATGAGACCAGAGGCCACCTGATCGGCGGTTCTCGGGAAGGCACAAGTGAGGGAACTTGGGGGAAGTGTTTTAAAGGCGCACAAGCGGCGGAAACGTCTTCCACCTGAATTTCTTCACTAAACAAAATTTCCTGCACGGTAAGTACGTTGAAAACAGCGAGGAAGCTCACCCACTATTAACATTAACATTTTAATGTTAAAATCCAAATCTGTAACAACAACCTGTAACTTCATCAATTTCACTCAAATGGTTTTCATAAATACCTTTTATATACTAGGGGTTACAAAGTTTCACCAATACTCAAAAAAAGATTCTTATAATATAGTCAATGGGTTGGGAATATTATGTATGTAAATTTACAGTTAACATTGCTGGAAGTGTTTCTCAGAGGCTGTTTCCTCTTTGATACCACATACTTCATTCCTTCTCAACTGCTTTTAACTCTCTGTAAACTCAAAGTCCATCCAATACTTGATAGCTGCTCCTATATCTGGAGAGGCTGATAAAGCACCTCTCTCAAATTTCCTGGACAGGAGACAAGAAAATGTTTACATTTTGATAAGTGGTCCGCCTCTTATCGTTTTAATTTTACCGTATCTCTGTCACAACCTTTCTTGTATTTCTCTATTTTATTGATACTACAGTGGTCCATGTTCCTCTGAACTTCCCTCTCTGAGAGAAGCTCCAAATATACCATTCCTGGTCTCACGTCCCCGCCGTGTTGAAATCAAGGTCCACTACTCCATCTCCTACTCTTACTCATTCTCTTCCGGGACCTCAAAACTGCAAAACTTCTTACCTCTCTCAGCCTTTCTTAAAGTCTACAGGTGTTTAAAACCCAAACTTGGCATCACCTAATCACAACTGCCTACACTATGACAGTGACTACACTTCATTGGCTGTAAAGCACTTTAGGACGTCCTGAGGTTGTGAAAGGTGCTCTATAAATGCAAGTTATTTCCTTTCCTTCAGTTCCTTTTTCTGATTTGATCAGCTTTTTTCCTCTCAAAGTTGGTACGTTGTTCTCCTACATTACGGCTTTCGCCCTCAACTTGGTTTGATCAGGCACGTTTTAAATTGGGGGAAGGCAAATTTTACAGAACTAAGAGGTGATTTGGCAGAAGTGGACTGGACACAACTAGGTGAGGAGAAATCAGTGGCAAGCCAGTGGGAGGCACTAAAAAGTGAAATTCTACGGGTAAAATGCAGACACGTCCCCTCAAAGAGAAAGGGTGGCACTGCCAAATTTAGAGCCCCCTGGTTGTCCAGAAGTATACGGGGCAAGATAAACCAGAAAAAGAAAGCTTATGACTGTCACAGAAAACAAAATACTTCAGAAAGCCTAGAGGAGTATAGAAAGTACAGGGATGATGTAAAAAAGGAAATAAGGAAAGCAAAGGGAGGGCATGAAAAAATATTAGCTAGTAAGATTAAAGAAAACTCAAAGATGTTTTATCAATACATTAAGAACAAGAGGATAGCTAAGGGAAAGGTGGGACCTATCAGGGATGATAAGGGTAACTTGTGTGTAGAAGCAGAGGATGTGGGTAGGGTTTTAAATGGATATTTTGTCTCCGTATTCACAAAGGAAAGGGATGATCCTGATGTAGTAGTTAAAGAGGAGAGGTGTGAAATATTGGATAAGGTAAACATAACGAGAGAGGAAGTACTGGAGGGACTGGAATCCTTGAAAGTTGATAAGTCACCAGGGATTGTTTCTAGGCTTTTGAAGGAAGCCAGGGAGGAAATAGCGGATGCTCTGAGGATCATTTTCCAATCCTGACTAGATACAGAGGAGGTACCAGAGGACTGGAAGACTGCAAACGTAGTACCATTGTTTAAAAAGGGTACGAGGGAAAGGCCTAACAATTATAGGCCGGTCAGTCTTACCTCGGTGGTGGGCAAACTATGAGAATCAATACTGAGAGATAGGATAAACTGTCACTTGGAAAGGCATGGTTTAATCAGGGATAGTCAGCATGGATTTGTTCAGGGAAGGTCATGCCTTACAAATCTGATTAAATTCTTTGAGGAAGGTACAAGGAGGATTGATGAGGGTAGTGCAGTGGATGTTGTCTACATGGCTTTTAGTCAGGCATTTGACAAGGTCCCACATGGCAGACTGGTCAGAAAGGTAAAAGCCCATGAGATACAGGGAAGTGTGGCGAATTGGATCCAAAATTGGCTCAGTAACAGGAAACAAAGGGTAAAAGTCGATGGATGTCTTTGCGAATGGAAATCCCTTTCCAGTGGTGTGCCACAGGGCTCAGTGTTGGGTCCCTTGCTGTTTGTGGTATATATTAATGATTTGGACTTGAATGTAGGGGGCATGATTGGCAAATTCGCAGACGACACAAAACTTGGCCGTGTAGTTGATAGTGAAGAGGATAGCTGTAGACTCCAAGAAGATATCAATGGATTGGTGGAGTGGGCGGAAAAGTGGCAAATGGAGTTCAACCCAGAGAAGTGCGGGGTAATGCACTTAGGGAGGGCAAACAGTAAAAGGGAATAGGCAGTAAACGGGAATATATTGAGAGGGGTAGAGGAAGTGAGAGACCTTGGAGTGCATGTGCACAGGTCCCTGAAGGTGGCAGTACAGGTAGATAAGGTTGTAAAGAAGGCATACGGAATGCTCTCCGTTATTAACCGAGGTTTAGAATACAAAAGCAGGGATGTAATGATGGAACTGCATAAAAAGCTGGTAAGGCCACAGCTGGAGTATTGTGCGCAGTTCTGGTCACCACATTACAGGAAGGACGAAATTGCCCTGGAGAGAGTGCAGAGAAGATTTACAAGAATGTTGCCAGGGCTTGAAAATTGCAGCTACGAGGAGAGATTGGATAGTGTGGGGTTGTTTTCCTTGGAGCAGAGGACGCTGAGGGGTGACTTGATTGAGGTGTACAAAATTATGAGGCGCCCAGATAAAGTAGACAGGAAGGACCTGTTTCCCCTATTGGAGAGTTCAAGAACTAGAGGACATAGATTTAAGCTGAATGGCGGAAGGATTAGAGGGGACATGAGGAGAAACTTTTTTACCCAGAGGGTGGTGGGTGTATGGAATTCGCTGCCCGAATTGGTGGTAGAGGCAGGGACCCTCAACTCTTTTAAAAAGTACCTGGACCTGCACCTAAAGTGCTGTAAGCTGCAGGGCTATGGACGGGTGCTGGAAGGTGGGATTAGAATGGGCACCTGGTTGTTCATCGAGCTGGCGTGGACACGATGGGCCGAATGGCCCCCTTCTGTGCTGTATCTTTTCTATGGTTCTATGGTTCTATAATAAAAATTACTAAAATATTGGGTAATGCTTGGACTATGGGGAGGATTCTCCTCCTCAGGACAGAATTCTGGTGGACTTGGATTTCCATCCTCCCCTCCACACCCACCCCCTTCCCCGAGCCTTTTTCCTGGGCCGGGCCTCAATACTTACGCACGCCCGGCTCCCAGCAGGATTCTCGCCGCCAAGAGGTAGTCCGTCTGTGCAAAGGCAGAGAGTTCTGTTGGTGCTCCAGCAGGACGGCCCTGGCTGAGGCCGGCTCCTTCGACGGGTAAGTGACGGGAGAGAGGTGGTGGAGGGAGAGGAGGAGCACCACAAGGCCCTCTCCTTCCACTGAGGGCTCGACAGAGCTGTGAACCGACGCCTCCCGGGGCCTTACGCCACCATCCTCTTGGTGACCTGTGTACCGGCGATAACGCCAGCGGTACAAGGAAAATTTGCATGCGGCAAGTGGTGGCGGTGGGGGGGTGGGTGGTGTTGTGGGCAACGACGGTCCTGGCAGGGTCGGGGGAGGAGGTGGTATCCCGGTTAGGGCAGTGAGGCAGTGGTAGGCATATACCACTAATTTCACACTTTTTTTCATCGTCATCCTGCCCAATTCCGGGTGGGATTGAAGAGGAAAATATCCCCCCCCCCACCACTTTGTGTCTGTATAAGTAGGCAATTATGAATAAATGGGTGAGTGAATGCACATTTACATTTATCTGAGAGAGACAGGAGTGATGACAAATACATGTGTGAGGATGAGGAGCAGAGTAGTATAAAACTTTCTGTGGCAGTCGGATTATGTGAGGAGTGTAAACAATATTATACAAATAATGCTTATTCTAGGTTATTTTGCTAGATATAATTGCCTATACTTTTGCCTCTGCCCTAATTTGATATGGGCACCAGGTGCCAAGAGCCAGAAGCACGTGCTGAGACCAGAATCCCTGGAGGGAACAGATGAAGAGGATCCAGTCACAGCTCTGGAATGGGATCCGCTGTCCACCGACTACCTACTGGTGGCCAATCTACACAATGGAATCCGGCTGGTTGATTCGGAGTCTCTTTCCTGCATTACGACCTTCAGTTTCCCCAGTGCTGCCGCTTCAGTGCAATGTTTGGCTTGGGTTCCCAGTGCTCCGGGGATGTTTATAACTGGAGGTAGGAATAAAATTGTCAAAACCTCCCCAAAAACGATTTTTTTTATCCTGATTTGTACTAGTTATAGGAACATAGGAATATAGGAACAGGAGTAGGCCATTCAGCCTCTCGAGCCTGCTCCGCCATTTGATAAGATCATGGCTGATCTGTGATCTAGCTCCATATACTTGCTTTTGGCCCATATCCCTTAATACCTTTGGTTGCCAAAAAGCTATCTATCTCACATTTAAATTTAGCAATTGAGCTGGCATCAATTGCCGTTTGCGGAAGAGAGTTCCAAACTTCTACCACCCTTTGTGTGTAGAAATGTTTTCTAATCTCACTCCTGAAAGGTCTGGCTCTAATTTTTAGACTGTGCCCCCGACTCCTAGAATCCCCAACCAGTGGAAATAGTTTCTCTCTATCCACCCTATCTGTTCCCTTAATATCTTATAAACTTCGATCAGATCACCACTTAACCTTCTAAACTCAAGAGAATACAACCCCAATTTGTGTAATCTCTCATCATAACTTAACCCTTGAAGTCCGGGTATCATTCTAGTAAACCTACCCTGCACTTCCTCCAAGGCCATTATGTCCTTCCGAAGGTGCGATGCCCAGAACTGCTCACAGTACTCCAGGTGCGGTCTAACCAGGGTTTTGTATAGCTGCAGCATAACTTCTGCCCCCTTGTACTCTAGTCCTCTAGATATAAAGGTCAGCATTCCATTAGCCTTCTTGATTATTTTCTGCACCTGTTCATGACACTTCAATGATCTATGTACCTGAACCCCTAAGTCCCTTTGGACATCCACTGTTTTTAACTTTTTACCATTTAGAAAGTACCCTGTTCTATCCTTTTTTGATCCAAAGTGGATGACCTCACATTTGTCTACATTGAATTCCATTTGCCACAGTTTTGCCCATTCACCTAATCTATCAATATACCTTTGTAATTTTATGTTTTCATCCACACTGCTTACAATGCCACCAATCTTTGTGTTATCGGCAAACTTAGATATGAGACTTTCTGTGCCTTCATCTAAGTCGTTAATGGGTAATTATCTTACCCATTAAGAGAACTAAGCCTGTAATAGTGAGCTCTGAATTGTGTCACCCGTGGATATGTGAATTTCCACGTGGTTCTTCTGATCTCCTGCTCTAACCTCGGCAGGATATCAGCAGAACTTCCGGAGAAGTGATTTAGGTAATTTCTCTGGTGGTGGGAAGGGGGGAGGGGGAGGGTTCCACTCATCACCTGCCAGAAATCTCCCAAAAAATTCCAGGCAAGATTTTCATTCAAGATTATCCGTAAAAGCAAGAATCAATTTATACATATATCACACTCCTCACATTAAAAAACTCCTCAAGAGCGTTTCACAAGGGAGAGAAGTAGAAACCAAGCACGGAGAAAAAAGTTTTAAAGGGGGAGACCGAGGAAGGGGTGGGTTGAAGAGACAGAGCTTTAGGAGGCTTCTGAAGGCCGCTAAGCAAGGTGGTTTTGGAAGAGCGTTCCAGAGGGCAGGGACATAGTGGCTTTGTAACCTTATCCTCACACATGGGAGACACTGTGTTTGAGAAAGTGCTATCAGCTCTTACTACTGGTACCATCTGTTAAATTGTGTACTTATTTATATTACTTTTGCATGAGTAAACAATAGCTTAGCTTTGCCCATTAGGTTACTAGTTCACGTGAGTGAAAAATAAAAATAAAAATAAAAATACTAATGCCCACTTATGAATTATTAGGTGTCAGCTGTGGCTCAGTGGTAACATGCATGCCACTGAGTCAGAAAGTTGTGGGTTCTAATCCCACCCCAGAGGCTTGACCACATGATCTAGGCTTACACTCCACGGTCGGAGGTGCCGTCTTTTGGATGAGATGTTAAACTGAGGCTCGGTCTGCCCTCTCAGGTGGACGTAAAAGATCCCACAGCACTATTCCGAGGAAGAGCAGGGGAGTTCTCCCCGGTGTCCTGGCCAATATTTATCCCTCAACCACTGTCACTAAAACGGATTATCTGGTCATTATCTCATTGCTGTTTGTGGGAGCTTGCTGTGCGCAAATTGGCTGCCGCGTTTCCTACTTTACAATAATGACTACACTTCAAAAGTTCTTCATTGGCTGTAAAGCATTCTGGGACATCCTGAGGTCGTGAAAGGCGCTATATAAATGCAAGTCTTTCTTCCTTCATTCTTTGTGATCTCACAGTTATTTTGTAACTGAGGTACCGGTTGGATTATATGAGTGGTATCTGAAATCCCCTTGTTCCTTTCCTGCTAGCCTTAAAGTTGAGAGGTTTATGCAGCCCTTTAGCTGAAACTAAAGCTGGTAGTACCTAGTATTATTTTGTCAATGTCCAGACGGTTTCAGAGTGACAAGCTTGTGCAGCCTATTGTCTGAAACCGAAACTGTGTGATTAACTATGGACTCATTGTGCTGTTTGCCTACCATCTTTCTCATACTCCTATTTTCTTTTTCTGTTCATTAGACTCTCAAGTTGGTGTCTTGCGTGTTTGGAATGTCTCAAGAACAACACCAATAGATAATTTCAAGTTGAAGAAGACGGGATTTCATGCCTTACATGTGCTGAATTCCCCACCAAAGAAAAAATGTAGGTAGCAATTTGAAATATCATGGCCTATGGTGAGGATAGGAAAGTTAATCGACTATGGTTATGGTGCTTGCTTCAGTCCATAATAATACTGAGTCAAATTGGTATCAGTTTATAATATTTACCTGCTACATATGTAATTTTACAGCAGCAAGTTGTATTCTCTTGCAATGAATTATACTCTTAAATGCATTCTTGTTCTAAATTACAATTTTTTGCATTTTTTTTTCTTTTGCTCATTAAGGTGAGGATGTCTGTTTGGGTGTCAGTGTCAACATTAACCGCAGATATAGTGCAACACAGCCAACTGCAAAGTTCCTACAATTCTGCCTCAGCCACACTCTGAACAGGCTAGGGCTCTTTACTCTAGAAAAGACAAGTCTGAGGGGTGGCCTGTTAAGTCTTTTCAGGGGTTTGGTAGGGTAGACATAGAGAAGATGTTTCTACCTGTGGGGGAGACCAAAACTAGAGGTCATAAATATAAGATAGTCACTAATAAATCCAATAGGGAATTCAGGAGAAACTTCTTTATCCAGGGAGTAGTTCGAATGTGGAATTCGCTACTGCAAGGAGTGGTTGAGGCAATTAGTGTAGATGCATTTAAGGGGAAGCTAGATAAACACATGAGGGAGAAAGAAATAGATGGATATGTTGATTGGGTTAGATGAAGACAGGTGGGAGAAGGCTTGTGTGGAGCATAAACGCTGACATAGACCAGTTGGGCCGAATGGCCTGTTTCTGTGCTATAAATTTTATGTAATTCTATGTAACCCTCTGCAGAGCATCACCCACTGCACTTGTGTGAATTTTGCCTCCTCACATAGGGTTATCCTTTGATGTCCCTTAATAAGACTGTCAGTTGCTAATAAGTTATGCGCAGTTTGTGTAATGGACCCATGCCCACTAGAAGCTGGGTTGTGACAGCAGAATTTCACATAGAAACACTGCAACTACCAGGGAGGGGACTTCACCCCATCATTCCTGATTAAATTTGGAGTTAAGCCATTGTGCCACCTATCCTCCTTTCTCAAATGTACTCTTGGAGTTTTAGGAATGTTCATTTTTAACGGGGACAAAATAAAGAACTAATGATTAAACAGAGGATTCTTTGCAATAAATAACTGGTGAGAAATTGCATACAATTTCATTGATGTAATAGAGCTGCTGGCAAACAATCAAAAACTTCATTAAAGGTACCTTTTTGCAAGGTTCACTAAAATTTATATCGAGAAAAATTGAGTCTTCTGCTTGAGGGCCTTATCTCGAGACTTCAATAGGGAACAAAAGACAATCAATTCAGGCCTAAAAGAGATCGGCCCCAATTAATGTTTTCCAACAGGAAGAACAGCACCAGGCACTGAGTAGCTAGTGACAATACAACAGAACTCCAGTAGTTCCATCGCATGGGTAGAAACCTTAAGGCCAGATGTGCCTGCAGAACAGTCACAGTTCAGTAAGCCCTAGAGTCATTAGTATTTGCAGTAAGTTGTGTTACTCAGAATCCTGCTCCTCAATAATTGCATGGCAACAGAACAAATGCACACCGTCTAGTTATAGAAGTTTTTTTTTAAATAAATACAATTTTTTTGTCAATATTTTGTTTTCTCTTTTTAGATGAGTTGCGTAACAATAAAACTAAAATATCTTTGTGGGTATAATGTCTCATGCATTAAACCAAAATTGATGCTTTCAAGAACAAAACGCCCCAAAACTGTCAATGGGCTATTTAATAGTGTCCATCAGTGTCAACTAATGGGGATAATTGACTAGCTTGGCGTGTAGTTGAAGTGCTGTAGGTTAACGACAGCCATTCCAAAGGAAAGAAATGTTAGAAATGACCTTTCATGATATTCCTTTCAGGCTTTTCTGCACATTCACCTTCAAAGAACCACCATACATCATCGACTAGTGAAGCCGTCCCCCCTCCCACCCTCTCTCAAAATCAAGCATTTTCTCTTCCTCCTGGGCATGCTGTGTGTTGCTTCATGGATGGCGGAGTTGGGCTGTATGACATGGGAGCTAAGAAGTGGAACTTTCTGAGAGATTTGGTAGGCTTTAGGGAAAGATTTATCTTTCTAACTTGTGCCAGTAGTGACTATATCAATAGTATCCTTTGTGCTGTAATGTTGAAAGGCAAATAATTATGGAGATACCATAATTAGAAAATGTTAACAGACCCAAACAGGTCTAGTTTTTATTTTGTATTCCAGGGTCACGTTGAAACAATCTTTGACTGTAAATTTAAACCAGACGACCCCAACCTCCTAGCCACGGCGTCATTTGATGGGACAATAAAAGTGTGGGATATAAACACCTTGACAGCAGTCTACACGTCCCCTGGTAATGAGGGAGTAATCTACTCCCTGTCCTGGGCCCCAGGTAAGATATCAGTGGTCAGGTTCTTCGGAGCCCCTCGTCAGTACTGCTAAGCACCAAGTACACATCATGCCGAGCAGGGGGTGGGGCCATTGAAGCTGCATCACATCGCCCTTGCATGGACTATTCCTTTTATTGAGAAGCTCGGGTGAAGGGTTAAAGTTATCATCCAGAAGATTACAAAGAATGCATGAAAAGACGAGGCAAATCAGGAAATGGTGATTAGGGGATGCTGAGGCTTGGGTTTTAAGAACCTGTTATCAATTGCTAAATTTAAATCTGAGATAGACAGCTTTTTGGCAACCAAAGGTATTAAGGGATATGGGCCAAAGGCAGGTATATGGAGTTAGATCACAGATCAGCCATGATCTTATCAAATGGCGGAGCAGGCACGAGGGGCTGAATGGCCTACTCCTGTTCCTATGTTCCTATGCTTCCTAAAGTAAAGACAGGGAGATAAGGAGCTGTTGCAAGAATGCAGCAGAGGGTGTAGATAGAGGGAAAGGAAGTGAGTGAAACCAGGGTCTGACAACCACCTCAGAGAATTGAAACGACCTTGTGGGATTTAAAAGTATCTATGAAAGCTGGCCTATTTAAAACACTAATGTATGACATGAAATGCAATAAGATAGATTGTCCTCCGCCCTGGTGAATCAGCGTTCCCCATTGAAGGCAATGGAAATAATAATGGGGAGAGATGTAAAACGAGCTGCCGATTCGCTAACTCCCATTTTACGCTATCGTACAAAGTCAAGACCTACCCCATTTAATCATGCCGTTGGTAGGATTCCACAGATACCATCTTCCTCTTGGTGCGCCGCTCAAGTGGCCATTCTTCATGTGTGAGCTTAGACACTGGTTATTGAAAGACCCGGGAGGGTGGGGATGCGGGGGAGGCGAGGGGTGGGACTGAGGGCGCGCACCACAGCCAAGTCAGAACCCATCCTAATGTTATGTTATCACATCTGCACTTTCCAGGAGTTGCTCCTTTAAATCGATACTCATTTTAAATGTATATCTAAGTGTGCCTGTAAGGCCTTTATCTGTAGTGGCTAGAAAAAAGGTCAGTTTAATCATTTAGAAATTTTTTAATGTAAGCGGTCCATACTTCACAACAATGTATTAATGTGCTTTTTACTTGAAGGTGACCTAAACTGCATTGCAGGCGCAACCTCACGCAACGGAGCTTTTATATGGGATGTGAGAAAAGGAAAAACAATTACTAGATTTAATGAGGTAATTTGCTAGATTTTATCTTCTTACAGTTATATGCAGAAAGTAGGATGCAAGTTAACTTTTTTGTATTTTCATAGAATCATAGAAAATTTACGGCACAGAAGGAGGCCGTTCGGCCCATCATGTCCCCGCCGGTTGAGAATCGAGCCACCCAGCCTAATCCCACTTTCCCGCATTTGGTCCGTAGCCCTGCAGGTCACGGCTCTTCAGGTGCACATCCAGGTATTTTTTAAATGAGTTGAGGGTTTCTGCCTCGACCACCCTCTCAGGCAGTGAGTTCCAGACCCCCACCACCCTCTGGGTGAAAAAGGTTTTGCTCATTTCTGCTCGAATCCTTCTACCAATCACTTTAAATCTATGCCCCCTGGTTCTTGACCCCTCCACTAAGGGAAAAAGGTCCTTCCTATCCATTCTATCTAGGCCCCTCATCATTTTGTACACCTCAATCAAATCACCCCTCAGCCTCCTCTGTTCCAAGGAAAACAACCCAATCTATCCAATCTGTCATCATAGCTAAAATTCTCCAGTCCTGGCAACATCCTCGTAAATCTCCTCTGAACCCTCTCTAGTGCAATTACATCCTTCCTGTAATGTGACCAGAACTGTACGCACTACTCAAGCTGTGGCCTAACTAGTGTTTTATACAGTTCCAGCATAACATCCCTGCTTTTATATTCTATGCCTCAGCCAATAAAGGAAAGCATTCCATATGCCTTCTTAACCACCTTATCTACCTGTTCTGCTACCATCAGGGATCGGTGGACATGCACTCCAAAGTCCCTCACTTTCTCTACAACTCTCAGTATCCTCCCATTTATTGTGTATTCCCTTGCCTTGTTTGCTGTCCCCAAATGCATTACCTCACACGTCTCTGGATTGAATTCCATTTGCCACTTTTCTGCCCATCTGACCAGTCCATTGATATGTTCCTGCAGTCTACAGCTTTCCTCCTCACTATCAACCACACGGCTTGTCTTTGTGTCATTGGCAAATTTCTTAATCATGCCCCTATGTTTAAGTCCAAATCATTAATGTATACCACAAAAAGCCAAGGACCTAGTACCGAGCCCTGCGGCACCCCACTGGAAACAGTCTTCCAGTCGACCATTACCCTTTGCTTCCTGCCACTGAGCCAATTTTGGATCCAATTTGCCACATTCCCTTGGACCCCATGCCCTTTACTTTTTTGACCAATCTGCTATGTAATGTATGGAAATGTGTCAGTAAATTTGCACATAACAAGGTATCAAATGACCAACCTTGTCAAAAGCCTTGCTAAAATCCATGTAGACTACATCAATTGTGCTACCATCTTCTTGTCATCTCCTCGAAAAATTCAATCAAGTTAGTCAGACACAACCTCCCCTTAACAAATCCGTGCTGATTGTCCTTGATTAGTCCATGCCTTTCTAAGTGACAGTTTATCTTGTCCGTCAGAATTGATTCCAATAATTTGCCCACCACTGAGGTTAGGCTGAGTGGCCTATAATTACTCAGCCTATTCCTCGCTCCCTTTATAAACAACGCTACAACGTTAGTAGTCCTCCAATCCTCCGGCACTATGCCTGTATCCAGTGACATTTGGAAAATGATTGTTAAAGCTTCCGCTATTTCCTCCCTGGCTTCTTTTAGCAGTCTGGGATACATTTCATCCGGCCCTGGTGATTTATCCACTTTCAAAGATGCTAATCCCCTTAATACTTCCTATGGTAGTATACTGTACAGTCATGAATAATATGAGATCTGATTTGTCTATTTGGAAATGTCTGCAATAGAAAGAAAGAAAGGCTTGCTTTTATATAGCGCCTTTCACGTCCTCAGAATGTCCCATAGCACTCGGCAGTCAATGAAGTGCTTTTGAAGTGCAGTCACTGTTGTAATGTATGGAAATGCGTCAGTAAATTTGCACATAACAAGGTATCAAATGACCAGATAATCTGTTTTAGTGGTGTTGGTTGAGGGACAAATACTGGCCAGGGCATTTCCCCTGATTTTCTTTGAATAGTGCCATGGAATCTTTTACATCTACCTGAAATGGCAAATAGAGCCTCAGTTTAGCATCTCATCCAAACAACAGCACCTCCAATAAAGCATTCCCTGAGTACTGCACTGAAGTGGCAGCCTATATTATGTGCTCAAGTCTCTGGAGTAGCTTGAACCCACAACCTTCTGATTCAAACATGAGAGTGCTATCACTGAGCCGCAGCGGACCCCTCTGTATTTAGCGTTATCTGTCCTTTCCTGGAGTGTGCTGTGTAGCTTTTCATCAGTAACTAAGGGCAGCAATTTACCTGACTTCAAACAAGCTGCCCATTCCTTATAATCTACTGAATTTCATAGAAGTTACAACATGGAAACAGGCCCTTCGGCCCAACATGTCCATGTCGCCCAGTTTATACCACTAAGCTAGTCCCAATTGCCTGCACTTGGCCCATATCCCTCGATACCCATCTTCCCCATGTAACTGTCCAAATGCTTTTTAAAAGACAAAATTGTACCCGCCTCTACTACTGCCTCTGGCAGCTCGTTCCAGACACTCACCACCCTTTGAGTGAAAAAATTGCCCCTCTGGATCCTTTTGTATCTCTCCCCTCTCACCTTAAATCTGTGCCCCCTCGTTATAGACTCCCCTACCTTTGGGAAAAGATTTTGACTATCGACCTTATCTATGCCCCTCATTATTTTATAGACTTCTATAAGATCACCCCTTAACCTCCTACTCTCCAGGGAATAAAGTCCCAGTCTGTCTAACCTCTCCCTGTAAGTCAAACCATCAAGTCCCGGTAGCATCCTAGTAAATCTTTTCTGCACTCTTTCTAGTTTAATAATATCCTTTCTATAATAGGGTGACCAGAACTGTACACAGTACTCCAAGTGTGGCCTCACCAATGCCCTGTACAACTTCAACAAGACATCCCAACTCCTGCATTCAATGTTCTGACCAATGAAACCAAGCATGCTGAATGCCTTCTTCACCACCCTATCCACCTGTGACTCCACTTTCAAGGAGCTATGAATCTGTACTCCTAGATCTCTTTGTTCTATAACTCTCCCCAACGCCCTACCATTAACGGAGTAGGTCCTGGCCCGATTCGATCTACCAAAATGCATCACCTCACATTTATCTAAATTAAACTCCATCTGCCATTCATCGGCCCACTGGCCCAATTTATCAAGATCCCGTTGCAATCCTAGATAACCTTCTTCACTGTCCACAATGCCACCAATCTTGGTGTCATCTGCAAACTTACTAACCATGCCTCCTAAATTCTCATCCAAATCATTAATATAAATAACAAATAACAGCGGACCCAGCACCGATCCCTGAGGCACACCGCTGGACACAGGCATCCAGTTTGAAAAACAACCCTCGACAACCACCCTCTGTCTTCTGTCGTCAAGCCAATTTTGTATCCAATTGGCTACCTCACCTTGGATCCCATGAGATTTAACCTTATGTAACAACCTACCATGCGGTACCTTGTCAAATGCTTTGCTGAAGTCCATGTAGACCACGTCTACTGCACAGCCCTCATCTATCTTCTTGGTTACCCCTTCAAAAAACTCAATCAAATTCGTGAGACATGATTTTCCTCTCACAAAACCATGCTGACTGTTCCTAATTAGTCCCTGCCTCTCCAAATGCCTGTAGATTCTGTCCCTCAGAATACCCTCTAACAACTTACCCACTACAGATGTCAGGCTCACTGGTCTGTAGTTCCCAGGCTTTTCCCTGCCGCCCTTCCTAAACAAAGGCACAACATTTGCTACCCTCCAATCTTCAGGCACCTCACCTGTAGCGGTGGATGATTCAAATATCTCTGCTAGGGGACCCGCAATTTCCTCCCTAACCTCCCATAACGTCCTGGGATACATTTCATCAGGTCCCGGAGATTTATCTACCTTGATGCGCGTTAAGACTTCCAGCACCTCCCTCTCTGTAATATGTACACTCCTCAAGACATCACTATTTATTTCCCCAAGTTCCCTAACATCCATGCCTTTCTCAACCGTAAATACCGATGTGAAATATTCATTCAGGATTTCACTCCACCCATTGCTTTATTCCACCTTTTATTTATCTTTTGCATCTTGTTTTACAACAAACGTATTCAGTACATGGGATTATATACCATAAAAATTGCAAACCAAGCACTGAGATTTATTTCTGGAGGAATAGAATTGAAAAGCAGAGCAGTTATGTTAAATATGCTTAGAACATTGGTTAGACCACACTTGGAGGTTGTGCTCAGTTCTGGTCTCAATATTACAAAAAGGATATAGAGGTGCTGGAGAAGGTGCAAAAAAGATTTACAAGGATGATACCATAACTGAGTGGTTATATCTATCAGGAAAGACTGAACAGGCTGGGGTTCTTTTCTCTAGAAAAGAGAAGGCTGAGGGGTTACCTGATAGAGGTCTTTAAAATTATGAAGGGGGTTTGATAGGGTAGACGTAGAGAGGATGTTTCCACAAGGTGTCATGAATACAAGATTGTCACTAATAAATCCAATAAGGAATTCAGGAGAAACCTCTTTTCCCAGAGAGTGGATAGAATGTGGAACTCGCTACCATGTGGAATAGTTGAAGCGTACAGCATAGATGCATTTAAGGAGAAGCTAAATAAGCACATGAGGGAGAAAGGAATAGAAAGATATGCTGATTAGGTTAGATGAAGTAGGGTGAGAGGAGGCTTGTGTGGAGCGTAAACTCTGGCATAGTCCAGTTGGGCCGAATGGCTTATTTCTTTGCTGTAAATTCTATGTAATTAAACTGACATTTATCCATCTTAATAAAATAAAGTAAAATTGGAGATAACAGAATTGTGTAGTTTATGACTAAACTTGATTGGGGTTGATTTACATTTTCTAAAGCTCTGTCATCTGTACTCTTTTTGTTCCTTTTGCTAGTGTTAAGGATAGCACTGCTGACTATTCCTTAGACTACACTGATTGCCATAGTGGTGTTATCAATACGGTCATGAATCACAAAGTACTATTTAATTCAGAATTTCACTAGAGCATATACAAGGTACTCTGAACATTAGTATCAAACTGTAAAATATAAGCATGCACTTCACTGGTGTGCGTCACATGGCATTACATCACTTCAATTAGAATATCACAAACCACCATCAGCTTGCAGCCATTTCTTAGTCTCTTCACATATCCCTGCTCATCATTGAGTTCCCAACCACTGCAACTTTAACACAGGTCTTGAATGTGATATATAGAATTATGGTTTCAATTTATATCTAGAATAAACAGAAACATTGCGTTTCAAGGCTATAACACATCTCAGGAATCAGGTGATGTTTGTAAACAATAACAACAATAACAGCTTGCATTTATACAATGCCTTAAACATAGTAAAACATCCCAAGGCGCTTCACAGGAACGATTATCAAACAAAATTTGACACCGAGCCACATAAGGAGATATTAGGACAAGTGACCAAAAGCTTGGTCTAAGAGGTAGGTTTTAAGGAGCGGCTTAAAGGAGGAGAGAGAGCTGGAGAGGCACAGAGGTTTAGGGAGGGAATTGCAGAGTTTAGGGCCTAGGTAGCTGAAGGCACGGCCAGCAATGGTGGAGCGATGAAAATTGGGGATGTGCAACAGGCCAGAATTGGAGGAGCTCAGAAATCTCGGAAGGTTGTAGGGCTGGAGAAGGCTACAGAGATAGGGAAGGGTGAGGCCACTTTAGGGATTTGAAAAGAAGGATGAGAATTGCCGGACCGGAAGCCAATGTCTGTCAGCGAGCGCAGGGGTGATGGGTGAACAGGACTTGGTACGAGTATTCAAACTTCACCTGCAAAGAATTAAATGTGTCCTATTACAGTGTCATCTAAGGTCTACGGTGTTATGTACATCTGTAACAGCTGTTTGAACCCTGGTATATAATTTGTTGGGTAAATAGTAGACAGTGGTATCGACTGTCTTACTTTACTTCCCCAATGTTCCATGCCTCCTATCTCCTTTATTCTTACACTTCATGCCTCACACATTCCCCTAATGTACCTCACTGCCTTCCTAACATTGTACTGTATAAGAAACAATTTATTGTGCTTCTGAAATACAAGTAAGTTTTTCTTCTATCTCTTTCTTTCTTGGATAAGTACTTGAAACGAAAAATGTGCAGGGCTACGGGGATAGGGTGGGGCATTGGGACTAGCTGGATTGCTCATGCATAGAGCCGGCGCTGACTTGATGGGCAGAATGGCCTCCTTCCATGCTGGAACCTTCTATGATTCTATTTCTTTCTCTCTTTCCTTTCTTTGTTTCTTTGTTTCTCTTTCTTTCTCTCTTTCCTTTCTTTTTTTCTTTCTTTCTTATACTCTGACGTCTTTTATCACCTCGTGTCACCCGATGCCTGATGCCCATCATGACTGATGACTTGATATTGATTTTCACAGCGAGGTTGCGGGGGGGGGGGGAGCCGCAGGTGGGAAGGGTGCGGGGAGCCCAGTAGCAGGCGATGAACCTGGCAAGACCGGGGATGTGGAGGCCCTGCCGATCTTAACAGCAGGGCCTCATTTGAATAAAATTCTTCAGATTTCCGCCCGACACCCGGCCAGATTGACTCCCTGGCCAGCAGGCATGAGTGGGCATCTGGCGGCAAGAGGCTGGGAACCTGTGTGAACAGTCTCTAGCAGTCAGGAGGAGGAGGGGGGAGCCTGTGGGAAGATCGGGAAGGGAGGAAGGCTGTCGGCAGGGATCGGGGGTGGGCGGGGGGGAAGGTGCAGCAAGGCCATGGAGGGATTTGAAGATGAGAACGAGGATTGTGAGTTTAATGCATTGCTGGACTAGTAACCAGTGTAGGTCAGGAGGGATGGGAGTGATGGGTGAGTGGGACTTAGTGCAGCTGAGTTTTGAACAAGTTAAAGTTGGACAAAGGGGAACTCAGACCCCCATTGTATGGGTGGGAGAGGGACCTCGAGGCACATCAGAGAGGAAGGTGGGAAACTGCCTGCTTATCAGGGAAATAACCTCGAGCAGTCTGTATCCATGCGTGGACACCTCCACCCCCCTCCCCCCCCCCCGATGTTGAGAAGTACTTTACCTTGTGACACCCCTGCATCAATTCCTTTCATGCAAAGGCCACAAAGTGTCTGCCAAAGTTGTTCAAGTACTGCACAAACTCATTTAAATAAGACAACGAAAGATTAAAACGTGTGACTCATTGTACATGGATTTACATGCATTTTTGACCGCCATCTGAGCCATTACTAGGGTCAGAAAGTGAAATGTAGAACACTCCTAAACAGCCTCTGGCACAGCTCAGCTTTAGCATCAATTTTACCCTATTTGGGTATCTATCATAAAGTGGATAATAAATCCAATCAAATGTTTCTAACCAAATTGTAGGTTAATATAGAGACTATATTTTCGACTTGAAGATTAACTTCTATTGAAGGCATCACTTTCAGCTCTCCAGGCACCCTGATTGAGGCTTTGTCAAAGAAAAATGCTGATTCTGGCATGTAATGTTCCACTCGCAGGTTAAATAAAGAATACCACATAGCTAGGCTGGAGAGTGTTACAAACCTAAAACACATCAAGGGATTCAGATGATATAAAGCCATGAAGCAAAGCTCGAGCACATCATCAGCTTCATGTGGACTCCAAGATGCTTCATTCTTGTTTCCAAGTACTATAATAGCAATGTTAGTGCTCAGAAGCCCATTAATGAAACAAAACTACAGTACATTGATGCGCCATTACATAACTTCAATCGGCTGTTGTTGGACATGTTGGAAAGTTAAGGGTTAATAATTGAACTAACCTGTATAACTACAACTGGAAGCAACAGATAAATAGTAAACCAGAAGGGACGTGGGAGAAGAAAGGATGGATTATATAGCCTACTTCAAAGGTCTGACAACGATCTGCCTGTGCAAAGAGATAGTGACTGGAACGACATTGACCATGAGTGATTAATGTATAACTTTAGGGACTAGTATAATAAGCATAGAGAGAGGGATCAATTAACCATGGTATAGAGTGGATGTTTAGGTAAATAAACTGACAATAGACTGTTCTTGAAAGAATCCAAGAACAGATCAATCAGGCTGTCTTATCTGTGAAATATACCTTTCGAGTAGGCAAACTGAGGTGTATAGAAGAGTGGATTTTTCCAGAGTTAGTTGGGAGAGCTTGAAAGAGAGAGGAACCCAAAGCTGCTCCTGTATACGGTATAGATTGATCACCTGTAATGTATATCAGTAATATCTGTTCCGTATATCCCACTATCAAGTGCCTTGTACTTACTCGAAGTGTGTTGTGGTGAACCTTAGAAGGAACAGGTCAACAGCTGTGTAGCTAGTTTCTTTTTAGATGTCCAATTGAACATCCTGATTTTATTTCAATATGCTGGTATATTTGCTGTCTTTTATTATTCCTTTAAGCATGGAAAAAATGGAATTTTCTGTATTGCCTGGAGCCACAAAGATTCCAAAAGAATAGCGACATGTAGTGGGGATGGATTCTGGTAAGTGCTGTTTCTGTCACTTGTCTCATTTTTAAAATTGCTAATAGTATGCAAGGATGCTAGGAGACGTATATGGTATACAGACATTTGTATGCTTTATAATAGACTGGAGCAACCTGATTTACCTTAGCCTTCAGCCATCAGCAAACTTGCTGCTCCATGAATCTCTCTGTCACCGTTCCCAGCTCGTTCAGCTGTCAAAAGCTGCTGGTATTCAGCCCTCTTACTAATCCTTTCCTTCTATTTGTCTCCAGTTAGAGAAAGTACAGGAATGCTTTTTGAAAACAGGCCTTTCCCACCCTCCCACAAGTAAAAAGAGTTCCACCATGGATGTAATAGTGCAAAAAAGGTTTACAAGGAAGATATCAGAACTGAGAGGTTATACCTATCAGAAAAAATTGAACAGGCTGGGGCTCTTTTCTTTAGAAAAGAGAAGGCTGAGGGGTGACCTGATGGAGATTGTTAAGATTATGAAAGGGTTTGATAGGGTATATGTAGAAACGATGTTTCCACTTGTGGGGAGATCAAAACTAGGGACCATAAATATAAGATAGTCACGAATAATTCCAGTAGGGAATTCAGGAGAAACTTCTTTACCCAGAGAGTGGTTAGAATGTGGAACTCGCTACCACAAGGAGTAGTTGAGGCGAATAGCATAGGTGCATTTAAGGGGAAGGTTTTGCTGATAGGGTTAGATGAAGAAGAGTGGGAGGAGGCTCGCGTGGAGCATGAATATTAGCATGGACCATTTGGGCTGAATGGCCTGTTTCTGTGCTGTATATTCTATGTAATAGAGCCACTTCATTCACACTGTGGAAGTTGGAATTGTCCAGCTTTCGAACATTGTTCTCTTGCTTTCTTTCAATGGAGAATAAGAGAAGGAATAGCACTGCCTGAATCCCAGCACTGTTGACATAAGGCAAGGAGCAAGACTAAAAAGAGAAAGAGAAAGGATACGGGGAATGAACTTTCTCTCTTCATGTAACTTCTCCATTTTACAAGCTGACAGGCTTTGGACCAGAGTCAGGTTTGTTCTTGGGCTTGTACACAATTGGTTAAGAAACTCTGTGCCACACCATATGAACAGTGTAAAGATGGGATAGCAAACCTCTGGAGCTTCCTTTAGCCACCATATTAGTGACCTCCTCACAAAATTCAAATAGGTTAGTCATACATGACCTACCCTTCACAAATCCATTTTTGACTCTCTTTGATCAGCTCATACTTGTCCAAGTTCTCAGTCACTCTGTCTCTGATGATAAATTCCAGAAACTTCTCCACAGCTGACATTAAACTGACAGGTCAACAGTTTACTCCTTTCTAAAATAATGGAGTGTCATTTGCAATTTTCCAATCTAAAGGCATAATTCTCAAATCTAGAGAGTTTTGGAAAATTATGACTGATGCATCTGCAATTTCGTCACCTATTTATTTTAATATCCTAGCTTGGAAACAGGAGCAGGGAAAATGAACAGTGACAGGGGCAACAACAGCAACTTGCATTTATATAGCGCCTTTAATGTAGTAAAACGTCCCAAGGCGCTTCACCGGAGCGTTATCAAACAATGTTTGACACCGAGCCACATAAGGAAATATTAGGACAGGTGACCAAAAGTTTGGTCACAGAGGTAAGTTTTAAGGAGCGTCTTAAAGGAGGAGAGAGAGGTGGAGAGGTTTAGGTTGGAAATTCCAGAGCTTAGGGCCCAGGCAGCTGATGGCATGGCCGCCAATGGTGGGGCGATTAAAATCGGGGATGCGTAAGAGGCCAGAATTGGAGGAGCGCAGAGATCTCGGATGATCTTAGGGCTGGAGGAGCTTACAGAGATAGGGAGGGGTGAGGCCACAGAGTGATTTGAAAACAAGGATGAGAATTTTAAAATCGAGGCGTTGCTGGACTGAGAGCCAGTGTAGGTCAGCGAGCACAGGGGCGATGGGTGAACGGGACTTGGTGCGAGTTCCGGGATGGCAGCAGAGTTTTGGATGAGCTCAAATTTACGGAGGGTGCAAGGTACGAGGCCGACCAGGAGAGCATTAGAATAGGGGCAGGTAACATAGCTCTTGGTTGACTAAAGTGGTCTCTGCCTATGGCGCTGCTGTCCACGCACTATTGACATGTTGTTCATTGCAGCATCATTCGAACAATCGATGGGAAAATCCTGCACAAGTACAAGCATCCAGCTGCTGTTTTTGGCTGTGATTGGAGCCAGAATAATAAGTAAGTAAATCCTTCTAACAGGCCTACCCATTCACTTACTGTTTTGGATTTGTAACCACTTATCCCGGTAAAGTGTGAGTCACATATTTGTTGTGCTGCCCATATGGACTCCATGTTTATTCAGCGGGGTCAAAGTGGACATGTAATGAAAATAACTGAATTTAATTTGCAGTTTTTGAAGTAAAAGGGCTCCCCTTCCCCCCACGCCCACCGATATCTACACTATCCTCCTCAGTCAGAAGGGTGGGACAATCCAGCCATTGAACATCTTCACAGATGCTATCATTGCAACTCCTTGATCATTCCACTGGTAGGTACGCGTGAGCAATGGAGAAGAAGGGAGTAAGAAAGCAAGAGAAAAGGAATCAAGTTATTGCAGTTGGTTAACACATTGTTCTTTCATTTCTGGGAGCCGTTTTCGAATTCAGCCCAGACTGAGGAGGAACATCCCCTCAACCCATTGGCTATAGTGGTCCTACAAGAAGTGAGTTTGGGCAGTGACAATACACATAAACATGGACAAAACAGCTGACTTCCAGAGGTTAGGTGAGAGTAACTGCCCTTGACATAAAGGCAGCATTTGACCAAGTGTGGCATCACGGAGCCCCAATAAAATTGAAGTCAGTGGGAATCAGGGGGAAAACTCTCAAGTAGCTGGAGTCATACCTAGCACAAAGGAAGATGGTAGTGGTTGTTGGAGGTCAAATCATCTCAGCCCCAGGACATTGCTGCAGGAGTTCCTCAGGGCAGTGTCCTAGGCCTAACCATCTTCAGCTGTTTCATCAATGACCTTCCCTCCATCATAAGGTCAGAATTGGGGATGTTCGCTGATGATTGCACGGTGTTCAGTTCCATTCGCAACCCCTCAGATAATGAAGCAGTCTGTGCCCGCATGCAGCAGGACCTGGACAACATCCAGGCTTGGGCTGATAAGTGGCAAGTAACATTCACACCAGATAAGTGCCAGGCAATGACCATCTCCAACAAGAGAGAGTCTAACCACCTCCCCTTGACATTCAACGGCATTACCACCATCCACATCCTGGGGGTCACCGTTGACCAGAAACTTAACTGGACCAGCCACATAAATACTGTGGCTACAAGAGCAGGGTAGAGGCTGGGTATTCTGCGGCGAGTGACTCACTTCCTGACTCCCCAAAGCCTTTCCACCATCTACAAAGCACAAGTCAGGAGTGTGATGGAATACTGTCCACTCGCCTGGATGAGTGCAGCTCCAACAACATTCAAGAAGCTCGACGCCACCCAGGACAAAGCATCCCGCTTGATTGGCACCCCATGCACCACCTTAAACATTCACTTCCTCCCCCACCGGTGCGCCGTGGCTGCAGTCTGTACCACCTACAAGATGCAGTGCAGCAATTCGCCAAGGCTTCTTCGACATCACCTCCCAAACCCGCGACCTCTACCACCTGGAAGGACAAGGACAACAGACGCATTGGAACACCATCACCTGCACGTTCCCCTCCAACTAACACACCATCCTGATATGGAAATATATCGCCGTTCCTTCATCATCGCTGGGTCAAAACCCTGGAACTTCCTACCTAACAACACTGTGGGAGAACCTTCACCACATGGACTGCAGCGGTTCAAGAAGGTGGCTCACCACCACCTCCTCAAGGGCAATTAGTGATGGGCAATAAATGCTGGCCTTGCCAGCGAAGCCCACATCCCATGAATGAATAAAAAAAAATCTTCCTAGCAGGCATGGGCTCAAGTACAGTACCACTGCTGATTGGCACGAAACTCGGGCCACGAAGAATGCTGGTGTGGGAAATGGAAAAAGTCACACTGGTAACAGTATGGTTGCTTTTCTGAGGTTGGAGATAAGATACATTATTCGAGCAGAATTGAGGGAACTCTCTTCAGTGCTTTACCTGAGAGTGTTAATGCTCATTATTGTTCCTGGATAATTGCAAATGTAAAGTGTTCCACTCTCTCGTAGTAACATTCCTTAACACAATGAGAACCAAAAACAACCCCAAAAAGTTATATTTTAAAAATGTTTCTTTACTTTTATTATATATGTATTTATGAATTATGTATATTTAAACATCTTCATTAACTTCCAGAGATATGATAGCCACTGGCTGTGAGGACAAGAATGTTCGGGTTTACTATTTAGCAACCAGTTCTGATCAGCCTCTGAAGGTTTTCACAGGGCACACTGCCAAAGTGTTTCATGTCAGGTGGTCGCCGCTGAGAGAAGGCATCCTCTGCAGTGGTTCTGATGACAGGTATCTTTTCTTGAGCTCAGTAAGTAGGTGGTGGCTAAAGGTTTTATTTCAGTGAGTCATCACACAAAACTACTTTGAGAAGTAATTACTGAAGATGAAAAAAAAAATTCCTTCTCCATTTGCAATAATCTTGTCTTTAAGGACTGCTTTTAACCATTCAAATATGGAAGCTCTATTTTAATATCACAGTCCCCACCACTTGTTGCAGGCGAGTTGGTGATTTGCCCACTGTACGCAGTGGACGGTAAAGCCAAAAATCGAACCTAACCAATATATTTTACAATAAAACAGGCTTGATGCAGAACGCCTGCAGTCTGCACTTAGCAACTGCCTGTCGTAGTTGTTACCAGTTGCATCCGAATCAATACCGGTCAATAACAAGGTGCAAACAGCTGATTGAAGCTGCTTGAAGATTTGACTTCTAAACCATGTATTGGCTAAGAAAGCATGAGCAACAGAGCCAGTTGTAACTTTCAACTGAGCTGACCAGTGGATCCCCTGTGGCATTGCTCTGAGTGAGTTTCAGGATGAAGTGTAAGCTTATGCATGTAACTTATACGTAGAAATGAAGAAAGATCAGAAGATGGGTACGGTAGCATAGTGGTTATGTTACTGGACTAGTAATCCAGCAGGCCTGGACTAATAATCCAGAGTCATGAGTTCAAATCCTGCCACAGCAGCTGGGGAATTTAAATTCAATTAATTAAATAAAATCTGGAATTAAAATACTAGTATCAGTAATGGTGGCCATGAAACTACCGGATTGTCGTAAAAACCCATCTGGTTCATTAATGTCCTTCAGGGAAGGAAACCTGCCCATATGTGACTCCAGACCCACAGCAATGTGGTTGATTCTTAATTGACCTCCGAAATGGCCTAGCAAGCCACTCAATTGTACAATCTCGCTACGAAAAGTCATAATAAGAAAAAAACCGGATGGACCACTAGGCACCGGACACGACAAAGGCAAACCAAGCACAGTCGACCCTGCAAAGTCCTCCTCACTAACATCTGGGGACTTGTGCCAAAATTGGGAGAGCTGTCCCACAGACTAGTCAAGCAACAGCCTGACATAGCCATACTCACAGAATCATACCTTTCAGCCAACGACCCAGACTCTTCCATCACTATCCCTGGGTATGTCCTGTCCCACCGGCAGGACTGACCGACCAGAGGTGGCGGTACAGTGATATACAGTCAGGAGGGAGTGGCCTTGGGAGTCCTCAACATTGATTCTGGACCCGATGAAATCTCATGGCATCAGGTCAAACATGGACAAGGAAACCTCCTGCTGATTACCACCTACCACCCTCCCTCAGCTGATGAATCAGTCCTCCTCCATGTTGAACACCACTTGGAGGAAGCACTGAGGGTAGCAAGAGCAAGGGGGACTTCAATGTCCATTACCAAGAGTGGCTCAGTAGCACCACTGCTGGCCGAGTCCTGAAGGACATAGCTGCCAGACTGGGCCGGTGGTGAGCGAACCAACACGAGGGAAAAACTTACTTAACCAGTGTCCTCACCAATCTACCTGTCGCAAATGCATCTGTCCATGACAGTATTGGTAGGAGTGACCACCGCACAGTCCTCGTGGAGACGAAGCCCCGTCTTCGCACTGAGGATACCAAAAATGAATTCCAGCGGTGGTGAGAGTGACTGCCCTTGACATTCAAGGAAGCATTTGACCGAGTGTGGCACCAAGGAGCCCGAGTAAAATTGAAGTCAATGGGAATCAGTGGGAAAACTCTCCAGTGGCTGGAGTCATACCGAGCACAAAGGAAAATGGTAGTGGTTGTTGGAGGCCAATCATCTCAGCCCCAGGACATTGCTGCAGGACTTCCTCAGGGCAGTGTCCTCGGCCCAACCATCTTCAGCTGCGTCATCACTGACCTTCCCTCCATCATAAGGTCAGAAATGGCGATGTTTGCTGATGATTGCACAGTGTTCAGTTCCATTCGCAAGCCCTCAGATAATGAAGCAGTCCGTGCCCGCATGCAGCAAGACCTGGACAACGTCCAGGCTTGGGCTGATAAGTGGCAAGTAACATTCACGCCGGACAAGTGTCAGGCAATGACCATTTCCAACAAGAGAGAGTCTAACCACCTCCCCTTGACATTCAACGGCATTACCATCGCCAAATCTCCCACCATCAACATCCTGGGGGTCACCATTGACCAGAAACTTAACTGGACCAGCCATATAAATTCTGTGGCCACAAGAGCAGGTCAGAGGCTGGGTATTCTGTGGCGAGTGACTCATCTCCTGACTCCCCAAAGCCTTTCCACCATCTACAAGGCACAAGTCAGGAGTGTGATGGAATACTCTCCACTTGCCTGGATGAGTGCAGCTCCAACAACACTCAAGAAGCTCAACGCCATCCAGGACAAAGCAGCCCGCTTGATTGGCACCCCATCCACCACCCTAAACATTCAGTCCCTTCACCACCAGGCGCACTGTGGCTGCAGTGTGTACCATCTACAGGATGCACTGCAGCAACTCACCAAGGCTTCTTCAACAGTACCTCCCAAACCCACGACCTCAACCACCTAGAAGGACAAGAGCAGCAGGCACATGGGAACAACACCACCTGCATGTTCCCCTCCAAGTCACACACCATCCTGACTTGGAAATATATCGCCGTTCCTTCATCGTCGCTGGGTCAAAATCCTGGAACTCCCTTCCTAACAGCACAGTGGGAGAGTCTTCACCACACAAAATGCAGCGGTTCAAGAAGGCGGCTCACCACCACCTTCTCAAGGGCAATTCGGGATGGGCAATAAACGCCAGCCTTGCCAGCGACACCCACATCCCATGAACGAATTTTTTAAAAAGTGGCATACAGGCCTGGGGTTTGGAAAGGATTTCATATTAGATACAGTAAGACATTGGAGTGTTAAAGGAGGTGAATTTCTGCAGGGGTTGTCCCAATCGTCTGCTGTCGTAACTTTGGTGGAAGAACCATGGAAACCTCGGAAAAAATCGCCTAAATGGCTCTTCTCTCCAAAGTTATAGCATGCGATCGAGAGAACCCAAAGTGTTTTTTGATTGGGGCTTTTTGGCCAATCTGGCTGTCCTAGAAAAAGAAAAGAAAGAATTCCTTGACTCCAATTACATCAACATATGAATAAAATCTGGTTCTGCCCCAATCTTTCAGAACATTTTATCAATTAATTAGTTGCCGGTGTCATTTCTATCAGCAGCAGATTTGTGCAACTGCATAAACAAATTGGTCGTAAAACAAAAAAACAGAAAATGCTGGAACTACACCACAGGTCTATTTGCATCTCTAAAGAAAAAAGATAAGATTCATGCCTGAAAGCATGAACTTTTTTTTTCTTTTCAAATGCTCGCAGACTATTGTATATTTCCAATTTCTTTCATTATTATTTCTGATATCCAGCATTTGTACTTTTCTTTTTATTTAGTTATAGAGCAATTAACCTTTTAACAGCGTTGAAATGTATTTTATGACAAGAGGACTATGTTTGAGTTGATTTTTTTTTGAGTTTAGTAGTTATTGTAACGTTTCTGCACAATGTATTTTCTCAACAGTACTGTAAGGATATGGGACTATACACAGGATGCCTGTATAAATATCCTAAGTGGACACAAAGCACCTGTACGAGGTCTGATGTGGAACACAGAGGTCCCTTACCTTCTGATTTCGGGCAGCTGGGACTACACTATTCGTGTCTGGGACACTAGGGATGGAACTTGTCTGGACACTGTGTACGACCATGGTGCAGATGTTTATGGTAATAGCACATCTTGTTTTTAGTGTCCAGCTCACTCTAATAGAATATACAGATAGACCATGAGGAACGAGAGTGGAAATTAATGTTTGAGGCGATAGTGTTATTAATTTAATCGACACATCAAGCATAGGATTACAGCCTATTGTCATTCAATTCTGTTCTATGATATTTCCAAACCAAGTGTAATACCAAAATGGACATGAAGGGGTAAATCGTATGAATTAGTTCTCCTGGTCAGAAGTCTTGCTTGCCAAGAGGACACATCAGACAGTCAGGTGCAGAAGTCAGCATGCCCGATTTACGGCTCCAATTTTCCAGTTATTCATTTTAATGACCAGGAAAATTGGGATTGCAGCAAGCCTCACCCACTGACCTCTATTCCCGATTGTTCAGTCTGCCTCCCATTGAGCGAGGCTTCGATTTGAGACTGATGATATGTAGAATTTATCCCATAAAGGATTCAAGTGCTATATTTTACCTACAACTGTTTTCAAGTATTCGGGACAGACTAAAGCGTTTACCTGTTTGTTCTTTTCTGTACCCTTCAGAGTTATAGTAATTTTAGAGGGGAGGGGGATTACTTAATTACCTGGATGTAGATTTTCTGTGGTGACTATTCAAACATAATAGGAACTTTCACTGTTAGCAGGTGAAATCTTTATAATTCAAGGCAACGCATTTCCTGGTATCAGAGCATTAAAAATAACTTTACATTACCTCAGTTTTAGTCACATGGCATATAGGTGGCTTTTTATGTCACTGCTCAGCTGAATGATCTCTCAAAATATTCTATTTATCATATGGAATAACAGACTTGTTTATTTGGAAGCAATGAACACCTCAGAGTGAATAAGTCATTTAGAAACCACTTGATTTTTCACCCTTTAATATCTTTAATATCATCTGAAACCCATGAGCTCTTGTAATGTACTTCTAAATGCCTAGCATCAAATGGTCTGTCTTTCATAAAATTCCTCTGTTATATGTTACAGCTATTTCATTCTGACCGTTTCCCCATGAAAGGGTTTTAAATTTATTGCTGCAATTTGTTTGCTGAAGGTGTTGCTTATGAATTCATTCAATGAATCTAAAATTGACAGGAGTCAATTGGGATACTTCAGCCAAAAAAATAACCCAGTCATATATTTGTTTAGTGAAAAGCAAATGGTTTTGGCTATTTGATGTCAGATTCTAGTAAATGATTAATAATAAGTGTATACGCACAAATCAAAATATTTCTGGAACACTGTTTGCTAACTGTTTACTTTGAACAGGGTAAGCGATAAGCTGTGATCACTATCCCTTTCTTAGAATTAATGATTCTGACCATTATTTCTATGAAGACATTATCAAAGCTTTAATGGGTGCTGATAGTGTAGACTTGGAAATAGCTCAATACTGGCCGTTATCATTCAGAAGAGGTTATGGTTATAATGGGAGAGGGAGCAGATGTAAAACGTTTAATAAAAGCTGGAAATGCACAGTGGATCGGTCAAAAGATGGGCTGGGAATTTCCTGGGGGCTTCCCCCGCTCCACCGCCGTAACTTCGGAGATTCCGACGCACGTCCAGCAAAGTTGCAGCGGAAGAGCAGGAAAAGCCCCGAGGAAATTCCCCGCCATTTTGGGGTAGAAACCCCTCATCACAACTCGTGGTAATGTTGCATGAGGGAAGCATTGGTTTACCAGAATAAACAAACCTGAGAAAGTGGGCCTGTCAATCATTCAGCCTGCAGCCTGAGAGATATTACGCTTGATGTGACTCCTTGGATTATTTTTCAATGAACTTTTTCTCTCGATCATGCTTCAGATACATTTTTTTAAATGAAGGTTTTACCTCCCAGTCTCAATCGTGCACCTTTAGATTTTTTTGCTCTATTTTCTCCCTCTCAAAGGTCCTTTTTGGGCCGTGTGCCTGTGCTGCCGTGGGGATGGGCAGGTGGCTTATTCCCAGAGCACTACCAACAGTTATTTTTGACTGGCTGGCAGCAGGCACGTTACAGCAGTCCACTGGGGTTACCCAATCTGACCTACCTGACCAGCAGTAGGTACACTTCCAACTTCTGCTCAACGCTATCTTGGACAATGACACAAATCAGAAACAGTGTGGAGTCAGGGTCAAACCTGAAGCCACCCAATCTGTGAGGATGCACCTTGAAGCAACATGTCCCTAATCCATCAGATTCCTTTATTTTATTTGTAACAGGATATCTGCAGATTAACAACTTGCAGCTCAGTTGCTTATTGCCTTAATGGCCCGAATTGCTGATGAAATAACGTAGAGGCTAACAGGGCTCACCGTTATTTAAGGGCAAATGGAAGAGCAAAGTTCCGGAGAGCGCACATGCGCAAATGCAGAAATCTGGAAATTGCTCTACTAGTTACCCTGCGCATTTGAAAGCTTTGCGTTAAAGAGATCTCGCCAGCTGAATGAATGGACCAGCACGAACTTGCTGCATTGCCCAGCTGGAAACAAATTAATCTCTCCATAAAAAAGGTACGTTGGTTTTTTTAGGTCTAAACTAACTTTTAATGGCATGGTAAGTATTAATGACTGCCAAACAACCTCTCTGGCACTGAAAATTAACTTTGAAAAATGTGGAGTCACATTACTCTCGCTATTAATTGTTGGGGACATTTAAAAGAAAACATTTTTAAAATTTAAAAATTTTATTTTTTTACTCATTCTTTCTGTCTCTTTTACCTCTGCCTTTTAATCTTACCCTCTATTTCGCTTTCTCTAACTAATTTTATAGAGAATTTACTAAACTACCTGACACTTCCTGATTCTGACTGCACGGCTTGTCAGTGATGCTTCCAGCTGATTGATTGAGAGGAGAGAGAGCTTCTTTCCCCACTCTCACAGCTCAGAGAAGCCCAGGAAAGACCGCTGCACTTCTTACAGGTCTCCACCGAAACATGTTGGCGCCCAGAAGCCCGCGAAAAGCATGTGGGTGAGTTAGTTACTCACGAGCAGCGGGTGACGTCCGTTCGACGCTCAGCGCAATTCCCGGGCGATTATTATTTTAACTTTTTTAACATTTTGGATTTCAGCTTATTTGATAATAGACTATAGTTTTCAGTGTTTAATGTTCTAACGTTACCTTTTTGAATGTGTGCTGTAAATAACAGGAACTTAATTCCATCACCCAGGTTTGACCTGTCATCCCAATCGGCCCTTCACCATGGCATCATGTTCAAGAGACTCTACTGTGAGGCTTTGGTCGTTAACACCTCTAATTTCTCCTCTCCAAATAAACATTCTGGCTGACCAGCAGTGGGAAGAAATAATTGGGAATACAGGTAAGTGTGTCACCTAATTACTACTTTCCGATTTACCTCTTTGTCCATCCTACGTTTTTTTAACCTCGAGGGTATCCTCCTTGATGGTCTTGGCCCTTACATTTAGTTTCTCAAAAAAATAAACAAACACAAATTGTTTCGACGTGATCTCTTGTTCTAATAACGTGAGTTTTCTCAGAACATCAGCAAACTAGCAAATTGGGATTTAATTAAACCTAATTGGGACTCAATTGGAATTCTATTTGGGATTCAGTTGTTCATTCTAGCTAAAGATCAGCTTAGCTAAAAAAAAATGGAAGATGGCAGTGGTTGTTGGAGGCCAATCATCTCAGCCCCAGGACATTGCTGCAGGAGTTCCTCAGGGCAGTGTCCTAGGCCCGACCATCTTCAGCTGCTTCATCAATGACCTTTCCTCCATCATAAGGTCAGAAATGGGGATGTACATAGGAACATAGGAACAGCAGTAGGCCATTCAGCCCCTCGTGCCTGCTCCGCCATTTGATAAGATCATGGCTGATCATGTACGCTGATGATTGCACAGTGTTCAGTTCCATTCGCGACCCCTCAGATAATGAAGCAGTCCATGCCCACATGCACCAAGACCTGGACAACATCCAGGCTTGGGCTGATAAGTGGCAAGTAACATTCACATCAGACAAGTGCCAGGCAATGGCCACCTCCAACAAGAGAGTCTCTAACCACCTCCCCTTGACATTCAATGGCATTATCATCACCGAATCCTCCACCATCAACATCCTGGGGGTCACCACTGACCAGAAACTAAACTGGACCAGCCACATAAACACTGTGGCTAAAAGATCAGGTCAGAGGCTGGGTATTCTGCGGCGAGTGACTCTCCTCCTGACTCCTCAAAGCCTTTCCACCATCTACAAGGCACAAGTCAGGAGTGTGATGGAATACTCTCTAATTGCCTGGATGAGTGCAGCTCCAACAACACTCAAAAAGCTCAACACCATCCAGGACAAAGCAGCCCACTTGATTGGCACCCCATCCACCACCCTAAACATTCACTCCCTTCACCACCGGCACACTGTGACTGCAGTGTGTACCATCCACAGGGTGCACTGCAGCAACTCGCCAAGGCTTCTTCGACAGCACCTCCCAAACCCGCGACCTCTACCACCTAGAAGGACAAGAGCAGCAGGCACATGGGAACAACACCACCTGCATGTTCCCCTCCAAGTCACACACCATCCTGACTTGGAAATATATCGCCGTTCCTTCATTGTCGCTGGGTCAAAATTCTGGAACTCCCTTCCTAACAGCACTGTGGGAGAACCTTCACCACACGGACTGCAGAGGTTCAAGAAGGCGGCTCACCACCACCTTCTCAAAGGCAATTAGGGATGGGCAATAAATGCCGGCCTCGCCAGTGACGTCCACATCCCATGAACGAATAAAAAAAAATGTATCTGATTTTTTTTTTCTCCAGTATTTTCTTGCCTCTTCCTGAAGACACCAACCAAGGCTTTCCATTTCTGCACTCGCCAGTGTGTCCCCCCTGACCCCCCCATCCCGCAATTTTCCCATCCATGACAGAAAATCATGAGCTGAAAAGCATAGAAGCAGAAAACATCAGCCACTGACTCATAAACAAAAGCAAAATACTGCAGATGCTGGAAATCTGAAATAAAAACTGAAAATGTTGGAATCACTCAGCAGGTCAGGCAGCATCTGTGGAGAGAGAAACAGAGCTAACATTTCAGGTTGATGAGCTTTCATCAGAACTGGAAGATAACTACCATAGCCACTGACTCCTGTTGGGTTATAGTCCCTCAGATGCCAGCTACACACCACTACTTTATTCAAGAGACAATTTTCATTGTGAGCCTCAGGAGGAGTAGGTAGATTCACTAACTGTGCTGTCAGAGAAGCAATGACGTATGATTTTACAATATACAGCTCACTGGGATGGAGGAGTTAATTAGTGTTTGCTGGTGACTATTTTGTGCCCCTGTTCAAGGTTTTGTTTGTTTAGTACAAGGAACGGTAGATGTCTCCAGAATAATTCTCTATGGAAGCCAATAATTGTTCCTTTTTCACTCCTACAATCTCAAGTCTTGATCTGAAGTCTTACACTGTTTCATGAATGTAAATATTACAGTTTTTTCAATATATTCTACAGGAAGGTATGGATCCCAGAGGATAATTTGTAAAGAATTGGCTCCAAATTTTAAGAGGGATGGAATTTGAATCTTAATTCAAATTCATTGTTGGGACCAATGACATAGGGAAGAAAAGGGAGGAGGTCCTGCTAAGAGAATATCAGAAGCTAGGAACTAAATTAAAAACAAGTCTTACGGGTAGTAATCTCAGTAATGGTCTCTTGAATGAAGTAGTGGTGCTAATTGGCATAGGGATAGGAAGAGACGGTGAATGCATGGCTGAAAGAGTGGCATGGGAAGGAGGGGTTCCATTTCGTGGGACACTGGCACCAGTACAGGGACAGAAAGGAGCTGTAACGTTGAGATGGGCTCCACCTGAACCAGAATGGGACCAGTGTCCTAGCGGAAAGGATAAATAGGTCTGTCGATAGGACTTTAAACTAGTAAGACGGATGGAGGGATCTGGTGAAGATAACATAAGTCTGAAGAAAAATGAAATTGAGAGTAAAGGTCAGACCAAGATAAGGAATAAGGGTAGCATAAACGGTCAAGGAACAAATACAGTTATAGAACATAAGTACAAAATGACTGTTAAAAATAAAGTGAGGGGAACAATCACTAAAAACAAATTAAATTGCCAGTACAGCAATGCACACAGCATCCAAAACAAAACGGCGGAACTGGAGGCAATAATTAATAGCGAGGAGCCAGATGTGATAGGGATAGCTGAAACATGGAGACCAGAACTGTGCACAATACTCCAAGTGTGGTCTAACCAAGGTTCTGTACAAGTTTAACATAACTTCTCTGCTTTTCAATTCTATCCCTCCAGAAATGAACCCGAGTGTTTGGTTTGCCTTTTTTATGGCCTTAATAACCTCCATCGCTACTTTTAGTGATTGGTGTATCTGTACCCCTAGATCCCTTTGCTCCTCTATCCAAGAAGTATGTGGCCTCATTCTTCATACCATAATGCACCACCTCACACTTATCTACATTGAAATTCATTTGCCAATTACATGCCCATTCCACCAGTTTATTAATGTCCTCTTGCATTCTTCCTTTGTATTAACTATACCCCCCAATTTGGTATTGTTCGCAAATTTTGAAATTGTACATCTGATTCCTGAATCCAAATCGTTAATATAAACTGTGAACAACAGTAGTCCCAGCACCAATCCCTGTGGAAAACCACGTCCCACCTTTTGCCAATCTGAGTACGTA
Organism: Heptranchias perlo; assembly: GCF_035084215.1. NCBI lineage: Eukaryota > Metazoa > Chordata > Chondrichthyes > Hexanchiformes > Hexanchidae > Heptranchias > Heptranchias perlo. The sequence goes on from NC_090328.1 coordinate 16,212,160, forward strand.
CCCTTAACCCCACTCTTTGTTTTCTGTTTTGTTGCCAACTTGCTATCCATTCTGCTACGGGTTCCCTGACTCCACATGCTCTGACTTTAGTTATGAGTCTACAATGCAGTACCTTATCGAAGGCCTTTTGAAGATCCAGATATATTACATCTACTGAATTACCCTTGTCTACTCTTTCTGTTACTTCTTCAAAAATTCAATAAGGTTCGTTAAGCATGACTTTCTCTTCTGAAATCCATGCTGGCTTGTTGGGCCTGGGGGAAGCACTCCTGCTCCTCCGGGCTCACAACCTGTGCCGGAAAGGCACATACCTATTAGTTTCGGGCCTCTTCGCCTCCTTTCTCTTGGCGTAAAAAAGAAGGCCCAAGAATCTCGGCCCCCAGGGGTTGAAATTGGAAACTCTGGAAAATTGGAAGCCGGCAGCCTCCTTGAAAGATTTTAATCACCAACCCGCCTCCTGGGAGCGGCTTGGTTGCCCGCCCCTCATCCCGCCTGGAAGTGGGCGGGTTGGGAGCAGGTCCAAAAAGGTTGTGATTTTGAATGCCCCCCGCCCTCAACCCACCGGTTTTTCCCTTTTAAAATCGTGCTCAAGTGTTTCTGCATGTGGAGGAGTTCAAAACTAAAGGTCATAAACATAAAATAGTCGCTAATAAATCCAATAGGGAATTCAGGAGAAATTTGTTCACCCAAAGGGTGGTAAGCATATGGAACTCGCTACCACAAGGAGTCATTGAGGCAAAAAGCATAGATGCATTTAAGGGGAAACTAAATAAGCACATAAGGAAAAAAGAAATAGAAGGGTATGCTGATAGGGTTAGATGAAGTAGGGAGGGAGGAGGCTCTTGTTGAACATAAATGCCGGCATAGACCAGTTGAGCCGAATGGCCTGTTTCTGTGATGTAGTTTCAATGTGACTCAACGTAATATATGTAAATCTGCTTTATCAGTTAACCATATTTCATTATATATGTAAATATAATGAATTTCAGGATGGGATTTATAACATTTAAACTGCTAAACCAATTTATAGTTGCTGGCAAAGCAATTGCCACATTAATATTACAAAATAACACTTCATGGTTGATAGCTTATAATCAGTGGAAAACTTATTTTCAAAACTCCAAAGTGAAAATATCCATGATCAGATAAAGAATTGTAGAAAATGGTATGTGACATATACTTACATGCTCAAAATGCAACTCATTTGCATATTAATAAAACCTCCTTGACACTCGTCAATCAAGGGCTTCCAGAGCAGCTGCAAAGAAGGAATGGAACAAAGCACCTGTTTCCTGCAGTCCTTAACTCTTGACGTTCGTTTGAAAAAATATTCTCTTTCTGGCTGCATTGATGGTGCAGCTGTTCATCTAAGACCAGTATCTCTACAGTGCGCTGCTCAGTCAACAGACCTGATTTCATTGAATCATACAGCACAGAAGGAGGCCATTCAACCCATTGTGCCTGTGCCGGCTCTTCAAAAGAACTATCCAATTAGTCCCACTCCCCTGCTCTTTCCCCATAGCCCTGCAACTTTTTCCTTTTCAAGTATATATCCAGTTCCCTTTTGAAAGTTACTTTTGAATCTGCTTCCACCACCCTTTCAGACAGTGCATACCAGATCATAACAACTCGCTGCGTAAAAAATATTCTCCTCATCTCCCCCCTAGCTTTTTGCTAATTATCTTAAATCTGTGTCCTCTAGTTATCAACACTCCTGCCAGTGGAAACAGTTTCTCCCTATCTACTCTACGAAGACCCCTCATAATTTTGAACCCCTCAATTAAATCTTCCCTTCACCTTCTCTGCTCTAAGGAGAACAATCCCAGCTTCTCTAATCTCTCCACATAACTGAAGTCCCTCATCCCCAGTACCATTCTAGTAAATCTCCACTGCACCCTCTCTAAGGCCTTGACATGCTTCCTAAAGTAAGGTGCCCAGAATTGGACACAATACTCCAGCTGAGGCCTAACCAGTGATTTATAAAGGTTTACCATAACTTTGTTCCTTTTGTACTCTATGCCTCTATAAAGCCAAGGATCCTGTATGCTTTTTTAACAGCCTTGTCGACTGTCCTGCCACCTTCAAAGATTTATGTATGTGATCCCCCAGGTCTCTCTGTTCCTGCACTCCTTTAAAATTGTACGATTTAGTTGATACTGTTTCCGCTCATTTTTCCTTCCAAAATGCATCACTTCACACTTCTCTGCGTTAAATTTCATCTGCCATGTGACTATGTTCTCCTGAAATCTGCTGCTATCCTCTTCACTTTTTACTACATTTCCAAGTTTTGTGTCATTTGCAAACTTCGAAATTATGGCCCCTATACCCAAGTCCAGGTCATTAATATATATCAAAAAGAGCAATGGGCCTAATACTGACTCCTGGGGAACACCACTATATACTCCCATCCAGTCTGAAAAACGACCGTTCACCACTACTCTTTGCTTTCTGTCCCTTAACCAATTTTGTATCCACGCTGCCACTGTCCCTTTAATCGCAAGGGCTTCGGTTTTGCTGACAAGTCTATTATGTGGTACTTTATTAAACGCCTTTTGAAAGTCCATATACACAACATCAACCGCACTACCCTCATCAACCATCGCTGTTGCTTCATCAAAGAACTTGATCAAGTTTGTCTGACATGATTTGCCTTTAACAAATCCGTGCTGGCTGTCATTTATTAACCCATGTTCTTCCAAGTGACAGTTAATTTTGTCCCAGGATTATGGTGTGTAGAAGTTTCCCTACCAGTGTTAGGCTGACTGGCCCACCTTTTTTATCTCTCTCCCCTTTTTTGAGTTATCTGCACTGAACTTTGTGACAAAGGAGCTCTGTGAATTTGTACTTGAACACTTACACACAGTTCTGCTGCCCGGGCACCTAATTTCTAATCTTATGACAGAGTAACACTTCTATCATAATATTAAAACATTGGAAAATATGTTTATGAAGCTTCCAAGAATTTCAGTGGACCACCTGGACACTAATGTTCCAGCAGCGTGAGACTAACAACTAGAGGGGGTCTCAAACCTCTTGTTTCACTCTGCTCAGGAGTCAGATTGCCAACCCAGTTCCTGAGTGCACTTCCACTTCCGATGAATGTGCACCCAAAAATGCTTCATTTTAACATGAATGTGACTATATATCTCCATCCTAAATTTGTAATGTTTGCTTACATCTTATAATGGGAACTGTATCTATGTATCAAATATTCCCTAAATCTCATAGAGACATAGCTGTACACTTACCAGTTATGTCTTAATCCCACCTTTCTCACAGAGGTATGGTAGCATAGTGGTAATGTTACTGGACTAGTAATCCAGCAAATGTGTGTTTAAATCTCACTGTGGTAGTTTGAGAAGTTGATTTCAGTTTTTTAAAAAAAAGCTGGTACGAGTAGGAGTGACCATGAAGCTTTCAGAAAGAAACAACTGGTTTACTAATAGCAGGGTTGAAAATTTGTCCCTCCCAAAAATCATAATGTCATACTCTTGACTAATCCGTAGTACTTACAGGTTCCTGTATGAGAATGGCAATAAACCAGAGAACCCCTTATTTAGTCGAATCACACTCTCTTTCAGACCGTGCAATGGCATCGGGTGCTCCACCTCTGCTCTGTGGGAAAGTGTCCCGAGATATCAAACAAGAGTTGGATAAGCTCACAAGTAATGTGCGGATAAAGAAGCTGAGGTGGTTCTCTGAATGTTTATCGGTAAGTCCTTTCATTGTTACCGCTCAGTCTCATGAAGGTGCAGAATTCGTTGTTGATTCAGAAGTTGGACCCGACCGTTAACTTACATGAGAGGAAAGCCCTGGCTTTGCCTTTCTGCAGCATTTACAGACCTTCCGCCAGCAACGTTTACTGCCAAAGTATCCCACAAAGTTGATGCTAAGCCTACATTTGAGATATTGCTAGAACACTAACTTCCTCTCTCCGCTGCTTTAGTGGAGGTGCCAACCCATTTATTTTAAACAGCTTAATACTTTGTGTAGAGAGGAAATTTAAAATGGATGCATTAAATGATTGCACTTTAAAATTCCTATGGTGTAATTTCAAGGCCATTAAATGTAATTGTTTCACTTGTAGTACTTCAGTACTGAGGGAAACAAGGAATACTGCTGGTGGAAAGGGACATTTGTCCCAACAGCAAAGTACAGGTCGGATGTAAAAAGTGTCATTTCTTTATTTCGCTGGAGTTACATTACTAGTGCGGTAATAAAGAGAAATTCTATCTGACCTTTAATGCTTGTTTTATTTAATGTAAATGAAGCCTTGTACCACACATTAGCACCTGATCACTGTATTTGAATAATTAATCTGCTGGTACAAATAAGGCAGCTTGGAGAAATTCTGCTTTCTAACAATGGATTGGCAATGGTTCTGTTTACTCAGTGCTTTGAGTTCTGAGTGGAATTCTCACAGGCCATTAATAGCTTGAGGATATGTGACAGATAAATACATTTTCTACACTAAAAATATATCTGCTACATTAATTTTTTGATGGTATTTAGGAAATTTGCAAACATTTGAACGGTTCTATTTTATTCGTTTTTTTCAAAATGTGAGTTTGTATTTAAGATGAGAAGAGTCAAGAAACATAGAATTATAGCCCTGTAATGTAGCTTGTTGTTAATAATGGTACTGGTCTGCCTATGGTTTCTTTGACATTCGGATCTTTGGCCTTCATTGCTAGCGATTAACCTCTGTTTTCTTTTAGAAATACTGCCCCCAAATGCTTGAATGTGTTCTTTTTAGCCCCCAGGAGGCAGTAAGAATCTCTGGGACTTGGTGGCTGTGTTAAAAGACCAGGACGACAGTCTGCTGCCACAGAACTACTGTAAAGGAATAATGCACATGAAACATCTGGTCAGGTTCAAAACTGTAAGTAATGTCTACAGAGAGTTTATCATACAATTTCAAATTAAGTCTAGCATCTCAGATTAAAGATAGACTCACAAAGGAAAATTGTTGAGCAATGTAATACTCATTAAATAATGAAAGGATAATATACTGCGATTGAAATATCTGCAAGGTCAGGAGTGACATCTGTGGCTTGAAGTTACGTTGTGCAATAAAAGTAATGAACAGGTTAAAATGTTGGTGAGGAATTAATATTGACTGATTTTACGGTCACATGTGAATTGTTTAAAGCTGAATTTGCTTTGGTCAGTCTAAAGCTCAAGAGTTAACAACTGTGAAGATGTCCAAGTTTGGAGGTGGAATTGGTGCGCCAAGCAAGGAGGAGAGACTGAAAGAAGCAGCTGAGATTCATCTGAGACTAGGTCAGATCCAGAGATACTGTGAACTAATGGTGGAGCTTGGGGAGGTAAAGTACTTAAAAATTACAATCAGTCGGGAATTGGGTGGCATATTTGATTAAGAACACACACATCTGAAATTTCCGTGGGGCTTCTCTCAAATTCCCACCACAACTTCGGTGGAAGATCGGCAGAACCCCAAGAGAAATGGCATAAATATTTCCACTGATTTTACGGAGGGAGATCAGGAAATCACTGCATAAATTCTACCGCACAGTCTTCTCATCTGTGGGACTTGGGTCATCCTGTAGAGATAAGATAAATGTGTTTGTTCTCTGATAGCTGGGTTTAAGTATAATGTGGGCAGTGTCAATGCTGGTGCCTGTGGATCCACACCTGTCATTTGGCACAAATTGACATTAATTGAACAACCTCAGGACAATTAAAACAGATAATGTAACTGAATGCCACTGCCATGTTTTGTGCAGCAGGAGCACTTCAATGGGATTAAAGCAGTCTTCTTTCTGCGTTGGAGCTTTTCCTGCATCTAACACATACTACAGCTACTCTGATTGTGTTTCATGTCGGTGATAGTTGTGAAGACGCAACCTTCTCCATTTCTGAGCAACTATTACTGACCTTGATGAGTTCTGATTCACTCAAAAACGTCTTTATAAACAATCCCTGGATTGTTTGGCAATCCCTGGATTATCATTTGGCAATACCAGCTAATAGTTGAGCCATGTACCAGTAGGTCCTGGGTTCAATCCACAGCTGATTGTTTTAGCTGGCATTAGGAGATACTAAAATTGCCCTGAGCTGGGGAGGAGAGAATCAGCCAGGATTCCCACTGTTTTCTATCCAGTCTACTGTGAATGTGTAGATATTGGGTGAGGACGGAATTGGGTGTGGCCGTGCTGCCTAATAGGATAGAATTGCAATGCCACACTCACTGTCTAGCCTCACACATAAAGAATAGCCACTTGGGTGAGTTAATGAAGAGTGCCTAACGCCTAGCAGGAGCCAATGTCTTCAGAAGGGGAGAAAATCTACCAATATAAAAATTTAGATTCTGTCTGTCACATTTTGGACTTCACATTTTTGTGACAGATGCAAAACAATCTTGAAGAAAAGTATTTTTTTAAAAGGAGAAAGAAACCTAGACATTTCCCGCCGCTGCCAATCCACAACTTTCCCTGGGGATTGCACCTTGACATGTGGGTAGGGTCTCATGACCCAGAGAGTTGTAACTTGTGGTAGGACCACCCAAGCCAGACAGGTCAAAAGGTAGGAGCATACTAAAGGCAGCCCACCTGGTAGGTGGTTCTGAGTCAGGCTAACGAACTGTCCACGTAAAAATGCCTTTTGTTACGAAAACAACCCAGAGACAAAATGAGTCTGTTACAGACTTGCAGATATAAACATCACCTGTGGAAAACCACGATCTGTTGGATGTAAGACAAGATGATTCTCCGATTGAGTGTATAGTTGTCAGCTTGCCGAATTTTGAAAACTATTCTAGATTAAGGAAGCATGATCTTCATGAAAAGGTATTTGGCAAGAACCTTTTATGGCGAGGGAGAAGTGTCATCTTATACATGTGACGTGATGATGGATTTCTGTGTAACTCGTGCCATTGTGTGTTTGTAAACAAATGAATGAAGATTTGCCAAACAGCTTTTCACGGTACCCCCTTTAACACAACATTTTCTTTCGTAAACCTGGTGCTTTGTGATAGTGATTCCGGGGGGGGGGTAATTTTTTTTTTATTCGTTCATGGGATGTGGGTGTCACTGGCGAGGCCACCATTTATTGCCCATCCCTAATTGCCCTTGAGAAGGTGGTGGTGAGCCGCCTTCTTGAACCGCTGCAGTCCGTGTGGTGAAGGTTCTCCCACAGTGCTGTTAGGAAGGGAGTTCCAGGATTTTGACCCAACGATAATGAAGGAACTGCGATATATTTCCAAGTCGGGATAGTGTATGACTTGGAGGGGAACGTGCAGGTGGTGTTGTTCCCATGTACCTGCTGCCCTTGCCCTTCCAGGTGGTAGAGGTGGCGGGCTTGGGAGGTGCTGTCAAAGAAGTCTTGGCGAGTTGCTGCAGTGCATCCTGTGGATGGTGCACACTGCAGCCACAGTGCGCCGGTGGTGAAGGGAGTGAATGTTTAGGGTGGTGGGTGTGGTGCCAATCTAGTGGGCTGCTTTGTCCTGGATGGTGTTGAGCTTCTTGAGTGTTGTTGGAGCTGCACTCATCCAGGCAAGTGGAGAGTATTCCATCACACTCCTGACTAGTGCCTTTTAGATGGTGGAAAGACTCTGGGGAGTCAGGAGGTGAGTCACTCGCTGCAGAATACCCAGCCTCTGACCTGCTCTTGTAGCCACAGTATTTATATGGCTGGCCCAGTTAAGTTTCTGGTCAATGGTGACCCCCAGGATGTTGATGGTGGGCGATTCGGCGATGGTAATGCCATCAAATGTCAAGGGGAGGTGGTTAGATTCTCTCTTGTTGGAGATGGTCATTGCCTGGCACTTGTCTGGCGCGAATGTTACTTGCCACTTATGAGCCCAAGCCAGGATGTTGTCCAGGTCTTGCTGCATGCGGGCACGGACTGCTTTATTATCTGAGGGGTTGCGAATGGAACTGAACACTGTGCAATCATCAGCGAACATCCCCATTTCTGACCTTATGATGGAGGGAAGGTCATTGATGAAGCAGCTGAAGATGGTTGGGCCAAGGACACTGCCCTGAGGAACTCCTGCAGCGATGTCCTGGGGCTGAAATGATTGGCCTCCAACAACCACTACCATCTTCCTTTGTGCTAGGTATGACTCCAGCCACTGGAGAGTTTTCCCCCTGATTCCCGGTAATTTTAACATTACACACCGGGCAGGAAATCCACGGGATCGGGTGGAACGCCGGTTTTACATCCCGCCCAATATTACTCACCATTGACTTTGATGGAGAGTAAAATCTGCTGGGGTATAAAACCAGCGTCACACCCGATCTCGTCAGGTTCCTGATGGGTGGGTTAAGTTAAAATTACCTCCTCTCTCTGACCATCACACTAGATCACATTCTGGTTTCCAAAAATTGGCGCTGAAATACTAAAAGCAATGAGAACACCCCTTCCCTCTCTCCAATTCCAGCTCTCATCATGCACCAAGTCTGTTCTATTCAATAATTCACTCAATGCATAGTGTTTGTTTTTAATCAAATACAATTCCATTTTTTTTTTCCAGCCGGAGAAAGCTCTTGGGTAACTGTAACTGGAATTACCCCCCTGTCAAAAAATGTGCATTTCTCTTTTTTTCTTTCAGAACAAAGTTTCACTGGCATCAGATAGACTATTTCTGAATTCTGTTTCTCAAAACTTCTCTGTTCAGATTGGAGGCTGATTCTATGCAGGGACTATATTTGAATCAAAAAAAAAATTGGGGCCAGTTTTCCTGGCCTACACCCCTCGGGGAACATCTAATCCTCAGGCATAAAGGACGGGGGAAAAGGCGGCGGGGCCCCAAGAAGCTGGCAGTGGTCCTTGCTCCGGGGATCTGTCCTCAGGTCAGAGGGTCTGAGGGGACCCAGCAGCAAGACGAAGAAGAAGACCCTGAGGGAGCAGATGAGAAAGTTTTTATGCTGACCATCTGGCTGCTGGTCTCCAAACACAGCTGCTAATGGCCCGGTACAACGAAGTCATTACAAAGAAGAAGCTAAAGTGTTTTTTTGGCGGGGGGGGGGGGGGGAATTGAAGCAGCCAAAAAATTATGTGACATTTTAAAACATCAAACTAAAAATAAATTTTGCACTGAAATGAACCAAAATGTGGAAAGAGAAATAAGTGCAGAATCACCATGGCAACTCCTAAACCTAGTACTTTATTTTGCTTCTTTTGACATTGTAATAAAAATTGGAATAGGTGTCACTGCGAAAAAGGCTGCTGTGATATTTATAAAGACATTTGAGAATCAAAGAGTACGTCTGGGTGAGATAACCTTTATTGATGTTTCAGTGGGACAAGGCGCTATCAGTGGCACCTGGTGTATCAATGAAATACTGGAGGAAGCTGATGCAAAGGTGAGGTCTTTTTAATGAGTAACATAATGGGCAGAATTTTAACCCCCCAGGATGGACGGGAGAGGGGCGGGGGTGGGGTGGGGGGGGTTAAATTCTTAAAAATGGGAAACCTGATCCCAACTTGCCGCGAACGCGCCTACTTCCGGTTTAACCGGGGCGCGTGGGCTCTCGAGAGGTGGGTTGGTAATTATAATATGTTAATGAGGCTCCGTGCCTCGGATTTTATCAGCCATTTGGATTTAACGCCTCCAGCACGAGTTTCCCAGGGCTTGAGAGACCAGACAGCTGAAGGGAGGCGAGAACCGCTGGTTCCAGCAGAGAAGTGCTTTTCCTGCACTGCTTATGGGCTAGGGGGAGCAGGAGAGCTTCCCCCCGGCTCCCCCAAGCCGAGCTGCCGCTAGCTGCCTCTATCCCTGCAATTAACTGACGCCCCCCCACTTCGCCCCCACCGAACGTCCAACCACCGTCTCCCCCCCCCCCCCCCCCGATCCCATGTCTCCCCCCACCCCCGCAATCATACCCTCGCCCCCCTTCCTCTTCTCCAGTCCCCGGCTATGGCCTCTCTAATGTTTCCTCCTGGTGCCCACCCCTCTACCAAATTAGTTTAAACCCTCCCCCACAGCACTAGTTAACCTCCCTGCGAGGACATTGGCCCCAGCTCTGTTGAGGTGCAACCCGTCCATCTTGAACTGATCCCTCCTGCCCCAGAACTGGTCCCAATGCCCTAGAAATCTGAAGCCCTCCCTCCTGCACCAATGCTCCAGCCACGCATTATCCTACTATTCCTATACTCGCTAGCAGGTGGCACTGTTAGTAATTCAGAGATTACTACCTTTGAGGTCCTGCTTTTTTACTTCCTCCCTAGCTCCTGAAACTCTGACTGTAGGGCCTCGACCCCATGTCATCGGTTCCCACATGGACCGCAACTTCTGGCAGTTCCCTTCGCCTCAACTACTCCATGCAAGTTCCACATTCTAACCACTCTCTGGGTAAAGAAGTTTCTCCTATATTCCTTATTGGATCTATTAGTGTCTGTCTTATATTCATGACTCCTAGTTTTGGACTCCCCCATAAGTGGAAACAACTTCTCTACGTCTACCCTATCAAACCCCTTCATAATTTTAAAGACCTCTATTAGGTCACCCCTCAGCCTTCTGTTTTCCAGAGAAAAGAGCCCCAGCCTGATCAGTCTTTCCTGATAGTTATAACCTCTCAGTTCTGGTATCATCCTTGTAAATCTTTTTTCCACCTTCTCCAGTGCCTCGATATCCTTTTTTGTAATATGGAGACCAGAACTGGACACAGTACTCCAAGTGTGGCCTAACCAAGGTTCTTTACATATTTAACATAATCGCTCTGCTTTTCAATTCTATTCCTCGAGAAATGAATCTCAGTGCTTGGTTTAAAGATGAACTGCACAGTGCAAATGTGGGATTTTTTTATTTACAAATTAAACACGTTCTCAAATTCACTTGCACAGAATGTATTATTGATCTGTGGATACAGAACCTAGTTGCATTGTTGGCATGCAATCAACGATCGATATTTGTTATGCTTGTTGCTTGTTATGGACCTTTGCCTGATATATAATCCTTTTAAGTACTGCCTTTAAGTTACCCAAGCAGCTCCCTTGTTTACTAAACCAGCATCAATAAGGTGAGAATAAAGACAGATAAATTAGTAAAATATATAAATTCCTTTTATAAAGTTCTTTTTAAGAAAAGATGGAATTTACATTTATATAGTACCTAATCATGTCCTGAGGGTGTCCAAAAGCAAACAAGGAATTACTTGTGAAAAGCAATCATTTTTGTTATGTAGGTAAACATGGCAGCCATATTGTGCACAGCAAGGACCCACAAACAACAAATGAAATGAATGATCAAATAAAGTATTTTTGAACATGGAAAATAATTTAAATTACATTCTCTCATGACCAAAATATCTATATTACAAGGCTACAAATTGCTAAAATATTTATTAGGGTTTAAAAAATGGAAAACAATGAAGGGGCAGGTCATACAGCTGGCATCACTACAGTGCATCCACGAGGCTGAGAACTGCATGGATAGCACATTTCTGGAGGTGGTCACCCCGCAGCTTAAGAAAGTGCAGGCAGAGAAGGTGACCGCCAGACAGACAAGGAGGACCAGGCAGGTAGTGCAGGCGTCCCCTGAGGGCATCTCGCTCTCTAACCAGTATTCAGTTCTGATTCTATCGTTAGGGGACCAGACAGGCGTTTCTGTGGCTGCAGAAGTGATTCCAGGATGGTATGTTGCCTCCCTGGTGCCAGGGTCAAGGATGTCACTGAGCGGCTGCAGAACATTCTGGAGGGGGAGGGTGAACAGCCAGAGGTCATGATCCATATCGGTACCATCCACATAGGTAGGAAGAGGGATGAGGTCCTGCAGGCAGATTTTAAGGAGTTAGGAAAGAGATTAATAAGCAGGACCTCAAAGGTAGTAATCTCTGGATTACTCCCAGTGCCACGCGCTAGTGAGTATAGAAATAGGAGGATAGAGCAGATGAATGTGTAGCTGGAGAGATGGTGCAGGAGGGAGGGCTTTAGATTCCTGGGGCATTGGGACCAGTTCTGGGGGAGGTGGGACGAGTACAGACCGAACAGGTTGCACCTCAACGGAGCTGGGACCAATGTCCTTGCGGGGAGGTTCGGTAGTACTGTGGGGGGGGGGGGGGCGGGGTTTAAAACGAATGTGGCAGGGGGACGGGCACAAGGATGTAGCACTGGAAAAAAGAAGTAAGGTGCACAAAGAATTGGGAGAGACAGATAGCACTAAAGTAAGAAATAGAAAGGTATTAGGTGGGATCAGACTAAGAGAGAGTACAAGAAGGTCTAAGATTGGTTTTCACTGCATGTGTGTAAACGCACGAAGCGTGTTGAATAAGCTTGGTGAGCTGCAGGCGCAATTAGCCACATGGGAATATGGTGTTGTAGTGATAACAGAGACCTGGCTCAAAAAAGGTCAGAACTGGGTACTAAATATTCCTGGATACAAAGTGTTCAGGAAATATAGGGAAGGAAAGAAAGGAGGTGGGGGTGGCAGAATTGATTAAGGAGAATATTGCAGTGCTGGAGAGATAGGATTTCCTGGAGGGGTCAAGGACAGAATCTATTTGGTTGTGGTTAAGAAACAATAGAAGTGCCAATACACCACTGGGTGTATTCTATGGGCCACCAACTAGTAGGAAGGATATTGAGGAACAAATTTGCAGGGAAATTACAGAGAGGTGCAAAAGCCATAGAGCAGATGGTTCCGGTACAGTCTAGGTACATTCCCATGAGGGAGAAAGAAGGGCAAGTAAAGCTAGAGCTCCCTAGATAAGACAGTAAGATGAAGCAGAAAAAAGGGTCGTACAACAGATGTCAGGTTGATAACACAAATGAGAATCAGGCTGAATATAGAAAGTTCAGAGGGGAAGTGAAAAAGGAAATAAGAGGGGCAAAGAGAGAGTATGAGAATAGACTGGCGGCCAACATAAAAGCGAATCCAAAAGTCTAATATAGGTATGTAAACAGTAAATGGGTAGTAAGAGGAGGTTTGGGGCCGATTAGGGACCAAAAAGATCAACTCATGGAGGCAGAGGGCATAGCCGAGATACTAAATGAGTACTTTGGATCTGTCAGTGCCAAGAAGATGCTGCCAGAGTCTCAGTAAAGGAAGATGTAGTTGAGATACTGGATGGGCTAAAAATTGATAAAGAGGAGGTACTAGGAAGGCTGGCTGTACTTAAAGTAGGTAAGTCACCCGGTCCAGATGGGATGCATCCTAGGTTGCTGAGGGAAGTAAGGGTAGAAATTGCAGCGGTACTGGCCATAATCTTCCAAACATCCTTAGATACAGGGGTGGTGCCAGAGGACTGGAGAATTGCAAATGTTACACACTTGTTCAAAAAAGGTTGTAAGGATAAACCCAGCAACTGCAGGCCAGTCAGTTTAACCTCGGTGGTGGGGAAACTTTTAGAAACGACAATCCTGGACAGAACTAGCCGTCACTTGGACAAGTGTAGATTGATTAGGGAAAGCCAGAAAGGATTTGTTAAAGGCAAATCGCGTTTAACTAACTTGATAGATTTTTTTTGATGAGGTAATAGAGAGGGTCGACGAGGACAATGCAGTCAAAGTGGTGTATATGGACTTTCAAAAGGAGTTTGATAAAGTGCCGCTTAATAGGCTTGTCATCAAGATTGAAGCCCATGGAATAAAGGGGCAGTAGCAGCATGGATACGAAATTGGCTAAGTAACAGGAAACAGAGAGTTGTGGTGAACTGCTGTTTTTCGGACTGGAGGGAGGTGGACAGTGGTGCTCCCTGGGGTTGATACTAGGACTACTGCTTTTCTTGATCTATATTAATGACTTGGACTTGGGTGCACAAGGCACAATTTTCAGTTTTGCACATGATACAAAACTTGGAAGGGTAGTGAACAGTGAGGAGAATAGTGATAGACTTCAAGAGGATATACGCAGGCTGGTGGCATGGGCGGACACATGGCAGATGAAATTTAATGCAGAAAAATGCGAAGTGATACATTTCAGTAGGAAGAATGAGGAGAGGTAATATAAACTGAAGGGCACAATTCTAAAAGGTACATGAACAGAGAGATCTGGGGGTATATGTACACAAATTGTTGAAGGTGGCATGGCAGGTTGAGAAAATGGTTAAAAAAGAGTATGGGATCCTGGGCTTTATAAATAGAGGCATAGAGTACAAAAGCAAGGAAGTCATGATGAACCTTTATAAAACACTGGTTTGACCACAACTGGAGTATTGTGCCCAGTCCTGGGCACCGCACTTTAGGAAAGATGTGAAGGCCTTCGGGAGGGTGCAGAAGAGACTTACTAGAATGATTCCAGGGATGAGGGACTTCAGTTACGTAGATAGACTGGAGAAGCTGGGGTTGTTCTCCTTGGAACAGAGAAGTTTGAGAGGAGATTTGATAGAGATATCCAAAATCATGAAGGGTCAAGACAGAGTAGATAGAAACTGTTCCATTGGCGGAAGGGTCAAGAACCAGAGGACAAGGATTTAAGGTGATTGGCAAAAGAACCAAAGGTGACATGAGGAAACGTTTTTTTAATGCAGCAAGTTGTAATGATCTGGAATGCTGGAATGAAAACTTTTTCACACAGCAAGTGGTTAGGATCTGGAATGCACTGCCAGAAGGGTTGATGGAGGCAGATTCAATTATGGCTTTCAAAAGGGAACTGGGTAAGTACTTGAAAGGATAAAATTTGCAGAGCTACAGGGATAGGGCGGGGGAGTGGGACAAGCTGGATTGCTCTTGCATAGAGCCGGCATGAACTCGATGGGCCGAATGGCCTCCTTCCGTGCTGTAACCTTTCTATGATTCTATACAATGGGTGTCAGAAGGGTGGAAAACATAGCTTTAATTTCTCCCACTCCACTGAGTTTCTGATCTCAGCTCTGGAGAAGGTAGCACAGTTTTAAATGGTAGTCTTCACCTGTCCTTCAAGGATAGAATTAGCCGTGCCTTTTTGGTTAGGCCGCCATTCCTGCTCACTTGGCAACAGAAGTCACACGAGGAGGACCAAACTAGGGCAGGAAATACGGGGAACAGAGAGGAATGTATCCTCAAAAAAAAACCAAAAATGCACCTTTAAAATCTGATTAGTCCATTCAGAATAACCATAACAGGAAAGCATTTAGTTATATGAAACATCCAGTGTGTTACTGTTTCCTCAGGAGAGCCGATCAGCTGATCCAGGAAGCGAACAATGAAGTCATTCCATACTGCATTGCTACTGGTGATGTGAAGAAACTGGTAACCTTTTTCACCTCTCGAGGCCAGCTGAAAGAAGCACTGCTAGTTGCTCAGGTAACTCAGAATTACCAATTGCTTGGCTTACTGCATCAAGTTACATAGAATTTTACAGCACAGAAACAGGCCCAACTGGTCTATGCCGGTGTTTGGTCTCCACACGAGTCTCCTCTCACCTTACTTCATCTCACCGTTTCAACATATCTTTCAATTCTGTTCTCCCCTCCTGCACTTATCTAGCTTCCCCTTAAATGCACTTATGTTATTCGCCACAATCACTCCATGTGGTAGCGAATTCCACATTCCCACCGCTCTCTGGGTAAAGAAGTTTTTCCTGAATTCCTTATTGGATTTATTAGCGACCGTCTTGTATAAATGGTCCTTAGTTTTGGAATCCCCACAAGTGGAACCCCTTCATAATTTTAATCACGTATCAGGGTTAATCCCACAATCCATACAGGGAAGTCACATTCGAAGGGATCGTGGGTCAGAGACAGGGCTACAACACTGTAACCCTGATTCTCTCACCCATCAGTGCTGATCCTCGCTGGGGTCACGGAATTAGTCCAATGAAGTAATAGTTCCTTATTTTTTTAAATATCTGAACATATTTGAATAAATGAGTCTGGATAATTCCTGTATATTCTTCATAATCATATTTTATACTGTCATATTAAAATACATAACAGCGAGGAGTGAGCTGCGAGCAAGGTAAGAGGTAAAGATCATGAGAGTAAAACTTACATGGTTTTTATCAGTCACCTGAATCTGACATCTCTTACATTCTTCAAACGCACCATTGTCTGTGTTAATCTTTATGATACAAATGTTATTGGCTGCTTCCTCTGGTTTTCTTCCCTCTCTTGAAGGTGTTGATTCGTGCTGGGGTAGAGTGCCACAGATTCCCTAATTGGCAGCCTCAGGCAGTGAAGCCACTGGATGGCTGGAGTGGGAAATGGAAAAAATTCACACTAATGCAGTAGGGGTTGTTCTGAGGTTGAGGTTTAGACACATTATTTGGGCAGAGAAGAGGGAGCTTTACTCTGCATCAGTCTGTGTTGATACCTGCAGGGCCCGATATTAGGAGGGAGGCGGATTGGCAGCGGGGGGCCGACTGGGCGCGTGGGTAACGCGCCCAGTGAAATCGGTGGGTTTGGCATGCGATCATAAGTAAATTTAAGCCACTTAACCTTGGCAGCGGGCGGACTGCGCACCCGCATCATAGACTGTCAGCTGGAGGAGCCCTATTTAAATCCTCACTGACTGATGCTGCAGAAAATAGGCAAAATTACAACATGGAGCAGCCCAGGGGGAAGGCTGCTCCCAGGTTTAATGATGCCTCACTCCAGATCTTACTGGATGGGGTGAGGAGGAGGAGGAGGAGGGAGATCTTCCACCCGGCGGACGGGAGGAAGTGGACCTGCCTCTGCCACCATGAAGGCCTGGCTCGAGGTGGCAGAGATCATCAGCACCCCCAACATATCACGCACCTGCATACAGTGCAGGAGACGCTTCAATGACCTAACCAGGTCAGCCGAAGTGAGTACTCTTAATCATTCCCCGACACTCCGTCTGCCACATCACCGCCCCCACCCCACATCTCCTTCTGCCCTGCCAACACTACTCTATCACATCACTCCTCACACCCGCTCAAAGCTCATCCTCATCTTACCTGCACTTACTCTCCTCGCCAGTACTCATCCCACCACTACCACTCAACCCAATCCTCATACAATCTCATGGCTCTGTCTCATACTCACCCTCTGATGCATCTCTTTCACCGTCTGCCTCACTCAATCTGCCACTACCTGGGCTGCAGCCACAGGGCATGCATCACATATATGTAGTAGGAAACGTAAGGCAAACGTGTCATGAACATAAAGGGGATGCACAAGGGTGTTTGAGGGTTTGTCATGGTTTTTACTTGTATTTGATTTCTGATCAACTCACATTACATATTATATTGTCACCACTACTGCCACGTCTTGGCCATTCTTGACTGGCTTGTGCAATAATGCCCTTTCATGAGGTTCTCCATGAACACCCTTGATGCCACCCATTGGCTCACCCTACAGTGGGTGTATGTGTTGTTGCACGACTACTTTGTGCAGGTGCCTGTTGCGCAGCACTGTGTTGTGTAGCTCCACGTGGTGGAGGTGGACGGCGTGCCTGGCGAGGTTGGTGATGTTGCTCGTGCTCCAAAAGAGTGATGAATGCAGCAGTGGAACCACCCCCATTCTGATGGTGTGAGTGTGAGGGGGTCCACAAAGTAGGTAAATGTATTTGAACAGTAGAGTTTAGGGTATGATTTAATAATTTGGAGTGTGGAGACAACGGTGTGGCAGGCAAAACTTTGTCTGAGGTGACAGAGTGCCCTGCTGCAATGAATGAGAGTTTACCCTGCACCTGTTAAATGGACCTTTGCAGCTGCCACTGGCTACTGGCTGCAACATGTCTGTTTAAACAGGGAGTGTTTCCCCCAGCATGGGAAACACGCTCTGGGTAGTAAAATCCGAATCCTCCTAAAATCTCCAACTAAGAGGTCTTAAACGACCTCAAGTACCCAGATAATGATCTTAAGTGGGATCCCGCCAGCTTTAATTGCCGGTGGGAGTCCTGCATGCGGGGGCTGCGCACGCACCGATTCACGTCATTGGGGAACCCGGAAGTGGGCGGGTTGGAGCCGGGCTCCAGACCCGCTCCGGGAATCCCCAATTTTACGAGCCCCCCCCGCCAAGAACGTACCCGCTCGGCCATCCGAAAACTGACTCCCTGATGTGTCTAGGTTAGCTGCCACCTTGCACAAGTTGCCATTATTTATGTATAAACGTATGTCTGTAGTCTATCTGACTATCAGAGGCATCACAGCATTGACCAATTCTGTCTTCGCTTAATGTCCAACTATATATGTGGGTAAATTCACCAATCCCACATTCTCAGCAGAGAGTGGTGGTCAAAGAGAGCTACAAAACTGCAGCACTGATTCTCTGAGCCAAGCTCAAATGGAGCACGGCTCTCTGCTGGAGCGGGGCCTGGTGAATTTACCCTGTACTGATCGGGACTAGGAACTTTAGTTAATTTGGTTCCCTTTCCCTAACCCATGGGTGCTGAGGCCAGTTATAATACTCCTGCACCTACCCTGGCTAAGATTAGCTAACTTAGCACAGACCAGGAATCGATGTGGGGACCCTTCACACTGGGCAGGCCTCTTCTCTGCCTTCAGTTTCCCTCCTTACAGGTGGCCTCCTGGTTCTCGGAATTTCTCACACAACAGTTGTTGGCATGAAACCAGTGATGGATGCAAGGGGCAGCTGTGAGCCGACAGTTTGTAGTGGTAGATGATCTTGCAGGCAGAGGTGTGCTGGAGATGACTGAGACAAAGCAGGGAGGTTATCAGTGCACAGTGATTTGGGGATCCTCAATTGCCAGTTTCTATTTTGCATTGGGGGTTGGGGAGGGTCCCCTCAATTATGATGGACAATTGATATAAAAGGATATCTGATAGCCACCCCTGTCCTCGTCAGCAGTCAGTTGGATGTTTGGCCTCTAATACCTTTCCTTGTTTTTGTATTGTATCTGTAGACAGCCCGTGAAGGGAACATTCAAGGGCCACAGGTCTCAGCACCAAATGGAGCAGCATGTGGTGACGGGAATAACAAGGCGGAAGATTACAATGAGTAAGCTACTTCTTGTTCCACACAGACAGTTAGCGAGCAGCTAATACAGAATTCTGTAAATAATATGTAGAAGTAAATGCAAGTCATTTTCTTTAAATCACTTCTCCCCCACCAAGAAAAAATAATTACATAGCAAGAAATTCCTCCCTTTAGTTTAATCCCCCATCTCTAAGTTAATTGGTTAGTATCAAAAACAGTAGACATTCTGTCATATTGGACAATGTACAGGTAAACCTGAATCAAACTAGGAACTCAGGAAATAAAGACTCTTATCACATTTTTATAAAGGGACATTTATTCAATTAACGTAAGAAGTATACAGTGTTGATGCTACAAATCTCTTTTTCTTTCATTTCATAATAGAGCTTCTAATCGGTGATGTTCCCATACAAATCCTTAATGCTCTCGCACTATTTTGTGCTAACCTGATTAAAGTTGTGCACATGGGAAAGTAAGATGATCATGTTGAATGTTCATGTGTAAACTTTGCTGATTGGAGGTTCTACCTTATGGAAAGATAAATTGGGAGGTTAGAAGAAATGTTTTCACATGAAGGGTTATTAGAATATGGACTGCATTTCCACACGTGGCTATTGAAGCCGAGCCAATCACGACATTTAAGAGAGAATTAGATACATACTTGAAAAATAAAAATATAAAAGAGCACAAAAATGGCATTAGAGTAGATAGCTCTGATGTGGAGCTAGCACCACATATACATATGGAGAAATGTATAATCTCCATATGTATATGTGGTGCTATTTTTCAAGTATGTATCTAATTCTCTCTTAAATGTTGTGATTGATTCGGCTTCAATAGGTGATGCGCCAGATAGCCTCCTTGTGTGATGGAATCTCCATATGTATTTTACTTGAATGTAACTGAGTTGGCCAATGGTAACACTTTGGGCTCAATTTTAAAACTGAGCAGGGAAGGAGGCGGGGGATCAAATTGAGGACGGGAAACCCATAAGTACGGGTTTCCCGGACGTCCTTACGATTTTGACGTAAGGATGTCTTTTTTTTTTGTCGGTTTCCCGTCCGACTGACTGGCCTGATTGACAGGCTGGTCTAAGTCGGACAGGAGACCAGCCAGGGAGAGGACGTGTTCAAGTAAATCTTCAGGTAAGTCTTTGTTTGTATGGATAGGGGGCGGGGGCATGGGTGAGCACAGGGGCATGGGTGGGCACGAGGGCATGGGTTGGCATGGGTGGGCATAGGTTGGCACGGAGTTCGTGAGTCGGGGGTCAGTCACGGGGGAGTTGTTGGGATCGGAGGTCACGCGGGGGTCTGCGATCAGTGGTGGTGGTTGTCGGGATTGGGGGTCATTGCAGGAGTCCGCAATCGTTTAGGGGGAGGATCAGGAGTCGGGGGGGTGGGGGAATCGGGGTCGGGGGTGCAGGATTGGGGTCGGTGACTGGGCGGGGGGGTCCGTTATCGGGGTCGGGTGTCCGCGATCGTTGGGGCGTTGGTTCAGGTAGGCTTGCTGCGCCTTTTTTTTATCATTCATGGGATGTGGGCGTTGCTGGCAAGGCCAGCATTTATTGCCCATTCCTAATTGCCTTTGAGAAGGTGGTGGTGAGCCGCCTTCTTGAACTGCTGCAGTCCGTGTGGTGAAGGTTCTCCCAAAGTGCTGTTAGGAAGGGAGTTCCAGGATTTTGACCCAGCGACGATGAAGGAACGGCGATATATTTCCAAGTCAGGGTGGTTTGTGACTTGGAGGGCAATGTGCAGGTGGTGTTGTTCCCGTGTGCCTGCTGCTCTTGTCCTCCTAGGTGGTAGAGGTCGTGGGTTTGGGAGGTGCTGTCGAAGAAGCCTTGGCGAGTTGCTGCAGTGCATCCTGTGGATGGTGCACACTTGTTGGGCCTGGGGGAAGCACTCCTGCTTCTCCGGGTCCACAAGTTGTGTCTTTCTAGGCACCTACATGTAGGTCTCGGTCCTTCTCACCTCCTTTCATGAGGCGTAAAACAGAAGGCCCAGGAATTCCGGCCCCCTGGGGTTGAAATCGGGAAGTCTAGAAGAATGGAGGCCCAAAGCCTCCTTGAAAGGTTTTAAGGCCTGACCCGTTTCCTGGGAGCAGGTTGGTTGCCCGTCTTGGCAAAATCCGGAAATGGGCGGGTTGGAGGCGGGTTGGGGGCAGGTCTGAAATGGTGGCAATTTTCATTGCCCCACCCGCCCCAACCCACCCGTTTTTCACTTTTAAAATTGAGCCCTTTATGTCTGTCAAAAGGTAAATTACCCACTAACATTATAATTGAGAGGTGTTCCAACCGTTTTATCACATGCTTCGAGTATTGGTACTTATCACTGTAGGAATGAGCAGAGAAGTTAACGTTCGTGATTCTCTGATATCTGCCTTTGATCACGGCGTTTAACACTGATAACGTGCTGCGGACAACAGGCTCTATTATTCTGGCCACCATTAGCACCCAACAGTGTAACAGAGGCCTAATCCATGCCTCTGATTACAGCTAAGACTAGGAATTTTGTGGGTCCCAAGAGTTGGCATCGGAGACAACACAAAATATTGGCCTCCATCCTACTTGGCCTCTAATTGGTTCATAGTATACGAACATACGAATTAAGAGCAGGAGTAGGCCATTCGGCCCCTCAAGCCTGCTCTGCCATTTGATAAGATCACGGCTGATCTGATTGTGACCTCTTTCCCGTCTACCTACTATGACCTTTGACTCCCTTATTAATCAGGAATCTATCTAACTCAGCCTTAAAGATATTCAATGACCCTGCCTCCACCGCTCTCCGGGGAAGGGAGTTCCACAGACTCACGACCCTCTGAGAGAAAAAATTTCTCCTCATCTCCATCTTAAATGGGAGACCCCTTATTTTTAAACTGTGGCCTCTAGTTCTAGTCTCTCCCACAAGGGGAAACATCCTCTCAGCATCTACCCTTTCAAATCCCCTCAGGATCTTATATGTTTCAATAAGATCACTTCTCATTCTTCTAAACTCCAAAGTATACAGGCCCAACTTGTCTAACCATTCCTTATAAGAATAACCCCCTCATCCCAGGAATCAGTCGAGTGAACCTTCTCTGAACGCTCTAAAGCAATTATGTCCTTTCTTAAATAAGGAGACCAAAACTGCACACAATATTCTAGATGTGGTCTCACCAATGCCCTGTACAACTGTAGTAAAACATCTCTACTTCTATATTGCATTCCCCTTGCAATAAATGACAACATTCCATTTGCCTTCCTAATCACTTGCTGTACCTGCATACTAACTTTTTGTGATTCATGTACAAGGACACCCAGATCCCTCTGAACCTCAGAGTTCTGCAATCTCTCTCCATTTAAATAATATACTGCTTTTCTATTCTTCCTGCCAAAGTGGACAATTTCACATTTTCCTACATTATACCCATCTGCCAAATTTTTGCCCCTCACTTAACCTATCTATATCCCTTTGCAGACTCCTTATGTCCTCTTCACAACTTACTTTCCTACCTACCTTTGTGTCATCAGCAAATTCAGCAACCATACATTCGGTCCCTTCATCCAAGTCATTGATATAGATTGTAAATAGTTGAAGCCCAAGCACTGATCCCTGTGGCACTCCACTCATTACATCTTGCCAACCTGAAAATGACCCATTTATGCCTACTCTCTTTCCTGTTAGCTAACCAATCCTTTCCCCATGCTAATATGTTATCCCCTGCACCATGAGCTCTTATTTTGTGTAGTAGCCTTTGATGTGGCACCTTGTCAAATGCCTTCTGGAAATCCAAGTACACCACAGGATCCCTTTTATCCACGTTGCTTGTTACTTCCTCAAAGAACTCTAATAAATTAGTCAAACACAATTTCCCTCTCACAAAGCCGTGTTGACTCTGCCTGATTGCATTGAGATTTTCTAAGTGCCCTGCTATAACCGCCTTAATAATAGATCCTAGCATTTTCCCTATGACAGATGTTAAGCTAACTGGCCTGTAGTTTCCTGCTTTCTGTCTCCCTCCTTTCTTGAATAGAGGAGTTACATTCGCCATTTTCCAATCTGACGGGACCCTTCCAGAACCTAGGGAATTTTAGAAAATTAATACCAAAGCATCTACTATCTCTGCAGCCACTTCTTTTAAGACCCTAGGATGAAGTCCATCAGGACCTGGGAACTTGTCAGCTTTTAGTCCTAATATTTTGTTCAGAACCCTTTCCCTGGTGATTGTGAATGTTTTAAGTTCCTCCCTCCCTTTCACCACTTGATTCACAATTATTTCTGGCATGCTATTTGTATCCTCTACAGTGAGGACGGTTGCAAAATATCTGTTCAGTTCATCCGCCATTTCCTTATTCTCCATTATTAATTCCCCAGACTCACTCTCTAGAGGACCAACGCCCACTTTACTTGCTCTTTTCCTTTTTAAATACCTGTAGAAACTCTCACCATAGTGGTACAGCACAAAAAAAGAAACAGGGGCAGGCTGGGAGTAGTGCCTTGAGCTCTGTGCCCTTACATCAACATGGAATGAACTAGAGTGTGCCTATGTCACCTACAGGTGAACATATGAAGTCACTGAGCAGCACGCGGACCCACACTGTCATTTATCAATAACTGGAGGCTGACAGGGGAGGAGCGAACAGACAAATTGCGCTTTGCATTTTAAAACTACCGATATTTTGTTTGCAATTCTCCAAACAATTGCAGCCAAATACTTGGGGTTGTATTTTCTTCTGTGTGTAAAGAATATTTCTTTTCCTGAACGATTGTTGGTTTATAATGACAGTTTAATGAAAGAATTTTAACTTGACTTAACCAAATGATGTGGAGATGCCGGTGATGGACTGGGGTGGACAAATGTAAGGAATCTTACAACACAATTATGTCCTTTCTTAAATAAGGAGACCAAAACTGCACACATTATTCTAGATGTGGTCTCACCAATGCCCTGTACAACTGTAGTAAAACAGCACTACTTCTATATTGCATTCCTGTTGCAATAAATGACAACATTCCATTTGCCTTCCTAATCACTTGCTGTACCTAGGTACTAACTTTTTGTGATTCATGTACAAGGACACCCAGATCCCTCTGTACCTCAGAGTTCTGCAATCTCTCTCCATTTAAAGAATATACTGCTTTTCTATTCTTCCTGCCAAAGTGGACAAGTTCACATTTTCCCACATTATACTGCATCTGCCAAATTTTTGCCCCTCACTTAACCTATCTATATCCTTTGCAGACTCCTTATGTCCTTTTCACAACCTACTTTCCTACCTACCTTTGTGTCATCAGTAAATTCAGCAACCATACATTCGGTCCCTTCATCCAAGTCATTGATATAGATTGTAAATAGTTGAGGCCCAAGCACTGATCCCTGTGGCACTCCACTCATTACATCTTGCCAACCTAAAAATGACTCATTTATGCCTACTCTCTTTCCTGTTAGCTAACCAATACTTTCTCCATGCTAATATGTTACCCCCTGCACCATGAGCTCTTATTTTGTGTAGTAGCCTTTGATGTGGCACCTTGTCAAATGCCTTAACCTGGTGTTGTAAGATTCCTTACATTTAACCAAATGAGGCAGTGAAAATTTAAAACGTTGCAACAAGTTCAGATGGCAGTCTGCTTCCATTGAAGTTACGGCAGACAATCAGGATTTCCTCATCTCAGCTGATGTTCCTCTGAGCAGAAGCCTAATTCCATCTCATGGGCAAATTGTATTGTTAAATTTAAGAGGCTACTGAATAGGTGTTTGGCAAGGGAATAAAATGAAGTATGCTATTTTTCAGACTTTGGGACTGGCCCGATGGATCCCACTGGTGTTTTACAGTCCAGATCATTCCTAAGAGGACAAGAAAGTCCAAGAACAAAGCTCCTAGCAGTATGCTCGAGAGCACATTGTTAGTCGTAGGACCCAGCCATCCTACAGGAGTCCTGAGACCTAAAATAAGGGCAGAAAATTAATTTTAAAAAGCAAGAAGTGAAAGGAACAAAGAAATGACCTTTGCCAACTGGGTCGCTAACGTCCTTTAGAGAGGGACCTGCCACCCCCACCTAGTCTGGCCGACACTTGAATCCAGTCCCATGCTGTTTGGTTAACTCTTAGGCACCTTCAGCCAATTAGGAATGGGCTGCCTTTTCTGTGCCGCCCGAGAAAAAATAAAAATAACACTCGATATGTTGGTGCAGTACAGGCTGTCGCTCGGTCTGAAAACTGAGGTGAAAGACCCCTGAAATTAGTCGGTTTGTCGATAAAAAGGTCACCCATTTCCTGGAATTTGTGAGGTTCAAAACTTAAATGATATTGGTGTTTAGCAGCACATTAAATCTCATTATCTCTGAGAGTATCTCCTGCTGCATAATTCTTTACAGCAGAATAATTTGACCTGTACTACTTATGAAAATTGCTGTTGTGTGGAACTCAATGGACTGGTAATGAGAGCTGTGTATTGTCCTGCAGTCTGTTGCACAGGGTGAGTAAGGAGCTGGCAGAATGGTACTTCCAGGATGGACGCGCAGTGCTGGCTGCATGTTGCCACCTCGCAGTGGACGATATGGAGGTACTGCATTTTTATTTAACCTTCTACAAGTGCACGTGCTCCCGATTAGATCCAATCCTGCGCTAGTTACATCTTTTCCCTTCAGGCTGAAAAGCATTTACTGCGAAAATTGCATTCAAGGAGGCTCCCAGATTTAAGAAAAATGGGCTACAAACAAGCAAGTCCTTTCTTGAAATAAATTAGAAGTGTGCTCCTAGATGAGCAGTAATATTACCACTCATTCACTTGCTTTCTCCCCCCTCCCCTCCATTGACCAAATTAATAAATTCTCCCACATATTTTAATCAGTTTTGCTGCATATGTTGGATATGGATTTTTTTTTGTGAATGAATGTTCATGAACTGAGGGATTATGGAAGTGGTGCCCAGTTGTAATAATTTTCCTGAACATCACCATCATGCATTCAAACTGGCAGGGGTCACTGTAGAGATTAGCTGATGGGTCACATGTGGTGCGGCTTTCAGTGCACAAATCAGCACCTTCGAAAGCAAGAGCCTGTTGGGGGTTAGTCATGATCCCCTTTGATCCCCAACCAATGGGTTGGCCCATTTTTGTAAAATCATTATTTTCCACTAGATGCATCTCTAGTGGAGATGGAAAGAATATAACTGTTGTTAATTATATAGATATGTACTGTACTAGATCTGCTTTATACTCTTGAGTATTATGCATGCATTAGTTGAATTGCTAGCACAACAAAACAACTCTGCATTTCTTACTTTCAAAGATCAGTATGGATAATTTTGCAGAATTTTTGTGAGTACAGTATTAGGTTAGTAAAAAAAAAGTAAAGAATTGTAAAATAAAAATAATGAAATGCTTTGTATAATATGATAAGTTCACAAAAAAGGGTTTCATTTCTTCTGCAATATTTTTAATGCGCTGGTTAATGTGTTAGCATTAAATTCCTACCTGTGCTGATGAAACAATAGACTACAAATCAAAGGGGATCATGACTAAACTGTGCAGTGCTCTGGTCAGGCCACACCTTGAGTGCTGTATCCAGTTCCAGTTGTCAAGACACAAGGGAAACATTCGAGTGCAGAAGGCAGTGCAGAGAAGAGCTATAAGGCTTTAGTGTTAAAGGTCTGAGTTATGATGAAAGACTGGAGAAACTTGGGCTGCAAAAGGGGGTGTCTGAGAGGTGACCTTATAGTGGTAAATAAGATAGTTAAGGGAAAGGTAAATTCAGAACTATGTTGATTTGAGAGTAGAACGAGGGGACATAGGTTCAAACTAGTAAAATGTAAATTTAAGACTGACATTGTGAAATTCGTCCTCATGCAAAGAGTGTAGAATAAACTTCCAGGCAGAGTAGTGACAGTGAAAATCCTGGAATAATTTAGGAAACAATTGGATGATGCAATCGGGGGGACAGGGACGTTAGGACCTCGCAGGCTGGATAAATGTAACTGATCATCAAATGGCCTTCCACATCTGTGGACTTAAGACTGTCTTAAAGTCACACAGTCCGGAAAATTGTGCAAACATGTTAACCAGTTTGCTAATAATAGCACACAGAGGAAATTTAACTCCAAGATATTTAAGAGTTAGTCTATTCACAATGTAATTACTATATTCATATTTAAAGCATGAACTGGTTTCTGTGGCATAACTTTTTTTAATTTCCAGCTGTATTTCTTTAATCGGTACAATATTGATTTGTTTGGTTATGTTATAGTTGCAATATTTTTCTCTTTAGAACAATTCTGGTAAATTTTATTATTGTTCAATTTAATTAACCAAAAATAAAAATAATTAATCCAAAATTAAAATAATTAACCAAAAATAAAAATAAAAATTGTTGTGCAGTGCAGTTTTTGGCTGTGGAGACTGTCAATCGCAGTGAATGCTAATTGAAAATCTGAAAATTCATTGAATGGACAGTAAACATTAGCCGAATAAGGACTACATTATCCTACTGAGGGATACTTGTTTAAACTTATTTGATTTCAGGGTGGTCTTAGCAAGGAATCATCTTAATTTTAAGAGATGATTCTCTACAGTATTGTGCTGCGTATAAGATGCACCGTTTGTTTCAGAGAACTTTGTCCCAAAATCTTTATTAAGATCTCAAATTGTATTGATAATCTTGTCGACTCTTTCAATTTGAGCACAGCTTGCAATGTCGAACCTGATCCGTGGGAACGAGCTGGAGTTGGCAGTTTGTGTTGGAACAGTGCTTGGAGACAGTGCCACGCCTGTAACAAATTACGCCCTGGAACTCCTGGCCCGGAAGTGCATGTCAGTAACAACATGGTGAGTGCACAGTGCAGCTTAGAGTAACAACATGGTGAGTACACAGTGCAGCTTAGAGTAACAAAATGGTGAGTGCACAGTGCAGCTTAGAGTAACAACATGATGAGTGCACAGTGCAGCTTAGAGTAACAACATGGTGAGTGCACAGTGCAGCTTAAACTAACAGCTCAGATGAGTGCACAATGCAGCATAAAGTAACAAAATAGTGAGTGCACAGTGCAGCTTAGAGTAACAACTCAGGTGAAATGTATCCTAAGGATCATAGACTCACAGTGATGTTAAATCATGGAATCTTACAGCATGGAAGGAGGCCATTCGGTCCATTGTGCCTGTGCTGACTCTTTGAAAGAGCTATCCAAATAGTCCCACTCCTCTGCTCTTTCCCCATAGCCAGGCAAATTTTTCCTTTTCAAGTATTTATCCAGTTCCACCAATCTGCTTCCACCGCCCTTCCAGATCATTCTCCTCATCTCCCCTCTGGTACTTTTACCAAGGTTCTGCTCGATGAATACATCGCAGGTCAGAATGGTCACAAAACCCTAAAACTGTGTGTTCCATTACCCTTACTGAAATAATTTTAAAGGACTCTGGATACAAAATGAAATGTTTAGCAAACCTTTTTGTTTGCTTATAAATACACACTATGATGTAAATCACAGTAAAGCATAATCTTATATCTTGTGCAAGTTGTCATTATGGCAACACCTCCCTCCCCTGTGACGTATGTTACTGAGATTGAGAAGAGCAGAGGTCTGCAAGTCCTGACTCGGACTTGTCACACCATCCTGTCTTGGGCTTGTCATCCCTTCATCCTCGCTGGGTCAGTAACCTGGAATTCCCTACCTAACACCATTGTACGTAACACCATTGTGGAACCAGAATCACCACAAGGATTGCAACTGTTTAAGGAGCAGGCCTGCCGCCACCTTCTTAGGGCAAATCAAGATAGGCAATAAATGCAGCCTTGCCAGCATCGCCGACATGCCGAATGAGAAAAGGGGACTGAGACTCTTCCTAAACAAAGTACCAAATGCTTTTTGATGAAGTCAGTTCCTTTGTTAAAAAACATACTTATTGTATTTGTTACTATTAGGAAGAAAACAGCCTTTTCAATCAGTTATGGTATATGTTGGCCATAGAATTCGCTGGTTATCAAACTGAAAATAATTTCTCAATATATTTGCAGTAATGCTGTCAGTGTTCTGAATGATTCATTGTGTATGAATGATTCAGAACGGTGATAGTATTACTGCAAACACACAAAGACTTGAAGCACTGTGGCAGTCGCTGTGGCCTGCCGTAACAGTGCCTGTCGGCGCATGAACAAAATAAAACCACCTCGTAAAATGAACAATTTATGGTGGAGTCAAACCTTTGGGTTTAGAAGTAAGGTAGGCCTGAGGGGTTAAATAACATTCCGTGCTGTAAATTCTGTGACTTCCATTTATTTTGTGCCTTATTCTTCCTCCCAGAAATATCCCATAGCACTTCATGTAGGAACATAGGAATTGCTTCACGAATAAAGATCAAGGTCCATCTTAGTTTGTCTTCCACCATCCTGGTAGTCGCATGTTGTTGACTAATCAAAGCAATCAATCTCCTAACAGTTAGCCTGCAACAGACCCAGACACAAGGAAAACCTCAGTGGTGGAAAGCTTTGGGAACCATAGCTCCAAAGTCACCTTTTTCCCCCAAGCATGCTTCATACAACTATGAGGTGCATGACCACTGTAACATAAATAGACTCAATAGAAAATATACAAATATTCATTTTCTTAATTTTTATTGACTCTTCCATGCAACAGGCCCCAGGAGTTGAGAATTTTAGGTAAGGTGCTAAGTATCAGCCTGGCTCGGTGGGAGCAGCCTTACCTCTGAGCCAGAACGTTGTAGGTTCAAGCCTCACTGCAGAGATTTAAGCACATAATCTACGCTGGTACTTCAGTGTAGTACTGAGGCAGGGCTGTACTGTCAGAGGTGCTGTCTTTCAGATGTGATGTTTAACCGAAGACCCGTCTGCCCTCTCAGGTGGACGTAAATGATTTCATGGCACTATTTGAAGTAGAGCAAGCGAGTTCTCACCGATGTCCTGCCCAACATTTATTCTGCATCCAACACCGCTAAAATATCTAGTTATTTATCTCATGACTGTTTGTAGGACCTTCCTGTACACAAATTGACTGCTGTGTTAGTCTACATTACAACAGTGACTATATTTCAAAAGCACTTCATATTGTGCGAATGTAAAAGGTACTATGGGGGTTAAATTGGTTAACCCCCAAAAACGGACGCGGGGATCGTGGTGCGCAATTAACCCCCACCCCAGTCGTTAAGATGCTGTTTTACATGATTGCTGCATCCAGCCAGCACCACCTGCGCTGTTGAGTGGCTGCTCACCAGCAGGGGGCCCAGATATTGCGAGTGGCTAGCACCACTTAAAGGCAGCCTGCACCTCTTAAAGGGAAGGTGCATTGTAGCTGCAGGAAATAGTGGAAGTCAATGGTGAAGTGAATCTGTGCTGCAATAAAATGAAGCATGGTGATGATGGGAACTCTGGAATTTTTAAAGAGCAACAACTTGGCTGCTTAAAGTTTGCGGGTCTCTTATATTTTCAAAATATAAGATACGGGTCTAGACGGAGATCAGAAATCGCACACGTAAAACACAGGTGCAGGTCCCGTCCTTATGTTTACAAACTGTTGAATTCCTTCAAAACATTGAATAAAGGTTGCTCACAACTACATCCCACATCCTCCAATCTGCATGTCAGATCCCACCAATCTGCTGATCTGAGTTTGTACCAGGATTGTGAGAATGCGTGCACCAAGTTTCTCTGATGATGCACTAGAGGCCTCGGTGCAAGAGGTGGACAGAAGGAGGGGAATCCTACATCCGCAGGGGGGCAAGAGGCCCTCCAGACATATGCTTCCGAGGCAGTAGTGCACAAGGTCAATGCCAGGACCATTGCACCACGAACACGAATGCAGCGCAGGAAGAAGTTCAGTGCTTCAACACGAGTGGTCAAGGTGAGTGAGGTCAACTGTCAAGTGGCGTCTCCTACCAATTGCACCACTAGTCGCACCCACTGCTCCATGCACTACACCCCCCATCACCCACCTACCAACGAACCCTTTGAATCAGTACTAAACTCTTCCAATCAGATGCTTCATCCCACCCTAACACAGTACCACTGTTGCAAGCTGCACACCCACAACTCACAGGTCACACACACTGACAGCTGCTCAAACATGACAGCCACCTCGCCCAAACAGCTTTCAGGACAGACACCGACACACATCCCACTTTCTTGCAGGAGAAGGTGGCACATAACAGGAGGCAGCAAGTGGCAGTGGCTCCATGGAACATGAACCTGCTGTCCTCTCTCAGGATGACAGGATTCCTGTCCCACCCCTGACACACTGCCAGTGGCCTTGCTGTTGCCTGTCAGCCTGCCAGCCCACTCCCTGTAGAGTATTGAACCTATATTTTAGGAACAGGAGTAGGCCATTGAGCCCTTCAATGATATCATGGCTGATCTGTAACCTAACTCCAAATACCCGTCATAGCCCCATATCCATTAATACTTTTGGTTAACGAAAATCTATCAATCTCAGATTTAAAATTAACAATTCAGCTAGCATCAATTGCCATTTGCAGAAGAGAGTTCCGAACTTGTACCACCCTTTACATGTAGAAGTATTTCCTAACTTCGCTCCTGAAAGTTCTGGCTCTAATTTTTAGGCTATGTCCCCTTGTACTAGTATTCAAGTATAGGAGACCTCCAAAAACAGGTACAAATGCAACAGTAGCCGGAAGCAATAATCCAGTAGTAACTCCTGAATGATCCCTTTAAATAATGCTGTTGGGGGATCCTCCATGCCGTTTAAGACCTGTTCAGCTGTGCACGGTTAAGACAGTGTGTCGACTTGAGTGTGGATTTCTAAACATGCATCTGTCCTTTTAAATCAGCGTTGCACACTGATCTACCGTATATTCTCCCTACTTTACATGCTGCCGGCGTTCGTTACCTGTGCATGCGCAAACGCCTTTACCAATATGGCGTCCTGCGCACGGCAGGCCATAGGTGTGCGCGCGCATCTCGGATGCCATTTTGGGCCCTTAGGAGTCTGCGTAGCGCATACACAACGGGTGCTACGTGGCCCAATTTAGCCCTCTATATAAAACAAGTTCTTTCTATGATGGGGTGACTTCACTCTTGATAACATCTCCTTCCCTGTCCAGAGGTGCCAGTTCTCCACTTGATGCTTTCACACCATCCGATTGGCACAGCCAAGTCTGGTAGCTCAACATGATAATCTAAGAAAGAATGAACTTGCATTTATATAGCACCTTTCATGTCCTTATGATGTCTCAAAGTGCTTCACAGCCAATGAAGTATTTTTGAAGTATATTCACTGTTGTAATGTGAGGAAACTTGGCAGCCATCTTATGAACAACAAAGTCCCACAAACAGCAATGAGACAAATTACTAGATAATCTGGGGGTGATTTTAAACCCCAAGAACGGGTGGGTTGGGGGTGGGTGGGAATTGAAAATAGTTGTTTATTGGGTCGCGACCGCAACCCGGCTTTATTACCAGGTTTAACGTCGCTGCGTAAAAGTACAGGCTTGCCACTGGCAATGCAAAGTCCGAAAATTTTGCAGTTGCGACCCAAAAAACAACTATTTTCAACTCCCGCCCGACCCCAACCCACCCGTTCTTGGGGTTTAAAATCACCCCCTCTGTCTTTGTTGGTGCTAAAAATGCTTGAGTAGAGCGCACTGAGATGCTCTAAGGAACTTCACACAATGAATTACTTTTTGAAGTGCAGTGGCTGTTGTTATGTAGGAAAAACATATGAGAACTTACAGCCATAAACTCCCATCCTGTCTATCCATGTCGCAATGTGTCATCATCACTGAGTCACAAGTTATTCATTGCCATGTGCATGCATAGGTGGGATTTGTTCATCTGTTATATACTTCATTTGTGCTGTGATTTTAGAAAGAGTGACTATTTTTATTTACTTTTTTTAAACATTCTGATTGTAGCTTTCCGTGTTATGGATACAGGTATTGTCACTGTTGTTGAAAGTGTAAATATAGGCTGTTGCTTTTGAAATTGCATGCGCACTCCTTGATCTCACATTGCATATAAACATTGCTGCTTTTGTTTGGTGCTATTGTAGGTTTGTAGTGTGTTCTATATATTACGTATGTATGTTTGGATTTTACAAATTAGTGCTCCCGGCGCAAAACTTCATGCGGTGGGAATGAATACTGGGAACTGCGGTGGCCAGTGATCCTGGCCTGGTTTTCTATTTGTTAACACCAGTGGATGGAAAATCGTGCAGGAACACTGATCTCGATGCCAGAGTTCTCCCACATGCATTCCTGTCAGGTGAAGCACTGCACTGGAGACGGTAATTTGTCAAATCTACCCCATATAGTCATCTTGCATGATTGTTCAATTGCTTGTGTTGTTGACCAATGCTGACATGAAGCACTGAAGGAATTGGCTCCCCTCAAATGGTGCGAAATTACTGTCAGTGATGTTCACACTGAATGCGTTACTGCATCCGTGTGGAATTCCTCTGTGCAGAATTTTAACACATTCGTTCAACCCATTTAAAGTAAATTAATATAGCTCATTGAAGAATTTTAAAACGAACGCAGAAACATGTTTGTTTCTGAGATTGATAGATTTTTGTTAACCAAAGGTTAAGGGATATGGGGCTAAGGCGGGTATATGGAGTTAGGTCACAGATCAGCCATGATCTCATTGAAGGGCGGAACAGGCTCGAGGGGCTGAATGGCCTACTCCTGTTCTTATATTCCTATGGTGTAAGTATCAACTGAAAGCAGTAGTGTGTGCAGTGGTAAAGGTGGAATTTATTTTGGGGTCCGAGGGGGAAGGGAGGGTACTATGTGTTTTTTTTTAATAGGGGGGTCTGTGAATATAGCCACAGAACACATATTGTAACCTTTGGCATGACTTTGTGTAAGCTCATATCTTACAAGTACTGCATAAAGACATTTATCCTGAAAATTTGCTTGAAAGCACTGGAGATAAATCAAAAAAGTGAAATAAATCACACATTTAACTATAATTCTGTTTTTTAACCTTAACTCTTTTCTCCCAAGTAATGCATAACAGGGCCTATACTTTTTTGAACACAATGTAAATTGAAGCTGGTTTTAACCCAGATTTCTTTTCATGCTGCCCTCTTTACTTTTTGTTCAATCAATAAAGAGTTACACCCATATGCTGCCCTGTCGATTAAGTCATAAAACAGGTGCCATTCAATAGGAATTTTATCAAAATTCTAAAATAATTGCCAGCTACATTCAAAGATTCACTTCAATTTTTCCACATACTCCATGGGACACAGTAGTTCCTCAAGATTATGAAGGGAATCGACAAATATGATCATAGAATCAAAGAATGGTTACAGCATGGAAGGAGGCCATTCGGCCCGTCGTATCCGTACCAGCTCTCTGCAAGAGCAATCCAGCTAGTCCCATTCCCCCGCCCTATCCCCGTAGCCCTGCGTATTTTTTCCCTTTCAGTACTTATCCAATTCCCTTTTGAAAGCCGTGATTGAAACTGCCTCCATCACTCCCTCAGGCAGTGCATTCCAGGTCACAACCACTCGCTGTATAAAAAAGTTTTTTCTCATGTCGCCTTTGGTTCTTTTGCCAATCACCCTAAATCGATGTCCTCTGGTTCTTGACCACTCTGCCAATGAGAACAGTTTCTCTCTATCTTCTCTGTCCAAACCCTTCATGATTTTGAACACCTCTATCAAATCTCCTCGCAATCTTCTCTGTTCCAAGGAGAACAACCCCAGCTTCTCCAGCCTATGCATGTAACTGAAGTTCCTCATCCCTGGACTCATTCTAGTAAATCTCTTCTTCCTACCAAAATGTATCACTTCACACTTTTCTGCATTGAATTTCATCTTCCACGTGTCTGCCCATTCCACCAGCCTGTCTATGTCCTTTTGAAGTCTATCACTATCCTCCTCCCTGTTCACTAAACTTCCACGTTTTGTGTCATCTGCAAATTTTGAAGTTGTGCCCTGTACACCCAAATCCAACTCATTAATATATATTTTTTTAAAATGGTCCTAGTACTGACCCCCGGGGAACACCACTGTATACCTCCCTCCAGTCTGAAAAACAGCCGTTCATTTTATATTACATAGCCAATTTCATATCCATGCTGCCACTGTCCTCTTTATTCCATGGGCCTCAACTTTGATGACAAGCCTATTAGGCGGCACTTTATCAAATGCCTTTTAGAAGTCCATATACACCACATCAACTGCATTGCCCTCATCGACCCTCTCAGTTACCTCATCAAAAAACTCTATCAAGTTGGTTAAACACGATTTGCCTTTAACAAATCCGTGCTGACTTTTCTTTATTAATCCACACTTGTCCAAGTGACTGTTAATTTTGTCCCGGGTTATCATTTCTAAAAGTTTCCCCACAACCGAGGTTAAACTGACTGGCCCATTGTTGCTGGGTTTATCCTTACACCCTTTTTTGAACAAGGGTGTAACATTTGCAATTCTCCAGTCCTTTGGCACCACCCCCATATCTAAGGTTGATTGGAAAATTATGGACAGCAGCCCTGCAATTTTCACCCTAGCTTCCCTCAGCAACCTAGGATGCATCCCATCTGGACCAGGTGACTTAGCTATTTTAAGTACAGGTAGCCTTTCTAGTACCTCCTCTTTATCAATTTTTAGCCCACCCAGCATCTCAACTACCTCTTCACTTTCTGTGGTTTTGGCAGCATCTTCTTCCTTGGCAAAGTGCTCATTTAGTACATCAGCCATGCCTTCTGCCTCCATGCATAAATCTTTTTCATCCCTAATCGGTCCCACCCCTCCTCTTACTACCCGTTTACTGTTTACATGCCATGATGGCGGCAAAATATCCCCTGTGTGATGGGTTCAAAGACCAGTGGACGCAAGTAAAGAATTAAGAAGTTAGGAGTAAGTGGGCAGATTTTTTTTTCCTAAAGGTAATAGAGAAAAGGAACAATCGTCAAAAATTAATTTGAAAGGTTATCTTGAAAATTCTTTTGTTTTTAATGTAATTTCACACCAATCAGAATTTTGTGATATGCTGAGTGTTTTCCAAACTCTCATTTGAATGTGTAACGGTGGTATATTAAAAAAAAGGGAACAATGTGAGGCATTCTGCAATGGGAATAGGCCAGGGATTTTAGATTACAATATTTTGTTGTAACAAGTTGCAGAAAATTAATTTTGCTTGTTTCCCAGCAAAAGCAGTTGAGGCACAGACGGTTAACTGCTATAAAAATGAGCTGATTGGTTAGCGGGTTAGGTACTGACTGAGCTGATCAAACACTCTGCAGAGCACAGTGGTTCCTGTACCACTGGAACAGGAGGGCAGTCCTGGCTGGAGGGAGCAGGCCCGGGTGGAATAGTGGAGATGTGAGGATTTAGGAATATCCTAGAGTTTTGGCTGGTTAACTTCGGAGGCCAGGTAGCATTTTGCAGAATTTTCCTTCAGGTCATTAAATGGGTGGGGTAAAGTCCATTATAGAGCAGATTGCTTATGGTCTGTGGAAGGGGGATGACTTAGTGAATTTAAAGGGCTTTCCCCATTCCATACTTCCTTTTGTCCTCGCATGTAGATTTTGAAAATTGTGATGGAACATTAATGTTAAGACCCATGCCATCAAATTACCATATGTAAAGGACAATAATGTCTACTTTTGCCAACCTCTTAAACAGGTGGTGCTATTAAGGCTCAATTTTTAAGTAACCATATGTGTTTACATGAAAGGCACAAGCAATACATGGCACAGCACCTCAGTGAGCAAATACACTCTGCCATGTTGATGCCTGGTCCCAGCCAGGCTGTCTGGGGAGACGTTTAATGGAATTGAGGAGCTTTGGCTCAGAGAGAGGGAAAGGAAATAAAATAGTTCTGTCAGCTCTCAGAATTATCGTATTCCTACTAGTGACTGGATTGTAGAAGAACAGGTCTGGCAACAGGTCACCTCCCCGCCTGCTCAATCAGATTGTCACATAGCATGAAAGGACTTAAAGAGATGAAGGAAATGTCTTACAGGGTAACATAGGGAGTGACGAACAAAAGGCTCAAATGCACTTTATAATGCAAGTATTTACCAGAGATGAAATAAAAACAGAAAATTCTAAAAACACTCAGCAGGTCAGGCAGCATCTGTGGAGAAAGAAACAGTTTCAGGAGGAAAGGTGATCAACCCCTGAAACATTAACTCTGTTTCTCCCTGCTGAGTGTTTTCCAGCATTTTCTGGTTTTATTTTAAATTTCCAGCATCTGCAGTATTTTGCTTTTGTTTTACCAGAGGTGAAATGGCTCTGGTACAATATATCCTCTCTGTTGTTTTTTTTTGATAAGTTCAGTTTAATTATTGTGATATGTTTTTGCAGGGATCTCGCAGCTGATCTGCTGGCCATGATACCTGACAGTCAGATGTTGTTGGTCAAGCTGTGCGCATTCTACCCAGGAAGCACTGCAGAAGTTAACGATCTTCATGAGAGGGTAAGGGCCTCGTGAGTTACAGGGGTCATCCGGACTCTTTTTTCCCCAGAACAGTGTACACAATGAATTGCTTCAAGAGGCTCACAGGACCCACAATTTTGCTACAATTGCCCGTTCAAAATTGTTCTGTGATTTTTTTTTTCTTCCACCCCGGCCTCTCTATACTTCTTAGTCATACTAACTAGCCATTGTAGATCAGTTCGACACGGCAACCAGTATGGTAGAATCAATCATTTTAATGATTACACCAGTTGCACACTAGTGTAAGTGTAACAAGGCAGTAAGTACAAAAGATGGATATTACCCCAATCATAGCAACATAGGAAC
The DNA here is from genome assembly GCF_035084215.1 of Heptranchias perlo. Classification (NCBI taxonomy): domain Eukaryota; kingdom Metazoa; phylum Chordata; class Chondrichthyes; order Hexanchiformes; family Hexanchidae; genus Heptranchias; species Heptranchias perlo. The sequence goes on from NC_090328.1 coordinate 16,249,642, forward strand.
AGGAGTAGGCCAATCAGCCTGTTCAGCCATTCAGTTAGATGATGGCTGATCTATATCTTAACTCCAGCTACCCACCTTGGTTCCGTAACCCTTAAAACCCTTGCCTAACAAAAATCCATCAATTTCAGTTCTGAAATTTCCAATTGACCCCCAGCCTCAACAGCTATTTGGAGAAGAGAGTTCCAGATTTTTTTTTAATTCATTCATGGGAAGGCCAGCATTTATTGCCTATCCCTAATTGCCCTTGAGAAGGTGGTGGTGAGCCACATTCTTGAATCGCTGCAGTCCGTGTGGTGAAGGTTCTCCCACAGTGCTGTTAGGAAGGGAGTTCCAGGATTTTGACCCAGCAATGATGAAGGAACGGCGATATACTTCCAAGGCAGGATGGTGTGTGACTTGGAGGGGAACGTGCAGGTGGTGGTGTTACCATGCGCCTGCTGCCCTTGTCCTTCTAGGTGGTAGAGGTCGCGGGTTTGGGAGGTGCTGTCGAAGAAGCCTTGGCGAGTTGCTGCAGTGCATTTTGTAGATGGTACACACTGCAGCCACGGTGCGCCGGTGGTGGAGGGAGTGAATTTTTAAGGTGGTGGATGGGGTGCCAGTCAAGCGGGCTGCTTTGTGCTGGATGGTGTCGAGCTTCTTGAGTGTTGTTGGAGCTACACTCATCCAGGCAAGTGGAGAGTATTCCATCACACTCCTGACTTGTGCCTTGTAGATGGTGGAAAGGCTTTGGGGAGTCAGGAGGTGAGTCACTCGCCGCAGAATACCCAGCCTCTGACCTGCTCTTGTAGCCACAGTATTTATGTGGCTGGTCCAGTTTAGTTTCTGGTCAGTGGTGACCCCCAGGATGTTGATGGTGGAGGATTCGGTGATGGTAATGCCATTGAATGTCACGGGGAGGTGGTTAGAGACTCTCTTGTTGGAGGTGGTCATTGCCTGGCACTTGTCTGATGTGAATGTTACTTGCCACTTATCAGCCCAAGCCTGGATGTTGTCCAGGTCTTGCTGCATGTGGGTATGGACTGCTTCATTATCTGAATGGAACTGAACATTGTGCAATCATCAGCGAACATCCCCACTTCTGACCTTATAATGGAGGGAAGATCATTGATGAAGCAGTTGAAGATGGTTGGGCCTAGGACACTGCTCTGAGGAACTCATGCAGCGATGTCCTGGGACTGAGATGATTGGCCTCTCACAACCACTACCATCTTCCTTTGAGCCAGGTACGCCTCCAGCCACTGGAGAGTTTTCCCCCTGATTCTCATTGACTTCAATTTTACTAAGGCTCCTTGATGCCACACTTGGTCAAATGCTGCCTTGATGGCAAGGGCAGTCACTCTCACCTCACTTCTGGAATTCAGCTCTTTTGTCCACTACCCTTTGTGTGAAGAAGTGCTTCCTGACATCACCCCTGAACAGCCTAGCTCTAATTTTAAGGTTATGCTCTCTTGTTCTGGACTTCCCCACCAGAAGAAATAGTTTCTCTCTATCCACCTTATCAAATCCTTTAATCATCTTAAACACCTCAATTAGATCCTTTGGCGAACAGGCGATCATGCATTAAAACTGTCTGTCCCTTTGTTCCTTGCTCCTGTTCTGTCATTTCCCCCTTAAGGCAGTTCTTGATATACTGCCAACTCCACGCGGCATCCACATGACCAGGACATCATCCACCCTCTGCTATTCAATGATACGGTAGCCCATTTAACCCATATATGGACATGCTCCCATTTTGTTTCTCCCTGACTCTTTTCAGCGGCCACAAGAATGAAGCCGATTGATGCCCTCTGATTTTAGGAGAATTTTATTGCTTGGCCTTTTGACTTTCCGGATAAAAGACGCAGAATCAGAGGCACGGTGGTGTTTTGCCCTATGGAGTGTATAAATACGGGATTGTATATAACTATTCTCCACGTGGTGGATTGGTAACCTCATGGGAGGGGAGGCTTTACATGGATGCCCATCACAAGCAAGGAGGAAAAGAGCTTGTCATCCTGGCAGCCAGTTTCAGAATGGCCGTATTGGAACCCTGGGTGCAGATACCCAGCAATCCATTTGGACGGGCATGTTGTATGGCAGAAGGGGACCTAAGAAAAGGGAAGAAGAGGAAACAACTTTAAAAAGATGAAGTCCTCCCTATGGCTCAAAGGAGGTAGAAAATAGTCTCGGCTCAAACAGGGCGGGCCGAAGTCGTCTTGAAATTTGCCCTGGAGGCCTCATCTCCATCTTCGGGGCGAGGAGCCAGCACCTGTCGTGCCTCCACAGGCAGCTCGCCTCACGAGAAAAATGAATTGCAGGCCACCGGCAGCGGCCCTCAGGCAAGTTCCAGGAAGGGGACGGGGGCCGCAGATCAGATTGGACAGAACACTCCTGCTCCTCCTGGCTCCACAGAAAGGATTAAAGACTTACCTTTAGTTGACGCCCGCGGAGAACGTTGAAGAATCCTGAGCGTGGCAGGCCAATTTTTAAAATCTCAATGTATTGAGAAAAAAAAAAGCTTGAGTAAAGATCTTAAGGTGATTGATCAGTTTTTGAAATTGTCTACAATTAGAATATAACTTGTTTTAATCCCGCCTATGCAGCAGCAAAAAAGACACTGGGTCAAATCTTCCTGGAAAAACAACGGCGTGTTAATGACGCACACCCTCACTAATGCGCAAATCGGCCAGCAAGTTCAGGGGATTAAGAGACACGCCATGAGTTGCGAATCTCCAGAATTTGCTGGTCGATTTTCGCTGCTCTGCCATTTGCTTCGCACAAACTGCATCTCGTCCTCAACCTCCCCGTTATTTATAAGAACTTGCTGGATTTGCACATTAATTGCCCATTAAACTCGCCGCAGAAAGTTAGGACTCATAATTAACAGCGTAGGTAACCTATTAACGACGTGATAATTGTGAATGCAATGCCAATCACTTCCAAAAATGCCAATACCAAAAATTTTTAAATTTTAAAACTTTTTTCTTAGTTTTCCTTTCTGTCTCTTTTTTTTCTCTCTCTTAATCCAATCTTTCTTTCCCTCTCTTTATTTCTCTTTCTGTACCTGATTTGACTCTAATTCATCCACTCTAATTTATCCTCATACTCTGTCGTTCCTCTGCTTCTTTCTCAATCCTTAAATGACATGGGTTAAGGAGATAGACTATTGGGCCCATCATTCACCAAGCTCCCAGATGCTCCATTGCCCTCGCCGTTATCAGCTCGCACTTCCAGCAGGTTACGACGCAAATTATATTCGAGCTGAAGGGTGAGGGAGAAAGTCTAACTAACGGCACATGCCGCAAGCTGCCCCACTCCAGCAAAATTTGGCCCACCATCTCTTTGTAATGTAACTTTATTACATAGAATGTATATCACAGAAACAGACCATTCAACCCAACAGGTCCGTGCCGGTGTTTATGCTCCACACGAGCCTCCTCCCTCCCTTTATTTTATACTGTAAGGTTTTATTCATGCTGTGATTGACATGTCATGTAAAAATCCCTTTACAGTGTCACTTACCAACCACAGAAGAATGTTTACAATTCGCGGAAACAAATCACAATGATGGGGAGACATTCCAAGCAGTAAAACATTATTTATTGAGTCCTGTGCCGGAGAAAGCACTTCCAATTGGCCTTCTTTACGTTAAAGGTAGTCATCTTTCTAATTGTACTGTTATTAAGATATTTTATGTTATAACAAATATGCAAATGAGGCTGCCTGTGTTGTCCTAATTGGTACCAAGTAATTGTTTTTTAATTCATTCTCAGGATGTGGGTGACATTGACAGACCTACATTTATTGTCCAGCCCTAGTTTACGCTGAGGAAGTGAAGGGCCTTTTACCTTGTTTATAATTAACTGGCTTGCTAGACTAGTAAGAGCCAACCACTGGTAGTCATGTGTAGGCCAGACCAGGGAGGGGTCTTTCCTTAAAGGACGCTGGGGAACCAGGTGGGTTCTTGCAACAATCCAGCAGCTTTCATTAGTCGCCCTATTTTCTGGTGCTAGCTCAGAATTCAGTTTGATAACTTTCCATGAAGTCAATGGAAATAAAAATGGGGAGAGATGTAAATCGGGCTGCCGACTCGCTATCACCCATTTTACATTATCACGCAAAGTTAAGATCTACCCCATTGAATCCAGTAACTTCCCCCCCGCCCTGATTCATTTTTAGTTTCCCTTCTATCACTGGTATTTTATTCTCTTCCTCTCCTGTGTAAAGGGATACAAAGTACCGATTTAATAAATTTGCCATTTCCTTGCTGTCCTTATTACAGCATTTTTATATTACAGTATCACCTATTACGATCACGAAACCTGGTCTGCGCTGATTCACCTCACTGTATTTTTAAGCAGGTTAGCACCTCTGCTGAAAACAGCGGACAAAAGAAATTCATACAAACGCCTTAAGCATCCGTACGCTGTTGCGACATGGGGTAATATTGGGGGTGGGGGGGCAACTTGCCACAGCATAAGTGGGCCCACAGTTCCGTAGCAACGGGTACGAAAAGTCTTTACAGCCACTGTTTTCCCAAGAGTTGATTAGCACAGGTTTCCCTTATGCATTCCCCACATTGGACCTAATACACCCCCAACCTCACTTCCAGAATAAAATATCAGAAGTGATGGAGTCGGTACAAATGGGACTGGATTTAGCCAAAAATGTCATGGTGATGAATGAGGAGCACCCCACAGAAATTTCAAACAAGGATTTTGTTTTTTTTTTAGATGGATGGTATTGACTTGAAACCGTTTCTGTTGAGCAAAGTTTAACCAATGTTTCATGAATACCATAAATAAATAATATACTACTAATGGGTTAAAATCACACTATGTGATATTAGTAACAAAGAATTTAGCACGTTCATATGAAATTATTCTGTCCCCTATTTTAACAAACACATTAATTAGTTTTAAATAAACAGGCTCGCACCTTTGTTAAGGCAGCAGATAAAGGAGTTTCATATGAAGGCGCTGACACCATAGAATCATCAAAGTTTGTAGCACAGAAGGAGGCCCTTTGGCCCATCGTGTCCGTGTTGGCTCTTTAATAGAGCAATCCAAGACTAATCCCACTGCCCCACGCACTTCCCATAGCTCTGCATCTTCCTCTGCGTCAAATATTTATCTTAAAAGATGCAATGCTCTTTGCCTCAGTTACATAAGAACATAAGAAATAGGAGCAGGAGTAGGCCAATCGGCCCCTCGAGCCTGCTCCGCCATTCAATAAGATCATGGCTGATCTGATCCTAACCTCAAATCTAAATTCATGTCCAATTTCCTGCCCGCTCCCCGTAACCCCTAATTCCCTTTACTTCTAGGAAACTGTCTATTTCTGTTTTAAATTTATTTAATGATGTAGCTTCCACAGCTTCCTGGGGCAGCAAATTCCACAGACCTACTACCCTCTGAGTGAAGAAGTTTCTCCTCATCTCAGTTTTGAAAGAGCAGCCCCTTATTCTAAGATTATGCCCCCTAGTTCTAGTTTCACCCATCCTTGGGAACATCCTTACCGCATCCACCCGATCAAGCCCCTTCACAATCTTATATGTTTCAATAAGATCGCCTCTCATTCTTCTGAACTCCAATGAGTAGAGTCCCAATCTACTCAACCTCTCCTCATATGTCCGCCCCCTCATCCCCGGGATTAACCGAGTGAACCTTCTTCTTTGTACTGCCTCGAGAGCAAGTATGTCTTTTCTTAAGTATGTGGCAAAACATTGCAACCCCAACAACTCTTTGCATCAAGAAATAACCTCTCTCCTCATTCTCTTGGTGATAATTTTAAATCGATGGCCCTTTGTCACTGACTCCTCACCCAGAGGAAATAGTCTTTCCCTATTCACTATCAAAACTCTTTATACGTGTGAGTAAAGACGAGATTTTGGGAGATTCAGTAGAGATTTCTAAAATTATAGTATTCCATCCCTTTGTTGCTAATATTGGCCGGCCTGATTTGAACAAATGTTTGAATATGATATCAACGTTTTCTCTGTTGCTTACAAGCATGGTACAAGATCTGTCAGCTGACTGAGTGCTTCTTCCCACCCTACAGAACAGCTAAGTAGTTCTGATTGGACCTTGGACGCTGTCCATCAGATCTTGGACCTGCTCAGCTACATCCGCACTGACCGGCTGATGCTGCACAAGTGTAGTGAGTAAGTTAGAATACAAATGCTGCTGCCTTTTTAAATGAAAAGCACAAATCTTGGCTTAATAGTGATCAACTTTAACGTGCTCTTTAAAACTGTGTTTGTTGGGCTGTCACAGGAATTTGGAATGGCAGAGCTAGTATACACACTGACACCCTGTTCCACTGTGCTAGTAAACATACCGACACCCCATACCAGTGTGCCAGTATACACATGGACATCCTGTTCCATTGCGCCAGTATACATACCGACACCCGGTTCCACTGTGCCAGTATACATACCGACACCCGGTTCCACTGTGCCAGTATACATACCGACACCCGGTTCCACTGTGCCAGTATACATACCGACATCCCGTTCCACTGTGCCAGTATACATACCGACACCCGGTTCCACTGTGCCAGTATACATACCGACACCCCGTTCCACTGTGCCAGTATACATACCGACACCCCGTTCCACTGTGCCAGTATACATACCGACACCCCGTTCCACTGTGCCAGTATACATACCGACATCCCGTTCCACTGTGCCAGTATACATACCGACACCCCGTTCCACTGTGCCAGTATACATACCGACACCCCGTTCCACTGTGCCAGTATACATACCGACACCCGGTTCCACTGTGCCAGTATACATACCGACACCCCGTTCCACTGTGCCAGTATACATACCGACACCCCGTTCCACTGTGCCAGTATACATACCGACACCCCGTTCCACTGTGCCAGTATACATACCGACACCCCGTTCCACTGTGCCAGTATACATACCGACACCCGGTTCCACTGTGACAGTATACATACCGACATCCCGTTCCACTGTGCCAGTATACATACCGACACCCCGTTCCACTGTGCCAGTATACATACCGACACCCCGTTCCACTGTGACAGTATACATACCGACACCCCGTTCCACTGTGCCAGTATACATACCGACACCCCGTTCCACTGTGACAGTATACATACCGACACCCCGTTCCACTGTGACAGTATACATACCGACACCCGGTTCCACTGTGCCAGTATACATACCGACACCCCGTTCCACTGTGCCAGTATACATACCGACACCCCGTTCCACTGTGACAGTATACATACCGACACCCCGTTCCACTGTGACAGTATACATACCGACACCCCGTTCCACTGTGCCAGTATACATACCGACACCCCGTTCCACTGTGCCAGTATACATACCGACACCCCGTTCCACTGTGACAGTATACATACCGACACCCCGTTCCACTGTGACAGTATACATACCGACACCCCGTTCCACTGTGACAGTATACATACCGACACCCCGTTCCACTGTGCCAGTATACATACCGACACCCTGTTCCACTGTGCTAGCATACACAAACTGAACCACGATGCTCTTATACACAAGCAGTGCCATAATGCTGGTAACTTTATCAGCAAATGCCAGCTTAGCTTCATGACAGCATTGTTGTATCTGAGTCTGAAGGTTATGAGTTCGAGCCCCCCTCCAGGACTTGAGCACATGATCAAGGTTAACACTCCAATGCACTATTGAGGGAGTGCTGCATTGTTTGATAATAATACAATGAACAATATTTGCATTTATAAAGCATCCTTTCATATCAAAATATCTCAAAATGCTGTACACAAAGGACTTTGTAACATGATGCCTGTTATATGGGGAATGACATGTTATATCGGGAAAGATTGTTGTTATATAGGTAAATGGGCTTTACTGATGTAAAGACTGGGTAAACTCATTGGAAAACCAGATGCCATCAGCATGACCCACTGGAAAGTTCCAGTCTTGAACACTGTGGCTGTGAGGGACGATTTCACGATCTTGCACTCCCAACCCGGAAGCCACACTCACTGGGAAGTCACAGGCACACAGTCTGCGATGGACTGTCTGCGGGCTGGGATTGTGAGATCATCCATTCGACCCTTCTGTTTATACTCAAGGTGCCATTGCTGTAAAAACGACTTTAAATTATCTTTAACGGTATCAAGTAATTGAATATACACTTGAAAAGGAAAAATTTGCAGCGCTATGGGCAAACAGCTGGGAAGTGGGACTAATTGAATAGCTCTTTCAAAGAGTCGGCACAAGCACGAGGGGCCAAATGGCCTCCTTCTGTGCTGTATGGTCCTATGATGTAACTTTTCCCATGACAGTGCGAAAGAAGTTTACGATAGATGTATAAAAGTGTAACAAAATGAGAAAAGAAATCTTAATTTTGGTGTATGAGATGATTGCGAACCGTGTTCTTGTCTTTCAGAGATCGAAATGAACTACTTATATTCTGTGGCTACATTGCTGCATTGCTGGCTATTAGAAGACATTACAACAGTATTGTACCTGCACTTTATGAGTACACCAGGTGAGGGCAGTATACACTGAAATATTTCTGCTAAGCATGTGTATATAGACAGTAATCTTTAAACAAAATATCTAAAATATAGATTTTGTGATATACGTCAATGACAATTTGAATGTTACATTATTTGGAGCAGATATATCTGCTGTAAAAGGATCGAGTTCTTTGACACACTATCACTAAATGAATTTGCTCGCTCAGAATGCTTTGAAAGTAAAACGTTTTTCAAAGTTAAAAATTAGGCTAACTGAGGAGGAGGGTTGATGAACCTGTCAGGGTAGTCCTGAGACACACAGAGCAGTAAAGTCCTAGGCTGAACCCGTGCTAGGTGCGGAGATAGTCAACCTCAGCCAGGGCACTGGTGGGTGCTACAATGTTATGATCTGGAATGCGCTGCCTGAAAGGGTGGTGGAAGCAGATTCAGTAGTAACTTTCAAAAGGGAATTGGATAAATACTTGAAAAGGAAAAATTTGCAGGGCTACGGGGGAAAGAGTGGGACAGGCACGATGGGCCGAATGGTCTCCGTCTGTGCTGATTCTATAATTGGACTCACTGTTCATGAGTTTGGGATGATAAATAGAGGCACAAATAGGCCTGATTTGCTTCAGCCTCGAGGGCTAAATTATCAGGATTTGGGGTCCCTAACAGCTAACTAGTGATCTTTGCTGCCCCAGGGCTTTTTAGGTTGTTTGGGGAGGGGAAGGTTTAATTTTTTTTTTATTTTGCCTCAGAAGTCTTCGACTTGTCCCTGGGACCCCCCGCAGACCCTCTCCCGCAGAGTCCATGGCAGGCCCTTACACCAGCTTTCTTCAGCTGCCCCTACACAAGAGCAGGAGCAGGCCCAGTCACGTTCATCGGGAAGCCACAGGAAATCCTGGGGCAACGTGGGGGAGCGGGAGACCTGATGTAACGGGTCTCTGCTCCTTCTTCCTCTTCACTGCAACTGGGCAGCGCGCTGAAGAGGAACAGCTACACTCAGATAAGAACAGAATTGGGCTTGGTTGTGATGTTCTACGGTCAAATACCCACCGACATTCGCTGCCTAGCCTCACTGGTAGAGGCTAACTGTACTATGTAACTGTGGCACTGTACCCCAACACAAATCACAGCCTTTATGAGAGAAGAGGAGGAAAAAAGGGGGGGGAGGGGGGGAATTCGAGTATCATTTTACATGGAAAATACAGCCTTATTTACATCTCGGGAAGAAATACAAAATCAATAAGGGAAAACAGCTGTAACAGTGAGAATTTTTTTTTTCAAAAGCCAAGTAGTGCGGATGCTGAAACTCTGAAATAAAAACAGAAAATGCTGGAAGCGCTCAGCAGGTCAGGCAGCATCTGTGGAGAGAGGAACAGAGTTAACGTTTCAGGTCGATGACCTTTCATCAGAGCACAGAATTTATTTTGTGCCTGTTTAAAGGTCAGTTTATGCTTTCAACTCCTGCCGACTGGGAACTGGACTGGGTCTCATCTTTATTTCCCGTCTTAATACCAGCGTGTTAGGAGAGGCAGTCACAGACTGACTACACGTGAACATATACTGACCGACAGCTTACGGACCGGATAGGGAATCATCATTTGTTGAAGTTGCAAATACTTAAATAGATATCAGATGACCTCCTGATATTTAGAGACCAGCATTACCACATTTTCAAGAGTGACTAACTCGGGAGCACTCACTGAAGCTCCTTTTGTACCATTTTACGTTTTTCTGATTTCAGATCCATTGTGGGAGCACGAGGATTGCAGTGGTTGAAGGAGATAAAGGAGTATTTCTTTTATCTCCCCAAATGCAAATCAGCCATGATTTAATTGAATGGCGGAACAGGCTTTGTTCTGGGTATTGATCAAACTCTGTGAAGAGTTGAAATCGATATTGCAGAATAAGTCCGCTGCAGCTAAATAAAATTGTGTTGAACTTTAAACGTGTATTCGACTCAGTGTTTGCTGAACTAGACTGAGGGAAAAGAATCTAGTTCATCATTGCCAGCATTGTCCCAACACCCCCAGCACAAATTAAACAAATGATTCAAATTATTCTGCCTTTAAACAGCTTTAGAACTGGGAACTAAAGAATGGAGCAGTCAGCTCACTGCAGTCTGGGTGGTGAAAGCCCATTGGTTGGCTCACAAGGTGCTTTTTAAACTAGGGTGATCAACTAGAGTCAAAGATGAGGGTCTTAAGTCTCACTTTGATGTCCGGCTCGCCCTTTACTTGTTCATTCGACTTTCATTATGTCTCAAGGATCTGTTCTCTTTGTTACAGCCAACTCTTGAAGCGGAGAGAGGTGTCGGTACCGATACGGATCGAACAGTTATCGGCGGAGCTAGATGCATGGAGGGCGTGCACGCAGTCAGCCGGCAAGTGAGTGTGCAAACATTTCATGTTAATTTAATTTAATTAGCCAAACCGATCAAAAATCGCCGCACAAGCGGCCCTTGTTTAATCGTACAGGCCGGGAAATTCCTCCGAGCTGCTCCCACTTTGGGGTTTCTCGGTCGCACGTCCGGTGAAGTTACGACGGAGGAGCAGGAGCAGCTCCGAGGAATGTAGTGTATTAAAAAAAAATTTAAAATGGATTTTCAAGTCGCCACGCCAGCCGCCCACAGCCTCTTTATGCCACTGGCGTTGGGGGAGAAAGACAACTCTTGACACAATCTCCCTGCGTCATCAAAGAGAGCAGTGACTCCCCATTTACCTTGTGCCACCAAGGTCAAGGCTGCTGACGTCAGGAGCACTTCAAGCTAAAAGCAGCATTAAAGTAGAGCTGTATTATAATAACTACCAATCAAACTCTCCTACATCCCTCCTTTTCTATAGTATTTACAGTTGTCTTGTTGGAGAGGATAAGATGATGGATAATTATAGAAACATAGAAAATAGGAGCAGGAGTAGGCCGTTCGGCCCTTCGGGCCTGCTCCGCCATTCAAAATGACCATGGCTGATCGTCTAACTCGGTACCCTGATCCTGCTTTTTCCCCATATCCCTTGATCCCTTTAGCAGTAAGAAATATATCTATCTCCTTCTTGAATACATCTAATGACTTGGCCTCCACTGCCTTCTGTGGTAGAGAATTCCACAGGTTCACCACCCTCTGAGTGCTCCTTTGAATGATGGATAATTATGCTGATACTATATTAACGGGTCAGCTCACTAGCATTCAATATTGCAAGTGGACTGTCAGTAGGAAGCACATAGGAACAGGACTAGGCCATCCAGCCCCTCGAGCCTGTTCTGCCATTTAATTAGATCATGGCTGATCTTATCTCAACTCCATTTACCCGCCTTGGTTCCATATCCTTTAATAGCCTTACCTAACAAAAACCTATCGATCTTGGTTTTGAAATTTTCAATTGGCCTTGTATGCGTAAGCCTTTCCATAATATTGTCTCAACCAGTAGGAGCTTTCTGTACAAATATAACCGCACTCTTCAAGAACCATCGTGAATGCTGCCAGGCTGCATACATTTAGCCATTTTTACTCCGATATTCTAATGAGGCAAACCCCTTGAAAGTTAGTTTCTTTCTTTTTTTTGCGTTGTCACTGATGCTGTGGAATTTGCCCGACAACGTAAACCGTGAAGATTCCGCGGCACCGGGAGTCGAAAGAAACTGAACAGCTTCTGTTCCGTTGAATATAAACTTGCTGTGAAGTACAGTCCAGTCCACTTGTATGCAAGACCAATCCGGCAAGCAATATAAGTTGCATACGGACGGAATTTCACGTATGCAGCAGCCAACAAAAATTATAAGTGGTTGAGGCAATAATGTCACAGTATTCATATTAAATATTATGGTCTAGGAATCCCTCAATCCCTGCACTACCGCTGGAGGCTTGGTGAGGGGGGAGTCTTCCGGCTGCCAGTCTAGCCTGGCCCAGGTGCAGGGTCGTTTACGTAAAGGACGCATCGTGCAGGTTGCAGATTAGGCCGCTGATCTCTGCGCTCAAATTCCCGATATGCCGAGAGCATTAACTCATAGAACTAGTGCCTGTTTTAGTAACTGGACAGCTGAACCTTCCTTATGCAAATCTGTTTATTTGAATTGATACGGTTCTACCTTTTAATGATTTTGTTTCCTTAGCAGTTCGAATGATGAATTCATCACCTTTATTCGGCATCAAAAGTGTTCTAAGTTATTTGTCACTCATTTCTACAGTGTTGGTTATAAAGTTCATAATCATGATCTACATTGTTAATTTTCACATTGCGGTCTTTCAAAATACACATGTGTCACATATAAGTTGATTTCCAATTTATACCAGGTCATTCGAGGATTTACCGTATACCCCTCCTACTGAATCTCAAAGAGACGTGTACAGCATTTTGCTGAATAGGATTAACGAGGAACCCATCAAAGGATTGATTGGCCCTGATTATGTCACAGGTTCTAATCTTCCCAGTCACTCTGATGTCCATATCTCCTGCCTCACAGGTTTACGGATACAGGTATGAAAACATGTTTATTTTAATTTTAATATATTAAGTAGTGGAAATTAATTTGGTTTTGCTGTAATGGCAGTTTTATTTGCACAGTTTTGTACTTGTATTCAGGTGTATGAAATTTTATATCAACAAAGTAGACCTGCAAGAATTTAATTTATATATAGAATTACATAGAATTTAAAGCACAGAAACAGGCCATTCGGCCCAACTAGTCTATGCCAGTGTTTATGCTCCACATGTATATATATATATATATATAGTCCAGTACTGTAACATGCCATGCCCTTTAAAGGTCTCATACATGACATTTGAGAGTGTCACACCTTAGGGTGTCAAATCATTAGGGCAAAAATTTGCGATTGGCTGAAATGAGGATATACCTGTCAAATTACCAATCCAAAATCCAATTGACTAAATATGGACAAATCAAAAGTAGTTTGATTCGGTCAGTGAGGAATGAGCAAGCATCAGTAGCTGAGCAATCAAACTGATCTTTTTTTTAAAGCTACAAATCTTGAAACGGGCGTGTAGCAGAAACTGGCAAATCAAATTGCTCCAATAAGTTTAGTGAAATTAGTTTGAGACACCATCTGGAATTTTTCACCAAACTGAACATTTAGGTGAAACAATTCAGGGTAAAATACTTTTTCCTGCTGACTGAGTTTCCTGTAAATTGTTGCAAATCACTGGAAAATGTTTCGTCAGAGAGGCATACTCCGTCTCTCGGATGAGACATTAAACCGAGGCCCCGTCTGCTCTCTCAGGTGGACGTAAAAGATCCCATGGCACTATTTCGAAGAAGTGCAGGGGTGTTCTCCCCGATGTCTTGGCCAATATTTATCCCTCAACCAACATCACAAATAGATTATCTGGTCATTATCACATTGCTGTTTGTGGGACCTTGCTGTGCGCAAATTGGCTGCCACGTTTCCTACATTACAACAGTGACTACACTTCAAAAAGTACTTCATTGGCTGTGAAACACATTGGGATGACCTAAGATCGTGAAAGGCGCTTTATAAATGCAAGATCTTTCTTTTAAGACCTTCAGCCTCCATTTGGAATTCTAGCTTTGTTGCCCGTATTTTCGGCAAATGCCTGGGCTCCTCCTGATTGGCTACAATTCATGTCAATCACAGCAATCCCCCCTCTCCATCTTGGCTTCACCAACTATCTCTGCATCTACGGTCTGATAACCCAACCCAATCGCTGTGTTCCCTTTGGCAGCCTGGCACAGCCCGCATCATTCTTGCTCCACCCTAAGGAATTCTTGAAGTGCTAGCTTTCTCCTCAGCTATATCTGTATTTAGCTCTCTGACTGTACTTGCTGACTGTTGTTGCACCTAACGCCCACTCTTTCCCGCCTGTCCTGAGTGCTTCCCGAACCTCCTGCTCAGCCCGCGTTGTTCCTGGCCCACTTGACCCACATGCTCACCCGCTCTCCTACTCAGAATGATTCCTAATTTCCCCTCCTTGATTGAATGCTTCCTGCCCTACTGAGACACGAAAGAGGGAGAGCAGGAGGTAAAGGAGAAAATGAGAGAAAGAGGAGATCAACAGGGAGCTAGAAGTGACAGTGAGAAAGAGAGGACAGAAGGGCAAGAGAACAAGAGGTAAGGGGGGAGAGAGACAGGATTGGCATAGAAAGAAATAACTTGTATTTATATAGTGCCTTAGCCGACCTCAGGACGTCCCAAAGCATTTTACAGCCAGTGAAGTACTTTTTGAAGTGTAGTCACTGTTGTAATGAAGGGAAACACAGCAGCCAATTTGTGTACAGCAAGGTCCCACAAACAGCAATGAGGTGAATGACTAAATGACCTGTTTTAGTGGAATTGGTTGAAGGATAAATGTTAGCCTGGAGAAAGAGAAACAGAAGAGGAAGAGGAGCAAAAACTGAAGTGAAGGAGAAGAGAGACAGTGGAGGACAAGGAGATGAAGAGAAACAGAAGTGATGAAAGAGGATTCTGTACCACTTGAATTCCTCATCTTCATAAGGGCCAAACTCATAGAGTTAGGGTGGACTGATATTTCTCAGCCTAACATATCGAATATACCTGTTTTCGGGATTAGCCAAAGGAAAAAGGGGGCAAAGAGTTTCTCTTCCCCCCCCCCGCCCTGTTTTGAGCAAGCACCAACTCTCAGCCAGTAGTTCCATCTAACACTCACCCAAAGTGTTGTAAAATGGCTGAGTTCCGCCATGGCCAAATCAGGATACATGGAGAGGGCTGGGGGGGTGGGGGGAGAGGATAGAAAATAACGTCCCCGTGTATCATGGTCAAGGGCCAAAATAATCTCTTTAGAAGTTTAAAACAGTTGAAGAGAAAAATCTAATGTGGTTTTGAAGATTGCCTCATTACATATAGTTGCTTTGAAAAATCTTCAGCTGAAATAATTTCTCTACAAATTGTTATGACACGTATGGGTTGAAATCGCACTGTCCAATATTAAAATAAACAGTTTCTTGCCTCCATTAAAGTAGCAGACGGAGGAATTTCATACCAACGCATTACGTGTTGTATAGGAATATTGCACAACGCAATTTCACCCCATTAGATTCATAAATAACTAATGTACTGACAGAATAATTAATCACTTTTATATAGTTCAGCCTATATGTTTTATACGCATTTAAAATAACATAAAATTGGGTTGTAGTCAAAAAAGTGGGAGTAACCCATGTAAACTACCCCCATGGACATGGACTGCCTCTCAGGTTAACGTGTCAGTCAGATATAGGTATGGTCATGATGTACATGCTACGAATCTTTTAATCGTTTTGATTTTAATTTTTCTTCTAGGGCCCAGTATATTTCCTTGAGGACGGAAAGTCAGCGATCTCTCTTAACGATGCATTAATGTGGGCAAAGGTGAACCCATTCTCCCCTTTAGGAACAGGAATACGCCTGAATCCATTCTGATAGGAATATTATTGTAAAGAGATGACATTTTTTTAGTACTTTTATATTGTTGACTATTATTAAGGTTGGTGGTGTACTGACCTTAGTAGGCGAATGACTGGAGGATGGCATCATACAGTAACACTGTATATTTTACAAAGCATTAGCTGCAATAGCACGATGTGTCCGACAAGGAACTGCCCTTCCCTCGACCAACTTTCCAAAGTTCAGCGCTAGGCATTGATGTATAAGCTTGCCGACAAAATAAATTATATCTGGTGCCAGAAAAGGATTTTTCTTTTGTGGTTTAGGTACCAAAATGGAGAAGAGTTGTGGTTACCATAGTCACTAGAAACTTGACATGCCTCACATCCCAATTAAACACAGCAAACAAAATCCAAATGTAGCACTTTGCAAGCTTTGCCACCTTGTGCAGTGTTGACGCCTCGAACATTTCTTCACCTGCAGCAAGGGAACGATCCAATTCTGAAATCTTTTGCAAATAATTTATCATCCAATAGTCAGCTAAATAAAAGAGACCTCTGCATGATGCTTACTGCCACAAAGCTCATGAAGTGAACCAGAAAAGTACTAAGGCTTCCTTCTTGCAAATATGATATCCGATACTTTAATCAGCCATTAGCAGTCAATGTATGGGCACTGTAAATACAGTTAGATCAGCACAATTACTGAATTATGGAGAATCGATTTGCGAAAGATGCAGAAAGTGTAATGTGTTTTTATTTAAAAGCACCAGAACAACCCATTACCAAATACCGCTTTAATCTTTAAGTTTACATCCGTCGATTTATTTTTTAAATAAATGCAAAATGCTTTTCAAGCAGGAGAAGTCGCTGCAGTTTCAGAATTATACCGAAGTGAAGGCTGAACAGACTATGTCTCCTGGAATGATTTTGTTTTTCTTCTTTAAGAGTTAGGTCAATGTATTATGGGAGCTGTGCCTTAATGTAGGTGAGACACATCCAATTCCCTCTTTAAAACCAAAGTTTTTTTTTTGCAGGGATGCATTTGATCTTCCCTGCAGATCTGAGTAAAATTTACTGATACAAACCCCCAGAATTGAATGCTTCCCTAATTAATAGGTAATTGGAGGAAGTGCAGTTGTTTTTTTCTTAATGTAAGGGGTGATTCCACAATCCGGCACTCACTGGGAGTCACAGTCACGCATCCCATCATCTTTCATCCATTGAGGTGAATTGAATGGATGGAAAATCACGGGCATCTCGCCAGAAACCTGCTCCCTTTCAAGCACCACTTCTCTGGGAGTGCCGGATCATGGAATCACCCCTTCATTTTGCCGATATTTTGACTGCAAGCCAGCCGTGGGTTACTAATGTAAACACGCTTATCTGAAATTACTGTCTCCGCTATTTTATTGGGAGTGCTAACCAGTTCAAAAAACAAGCAGGGAAGCTTTGTTTATGTTTTATGTCTCTAGTTCTCATCTCAAGCACAGTATAAAATAAGACCGCTATACTAAAGAGCTTCTGAATTATTTTCCCCCCTTTGATATATTACTAGTATCTGCATGTTTGAAAAAGAATTAGCGGCAGCAAAATGCAATGATTGTACTACCAAAACAGATTTGATCACTAGGAATTGTTTTTTTTTGTAGACATATATCAGTAACACTGTAATATATATCAGTAACACTGTAATATATATCAGTAACACTGTAATATATATCAGTAACACTGTAATATTTACCTTCAGTTTAGGTAATGTGTAACAGTGAATCAAAGCAGGGGTTTCACTGGGGTAAAGTTCCCCTGAGGGTTTCTCCCGATCGTCCAACGTAATGTAAATTTACGGTAGATAATGGGGAGCAGCCCCATTGAAATTCAACCCCACTCACTCCTAGAAGAGTTCAGTGTCCAGTACATTGGAGCCCTTTTGAGTGAATACCTGATAAGAGAATAGTATACTTAAGTGAATCAATGTTGGTGCACAAGTCCATTTCTTGGGACTTCTGCTGTTTTTCCAAATGATTTAGCTGAATTGGAGAGCCCATTTAAGTGAATTAAAATTAGACCATCTGTAGTCATCAAATTCTGCCTGGAAGCTAGTCTTTACAGTATCTGAAAGTATTGATAATTGATCATACAGCTACGACCCTGTATTCATCCCGCCTTCAGTTCATTCATCCCACGCCATACTCTTATCTTTTCAATCGTGCTCAGGTACAGCACGGTTCGTCCCCCTCTGTGCTCTTTCTTTCTAGTTGCCAAAGCCAGCTGCTGAGCCACCCCCTACCACCACAAGTTAGATGTTTTTGCAGTTAACATAAGAACATAAGAAATAGGAGCAGGAGTAGGCCAATCGGCCCCCTCGAGCCTGCTCCGCCATTCAATAAGATCATGGCTGATCTGATCCTAACCTCAAATCTAAATTCATGTCCAATTTCCTGCCCGCTCCCCGTAACCCCTAATTCCCTTTACTTCTAGGAAACTGTCTATTTCTGTTTTAAATTTATTTAATGATGTAGCTTCCACAGCTTCCTGGGGCAGCAAATTCCACAGACCTACTACCCTCTGAGTGAAGAAGTTTCTCCTCATCTCAGTTTTGAAAGAGCAGCCCCTTATTCTAAGATTATGCCCCCTAGTTCTAGTTTCACCCATCCTTGGGAACATCCTCGCCGTATCCACCCGATCAAGCCCCTTCACAATCTTATATGTTTCAACCAGCTTGCCAGTTCAACCAGTTCTACCAGCTTGCATTCATTGACAGCCAAAGTAGGCCAAATGGAACATAACAGTTGACCAATTCAGTCAGTTGTGATGTTGGAAACTGCTGCTCTGGTTTAGAATAGCAAGGGCAGCTGAAGCGATGGGGGCGTGGTTTAAGAGATTAGCGCAGAGAAGTCAGTGGGCTCAATTTTAAAAGCAAATTTTGGGGGCGGGGGGGGGCTGCGAAAATGGCGAAAATCCCGAGCGGGTTCAGAAGCCGGCTCCAACCCGCCGACTTCCGAGTTCCCCACAGACGCGCCTCCTGAACCCGGAAGTCCCGCCGGCAATTAAAGCCGGCAAGACGATAGTTAAAGAACCAAATGTACCCCATTGAGGTACTTCATTTCTGACATAGTAGATAATTAAAACGATTTTAAACTTACCTGGGCGGATTTCCCACGGCTTCCGATTCACGCCTGGTGAAACCAAACGGGAAGGGCCGGATCAGGCAAAAATAAACAAAATAAATTAAATATAAAACCATTGCACAAAGTTAAAAAACAAAATAAACCCACCTTTCTACCTTGCTCCGATGTCCGATGTCCCCCTCACCGATGTCCCTCTCCCCTCCCCCGAAGTCCCTCTCCCCCCCCCCCCCCCGATGTCCCTCTCCGGTCTCCCCCAGAATCGACCCCTCTCCCCACCCCCCCACGATCTTCCACTCTCCCTTCCGATTCCCCCCCCTCCCCGATCTTCCATTCCAGGGCCGGATGACGTCTCGCTCTCTCTCTCCTTCTCGCCACCCCCCGCCCCTCCCCCCGGCGTTGCAGCTCCCGTCGGCAGCCAGCCTGTCAATCAGGGGCTGCCGGGCACGAAACCCGGAAAGAGCTTTAATCACCGTCAATTACATCGCGACCGCGTCGGAAAAGGTAATTTTTTTTATTCGGGTTTGCCACGTGCACCTTCACCACCCCCCTCCCCCGCTGCCAGCCCGCCACCATTTCAAAATTGAGCCCAATAACATTTACTGGGCAAATGGCCTATTCACTTAAACAAGTTAACTTATATACCTAAAGTAGCAAAGGTGATTAATTCAGTGAAGAGGTAGTGGATGTTTTGAGCTGGGAAGCTTACGCAATTATTACTGATGGGTGCTGATGCCTATGATTAATTACAAACATGTGGAAAAGACCAGCTGGTCCATCAAGCCTGCCCCACACTCATGATGCCTGGAGCATCACGACTAGACCCTTCCTACTCCCCCGCAGGTATTTAATCTCCCGGGAAAGACAAACAAAAACGGAAAAAACCCAGGGCCAATAAGGGGGGAAACAATCTGCAAAATTCCTCTCCGCGCCCCCTCAGGGGATCGAAACCAGTCCCTGCGGACCATGTGTACATTAACCGTTAATCCACTTACCTTCTATGTGATGGGATCTCTGTCCCAGTCAAGAACCGATCCAGCTCCCTCCTGAAGGCAATGCGGAGTCAGCACCCACCGCATTAGCCGGCAAAACATTCCACAGGCTCGCTACTCTCTGGGAAAAGAAGAACCCTCTAATATCTACCCTATTCCTACTTTTGCGTAGTTTGAGTGCATGTCCCGTGGTCCTCCCCAGTCTGTCAAATTGCTACAAATGCTTCAATTCTTCCTATTCAACCTCGATATACAAATAGAATTGTGGCTTCCCCAATGACTCAGCAATTTTATGCACTAGCAGCTGAGCCATGTAGACCAAGTTAGTCCCAGGCTTGATCTGAGGCCTGTGCTGAGTTAGCTGATCTGGGCTAGGGTGGGGACAGGGATGCTTTAATTGGGCTCAGCACTCCTAGGTTAGGGAGGGGAAATCAACCGGGGGGTCCACTCTTGATCGCTATCCAACCACCCTTGCTGGAAGTTTACAGGTGTGGACATCAGATGATGACAGGATCGGATTTAATTGGAGTGCCCTGCGCGGTCGAATAGCCTCTTGACACTCACCATCAAAATTCCCATCTGAATTACGGCTAATTGGGTGAGATGGTGGAGGATGGCCGGTGCCTGTGGCATTGTACCCCACTAAGGACCTCAGGCGAGGAGAGCAAGGGAAAAAATTGGAACCTGAAAGAAAGTTTGTGCCCCAGGTGACCTTCCCTCACTCTGTTGTGTCACAGTCTTAAACTGAGATAGGCCTTCAATTCTTCCTGTCATAGGCTGTAAACCTTTATCTGTCTTCTCCCAAACAGAGAATGTTCAGTCATCATTTATAATTTTTTTCTTGTTTGCTGAGTAACATCTTTAAACCCTCTCTTTCAGTTCCTGGGCGTAAAGAGGACGTTTTATCTCAGATTTTTTCATTCTCACAATTTTAATTTAAACTAAAGCTTCCTTGACCAATTAACTGATGCACCTTGGATCATGGCCCACTCAGGCATATCTCAATGGTCCTGACCTTGAGTAACCACAGATCCAGTGCACAGCTTTAGAATCTGGATTGAGGCCCAGGAACAGACACCCACAACACCTGTTTTTGTTGTCAGTCCACAACTTTCCCACGCTTGAGACCAGCTCTATAGAATCATAGAATTTTACAACATAGAAGGAAGCCATTCAGCCCATCTCACCTGCTGCCTGAAAGAGCTGTTCATCTCGTCCATAAAATCGTAGTATTTTACAGTACAGAGGCTCGACACAATTGAGTCAAACTTTGGAATGAAATCCTGAATGGTCTGTTAATTATTAGAATGCCCAAAGCTCAATTTGTGTTGGTGCAGGGAGATCCTCGGGATCCAGTTTGACAAAGTGCTCATTTGCCTCCAGGTCAGGCGGAGAATAAAGCATGAGCAGGAAGCACTCGTAAAACTGCCCCCTCCACTCAATGCAGGAAAAGACATCTTGTGACTGCACGACAGGCTCAGTCCGTGATTCAGGTGCTATCCAGATTACGGTTGCCGATTAATTGCCCATCCTAAGCCTAGTGGCTTTAGATATCATTGTGGTGTCACATGCTCATATGTTAAGGGCAACCATTACAGCTGAAGTTTCTCACCTGTTAATCCTCCACATGGTCTCCAACTATGCTGAGAAATGATTATGAATCAAAGAACATTGCATGCCTTCCAGTGGCGGCCAGAGTCCACATGAATTATCCCTGGTGTTCGATATTCAGTACCTCCTTTGCATCATTCAGAGCTCGTTCTCAGCTCTAAACAGAGACCCTGAATTTATCTGTATGAATGCTTATCCCATTTGTCTGAAATTCCCCTTTCAAATTCCTGTTTAAAATAAAAGGGTTAATAAACTAGCAGGGAGGGGAATTTCAAAGTTTTGAGACACCAACCAAAGTCCCAACTGGTTTATTCAGTAACCGACGGGAAAGGCTCCTGTGCACTTTTCCTCCATTTCTCTTCATAGAACAGGACACGGGACCAACAGTCATTGCAGTATCCCTGATGGCCTAGGAAGACCTGATTTTCAGAGGTCCTGGCTCTCATTAGGATCCCATACAGGGAAGACCCTATGATCTAGGTGTATCTAGGTCAAATCTGGAACAGTGATCACCAGAGTTTGCATTTGCTGGCATCACTCTTGATTGGGTTTGCCACAAAGAACCAGGATTTCAGTAATCAGCTATGACAACACAGTTGGCCTTTAGAAAGCCTGTAAATTGTAGGTTTTTAGCATCAAGTAGAAATACTTCCTCCACCAGTGTCATGATCATCATGGGATTCACAGAAGGTGAATCACAATTAGCAGCAGAAAGCAGTTCTTCGAACCTTATACAGAGCATAGAAGAAGCCACATTTAGAACGTTGTGCACAATTTTGGTTATGCTAACTTCAAAGGCACACTGAATCATTGGAGAAGGATCAGAGAAGTGCGGCAAAGATGATTCCAGGACATAGGGTTGTGATTTATAACAAAAGCTAACGAGTCAAGTTGGAGAAAAGAAGACTGATGGGAAATATCCATGTTATAAAATCCTAGAGGAATGGATAATGTAGATGTAAGTAGGTTATTTCAGTTTGACTGTGGAGAACTACAGCAGAAATGAATAATGTATAAAATTAACATTGTAGTCGTTAGACTCCCAGCTAAATGAATACTGATTAACACCTTTAGACAGGAGCTAGATGAATATGTTTGGGAATGAGATTATGGGTATTATGGGTAAATGCAACTGCTGTGTAGAACAACAGGAGTTCCTAACACCATGGAAATATCATGACAAGAAAGACAACCCATTGCTAATGGCAATTAAGTTTAGCTTGATATTTTGGTGTTTTTTTATCTACTTTTCCACAAGGGGCTGAATCGGTTGGGTAGTGCCCATGATGAGGTAGATTGTACAGGGTTTGTGAAAGAAAAAGGGCTAGATGGAATGAACGTTTTTTCCACATCCCATGTTCTTGTTTGCTGTTATCTCACGAGTCCATATATGAGGAATGGCAGATGGGGAGGCGGTCAGGAGAGAGAAACATCATCCGTCTTGTCTAGCTCCAAGTATGTCTCCTGCAGGATGATTCTAGAGCAGCACCAATAGCATGTGTAGTAGAGGCCACACTCTGGACTACTTTCCAAGCAAGAGTAAGGGAATATCATGGTAAGCAGTCACACAGGGTTTTAAACTGAATGCAAGGAATTTAAAGGCATTATAGTATTTTGTTGCCCTATGCAGGCAATCTGCCTCATCAACATAAATAATCTGATTCAGACGATTTCATCTTGCATTAATGATGAATGGTCTAATTTTTCCACAAGAAACCCTCTCAAATTACCTGTATGTATGCTGAATGCTGTTTTGGTGAGAGCAGTGAGAATAAAGTGAAATCAACTTGCAAGTATCCATATTCTTATTTGCAGGTGTTGACAGACAATCCATTTTGAAATGAGCATTCATAGTGTTAAAATGTCATTGTGTTAAATTAAGTTAATGTGATCTCACAAGATCGTGTTTTACTGCAAACTATGTAATCTTACACCAAATTGGTTTAATAAGTCCCAGTGTGAGTGATTGTTTCCAAGTCTAAATGTCTTTGTGTTAATGTGGTACTGTACAAACAACCAGTTCTGTGTTCTCCCTGTTCCATTTAAGAATATGAGATGCTGTATTTTATTCAGGTTGTGTTGTATAATAAACTTGTTTAAAAACATCATTGCTGATTCGTTAAATAGAAGAAATTTTGGCATTAAAAATTCAATAAATTGTGTGAAGAAAAACCATCATTGTAAAATAGGCGAACTTTAAAAAAAACAGAAATTGCTGTTGTGAATATTAAGGGACGATGGTTTAACACAATCTCAGGACATTCCCGTACTGTTTTAATGCAGGTGTTAACCTGGCTTAGCTCCTCTTTTTTCCTGAATATAAAAAAATCTTCAACTGAAGTTTCCTACCCATGAGAGCATAATAGCATTGGATTCCAGTCGAAGGTCCAATTGGCCAGCCGCACTCTTACTTACACTTGTCTGCTCGTAAGTGTACTTCAGTCTTTATTAAATGGAATAATCTGCCGCATAGCACCTTATAGTTACAGGTGTTCTGCTGAACAACTACTGGCATGTACACAGCACCTTACGTGTAAATAATATCCCTCAGTGCTTCGGAGGAAGAAAGGAATGGATGCAGTGCCTTTGTGGAGAATTGAGAGAATTGTTCGACGGCTAGATTGAAGGGATGGATTTTGAGGAAGCTTTTTAGGGCAAAGAGAGGCAGAGAATTTTAGAAAGGAAGTTCAAAAGAGTAGGATTAATACTTCTGAAGGCTCTGCCCCCCAATGGTAGAGCAGAAGGAGATACACACAGGACGTTAGAGTGAGAGGGCAGGGGAGTGGGAATGGATGAGAGTCTGGAGGAGGTTGGGACGAGGCCATGGAGCAATTTGTAGAGGAGAATGAGAATTCTAAATTTGATGCACTGGAGGAACAGGAAGCCAGTGTCGGTCAGCAAGGATGATAGGCAAGCAGGACTTTGTGTGGGTCAGGATGTGAGCTGCTGAGTTCTGCTTCTAGATAACTTTTATGGAGGGTGAAGGTCAGGAACAGTTGGCACAACAGGATGATCAGGAAAAAGATTGTAGATTAATGTGCATAATCCGATGAAACCATCATCCCAATGTTTAGTCGTAGTACAAAAGCAAATGCTGTATGGCGTCAGGTGATCAGAGGGTCAGCATACAAATGAAAAGCGATTAAAACAGATTATGATGATCCAGGTGTGTACTCTTCATCAGACTGAAAGCTATGAGATAAAACAGGAATTTTAATAAAGTGGGATAAAAAGAGAGCAGAGGGAGAAAGAGAACCAACAGATACAAAAGTCAGAGAGTGTTAATGTGTTAAATACCCTGCAAACTGCTAAGTAGAAAATATCTGATTTAAAAGATCATCAGTGAGACAAGGCAGGCATTAAGAAAATATGTGTGGGGGAAAAGTGACAGGAAAGATCCATGTAAAACAACAGCGTGAGAAATAAAGAGAAAAAGAAACTCTGGACGTAGAGGACATGAAGTTCAGCCTAAAATGTAAGTGAAACAGAGTGGGTCAACCAACTACAAAAAGAGAAATAGAATGGGTCCATAGAGGCGTCCAGATCCCAGATTCCTACCAGTGAAGAGAAAGCAGAAAGCTGTTGCATCCAGCCTCCAGTCGCAGTCTAAGCTGCTGGGTTGAGGACTGATGCATAAGGCACAGGCCCAGTTTAGGTAGGCATGGGTCCAGAGTAAATATTGTAATGAGACGGAAGGGGGAACTCCTAGCCTCTCTCCTGCCTCCGTTCCTTCTTCATCAACCCGTGATGCACCCCAGCAGAGAAGCAGCGGAGGAAATCTGGCAGTCGGGTTTGCGCCAGAACCCTCTATGGACCTGAATGTCTGTAAAGGGCCTCGGGGGCAGAATGAAGGTGGTTCCAGCAAAAAGAATATACATTTTCTTAGGACTCCCTCCTCCCCGTCCCTTCCCTTGCGCCCCCCCCTACCCCACCTGCCTCCAAATACACAATTCCCTTGAACTTCAGGGGCATCATTTTAGCACCCGCTATCAGGTGCGTTCCTGGCGTGGGGGCTCTGAAAATCGGGGAATCCCGGAGCGGGACCGGAGCCCGGCTCCAACCCGCCCACTTCCGGGTTCCCCACTGACGCGCCAGCGTGCGCGCGCAGCCCCCACAGGTGGGAATACCACAGGCAATTAAAGCCAGCGGGATGCCACTTGAAAGTATTTATGTTGCTCGTTCAGGTCGTTTACAGACCTGATTGAGCTGTTTTATTAGGAGGGGTGGGATTTTACACTGAACTGAGACTGTTTCCCATACTGGGGGAAACACTCCCAGTTCAAACGGAGGTGTTGCAGCCAGCAGCCTGTGGCAGCTGCAAAGGTGCATTCGACAGGTGGCCACTCCGTCACATTGGACAAAGTTTGGCCTCCACCACCCTCCTCCTAACAAGAAAATTCACCAACCTGGAACCTCAACCCCGGTGTGAGGACACACTTACCTACCTTGCGGACCCCCTCAGATGTACATCTTCCGGATGGGGGCCGCCGTAGCTGCAGCCATGACCTCCTCGGAGGGCGAACAGCATCACCAGCCTCGCCGTCCACGCCGTCCACCTGTGACACGTGGAGCTCCACAACACAGTGCTGTGACTCATCCACCTGTACAGCAGGAGGGATTGCAACCGCAGAGAGAGATGCGTCGCAGAGGGCACTACCCTCGCCACAGGGTCCACAGACCGAGGCTCAGCTTCCTGGACCTCTCTGAGCAGCAGTGCACACGGAGGCTCAGAGTCACTCAACATGTAGTCGTGGACATCTGCAGCCTCCTTCATGCCGAGCTGCTCCCGGCTGGCCCGAGCACCATCTTCTTACTTGTCGCTGTCAAAGTCACCACTGCCCTCAACAACTTCTCCTCCGCATCCTTCCAGGGTGCCACCGGGGACATCGCCGACGTCTCTCAGTCGTCTGCACAAAAGAGCCCTGCAAATACACCTACACCCACTCTGCAGTGACACAATGGGTGGCATCAGTTGTGGGTCTTCATAGTGATCCTCAGGAAAGGGCATTATTGCACAAACCAGACAAGATTTGCAAAGATGTGGCAGTAGTGGTGCCAATATAATATGTGATTTGAGTTGGTCAGAAATTAAATACAAGTAAAAACCATGACAAACCCTCAAACACCCTTGTGCATCCCCTTCATGCTTACGACACGTTTGCCTTACGCTGCCTGTTGCACATATGTGATGCATGCCCTGTGGCTGCAGCACAGGTAGTGGCAGGTTGAGTGAGGCTGACTGTGAAAGAGATGCACGAGAGGGTGAGTATGAGATAGAGCCATGAGATTGTATGAGGATTGGGTTGAGTGGTAGCAGCGGGATGAGTACTGGCGAGGTGAGTAAGTGCAGGTAAGATGAGGATGAGGTTTGAGTGGGTGTGAGGGGTGATGTGACAGAGTAGTGTTGGCAGTGGAGAAGGAGATGTGGGGTGGGGGCGGAAATGTGGCAGATGGAGTGTAGGGGAATGAGTAAGTGTACTCACTTTGGCTGACCTACTGAGGTCATTGCAGCGCCTTCTGCACTGTATGCAGGAGGTGGGCGATATGTTGGTGCTGGTGACCTCCTCTGCCACCTCGAGCCAGGCCTTCCTGGTGGCAGAGGCAGGCCGCTTCCTCCCGCCCGCCGGGGGGGTGGGGGGGGGGAAGATCTCTGTCCTCCCCCTCCTCCTCACCCCATCTAATGATACCTGGAGTGAGGCATCATTAAACTGGGAGCAGCCTTCCCCCTGGGCTGCTCCATGATGTAATTTTTTCTATTTGTTGCAGCATCTGTCAGTGGAGGACTGCCCCTTTAAATAGAGCTCCTCCAGCTGACAGAGCTTACTGCGCATGGGCAGTCCGCCCGATGCGCAGATCAGCAGTGGGGAACCCGGAAGACAAATTGGGCTACGATCGCGTGGGGGGCTGACTAATTTCACCGCGTGCGTTACCCACGCGGCCAATAGCCCCCCGCCGCGAACCCGCAGCCCTGCTAACATCGAGCCCCTGATCACTACACTGTGACCCTTGCTGGAATGTGTGCCCAAGTGGATGTACAGATATTGAAAGAACAGGATTGAACAGCCCACTGATACTGTCTAGGCTCATGTATGAAAGCTGGCCACTTGGGTGAGGTATTGGAAGTAGGTGGTACGTGTGGAACCGTATCCAGTCATAAATCATTCTGTTCAGGGGAAGAGGGAAAGAATTTAAATACATTTTAAAAAGGACTGCCAGACACCATATGCTGTAAAGAATTTTATTTATTCCAAAACAATTGCTAAGACCTAGCTTCAGCAATGGATCAAATTGCAGTAAGAATGCCATATCAGGTTTACAGTCCATAGGCAAATCGTTAACATAATTGAATTGATTAAAGTACAATTAATGGTATTCCATGGTAATATGTGCAACATACATTTTTTAAAACAATTGCAGTTCAGTTTTATTGTTGAACTGAACACCGATATCATTAATTCCATTTCAGACCCTCTTTACTGGCCAAGGCTGCAGCTTCGGTGGTTTGTAGACAGTGACTGTGAATCTCTAACCACCTGTTTAACATTGGTCTCCTTGAAGAGAACATTGACCTTACTCCGGATTTCTGAGGCCGTGGATTCTGAAACACGAGGGAACAAAGTAAAAGGAGGACAAATAACAAGGGCAGCTGTTTCACCCCCAAATAATACACGTTTGCTACTGAACAGCCATAGCCAGATTTAAAAGTTAAGAATATAGATCATTAACTCTAAAAGGTGGGCAGGTAAGGAAGCAGGTTTAACACTTCATTATCAGAAAATAAATTTTAACCTACAGGAGAGATTTTTTTTTGAGGCAGCGGTGGAAGAAATGTGTCCAAATAGAAATCACGTAAAAACTTGTATATGTTTGTTTAAATCTGTCAGATTACAAAACATTCACCAATCCTCCAGGATATACCTTTGCCTGATTTAGACTTCCCTCCACTAAAACATTACCAACCCTAAGAAAGATTGAGGAGGATGACAAGTGGAACGAAGGAAAGATGAAGCAGGGGTGTTAAGAAAATAACGGGGCACAAATATTTTAGTGAAGGGAAGTATGTCACTGGTGCAGCAGAAAACCTTAACTAATAGGTGCTAAAATAAACCGCACAAGGGTATTCCACAAATTGCTCTCTGACGCAACAGATAAAGAAATAGTTCAGTAGCTAATTTGGATGCCTTGGTGTGTCACAAATCAGGAAGATCCCAGGTTTGATCCTCTGATCTGTGGTGAGCTAGCTGATATCAACCAGGCAACAATGAGGCATAGTATGCCTATTTGGATGTCAGGCGAGAACGGATCAGATTTGGCTTGTATGCTCCTCACAATCAAACAGAACAGTCTCAACTCACTCAGGAAGATTAGTAATACGAGGGAGATAGCAGGGAGCTGGCGTCATTTGCACCCCAGCAAGATGGCTTCAGAACAAGCGGGGAAAAATTGGAGCGAATCAAGGGATCTATGAAAAACATAATTACCAACAGAATGTGGGAAAAAGTTTTAATACCGTAAGAGAGCAGTTTTAAGATTTTCAGTGCGAGACAGAAATAGAAAGTTTGACCTTACTTGTTGCTGTTCTTTTGCTGTCAGAGTTAATGCTTTCATATTGATATTGAGGGAGTGGAAGTCTTGTTGCTAGCTCTCCCAATGTGGGTTTCAAATTAAAACGCCCTTTTAAAAAAAAAATTACACTATCAAATAAAGATATGCACCAAACACAAGTAAACTATCAAACACTGAGAAATTTTGATTAAATCTTTGCCTTTATTGGGGGAAAAAACTTCAAGTCAAAGGAATTTTCGATATTTTTCTCCAAAAGCCCATCTCAGTCGAAGTTACTATCTGTTCTACCAATTCAGAATTTAAGTGATGCTTCTTAAATACTTATTTCAGAAAGGTTTGTTTAAAGTGTATTTATAAAAGGAAAACTCAACAATCTCAACAATCCCTCCTCTGGAGTCCGGATTCGATGACATAGGAATGTACAGGACTAGAAAAAACAACTGCAGTCCATCTGTCCAGTCACAGTGTCTAGAAAATGGCCTCACTGATGTGATGTCTCAAGGGTGCAGCTGGTGATACTGTTGGGAAATGACATCCATTAGGACATTCACTAGCCAGTAAAGTATCCAGTTGTACTGAGCCATTTGGTCAGTAGCCCAAATGATCACAATAACCAACTCATCAGTATATCAGAAAACAGCAAATATCAATGTCTAACACTGAGCCCGATTTTATCGCGGGGTGGGGATCGGTCCGTGCGAGGGGCCTGGGTGAGCAACAAAGCTCATATGTCGAGACCTGTGGGTAATGCGTCCAGTGAAATCGGCGTGCTCCGCACGGAATCGCAGGCTAATTGGATCCACTTACCTGTGCTTCCGGGTTTCGCGCTGGAAAGCTGCGCAGCGGGCGGGCTGTCAGCTGGAGGAGCCCTATTTAAAGGGGCAGTCCTCCACTGACTGATGCTGCAGGAAATAGGAAAAATTACAGCATGGAGCAGCCCAGGGGGAAGGCTGCTCTCAGGTTTAATGATGCCTCACTCCAGGTATCATTGGGTGGGGTGAGGAGGAGGGGGAGGACAGAGATCTTCCCTCCAGCAGGCGGAAGCGGCCTGCCTCTGCCACCAAGAATGCCTGGCTCGAGGTGGCAGAGGAGGTCACCTGCACCACCAACATATCGCGCACCTGCATACAGTGCAGGAGGCGCTTCAATCACCTAAGTGGGTCAGCCAAAGTGAGTACACTTACTCATTCCCCTACACTCTGTCTGCCACATCACCGCCCCCACCCCACATCTCCTCCTGCACTGCCAACACTACTCTGTCATATCACCCCTCACACCCACTCAAAGCTCATCCTCATCTTACCTGCACTTACTCGCCTCGCCAGTACTCATCCCGCCACTACCACTCAACCCAATCCTCATACAATCCTCATGGCTCTCTCTCATACTCACCCTCTCATGCATCTCTTTCACGGTCAGCCTCATTTAACCTGCCACTACCTGTGCTTCCTACTGCACACATATGTGCAGTAGGCAGCGTAAGGCAAACGCGTCGTGAGCATGAAGGGGATGCACAAGGGTGTTTGAGGGTTTGTCATGGTGTTTACCTATATTTAATTTCTGATCAACTCACATAACCTATTATATTGTCACCACTACTGCCACGTCTTTGCGAATCTTGTCTGGTTTGTGCAATAATGCCCTTTCCTGAGGATCACTATGAAGACCCACAACTGATGCCACCTATTGTGTCACTGCAGAGTGGGTGTAGGTGTATTTGCAGGGCTCTTTTGTGCAGACGACTGAGAGACGTCGGCGATGTCCCCGGTGGCAACCTGGAAGGATGCGGAGGAGAAGTTGTTGAGGGCAGTGGTGACTTTGAGAGCGACAGGTAAGAAGATGGTGCTCGGGCCAGCTCGGCATGAAGGAGGCTGCAGATGTCCACGACTAAATGTCGAGTGACTCTGAGCCTCCGTGTGCACTGCTGCTCAGAGAGGTCCAGGAAGCTGAGCCTCGGTCTATGGACCCTGTGGCGAGGGTAGTGCCTTCTGCAACGCATCTCTCTCTGCGGTTGCCCTCCCTCCTGTTGTGCAGGTGGATGTGTCACAGCACTGTGTTGTGGAGCTCCACGTGTCAGAGGTGGATGGCGAGGCCGGCGAGGCTGGTGAGGCTAGTGATGCTGTTCGTCCTCCGAGGAGGTCATGACTGCAGCTACGACGGCCCTCATCCGGAAGATGTACATTTGAGGGGGTCCGCAAGGGTAAGTGTGCAAGTTTGTGAATTTTATTGTTAGAAGGAGGGTGGTGGAGGCCAAAACTTTGTCCAAAGTGACAGAGTGGCCTCCTGCAATGAGTGAGGGTCTCCCCCCCCGCCGACCTGTCAAATGGACCTTTGCAGCTGCCATAGGCTGATGGCTGCAACACGTCCATTTGAACTGGGAGTGTTTCCCCCAGTGCGGGAAACAGTCCCAGTTCATTGTAAAATCCCATCCCTCCTAAAATGTTATGTTAATCAGGTCTGTAAACAACCTGAAATACCTTAATGAGTACTTTAAGTGGCACCTCGTCGGCTTTAATTGCCGGCGGCAGTCCCACATGCGGGGGCTGCACGCGCATGTCAGCGCGTCACTGGGGAACCCGGAAGTGGGCAGGTTGGAGCCGGGCTCCAGACCCGCCCCGGGAATCCCCGATTTTCGCAGCCCCTCCGCCGCGAACGCACCCGCTCGGGGGTGCGAAAATCGAGCCCTATAACTCCGGGACCTCATCCCTGACTCCAGCAGAGAAGATGTCTTCATGTGGCAACATTTTTTATTATTGAAGAACATATACAGACAGCACTGAATGAAGTCATTAGATCACTTGTGGGTGACGACACCGTGCAAACATAAAAAGGTGTCCCACAATTTCTACTGAAGGCAGTGCCCTTCAAACAAGCCTGGAACTTATGGTGAACGATATCATTGTACGAAAGCTTAACATGTTCATACCAAAGTCTTGTGTCTGCTATTTTAACACAGGTCAAATCTCTGCTAAAGTAGCAGATGAAGGAATATCATATGACCGACAGCATATGATGTTAGCATTCTAATGCTAACATCGCCAATGTCAGATTTCTAAAGCTTGTGTACTGTATTTACATGTTCGATTGCAAACCAGATCTACCTACCATGGTTTTTTAAATGATTGACATGGTAGTAGTCAGAAGGTAAACAATATACTGTTAGGAACTTAACCTGTGGCTTCATGTCAACTGAATGTCATTAAATCAGTTTAATTTGCATAAGATTGCAAAATAATTTCAACGAAACTTAATTTCTCAATAGAGATAAAAAAAAACTGCAAATGCTGGAAATCTTAAACCAAGACAGAAAATTCTGAGAAATACAAGCAGATCTCTAAGGACTCTAGGCCCTAAACTCTTGAATTCCCTCCCTAAACCTCTCCACCTCTCTCCCACCTTTAAGATGCTCCTTAAAACCTGCCTCTTTGACCAAGCTTTTGGTCAGCTGTCCTAATGTCTCCATCTTTGGTTTGGTTTCAATTTTTGTCTGGTAATGCGCCTGTGAAGCACCTTGGGATGTTTTACTATGTTAAAGGCACTATATAAATGCAAGTTGTTGTTAACCATCTGAAAAGCGAGAACACGGTTCTGGCTAAGGGTCTCTCCCCAAAACATTAACTTATCCTTTCTCTTTTCGGAAGCTGGTGCACCTGCTATTTATTTCAAGCACTTTCTGTCCTTACTCCTAACTTCTGATTAGTTTGACTGACAAATATAATGATGCACAGTAGACAAACCAAACCAAATTAAGATTAGCCCAATGCTTCTATTACAATATATAAAACAAGTTAAGAAAGAAATTGATAGATAGAAAGACAGAAACTCTGTGGAAATTAAATTATTTGTTTAAAATGAATTATTATACAGCGGACTACTTTTCCACTTAAAATATATTTGAGTTATATCTACTCACTGGGATGTTCCAGTCTTGCCAGTTGCCTCTGATGCACATGCATGTTGATAATGCCCAGTGCTTTCTGTTTGTTTGTGTAGTGATCAGGTCGTTCCAATATCTCAGTTAGTTTCAGGTTGTTTCGAATAGCATTGGTGACAGTTGACCTGGCGACTATCGGCAACTTTTGCTGGTAGTTGTAGTCCATAAAGTTGATTTCATCGTCAAGGATGAATTTTGCTCTAAAAGCAAATGAAACAACATCTTAGGGATGCGGCAAGATAGCAGGAAAGTGGAGAATTGCTTGCTGCCCAAATGGCCTCTCTGTGCTCATACCCCAATCAATGTTAGGAATGGGAAAATTACATTTGGCCCCTAAACTCTTTTTTTTGTAGATTTGAACCTCATCTTCCCCCTTTCTTACCAGTTGGGGAAGGAAGAAGATTGTCTCTGGTTGCTGTGTTAGCAACATTGTGCACATTGCGAGAAGATTTCTTCATTGGTATTTCGAGTAAAATCATGAATGCATTTTTTAAGAACATGTTTATCATTTCACCAGACATAATGAACACAGGAAATCTTCCTCCCATGTATATAATGTCACATTGTACAGCAGGCAGAGTAAATCTTCCCTCTTTCTCCAGATGCCTATCCAGATGCCGATCTAAAGGGTGGCTAAGGCAAACGTAGGTCCCTTAGAGGATGAGACCGGGAAATTAATGGTGGGAAACATGGAGATGGCAAAAATGCTGAACAAATATTTTGTTTCAGTCTTTACGGTAGAGGACACTAAGAATATCCCAACACTGGACAAACAGGAGGCTCGAGGGGGGGAGGAGCTAAATACGAGGGTCTTGAGGGAAGTGGCAGTAGGGATTGTTTTTTTTTTATTCGTTCACGGGATGTGGGCGTCGCTGGCGAGGCCAGCATTTATTGCCCATCCCTAATTGCCCTTGAGAAGGTGGTGGTGAGCCGCCTTCTTGAACCGCTGCAGTCCGTGTGGTGACGGTTCTCCCACAGTGCTGTTAGGAAGGGAGTTCCAGGATTTTGACCCAGCGACAATGAAGGAACGGCGATATATTTCCAAGTCGGGATGGTGTGTGACTTGGAGGGGAATGTGCAGGTGGTGTTGTTCCCATGTGCCTGCTGCTCTTGTTCTTCTAGGTGGTAGAGGTCGCGGGTTTGGGAGGTGCTGTCGAAGAAGCCTTGGCGAGTTGCTGCAGTGCATCCTGTGGATAGTGCACACTGCAGCCACGGTGCGCCGGTGGTGAAGGGAGTGAATATTCAGGGTGGTGGATGGGGTGCTAATCAAGCGGGCTGCTTTATCTTGGATGGTGTCGAGCTTCTTGAGTGTTGTTGGAGCTGCACTCATCCAGGCAAGTGGAGAGTATTCCATCACACTCCTGACTTGTGCCTTGTAGATGGTGGAAAGGCTTTGGGGAGTCAGGAGGTGAGTCACTCGCCGCAGAATACCCAGCCTCTGACCTGCTCTCGTAGCCACAGTATTTATATGGCTGGTCCAGTTAAGTTTCTGGTCAATGGTGACCCCCAGGATGTTGATGGTGGGGGATTCGGCGATGGTAATGCCGTTGAATGTCAGGGGGAGGTGGTTAGACTCTCTCTTGTTGGAGATGGTCATTGCCTGGCACTTATCTGGCGTGAATGTAACTTGCCACTTGTGAGCCCAAGCCTGGATGTTGTCCAGGTCTTGCTGCATGCGGGCTCGGCAGGGATTGTGGATGCTTTGGTAATAATTTTCCAAAATTCTCTGGACTCGGCAAAGGTCCCAGCAGATTGGAAAACTGCCAATGTAACACCCTTATTTAAAAAGGGTAGTAGGCAGAAGGCTGGAAATTATAGACCAGTTAGCTTAACATCTGTGGTGGGTAAAATTTTGGAGTCTATTATTAAGGAGACAGTAGCAGAACATTTGGATAAACATAATTTAATAGGACAAAGTCAGCATGGCTTTACTAAGGGGAAGTCATGTCTGACAAATTTGCTTGAGTTCTTTGAGGATATAACGTACAGGGTGGATAAAGGGGAACCAGTGGACGTAGTGTATTTGGACTTCCAGAAGGCATTCGACAAGGTGCCACATAAAAGATTATTGCTCAAGATAAAGAATCACTGGATTGGGGGTAATATTCTGGCATGGGTGGAGGATTGGTTGTCTAACAGGAAGCAGAGAGTTGGGATAAATGGTACATTCTCGGACTGGCAACCTGTAGCCAGTGGTGCTCCGCAGGGGTCGGTGCTGGGTCCCCAACTCTTTACAATCTATATTAACGATTTGGAGGAGGGGACCGAGTGTAACATATCAAAGTTTGCAGATGATACAAAGATGGGAGGGAAAGTAGAGAGTGAGGAGGACATAAAAAACCTACAAGGGGATATAGACAGGCTGGGTGAGTGGGCGGAGATTTGGCAGATGCAATACAATATTGGAAAATGTGAGGTTATGCACTATGGCAGGAAAAATCGGAGAGCAAGTTATTATCTTAATGGCGAGCAACTGGAAAGTACTGCAATACAAAGGGATCTGGGGGTCCTAGTGCAAGAAAATCAAAAAGTTAGTTTGCAGGTGCAGCAGGTGATCAAGAAGGCCAACAGAATGTTGGCTTTTATTGCTAGGGGGATAGAATATAAAAACAGGGAGGTATTGCTGCAGTTATATAAGGTATTGGTGAGACTGCACCTGGAATACTGCATACAGTTTTGGTCTCCATACTTAAGAAAAGACATACTTGCTCTCGAGGCAGTACAAAGAAGGTTCACTCGGTTAATCCCGGGGATGAGGGGGTGGACATATGAGGAGAGGTTGAGTAGATTGGGACTCTACTCATTGGAGTTCAGAAGAATGAGAGGCGATCTTATTGAAACATATAAGATTGTGAAGGGGCTTGATCGGGTGGATGCAGTAAGGATGTTCCCAAGGATGGGTGAAACTGGAACTAGGGGGCATAATCTTCGAATAAGGGGCTGCTCTTTCAAAACTGAGATGAGGAGAAACTTCTTCACTCAGAGGGTAGTAGGTCTGTGGAATTTGCTGCCCCAGGAAGCTGTGGAAGCTACATCATTAAATAAATTTAAAACAGAAATAGACAGTTTCCTAGAAGTAAAGGGAATTAGGGGTTACGGGGAGCGGGCAGGAAATTGGACATGAATTTCGATTTGAGATTAGGATCAGATCAGCCATGATCTTATTGAATGGCGGAGCAGGCTCGAGGGGCCGATTGGCCTACTCCTGCTCCTATTTCTTATGTTCTTATGAACCCTTTTATACTATTTCATTCAATGGCCTCCCTTAGTAATTTATTCATAACGTCTATTTCCTTGCAGTTTTTAAACATGAAAGCTAATTTTAAAACTATACAATTGATTTATTCTTCACCTTTAACACGATCATAGTTATCTGAAGCATCTATACGAGGTACAAAAACGACCATTTCGAAAACGGCACAAAGATGCCTCCGAAATTCGCAATTCTAGTTCCAGTCAAACATTCATTGGCAGGCAAGCATTTTAAATGAGGTAGAAGTTAAAACAATGTACATCTATGAATGATTCTATGCCCATCGACGGTCATTTTTGCAGAAATGGCTCCTATCGATTCAACCATAGCCAAAGCATTTCTAACAATGGCTTCTCTTGCCACCCCTTGCATTCTCACCTCGGGAGTCCCCAATGAAGAATCCATCCTTGCCCCCCCACACCCTCCCCCTCCTCATCTCCATGCTGGCCCTCGGTGACACCATCCACTAACAGGGGTGGACCAGGGCCCTTGCACATGTATGCTTATGACACCAAGCTCTACCTCTTCTCTTGGCTCTTCCACTACTTCTGTGTTCTTAGACTACTTGTCGAATATCCAGTCTTGGATGATCTCTAATTTCCTCCAGGTAAACACTGGGAAGACTGGAATCATCATGTTTGGTTCTATACTCTATTTTATATTCTCCCAGAGCGCTGCCTCAGGCTGAACCAATCTGTTCTCAACCTTGGCGTCCTGTTTGACCTTGAGCTGTTTATGACTCCAAATTGCCTCCATCAGAAAGAATGCATACTTCCACCTCAATAACATTGTCCACCTCCAATCCTACCTCAGCCTATATGGCATTGAAGCCCTCATTCATGCTTTTGTCATCTCAAGACTCAATTACTCCAATGCTCTCCTGCCCAGCTCCCCATTCGACAACTTCTGCAAACAAAAACTCTTCGTGCCTGTATCCTAGTCACACCCACCCATCATCCCAGTCATTGCTCACCTACATTGGCACCCAGTCCCCCAATGTCTCAAATTTAAAATTCTCATTTGTGTATAAATCTGTCCATTACCTTGCCCCCCTGTAATCTCCTCCAGCAAATGCTTGCCTACAAGCCCCCCCCCGCCCCGCTCCCAATAGTCTCCATTCCTCTGATTCCAGCCTCTTGCAGTGAAAGGAGGGGGGGTAGCAGTGCTTTCAAGCAGCCAGATGCCACTCTCTAAACCCCTCCACCTCCCTCTCCTCCTTCAAGTAACTTCTTAAAACCCACCTCTTTGACTACGTTTTTGGTCACCCTTCCTATTCTTTCCTTCTTTGGCTCAGTTTTTCCTTATACCTCTATGAAGCACCTTGGTACATTTTTCTACGTTAAAGACACAATATAAATGCTAGTTGTTGTTGTTAAGCATCTAAAAAGAGATGCTTAAGTTCTTGTGCA
This sequence comes from Heptranchias perlo, assembly GCF_035084215.1. Lineage (NCBI taxonomy): Eukaryota > Metazoa > Chordata > Chondrichthyes > Hexanchiformes > Hexanchidae > Heptranchias > Heptranchias perlo. The sequence goes on from NC_090328.1 coordinate 16,287,369, forward strand.
AGAAAGTGTACTTCCTTTATATCTTCTTTTATTCATACAAAGCATCACATGATATTCTGAACTAAGCAAAATACCATAATAGTTATAATATGGTGACACACCACCACAGCTCACTGGTGCTGTGAAACGGTGACAGAATGTGGGTTCATGGCTGCTGTTACAAATAGAGTTTCCCAATCTCAGCTGTTATATGAAGAAGCATCAAGCTGAGATCCCAAGGTTCCCTGCAAGGAAGGCGAGAAAATCTCTGGTGCACTTGCTAGCATCCAGGTAAAGAACGGCTTTAGGAGAGATCTGGGAACAGCTGGTATCAGTGTACTTTTTTCCAGCTGTGTCGTTAGTTAACGGAAAGAAAATCTGAATGAACATAAAAAACAAGAGAAATAAAACAATTGTTAAAAGCTTTTCAGGTTTTTAATTTGGCAGACGTGGAGAGGGAGAAGTGGTTGTATCACAAATCTAAACTATGAAGCTAATCAACAGCAAAGGCTGTGAACCATTTAGGGAATAGGACATCAATGAATGTGCATTAAGTCACATACGTGCAGGTTGACATAAGGCGGTTACAAAAAGGCATGAAATAAAATTAGTACGCAGTGAAGCTATATTCCCAATACAAACTTAATAATTGACAGACTTCTTAATTTAATTAAAGGATTACTGCTATGAAAACATTCTGGCTTGTGAACTGTATGGAGGCAAGAAATCTTTTCTCTTTTTGCAATTTTCTTCCCTCCTTCCCCGAATGCGATGATCCATGCTGGGATTTGGTTCCATAGGTACTGGTAGCTGTCTTGTATCTTATCCAAGTGAGTATTCTTCAAGTGTAAGCCTAGGCAGTGAGTGTTGGCAGGCCATTTGACCACGTGAGGTCGAGCCCAATCCTGTCCCCACCCATCATTCACACACGTACCCATTTCCCAGTAGAGTCACTGGATAAGGGACAGGAGCAGAAACCCTGGCTCACTCTCCTCTCCCGAGACTACTGTGGCTCCAATGGACTCTGCACAGAGCAGAGATTGAACCTGGGAACTCCTGTTCCATATTCGCTGTAATACGGCAATATTTACCCAATGAACCATTCGGGGGGGGGGCCCTGAAAGAAAATTTCAAAGAATACACAACTTACATTTTAATGAATAACAAGCAATGGATTCCAGTCTGTAGTCATCTTGCATGGAACCAGTGCTATCAGCAATGCCTTGAGCAGTTACCAACAAAATTGCTCACTTCCCAGCACCTCAGTAAAATTATAACATGCCTTTAATAAGCCATAACGCAACATAGAATACAAATACTCACTGCCTATTTGTCAGCAAGGTGTATATGTGTTGTATCAGACACTCTGCTCCTCCAGGCTTGGAATGAATTGTAGCATCAATTAGTTCCTTGGGAATATTCAATTTTTTCTTGAAAAAAAACTTGGAACGAAAAGTATGATAAAAAAATTAATTGTTGAACACTGAGAAAAGCATGTTTACAAGCTTTTCTGTTAAAAATTGTTAAAAGCAGCAACAAAACGGTGTCTACACAATTGTCAACCTTCAGCTAAAGATTGCTGATATCTTGTCATGACAGTGCATCATAAGACATCATGTCCCCATTGTTATCCAATGTTTATAACGCATCATGGCATGGGAAACCGTTAGTTGCCTGTTTCTGTATTGTTGTGGAATATGCAGGAGTCAACAGATTGATTGACGTGCAGGCCCAAAAAGGGAGGAAGGGGAGAGCTCAAGGTTCTGTATGAACTAATGGGTGGCTGTAACGTGTATATACACACACATCTGGAGACTTAACGCGTACTAGTTCGAATATTCTCAGGGTGACTGAACAGCTCAATATCTCATCACAGCGTCGAGTTTGATCACCTCGGGAACTTGTCGGAGTAACCTATCGCCAGGTTGTATTATATTTTATCATTACTACTTATCTTGCATTGTAAAGCTTAATAAAACTTTAACGTTGGAACAAAACACCTCCTCGCCTTTTTGATTAAAGGCTGAACCATAAATAGAACTTACAAACACACAAACTTCCAAACACAGCACAGGTTCTGGACGTACAGGAATAAGTATCACCTTTATGATGCCGATTACAGTGTGATTTGTAATATTTAATTGATGTTGTTTCCCTATTCAGAAAAGTACTCTTATTTTTAGGAACATAAGAACAGAGGTAGGACTGCTCCACTATTTTGATACCCATTGTAACTATCAATTTAATCTCACTTCCCTATATCTCTTAATACACTCGTGTCCCAAGTAAGTACCTATCTCCCGTTAAATACAACAATTGACTTTGCATTTGTGGCCTTTTAGAGCACTGTATTACACATTATCACAACCTTACATGTGAAGAGATTTTCCTGGATTTGTTTTTAACTGGCTTAAATACTAAGATTACGACTTTATTCTGGATCCCATACTAGACGGAACAGTCATTCCCCATCTACCTTGTCAGTTCCCTCCATTATCTTAAACATCTTGATCAGATTACCCCTTAAGAGCGGAATTGATTAAAGTGGACTGGGAAAATAGATTAAAGGGTAAGACGGTACATGAGCAGTGGTGTTCATTCAAGGAGTTATTTTACAACTTTCAAAAAATATATATTCCACTGAGGAAAAAAGGGTGTAAAAGAAATGACAGCCATCCGTGGCTAAGTAAAGAAATTAAGGACAGTATCCGACTAAAAACAAGGACATATAAGGTAGCCAAACTTAATGGGAGGATAGAAGATTGGGAAGTCTTCAAAAGACAGCAAAAAGCAACTAAAGGATTGATTAAGAAAGGGAAGATAGATTATGAAAATAAATTAGCAAAAAATATAAAAACAGATAGCAAGAGTTTCTATATTATAGAAAAAGAAAAAGGGTGGCTAAGGCAAACATAGGTCCCTTAGAGGATGAGACCGGGAAATTAATAGTGGGAAACATGGAAATGGCAAAAATGCTGAACAAATATTTTGTTTCAGTCTTTACGGTAGAGGACACTAAGAATATCCCAACACTGGACAAACAGGGGGCTCTAGGGGGGGGGAGGAGCTAAATACGATTAAAATCACTAAGGAATTGGTACTCAGTAAAATAATGGGACTCAAGGCGGATAAATCCCCTGGACCTGATGGCTTACATCCGAGGGTCTTGAGGGAAGTGGCAGTAGGGATTGTGGATGCTTTGGTAATAATTTTCCAAAATTCTCTGGACTCGGCAAAGGTCCCAGCAGATTGGAAAACTGCTAATGTAACACCCTTATTTAAAAAGGGTAGTAGGCAGAAGGCTGGAAATTATAGACCAGTTAGCTTAACATCTGTGGTGGGTAAAATTTTGGAATCTATTGTTAAGGAGACAGTAGCGGAACATTTGGATAAACATAATTTAATAGGACAAAGTCAGCATGGCTTTACGAAGGGGAAGCCATGTCTGACAAATCTGCTTGAGTTCTTTGAGGACATAACGTACAGGGTGGATAAAGGGGAACCAGTGGACGTAGTGTATTGAGACTTCCAGAAGGCATTCGACAAGGTGCCACATAAAAGATTATTGCTCAAGATAAAGAATCACTGGATTGGGGGTAACATTCTGGCATGGGTGGAGGATTAGTTATCTTACAGGAAGCAGAGAGTTGGGATAAACGGTTCATTCTCGGACTGGCAACCTGTAGCCAGTGGTGCTCCGCAGGGGTCGGTGCTGGGTCCCCAACTCTTTACAATCTATATTAACGATTTGGAGGAGGGGACCGAGTGTAACGTATCAAAGTTTGCAGATGATACAAAGATGGGAGGGAAAGTGGAGAGTGAGGAGGACGTACAAAACCTACAGGGGGATATAGACAGGCTGGGTGAGTGGGCGGAGATTTGGCAGATGCAATACAATATTGGAAAATGTGAGGTTATGCACTTTGGCAGGAAAAATCAGAGAGCAAGTTATTATCTTAAAGGCGAGAAACTGGAAAGTACTGCAGTACAAAGGGATCTGGGGGTCCTAGTGCAAGAAGATCAAAAAGTTAGTATGCAGGTGCAGCAGGTGATCAAGAAGGCCAACGGAACGTTGGCTTTTATTGCTAGGGGGATAGAATATAAAAACAGGGAGGTATTGCTGCAGTTATATAAGGTATTGGTGAGACTGCACCTGGAATACTGCATACAGTTTTGGTGTCCATACTTAAGAAAAGACATACTTGCTCTCGAGGCAGTACAAAGAAGGTTCACGCGGTTAATCCCGGGGATGAGGGGGCGGACATATGAGGAGAGGTTGAGTAGATTGGGACTCTACTCATTGGAGTTCAGAAGAATGAGAGGCGATCTTATTGAAACATATAAGATTGTGAAGGGGCTTGATCGGGTGGATGCGGTAAGGATGTTCCCAAGGATGGGTGAAACTAGAACGAGGGGGCATAATCTTAGAATAAGGGGCTACTCTTTCAAAACTGAGATGAGGAGAAACTTCTTCACTCAGAGGGTGGTAGGTCTGTGGAATTTGCTGCCCCAGGAAGCTGTGGAAGCTACATCATTAAATAAATTTAAAACAGAAATAGACAGTTTCCTAGAAGTAAAGGGAATTAGGGGTTACGGGGAGCGGGCAAGAAATTGGACATGAATTTAGATTTGAGATTAGGATCAGATCAGCCATGATCTTATTGAATGGCGGAGCAGGCTCGAGGGGCCGATTGGCCTACTCCTGCTCCTATTTCTTATGTTCTTATTTTAGGAGGCTATAACCAAATCCAAGTCCTTCACACCAGATGGATCACCCAAAACTGAACACAATATTCCCAGTGTAGTCTCTCTATAATTTCAGTAGAACTTCCTTACTTTTATATATATTTTTAGTAGGCACAGCACAGGAGAAGGCATTCAATCTATCGTGCCTGTGCCGGCTCTTTGAAAGAGCTATCCATTTAGTCCCAATCCCCTGCTCTTTCCCCATCGCCCTGTAAATTTTTTCCCTTCAAGTATTTTCCCTTTTGAAAGTTACTATTGAATCTGCTTCCACCACCCTTTCAGGCAGTGCATTCCAGATCATTACAACTTACTGTGTAAAAAAATTTTTCCTCATGTCACCTCTGGCTCTTTTGCCGATCACCTTAAATCTGTGTCCTCTGGTTACCCACCCTTCTGCCATTGGAAACAATTTCTCCTTATTTACTCTATCAAAACCGGCCATGAATTTGAACACCTCTATCAAATATCCCCTTAACCTTTTCTGTTCTGAGAACAATCCCAGCTTCTCCAGTCTCTCCACATAACTGAAGTCAGTCATCCCTGGCACTATCCTAGTAAATCTCTTCTGCACCCTCTTTAAGGCCCTGACATCCTTCCTAAAGTCTGGTGCTCAGAATTGAATACTTGTGATGAAGCCCAGCATTCTGTTGCCTTTCGTTGACTATTTTTTGCACCAGCGAGCTAGCTTTTAATGACGTATACGTTGACCCCCACATTCCTTTGTTCATCCCTCCAGTGCTTCCCCATTCCCATCTGCCACTATTATGTCCAAAGTCTACTACCTCATACTTGGTAACATTAAAATGCATAGAATTTTACAGCACCAAAGGCGGCCATTTGGCCCATCGTGCCTGTGCCGGCTCTTTGAAAGAGCTATCCAATTAGTCCCACTCCCCGCTCTTTCCCCATAGCCGCCCAAATTTTTCCTTTTCAAATATATATCCAATTCCCTTTCCGTTCCACCCAATGGCTTAATCTTTCAGGTATGTTCATTGCATTTCTGGAAGAGGAGATTTACCTGGGCCTGCATCCATGCACAATGAACTGCCTGGATGCAGCGAATATAGGCAGGTCGGAATGCACAGCTGTAAAGGAAGCCATCTGATTTTCCTTCCATTCATTTTAAATGGAAGGAAAATCATGTGGGTTCTGTTACAGACTCCAACCTGCCCGATTTGCTGATAGTCAGTGCGCCCGGTACAGATCCAGGAAAATCTCCCCTCTAGATTCAAGAAGGAAATCATTAACTGTCAGAACAGTGAAAGTAGTCTGTGGCCTGGTGTAGAAACATAGAAAATAGGAGCAGGAGTAGGCCGTTTGGCTCTTCGAGCCTGCTCCGCCATTCAATATGATCGTGGCTGATCCTCTTTCTCAATACCATATTCCCGCTTTCTCCCCATACCCCTTGATGCCGTTTGTGTCTAGAAATCTATCTAGCTCCTTCTTAAATATATTCAGTGACTTGGCCTCCACAGCCTTCTGTGGTAGAGAATTCCACAGGTTCACCACCCTCTGAGTGAAGAAATTTCTCCTCATCTCAGTCCTAAATGTCCTATCCCGTCTCCTGAGACTGTGACCCCTCATTCTAGACCCCCAAGCCAGGGGAAACATCCTCCCTGCTTCCAGTCTGTCTAGCCCTGTCAGAATTTTATACGTTTCAATGAGATCCCCTCATTTAATGAGATCCCCTCATTCTTCTGAACTCTAGTGAATACCGGCCTGGTCGACCTAATCGCTTCTCATACGAAAGCCCTGCCAGCCCAGGAATCAGTCTGGTGAACCTTCACTGCACTCCCTCTATGGCAAGTATATCCTTTCTTAGGTATCTGTCTATACATGGATGTTAGGGAACTTGGGGAAATAAATAGTGATGTCTTGAGGAGTGTACATATTACAGAGAGGGAGGTGCTGGAAGTCTTAACGCGCATCAAGGTAGATAAATCTCCGGGACCTGATGAAATGTATCCCAGGACGTTATGGGAGGTTAGGGAGGAAATTGCGGGTCCCCTAGCAGAGATATTTGAATCATCCACCGCTACAGGTGAGGTGCCTGAAGATTGGAGGGTAGCAAATGTTGTGCCTTTGTTTAAGAAGGGCGGCAGGGAAAAGCCTGGGAACTACAGACCGGTGAGCCTGACATCTGTAGTGGGTAAGTTGTTAGAGGGTATTCTGAGGGACAGGATCTACAGGCATTTGGAGAGGCAGGGACTAATTAGGAACAGTCAGCATGGTTTTGTGAGAGGAAAATCATGTCTCACGAATTTGATTGAGTTTTTTGAAGGGGTAACCAAGAAGATAGATGAGGGCTGTGCAGTAGACGTGGTCTACATGGACTTCAGCAAAGCCTTTGACAAGGTACCGCATGGTAGGTTGTTACATAAGGTTAAATCTCATGGGATCCAAGGTGAGGTAGCCAATTGGATACAAAATTGGCTTGACGACAGAAGACAGAGGGTGGTTGTAGAGGGTTGTTTTTCAAACTGGATGCCTGTGTCCAGCGGTGTGCCTCAGGGATCGGTGCTGGGTCCGCTGTTATTTGTTATTTATATTAATGATTTGGATGAGAATTTAGGAGGCATGGTTAGTAAGTTTGCAGATGACACCAAGATTGGTGGCATTGTGGACAGTGAAGAAGGTTATCTAGGATTGCAACGGGATCTTGATCAATTGGGCCAGTGGGCCGATGAATGGCAGATGGAGTTTAATTTAGATAAATGTGAGGTGATGCATTTTGGTAGATCGAATCGGGCCAGGACCTACTCCGTTAATGGTAGGGCGTTGGGGAGAGTTATAGAACAAAGAGATCTAGGAGTACAGATTCATAGCTCCTTGAAAGTGGAGTCACAGGTGGATAGGGTGGTGAAGAAGGCATTCGGCATGCTTGGTTTCATTGGTCAGAACATTGAATGCAGGAGTTGGGATGTCTTGTTGAAGTTGTACAGGGCATTGGTGAGGCCACACTTGGAATACTGTGTACAGTTCTGGTCACCCTATTACAGAAAGGATATTATTAAACTAGAAAGAGTGCAGAAAAGATTTACTAGGATGCTACCGGGACTTGATGGTTTGACTTACAGGGAGAGGTTAGACAGACTGGGACTTTTTTCCCTGGAGAGTAGGAGGTTAAGGGGTGATCTTATAGAAGTCTATAAAATAATGAGGGGCATAGATAAGGTCGATAGTCAAAATCTTTTCCCAAAGGTAGGGGAGTCTATAACGAGGGGGCATAGATTTAAGGTGAGAGGGGAGAGATACAAAAGGGTCCAGAGGGGCAATTTTTTCACTCAAAGGGTGGTGAGTGTCTGGAACGAGCTGCCAGAGGCAGTAGTAGAGGTGGGTACAATTTTGTCTTTTAAAAAGCATTTGGACAGTTACATGGGTAAGATGGGTATAGAGGGATATGGGCCAAGTGCAGGCAATTGGGACTAGCTTAGTGGTATAAACTGGGCGACATGGACATGTTGGGCCGAAGGGCCTGTTTCCATGTTGTAACTTCTATGATTCTATGATTCTATTTGACAACAATGAAGGCACTTCAAAAAGTATTTTGATTATTTAAAATGCTTTGAGACATGAGAGGCACTATATCAATGCACGTATTATTCTGCTTGGCCTAATGCATTCAGCAGTAAGCAACCACCTCACTGGTTTGTATTGGCAGCCATCCCTATGCTCCTGCTCTTGTGCCTCAGTCGTGTGGTCCCGTTCTATTGGAGGACCTTGCTTTCCCATGGTGTATTCTTCTCCCCAGGCATCTTGTTCACATATTATCCTTAACATTTGGCGGTCGTGGGATCTATTTTATCAGCAACTTCATAAATCATGTCATTTTAAATAAAAAAATTAATAATTGTCACTGTGGGTCTGTATTAAAGAAGAAAAGAAAGAACTGGAATTAACATAGCGCCTTTCACGACCTTAGGACGTCCCAAAGCGCTTTACAGCCAATGAAGTACTTTTGAAGTTACTGTTGTAATGTAGGAAACGGGGCAGCCAATTTGCACACAGCAAACTCCCTCAAACAGTAATGTGGTAATGACCAGATAATCTGCTTTTAGGTGTTGGCTGAGGGATAAATATTGGCCAGGACATCAGGGAGAGTTCCCCTGCTCTTCTTCAAAATAGTGCCATGGGATCCTTTACATCCACCTGAGAGGGCAGACGGGGTCTCGGTTTAACGTCTCATCCGAAAGACGGCACCTCCAACAGTGCAGCACTCCCTCAGTCCTGCACTGGAAGTCAGCCTAAATTATGTGCTCAAATCTCTGGACCTTCTGATTCAGAGACGAGAGTGTTGCCACTGAGCCACAGCTGACATTAATTGCATGATAAAACAGCCTAGCTGTTTGGAGACTGGATGCATAATTGACAATACAAGCTGTTTTGGAAACAAAGAACCATCCTATAAAATCTACTTGTTAAAACTACTGAAAGTTAAAAATGGGTTATATTTAAAGGGTCTGGACATTAAAGTTCTAAAAATTTCAATTATGTTACATAGCGTCTTTAAATAAAGGCTCAAAAAGCAACATACTGTGGATACTGGAAATCTGAAATAAAAACAGAAAATGCTGGAAATACTCAGCAAGTCAGGCAGCATCTGTGGAGTAAGAAACAGAGTTAACATTTCAGGTTGATGACCCTTTTGTCAGAACTGGAAGAAGATGAAGATTAAACAGTTTTTAAGCAAGTACAGAGCCAGGGAAAGGGGGGGGTGGCGATGGAGGAAGGGGAGGGGAGGAAAGAACAAAAGGGAAGGTCTCTGATAGGGTAGAGGGCAGGAGTGATTAAATGACAAAGGGGATGATGGTGCAAGGCAAGGAGGGTGGTAATGGGACAAGTAAAGAAACAAAAGATGGGTCTAGAGGAGCTGTAAATGGCATCATGTAAAACATCAGAACCATTACCAGCACTAGCTGTCCGAGAGGATTTTCTCATCGAAACATATACAATTCTGACAGGACCAGACAGACTAGATGCAGGGAGGATGTTCCCGATGGCTGGGGAGTCCAGAACCAGGGGTCACAGTCTCAGGATACGGGGTATGCCATTTAGAACTGAGGTGAGGAGAAATTTCTTCACTCAGAGGGTGGTGAACCTGTGGAATTCTCTACACAGAAGGCAGTGGAGGCCAAGTCATTAGGTGTGTTCAAGAAGGAGATAGATATATTTCTTAATGCTAAAGGGATCAAGGGATATGGGGAAAAAGCAGGAACAGGGTACTGAGTTAGACGATCAGCCATGATCATTTTGAATAATGGAGCAGGCATGAAGGGCCGAATGGCCTACTCTTGCTCCTATTTTCAATGTTTCTATGACATCCAATCCCTCTACACCTCCATCCCCCACCAGGACGGCCTATGGGCCCTCTGCTTCTTCCTTGAACGAAGACCCAACCAGTCCCCATCCACCACTACCCTCCTCCGCCTAAACTTGTTCATACGTTGAACAGCTTCTCCTTTGACCCCTCTCACTTCCTCCAAATAAAAGGTGTCGCTATGGGAACCCGTATGAGTCCTAGCTATGCCTGCCTTTTTGTGGAATACGTGGAACATCCCTTGTTCCAGTCCTACTCAGGTCCCCTCCCTCACCTCTTTTTCCGGTACATTGCTGACTGTATCGGTGCCGTTTCCTGCTCTCGCCCCGACCTGGAAAATTTCATCAATTTCCACCCTTCCCTCGCCTTCACATGGTCCATCTCCAACTCTCCCCTTCCCTTCCTCGACTTCTCTATCTCCATTTCTGGGGAGAGGCTGTCAATCAATATCTATTATAAGACTTCCGACTCCCGCAGCTACTTTGATTACACTCCCTCCCACCCCGCGTCCTGTAAGGACTCTATTCCCTTCTCCCAGTTTCTCCGTTTCCATTGCATCTGTTCTGACGATGCCACCTTCCACACCAGTGCTTCCTTTTTCCTCAACCGAGGATTCCCCACCACTGTAGTTGACAGGGCCCTCAATCGTGTCCGTCCTAATTTCCCCCACTTCTGCCCTCATCCCTTCCCCTCCCTCCAGAACCATGATAGAGGCCCCCTTGTCCTCACCTTCCACCCCACCAGTCTCCGCATTCAACATATTATCCTCCGCCACCTCCAGCCGATGCTACCACCAAACACATCTTCCACTCCCCTCCCCTTCCAGCATTCAGAAGAGACCGCTCCCTCCATGACACCCTGGTCCACTCTTCCATCACCCCCAACACCCGGTCTCCTCCCCATGGGACACCTTCCCATGCGAGCGCAGGAGATGCAACACCTGCCCTTTCACCTCCTCCCTTCCCACCACCCAGGGCTCCAAACACTCCTTCCAGGCAATTTACTTGTACTTCTTTCAATTTAGTATATTGTATTCACTGCTCACAATATGGTCTCCTCTACACCGGGGAGACCAAACACAGATTGGGTGATCGCTTTGCTGGACACCTCCGCTCAGTCTGCACGCGAGACCCTGACCTGCCGGTTGCTTGCCATTTTAATTCCCCGTCTCAGTCCCACTCTGTCCTCGGCCTCTTACACCGTTCCAGAAGCTCAACGGGAGCTCGAGGAACAGCACCTCATCTTTCAATTATGCACTTTACAACCTTCTGGACTCAACATTGATTTCAATAACTTCACATCATAACCACTGCTCCCATTTTTTCGGACAGCAAGTGCTGGTAATGGTTCTGATGTTGCCATTTACAGCTCCTCTAGACCGATCTTTTGTTTCTTTACTTGTCCCATTAACACCCTCCTTGCCTTGCACCATCATCCCCTTTGTCATTTAATCACTCCTGCCCTCCACCCTATCACAGACCTTCCCTTTTGTTCTTTTCTCCCCTCCCCTTCCTACCCTCCCCCCTTTCCCAGGCTCTGTATTTGCTTAAAAACTGTTTATTCTTCCAGTTCTGACAAAGGGTCATCGACTTCTAACGTTAACTCTGTTTCTTTGTCCACAGATGCTGCTCGACTTGCTGAGCATGTCCAGCATTTTCTGTTTTTATTTTAAATAAAGACTGTTGATTACAGCCTGTGGCTGGAAATATTTTTTGTACTAAATTGATATTCAGGAATTTACCTTCAAAACCAGTTCTTTACACATGTTGAAGTGTGTCTCAGTTCAGGTACAACTGCTGTTGTTGTTGTCGAAACTTAACACTATACCAATGCATTAACACCCAAACCAGTAGTACAAAGAGAAACTTTATTGAGCCCAACTTGTATACAAGTGGAAGAGCACCTCAAACAATGGTTGAAGGTACAACTTCCTCGAGTCAGTGAAACAGCTCATGTTTATACAATTCAGTAAAGAACGCCCATCTGTTACAGAATATGGCCGTACACATACATTCTTTATTGGCTCAGGTAGTTGGTCAATCAAGTAGTGAGCCTGCCCCCCGAACATCCATAGCCATCTTATTACTTTTGCATGTAGGCCTGAGCATTCCCTTCCTCCCTACATTCCTGTCTCTTGTTATCAGTAGGGCTGAAGCCAGTCTCAAGGCCATATGGCCGTTCAAGAAACTGTATTCTTATTATATTCTGTAGTCAGCTACACCCTTATCTTAAGAGAGGCCAGGCTGTACTAAGCACCTGTTCAACTAACTTAATTATCAACATACCAAGGCTTAAACGTAATTACACAATTGTGCTTCTATGTGTGCTGTAGCTAAACCTATTATGTGAGTTAAGTGAGTTAATAAAGAGTTAATATGGTCAAGTATCCCTTCATGCACTTCCACATTAATATGGTCAAGTATCCCTTCATGCACTTCCACATTGTGAACAATTTTATGGGAAATTTATCTAAGTGCTAGCCAATGAAGATTATAAGAATATATAATGCATCCCCAAACATGTATTTTTGCATACGGGACGCATTGTTTAATTTGACAGACTCACCCGAAAAGAACACTCTGAACCATTTACTCACGCTTTTTAGTTGCGACCAGTTCTTCAGTTTGGAAGGGAATGAGACTCCGTTGTTAAAAACACCGATGTCAATATTTTGAGGGTAGTACCAGGAGAAGATTTCAGCTACAAGATAACCGTTACAAAAGTTTCTGTGAAATACAAGGGACAAGGAAATTCTAACAGGATGAAGCCAGGGAATAACATTTTTGTATAATTATGGAATAATGTTGTCAACAAGCATAGGCTCCAATTACATATTTACCATGACCAGGGTTTTTCACTTCTGTGCTTGCCAGCCTGCAATTTTCTGTGCATTCACCTCAATGGCCGGACAACTGCAGAGTGCAGGAGCAGAAAGTCCTAGCCCATATGTACTGAAGCCATTAGAAACTGCAAAGTTTAGGCATTTTGCTTAATATAAATACTATATTGTGGTGCTTGATCAATATAAATTGAGGAATAATTCTACTCCCTGACCCTCGATTCCATACTCCCAGCACTGACTTGATGCATTGCAGCAACTCGCCAAGGCTTCTGCAACAGCACCTCCCAAACCGGCGATCTCCACCACCTAGAATGACAAGGGCAGCAGGTGCATGGGAACACCATCACCTCCAAATTCAGCCTCCAAGTCACACACCAACCCGATTTGGACAGATATCACCATTCCTTCATCGTCGCTGGGTCAAAATCCGAGAACTCCCGACATAACAGCACTTCACCACACGGACTTCAGCAGTTAGGAACATAGGAACAGGAGTAGGCCATTCAGCCCCTCGTGCCTGCTCCGCCATTTCATAAGATCATGGCTGATCTGTGATCTAACTCCATATACCTGCCTCTGGCCCATATCCCTTAATACCTTTGGTTGCCAAAAAGCTATCTATCTCAGATTTAAATTTAGCAATTGAGCTAGTATCAATTGCCGTTTGTGGAAGAGACATCCAAACTTCTACAACCCTTTGTGTGTAGAAATGTTTTCTAATCTCGCTTCTGAAAGGTTTGGCTCTAATTTTTAGACTGTGCCCCCTACTCCTAAAATCCCCAACCAGCGGAAATAGTTTCTCTCTATCCACCCTATCTGTTCCCCTTAATATCTTATAAACTTCGATCAGATCACCCCTTAACCTTCGAAACTCCAGAGAATACAACCCCAATTTGTGTAATCTCTCCTCGTAACTTAACCCTTGAAGTCTAGGTATCATTCTAGTAAACCTATGCTGCACTCCCTCCAAAGCCAATATGTCCTTCCGAAGATGCGGTGCCCAGAACTGCTCACAGTACTCCAGGTGCGGTATAACCAGGGTTTTGTATAGCTGCAGCATAACTTCTGCCCCCTTGTACTCTAGTCCTCTAGATATAAAGGCCAACATTCCATTTGCCTTATTGATTATTTTCTGTACCTGTTCATGAGACTTCAATGATCTATGTACCTGAACCCCTAAGTCCCTTTGGACATCCACTGTTTTTAACTTTTTACCATTTAGAAAGTACCCTGTTCTATCCTTTTTTGATCCAAAGTGGATGACCTCACATTTGTCTACATTGAATTCCATTTGCCACAGTTTTGCCCATTCACCTAATCTATCAATATCGCTTCGTAATTTTATGTTTTCATCCACACTGCTTACAATGCCACCAATCTTTGTGTCATCGGCAAACTTAGATATGAGACTTTCTATGCCTTCATCTAAGTCGTTAATAAATATTGTGAATAATTGAGGCCCCAAGACAGATCCCTGTGGGACTCCACCAGTCACATCCTGCCAATGTGAGTACCTACCCATTATCCCTACTCTCTGTCGCCTTTCGCTCAGCCAACTTCCTAACCAAGTCCGTACTTTTACCTCAATTCCATGGGCTTCTATCTTAGCTAACAGTCTCTTATGTGGGACCTTATCAAATGCCTTCTGGAAGTCCATATAAATAACATCCATTGACATTCCCCTGTCCACTACTTTAGTCACCTCTTCAAAAAATTCAATCAGGTTTGTCAGGCACGACCTACCTTTCACAAATCCATGCTGGCTCTCTCTGATTAACTGAAAATTCTCGAGGTGTTCAGTCACCCTATCCTTAATTATAGACTCCAGCAATTTCCCCACAACAGATGTCAGATGATAGGCTAACTGGTCTATAATTCCTTGGTTTCCCTCTCTCTCCTTTCTTAAAAAGCAGAGTGACATGTGCAATTTTCCAATCTAGAGGGACAGTTCCTGAATCTAGAGAACTTTGAAAGATTATAGTTAGGGCATCTGCAATGTACTAACCTACTTCCTTTAAAACCCTGGGATGGAAACCATCTGGTCCTGGGGATTTGTCACTCTTTAGTGCTATTATTTTCTTCATTACTGTTGCTTTACTTATGTTAATTTTATCGAGTCCCTGTCCCCAATTCAATATTAGTTTTCTTGGGATTTCCGGCATGCTATCCTCTTTTTCTACTGTAAATACTGACGCAAAGTAATTGTTCAACATGTCCGCCATTTCCCCATTGTCAATGACGATATCCCCACTTTCAGTTTTTAAGGGGCCAACACTGGTCCTGACCACCCTCTTTTTCCTAATATAACTATAAAAGTTCTTCGTATTGGTTTTGATATCCCTTGCAAGTTTCTTTTCATACTCTCTTTTTGTAGCTCTTACTATCTGTTTTGTGACCCTTTGTTGATCTTTGTATCTTTCCCATTCGCCAGGATCTGTGCCATTTTTTGCTTTTTTGTATGCCCCTTCCTTATGTCTTATACTGTCCCTTACCTCTTTAGTTGTCCATGGCTGTTTTTTTTGGCAAGTAGAGTTCTTGCCCCTGAGGGGTATAAACCGATTCTGTATCTCGTTAAATGTTTCTTTAAACATTTCCCACTGATCATCAGTCGTTTTACCCATTAACAGATTTGACCAGTTTACTGTGGACAGTCTCTGTATCATCCCATTGAAGTCAGCCTTGCCCAAGTCTAGAATCTTAGCAGCTGATTCACTTTTTTCCCTTTCAAACGCTACATTGAACTCGATCATGTTATGATCACTATTGGATAGATGTTCGCATACAGTTAAGCCGTTAACTAAATCTGGTTCATTACTCATTACTAAATCTAGTATGGCTTGCCCCCTTGTTGCCTCTAGGACATACTGCTGTAGAAAACTATCCCGGACACACTCAAGAAATTCGCTACCTTTCTGACAGTTGCTAGTCTGCTTTTCCCAATCTATGTGAAGGTTAAAGTCCCCCATTAAGACCACTATGCCTTTCTTACACACTTGCCGAATTGTTCAAGTCAAAAGGCTCAGCACCACCTTCTCAAGGGCTACCACGGATGGGCAATAAATGCTGGTCTTTCCAGCGATGCCCATATCCTGAGAATGAATAAAAAAAACTTTCCAGCACTGCAGGAAAAAAGTCACAGGACAGCTGAACTTCAGAGACATCTATGCAGACTTTTTCCCAAACAAAAAATAAATTGTAACTGTCAGGCTAGATGCACAGTGATTTCAGCCTCAATACTTACTAACAACTCTTGCTGCTCTGTTTACACAAGGCTCTTTATTTCCAACATTTCAACAAGTATAATAAAACTTGTGTTATGATGTTTCAATTAAAGATAAATAACTACACTCAGAAAGTCATTAGGGACCATAATCCTTTTGTTGTCCCAACTGCCTCTACAACAGTTGAATACAAAATTCCAGGGTCATTTAACACAAAATGAATACTTAAGAGATCAGTTAATGATTCCACTAAACAATTTGTAACAGGAAATGTTTGTTTGAGCTAACACAGATGAAGACAATAGTTGTCAGATTGAGTACGTGTCAACAGGAATCTATTTATATCAATTATGTATTAAAATGCTGAGTAGGAAACACAATTGCATTTCAAAATGCAATGAAAACTCTCATGTCAGACTCTGTCTCTGACAAAATCCATTTCAAAAGTGTCAATGTACCTGAAGTACTTGTTACACCCATTGGTAGCGCTGTGATTGGCATTACAGTGTTGAATGCATGTCATGATAACATTAGGTCTAAAGCCCATCAATTATACTGTGATTTGGCCATAAAAGTCAGTGTGTAATTCTAGTACAAAGATACTGGATGGCATAAATGTCACAGCTTAAAAATATTTGAACAAAAAAACCTAAAAAGTAGCCCTATTAAAAAAAACAAAAGTTACTACACACATATGCCTGAAACGAAAATGGGTTTGACCCCTCTTCCTCCCCCCAGCCACTCCTTCCTCCTGTTACAGAAGATATGTCAAGAAGAAAGACAGATCAAATTAGGCAGAAAACAAACCATTCTGAAGGGTTCAGTGTTAGATGCTGTAATGTGATGTGATGTGATCAAATACCTTCTTCATATGAACGTATCAGACGCATATAACACGTGCACACGGCAGTACTTGTCCCAGCTCAGTAACAGGGGTCTCCAATCTAGCATGAAGTTTACAGATCATATAACTTCCTATTTTTAATCATTTACTATATTATTCTATTTATTTTCACTTTACTAATCTATTTTACTTCATTTATTATAAATCACTTCATTTACTATTTCTACTTTATATTACCTATTTTTATTTAATTTATTTTCTCCTTAGTTACTCTCCCATTAACTTCTAGCTCTCTTTTTGCTCACTCTCTCCCTTTAGTTCAGCTTTCCCATTAATTATCGATTCTCTTTAGTTATTCTTGCCCTTTATTTGTGTTTGCCCTATCGTTACCCCCTTGCCCCTAGCTACCCTCTCCTCTACAGTTACCCCCTCGCCCCTACAGCTACCTACTGTGGAAAGGCTAATTTTACGAAGCAGAGATGTGACTCAGCAAAAGTGGACTGGAAACAGCTACTTTTTTTTTTATTCGTTCACGGGATGTGGGCGTCGCTGGCGAGGCCAGCATTTATTGCCCATCCCTAATTGCCCTCGAGAAGGTGGTGGTGAGCCGCCTTCTTGAACCGCTGCAGTCCGTGTGGTGACGGTTCTCCCACAGTGCTGTTAGGAAGGGAGTTCCAGGATTTTGACCCAGCGACAATGAAGGAACGGCGATATATTTCCAAGTCGGGATGGTGTGTGACTTGGAGGGGAACGTGCAGGTGGTGTTGTTCCCATGTGCCTGCTGCTCTTGTCCTTCTAGGTGGTAGAGGTCACGGGTTTGGGAGGTGCTGTCGAAGAAGCCTTGGCGAGTTGCTGCAGTGCATCCTGTGGATGGTACACACTGCAGCCACAGTGCGCCGGTGGTGAAGGGAGTGAATGTTTAGGGTGGTGGATGGGGTGCCAATCAAGCGGGCTGCTTTATCTTGGATGGTGTCGAGCTTCTTGAGTGTTGTTGGAGCTGCACTCATCCAAGCAAGTGGAGAGTATTCCATCACACTCCTGACTTGTGCCTTGTAGATGGTGGAAAGGCTTTGGGGAGTCAGGAGGTGAGTCACTCGCCGCAGAATACCCAGCTTCTGACCTGCTCTCGTAGCCACAGTATTTATATGGCTGGTCCAGTTAAGTTTCTGGTCAATGGTGACCCCCAGGATGTTGATGGTGGGGGATTTGGCGATGGTAATGCCGTTGAATGTCAAGGGGCGGTGGTTAGACTCTCTCTTGTTGGAGATGGTCATTGCCTGGCACTTGTCTGGCGCGAATGTTACTTGCCACTTATGAGCCCAAGCCTGGATGTTGTCCAGGTCTTGCTGCATGCGGGCTCGGACTGCTTCATTATTTGAGGGGTTGCGAAAGGAACTGAACACTGTGCAGTCATCAGCGAACATCCCCATTTCTGACCTTATGATGGAGGGAAGGTCATTGATGAAGCAGCTGAAGATGGTTGGGCCTAGGACACTGCCCTGAGGAACTCCTGCAGCAATGTCCTGGGGCTGAGATGATTGGCCTCCAACAACCACTACCATCTTCCTTTGTGCTAGGTATGACTCCAGCCGCTGGAGAGATTTCCCCCTAATTCCCATTGACTTCAATTTTACTAGGGCTCCTTGGTGCCACACTCGGTCAAATGCTGCCTTGATGTCAAGGGCAGTCACTCTCACCTCACCTCTGGAATTCAGCTCTTTTGTCCGCTCTTTTGATGCGGCAAAAAAGGAAAGCTTATGTCAGATAACGAGAGCTCAATACTGCACAAAGCCTAGAGGAGTATAGAAAGTGCAGGGGTGAAATTAGAAAGAAATTAGGAAAGCAAAGAGAGGGCATGAAAAAATATTGGCAGGTAAAATCAAGTAAAACCCAAAGATGTTTTACAAATAGATAAAGAGCAAGAGGATAACTAAGGAACGAGTAGAGCCTATTAGAGACCAAAAAGGTAACCTGTGTGTAGAGGCGGGAGATGTGGGTATGGTTCTTAATGAATACTTTGCATCTGTCTTCACAAAAGAGGACGACGATGCAGAGACTGCAGTTAAGGAGGAGTGTGAAATATTGGATAGGGTAAACATAGTGAGAGAAGAAATATTAAGGGGCTTAGCATCGTTGAAAGAAGATAAATCACCAGGCCCGGATGAAATGTATCTCAGACTGTTAAGAGAATCAAAGGAGGAAACAGCAGAGGCTCTGACCATCATTTTCCAATCCTCTCTGGCTACAGGCATGGTGCTGGAGGACTGATGGACTGCTAACGTTGTACCATTGTTCAAAAAGGGAGAAAGGGATAGACCGAGTAATTATAGGCCAGTCAGTCTAACCTCAGTTGTGGGCAAATTATTGGAAAAAATTCTGAGGGACGGTATTAATCATCATTTAGAAAGGCACGGATTAATCAATGACATTCAGCATGGATTTGTTAAGGGAAGGTCGTGTCTGACTAACTTTTTGAGGAGGCAACAAGGAGGGTCGATGAGGGTTGTGCGTTTGATGTAGTCTACATGGATTTTGACAAGGTCCCACATGGTAGACTAGTCAGAAAAGTAAAAGCCCATGGGAAAGTGGCAAGTTGGATCCAAAATTGGCTTCGTGGCAGGAAGCAAAAAGTAATTGTCGACGGGTGTTTTTCTGACTGGAAGGTTGTTTCCATTGGGGTTCCGCGGGGCTCAGTACTAGGTCCCTTGCTTTTTGTGGTATATATTAATGATTTAGACTTAAATATAGGGGGCATGATTAAGAAGTTTGCAGATGATACAAAAATTGGCTGTGTGGTTGATAGTGAGGAGGAAAGCTGTAGACTGCAGGAAGATATCAATGGACTGGTCAGGTGGGCAAAAAAGTGACAAATGGAATTCAATCCAGAGAAGTGTGAGGTCATGCATTTGGGGAGGGCAAAGAAGGCAAAGGAGTACTCAATAAATGGGTGAATACTGAGAGGTGTAGAGGAACAGAGGGACCTAGGAGTGCATGTCCACACATCCCTAAAAGTAGCAGGACAGATAGATAAGGTGGTGAAGAAGACATATGGGATACTTTTCTTTATTAGCTGAGGCATAGAATATAAGTGCAGGGATGTTAAGCTGGAACTGTATAAAACACTAGTTAGGCCAGAACTTGAGTACTGCATACAGTTCTGGTCACCACATTACAGGAAAGATGTAATTGCACTAGAGAGGGTGCAGAGGAGATTTACGAGGATGTTGCCAGAACTGACGAATTTGTGTCATAAATTTCTATGATTCTAGTTACCTCTCCACCAATTAACCCCCTCCCCCCCTGACGGTTATCCACTCCCCCCCCCCTACAAATATCCACTCCCCCCCCTACAGATATCCACTCCCCCCCCGCTACAGATATCCACTCCCCCCCCGCTACAGATATCCACTCCCCCCCCCCGCTACAGATATCCACTTCCCCCCCCGCTACAGATATCCACTCCCCCTCCCCCTACACAGATATCCACTCCCCCTCCCCCTACACAGATATCCACTCCCCCCCCCACCTACAGTTATCCACTCCCCTAGTTAACCCCTCCCCCCTAGAGTTACCCCCTCCCCCTACAGTTACCCCTCCCCTAGTTACTCCCTGCCCCCTACAGTTACTCTGCCCTAGTTAGCCCCTCCCCCTACAGTTAGCCCCTCCCCCTAGTTAGCCCCTCCCCCTAGTTAGCCCCTCCCCCTAGTTAGCCCCTCCCCCTAGTTAGCCCCTCCCCCTAGTTAGCCCCTCCCCCTAGTTAGCCCCTCCCCCTAGTTAGCCCCTCCCCCTAGTTAGCCCCTCCCCCTAGTTAGCCCCTCCCCACGACATTAACCCCTCCCCACGACATTAACCCCTCCCCCCTAGTTAGCCCCTCCCCACTACAGTTACCCCTCCCCTAGTTACCCCCTCCCCACGACATTAACCCCTCCCCCCTAGAGTTACCCCCTCCCCCCTACAGTTACCCCTCCCCTAGTTACCCCCTCCCCACGACATTAACCCCTCCCCCCTCGAGTTACCCCTCCCCTAGTTACTCCCTGCCCCCTACAGTTACTCTCCCCTAGAGTTACCCCCTCCCCCCTACAGTTACCCCTCCCCTCCTACATTAACCCCTCCCCCCTACAGTTACCCCCTCCCCTAGTTAACCCCTCCCCCCCAGAGTTAACCCCTCCCCCCTACAGTTACCCCCTCCCCTAGTTATCCCCTCCCCCTAGTTAACCCCTCCCCCCCAGAATTAACCCCTCCCCTCCTACATTAAACCCCTCCCCCCTACAGTTACCCCCTCCCCTAGTTAACCCCTCCCCCCCCCTAGAGTTAACCCCTCCCCCCCCCTAGAGTTAACCCCTCTCCCCTACATTAACCCTTCTCCCCATACAGTCCCTCCCACCCTGGCCCCTGTTGCCGCTCCCACTCCCCAGATGCCGGGCCCCCGGGCCCCCCGCTCACCTGTTGACGTGCTTGTAGGAGAAGCTCAGGTCCAAACTCTGCAGCCACTTGATCACCTCCCGGGGTAAGCCGGCTTTAGTGGGCATCGCCGCGTAAGACGGCTCGGCCCCGGGCCTGAGGCCAGGGAGCCGGGGCCGAGGCACGGGGCCGGCCTTTGGGGCTGGTATCCAGCACTGGGAGCCGACCGGGGACAGAGCCGATACCTCCAGCATGTCGGGGTTGGAGAGCGGGGCCCGGAGCGGCTGTTTGCGGTCTCCATGGTAACAGGACCCGGCTTTCCCACAGTGCACCGCGCTCAGGCTACGGGTGGGCGTGGCAGAGATGCGGAGCCAATGCCCGCTGGCGGGAAAGGGGGCGGGGTCACTGCTGGGTGGGAGATTTCATGGGGCGGGGAAGGGGCCAGTGATTGATGGATGGGAGGGGCCAGTGATTGATGGATGGGAGGGGCCAGTGATTGATGGATGGGAGGGGCCAGTGATTGATGGATGGGAGGGGCCAGTGATTGATGGATGGGAGGGGCCAGTGATTGATGGATGGGAGGGGCCAGTGATTGATGGATGGGAGGGGCCAGTGATTGATGGATGGGAGGGGCCAGTGATTGATGGATGGGAGGGGCCAGTGATTGATGAATGGGGAGGGGCCAGTGATTGATGGATGGGAGGGGCCAGTGATTGATGGATGGGAGGGGCCAGTGATTGATGGATGGGAGGGGCCAGTGATTGATGAATGGGAGGGGCCAGTGATTGATGAATGGGAGGGGCCAGTGATTGATGGATGGGAGGGGCCAGTGATTGATGGATGGGTGGGGCCAGTGATTGATGGATGGGAGGGGCCAGTGATTGATGGATGGGAGGGGCCAGTGATTGATGGATGGGAGGGGCCAGTGATTGATGGGTGGGAGGGGCCAGTGATTGATGGATGGGGAGGGGCCAGTGATTGATGGATGGGAGGGGGCAGTGATTGATGGATGGGGAGGGGCCAGTGATTGATGAATGGGGAGGGGCCAGTGATTGATGGATGGGAGGGGCCAGTGATTGATGGATGGGGAGGGGCCAGTGATTTATGAATGGGGAGGGGCCAGTGATTTATGAATGGGGAGGGGCCAGTGATTGATGGATGGGAGGGGCCAGTGATTGATGGATGGGAGGGGCCAGTGATTGATGGGTGGGAGGGGCCAGTGATTGATGGATGGGAGGGGCCAGTGATTGATGGATGGGAGGGGCCAGTGATTGATGGATGGGGAGGGGCCAGTGATTGATGGATGGGGAGCGGGCCAGTGATTGATGGATGGGAGGGGCCAGTGATTGGTGAATGGGGAGCGGGCCAGTGATTGGTGAATGGGGAGCGGGCCAGTGATTGATGGATGGGGAGGGGGCCAGTGATTGATGGATGGGAGGGGCCAGTGATTGGTGAATGGGGAGGCGACCAGTGATTGGTGAATGGGGAGCGGGCCAGTGATTGATGGATGGGGAGCGGGCCAGTGATTGATGAATGGGGAGTGGGCCAGTGATTGATGGATGCGGAGCGGGCCAGTGATTGATGGATGGGAGGGGGCCAGTGATTGATGGATGGGGAGGGGCCAGTGATTGATGGATGGGGAGCGGGCCAGTGATTGATGGATGGGGAGGGGCCAGTGATTGATGAATGGGGAGGGGCCAGTGATTGATGGATGGGGAGCGGGCCAGTGATTGATGGATGGGGAGTGGGCCAGTGATTGATGGATGGGGAGGGGCCAGTGATTGATGGATGGGGAGGGGCCAGTGATTGATGGATGGGGAGGGGCCAGTGATTGATGGATGGGGAGGGGCCAGTGATTGATGGATGGGGAGCGGGCCAGTGATTGATGGATGGGGAGCGGGCCAGTGATTGATGGATGGGGAGGGGGCCAGTGATTGATGGATGGGGAGTGGGCCAGTGATTGATGGATGGGGAGGGGCCAGTGATTGATGAATGGGGAGGGGCCAGTGATTGATGGATGGGGAGCGGGCCAGTGATTGATGGATGGGGAGCGGGCCAGTGATTGATGGATGGGGAGCGGGCCAGTGATTGATGGATGGGGAGCGGGCCAGTGATTGATGGATGGGGAGTGGGCCAGTGATTGATGGATGGGGAGGGGCCAGTGATTGATGGATGGGAGGGGCCAGTGATTGATGGATGGGAGGGGCGAGATCACAATTAGGGAAAGGTGTGGGCTTATTAACTTATGAATGAGAAGAGGACCACTGATTAAAAGGTCACTGACATAGATGGGAGGAGGGGTCTATCATAGTAGGTACATCACAGGAGGAGGCCATTTGGCCCATCGTGCCTGTGCCGGCTCTTTGAAAGAGCTATCCAATTTGTCTCATTCCCCTGCTCTTTCCCCATCAATGGTAGGGGAAGATCCACAATTGATGAATGGGAGGGTGGGGCCACACTAATCAATGAGGGGAAGGACCATGATTGATTCATGGGGAGGGGCCATGATTGATAAATGGGAGGGGCCATGATTGAAGGTGGCAAGGAGTCCAGCGATTGACGTATGGGAGGAGAGGAACAAAGTAAACAAGGAGGGGCTCTCTCAAAGGGCTATTCACTTAATCCTACGTCCCTTGCTTTCTCCCCATACCCATTTAATTGCTTTTCAAAACTATGTTTGGATTCAGTTGTGCCAGTGAGACCAGTTGCACAGCCTGTCCATTCCTGGTATTACTATAAGAATGATGTTGAAGAAATATTTTGTTATTTTAATTTACTTTTGGGTTCCAATATCACTAGCAGGTTGCAAAGATCACTGGCAAGTAAACTTAGTTGGAAAGCGAACAGGAGTAATTTAAAATACAAATCACTGAAGTGAGATTCAGATAGGGACGTAGTGCAAAACCTGAGCTGAATAAAGAAAGAACATGAATTTATATACCGCCTTTCATAACCTCAAGACATGCCAAAGCGCTTTACAGCCAATGAGGTACTCTTGAAGTGTAGTCACTGTTGTAATAGAAGAAAGGTGGCAGCCAATTTGCACACAGCAAGGTCCCACAAACAGCAATGAGATAATGACCAGAAAGTCTGTTTTAGTGATGTTGATTGAAGGATGAATATTGGCCAGGACACCAGAGAGAACTCCACTGCTCTTCTTCAGTAGAGTGCCATGGGATCTTTTACGTCCACCTGAAAGGACAGATAGTGCCTCGGTTTAACGTCTCATCCAAGCAACAGCGCCTCTGAAAGCACAGCACTCCCTCAGTACTGCACTAGAGTGTCAGCCCAGATTTTGTGCTCAAGTCTCTGGAGTGGGACTTGAACTGACAACCTTCTGACCCAGAGGCGAGAGTGCTACCAACTGAATCACAGCTGACACCATTCAACAAATTATGGTAAGAAAGTTATCCCCAGTGCTAGCACTGCTCTTCTCTGAAATAGTGCCAATGGATCGTTTACGTCCACCTGAGAGGGCAGACGGGGCCTCGGTTTAACGTCTCATCTATACGACGGCACCTCTGACAGTGCAGCACTCCTTCAGTACTGCACTGGAGTATCAGCCTGGTTTATGTGCTCAAGTCTCTAGGGTGGGATTTGAACCTACAACCTTCTGACTCAGAGTGCTACGACTGAGCCACAGCTGACACTAGGCTGTAATCAGCAGAAAGAGCCAACAGTCAAAAATAATATGATGAGATCTAGGGATAAAACTGGTACGATAAATGTGAGCTTTGGAGTTAATTTACAGAGACCAGGCTGTGAGTTTTTTTCTGTATAAAGATCAGTGATTGCCTGAGAATATTCAATGCAAATATTCTGATGAGCTTCTATCAATAGAAATTCTGTGAGAAAGAATAAAAGTTTATCTGAAGCCTGACTCTGGGTGCTTGTTCCAGTCAGCATGACAACTACATTCATAATCTTTATTAACACCTTACCACAGTAATTTGTCTCCTGTAAATATCCTTCTAAACAGAAATAACATCCCCAAGCCGAACCAGCAGAGGCAAGAATTTATTGCTTCCTTTAAGTTGTCTTTGTATTGCATTGAGGTTACTGGGGGGAATTTGCAATGATTCAAAGCTAAAGATGCATTAATAATCAACCCATTTCAAATAGTTAAAAAGCACTGCAGTGGAAATGTACCTTGAATGTCACAGATATAATTCTAAAATCAGTATTATTCAATTTCTCTTTTATATTTAAACTAAGGCCTGTGCACAATCTAAAAAATGGATTTGTTCTAACTTCACCAGTGGGATGGTTGCACTGGTGACACTTCCTGTGCACCACTGATGATATGAATGATCTGTATAACAGTCAGAACTTCCTGCACCAGGGAAAAGCCAGGAATGAGAATGGGATCACAAAGGGTGATGCAGAATGCAAACCCATTTAAACATACGGAGCTGTTTTATTTCTCAGAGTGAACTACATCAAAATAGGGTGTCTTTTTGAAAGAAAATGACTGAGTCTTACTCCAAATGGCAGCTCAATAATAGTGTATCAGGTAATGACTACATGGCAGAAACAGGCCATTCGGCCCAATAGATCCATGCCGGTGTTTATGCTCCACACGAGCCTCCGATCTCCCTACTTCATCTAACCCTATCAGCATATCCTTCTATTCCTTTCTCCCTCATGTGTTTATCTAGCTTCTCCTTAAATGCATCTATGCTATTCGCCTCAACTACTCCTTGTGGTAGCGAGTTCCACATTCTAACCACTCTCTGGTTAAAGAAGTTTCTCCCGAATCCCCTAATGGATCTATTAGTGACTATCCTATATTTATGGCCCCTAGTTCTGTTCTCCCCTGCAAGTAGAAACATTTTCTCTATGTCTACCCTATCAAACCCTTTCATAATCTTAAAGACCTCTATCAGGTCACCTCTCAGTCTTTTTTCTAGAGAAAAGAGCCCCAGCCTGCTCAATCTTTCCTGATAGGTATAACCTCCCAGTTTTGGTATCATCCTAGTAAATCTTTTTTGCACCTTCTCCACTGCCTCTATAACCTTTTTATAATATGGAGACCAGAACTGTTCACAGTACTCCAAGTGTGGCCTATACAAGTTTAACATAACTTCTGTGCTTTTCAATTCTATCCCTCTAGAAATGAACCCCAGTGCTTGGTTTGCTTTTTTCATGGCCTTATTAACCTGCGTCGCTACTTTTAGTGATTTGTATATCTGTTCCCTCAGATGCCTTTGCTTCTCTACCCCATTTAGAGTCTTATTATCCAAGTACTATGTGGCCCCCTTTCTTTTCCTACCAAAATGTAATACCACACACTTATTTATATTGAAATTCATTTGCCAATAACATGCCCATTCTGCAAGTTTATTAATGTCTTTCTGTATTTTGTTGCAGTCCTCCTCAGTATTAACTATATCCCCAATTTGAAGTTGTCCGCAAATTTTGAAATTGCACTTCCGGTTCCAGAGTCCAAATCGTTTATGTAAATGGTGAACAACAGTGGTCCCAGCACCGATCCCTGTGGAACACCACTTCCCACCTTTGCCAATCTGAGTAACTACTTTTCACCCCTACTCTCTGTTTTCTGTTTTGTAGCCAGCTTGCTATCCATTCTGCTACTTGTCCCCTTACTCCACATGCTCTGACCTTAGTCATGAGTCTACTATGTGATACCTTATCGAAGGCCTTATGAAAATCCAAATATGCTACATCTACTACATTACCCTTGTCTACCCTTACTGCTACTTCTTCAAAGAATTCAATAAGATTGGTCAAGCATGACCTTCCCTTTTGAAATCCGTGTTGACTATTCTTTATTATATTTTCGGTTTCTAGATGTTTTTCTATTACACCTTTGAGTAAGGATTCCATTATCTTTCCTACCACCAGCTCTAAGCTAATTGGTCTATAGTTCCCTGGACTGGTTCTATCTCCCTTTTTAAATATAGGAATCACATTAGCTGTCTGCCAGTCCTCTGGCACTATTCCCTTTTCTAATGAATTTTTATATACTTGTAATGGTACCTCTGTTATCTCTTCCCTAACTTCTTTTAAAATGCAAGGATGCAATCCATCCGGACCAGGTGTTTTATCCTCTCTAAGTTTGATTAGTTTATCAATTATCTCCCCCTTTTCTATCTTAAATGTCTTTATATCTTTTTTTGATCTCTTCTTCTAATGTCATGCCCGCCTTGTTAGTCTCCCTGGTAAGTACTGATGCAAAGTAATTGTTTAATATTTCTGACATTTTGCTGTCATTATCTGTGAGTTCATCGTGCGTTTCCCTTAGTGGCCCTATCCCTATCCTGAATTTTCTTTTGTTATTTATGTGTCTGTAGAATACTTTACTATTTCTTTTTATGTTCCTTGATAATTTAATTTTGTAGTTTCTCTTTGCTTTCCTAATTGTTTTTTGTAACTTCTTTCCTAACCTTTTCGTGTTCCCTTTTGTCATCCTCTCCTTTGTTGTCTATGTATTTAGTGTACGCTTTTTTCTTTTGCCATTATTTCTTTATTCATCCATGGTGTATATTACTGACTATTTTGTTCTTGCTTTTTAGTGGGATATAGTTCTCCTGGACTCTATTGATCACCATTTTAAATAATTCCCACTGCTGTTCTATTTCCTTGTTTATCAGTAAATTTTTCCAGTTTATTTTCCCTAGTTCCATTCTCATCCCCTGAAAAACATCTTTTTTCCAACTTATTACTTTGGTCTTTGTCTTACTTATGTCTTTCTCAATCTTTATCTTAAATCTTATTATGTTGTGATCGCTGTTGTCTTGATGTTCCCCTACACTTATTTCTCTTGTCTGTTCTGGTTCATTTCCCATTACTAGATCCAGCAGTGCTTCCTCTCTTGTTGGACTTTTTACATACTGGGTAAAAAAGGAATCCTGCCCACCTCTTCTTGCTAGTTTATTTGGGGATAGTTAAAGTCTCCCATGATTATTATTCTATGTCCTTTACTCATTTCACATAAACACTTACATATTTCTTCCTCCTCCTCCTTTCCAGTAGTATACCTTTATTAGCATGATTGATCACTTCTTATCTTTTATTTCAATCCATATGGATTCTGTTTCTATCCTTCTGTTCGTTATGTTCCTTTTTCTACTGCCATTATATTATCTTTAATTAATACAGCTACTCTGCCCCCCTTCTTTCTTCCCTATCCTTTTTGATTATGTTATAGCCTGCAATATTTAGTTGTCAGTCCTGTCTTTATGTAGCCATGTTTCAGTTATTCCTATTACATCTGATTCCTTACTATGGATTATTGCCTCCAGTTCCCCTGTTTTATTTTGGACGCTGTATACATCCCTGTACAGGCAGTTTAATTCATCTTTAATAGATATTTATTTTTATTTTTAACAGTCCTTTTCTACTTCTGTTTTATAACTGCATTTGTTCCTTGACCATTTATGTTATTTTTATTCCTTACCCTGGTCTGATCTTTACACACATCTCCTGTTTCTTTTATCGTTAAGCTTTTGTTAGTGCTACCAGATCCCTCCCCCAATGCACCGCCCTATTTATCATTTCCGCTAGGACTCTGGTCCCATTCCGGTTCAGGTGGAGCCTGTCCCAGTGGTACAGCTCCTTCCTGTCATAGTACTGGTGCCAGTGTCATAAGAACATAAGAAATAGGAGCAGGAGTAGGCCATATGGCCCCTCGAGCCTGCTCCGCCATTCAATAAGATCATGGCTGATCTTCAACCTCAACTCCACTTTCCTGCCCGATCCCCATATCCCTTGATTCCCCTGGAGTCCAAAAATCTATCCATCTCAGCCTTGAATATACTTCCCCCCCACTTCCCACACCACTCTTTCAGCCACACATTCACCTTTGTGATCTGTCTATCCCTGTGCCAATTAGCACGTGGCTCAGGTAGTAAACCTGAGATTACCAACCATGAGGTCCTGCTTTTTAACCTAGCTTCTGATATTACTTCAGCAGGACCTCCTCCTTGTTCTTCCCTTTGTCATTGGTGCCGACATGGACCACAACAACTGGATCCCCCCTCCCTTTCCAAGTTCCTCTCCAGTTGCTCCGAGATGTCCTTTACCCTTGCACCGTGTCGGCAATACGCCCTCCTGGACTCTCGGTCGCAACATAAAGATATATTAGGAAAGGTGATCAAATGCTTGGTCAAAGAGGTGGGTTTTAAGGAGCAACAGAAAGGAGGAGAGAGAAGTAGAGAGGCAGAGAGGTTCAAGGAAGGAATTACAGAGCTTAAGGCCTAGACAGCTAAAGGCACGGCCGCCAATGGTGGAGTGAAGGAAATCGGGGATGCGCAAGAGGCCAGAATTGGAGGAGCATAGAGATCTCAGAGGTTTGTAGGGCTGGAGGAGGGTACAGAGATAGGGAGGGGTGGAGCCATGGAGGGATTTGAACACTAGGATGAACATTTTAAAATCGAGGCGTTGCAACATACATAAATATACAGCTATTGTTGGGGTAGACTAAAGTGGCCTTTTACTCTGATTGGCCCATGCTATATTTTACCTGAGAGTTATTTGATATTAACACTGAGTGAAAAAGTGTTTCCTTCACCTTAATGAGCACATTAATTAATTCCAACAGAATTTAAAAAGATAACAAAAATGGGATTTTTATTGATTTTTGAAAAAGAGGAATATTCCCACATATTTTACTTGTGAATAGCAGCATATACTATACTCAATTCAGTGACAACACTGAGCCACAGAAAGACACCTTACAATCCTTCTTTGTTTAAATACCATTCTTGGTTTTTGAGTATCCAAGAGGTGTGAGTTGCCCCCATTTTTTTGCAATATATTTCCTCCTCAATTTGGATTCCCCTGCATCCACACAGTGATAGTACATGGGTTCATGTCTGTGTGACGAGTTCTCAATCTCAACCTTACTTCCAATAAGAGAAACCGAGCACAGGTTAGGCTTCCACACTGAAAGGAAAGAAAGGTCAGAGGATCCATCATAACCAGAACACTCACGTGCCTCTTAATCCCTGCTTAGTTAGAAGTATTAAAAGAAGCAAGGGAAGATGTACAGAGTGGTAACATGTGTAGGTGCCAATAGTACAAGTCAGCCAAAAGAACAACCTTCTGGGATTTTTAGCCCAATTTTACTTCTGTTCTTAGCTAACTTGTCAGTGTCAGGTGGATGACCAGTTAATCTGTTATTGGTGGTATTGGTTGAAGGATAAATGTTTAGCCACAACACCAGCCCTGCTCAACTTCAAATACTGCCATGGGATCTTTTGCGTCCACCTGAACAAGCAGACAGGGCCTCTGTTTAATATTTCATTTGAAAGACGGCACCATTAACTCAGCACTGCACTGAAGTATCAGTCTAGACTATGTGCTCAAGTCTCTGGAGCGGGGCTTGAACGCACCAACTTCTGACACTGAGCCAAGGTTGACATTTACACTAAGTACCATAGCAACAACAGTTACTCAGTGAACAAGTTTATCCTTTAAGATAATTTTGTACATGGTATCATCCATGCTTAGAAATTACTGTTGATGGTAATATGGGATGAATGCTCAACTATGACATTTCATAGTCCACAATTTTGGCAGAAATCTTAACAGGTTTAAAATCAATGCCTGTATTAAAATATCAGAGGAATATCGTAAAAGTATAGTCCACAAATACTGCCAACAGTAATTGCAAGGCTATATTTTTTTTACTTCACCTAATTTCCAGTGATATATAGTGTAGCAGGAAAGGTCTTCCTATAATATATCAGGTCATATGTGTGGAGATCAATGGATTAGTTTTACATTGGCACACTGGTGGTACATTGATACATTAAGGATAACCTTTTCCACTGGATTTGCTCCAGTATGCCTTAATCCTGTCTGCTTGCATTGGGGGGCTGTTGTTATAGTATGTTAATGTGCTGATATTTGTACCAAGGAGTGGTATTGTGTTTGATTCTAGATTCCTCACACAGAGAATTCCAGTTCATCCTGACCTGATCTAAAAGGTGTTGAGTGGGGAAAACAAGCAAAAGGGAGGGAATTAGGGGTTATGGGGAGCGGGCAGGAAATTGGACATGAAGCTGAGTTCGGATCGGTCAATGCCCTGTGGGTGGCGGAGAGGGCCCAGGGGCTATGTGGCCGGGTCCTGCTCCGACTTCTTGTGTTCTTTAGATTTGTGGTTGGGATCAGATCAGCCATGATCTTATTGAATGGCGGAGCAGGCTCGAGGGGCCGATTGGCCTACTCCTGCTCCAATTTCTTATGTTCTTATGTTCTTATGACAGGAGGTTGGGCGAAGAAGTTGGAAGGATTGGCCAACATGCACCATTCCTTTACATCTCCCACTGACCAGTTGGTAAGCAGTAGGCTGCTGTCCATCCTCTTGGACAGGACTACTGCACAGCACGCGGAGGACATTTGAGTTAGGCAAAAATGTAATTAAAACCAGAAAGGGGGTGGGGGGGAGGAAATATGAGTATGATTGGACTTGTCATGTGATACTGTTATGTGTAAAAGTAAACAACATCCTGTACCAAATTAATCACAAGATCACAAGATTGAAATGGATGAAGAAAGCTGTTCAGCCCAATCTAGATCATCCATCCAAAAAAAGAAACATAGTCCCCCTTCACAGCATTCAGCTGTTTCTTAAATGATTCCAGGGTTTTTACTTTCACTACCCTCCCCAGAAGTCCATCCCATGCACTGATCACTCGTTTATTGAAGAACCACCTCCTGAATTTGTCCTAAATTCCAAAGACCTTAAATTTGCATTTCTCTGGGATGAACTTGTGTCCCCTTGTTCTAATGTCATGATTTGAAGAAATGTTCCCAGTTGACCTTTTCTATGCAAATACACATGGCAGATGAAATTTAACGCAGAGAAGTGCGAAGTGATGCATTTTGGTAGGAAGAATGAGGAGAGGTAATATAAACTAAATGGTACAATTTTAAAGGGGATGCAGGAGCAGAGAAACCTGGGAGTGTACATACATTAATCTTAGAAGGTGGCAGGACAAGTTGAGAAGGCTGTTAAAAAAAATAAATGCGATCCTGGGCTTTATTAATAGAGTCATAGAGTACAAAAGCAAGGAAGTTATGCTAAACCTTTATAAAACACTGGTTAGGCCTCAGCTGGAGTACTGTGCTCAATTCTAGGCACCACACTTTAGGAAGGATGTCAAGGCCTTAGGGAGGGTGCAGAAGAGATTTACTAGAATGGTACTGGGAATGAGGGACTTCAGTTATGTGGAGAGACTGGAGAAGCTGGGATTATTCTCCTTAGAACAGAGAAGGTTAAGGGGACATTTGATAGAGGTGTTCAAAATCATGAATGGTTTTGATAGTGTAAATATGAAGAAACTGTTTCCAGTGGCAGGAAGGTCGGTAACCAGAGGACGCAGGTTTAAGGTGATTGGCAAAAGAATCAGAGGCGACATAAGGAAATGTTTTTTTACGCAGCGAGTTGTTACGATCTGAATGCGCTGCCTGAAAGGGTGGTGGAAGCAGATTCAATAATATCTTTCAAAAGGGAATTGGATAAATACTAAAAGGGAAAAAATTTACAGGGCTATGGGGAAAGAGCAGTGGAATGAGACTAATTGGTTAGCTCTTTCAAAGAGCCGGCACAGGCATGATAGACTGAATGGCCTCCTCCTGTGCCCTACTTACTGTGATACAATGATATCCCTTAGTGTCACTTCTTTCGAGGCTGAAAAGCCTAAGTTACTCCAGTCTTTCTTCATAAATTAGTCCTCTGACTCCAACTGGAGATACCTTCCATATACTATTCTTTGTAAAATTAGAGCTAGGCAGTTCAGGCCTGATGTCAGGAAGCACCTGTTCACGCAAAGGGGAGTGGAAATTTGGAACTCTCTCCCCAAAAAGCTACTGAGGCTGGGGGTCAATTGCCAACTTCAGAACTGAGTTTGATAAATTTTTGTTAGGCAAGGGTATTAAAGGTTACGGAACCAAGGCTGGTAAATGGAGTTAAGATACAGATCAGCCATGAACTAATTGAATGGCGGAACAAGCTCGAATGGCTGAATGGCCTATTCCTGTTCCTATGTAAGTGTCAAATAATGAATCATATCAGCTACATCTTTTAAACCATTTTTTATTCAAATGCATTGTGCCAATAGAATAATACAGAAGTTATTTTTAAGCAGTAAATGCACATGAACCCAATACACAGATTCCAAAATTGATAACCTTCAAAATGAAAGTCTTTTCATAGGATGTGCTGTTCAGACAGAGTGCCCGATAACTTTTAACAGACACCTTTATCACTATAATCCAGTGTTAATATATTACATTTTTTTGCATTTATGTTGTCATTTATTGATGAGTTTTAATTTGTACGTATGTTGTGTATTCACACATGCTGTCAGTATACAGGTGGAGAGTTTGTCCGTCCTGATTTTCTTAATATTATTATGATAATAGAGGGGAATTTCCTGGGTCTGGGGCCTGGTGCACTGAATCGCCTGGGCACAGCAAACATCAGAAAATCGGCGGGGTACCTTTACATACACGGGCTACCCAATTTTCCAAAATCGCTGCACCCATGTGATTCAGTGTTTCTCTGTACAGACCCGGGATAATCTCCTCTAAGAGCTCAATGGTTGTCCAGTTATTCCAACTGATATTTGGAGAGGAGGAGAATGTGGCTCAGAAAGCACATTTAAGCTCCAATGCTCTGTACCATAGAGTATTAGGACCCTGTTTGCGCTCATGATCTCCCCCCAGTGGAATTCAGTTGTGCCATCATGGATGATACTGAATGGAGGCGAAGCATTTCAAGGCTGAGATTGATAGTTTTTCGTTAGGAAAGGGTAGATCAGCCATGATCTGATTGAATGGCGGAACAGGCGTGAGGGGCTGAATGGCCTACTCCTGTGGGGAGAAAGACAGGGGAAATCAGAAAGTGGGACATCCCAGTAACCACTTAAACTGGAAAACAGGCAGGGGCCTGGGAGCAGATCTGGCCATTCTCTGGGCCAGGGTTTATGTATAGTGTGGGCAGACCTTTTAAAGACGGGAAGGGAGAAAATAATAAACATCCTAAAAAAAAACTTTTTAAAAATGAATGAGGAAGGAGACAAATTCCTACAACTACAAAGCAGGGTCAATTCTATGTAATAATATCACTGAAGCAGCAGTGGGAACAGTAGCAACTGCTGCTATGATAGAGCCAATTTTCCTTTGCTTTGTGCCCAGGGAATGATCAGTCCCCGGACACAAAGCAGAGGAAAACGGGGCAGAGGCCCCTGATGCTGGGTCTCCGTTCTCTTTACACTACCCAGTGATTTACTGAAGAGCCTCCTGGGAGGGTGTGGAGGGGGAGTATGTGGGGCGTAATGGTGGTGGGGAGAGGGATGTTTGCCTCAAGCAAGTGGAGCATAGAGCAGCCATGCAAATGAGACGAGACGGCATCACTGGAGCCTGAGGCCTAAATTCCTCCAGACACATTGGCTGGGTTCCTTAGGATGGTCAGCCACAAGAATGAGGCATTAGGCCTTGTGCCTGCCCCTCATCCCCTCTCAGATTGGAGGAGTTGAGAGTGCAGACAGTAAGGTCATGGAGGATCTGAAAAGATAGGCAACATTTTATTTATAAAACAAGCCCCTCCCCCTCCCCCATGGATCTGGATCTCTGGGCCTGTAGGTCTTCTGACTGCTGTTTTTGGCCAGCAGCCAGTAAGCCCCAAAGTCAGTGACTGTTAGTGCTGTTCGATTTCCACCCCGTTTCTGCCAGAGGTGGAACTGTGTGCCTGGGGCTCTATGGGCCTCGGTTAATGACCTGAACCCACAAACGTGGGTGAGTTTAGGTCATGTCAGGCAAGGCGCACTTCGATGGTGCTCCTTCTGACCCATACCCAGGGAGAGAAGAAAGGAAAATCATCCCTGATATCTCAGCAGTGGCGATATGAAACAAAGAAAGATTTGCATTTATATAGCGCCTTTCACAACCTCAGGACATCCCAAAGTGCTTTACAGCCGATGAAGTATTTTTTTGAAGTGCAGTCAATGTTGTAATGTAGGAAGTGAAGCAGCCAATTTGCACAGAGCAAACTCCCACAAACAGCAATGTGACAATGACCATATAATCTGTTTTTATAGTGATGTTGGTTGAAGGATAAATATTGGCCAGGACGGCAGCAGAGAACTCCCCAGCTCTATGTAAAATAATCCATATCTCCTATCGCCTAGGAAGTACTGTCCAAACTGCCCTCAGCTCTGATCAGTGCTAGCACTGGGGATAACTTTCTTGAGCGTTTTTAGCCATGTTGGTAGCACTCTTATCTCTGAGTCAGAAGGTTGTGGGTTCAAGTCCCAGTCCAGAGACTTGAGCATAACATTTAGGCTGATATTCCAGTGCAGTACTGAGGGAGGGAGTGCAGCCTACCTCAGTACTGCACTGGAGTATCAGCCTAGATTTTGTGCTCAAGTCTCTGGAGTGGGACTTGAACCCATAACCTTCTAATTCAGAGGCAAGAGTGCTACCAACATGGCTAACAACACTCAACACATTGTTTTGGACAGTACTTCTTAGGCGATAGGAGGTATGGATTATTTTACATAAAAAAACAAAGACAGAAAAAATTGGAAGTACTCAGCAGGTCAGGCAGCATCTGTGGAGACAGAAGTCAGTCAACTGACATTTGAGAGCTAAGACCCATCCTCAGGACTGGAAGTTATTTACAGACGAACAGCATTTAAAAAGGAACGGAGCAAGGGAGAAGGGAAACACAGGAAAAGAAATAGAATGAACTGTGAAGCGCTTGGATAGAGAACAAGAGATGGTTGAATGACAGAAGTGGCATTAGCAGGAGGCACATTAAGATAACTCAAAGAAATAAAAGGTATATACGAGACACATGGATAATTTTTCTCTCCTTGAGGTGAAACTAATGCATTCCGCCAAGCAACCCATCTGAGACTTGAAGAGACAATTCAACTGAGGCATTTGTGTTGGAGGGACTGGAGTCTCTGAGACTTGAACAGGTGGCTATCCTGTTGTCAAACCGGAGCAATTACCATAGGGCTGCCCTTTGTGGAAGCATCAGTTAGCATTCGCTTTCTTTTCTTTCAGTGTATGATTAATGGGTGCTGTCAGGCCTTATTATTAAATAGCCCTAAGCCCATCTATTTGTCTATCATTTTGTCCACAATAGTCGGGTAATTTGAATAAAGAATTTGCCTGAAAACATTGTTCAGTTCAAGTTACCAAAAGGTTCAGGGTGTTTATTTACTAACGCGCCATGAGTCGTAGGATGCGGGTTCACGCAGCTTATGTGTCCTCACATGGGAAAGGCTGTGCGAGCACCCAGTGAAGGCACCAAGTGGATTAAGGTCAATGCGGATTAAAATGGAGGTAAAATGGTGCTTCACAGGGAAGGAGAGTGGAAAATAGCAGAAGGTGAGTCACTTCAGGCCACTTTTACAAACCTTCTAATATTCAACAGAAGAGCAGCATTAGCAGAGGCCTGGGAGTAAGTCACCCCTCAGTGACGGGATAATGGATTATACAAAGGACCTAAATAAGAGAAAGTACATTTTTAAAAATATAGAAAAACAAAACTCTGGTATTTCCAGTATTTTGATGGTTGGCATTTGATTTGAACGTGTTTCAAATCACGAATAATTTTAACCTTATGCCAAGACAGCACTGGCATAGCAATAGGAATTCCAACTGTTCATGTGGTGGAGGTAATTTTAACCTAGCTCGCTGGGCGGGAAATCCACGGGATCGGGTGGAATGGCAGTTATAGACCCTGCTCAATATTACTCTCCATCGACTTCAACAGAGAGTAAAATCTGTGTAAATCCAGTGTTGCACTCGATTCCTTCAGTTTCTCGATGGGAGGGTTAGATTAAAGTTGCCCCCAGCTGTGGCAATGATTTAGCTTGTGTGTATTCATCTGTGCTGGTAACATCACTATGTTTGGGATGAAAGATTCAAGGTAATGAAGAAGGACTGAAGTTAGGTTGTGAAGGAAGTGAGATGGCCATGGAACTGTGACCAAAAGGAATTAAAGCAGGGAAAGAGGAATAGCCATACTGTGGGGGGAGAAATTAGTTTCCTGACAGCAACCAGCAGGAAGTGGCCATCTGGAATCAGACGTCCCAGATGCAGCTCGCTAGTCAGGGCCTTCTCAGAATTGGACGGCTCAGATGTCGAGCCGGGCCACAGGTAGGTCCTTTGCGGGGGGAGTGAGGGGGGGGGGGGTGTGCAGAGGTGGATGGGAGGGAGGGGTGCAAGCGCAGGCCGGAAGCAGTCTACAATATTGCTGTGAAGACAGGGGTAGACCATCCCTGCCCTTCCTGGCTCCACATTAAGTTAAGTGAAAAAACAAGCGGTCCCTTTAAGGACAACTGGTTGGGCCTCAGTAGCCCCTGAAAAAGTGAATGGAGCTTGTCCAGTTTTAGCTGAATTTGGCATTGTCATCCTAAAACAGGCATTATGCCCCAGGTTAGCATAGTCAAGAGGCCTAACGCCTGATTTAGGCGGGCGCCCCAGGTACTCAGAAGTCACCGATGCACTTCCGGGGAGGGGGTTTGCACCCAGAAATTGATGCCCCCCCCCACATGAATTATGAACCCAAACAACAGGCACAACGGGGACCAATTTCTCCCCCACTGTTCGCGTGAGAGAGAGGGAGAAATTCAATGACCTCACTGTGGGCTGGTGCGGGTCCAGTTTGTTTCAGAGTACTCCATAACACATTTTCTGCACAGTCTGTGAAGACAGCAATACATAAAGGCGTTACAACGATTTGCAAACTACATTGCAATAGTTTTAACAACTCTATATACAGAAAGGAGCAGAGTTGAAATCTTAAATCAGCTTCCCACACCGACTGTCGGAGTGAAAGGGAAGCAGTTTACTGATGTTGCAAAAAGTCCTTCAGTAGTTTCGGTAATTCCAGCTGTGGAATGAGTTGTAGGCGGGCTCTCCCAAGACAACCTCTAACACACAGGCGGCACAGCTGGCAGAGGGAGCTTGGCGTTGCTGTAATTGAAACATAGTGAGATGAAGTAGCAGCCAGAAAATAAGTTTCTCGTAGGTCATGCACACAATGTTGTAATATTAGGACACTGAAAGCCTGACAGTACTACTCAGAAATACACGAGATTGTAAAATGCGCATTCCCGATTTTCACCGCTCCACGATGGGCGGCCGTGCTTTCAGCTGCCTAAGCCTTAAGCTCTGGAATTCTCTCCCTAAACTTCTCTGCCTCTCACCTCTCTCTCCTCCTTTAAGACGCTCCTTAAAATCTACCTCTTTGACC
This sequence comes from Heptranchias perlo, assembly GCF_035084215.1. NCBI lineage: Eukaryota > Metazoa > Chordata > Chondrichthyes > Hexanchiformes > Hexanchidae > Heptranchias > Heptranchias perlo. The sequence continues at coordinate 16,325,961 of NC_090328.1, forward strand.
AAGCTTTTGGTCATCTGTCCTAATATCTCCTAATGTGGCTCGGTGTCAAATTTTGTTTGATAATTGCTCATGTGAAGCGCCTTGGGACATTTTGCTATGTTAAATGGATTAGGCGAAGGCAATGATCTTAGGCCAGTAAGACCCTTGAGCTGCCTACTTGAAGGTGTGTGAGAGAAATTTGATTGATCTTCCCTCTTTCTACGTAGAAGGAAATGTGTGACCCCGGCTTGGCTCTTCCATCTGATAGTAAAGCCAAGATCCAGAAATCAGTGTGGGAGGGAGATTCCCTCTGTTACTAGATAGGAATGTTGATCATAGTACATTTTGCCCTACACTATAGGGCAAAATATAAATCAAGAAATAATGGGGGCTTGTAAAAAAGGTAATGCAATAATCATGGGCGATTGTAACTTTCATATAGATTGGACAAATCAAATTGGCAAAAGTAGCCCTGAGGATGAGTTCATAGAATGTATTCAGGACTGCTTCTTAGAACAATACATTGTGGAACCAACCAGGGAACAGGCCATTTTAGATCTGGTAATGGGTAATGAGACAGGATTAATTAATGATCTCAAAGTAAAGGATCCCTTAGGAAACAATGATCATAATATGATAGAATTTCACATCCAGTTTGAGAGTGAGGATCTTGGATCTGAAACTACTGTATTAAACCTAAATAAGGGCAATTACAATGGCACGAGGACAGAGTTGGCTATAGTGGACTGGGAAAACAGATTAGAAAGTATGACGGTGGACAAGCAATGGCAGACATTTAAAAAGATATTTTATGACTCTCAACAAAAATATCTCCTAGTATGGAGGAAAGACTCCACGAGAAGGGTGTACCAACCATGGCTAACCAATGAAGTTAAGGATGGTAACAAGTTAAAAGAAAAGGATACAATGTGGCAAAGATTAGTGGTAAGCCTGAAGATTGGGAAAACTTTAGAAACCAGCAAAGGATGACTAAAAAATTAATAAAGAGGGAGAAAATAAATTATGAGAGTAAACGAGCAAGAAATATAAAAACTGACAGTAAGAGCTTTTAAAATTGTATATAAAAGGGAAGAAGGTAGCTACAGTAAGTATAGGATCCTTAGAGGATGATACGGGGGAAATAATAATGGAAAATAAGGAATTGGCAGAGGCATTGAACAGATATTTTGTATCTGTCTTCACAGTAGAAGACACTAAAAGCATACCAATAATAGTAGATAATCAAGGGGCAAAGGGGAGGGAGGATCTAAAAACAATCACTATCACTAGAGAAAAAGTACTAGGAAAACTAATGGGTCTAAAGGCTGTCAAGTCCCCTGGACCTGATGGCTTGCATCCGATGGTCTTAAAGGCAACAGCTACAAAGATAGTGGATGCATTCGTTGTAATCTTCCAAAATTCACTAGATTCTGGAAAGGTCCCAACGGATTGGAAAACCGCAAATGTAACGTCCCTATTCAAGAAAGGAGGGAGACAGAAAGCAGGTGATTATAGGCCAATTAGCCTAACATCTGTCATTGGGAAAATGCTAGAATCAATTTTTAAGAAAGTAGTAGCAGGACATTTAGAGACTCAAAGTAAAATCAAGGAGAGTCATGGTTTTATGAAGGGGAAATCGTGTTTGACAAATTTATTGGAATTCTTTGAGGAAGTAACAAGTAGGGTGAATAAAGGGGAACCAGTAGATGTAGTGTATTTGGATTTCCAAAAGGCATTCGATAAGGTGCCACATAAAAGGTTATTGCACAAGGTAAGAGCTCATGGGTAATATATTAGCATGGATAGAGGATTGGCTAACTAACAGAAAAGAGAGTCGGGTTAAAGGGGTCATTTTCAAAATGGCAATCTGTAACTATTGGGGTGCTGCAGGGATCAGTGCTGGGGCCTTAACTATTTACAATCTATATCAATGACTTGGATGAAGGATGAGTGTATTGTGGCCAAATTTGCTGATCATACAAAGATAGGTGGAAAAGTAAGTTGTGAGGAGGACGCAAAGTGTCTGCAAAGGGATATTGACAGGTTAAGCGAGTGGGCAAAAATTTGGCAGATGGAGTATAATGTGGGAAAATGTGAAGTCATCCACTTTGGTAGGAAGAATAAAAAAGCAAAATATTATATAAATGGAGAAAGACTACAGAATGCTTCGGTACAGAGGGATTTGGATGTCCTCGTACACGAAGCACAAAAAGTTAGCATACAGTTGCAGCAGGTAATTTGGAAGGCAAATGGAATATTGGCCTTTATTTCAAGGAGGATGGAATATAAAAGCAGGGAAGTCTTGCTACAACTGTACAGGGTGCTGGTGAGACTACACTGGAGTGCTGCGTGCAGTTTTGGTCCCCTTATTTAAGGAAGGATATACTTGAATTGGAGGTGGTTCAGAGAAGGTTCACTAGATTGATTCCGGGTATGGAAAGGTTTTCTTATGAGGAGAGATTGAGCGGGTTGGATCCATACTCACTGCAGTTTAGGAGAATGAGAGATCTTAATGAAACATATAAGATTCTGAGGGGGCTTGACACGGTAAATGCTGAGAGGATGTTTCCCCTCATTGGGAAATCTAGAACTAGGGGGCATAGTCTCAGAATAAAGGTCGCCCATTTAAGACAGAGATGAGGAGAAATTTCTTCCCTCATAGGGCTGTGAACTTTTGGAATTCTTTGCCCCAAAGAGCGGTGGAGGCTGAGTCATTGAATATATTCAAGGCTGAGTTAGACAAATTTTTGATCAGCAAGGGAGTTAAAGGATATGGGGATCAGGTGGGAAAGTGGAGTTGAGGCCAGAATTTGAACAGCCTTGATCTCATTGAATGGCAGAGCAGGCTCGAAGGGCCAAATGGCCGACTCCTGCTCCTATCTCTTATGTTCTTATAGAATCATAGAGCACATAAGGAGGTCATTTGGCCCATCGCGCCTGTCCCAGCTCTTTGAAAGAGTTATCCAATCAGTCCCACCCCCCCTGCTCTTTCCCCGTAACCATTCAAAGTCTTTCCTTTTCAAGTACATATTCAATTCCCTTTTGAAAATTGCTACTGAATCTGCTTCCACCACCCTTTCAGGCAATGCATTCCAGATCATAACAACTCATTAAGTATAAAGAACATGGTTACAATTGTTGTGAGCTGCAACTGATGTCCTACCATTTCACAGCACGGTGTGTTGAGCAACAATGAGGTACACCCATCACAACACTTACACCCTCTCCTTCCTGATGTGGTATAGCATTTCAATTAGCAAATATAATCACTTTACCTTCGTAATGCAGAAGCAACCTATCCACTGGACTACTGGCGACAGCGACGTCAATGGGCCGCTTGGCTTCAGCATTTCTGGCACTATAGTCTGCTCCAAAGTCGAGCAACAATGTAACAATATCTGGATTGGATTGCCGGGCAGCAGCATGTAAGGGTGTCTCCAGATGTTTGCCTTTCTGGACATTGGCTCCTGCAGTTGGGATGCAAAGAAACACATGACACAACCTGTTTTCTTTCATTTGGGCAATGTACTTGGCCTTCATAGAACAGCAAAAGCTACAGTAACTCCCGAGTTGCAGCCCATGTTAAATAGGTCAAGCTCCTCCAGAACACCGGGGCCTCTTTCCTGTCACTGAAGCCAAATAGGAAAGATGAGCCCAAATAGGCCAACAAGACTTCTTCTGAACTTGTCATCTTATGAGCAATAGTCAATGATTCTTTCACACTTGTGGGGGAGACCAAAACTAGGGGCCATAAATGTAAGATAATCACCAATAGTATCCAATAGGGAATTCAAGAGAAACTTCTTTACCCAATGAGTGGTTAGAATGTGAAACTCGCTGCCACAAGGAGTTGTAGAGGTGAATAGTTCAGGTACATTTAAGAGGAAGCTGGATAAGCACATGAGTGAGAAAGGAATAGAAAACTTCTGACAAGATCCTACATGGCAGAGAAAGTGACTAGTTGGATCCAAAATTGGCTCAGTGGCAGGAAGCAAAGGGTAAAGGTTGTCTGGTGTTTTTGCGACTGGAAGGCTGTTTCCAGTGGGGTCCCGCAAGGCTCAGTATGAGGTCCCTTGATTTTTGTGGTATATATTAATGATTTGGATTTGGGCTTGGCCAAGAAGTTTGCAGATGATACAAAAATTGGTCGTGTGGTTGATAGTGAGGAAGGAAAGCTGTAGACTGCAGGATGATATCAATGGAGTAGTCAGGTGGGCAGAAAAGTGGCAAATGGAATTCAATTCAGAGAAGTGTGAGGTAATGCATTTGGGGAGGGCAAACAAGGCAAGGGTGTACACAATAAATGGGAGGATACTGGGAGGTGTAGAGGAACAAAGGGACCTTGAATTGCATGTCCATAGATCCCTGAAGGGAGCAGGACTGGTAGATAAGGTGGTTTAAAAGGCATACAGGATACTTTCCTTTATTAGCCGAGGCACAGAATATAAGAGCAGAGGGGTTATGCTAGAACTGCAAAAACATTGGTTAGGCCACAGCTAGAGTACTGCGTACAGTTCTGGTCACCACATTACAGGAAAGATGTGATTGTACTCGAGAGGGTACAAAGGAGATTTACGAGGATGTTGCCAGGGCTGGAGAATTTTAGCTATGAGAAAAGATTGGATAGGCTGGGTTTGTTTTCTTCAGAACAAAAGAGGCTGACGGGAGATTTAATTGAGGTGTGTAAAATTATGAGGGGCCCAGATAGAGTGGATAGGAAGAACCTATTTCCCTTAGCAGAGGGGTCAGTGACCAGGGGGCATAGATTTAAAGTAATTGGTAGAAGGATTAAAGGGGAGCTGAGGAGAAATGTTTTCACCCAGAGGAAGGTGGGGGTCTGGAACTCACTGCCTGAAAGGGTGGTAGAGGCAGAAACTCTCAACTCATTTAATAAGTACTTGGTTGAGAACTTAAAGTGCCGTAACCTACAGGGCTACGGACCAAGTGCTGGAAAGTGGGATTAAAGTAGATAGCTCTTTTTTGGCCGGCACGGACACGGTGGGCCAAATGGTCTCCTTCTGTGCTATAACATTTTATGATTCTAAGGATATGCTGATAGGGTTAGATGAAGAGTGGTGGGAGGAGGCTCGTGTGGAGCATAAACGCCGGCATAGACCAGTTGGGCCAAATAGCCTGTTTCTATGCATTAAATTCTAAGTCATTCTATGTAATGTAAGAATACCCCATACTTCAAAATTACAAATAACTAATCAGTTATATCTGCTAATTATTTGTAACTTTTTGTTATTGCAGTGACATTTAATCTTAAGCCCCACAAGAAATTGTGGAAATTGCTGCAATTGTTGAAGAACTGAATGGCCCCAGGCGGGCACTCTTCAGTAAATCAATTCAGGTCTTCAATGTTTTTCAAAGGGAACATAAAACACATGCATAATAATAATTAAATATCCCTCCTCCACCTCTCAGTAGTTATGGCAAGTAAATCCAAAATGGTAACTGAAAAAGGTCTCACCTGCATGGAGCAGTTTCTTAATGCAAAAAAACTGTTGATGGACACAAGCTACATAAAGGGGTGTTCCCTGGTGAGAGATGTCGAGGTCAATGTCCACACCCCAGGAGATCAACACTTGTATACATTCACTGCGACCTAGTTACAATATCATAGGTTTAGCAATACTGTGCCATTGGTTTAAAAAAAGGAACAAAATATTCATTTTATGAAATATAAACAGTTATGCATTGTTACTTCCTTCTATAGGCATCATTCAGGAGCATGTTATCCAAAGTTCAGATTTAATCCATCTTTGTGTATAATGTTCATTTCCTATAAGCATCACACTTACTTCCTGTCACATTTGCTTCCTGTCACACTTGCTTCCTGTCACACTTTAGCATATTCCCTGACTCAGTTTGAGCATGGGCAATCTGCTAATATTATTAAAAAATTAAGTGTCTGTCCATCACATGCCGTCTAATGTCAATTTTTGTATCACACTTTTAAAAACAAAGTATTAAGAAATAAAGGCAATAGTTTACAATGTACAGAAAAGCTCTCCATGACAGAAGATACCAGTGCCACAATATCTGATGTCTCTAAATTAATCTTGCCATAAACAAAGACAGGGCTCTGATCTCCATTCCATTCTGAATAGCAATTAATCTTTGAATGAACTCACCCAGTGTTTACTTAACATCAATTAGACTTCGTAGTGTTAAAGGGCACGTCAGGTTATGCACAGCTAGGAACATAGGACCAGGACTAGGCCATCTAGCTCCTTGAGCCTGCTCCGCCATTAAATTAGATTATTACTGATCTGTATCTTAACTCCATTTACCTGCTTTGGTTCCCTATCCTTTAATACCCTTGCCTAACAAAAATCTATCAATCTCAGTTTTGAAATTTTCAATAGACCTGGCCTCAACAGCTTTTTGGGGGAGAGGGTTCCAGATTTACACTACCTTTTTTGGGAAGAAGTGCTTCCTGACATCACCTCTGAACTAATTTTAAGGTTGTTCTAGACTCCCCCACCAGAACTACAACAACAACAACAACAACAACTTGCATTTATATAAAGTAGCAAAACGTCCCAAGGAGCTTCACAAGAGTGATTATCAAACAAAATTTGACACCCAGCTGCCTAAGGAGATATTAGAACAGGTGACCAAAAGCTTGGTCAAAGAGATAGGTTTTAAGGAGTGTCTTAAAGGAGGAGAGAGAGGTAGAGAGGGGGAGAGGTTTAGGAAGGGAATTCCAGAGCTTAGGGCCTGGGCAGCTGAAAGCACAGCCGCCAACGGTGGAGCGATTAAAATCAGGGATGCGCAAGAGGCAAGAATTGGAGGAGCGCAGAGATCTCGGAAGGTTGTAGGGCTGGAGGAGGTTACAGAGATAGGGAGGGGCGAGGCCATGGAGGGATTTGAAAACAAGGATGAGAATTTTAAAATCGAGACGTTCCCGGATCAGGAGCCAATGTAGGTCAGGGAGCACAGGGGTGATGGGTGAACGGGGACTTTGTCTGAGTTAGGATATGGACAACTAGTTTTGGATAAGCTCAAGTTTAAGGAGGGTGGAAGATGGGAGCCAGCCAGGAGAGCATTGGAATAGTCCAGTCTAGAGGTAACAAAGGCATAGATGAGGGTTTCAGCAGCAGATGAGCTGAGGCAGGAGCGGAGATGGGCGATGTTACTGATGTGGAAGTAAGTTGTCTTGGTGATGGAGCGGATATGTGGTTAGAAGCTCATCTCAGGGTCAAATAGGATGCCAAAGTTGCGAACGGTCTGATTCAGCCTCTGACAGTGGCCAGGGAGAGGGATGGAGTCAGGGACTAGGGAATGGAGTTTGCGGCAGGGACCAAAGACAATGCCTTCAGTCTTCCCAATATTTAGTTGGAGGAAATTTTTGCTCATTCAGCACGGACAAGCAGAGTGACAAATCAGAGACAACGGAGGGGTCGAGGGAGGTGGTGGTGGGTTAGAGCTGGGTGTCGTCAGCAAAGGAAATAGTTTCTCTCTGTCTATCCTATCAACTCCTTTAATCATCATAAGCACCTCAGTTAGATCACACCTTAATCTTCTCTACTCAAAAGAATACAAACCTAGTCTATGCAACCTATCCTTTCAATTTAACCCGATCAGCCCCTTTAGCTACACTTTAGCAGCTTTTTAAGGCAGGGAGGGAAGTGGCAAGGCAAAATGGTGTTGACACAGAATTCAAAAGGACAAGGGTATGGTGGCTGAATGATCGGCCTCTGATGATAGAGCAGAGGAAGCAGGACATAAGGATTAATTAGAGCTCATGGGGTGGAGGGGGCAGGGTGGCATGGCTTGAGAAGATCACTCAGATAGGGTGGAGCAAGAGCCTACAGGGATTTGAAGATGAAGACAAAGTCAATTCACTGGGACATAGAGGTCCAAATACACAGCAATATGGAAGGTGAATGGTTTGAAATTACCTTATCTTCAACAGGAGAGGAGAGGACTGGATGATGCATTGGGTTACGCACTGGCATTTAACTTCTGGGACTTGGTTTCAAATTCAACCCAAACTGATGGGATGAAAGTCTCCTCCCGGGTGACTGTAAGAGCCCTATGTGACATATGTTTGGACGGACTCAATCCAGTTTTTAGTGAGTGTGGGCCCACAGTACAAAACTATCCTTAACTTGTTACTCACGAAAACAGTTTAGGAATTGGAAAGCACAATTCTAAAAGGGGTAAAGGAACAGAGAGATCTGGGGGTATATGTACACAAATCATTGAAGGTGGTACAGCAGGTTGAAAAAGCGGTTAAAAAAGCTTACGGGATCCTGGGCTTTATAAATAGAGGCATAGAATACAAAAGCAAGGAAGTTATGATGAACCTTTATAAGACACTGGTTTGGCCACAACTGAAGTATTGTGCCCAGTGCTGGGTACTGCACTTTAGGAAAGATCTGAAGGCCTTAGAGAGAGTGCAGAAGAGATTTACTAGAATGATTCCAGGGATGAGGGACTTTAGTTACATGGATTGACTGGAGAAGCTGGGGTTGTTCTCCTTGGAATAGAGAAAGTTGAGAGGAGATTTGATACAGATATTCAAAATCATAGACAGAGTAGATAGAGAGAAACTATTCCCTTTGACGGAAGGTTCAAGAACCAGAGGACATAGATCTAAGATGATTAGCAAAAGAACCAAAGGTGACATGAGGAAAAACCTTTTTACACAGCGAGTGGTTAGTAACTGGAATGCACTGCCTGAGGGGTTGATGGAGGCAGATTCAATCATAGCTTTCACAAGGGAACTGGATAAGTACTTGAAAGGAAAAAAATCGCAGGGCTGCAGGGAGAGGGCGGGGGAGTGGGGCTAGCTGGATTGTTCTTGCACTGAGCTGGTATGGACTCAATGGACCTTCGGCCTCCTTCCGTGCTGTAACCTTTCTATGATTCTTATGATTCTATGTTATCACTCTGTTGCAGTCGGAGTGTTTTCCTGAAACTGGAGGTGAAGCAGATTGGTGTCACAGAGTAGGATGAGCTTCATTCTGCATCTAACTGGGCTATGTCTGGTCGCACTTCATATTGATACTGACAGAAACACCCCTAACACTAATAACATCCCTCACATTAATGAGCACAAAATATGTGGCTGGTTTACCCAATTGCTCTTTACTTCCTAAAACTTGAATAGCCATGAATAACATTTCAAAAGTAACACAGAATACTTAGTAAAATAAATTTTCTATAACTGGCCTAGCAAATAGAAGTATACAATATTCGCTTTGCAAACAGAATTTATTCTCATACAAGAAGAATGACTCATGTCCACTAGGTAATGGCTGCACATAGTGACACCGCTATTCCCGGCCAGAATGGAGATGATTGGGTAATTCCCCCGTCAATCCCACCAGGAGTGACTGGGATTGATTTTACGCACATAATTTGTATTAAGTAACTATCCTCCACTCACTGCATTTTGGTGAAGAAATCACCCTGCTTTTATCAGGAGACTTTGCTGCAGTTTCGGTCACGAGTTCTGTTTGCTGTAGTTCATAGACAATCTGTTTAAATAGACTCTGTAGACTGTTTGCTGCAGTGCGCTGTTTAAACAGATTCTGTTTTGCCGTTTTCTGAGTAAATAGACTTTATTTGCTGTAAAATAGACTGTTTGGTGTGTGTCCTGCCAAGAGTCCCGCCCCGCCTCCAACACATTGGCTGGCACAGTGGTGTCAATAGACATTCTGCTGGGGATTGGATTGAGTCTTCACAAACTCATCCAAATTGTCAATTTCAGCAGCAAGAAAAAGTGAGGGTAAAAAAACAAGGCCTGGATGTGAAGCCAGGCTCCCATGGTGAAAACATGATGCTGCAACCCAGAGGCTGATAATACAATCTGGATGCAGTGGAGCCAATATCCCTGCTCCTCAAGTGCTGCATTCACCTGCCCTGCACTGAACTGGTCTTCTGCCATAATGTGAGGCCAGGTCAGGGGGCAGGATTTGAGGCACAGCAGCTCACCCTTAATGCTGCCCTGCGTTAATTGTATCCATATGATTTATATCAATTAGTGTTAATTGTATTCAGGTGATGCGTATCAATTGGGGACTCTCGTATCCATTTATGAGAGCTTATCTAGGGTGTGGAGCGGGTAATGTGGAGATCTGTAAATAAAGGCTTGGAAGCAACTGAAGACCAGGCTCCAGGATTCTATCCTTCACCACCTGGCTATTCAATTTATTAAACCCTGGGGAGAAATGGCTGGGACATCACTAAGTTCAAATTGCTGCATAGAACGATACTGCTTTGGAGGTGCTTCTGCAGGAAGTTCCGGAAAAAGCCCCATGTGCTATTCTTGTTAGGTGAAGGTATCAAGGGATATGGAACAAAGTTGGGTGAATGGAGCTGAGGTACAAATCAGCCATGATCTAATTGAATGGCGGAACAGGCTCAAGTGGCTGTATGGCCTACTCCTGTTCCTATTTCTATGTTTCTCAACCGTGCACCTCAAAGCACCTTATGTTACCAACTTCTATAATGGCAAACCTCTACCTGTGCTTATTGTATCTATTCATGGCTGCCTTTGTGCGTTGTGATTGAAAGGCTTTTGTCTTTCTGCTTATCATTGGCATGCATTATATAATGTTACATCTCTATATGTGTGCTTAGAAATCTGTGTGCTTATAAAATGTTCGAACATGAAGGAAGTTAATTGAAATGTGAACAAATGAGAAAAGAAAGAATGTTTGTGCGAATCGATGACTGACCTTTGCTTGATGCTTCGTGAATGGCTGAAGCCCAACAGTCCTGTCCTTGTAGTTTGGCACCATTCTGCAATACGAGCTCTGCACAACTTGCACTGCCACTGGAACATGCACTGAATAGTGGAGTCACTCCATCAATAGTAGTGGCATTGACCTAAAAACAAATAGAGTAGGAAAAATATTAGTTATGCATTATATTGGAGAGATATTCTGCATGAATACATTGATTTGAATAAAATATAAGTTCCGATTGACTGGCCTGTGATGCTTAAGAAATGCTTAAAATGCTTAAGTATATGACTCAAATTGCTTCCCAAAGCAGATTGACCCCACTTATAAACAAGAAAGAAAGACTTGTGTTTATATAGTGCCTTTCATGGGTTCAGGACATCCCAAATGCTTTACAGCCAATGAATTATGGCAATCACCATTGTATTGTAGGAAACATGGCGGCCAATTTGTGCACAGCAAGGGTCCCACAAACAGTAATGAGATAAATGACCACATAATCTGTTTTAGATGTTGGTTGAGGGATAAATATTGGCCAGGACATCGGGGAGAACTCTCCTGCTCTTCTTCGAATAGCGCCAAAGGATCTTTTACATCTACCTGAGAGGGCAGACGGTAGAACTGAAATAAATGCAATATGCTGGCTGGAGAGCCAGCTCAAAAACTGCACCATTAAAGGAAAAATTGAGAAATGATGCTATTTTTGACAGGTAGTATCCCATGTGACTATTTATCTACAATTTAAATTTCTGCCTTCTTAATTCTGATTATCTGCATCCAAATGGAGCAGCAATCACAGCCAAGTGGCACAATAATGAAGCATAATTACGATGGTGTGGAACACTGGAACATTAGGAACAGGAGTAGGCCACTCAGCCCCTCAGGCCTGCTCCTCCATTCAATTAGATCATGGCTGATCTGCACCTTATCTCCATTTTTCTGCCTTTGCTCCATATCCCTTGATATCCTTACCTAACAAAAATCTATCAATCTCAGTCTTGAAAGCTCCAATTGTCCCAGCAACAACAGCCTTTTGGGGGAGCGATTCTGGTGATAATAATACGATTCATGTCCATCACGTAAAGTTACTTACATTGGCACCTGCTTCTATTAGGGCTTTGGCACATGCTACATGGTTCCCCAGACAGGCATCATGGAGTGGAGAAACATGATCTATCGTCAGTGTGTTCGCACTGTGACCCTGGAATACACAACGAAAGTTGCAATGGTGCAATTAAGAAGCTAAGAAAAATCTGCAGCTGTATCACAAAAAAAGTAACCTTTTTTTCACTACTTTAATTTTAAATAGTTTTTTTACTGTTCATCTCCCCCACCCCCAAATTAGCTGATTAGCATCCATGTAGGCAGAGCTCTCTTTCCGAATGATGTTTCCACTGTTCTTAGTTGAGAACAGATGTCTCAGTTGAGAAGAACAAACACACCTTTAAATGCAGCATGGTTAAAAAAAAGTGAGTTAAGACTGGGATTCAAACAGATCTTCTGTTGAGATTCCAAAACTTTCTTAAACAGCATGCTCTATCCAAATACATCCCCGGGTATAGCATCAAAATACAATCGGCAAGTACAGTAGTCAATCTACAACAAAAGTGCAATGAACAGGAGCTGTCCCAGTTGATGCACAGCAAGTACAGTTGATAGATATCGTGATAAGAAGATAATCTTCCTTCTTACATATTTCCTTTCATTTTAAAGTAAGCATATATGAAAGAAAGAAAGAAAGAAAGATTTGCATTTATATAGTGCCCTTCACGACCGCAGGACGTCTCAAAGCATTTTACAGCCAATTAAGTACTTTTGAAGTGTAGTCATTGTTGTAATGTGGGAAACACAGCAGCCAATTTCCACACAGCAAGGCCCCACAAACAGTAATAAGATAATGATCTGATAATCTGTTATAGTGATGGTGGGTGAGGGATAAATACTGGCCAGGACACCAGGGAGAACTCCTCTGCTCTTATTCACAATAGTACCATGTCCACCTGAGAAGGCACCTCGGTCTAGTATCTCATCCAAAAGCCGACACCTCTGACAGTGCAGCACTCCCTCAGTACTATAGTGGAGTGTCAATCTAGATTATGTGCTCACATCTCTAGAGTGGGATTATGAACCCACAACCTTTATGACTCAGAGGCAAGAGTGCTACCAACTGAGCCACAGCTGATATGGAAAAGGAGAAAAAAAGTCTGGTAGGACAGTGCTTTCTACAAAATCCTTAAAAAGAGGTTGTTACACAAGATTAGGGCTCATGGCTTTGGGGGTAATATATTAGCGTGAATTGAGGATTGGTTAACGGCAGAAAACAGAAAGTGGGAATAAACGGGTCATTTTCAGGTCGCCAGGCTGTAACTAGTGGGGTGTCACAAGGATCGGTGCTTGGGCCTCAGCTGTTTACAATATATATCAATGACTGGATGAAGGGACTGAGTGTAATGTATCCAAGTTTGCTGACTTTACAAAGCTGGGTGGGAAAGTAAGCTGTGAGGAGGACATAAAGAGGCTGCAAAGGGACATAGACAGGTTAAGTGAGTGGGCGACAAGGTGGCAGATGAAGTATAGTGTGGGGAAATGTGAGGTTATTCACTTTGTTAGGAAGAATAGAAAAGCAGAATATTTTTTAAAAGGTGAGTGACTAAGAAGTTTTGGTAGTCAGAGGGATTTGGATGTCCTTGTACACGAATCACAGAAAGTTAATATGCAGGTACAGCAAGCAATTAGGAAGGCAAATGGTATGTTAGCTTTTATGGCAAGGGGGTGGGAGTATAAGAGTAAGGAGATCTTGCTGCAATTATATAGGGCTCTGGTGAGACCACACCTGGAGCACTGTCTCCTTACCTAAGAAGGATTTACTTGCCTTGGGGTGGGGGTGTGGTGGTGCAACGAAGGTTTACTGGATTGATTCCCGGGATGGGAGAGTTGTCCTATGAGGAGGGATTGAGTAGGATGGGCTTATATTCTCTGGGGTTTAGAAGAATAAGAGTTGATCCTATAAAATTATTAGAGGGCTTGACAGGGTTGATGGTGAGGGGCTGTTTCCCCTGGCTGGAGAGTCTAGAATTAAGGGTCATTGTCTCAAGATAAGGGGTCAACCATTTGGGACCAAGATGTGGAAACATTTCTTCACTCTGATGGTTATGAATCTTTGGAATTCTCTACCCCAGAGGGCTGTGGATGCTGAGTCATTGAGTATATTCAAGCCTGAGATCGAGGGATATTTGAACACTAACATACCATTTGCCTTCCTAATTGCTTGCTGAATCAAGTGATATGAGGATAGGGCGGGAAAGTGGAGTTGTGGTAGAAAATCAGCCAGGATCTTATTGAATAAGGGAGCAGGCTTGAGGGGCCGCATGGCCTACTCCTGCTCCTATTTCTTATGTTCGTAAGTTCTTATGCTTTCTACCAATGTATAAGATGAGGGCCTTCATTTTAAACCCCAAATAACAGCTTAAATTTCCATCATATACACAATTCCCAATAGGGAATTCAGAAGAAACTTCTTCACCCAGAGAGTGGTAAGAATGTGGAACTCACTACCACAAGGAATAGTCGAGGCGATTACTGTAGATGCATTTAAGGGAAAGCTAAATAAACACATGAGGGAGAAAGGAATAGAAGGATATGTTGATAGGGTTGGATGAAGGGTTGATAGGGTTGTTGATAGGGTTGGACCTTTTGGGCTGAATGGCCTGTTTCTGTGATGTACATTCTTTGTAATTCTTTGTAAGTAGGGACAATGCTCAGTCCTATAACAAGTGCAAAAGTCTGATGGTCAAAGGCTCACGGAATAAGATGCATTAATCAACAAACTGTACAATCACTTACCTGTGCAAGCAAGGTTTTGAGGGATAGAAGGCGTCCCTGACTGGCTGCCTCATGTAGAGGTGAACGGTCAGCCCAAGAACCTTTCAAAAAGAAAATAAAACTATAAATAAAATAGTCAGAGTGGGTAAAAGGTTCTGGTGAACAGAGTTTCTATTACATGTCATTTGTACTGTAGGGTAACACCATCGCATCCATTTAGAGGTTTGGGTGGATTGAAAAAAATTAATTCTGGAAACATTCATTGCACTTCAAGATAGTTGAGTGAGTGAACTAAACAAGTAAACACTTTGTGACAACCTCCATCTTCTATTTTTGCTGCAATAGTTTGTTACGGTACACTAAACAAGATCACATTCATTGGTCATATCAATGTAATAAACAAAAGATACTTTTTATTGTAAGTTTTTTGAAATTATTCATTATTTCTGCCAAATTTCATGGTATCACAGTATGTTACAGCACAGTATGAGATATTCGGCCCATTGTGCCTGTGCTGGCTCTTTGAAAGAACTATCCAATTAGTCCCATTCCCCTGCTCTTTCCCCATAGCCCTGTACATTTTTCAGCTTCAAGTATTTATCCAATTCCCTTTTGAAAGTTATTATTGAATCTCCTTTTCAGACAGTGCATTCCAGATCATAACAACTCTCTGCGTAAAAAAATGTTTCCTCGTCCTTATTTGGATGTTTATCACTGATATTAATATTTCCCACAGCGCAGTGACTGCATCCATGTCAACATAAATAATTTTATTTAACAGATGATTTAAATCAAAACAAGTAGACAGAAAACAATTTAACTCAGTATCAATGCTGTTATTACATTCATCAGCTAATAGACCATTCCATTGTATGTACCACTATACATACAATTACCCTGAAGGCCATTTAAGTGAATATATTTGGGGTTTTTTTCTGTGTAACTAAGAGAAAGTTGTTGCTATCTTAGGGGAAAGTAGAATCATATGTCTTTTAAAAGATGTGCTTCATGAGGTACAGAAAATTCTGTTCTAACAATGATTTTCTTAACAATAATAAATTAAGGCACTCATACGTCAACAAAACTGTAAAAAAGATTTGAAAACTATAGGCAATCCCACACTTCCAGTTGGGAGATGTGCTCACAGGAAGTGCAATAGGGCTACGATATTATAACCCTGATTCTCCAACCTGTGCTCCCTCGGAGTACTGCTCCCTGCTGGGAGTGCAAGATCATGGATTATCCCTTATATCTTTGCTAATGGTTGGATGTTTTCAAAATAGAAGTTGATACAACACAGCAATTTCTGTGCTTCACCATTAAAAAGATCATCTATTGCTTCCCCTCCCCCCCCCCACCAATTTTCTCCCTTTTGGGTGTTGTTCCGCATGTACTGGCACCTCTCTGATACTTTATGTGAGTATGATGTGGAGATGCCGGTGATGGACTGGGGTTGACAATTGTAAACAATTTTACAACACCAAGTTATAGTCCAGCAATTTTATTTTAAATAAAATTTAAAATTGCTGGACTATAACTTGGTGTTGTAAAATTGTTTACAATTATGTGAGTAGCCATTCTTCATGTATGAGCCTAGTCAGTGATAACTAATAGGCAATTTGACCGTCGCAGCTGAGCCCAATCCTCTCTTAATCAGCGTCTAGACATGCTCACTGTTCCAGCAGGAATTACTGGATAACAAAAAGACACAGGAACCCTGGCTGAATTTTCCACTCCTCCAGCTCAGGGACACTGAAGTTAACTGCAATTCACCCACTGTCCATCTGAGATGAACTAATTGAATACGGAGCAGGGGATCAAAGTATTACACATGCAGTAAGTTCATCCACTGAGCCATTGGCAGAGCCTCAGAGATTTGCAGTTTTTAACAGAAGCAGCTCTGTTCAATTATACGCAAAAAAAAATGGACTAGGTTGGAAGGTAATTCAGCTAATCCAAAACTGATTTAACCATAAGCATCTGTCTGGTATTAGTTCTAAGTCAATTCACCACCTGCTCACTGTAAATTCGGGATGCGGCAATGCCAAGCGATCTCAATTCAAGAATTATTTTTTAAGGGACAGGAGGTAGGGGTATGACCAACAAAACTAGATCACAAAATTGGTATCTGACTGCCCCCTCCACATCCTTCACCCGACATATTTATATTGCACTCTTTTTCTGTGGTATATTTTTATGATGAACCAGGAAACATAACAACTGTAGACACAAAACAAACCTGAATCAATATCCAAGACAACCCCAGCTGCATTCCACACCATAGCATGATCCATCTCTAGTTGATTCATCTATGAGATTATTCACAGAGGAATATGTTAAGGTTTGGGAATTCCTGCCACACTGTAACTTTGGGGCCATAATTTGGTGTTTTATCACAATTTTGTAGATACAGACTACATGCTTTAAAAATATCATTAAACAATCTACTATCTAGATTTGAGGGTCCTGGTCTTCCTTGTTCTGTATACGGCCAAACGGAGATGATTATGTCACTCCCCCACCATTAGCATTACTTCTACTCTTTTTTAATTAAACAATAAGGAGACACTGGGTTGCCCCAGTGTCAACAAACAAAAAAATCTAACAGAGTTGCCCCCCTTTTAGAGAGGCATAACTAATGAAACGCAAATCATACAAAAAAAAGAAAGGAAACTTATCAAATTAAATAAGAATATTATTTGCAGTGTTGACTATGCACTCCAGTCCCTGCGGTGCCCACTGGCCGCGGAAGGCCTCAAGTGTACCAGCAGACACCGCGTGCTCCTCCGCCAGGGCCACCCGGGCACAGACAAGACCGCAGAAGAGAGGCAGGCAGCCAGAGCGACCCCTAACCCCATGGGCTGTGTCCAACCTGGACCATACTTCTATGGTTCAAGTAAGTATTTTTTTTTTGCTGTTGGGAATTGTAGTGGTATCTTCAACATATTTCATTTGTAACAAAGTGTATGTCTAATTATTGGCATTTGTCACATTAATGGTCATTTTGTGGCTCAGGCCCATGGACCCTGAGTGGGCCCCGTAGATAAATTCTCTGTTCTACTGTAGTCGTTATTTTTGCTAATAAAAGCACTTGGGGTAGATTCTGGCTTGAGCGATAGTGTGAAATGGGTGATAGCGAATCGGCAGCCCGTTTTACATCTCTCCCAATTTTTATTTTCATTGACTTCGCTATCATCCATTTTACACTATCGCACAAAGTCAAGATCTACCCCGTTGAGTCTGTATTTATATCTTGAGGGAGAGAGAAATCCAATTATTGCTGCAATGAGATTTGGACAAAGAAGTGACACCAGCTTCTTTCAGTTGTGTTTTTGCTGCCTTTCATGTTTCCAATACGAGGAAAACCGATGGCTGGACGCTTAAAGCATCCACCCCAACCTTGGCTAATGCATCTATTCCCCAAACTACAACATTGGCCTCCTAAAATCATTTCTTGAAAGGGGGAGCAAATTTGAAACATTGGCACAGAATTTTTTTTTGCTGTACTGCTGGGCGCAAATACCACTGAGATAAAAGCACAGGGCGAACGGAATGGATTGTGAACAGAGTTGGAAGTAGAGAATTTGGTGAGAGGGGGACTATGTTAAAGTAGTGGGTGAACTGAAATTAAAATTTAGTTTAAAATTTAACATAGAACTTTAAAACTTTAATAGAAACTGCAAGTTAGGTAGCAGTTAACAGAAAGTGCAAGTCAGTGGCCATTAACAGTTAATCAGCTGTAAGTGATTGTCTGAAAAGAGGGTAATTACTGGGAACTGGAAGCTGATTGAGCAGTTGTAACTACTGTTCTCAAAAGGTGTATAAAGTAGAAGGTAGCTGCTAAAGCACAGAGTGAACGGAGTGGATTGCGGACAGAGTGGGAACTTGAGAATTTGGTGAGGGGGGGAAATAGGTGTAGAGGGGGAAGGACAGTGAAGATAGAGGACGAGCTCTGAGAGCAGCGGAGGCGGGAGCGGGGACCGGAGTGGCAGAGGCAAGTCGGGGGTCGAAGGCCTAAAATCACTTGGAGCAGCGGAGGCGGTGAATCTTCAGGATAAATTCGGTGGGATCGAAAAAAAAATCAAGGAGTGACGTCACAGCATGGCAGGTAGGTGACTGGCTGGCAGAAGGCCTGAGAGTAGAGCGAGAGTGGGAGGCAATAAAATGGCAGCGGCAGAAGGCCCGAGAGTAGAGCGAGAGTGGGAGGCAATAAAATGGCAGCGGCAGAAGGCCCGAGAGTAGAGCGAGAGTGGGAGGCAATAAAATGGCAGCGGCAGAAGGCCCGAGAGTAGAGCGAGAGTGGGAGGCAATAAAATGGCGGCGGCAGAAGGCCCGAGAGTAGAGCGAGAGCGGAACGAGAGCGGGAGGCAATAAAACTGCAGCAGAAGGTTTACTCAATTGGAGTCAACTCACCACAGGCAGAAATTGAAAGAGTGATGCCACAGGACTGCAGATTGGTTGGTGAGTATTGGTGAATATTACTTTTTTTCTCTCTCTGTTAGGGCAGGGGTTTAACTAAGAGCTTAAATGAATAACTTAAACTAGATAAATTAATTTGTTAATAAAACTAAGAATAGCGAGAGATTAAAAACTCTAATAAAGTAAATAAATAAATTCTGGTTCGACAAGCAGGGCAGGTGGTGCGTTGTAACTGCAGCATGTGGGAGTTTGTCGAGAGCAACGAGATCCCCAGCAACCACATCTGCAGTAAGTGTCTGCAGCTCTAGGAACTTCGGCTCAGAGTCGTTGAGCTGGAGTCCGAGCTGCAGACATTGCGATGCACCCGGGAGGGAGAGAGTTATCTGGACACTTTGATCCAGGAGGCAGTCGCCCTTAGATTAGGTAGTAGCTTAGATTCGTTCAGTGGTCAGGGACAGAAGGGTGTGACTGCAAGTCAGGTAGGTATGGGGACCTAGGATCTAGTGATGGAGGAGCCTCAGTCCTTGACCTTGTCTAACAGGTACGAGATACTTGCTACCTGTATGGTTGAGAGCAAAGAATGCAGGGAAGATGGGCAAACTGACCACAGCACAGTGGTACAGGAGGCCATTCAAGTGGGGGGAGTAAAAAGGAATGTGATAGGGGCTAGTATAGTCAGGGGGATAGACACTGTTCTCTGCAGCCACGACCAAGAGTCCCAAAGGCTGTGTTGCCTGCCCAGTGCCAGGGTTAAGGGCATCTCCTCATGGCTGGAAAAGAACTTGGAGCATGAGGGGGAGGATCCAGTTGTCGTGGTCCACATAGGAACCAACGACATTGGTAGAACTAAGAACGGCATTCTGCTGAGACAGTTTGAGGAGCTAGGGTCTAAATTAATAAGCAGAACCTCAAAGGTAATAATCTCTGGATTACTTCCTGAGCCACGTGCAAATTGACATAGGGACAAACAGATCAGAGAGTTATATGCATGGCTCAAAGAGCGGTGTGGAAGACAGGGGTTTCGATTCATGGGGCACTGGCACCTGTACTGGGGAAAGAGGGAACTGTTCCAGGATGGGCTCCACTTAAACTGGGCTAGGACCAGCGTCCTGGCGAATTGAATAACTAGGGCTGAAGATGGGGCTTTAAACCAGAAAGGGGGGGGGGGGGAAGGGGTCAGGTGAGGGAAATTTAGAAATCTAATGAGAAAAGTCAAGGCAACAGAGGAGTGTAATGATTTGGGTAAAGAGAAGCAGAGTGTGGCAGGAAGGGACAGAGAGTTTACCAATAATAAAGCATCAGCAAGTAAGGTCAAAGCAGGAAAAAATGGTAAAAAGTCAAAATTAAAGGCTCTTTATCTGAATGCATGGAGCAATCATAACAAGACAGATGAATTAGTTGCACAAATAGAGATAAATGGGTTTGATCTAAAAGCCATTACAGAGACATGGTTGCAAAGTGACCAAAATTGGGAACTTAATATTCCAGGGTACATGACGTTTAGAAAGGACAGGGAGAATGGAAAAGGAGGGAGTGTAGCCCTAATAATAAAGGATGACATAAGGGAAATGGTGAGAAAGGATCTTGGCTCGGAAGATCAGGAAGTAGAATCAGTATGGGTGGAAATAAGAAATAACAAGGGGCAGAAAACACTTGCGGGAGTAGTTTATAGGCCCCCTAATAGTAGCTATACCGTTGGACAGAGTATTAATCATGAAATAATAAGAGCTTGTAACAAAGGTAATACAGTAATCATGGGGGACTTTAATCTTAATATAAACTGGGCAATTTAAATTGGCAAAGGTAGTTTGGAGAATGAGTTCATGGAATGCATTCGAGATGGTTTCCTAGAGCAATACATCATGGAACAAACCAGGGAACAGGCTATTTTAGATCTTGTATTGTGTAATGAGACAGGGTTAATTAGTAATCTCACAGTAAAGGATCCTCATGGGAAGAGTGATCATAATATGCTAGAATATCACATTGAGTTTGAGAGTGACGTGCTTAAGTCCAAAACTAGAGACTTAGAAACCGGGAGTGTACTACAGACTCCCAAACAGTCAGAGGGAGATAGAATAACAAATATGTAGGCAAATTTCTGAGAAGTGCAAAAACAGTAGGGCAGTAATAATAGAGGATTTCAACTACCCTAATATTGACTGGGACACAAACAGTGTGAAGGGTATAGAGGGCGCAAAATTCTTAAATTGCATTCAGGAGAACTTTTTTAGCCAGTACGTAGCAAGCCCAACAAGAGAGGGGGCAGTTCTGGATTTAGTTTCAGGAAATGAGGCTGAGCAGATGGAAGGAGTATCAGTGGCAGAGCATTTTGGTGGTAGTTATAATTCAGTTAGTTTCAGCATAGTTATGGAAAAGGACAAAGATAGAACAGGAGTTGAAGTTCACAATTGGGGAAAGGCCAATTTTACTAAGCTAAGAAGTGATTTGGCAAAAGTGGACTGGAAACAGCTACTTGAAGGTAAATCACTGTCAGAGCAGTGGGAGGCATTCAAGAAGATTCAAGGGGTTCAGAGTAAATATGTTCCCACAAAGAAAAAGGGTGGGGCTGCCAAATCTAGAGCCCCCTGGATGTCAAGTAGCATACAGGGAAAGATAAGGCAGAAAAGGAAAGCTTAAGTCAGGTACTGCGAGCTCAATGTTACAGAAAGCCTAGAGGAGTATAGAAAGTGCAGGGGTGAAACTAAAAAGGAAATTTGGAAAGCAAAGAGAGGACATGAAAAAATATTGGCAAGTAAAATCAAGGAAAACCCAAAGATGTTTTATAAATATATTAAGAGGAAAAGGATAACTAAGGAAAGAGTAGGGCCTATTAGAGACCAAAAAGGTAACCTACGTGTGGAGGCAGAAGATGTTGGTATGGTTGTCATTGAAAACTTTGCATCTGTCTTCACAAAAAAGGGGGACGATGCAGAGATTATAGTTGAGGAGGAGTGTCAAATATTGGATGGGATAAGCTTAGTGAGAGAGGACGTATTAAGGAGATTAACATTTTTGAAAGTAGCTAAATCACCAGGGCCGGATGAAATGTATCCCAGGCTGTTTAGAGAAGCAAGGGAGGAAATAGCGGAGGCTCTGACCATCATTTTCCAATTCTCACTGGATGCAGGCGTGGTGCCGGAGGATTGGAGGACTGCTAACGTTGTACCATTTTTAAAAAGGGAGCGAGGGATAGACCGAGTAATTACAGGCCAGTCAGTCTAACCTCCGTGGTGGGCAAATTATTGGAATCGATTCTGAGGGACAGGATAAACTGTCACTTAGAAAGGCACAGTGTAATCAAGGACAGTCAGCATAGATTTGTTAAGGGGAGGTCGTGTCTGACTAACTTGGTTGAATTTTTTGAGGAGGTAACAAGGAGGGTCAATGAAGGTAGTGCATTTGATGTAGTCTACATGGATTTTAGCAAGGCTTTTGACAAGATCCCACATGGCAGACTGGTCTAAAAAGTACAAGCCCATAGGATCCAAGGGAGAGTGGCAAGTTTGATCCAAATTTGGCTCAGTGGCAGGAGCATAGGGTAATGGTCGATGGGTGTTTTTGTGACTGGAAGGCTGTTTCTGGTGGGGTTCCGCAGGGCTCAATACTAGATCCCTTGCTTTTTGACAAATTTATTAGAGTTTTTTGGGGATGTAACTAGTAGGGTAGTTAAAGGGGAACCAGTAGATGTAGTATATTTGGATTTTCAAAAGGCATTAGATAAGGTGCCACATAAAAGGTTGTTACACAAGATAAGGGCTTATGGGGTTGGGGGTAACATATTAGCATCGATAGAGGATTGGTTAATAGACAGAAAAGAGAGTAGGGATAAATGGGTCCTTTTTCTGGCTGGCAGGCTGTAACTAGTGGGGTACCGCAAGGATCATTGCTTGGGCCTCAGCTATTTACAATCTATATTAATGATTTGGATGAAGGGACCAAGTATAATGTATCCAAGTTTGCTGATGATACAAAGCTAGGTGGGAAAGTAAACTCTGAGGAGGATACAGAGTCTGAAAAGGGATATAGACAGGTTAAGTGAGTGGGCAAGAAGGTGGCAGATAGAGTATAATGCGGGGAAATGTGAGGTTATTCACTTTGGTAAGAAAAATAGAAAAACAGAATATTTTTTAAATGGTGAGAAATTATTAAATGTTGGTGTCCAGAGAGACTTGGGTGTCCTGGTACGAGAAACACAAAAAGTTAGCATGCAGGTACAGCAAGCAACTAGGAAAGCAAATGGCATGTTGACCTTTATTGCAAGGGGGTTTGGAGTACAAGAATAAGGATGTCTTACTACAACTGTACAGGGTTTTGGTGAGATCTCACCTGGAGTACTATGTACAGTTTTGGTCTCCTTATCTAAGGAAAGATACACTTGCCTTAGAGGCGGTGCAATGAAGGTTCACTAGATTAATTCCTGGGATGAGAGGATTGTCCTATGAGGAGAGGCTGAATAGAATGGGCCTATACTCTCTGGAGTTTAGAAGAATGAGAAGTGATCTCATTGAACATATAAGATTCTGAGGGAGTTTGACAGGGTAGATGCTGAGAGGTTGTTTCCCCTGGCTGGAGAATCGAGAACTAGGGAGCATAGGGGTCGGCCATTTAAGACTGAAATGAGGAGGAATTTCTTCACTCAGAGGGTTGTGAATCTTTGGAATTCTCTACCCCAGAGGGCTGTGGATGCTGAGTCGTTGAGTATATTCAAGGCTGGGATCGATAGATTTTGGACTCTAGGGAAAATAAGGGCTATGGGGATTGGGTGGGAAAGTGGAGTTGAGGTAGAAGATCAGCCATGATCTGATTGAATAGCGGAGCAGGCTCGATGGGCCGTATGGCCTACTCCTGCTCCTATTTCTTATGTTCCTATGTAGTACCGTCCAGGAACAGTATTTGCCGAATCTGTAATAACAACATTAGTCAAATATTCCTCACTGCAACAGCCAGCGAATAATTTTATTGTACTGTTGATTAATGAAAATACGGAAGATGAATTCCATGGCAAAACCTATCAAAGGCAGCTGTCAAATCGGTGTGACTGTGTGCAGGTGTAGTAAGTTGGTGCGCCACTGCTTTGGCACAAAGTGTTACCGCACAGATCTATGTGGAGTTTCTCACCACCTGTGGGGTGCAGATACCAAACAGAAGGCCAATCGCTTCCACAACAGAGAGCAAGGGAAGGATTGGATCACAAGGTTACCCCTGGACGACTCCCAGCAGGTGTTACATGGCAGCGTTGGCAGACATCTGGGGACGGATTGTCCAGCCCCTTCCGCTGGCAGGGGATTGAGTAATGGGAGAAACTGATACACAAATCTATGTTCAAAGAGAAGGGAGAAATGTTAAAATTTCAGATCCAAAGATGGCAATGGATCCAGCTGTGGATCCCCAGTTTCAGGTCATATCATAGATTCATAGAATCATAGAAGTTACAACATGGAAACAGGCCCTTCGGCCCAACATGTCCATGTCGCCCAGTTTATACCACTAAGCTAGTCCCAATTGCCTGCACTTGGCCCATATCCCTCTATACCCATCTTACCCATGTAACTGTCCAAATGCTTTTTAAAAGACAAAATTGTACCCGCCTCTACTACTGCCTCTGGCAGCTCGTTCCGGACACTCACCACCCTTTGAGTGAAAAAATTGCCCCTCTGGACCCTTTTGTATCTCTCCCCTCTCACCTTAAATCTATGCCCCCTCGTTATAGACTCCCCTACCTTTGGGAAAAGATTTTGACTATCTACCTTATCTATGCCCCTCATTATTTTATAGACTTCTATAAGATCACCCCTAAACCTCCTACTCTCCAGGGAAAAAAGTCTCAGTCCATCCAACCTCTCCCTATAAGTCAAACCATCAAGTCCCGGTAGCATCCTAGTAAATCTTTTCTGCACTCTTTCTAGTTTAATAATATCCTTTCTATAATAGGGTGACCAGAACTGTACACAGTACTCCAAGTGTGGCCTCACCAATGCCCTGTACAACTTCAACAAGACATCCCAACTCCTGCATTCAATGTTCTGACCAATGAAACCAAGCATGCCGAATGCCTTCTTCACCACCCTATCCACCTGTGACTCCACTTTCAAGGAGCTATGAATCTGTACTCCTAGATCTCTTTATTCTATAACACTCCCCAACGACCTACCATTAACGGAGTAGGTCCTGGCCCGATTCGATCTACCAAAATGCATCACCTCACATTTATCTAAATTAAACTCCATCTGCCATTCATCGGCCCACTGGCCCAATTTATCAAGATCCCGTTGCAATCCTAGATAACCTTCTTCACTGTCCACAATGCCACCAATCTTGGTGTCATCTGCAAACTTACTAACCATGCCTCCTAAATTCTCATCCAAATCATTAATATAAATTACAAATAACAGCGGACCCAGCACCGATCCCTGAGGCACACCGCTGGACACAGGCATCCAGTTTGAAAAACAACCCTCGACAACCACCCTCTGTCTTCTGTCGTCAAGCCAATTTTGTATCCAATTGGCTACCTCACCTTGGATCCCAAGAGATTTAACCTTATGTAACAACCTACCATGCGGTACCTTGTCAAAGGCTTTGCTGAAGTCCATGTAGACCACGTCTACTGCACAGCCCTCATCTATCTTCTTGGTTACCCCATCAAAAAACTCAATCAAATTCGTGAGACATGATTTTCCTCTCACAAAACCATGCTGACTGTTCCTAATTAGTCCCTGCCTCTCCAAATGCCTGTAGATCCTGTCCCTCAGAATACCCTCTAACAACTTACCCACTACAGATGTCAGGCTCACCGGTCTGTAGTTCCCAGGCCGCCCTTCTTAAACAAAGGCACAACATTTGCTACCCTCCAATCTTCTGTAGCGGTGGATGATTCAAATATCTCTGCTAGGGGACCCGCAATTTCCTCCCTAACCTCCCATAACGTCCTGGGATACATTTCATCAGGTCCCAGAGATTTATCTACCTTGATGCGCATTAAGACTTCCAGCACCTCCCTCTCTGTAATATGTACACTCCTCAAGACATCACTATTTATTTCCCCAAGTTCCCTAACATCCATGCCTTTCTCAACCGTAAATACCGATGTGAAATATTCATTCAGGATCTCACCCATCTCTTGTGGTTCCGCACATAGATGACCTTGTTGATCCTTAAGAGGCCCTACTCTCTCCCTAGTTACTCTTTTGCCCTTTATGTATTTGTAGAAGCTCTTTGGATTCTCCTTTGCCTTATCTGCCAAAGCAATCTCATGTCCCCTTTTTGCCCTCCTGATTTCTCTCTTAACTCTACTCCGGCAATCTCTATACTCTTCAAGGGATCCACTTGATCCCAGCTGCCTATGCATGTCATATGTCTCCTTCTTCTTTTTGACTAGGGCCTCAATCTCCCGAGTCATCCAATGTTCCCTACTTCTACCAGCCTTGCCCTTCACTTTATAAGGAATGTGCTTACCCTGAACCCTGGTTAACACACTTTTGAAAGCCTCCCACTTACCAGACGTCCCTTTGCCTGCCAACCGACTCTCCCAATCAACTTCTGAAAGTTCCTGTCTAATACCATCAAAATTGGCCTTTCCCCAATTTAGAATTTTAACTTTTGGGCCAGACCTATCCTTCTCCATAGCTATCTTAAAACTAATGGAATTATGATCACTGGTCCCAAAGTGATCCCTCACTAACACTTCTGTCACCTGCCCTTCCTTATTTCCCAAGAGGAGGTCAATATGGAAGGAATTCAAAAACCAACTGGGAATGACGTACACATATTAACAATTGAAATGCGTTAAAAAGAAAAGCTGTGAATGTTAGCAATCAGAAATAAATACAGAAAATGCTATAATTCCAACAGCAGCTCAGTCAACACTTGAAAGAAGAAGATAGATTAATGTTTCGAGCGAGGTATGTTAAGCTGTTTATTCTGTTTTTAGTTTAAAAATATACATTCCCTTACAAATACAGAATGGGAAATGGTACATCAGGAGTCATGTAGCCAGGTAGGTTCCAACTGAGGTACCGATTGACTAATGAACAGATTGCTGAATTGGAACAATGCTGCCAAAAAAATCAAATCCTTGTGGACAATTTTCTCCTGCGTTCAGTGAAAGAGACTCAGAAGAAACCTCTTTGCATTGTTACGAGTCAAACACTGACAGAAGAGTAAAAATTGACGGTGTGAATAGGCAGTCGCAGATCTTGATGAGACATCAATTAAATTCTCAGTTCCTGTCACTGCGGTGAAAAGCTTAAAAGAACGTACTGGCAGAGATAAAGAGTAAATGTGACTGGTTTAAAAGCGGCTGCACAGATAATTTGGAAGCCTAAGCTTTATTCTGATTGTAATCCAAACTTAGCTAAATCCTGAATTTTCTTCCTCAGATAATGCATCTTACTACTTTTACAGTTCAAGTTAAAGTAGGATTTCTGATTAGTTGACAAAAAAGGCTTAACAATAAAATCAATACAGACCTTCAATCTGGTCAAAAATACATGACAAAATGCACTCGAGAATATTTTATACATTGAATGTCATTAATAAGGAAGTTTCAGGTCCTAGATACAGGAAGCTACAGTATGGTATTTGATAAATAAGCATTTCTTGTGGATTTTTTTTTAAAAAGTGCTTTAAATCATCAAGCAAGCAACACCAACAACTTTCCCACTTTCTTACTGTTCCAAACAAGACCTTAAGAAGTCTAGAGCCATGACTCAAATCAGTTCCCAGGCCTGACACAAATATTTTCAGTGGTGCCAGCAAAGACGGCGACCATGCACAACGGCTGTAGGCCGCTGTTGCTACGAGGCCCTTTGGTTGGCGTGTGGGCTGCTTGTGCTATATTTAGTGCTGAGCTCATGTAGCTTCATCTGGCAGACCACTTTCACAGCGTTTGGTGGCAGGCACAGAAGCCACTGCCTTTTGTAAGCTGCAATTATACAGACTATGCTGTGCTGTAGAAATAACGCAAGAGTACGATTAGTTCTACGCATGTTACACTCTCGCGCCACCTTCACCAAGCTCTGTACAAGGTACCTAGATCGCCATCTCCCCACGGCACCTCAAACCAGCAGTATGACTTGTCATCAGGGTTCATATCCAGACCAAGAGTTCTGTTAATTCTCTCTCAGCACCAGCGGACGGACTCTGCCCCCTTTCTGCTGCGACCAAGTTGTCATCAACATTCTCCATTTCATAGGAACTTTGACCCTTCGTAACCTTTGCTACAAAACTAAACGGCCCGTACTTTTCATGCTATTATTTCAGAATCCAAATACGAGGTAAACCATCTGAAGCGCATTCTGAGAAAATGGAATGTGAACAATTAACCATTTCAGGACAGGCAGCATTTCAATGCCAACTTTCAAACAGTGACAAGGTGTTACCCGAGCAATAGGAGTGAGCCTTTGGCCTAGTGGTTGTAATCCCGCCTCTGAGTCAGAAGGGTTGGTCCCCACTCCAGACAGCCCCGGTGGGTGGAGACTAGAAATATGGGGTTCAATATGGGGATCTTTGTGTTTTCACTGAAAATTCTTACTTTCCACTCAAAATTCTTCTGTTCACACATATTTAGCTACTTTGCGGACCCCCTCAAACTCATACCATCAGGATGGGGGAAGCCATGGCTGCATTCACCACTACATCCGAGAACGAGCAACATCACCAGCCTTGCCAGGCACGACGTCCACCTCCGCCATTTGGAGCTCCACAACACAGTGCTACGCCACAGGCACCTACACAACAGCACAGAGGGCAACAACAGAGAGGGGTGCCGCTTGAGGAGGCCCCATCCACATCTGCCACCCACATGGAGGAGGAGGAGGAGGAGGAGAAGGAGGAGGAGGGGGAACCCATGGGCAGAGCAACGGCTCACCTGGCTGCTCGTGAGGCCAGGGAGTCACTGATATGTGAACGGTTCTCCTAACATCACAAAGTGTGAACAGTCCAGACCTCATACCAGCTGGACAGAGCAGCGCCAACACCAGGCCGCCCACCCATCCCTGCACAAAACAGTCCCGCAGCTACATATACACCCACTGTAAAGTGACCCAATGGGTGGCATCAAGTGTCGCCATTCATGGTCAGTCAAAGTCAATCAAGAATGGGCAAGATGTGGCAGTAGTGGTGACAATCATAACATTTAATGTCACTTTAACAAAAACTAAATATAAATGAAAAACATGACTGTCTGTCAAACACCCTTGTGCATTCCCTTTGTGCTCACAAAACCTTCGCCTTTCTCTTCCGACTACTTCTACGTGGTGCATCCTCTGTGGCTGCAGCAGAGGTAGTGGCAGGTTGCTCATCTTCATGCCCTGACTGCTTAGATGCTTTGGGCCTATGCCCTCTGGGATCTGTAGCCCGCGAGGCCCCCTCCAAAGACTTCTCCACCTGCATCTGTGCAGGGGCAGACTCGGCCACCTGGAGAGGAGGCAGCATTGTGGGTACTGGTTGAGAGTGGGGCAACGGGTGAGACATGGGAGCGCTTTGAGTGGCGTCCCCACTTCCATGTCCCCTTTCACCATCATCCCTCCTCTGGGTCAGGGTCACGGTCACATCACTCTTACCACTCTGCTGGACAACAGTTTGGAGGACATGTGTGATGCCTTGTAAGGCCTGTGCTAGTGCATCCGTCTGCCTGTTTAAGGCGGCAGAATGTTGTTCAGCCTGAGTCCAAATGGCCGCTGTAAGGGCCTGAATGGATTTATTTGTGAGCCATGCTTGAAGCTCAATGGAGGCTAGCCTTCTCTCCATCACAGACATTCTCGCACTTACCTGTGACACTATCTCAGAGATTCCCTCACATCCCTGTGACAGTATCTCAGAGATCCCCTCCTGTACCTGTGCCACCATTCCACTCATGCAGGAGTTGGACTCCTCCATCCTCTGCACTATTGTGGAGAGTGCGTGTGGCACCTGTTCCAGCAACTCGCAAATGTGCTGCTGTCCCTCGATCATTCTCCTTTTAAAAGATGGCCTCCAAGGTTCCGCATCTGTGTCCAGCTGAGCAGAGCCTGGAGAAGAGTGCTCCTACCGACACGGACTCTCTGCAGCTGCCCCTGCCGCCAGTGTCTGCTCGTGCTCACATGTGTGTGGTAACTCACCAGGTGCCAACCCAACTAACTGAGGACTAGGACCTGCTGAGGTGTGAGTATCTGCGCTGGTGGATGGCTCGCTAGGATATGACGGTGCACCCTCAGAGGCCGGCTGGTTCTCTGAGGAATCGCCCTTTGCAGTCACAATGGTCGCTGAAGGCCCTGTAAGAGAACAGAAGGCAATATTAAGCATCATCACAGATGTGTCATGTTGCGATGAGCATACTGAGGTGCTGAAGATGGCAAGGCATGTTAACATCAATTCATATTGTGTGTGATGAATGTTAAATTTGTGTCACCAGACGTTTGTGGGTTGCCAGTCTCGCCGTCCCCGACAGACAGGCACTCGAGGATTCGGCTCAGTTCCGTGTCTGTAAGGACGACGATTTGTTGCGGCCCCCCTCTGGTCCTCGCCCTCTCCCGTGCATTTTGCGCTCTCTTCTCCTAGAAGGGGAGAAAGAACAGACGTGTGAGTGAGTGATGGTGAAGTGGCCAACCGATTAATGCATTGGTTTGGGTGAGGCTGACCATGAAAGAGATGCATCAGAGGGTGAGTATGAGGCAGAGCCATGACATTGGATCAGAATTGGGTTGAGTGGTAGTGGTGGGATGACTAATGGGGAGGTGAGGAAGTCCAGGTAAGTTGAGGATGAGCCTTAAGTGGGTGTGAGGAGTGATGTGATAGAGTAGTCTTGGCAGTGCAGAATGAGTTGGGGGGTGGGGGCGGCGATGTGGAGAATGTAGGAGAATCAATACGTGTACTCACTTTGGCTGACCTAGTTAGGTCATTGAAGCGTTTCCTGCACTGGATCCAAGTGCGGGAGATGTTGCAGCTGCTCATGACCTCCTCTGCCACCTCGAGCCAGGCCTTCTTGGTGGCAGAGGCAGGTCACTTCCTCCCGTCCACCGGGTAGAAGACATCACTCCCCCTCCTCCTCACCCCGTCCAGTTGCACCCGGAGTGAGGCATCATTGAATCTTGGAGCAGCCTTGCCCCTGTGCTGCTCCATTGTGGTGTGCGGGTGTTTGCTCCAGGAAAAGCCATTGGAGGACTACCCCTTTAAATAAAGCTCCTCCAGCTGACAGCTTGTGATGGGGGTGCACAGTCCGGCAAACCTAGAAGCCACATTAAGTGGCACCAATTGAATCAGGATCACGTGGGGAACGGACATTTTTTACTGGGCGGGTTACCCGCGCGCCCATTCACCCCCCACCGCCGCCATCCCACCTCCATTCTAATATCGGGGCCATGGTCTCTAATCACTGGGTTTGGCATCCAGCATCTGGACGGAGTAACCACTGGTTCAGTGGTACTTTGCTGCCTCTGAATCAGAATGGTTGGGTTCAACTCCCACTCCAGCCAGCCCTGGCGAGTAGTTTCCAGACTGCTGGCTCTGAATACTGGGTTGACATGCGGCGAGGTATTCACATCCAATGGGTGTGGGTGCCCACCACCCCCTCCCCATCGTAAGAGTAGTTTTTAGCCTCCGTTGCAGCTTACCTAGGAGAAGATACTCCGAAGATAAAAACCGTGAGGAAGGCAATGGGAAATCACCTTAGCTACTTTTTCCTAGTATGTGGCTCAAGAATCTCACATGTGAGACTTGAGTTAGGATCTGCCCTAGGGGAGAACACAACAGACATACATGGGTAAAAATAGAAGAAAACTGGATGGTTAAAGGATGGATAACAAAACACACATGACATGTTACACATTGCACTTATTCGATGAATTAATTAAGTGTAAGGTCTATTCTGTGAGCTATTAAAACTATTGAAAGAAGTACAAGAATAACTGATGCCTGATGCTACTAACACACAAGACAGTTGTTCCCATTAATCCCTGCGTTCTGGAATTCCCTTCCCAAACCCATCTGCCTTACCATTTCTCTGCTCACCATCAAACGTCTCTTCAAAACCTCTCTCTTTGACAACATCTTCACTCACATCCCCAGTTCGCACTCAGCATCAGATCATACCTCCCCAACCTTGTGACAGTGTTGAGAAGGCTTCTGAAAGTGGGGAGAAATATAGCAATGCAGACGGGTTTGGGAAGCAAATTCCAACGTGCAGGCATTAAAGGCAATAACTATCTTGAATGTTAGTGGCACCAGGCAATTGCTGTCCTTGAGTCACTTTGCTATAAGAAAGATAGCCTCAGGATATCTTAAAGCACTTTACAGCCAATTAAGTCCTTTTGAAGTGTAGTCACTGCTTTAATATAGGGAAACGCAGCAGCCAATCTGCGCACAGCAATGTCTCACAAACAGCATTGTGATAATGACCAGGTAATTTGTTTTTTAGTGGTGTTGGTAGGGATAAATATTGGCCACCATGTCCACCTGAGAGGACAGGCAGCGTCTCGGTTAAACGTCTCATCTGAAAGACAGTACCTTCAACCAACATTGCAGCACTCCCTCAGTACTGCACTGGGGTGTCAGCCTGGATTATGTACTCAAGTCTCTGAAGTGGGACTTGAACCCATGAGTTCATGAATCAGAGGTGAGAGTACTACCACCAATCCACAGCTAAAGGCATGACAGAACTGCACATATTTGTGGTTATTGTAGTCCATTGAGACCTTATTGCATATTTTCTGTCAATTATTGATATTGGAAGCTGGAAAGCAGAAATAAAGAAAAACAAAATAATCCAATCCCATTTTCAATATTTAATATTTATATATATTGCAGAAATGTATTACAACTCTAATACAACGAGAGTGCATCCTTTTTGTCAGTTTTATTTGGAAAATATGACTTAACATATTGTCAAACTCTCCGATAGTTTTAATACAAACTTAATCTCAGTGTTGTACACATATAAATTATACAAAGATTTATGTACGCACACCCCCAGGTCTCTCTGCTCCTGCATCCCCTTTAAAATTGTACCATTAAGTTTATATTGCCTCTCCTCATTCTTCCCAACAAAATGCATTGCTTCACACTTCTCTGCGTTAAATTATATTGCATTTACCATGTGTCTGCCCATTTCACCAGTTTATATCCTCCTGAAATCTGTTACTATCCTCTGTTTACTACATTTCCAAGTTTCATGTCATCTGCAAGCTTTGAAATTATGCCCTGTAGACCCAAGTCCAGGTTATTAACATATATCAACAAGAGCAGTGGTCCTAACACCGACCTCTGCGGCACACCTCTGTATACTTCCCTCCAGTCTAAAAAGCACTACTCTTTGCTTTCTGTCTCATAGCCAAATTTGCATCCATGCTGCATCTGCCCCTTTAATCCCGTGGGCTTCAATTTTGCTACAATGATCGAGGCTTTGATATAGGGGACATAAAATCAAAATTCGCAAGCACAAAAATAAGGAACATGGTTTACTGTGAATAGAATCATAACCAACTTCAGGAGAACATAGACATGTTGAATATTCACAATTCTGTTCAATTGTAATAAAAACATTGGTATGTCCTGCTCTGATGTAATTAGAGAGAGAAATGAAACAGCCAAGCAGTGTTCCTGCCTTCCCTTCTTGTCTCCCAGAGTCCTGCTGCACAGAAGTTTCCTGGAGGTTCAGTTGCTAAAACTGGTTTTACAACGGTTTTGGACTGAAGCTTGTACCAAGAGAAATGCAAATGAGCTTCCCCAGGAAACTGCCATATATCTCCCTCTAGAGGCCAGTGGCGAATCTAACACTTTTTTTAAAAGGTGCAACGGCAGTGTAAATCACATTGAGGAAATTCAGGGCCATTGACCTAGAAATCCGAAGGCGCTGCGCCCATTTTTCAGGCGCTAAATGGACGCCTAAGCCTCCAATGTGGCGGGCAGGTAATGGGCGCTCATTACGAACCGGAAACTTGCGTCCACCATATTGGTAGAGGCATCCAAAGAGCTATACAGGGCCCATGCCTGTAACAGGCAAATAAGGGGCTTAATGTCTGTTTGATGCTCCTTTTACCAAATTGGTTTGTCCAGAATGTAGCCAGTGCCGGGCCGGGTGAGTTCAGGAAAGTCAAATCTTTTTGTGGCCTAAACAGCGGTCCTTAAAGAGACCGCTGCAGGCCGCCACTAAAAAGGTAAGTTTTTAAAAAAATACTTACCTGAATGTGGAGCCTAAGTTGCAGGAGAGCTTTTCCCGGCTACAGTCCTGCAGCCCATTGCCGGTACCCGTTCGCCCTCCTCACTATGGCCTCCCTTCCCCTTTATGTACTTACCTGAGGCTGTAGCCAGAGAGGCAGTGGCCTGAAATTCCAAGTCTCTTTGCCAGTGAGCTGCCTAGGGATGCCCAGCAAGTGTCTGCAGCTCGCTGGTCTCACTTAAACGAGGCATGAGGGCCCAATATCGGGTGCGCCTCAGGCCTATCCGTTCAGGCGCAGGGCCAGATTGCACCGGCTAGGCTATTGTCTTTCTTGTACCGCCATGAAGTCAACATATATTGGCCCAGAACTTCCTCGGGGCCGCTGCGTCCCCTGAGTGACAATGACCTCCGTTTCGGGTCATTTCATGGTCTTCTGGACCATGGCCGCAGATTGGAGACTTCAGCGGATCCCATTTCTGCCTCTAAACGGACTAGGTGCACAGATCGGTCAGCAGATGTGGGAGAACCGTCACCACACGGACTACAGCGGTTCAAGAAGGCGGCTCACACCACCTTCTCAAGGGCAATTAGGGATGGGCAATAAATGCCGGCCTCGCCAGCGACGCCCACATCCCATGAACGAATAAAAAAAAGAAGAAAGGAAACAGGAGATGTGGGAGATCAGGTAGGGGAAGCCCTCCTGCCAGCCCCACCTCCTTGTGATGTCAGGGGCCTTTTATGAGGCAAACGGAATTTCCACCTGACTAAGATCCCATTGCAAATTCCTGGTGGCTTCTCTTGTGGATGGAGACTCTGGGTGTCTGGGTCCTAACAGATTTTTCCGGCCCCCCCCCCCCCCCCCGTGCTTCTGCCTGCCTTAGCCCCCTGCTCCACCTCCCCCCACCCCCCCAACCCCTGCCACATCATGCCCCAGGTCCTGATGAAATTCAGGGCTCTTTACTTTAATTGGGTTAACGCCCTGCTATGATCACTGAGATACGAATAAGAGACAAATTAGCTGAGTATTCACACCCTAGCATCGTGTGGCATAATTCCAGGGTCTTTATTCTCTCCAGGGCTTTACTCTGAATGCACTCAAAATCTCTGGTCCTGAAACTGCGAATGTGAGATATTATCATACAAATGCTTAACAGCAGTCTGTCTAATTCCTCTAATTGTAGTGGAGGTGTTAACCCATTAAACGAGCTGGTGCACCACTAAAACGAGTAAGGAGTTTCAGACTAAAGTGTTCATAAACTATTCGCGCATGGCTTAATTTCAGGGCCCCTGTATTTTGCTGAAAAGTAGTGGTGGAAGAGCACAACGGGAATGCTAATTTGTATGATTGGTAAATAATGAAACACGCACGTGCTCTGTCAATGCTCCTTGGCAAGCGAACTCCTGCCTTCACCTCGCCTGTTAAAACTGAAATATGTTTTCAATACATGGTGTTTCCAGGTTTTTACCAGTGTTTTGGGGATCACGTTCCATGATTCTGTCTGTTTTTTTCCCTGAAAACCAGTGGCCTTGCCTAACTGTATGCCAATTCCATTATGTTCACTGCTGGAGGCGTTGACTATAAATCTGGGCCAGGGCCAAATCAGGAAGGTACACATTCACACCACTGTATGATTACTGTGATGAAGGGGAAGGGGGCATTCTAACCTTTGACACTGCTCTACAGTTCCTTGGGTCTGTGATTTCACAGAGGCTTCAAATCTGGCTGCAAAGTTCTACCGGAATACGTTAGAATAGGCCAAGCTATTTCCCTAGGTGTAGGGAGATATTTACCTGGCTTTCGACCAACCGTATTATTCCTATGAGAGACCAGTGATTCAATAACACAGTCACAGTTAAGTAGTATATCTTCATGTGGAGTTTGTACTGACCTTGGCTGGTGAGGATGCCCCAGACTGTCTTTTTCTTGCTGGAAGACTCCTCGGGACTTTCTAAAGGCCTCTTGTGCATAAACTGATTAATGCAATGACTCTGAACTGAGGTGTTGTTGGGCATGTTTACATTAGCTTTCCCTGCAGCAAACCTTGACAGCAGAGAATTGCTGGTGTGTGTGTGTGTGCATGGGTGGAGGGAGTGGTTTAGCTCGGTTTTGCAACACTGATTGGATGCCTGAGTATTTTTATCCCAGGGTTATTAAAGGGAGCATTTTGGCTTGGAGTGACAGCACAGTCAGCTCATTCAATCCTGCTTGATGTGCAGGAGTAGCTGGCTTGTGCGAGAGAGGAATTTCAATAATGCACAGATACGCCATTTGGAAAATGCAACAGTAAAGAACAACCCTGGCTTTTTAAATATAAAATCCTGTCTCATTAATGCTCACAGACTTATCATGAACTCTAGATCACGATTAACCCTGAAGGACTTGTAATATTAGATGAACTGCTAGGTGGAGTCCTTGAGGTTTAAAGAAATAATCATTCTGAGCTAAAGAAGTTAATGGCTCAAAGCCTAAAGCAGATTAAATTGCACAGTTCCAAAAACACAGAGGGTACAAAGTCCAGTTAATCCACAAAAACAACGTATGTTTAAAAACAAGTCCTTCAGATGCAGTGAGACGTGTGTTTGTGTACCACTGATTCCCTGAGACTTCAAGGCATATTTCCCTCCATTTGCTAACGTTAGCAAAAAAAACGTTGGCAAATGCACTTTACACTCCTGATGACTCTTCTACCAACATTAAAGAATGGAGGAAAATGTGTTCAGACATTGGAGCAGGGCAGCCCTCCCCTGCTGCTCAAGTTCAAATCGCCACTCAACTGAGAGGAAGCTCCCATGCTGCTTCCAAACAACAAGTGGGGAAAGAGGGAAGATTTCTTCTGGTTGCTATGTGTTAATGAAAAGAAAGAAAGACTTGCATTTATATAGGGCCTTTCTTGACCTCAGGATGTTCCAAAGCACTTTACAGCCAATGATGTACTTTTTTTGAAGTGTAGTCACTGTTGTAATGTAGGAAACACGGCAGCCAATTTGTGCACAGCAAGGTCTCACAAACAGCAATGATAATGACCAGATAATCTGTTCGGGATAAAATTAACAGTCCCTTGGATAAGCGTGGATTAATTAAGGAAAGCTAGCACAGATTTGTTAAAGGTAAATCATGTTTAACTAACTTGATTGAGTTTTTTGATGAGGTAACAGAGAGGGTCGATGAGGGCAATGCGGTTGATGTGGTGTATATGGACTTCCAATTGGCCACAAGTGCTGCAAAATAGGCTTGACATCAAAGTTGAAGCCCACGGAATAAAAGGGCAGTGGCAGCATGGATCTGAAATTGGCTAAGTAACAGAAAACAGAGAGTAGTGGTGAACGGTTGTTTTTTGGACTGGAGGGAGGTGTTCCCCAGGGATCAGTACTAGGACCATTGCTTTTCTTGATATATATTAATGACTTGGACTTGGGTGTACAGGGCACAATTTCAAAATCTGCAGATGAAACAAAACTTGGAAGTGTCGTGAACAGTGATAGACTTCAAGAGGATATCGACAGGCTGGTGAAATGGGCGGACACGTGGCAGATGAAATTCAATGCAGAAAAGTGTGAAGTGATACATTCACAAGAACGAGGAGAGGCAATATAAACTAAAAGGGGTGCAGGAACAGAGAGATCTATATATGTGCACAAATCGTTGAAGGTGGCAGGGCAGATTGAGAAAGCGGTTAAGAAAGCATACGGGATCGTGGGCTTTATAAATAGAGGCATAGAGTACAAAAGCAAGGAGGTTATGATGAACCTTTATAAAACACTGGTTCAGCCACAACTGGAGTATTGTGTCCAGTTCTGGGCATTGCACTTTAGGAAGGATGTGAAGGCCTTAGAGAGGGTGCAGAAAAGATTTACGAGAATGATTCCAGGGATGAGGGACTTCAGTTACGTGGATAGACTGGAGAAGCTGGGCTTGTTCTCCTTAGAGCAGAGAAGGTTGAGAGGAGATTTGATGGAGGTATTCAAAATCATGAAGGGTCTAGACAAGGTAGGTGGAGAGAAACTCTTCCCATTGGTGGAACGGTCAAGAACCAGAGGACATAGATTTAAGGTGATTGGCAAAAGAACCAAAGGCGACATGAGGAAAAACTTTTTTACACAGCGAGTGATCATGATCTGGAATGCACTGCCTGAGGGGGTGGTGGAGGCAGATTCAATCATGGCCTTCAAAGGGGAACTGGATAAGCACTTGAAGGGAAAAAAATTGCAGGACTATGGGGCTAGGACAGGGGAGTGGGGCTATCTGGATTGCTCTTGCAGAGAGCCGGCATGGACTTGATGGGCCGAATGGCCTTCTTCCATGCTGTAGCCATTCTATGATTCTATGATTCTATTTTGAAACTGGTTGTCAGCTTTTGCTAGTTTTCTCGGTGGTTACTTATACCACCGATCCCAATCGCTGCTCATCCCTGATGCTGCTGCTTTGTCCTGTGACCTCACTTTGTGCTGCAATTGGGAGTTACAGGTCTTGGGATAAATCAAGAATTCCTGCCTGCAGCTCAGAATCCAATTCCAGAATGAAGCAACAACAATAGGGTGCAAGCAGCCAGAACCAGTAGTAAGGAGCTCATATTTATTTCCCTACAGTTCTTATGGATTAAACATTTGTCAGTTGCGAAGTTAAAAAAAAGAAGTATTTAAGATGAAGTAGAATGCACCATGTTTACTGCAAAAGTTTTCTGGAGGAGAATTCCCCCTCCCTCACCCTCCCAACCGCCCTGACTCTTTAAAAATGTGTGCGTCATTGGATGTTGGGGAGAGGGAAATTAGAGGAAGCGTACAATTTTAAAAGTGTTGCCTACACTCTTGGGTTCTTTTAAGAACTACATTGTGGATTGTTGATTGATTCTAGGATGCCTGGAGTGTTTTGTTTCAAGCCGTATAGGTCACAAGGCTCCTCCCTATTTTATTGGTATCGTTCTCTCAGGAGATCCATTTAAGCCCTGGTGACTTTGAGAATCAAGGAACCTAATTGGTTTAAATCAATGACGTCAAATTTGGCGTTGATCACAAGTTGGGTACACGTTGATGAGGAAATGTGATTGCTGTAAACACTCCAATAACCTAATGTTCCTTATAAGCTCTGTTGCTCTGTACTGCATTCGTTACTAGGCTACTGCTGCAACTACTCCATTAAGAATAGCATAATAGATAGGAATGTGGCTTTACTTACTCCTTAAGACCACACCTAGAGTACTGCGTACAGTTCTGGTGCCCTTATTTAAGGAAGGACATACTTGCATTGGAGGCAGTCCAGAGAAGGTTCACTAGGTTGATTCCGGGTATGGAAGGGTTGTCTTATGAGGAAAGATTGAACAGGTTGGGTCTATACTCATTGGAGTTTAGAAGAATGAGAGGAGATCTTATTGAAACATACAAGATTCTGAGGGGACTCGATAGGGTAGATGCTGAGAGGATGTTACCCCTCATGGGGGAATCTAAAACTAGGGGACATAGTCTCAGAATAAGGGGTCGCCCGTTTAAGACGGAAATGAGGAGAAATTTCTTCTCCCAGAGGGTCGTGGATCTTTGGAGTTCTTTACCCCAAAAAGCTGTGGAGGCTGAGTCATTGAATACATTCAAGGCTGATATAAACAAATTTTTGATCAACAAGGGAGTCAAAGGATATGGGGAAAGGGTGGGAAAGTGGAGTTGAGGTGAAAATCAGATCAGTCATGATCTCACTAAATGGCTCGAGGGGCCAAATGGCCTACTCCTGCTCCTATCTCTTATGGTCTTATGGTCCTTAATAATTGAATACACAGGTTAAACAGGTTCTTGTTGGATATAATATTTATCCAATGGGTGAATCTGACAACAATATTTCATGAGCAATAAATGCAACAAAGACGTATTATGATAATTGACTCATTGGATAAAGATAGTAGGCTAGGACTCTGATAAGTTCCCATTTAATATCATGATTTATGTATATACATAATGGTATGATAGCGTAAAGGAGAAAATACATTGTGTGATTCACTGGTGTAAAGTAACCCAGAGGGACAGTTGGGATTTTTGCCAGGTTACTTAAGTTAGTAATAGAGCCCGAAAGAATAATATCCAAGAGGACCATGGACCCAAGCCATGGTGTAATGTTTTTATATGGACAATGATCATTTCATGACACACAAATATATCGGGGGAACTGTTGTTGGTTTTTCTTGTATGGACTGTGATGTTGTACCATTCGGCAAAATAGAATATTAATTGAATACTCAAAATTTTGGTCTTACTGCAGTTCAATAATATATATCTCATTTGGCATGTGTCTTTAGGCCACGGAGAAAATCTCTAACATACCCAATGGGCTTAAACGTCTCAGTCAGTGAAAAACAACCAATCAAAAGCTATTACTATTCTCATTATTTTTTAAAAAACAAATTCTCTTTGGAAAAACTTTTGCATTTACTTAAATTTAATCAGAATACAACCAGAAACCGCTACAAAAAAGCCAATCAAATCCCTGAGAAAAGTCAATTAAACAGCCTGTTGATTTCCCACCCATCCCCATGTACCGCTAAAAATAAAAATATTGATATAATAATCATATAAAAAAAATTAAACAGTCCCAAAAATAAAATCGCTAAACTTCTCCATCCTACTTTACAAATTCCATCAACAAATATCATTGCCCGGGGGTCTCCCCTTTCTCGGGGGTCTCAGCCTTGCACTGTTCTGTTCCCAGGGCTTCAATTTTTCACCTGTGCCTCCCTGGATTGACTTTCGGTGTTCTCTAAAGGTCAGTGCCCATCA
The DNA here is from genome assembly GCF_035084215.1 of Heptranchias perlo. Lineage (NCBI taxonomy): Eukaryota > Metazoa > Chordata > Chondrichthyes > Hexanchiformes > Hexanchidae > Heptranchias > Heptranchias perlo. The sequence goes on from NC_090328.1 coordinate 16,366,776, forward strand.
AGGCCTCTATTGAGCCTCTGTACATGCACAGGATATCAGTGCCCCTCAGTTTGTGAGCATGCTCAGCATTTTCATCCACCGACCATGATGGCACTTTCTGTTCCTGGTGGCCATGAACTCTCATGCCAGCAGCCATGAGTACCCCCCTTTTTTTGTAGCCAGCCAGGGATTTTTTGTTGTTGTTCCCAGTTGCTGTGAACGCTTCGTCTCCTCCCAGCATCTCAGATTTGACCTTGTCCCCTCCCTAAACCTTTTTGCCTCTCCACTTCCATCTCTTTCTTTAAGATCCTCCTTAAAACCTAACTTTTTGACCAAGCTTTTAATCACCCCTCCTAGTATCTCCTTCTTTGGCCCGGCATCCAGTTTTTGTCTGGTTACGCCTCTGTGAAATGCTGTGGGATATTTTACTATGTTAAAGGCGCTATCTAAGTTGTTATTGTAGTAGTAGTAGTAGTAGCAGTAATAGTAGTAGTAGTAATAATTGTAGTAGTAATAATAATAGTAGTAGTAGTAGTAGTAGTAGTAGCAGGATAAGTAGCTCCTCAGGTAGGATGCCTACGTAATTCTGAGAAGGACTTTAATTGATAGAGACAGGGTGGCCACTTCCTTCATGAAAAGTGTTTTTCCATCTTTTGTTAGGGAGGTCAGCAAAGGATCACAATTGATAGAATTAAACAGGCAAACCTTTCATTAACTAGTTGAAAGTCTCTGTACTATTTAACAACTCGGTGTCACTGCCTGCTTCTGTACATGACTCTCATTTGTGAATAAATCTGTTGCAAAAACGTATGCCATGACTGATATCAATTGTCTTCTGAAATGACTGGTTGTATAGTGGAAATCCTATTTGTAATCCAGAGACAAATAAAAAAGTCTATTGTTCACTAGAGCACATTACTTTGCACACAGGTTCTCCCTTTGTGAATGGGAGGCATGGGCTTATCCATAGCAGCTGGCTTTTGTGGTGGTCATGAGAAAAAGTATCTAGAGAAGCCAAAATCATAATCATGTAATAAGTAAAGTGCCTGGCAGTCTTTTAAAGGGAGAGAGAGAAAAGAGTGGAAGATAAGAAGAAAGAGTGACAGAATGCAAAGTGAGAATGAAAGACAATTTCAGAAAAAGAGAACTTCTTTTTCATCCCTGAATAATACAATGGGAGATCAACTAGTGCTGAACAAAAATTATAATTGTCACAGACCCCTTCATTATATTTTTTAAAACTTAAATAGTAAAAGAATGCATTCTTCCTGGTAAAAAATTATAGTGAAAATCTCTTAAAATCTTGAAGGTGATTTGAGCTGGTTTCTTTGATCTAGAGAGATCACAGCCAGATTAAAACCAAAGATTTTCTTGCCCAAACTGTGGTTGATCCGATCACACCTCCACCATAACCTTCACAACAAGTAATCTTTCTGATGCAATGTATCCATGGTTATCGGTCGGAAGACTGGAGATGTGAAATAATTTTTGATTCTATCACTTCAAAGGCTGTGCAGTGTAGCCTTGAAACATGAAAACAATTTGCTGTTAGTCTAGCACCCACATCAACCAGCTTTACAATTTTTAAATCAAGGACATCCAGTATGAATTAATTATTTCTGTACTTGGACCAACTAATGTGTGTCCTTAGGTCAGTTGTGTGAAAATGGAGGATCTGAGTTGGATCAGAACCAATCTAAAACATTTACATCAAAAGTTCTGAGGAAATGATATGGTGCATGTGGCATATAGACGTCAGCTGTAGCTCAGTGGTAGCACTCTGAGTCAGAAGGTTGTGGATTCAAGTCCTGCTCCAGAGACTTGAGCACAAAATCAAGACTGACATTCTTGTGCAGTACTGAGGGGCTGCTGCACTGTTGGAGGTGCTATCTTTCAGAGCCATTAAACAGAGATGTCTGCCCCCTTGGGTGGATGTAAAAGATCCCATGGTACTGTTTTGAAGAATAGCAGGGAAGTTCTCCCCGGTGTCCTGGCTGATGATCTGGTCATTATCACATTGCTGTTCGTGACAAATTGGCTATCGCGTTTCCTACATTACAACAGTGGCTACACTTCAAAAGCACTTAATTGGCTGTAAAGCACTCTGGGATGTCCTGAGGTCATGAAAGGCGCTGAATAAATGCAACTCTTTCTTTCTTTTCTTTTTATACAAAGATCTATTATATCTTCCCTGGAATTGCACTCGTATCTACAGCTGAGTGATATATTGAAAGTGAAGGGAAAGGAGAAAACACAAAAAAATGAAGGGGCAGTGATGAAATATGAGGAGGAAGTTAATATAATAAGGATGAGCAAGATGAATATAGGAACAAAATGAAAAGCTTAGCATTTATTTATTTGTGATATTGGGCTATGAGGCTTTTGGTTTCATATATTTTCCTTAATTTATTCCTTTCCCATTACACTGGCTAAATTTCCAGTTTGCATTCCCAGCATTTACCCAGAAATGCATAAAATTACTGAGGAGAAAGTAAGTAGGGCCAGAGGAAAGCCATGTATACAAGGAGAAACTACATTTGGATATCACCTAACATGTGTGGATAGTCTGCATACCAATGGTCATCTCTTTTGTCAGTACCGGGCTTTGGTATGTGTAGGATTCAAAGGAACAAAATAACCCAAAGCCCAAAGGAGTCATTTTTAAGTACACTTTAATTAGCCATCCAAGTAGTGATCAAGTAAGCTGTGAGATTATGAAAATGCTCCAACAAAGAGTCTTTGGATTTCAGACGGATTCTTTTGATTCTTACCTGGAAAAGAGTCAAGTTGCCACTCAGAGTATTAATAGAATGATGATCTACTTGCAATGTGAGGCAACAAGAGAATATCTGGTGACTGTCAGAGCCCAACAACTGCTCAGTCTGCATTGGGAAATAGAGTTCGGACATTTGTGGTAACTGGCAATAAAAGTATTACCAAGTTGCTTCTGACTCATTGCACAACATGATAGCTTAGTCAATCATAAGAATGAAAGCACAAACATATCATCTGGCTATATATTAGTAGGAGGCTTTTATGAGGCTATTATAAGGCTACTGCAGCATAAGTAACTTAATTCATTGCCAGTGTTGTTCTGTGATTGATTTGACCACATATCCAATAGACGTTTAGATATGACATTAAAAGAAAAAAGGCACATATTCATATGGCACCTCATTACATCTCTCAGAAACATCTCACAGTAATTCACATACAACGACTCACTTTGACATGCAGCGAGTTGTTCCTATGTTGGCAAATGAGGCAGATCTTTTGCGTACAACAAGATCCCACAAGCAACCATGAGATAAATGGCCAATTATCTTTTTTGTGGTTTGGTCAAATGTTGGCCAGGGCACCTGGAGAGTTCCCTGCTCTTCTATAGTGGTAGCACTCTTGCCTCTGAGTCAGAAATGGTGGGTTCAAGCCCCACTCCAGAGACGAGCACATAATCTAGCCTATCACTTCAGTGCAGTACTGAGGGAGTGCAGCACTGTTGGAGGTGCTGTTTTTCTGATTAGACATTAAACCAAGGCCCTGTCTGGCCCCTCTGATGGATGTAATAGGTGGCACGATTTAAAGAAGAGCAGGGGAATTTTCCTAGTGTCCTGGCCAACATTCATCCCTTAACCAACACCACCAAAACATATTAGCTGCTCATTTACCTCATAGCTGTTTGTGGGGCCTTGCTGTGCGGAAATTAGTTGCTACATTGCCTACACCACAACAGTGTCTACACTTCAAAAGTAATTCATTGGCAGTGAAGCAGTTTGGAATATCCTGAGGGCTTGAAAAGCACTATATAAATGCACAAACTTTTTTTTCTTTAAATAATGCCAAGGGATTATATTTTTTGCTAATTAAAATGAGGAATGATAGTTCTGGGGAAATAGAATTCTTCCTATTGCAGGCATCCACTGTCAGCATGAAACAGTCCCAGGTCAGGTATAACACAGCCAGGTGTAGGGTAAAGGGTCTCTCTTCTCTGCTCAACAACATGCCTCGGTCCCAATATCAGAATAGAACCTCCTATTTTTCCTCTTCCCACATCATTCATCCTGCAGTCTCTCTGAGTCAGAGTGCCAATTAGTGTCTTTTTTGTACTGTAGACGCATGTCCACCAGGATTGAGACCGCCCAAACTCATTTCACACAGAAGCCTTACAGCTAGCAGACACTTGAGACTTTGGGCCAGATTTTGCTGAAAAAATAACAGTGTCTGAACGACTCACCATTAGTAATTTGCAAATCGGCCAGCAATTTGTAGTGAGGAAGAGACACCCCATGGCGAATTGCCACAAGTTGCTGGATGATTTACGCCTCTCCACCATTAGCTTTGTGAAAACGGCATCTCGCCCTTAACCTCCCTGTGATTTTCATGAAGTTGCTGCATTTGCACATTAACTGCCCATTAAACTCACCCCAGAAAGTTAAGTCGAGTGATTAACAGTGTACGTACCCTTTTAACAATGTGATAATTATTAATGACTATGAATCAACCTCTCTGGCCCAGAAAGTGAACAATTATAAGTATTGTAAACAATTTTACAACACCAAGTTATAGTCCAGCAATTTTATTTTAAATTCACAAGCTTTCGGAGACTTCCTCCTTCCTCAGGTAAATGTTCAGGAGCTCCTTGAAGCCTACGCATTTATACATATAGAACAATACATGGTGTTTACAGACTGCCCCTGCAACTGCCCGTTGCCAAGGCAATCACCGTGTTCAGACAGAGAGGTGTCACCTGCAGAACCCCCGAATACACATTCAACAAAAAAACAAACAGGGAAAAAAAACAGAGAAAAAAAACAGAGAGAGGCAGAAACATCCGGAAGGCAGAGAAAGCCAGCAAATGTATAAGTATGGAGTCTCATTCCTTCAGGTTGTGAATTGTTTTAGGAGATTTTAAAAATGTCAAATTTTAAATTTTAAATGTTTTTCTTACTTTTCCTTTCTGTCTCTTTTTTTCCCTCTCTCTTAATCCAATCTTTCTTTCCCTCTCTTCCTCTACCTGATTTGACATTAAATTCACCCTCTTTAATTCACCTTCCTTCTCAGTCCTTCCCCTGTTTATTTCTCACTGCTTAAATCTCATGGGTTAAGGAGATAGACTGTTTGTCCCATTGTTCACCAAGGTCCAGATGCCCTGTTGCCCTCTCTGCACCATTATCAGGTCGCACTTCCAGCAACTTTTTGGGCAAAAAAGTTTGAAAACCTAAGCGTGCACGAACAAGTCCAACTAGCAGGACACGCCACAAAATCTGACCCATTGATCCCCATCGGATTGGGGAGATTTCACAAGATTAAAACATAATTACAGATGAGGGAAGACCATTCGGCCCATATTAGTTCATGCATCCAGAAGCAGCTTACAGTTTCCCCATTGCCACATCCAATTGCTTCTTAAATACATCCAAAGTTTTTGTTGCCACCACTCTACCAGGAAGTCCACTCCAAGTGTTGATCACTCTCTGTGTGGAAAAGAACTTCCCTAAATCAGTCATAAAGTTATCTTTTACCAGTTTAAACCTATGTTTCCTTGTCCTACTCCAACAATTTGATATAAAGTAATATTCCAGCTTTACATTTTCCATACCATTTGCTATCTTATATACCTCTATAAGACACTTCCTTTCCAGGCAGAAAAGCCAGAATCTCTCCAGCATTTCTTGGACCTCAGCGATCAGCCTCATGGTTTTCTTCTACACTGCCTCCAACACTTGAATGTCCTCCTTGTGCCTCAGCGACCAGGACTGGACGCAGCAAGCAAGGTGCAGTCTAACCAAAGCACTGTACTTTTTGATCATAACTTCCTCTGACTTTTGTTTTGGCTGTATAGTACAACATTCTATTGGCATTGTTGAGTGCTGCTCTGCATTGGTTGGACATGTTTAGCATCAAGTCTACTAAGAATTCCTCGGTCTCTTGAACCCAGATTGCCAAGGTGAAAGACTCGCTGCTCCAATCAGTTCCCCCAATCATGGGAATCTTTAATGGTCACCTGAACCACTGCAACAGGCAGACAAAGTCTTGGTTTGAAGTCCCACGTGAAGGTTGGCCTTCTTACAATTCAGCACTCTCCTTAGTGCTGCGCTGTAGCGTCAGCCTAGATTATGCACAGGAGTGGGATTTCAACTCACAATCAACTGACCCAGAAGCAAGAGTACCACCAACCGGCCAATCTTCAATCAACAGATATATAAAGATTTTGATGGGGATGTGACCTCTTGATCCATGATAAACTGACACGAGCTGGTAAGTGGACATATGCCGGCTGTTTTGTATGTGCTATTTCCAAATTCTATTCTTTCTAATATCTGTCCATTGGTCTAGTTCAGTAAAAAATATTTTCTTCATTACCTTGTTCTGAAGGTAATTATTATTTTCTTCCCTTGCCCTCTCAAAGCTCACCAACATGAAGTACCCCCGATGAATGCTCCAAGGCCTCTGCCACTCTACGAGAAGTGTGGCACAGGGTGACTCTGTCTCTGGCTTTTCCTCCATCCCATGAGGAGGAGCCCAGCAGTTACATCAAAGCCAAAGATGGTAACTCACCTTAGGGATTGAAAGTCCATAGTATTTTGTTTTTTTTTGGCACACTAGGGTTGCCAACCCTTCAAGATTGGCCTGGAGTCTCCAGGAATTAAAGATTAATCTCCAGGAAACTGCTGCGAGCAACCCAAGAGAAAAATCATAAATTGTATGTTGTTTTCATTTTCTTTGAGCACTTTCATTTATTAGTTGCACAAATATTGGAGATGGGAGCATTGGCTGTTTGACTGGCAGTCAAGAATCATCTAATCGAGTAACAAAGAGTCTGTTCACTTTACACTTGGTGTGGGAAGGCGGTGCGTTGCAAGGATGGACATGTTGGGCGACCAATGGTGGCAATGTGGGCGTGGGGCAGTTGGAGGCGAGAGATCATGTGATGAAACCTTCAGGAATACGTCCAACCAGAGTTCACAACCCTATAGCGTACTGGTTAATACACTTGTGGAAATTCTTATATGTACTATTTTTATGAAGACATTAATCTAACCATGCTAATAATTTTGGTAAAATAGCAGATGCACAAACCTCGATTTTAATGGTGCGGGGGGAGAGGTGGGTACGGTGCATGAGAGCCCTGGTAGTGGGTGGTGCACCCGTGAAGCCTGGGGACGTGGAGACCAGGCTGATCGTTACAACCAGGCCTCAATTATATAAGTTTTCCAGGACTCCCGCCCGATCCAGACAGGATCCACTACCTGGCCGACGGGCAGGAGCCGGAATTCGCTGGCTATCAGTTGAGGGGGGAGGGGTGCTCTGGATACGATCGGGAGAGGGGAGGAGCCCAGGACAAAGGAGGCGTAAGGCTTCTTTCTGAGACTTAGAATCATAGAATCATAGAAGTTTACAACATGGAAACAGGCCCTTTGGCCCAACATGTCCATGTCGCCCAGTTTATACCACTAAGCTAGTCCCAATTGCCTGCACTTGGCCCATATCCCTCTATACCCATCTTACCCATGTAACTGTCCAAATGCTTTTTAAAAGACAAAATTGTACCCGCCTCTACTACTGCCTCTGGCAGCTCGTTCCAGACACTCACCACCCTTTGAGTGAAAAAATTGCCCCTCTGGACCCTTTTGTATCTCTCCCCTCTCACCTTAAATCTATGCCCCCTCGTTATAGACTCCCCTACCTTTGGGAAAAGATTTTGACTATCTACCTTATCTATGCCCCTCATTATTTTATAGACTTCTATGAGATCACCCCTAAACCTCCTACTCTCCAGGGAAAAAAGTCTCAGTCTATCCAACCTCTCTCTATAAGTCAAACCATCAAGTCCCGGTAGCATCCTAGTAAATCTTTTCTGCACTCTTTCTAGTTTAATAATATCCTTTCTATAATAGGGTGACCAGAACTGTACACAGTATTCCAAGTGTGGCCTTACTAATGTCTTGTACAACTTCAACAAGACATCCCAACTCCTGTATTCAATGTTCTGACCAATGAAACCAAGCATGCTGAATGCCTTCTTCACCACCCTATCCACCTGTGACTCCACTTTCAAGGAGCACTCTAGCTCCTCTTGGCCCACAAGGAAACCTAAAATAAAAATTTCCAATTCAGGGCGTATGTGACTGGCCTCATTTTAACTACCCCACCCCACCCAGTTTTTGTCAGGCGGGGCAGTTAAAATTAAGGCCACAAATTTTATTCATGCTTTAACTAGTAGAATGTCGACCCCGTCAATTGGAAAATCAGTGGCGAACTTGTACTACTTAATTCTTGACAAGGGCCCAAAATTCCTCTTTTAACAAAAGAAGTCAGATTGTTTGCTTTTCTTTGTAATTAGTGACGTTAATGAAATTGCTTTAAAATGGGCAATTTCGATAAAAGATATTTTGTTATTCGGCCACCAATTACACAGGAAAACAAATTTTCTTCTGTTGGTCAATGAAAGACGAATTTCACACTCATAAATCATATTTAAAAAATGTACAAAATCGCACGGCTCTGGCCTCAGAGGAGAGCCAGAATAGGGTTACAAAATTGCTCCTAGAAACTCTGTGCTCCTATCTAGTGAGACTCCATTGCAATTTCTCTAAGTATTGGGATCAGCGTCATACTTGCAGCAAGATTTCTATACACTGCTAATGGATGGATTTTTATATTTGAGCCTATTTAATCAATAGCTAAAAAAGCGTAACAGATCTATTTTATAAAGGGGATATTATGAGCTCACAACCTATGGCTCACTATTCCAGTATCATAACCACTGTACACCTTAGCTTGCATGTTAGTGTTATCCTTGTTATACTTATATCAGGAATTGTATTAGGTAATGAATGGGAAGTCATTTGGGAGATTGGAATGTTATGCATGGATGAAGTAGACATTTAACTGGATGTTGAATGATTGGAAAATTTAAATATTTAGCAGAGAAAGGCTTAATTAATTAATTAAACAGATGATTTTCTCATTGTCGGTGTTGAGATGTTGGTTGGTTGGAAGGAAACAAATAAACTACTTTGCATTGTAATAAAAATGTCAGTATATTTTGTGAGCTGTGTATTTAAACAAGCCGTTGTCTGTCAATGATAGTGGTAATTGTCTGCCATTAGATTTCATTGTACTGAAATTAAAGCCTGCGCACTGAGTTCAAATGTGTATCTTTGTGCTGAATTTCATGAACATTACTAATGTTGGTACTTCATTTTGTTATTTTTATGATCTTTTCAGTTAGGAGAAACTTAATAGAGAACTTGAGGGCATCAACCTGTGGCACTTGGTGTCACAACAACAACAACAACAACAACAACAACCACCACCACCACCATTTATATAGCATCTTAAAGGAGGAGAGCGAGATTGAGAGGCAGAGAGATATGGAAGGGAATTCCACAGCTTAGGCCCGTAATGGCATAAGGCACTGCCGCCAATGGTGGGGCGAAGGAAATGGGCAATGAACAAGAGGCCAGAATTGGAGCAACGCAAAATTCACGGAGGGTCGTAGGGCTGGAGGAGGTCACAGAGATAGGGAAGGGCAAGGCCGTGAAGGGATTTGAATACAAGGATGAGAATTTTAAAATTGAGGCGTTGGTGGACCGGGAACCAATATAGGTTGGCGCGCACAGGGGTGATGGGTGAACAGGATTTGGTGCAAGTCAAGATACGAGCAGCAGAGTTTTAGATGAGCTCAAGTTTATAGAGGGTGGAAGATGGGAGGCCGGCCAGGAGAGCATTGGAATAGTCGAGTCTGGAGGTAACAAGAGAATGGATGAGGGTTTCAGCAGCTGATGGGCTGAGGCAGGGGCGGAGACGAGCGATATTACGGAGGTGGAATTAAGCAGTCATGTTGATGGAGACAATATGGGGTCGGAAGCTCAGCTCAGGGTTAAATAGTATATCAACAATGTTTTCGTTTTTTCTCCTAAAACTATCTTTTTGTGACAGTATTAGTGTAACTTTGCCTCACAAAAGCAAAAATGTATGGCCAGACAAAACAAAATTAGTTATTAGTTTCCTGTCTCCTCTCCTGAAGGTGTTGACTCCATGCTGGTCTAGTTCTACAGCTACCCTGCGGTACCTCTTGTAAGTAACCATTGCTCACGTGTGAACCTTGACAGTGAGCATTGACAGGTTATTGAACGACAGGGGGAAATCAACAGCAAGGCCTACTCCTGTGCCCCTCTGACGCCGCCCCCCCACCCACGACACACACACCCTCACTTCCAACTGAATAGTTCCGAATAGAAATCAGGGCAGGAACCCTAGCTGATTTTTGTTTCTCCTTCCTAACCCAAGAGTGTCCTGGCCAATCGTAGCACCTTTATTGCCACCTGCTTGAGGTTAAGAAACTCAGCACAGACCAGGGATCAAACCTTGCTCTATATGCCTCAGTTACCCGCTCAATAAGATCATTAAGCCAACAGGGTAGCTCCATTGACTTATTTTAAAACAAACTTTGAGGAAGTTACACACACAGACTATCATGGTTTTAGAAACTTATTTTTTTCCAGAACATCTCACAATGCTAATAGTTAATAGAGGTAAATCGTTATTTTTAACTTGGTTAAATCAGGATAAATTTGGATAATTATTTTTTTGTCTATCTTGTTTGGCATTACTGAAAGTACTGAATCAACTATTAGCTATTGCATTTGTCTTTTCATGTGCCTTTCATGTTAACTTGAACATTTAAGCCCTTTATGTTTGGGACATAAGGGTTCAAATGCTTAACACATTCAGATGACCTTCCCCTGTCTGCTATTTTAACAGAGGGGCTAATTTTAAATGGGTCAAAGCTCTGTTAGAGGAATGTCATATGAACAACCTGAGGTAATTTTAAACTTTATTTTCAATGTTTTACTATAAATTAATTCTGGTTCCCGACAACAACAAAAAAACTACAAGAATTGTAGTTGACCACCGATGGTATATATAATGTAATTAATTAATTAAAATAAATGCCTTGATTTTATTTAATGTATGATTTAAACAGCAATGATGGCTTATGCATTCACAATTTTAAATTTGATTAACATAAAGGAAGTGTATTTGCCGCATATCACCATTCTATATGTGTTGCCTCACTATTAAGAATGAGAATGAATACAAAGATAGAGCACAGAAAATATCACATCATTTACAAAGAGCAACGAGGGAGGGGATGGCAACCACAGTATCAAATATGGATGGCTCCACAGCAGACGGCCTGACCAACACTTGGCAGGCACTGCAGGAATGTTGAATGTCAAAAACAAATGCCAGAACTCAGTCAAAACTTTGCGCAAAGTGAGACTTTTTTTTTAGCGCTGCAACGTAGAAAAAAGTTTCACTGCGGCGACAAAGGAAGATGCCGAGTGCACGTAGCATATCGAGCGATACTTCTTTGCTTACTGTTGCCTTCTCTTTCCTGACACGCTGAGGAAAGACGGTAAAATGATGCCTAAAATAAAACCAGACTCGGCGAGGCAGCCAAACCCGAGCTTACCTTGTCCTTGAGTAGCTCCGTAAAATTCTGCTGCTATCCGCGCTGCTTCCTTGCGGTTCCCTTTGACGATGTAGAAGTGGCTCAGGATGGCCAGGCTGATTTTCACAAAGAGCTTGAAGCAGAAAAGTGAAAATATCGTGAAGTAGGCATTGGCCAAGTGCTGGGAAAAGCGGTAGCTTTCCACACCAGTCATTGCTTCCAGTCGGCTACTGTAACCGTTTTCATGTGAACTCTGACTTGCTCCAGAAGCTCACTTAACAGCTGGGTCCTGACAAATTAAGTATCAGGTGGTCATGACAGTGCCTGCTTAAAATCTATTTGAGGTATATTTGTCATGGAGAGTTTTGTTTTTTTTGGTCAATATACTGTACTAATCATGCTTGTAGGCATTAGGTTACTCATATGATAAAACAATTTATACTGCAAACATGACTATTTTTACTGCTCCCGGTATACTATTAATAGTCGCAAAATCAAGAATGAACTGAGTCATCTCCATACGTCAAGATCTTGGAATGGTGTTAAAGATTATCCAAACAAATGACTTACGCCATTGAGGTCTTCATAGAGTCACGGGGCTTTGAAAGTTGCAGGTGGAAACTAAGGAAAGCATTATCATTGGTGCAATGTGCAGTATATACGAAGAAACAACACCGTAGCAACAAGCAGGCAAGTAGAAATGTGTTCCTAAAGTCTACTTGTCTGATCATCCAACTAGTGGGTCTACATAAAAACAATAACTGTGTATTCAAAGTAATGCAATGTATGCAGAGTGTTGAGACATTGCTGAAAGATGTGATAAGGTGCTCTATAAATACAAGTCTTTCTTTGTCTTTATTTAGTGTTGACAAAAGTCTGACAAAATATTTTAAATACATTTTGAAGCTTTATAAAGGCTGGAACAATATTCGCCTCTGTATTTGCCAGGGGACTTCTCCCCAGTGTCCTGGCCAATTATCTATCCCTCAACCAACACCCAAAAACAGATTATCTGGTCATTATCACATCGCTGATTGTGGGACCTTGCTATATGCAAATTGGCTGCCGCATTTCCAACATTACAACAGTGGCTTCACTTTAAAAATACTTCATTGACTGTAAAGCGCATTGGGACATCCTGAGATTGTGAAATGTGCTTTATAAATGCAAGTCTTTCTTTCTTTCTGTATTCAAATTAGCTTCTAAGAAATGACAAACCTATGTGGCAGCCCTTTTGTGAACTGTAGGTGCTGAAGGTGGGTCTCCTTTTGGCATGCCCAGTAAGGATGAGTGAAATGGGAATCCTGGACTAAGGACAGTTGAATGCATAATATATGAATACAGCCTTTCTTGTCCCCTCAGGAAACTGCTCTTCATCCTCCTAATCTGGAATTCCACTTCTGGCCACTTTTTGGCCGCTGCAAAATAGCAGCTGGAAGCAAGATGGTCGTAAGAAATGGATTTGGAAATTAAATTTTGGAATGTGAAAAGAAAAATCAGGTCCAAACAGCAACAAAAATGAATGCAGCAGTAAAAATACAGATAAAGCAAAACAGTAAGTAAAAAAAAATGTAACTTGCCAATCAAAACTTTAAATGCCATACTCACGTTAAGAAGCCTACTTCAAGCCTCGTAAACACCCCTATGCCCGTTTCAAATTGGCATGAGTTTACACTTTCCATGGTTCTAATATCCATCCTACAACAGGTTGCCCAAAACTGCAAGCAGTAGCCCAACTGTGGCCTAACCAACAGCATATACAAATTCAACAACAGTTGTTTGCATTTATATTCAATAACCCTAGTATAAAACCCAGATTCCCATTTGTTTTTTATATGGCCTTTTCAACCTGCACTCCCACTTTTAAAGACCTTCTCATTCCATCATACTGTCTCTTGATACATTTCGATTGTGTTTTCCAAATAGTAACAATCCCAATAACTTTTCCTGTTGGCTCCCAACAATGTGGCCATAGTGTGTCATTTCTATCTTCATAATCAGCCTCATCATTTTTCCTCTTGCGCTAGTTCAAGGTCCTTCTAAATAATCATTCTCTTGTCAGCTAATTTTCAGCATATTGTCTGCAGCTTTGACTCTTTCAATTAAACAAGAATGAAGCAAAAAAGCTGCAAATTAGCAGTGAGGAACGTTCAGCTTTAATCCATGTCTGCTTAGGGTTAGGGTTAGGGTAGGGTTAGGGTTAGGCCATTCAAGCTGCTAGTGAGTTCTTGTCTCACTGATCCGCAAATTAAGTCCCACACAAACCTTCCAATCATGTTGATATCTGTACAGGCCTTCATAAACCTTCACAAATTTCACAAAGTATCAGTGGTGGCTTAACACACTTCTGCTCTGAGTCATAGGCCCAGAAATTCAGGCCCATCCATTTTTGGGTATGCGGGGTACATTCCCCTGCTCCAGAATGGTGAGGTCCGAGGTTCCCCAGATAGTGGGCCTTGGGCCTTATTATAATGGAGCCGGCACAATGCAACATTCCACCGGTGAAGAGCAGTACAAAATCGGGTTGCTGAGCAGACCAATTTCTAGGTCATATAGTTTGGGAACTGATGGCAATCTACTTGAACCGGTACGGTGCTGTTACACTGGCACTCATTTAGTTTGAATTCTTAGAGACCACTGTCAACGAGGCAACTCCTTGCTCTTAAAGAATGCTCTCTTAATTCTTCAAGTCGCAGGGGTCGATTTTAACCCTATCCGCCCAGCAGAAACCAGGCACGTTGGCAGTTAAAAAACGAGAGGGCTACTTACCCGCTTGTAACTCGACACTTTCCCGCCACTGCCGATTTTAACCTGCAGGCGGATGAGGCGCCCGTGTAAAGCGGGTGGAGGCCTTATGAATTTACGCCAATCGGGTGTCCTGTTATGTCAATAGGCCTGAACAGGGAATGGAGCCGTGGTTTTCCCGCCAGAATGAAGCACGTTCCCTGCTACTCTGCTGGTAGAAGGGGCCCCCCAAGGTAAGTGTAGCTCTTTCCTTTGTGGGGCCAAGAGGATCAGGAGTGCTCCTCTTGACCCTACAAGAAAAGTCGCAGCCTCCCCTGACCAGATCTCCCCCTTCCCCCCTCCCCCCCACAGAGCCCCTTCCCTCCCACGAGACCATCCCAAAATCCTCTCCCTGCACCATTGAAGTGCAATCTGGCCAGGCGGCCCCCGACCACCAAATCTTTCCCTGCCGGAAGCCGCTCTGTGCCTTTTTCCCGTCCATTCCGATGGCAATTAAATGAGGCCCGGGAGTAAAAATACCTCCAGGCCTGAAACTAGAGTCAGACAAATAGATCTTCAATTCTGCCGCCAGGATAAGAAAGACAGATTTAGTAGGGAGTTGGTTCATGAAAGGCAGTCTCCCTGGAATCCGAAATAAATGAGAGCCAATGTGAAAGCTCTGCGGACTTTGAGGCCATTTTTTTTCTGAGGCAAATATAAATCCAAACCCAGAGACCTCTCCCGATACTTGAACCAGTCACTCTAAAAAATATTCCTTTAATAACCGAGCTGCATAGTCCAATCTTTATACCTGTGCAATGATGGTGATATTGTTGGTGAAATTCCTCTTTTCCTTTTCCTCTGCAATTAACAATCACTAGTGAGCTCGCATTCTCAGAAATCGCACATTTCAAAACCGCGTGTTCCAGCGATTCTGTTGCTGCTTCATTAATTACACAGAGAACACTGCATCCTCCTGTGCTTTTTTTATATTAAAAGAACAACTTCACTCTTTAATAATCAGGGATTTCAAAATTACACCTTTAACAACAAGAAGTTGAATTTATATAGTGTCTTTAACATAGTAAAACATCCCAAGGCATTTATATACCTTTGTGTACGAAAAGACCTTGCCAACAGTTGACCTAAGTATCAATAGGGAGTTTAAAGTCAGAAGCTTATTCTACCAGTAAAAGTATTATGATGTGCTAATAGGGATCAACCTCTCAACACTTCTTTGCTAATTAGTAAATCCACTGGCAATACATCCTTCAATTCATAATTTGCTTGCTGAAAGCCTTAGAGTAAAAATCTATTCTCTATTACACTAAAATGATTCTCGAACCTCAGTCTATGGGCTACGTTACACAACTTATATTTGCCTATGCTTTTTGACTTTTTTATTCCAGAGGATACAGTACTGCTGGATATGAGCATGCTCGTGTAACTTTGTAAGTCTTAAGAAACTTTAATAGCATCTGATGTTATCTAAAAAATTGTATCCCACCATCAATATCAAATTGCTAGCAGTTAGAGGGAACACTCTCTGGTCACGCCAAGGGCTAGTTCCTGGGCGTGCAGATAATGATAGAATAAAGTCATCTAACCTTACAGAATGACTAGGGTATCTATACAGGGCCAAGGCTTGACTCAGAGCAGTTTACATGTTATAGGAAAATCTCTGCAATGTTAGACAGGGGCTATCTTTGGGCATTCCTTACAAGACATGCAATGAAGAAATATAAAAAAGGTTTGCGCTGCTCATCAATGCCACATGGGGGCAAATGCCCCACACAGCGTGGCACCCAAATATAGGGCAAATTTTATGAATTTGCGCCCTTACAGAGAAATTAATGGATGAAAATATCCTGTATGGTTTATTGCCCTATGCATCCACATTCCCAATATGCTCTCCTGACAGTCAAAGCTCTGCACCTGGAGCATGAATTCATAAAATTACCCCTCGTACAGTCCCAAAAAGGCCTGGTTTGAGACTACAATGACTTTCTGGCATATTAACACTCCAATTGTGAAGTGGAAAAAATTGTGCAAAGTTCCCATTTCTGGACTATTATACTGAGAATCTAGCAAGAATTTAAATATTTCTGGTTTCTTAAATCATTCCTTAGGACACCAAAACAGCAATGGGTTTGAAATTCCTCCGTACGTCAGATATCCAGTATTGGATGAGAAGCAATTGCATCCAATTAAACTTTGGGAAGACTGAGGTCATCATCATTGGTGACCTATTCGACTCTAAGCTAAGCTTCATTATCCCATATCCTCTCCATTACAAAGGCCGTCTACTTCCACCTCCGCAACATCGCCTGCCTCCACTCCTCCCTCAGCACATCTTCTGCTGAAATCCTCATCCATGCCCTTGTCGCCTCCAGGCTCGGCTGTTCTAGTTCTCTCCTGGCCGGTCTCTCATTCTCCAATATCTGTAAAATACAGCTCATCCAAAGCTCTGCCGCCTGTATCCTATCTCGCACCAAGTCCTGCTCACACACAGTAAAACGTCCCAAGGCGCTTCACAGGAGCGTTATCAGACAAAATTTGACACCGAGCCACATAAGGAGACATTAGGACAGGTTGGTCACAGAGGTAGGTTGTAAGGAGCGACTTAAAGGAGGACAGAGAGGTAGAGCGGCGGAGACGTTTAGGGAGGGAATTCCAGAGCTTAGGGCCTAGGCATCTGAAGGCTTGGCAGCCAATGGTGAAGCGAAGGAAATCAAGGATCCACAAGAGGCCAGAATTGGAGGAGGGCAGAGATCTCTGAGGGTTGTAGGTCTGGAGGAGGTTACAGAGATAGGATGGGGCGAGGCCATGAAGGGATTTGAAAACAAGGATGAGAATTTTAAAATCAAGACGTTGCTGTCTGCCCATTCTTGCAGCCAAGGCATCTTGGGTTATCATTTTAAATGTCTTTTTGATGATGCTGTGCAGGAATAGATACCATTCTTCGGCTTGACGCAGCTCCATCAAATGGTCAAGTCAGGTGTTACAACATATTTCAATGTGGTAGTTAGTTACAGAGCCAGAAATGGCACACAAGGCAAGCAGCACACTCTTGTTATTTAAAATATTCATTAAATATGCAAAATTGTTACAATAATACAAACTTTATTAATAGATCACCAGCCTCCAATAAATAATTAAAGGAAAAAATACTTGCATTTATACAGCACCTTTCACCACCTCAGGATGCCCCAAAGCACTTTACAGTACTTTTGAAGTGTAGTCACTATTGTTATGTAGGAAACACAGCAGCCAATTTGCACACAGCAAGATCCCACAAACAGCAATGTGATAATAATCAGATAATCTGTTTTAGTGATGTTGGTTGAGGGATAAATATTGGCCAGGGTATCAGGAAGAACTTACCTGCTCTTCTTCAAAATAGTGCCATGGGATCTTTTACGTCCATCTCACATGCAACAGGCTATCATTTTTGCATCAAAGCTACACCAAGACCTTACTCTGATTCGCTACAATGTAATACGACATCCTCCATCATATCATAGTGCCTAATAACTGGATGTTCTGTGATTAGCATTTCAATTTCAGTTGTGACTTGGTCCCAATGCAATTCCTTTGTCTTCCAGATATTTTAGTGGTTCAGTTCCAGTCAACAAACGTGGGAGACTTTGAAAGAAGTGGTTGAGTGAGCAGACACCATTTGGTTTTAGGTATCTGTAGGATAGCTTCAAATTTCTTCGGATTTGGTTTCAGCTTATCATGGGTTAAAAAACGCTCTATGTACAGCATTTCTGGAAGTCACAAATTAAGTTTGTTCACAAATTCAGCTGCGAGCTTCTCTCATGGGCATCCTCAAGAAAATGATGGAGATTCTTCCCATAGTGTGCTGTACCACTCTTGAGAATAATATTAAAGATTTTTATTTATTCTGATGTGCAATGACATACTAATGACTATGATGTGGAGATGCCGGTGATGGACTGGGGTGGACAAATGTAAGGAGTCTTACAACACCAGGTTATAGTCCAACAGCTTTATTTGAAATCACAAGCTTTCGGAGCTTTCCTCCTTCGCCAGGTGAGTGACGAAGGAGGAAAGCTCCGAAAGCTTGTGATTTCAAATAAAGCTGTTGGACTATAACCTGGAGTAGTAAGACTTCTTATACTAGTGACTGTGTACATAGTTAATTAGGACAATTTTGTAGTTGTGTGAGTAAATTATTGTTTTGTTAACGAGAAATATTACAGAAGAGCTATACATAGGGCACTGGTTAACAACTGATATGTTGAGACCAGATCCAAAAAAAACTGAAGGTATCCTACAGATGCCTAAACCAAATGATGCTTGCTCAGCTTTGGCCCAGTCGTAACATGCCCACTTCTGAGTTAGAATGTCATGGCTTCACAGCCCTGCTCCGGAGAGTTGAGCATATTATCGAGGCTGACAGTTCAGTACTGAGTGCTGTACTTTGGAGGTGCTGTCTTTTGGATGAGATGTTAAACTAATTCCATTGCACTATTTGAAGAAAAGCACTTCTACTCAGTGTCCTGGCAAATGTTTATCCCTCAACAAACATCACTAAAACAGGTTACCTGGCTAAAGTGTCAGTTTGGATTATTAGTATCACTCTCACCTCCGGATTATGAAATTTATGGGTTCACGTCCCATTCCAGGAATTTGAGTATATAATCTAGGCTGATACTTCAGTACTGATGGGATGCTGCATTTTTAGAGGTGCTCTTTCAAATTCAATGATAAACCCAGACTCATGGCACTTTTTTTTAAAGATCAGGGAATTCTGATCAACACCACTAAGTTAGATTAACTGGTCTTTATACTGATAATTATCTTTATTGTTATTTGTGGGAGCTTGCTGTGTGCAAATTGGCTGCACTTTGAAAAGTAAAACAAATATTTTTCACAATCTGAATGGTGGTACTATTTTACATTTAAAATACACTTACCCATTAACGTGCGGAAGACGTGAAGTGTAAAAATGGACACAGAGGATGGAGCAAGGCATGAAGCAGATGCTGAGAAAGGTGCAGGGTGCTGAAAAGCATGCAGAAGAGGGTGCAAGGTGTGAAGGGGATGCAGAGGAGGGTGCAGGGTATGAAGCAGATGTAGAAGAGAGTACAGGCTGTTGACAAGCATACAAAGGAGGATGCAACAACAACTTCCATTTCTATGGTGTCTCAAATGTAGGAAACATCCCAAGGTATTTCAGAGGCAGAAAGGATGGCGACCAGGAGTAGAAGAAGAATTAGGTGAGGTGACCAAAAGTGAAATCAATGGGTTATGTCTTGAGGAGACTTTCGAAGGCAGAGAGGAATATAGCAAGGAGATTATGATGAGAGTTCCAGAATATGGGGCCTAGACAGCTGCAGACTTCCTCACCAATGGTGAAATGGAGGAAAGAGGGATGGAAAGAAGGCCAAAAAGAGAGAAGAGTGGAGAGATCCAAATTGACATGCGGTGATGAGGAAATTGCAGAGGTAGTATGAGACAAAGCCATGGAGGGTTTATAAAGAAAACAAGAATTTTGAATTCAATGCATTGGGGGACAGAGAACGAATAGACATTGGTGAGGACAGGAGTGATGCAGGAGCAACTTGGTGTGGGCTAGTCTTAGACAAGTTGGAGTTTGTGCAGGGTGGAGCATGGAAAGCCAATGAGGAAACTATTGGAGAAGTCATGCCTGGAGGTAACAAAGCCATAAATGAGGGATTCAGCAGCAGTGGGGATGAGGTTATTGTCGAGGTGGGTGATATTGCAGAGATTGAAATAGGCCATCTTGGTGATGGATAGGATGTGGGACTTGAACGTGGACCTGAACAACTGGGTTAGGAGGTATAGTTTTTGGTGGGAGCTGAACGGCATAGCTTTGGACTGGGTGATGTTCCTTTGGAGGAAGTTTTGGTTCATCCATGACTTGATGTTAAACAAGTAGTCAGTTAGCTCTGGAATCAAGGGCAATGTTGGAGAGGAGGAGCTGGGTGTCATCATCATACATCTAGAAGCTGATTCCGTGCCTATACCTGGCATTGATGAGGCACAGCATTTAGAAGAGGAAAAGGAACCCTGGAACATTCCCTAGATGACTGTGTGGGGTGGGAGGAGAAGCCATTGAAGGAGGTGGGTCGGTTGCATCGGGACAGGGAGGAGTGGAACCAAGTGAGGGCAATGTCATGAAGGTAGACCACGGAAAAGGTACAGTGGAGGAGGGTGAAATGGTCAACAGTGTCGAACACGGTGAAAAAGTCAAGGAGGCATAATGTGAGGATGCAGAGTGTAAAGAGAAGCAGAGGAGAGGCTGAGAAACTACCCATAGAGAGAAAGTTCTGATGAAAGGTCATCGACTTGAAATGTTGGACCCGGATTTTCTGGAAAGAAAACGGTGAGGCTAACAGGGCTCATCGTTATTCATGTGCAAATCGAACAGTAACTTATGGTGACCACACATGCGCAGTTAAATGTAGAAATCTAGAAGTTGCTGGCCGAGGTGCGATACTCCTCCAAAAGCTGCGCGAAAACGGCATCTCGTCAGCTGGCTCCTCATTATGCATGAAGTTCCTGTACTTACCTCAGAGAAACGGACTAAATTCGCCAAACAAAGTTTGGGCTTATCCATTCCAGTGTAAGCACCCTTTTAATGATGTGGTAAGTCTTAACTACTGCGAAACAAGTGGCACTGAAAATTAACTTTTACAAGTGTGGAGTCTCACTCCTTCAGGTATTAATTATTGTTGGACGTTTAAAAAAAAATAAAAAATGTTTTGTTACTTTTTCTTTCTGGTTCTTTTTTCTCTCTCTCTTAATTCAATCTTTCTTTCACTCTTTTTATTTCGCTTTCTGTACCTGATTTGACATTGAATTCACTATTCTATCTTACACTTCCTGGTTCAGCCTCTGCTCGGCTCATTAACAATTCTTCAATCTGATTGCTTAAGGAGATACACAGTTGCTTGCCCTGTTCACACAAGTCCCAGATGCCCTGTAGAAGGTGCTGTGCTGAATGGATCTAACTGTCTTTTATAAACATATAAATAGTAAAAGGGTAGTCAAAGGAAGGGTGGGGCTGATTAGGGACAAAAAAGGAGATCTTCTTGTGGAGGCAGAGGGCATGGCTGAGGCACCAAATGAATACTTCACATCCGTCTTCACGAAAGAGGATGCTGACATTGTAGTAGTAAAGGAGGAGGTAGTATAGGATTTTGGATATGATAAAAATAGATAAAGGAGGTACTTAAAAGAGGTACTTAAAAGATTGACAGTACTCAGTATTTCGGCAGAAAAGTTACCCGGTCCAGATAGGATGCATCCTAGGTTACTGAGGGAGGTAAGGGTGGAAATTGCGGAGGCTCTGGCCACAATCTTTCAATCATCCTTAGATATGCGGATAGTGCCGGAGGACTGGAAGATTGCAAATTTTACACCCCTGTTCAAAAAAGAGAGATAAATCCGGCAATTACAGGCCAGTCAGCCTAACGTCAGCAGTGGGGAAACTTTTAGAGGCAATAATCTGAGGCAAAATTAATTGTCACTTGGAAAAGTGTGGGCTAATAAATGAAAGTCAGCACGGATTTGTTAAATGAAAATCATGTTTGACGAACTTGATTGAGTTCTTTGATGAAGTAACGGAGAGGGTTGATAAGGGTAGTGCGGTTGATAGTGTGTATATGGAGTTTCAAAAAGCATTTGATAAAAGTACCACATAATAGACTTGTTAGCAAAATTAAAGCCCATAGAATTAAAGGGATAGTGGCAGCGTAGATACAAAATTGGGTAGGGGACAGAACGCAGAGAGTATTGGTGAACGGTTATTTTTCAGCCTGGAGGGAACTATACAGTGGTGTTCCCCAGGGGTCAGTATTAGGACCACTGCTCTTTTTGATATATATTAATGACCTGGACTTGGGTATAGATGGTATAATTTCAAAGTTTGCAGAGGACACGAAACTCAGAAATGTAGTAAACAATGTGGAGGATAGTAACAGACTTCAGGAAGACATAGACAGACTGGTGAAATGGGCAGACACATGGCAGATGAAATTTAACATAGAGGAGTGTGAAGTGATGCATTTTGGTAGGAAGAATGAGGAGAGGTAATATAAACTAAATGGTACAATTTTAAAGGGGGTGCAGGAACAGAGAGACCCAGGGGTGCACATACAATAATCTTTGAAGGTGGCAGGACAAGTTGAAAATGCTGCTAAAAAGGCATACGGGATCCTGGGCTTTATTAATAGAGGCATAGAGAACAAAAGCAAGGAAGTTATGCTAAAACTTTATAAAACACTGGTTAGGCCTCAGCTGGAGTATTGTGTTCATTTCTGGGCACCACACTTTAGGAAGGATGTCAAAGCCTTAGAGAGGGTGCAGAAGAGATTTACTAGAATGGTGCCAGGGATGAGGGACTTCAGTTATGTGGAGAGACTGGAGAAGCTGGGTTTGTTCTCCTTAGAACAGAGAAGGTTAAGGAGAGATTTGATAAAGGTTTTCGAAATCATGGCCGGTTTTGATAGATTCAGTAAGGAGAAATTATTTCCAGTGGCAGAAAGGTCGGTAACCAGAGGACACAGATTTAAGGTGATTGGCAAAAGAGCTAGAGGCGACATAAGGAAACATTTTTTTACGCAGCAAGTTGTTATGATCTGGAATGCACTGCCTGAAAGGGTGGTGGAAGCAGATTCAATAGTAACTTTCAAAAGGGAATTGGATAAATATTTGAAGAGAAAAAATTTACAGGGTTATGGGGAAAGAGCAGGGGAATGGGACTAATTGGATAGCTCTTTCAAAGAGCTGGCACAGGCACGATGGGCTGAATGCCCTCCTCCTGTGCTGTACCTACTATGATACTATGAACTTATAGGAACTTGCCGTACAAAATCTTATAGTCTATGGGCAAGTGCAAGTGTAACGAATGGCGCGCTGCTCATAGTATAATCCAGTCCATTAACTCTGTTTCTCTCCACAGATGCAGCCTGACTTGCTGAGTGTTTTCAGCATTTTGTTTTTATTTCGGATTTCCAGCATCCGTAGCATTTTGCTTTTGTTTTTATATTATATATATATATATATATAGAGAGAAAAGTGCAGTGTATCCTCAAGAGGGTGCTGGGTGCCTGCTTTTGGGTTTCTTGAGCTGTGTGCACTAATGGGAGCTGGGTACTATGTATAGAGTGCCTGATGCTGGGTTATTGGTGTTTTCTGCAGGGTATTGTGTTCCTGGTGCTGTGTACAGGGTGAGGAGTCCCTGGTGCTGTGAACAGGGAGGGGAGTTCCTGGTGCTGTGTTACTGGTGCTGTGTACAGGGTGCAGAGCTCCTGGTGCTGTGTACAGGGTGCAGAGTTCCTGATGCTGTGTTCCGGGTGCAGAGTTTCTGGTGCTGTGTTACTGGTGCTGTGTACAGGATGAGGAGTTCCTGGTGCTGTGTACAGGGTGCAGAGTTCCTGATGCTGTGTTCCGGGTGCAGAGTTTCTGGTGCTGTGTTACTGGTGCTGTGTACAGGATGAGGAGTTCCTGGTGCTGTGTACAGGGTGCAGAGTTCCTGATGCTGTGTTCCGGGTGCAGAGTTTCTGGTGCTGTGTTACTGGTGCTGTGTACAGGGTGAGGAGTTCCTGATGCTGTGTACAGGGTGCGGAGTTGATGATGCTGTGTTCCGGGTGCAGAGTTTCTGATGCTGTGTACAGGGTGCAGAGTTCCTGATGCTGTGTACAGGGCGCGGAGTTCCTGATGCTGTGTACAGGGTGCGGAGTTGATGATGCTGTGTACAGGGTGCAGAGTTCCTGGTGCTGTGTTACTGGTGCTGTGTACAGGGTGCAGAGTTCCTGGTGCTGTGTACAGGGTGCAGAGTTCCTGATGCTGTGTTCCGGGTGCAGAGCTCCTGGTGCTGTGTACAGGGTGCAGAGTTCCTGGTGCTGTGTTACTGGTGCTGTGTACAGGGTGCAGAGCTCCTGGTGCTGTGTACAGGGTGCAGAGTTCCTGATGCTGTGTTCCGGGTGCAGAGTTTCTGGTGCTGTGTACAGGGTGCAGAGTTCCTGGTGCTGTGTTACTGGTGCTGTGTACAGGGTGCAGAGCTCCTGGTGCTGTGTACAGGGTGCAGAGTTCCTGATGCTGTGTTCCGGGTGCAGAGTTTCTGGTGCTGTGTTACTGGTGCTGTGTACAGGATGAGGAGTTCCTGGTGCTGTGTACAGGGTGCAGAGTTCCTGATGCTGTGTTCCGGGTGCAGAGTTTCTGGTGCTGTGTTACTGGTGCTGTGTACAGGATGAGGAGTTCCTGGTGCTGTGTACAGGGTGCAGAGTTCCTGATGCTGTGTTCCGGGTGCAGAGTTTCTGGTGCTGTGTTACTGGTGCTGTGTACAGGGTGAGGAGTTCCTGATGCTGTGTACAGGGTGCGGAGTTGATGATGCTGTGTTCCGGGTGCAGAGTTTCTGATGCTGTGTACAGGGTGCAGAGTTCCTGATGCTGTGTACAGGGCGCGGAGTTCCTGATGCTGTGTACAGGGTGCGGAGTTCCTGATGCTGTGTACAGGGTGCGGAGTTGATGATGCTGTGTACAGGGTGCAGAGTTCCTGGTGCTGTGTTACTGGTGCTGTGTACAGGATGAGGAGTTCCTGGTGCTGTGTACAGGGTGCAGAGTTCCTGATGCTGTGTTCCGGGTGCAGAGTTTCTGGTGCTGTGTTACTGGTGCTGTGTACAGGATGAGGAGTTCCTGGTGCTGTGTACAGGGTGCAGAGTTCCTGATGCTGTGTTCCGGGTGCAGAGTTTCTGGTGCTGTGTTACTGGTGCTGTGTACAGGGTGAGGAGTTCCTGATGCTGTGTACAGGGTGCGGAGTTGATGATGCTGTGTTCCGGGTGCAGAGTTTCTGATGCTGTGTACAGGGTGCAGAGTTCCTGATGCTGTGTACAGGGCGCGGAGTTCCTGATGCTGTGTACAGGGTGCGGAGTTGATGATGCTGTGTACAGGGTGCAGAGTTCCTGGTGCTGTGTTACTGGTGCTGTGTACAGGGTGCAGAGTTCCTGGTGCTGTGTACAGGGTGCAGAGTTCCTGATGCTGTGTTCCGGGTGCAGAGCTCCTGGTGCTGTGTACAGGGTGCAGAGTTCCTGGTGCTGTGTTACTGGTGCTGTGTACAGGGTGCAGAGCTCCTGGTGCTGTGTACAGGGTGCAGAGTTCCTGATGCTGTGTTCCGGGTGCAGAGTTTCTGGTGCTGTGTACAGGGTGCAGAGTTCCTGGTGCTGTGTTACTGGTGCTGTGTACAGGGTGCAGAGCTCCTGGTGCTGTGTACAGGGTGCAGAGTTCCTGATGCTGTGTTCCGGGTGCAGAGTTTCTGGTGCTGTGTTACTGGTGCTGTGTACAGGATGAGGAGTTCCTGGTGCTGTGTACAGGGTGCAGAGTTCCTGATGCTGTGTTCCGGGTGCAGAGTTTCTGGTGCTGTGTTACTGGTGCTGTGTACAGGATGAGGAGTTCCTGGTGCTGTGTACAGGGTGCAGAGTTCCTGATGCTGTGTTCCGGGTGCAGAGTTTCTGGTGCTGTGTTACTGGTGCTGTGTACAGGGTGAGGAGTTCCTGATGCTGTGTACAGGGTGCGGAGTTGATGATGCTGTGTTCCGGGTGCAGAGTTTCTGATGCTGTGTACAGGGTGCAGAGTTCCTGATGCTGTGTACAGGGCGCGGAGTTCCTGATGCTGTGTACAGGGTGCGGAGTTCCTGATGCTGTGTACAGGGTGCGGAGTTCCTGGTGCTGTGTTCCGGGTGCAGAGTTCCTGGTGCTGTGTACAGGGTGCAGAGTTCCTGGTGCTGTGTTCCGGGTGCAGAGTTCCTGGTGCTGTGTACAGGGTGCAGAGTTCCTGGTGCTGTGTACAGGGTGCGGAGTTGATGATGCTGTGTACAGGGTGCAGAGTTCCTGGTGCTGTGTTACTGGTGCTGTGTACAGGGTGCAGAGTTCCTGGTGCTGTGTACAGGGTGCAGAGCTCCTGGTGCTGTGTACAGGGTGCAGAGTTCCTGATGCTGTGTACAGGGTGCAGAGTTCCTGATGCTGTGTACAGGGTGTGGAGTTGATGATGCTGTGTACAGGGTGTGGAGTTCCTGATGCTGTGTACAGGGTGCAGAGTTCCTGATGCTGTGTACAGGGTGTGGAGTTGATGATGCTGTGTACAAGGTGCAGAGTTGATGATGCTGTGTATGAGGTGCAGAGTTCCTGATGCTGTGTACAGGGTGCAGAGTTCCTGGTGCTGTGTACAGGGTGCAGAGTTCCTGATGCTGTGTACAGGGTGCAGAGTTCCTGATGCTGTGTACAGGGTGCAGAGTTTCTGGTGCTGTGTACAGGGTGTGGAGTTCCTGATGCTGTGTACAGGGTGCAGAGTTGATGATGCTGTGTTCCGGGTGCAGAGTTTCTGGTGCTGTGTACAGGGTGCAGAGTTCCTGATGCTGTGTACAGGGTGCAGAGTTCCTGATGCTGTGTACAGGGTGCGGAGTTGATGATGCTGTGTACAGGGTGCAGAGTTCCTGGTGCTGTGTTACTGGTGCTGTGTACAGGGTGCAGAGTTTCTGATGCTGTGTACAGGGTGCAGAGTTCCTGGTGCTGTGTTACTGGTGCTGTGTACAGGGTGCAGAGTTCCTGGTGCTGTGTACAGGGTGCAGAGTTCCTGGTGCTGTGTACAGGGTGCAGAGTTCCTGGTGCTGTGTTCCGGGTGCAGAGTTCCTGGTGCTGTGTACAGGGTGCAGAGTTCCTGGTGCTGTGTTCCGGGTGCAGAGCTCCTGGTGCTGTGTACAGGGTGTGGAGTTCCTGATGCTGTGTACAGGGTGCAGAGTTCCTGGTGCTGTGTTACTGGTGCTGTGTTCCGGGTGCAGAGTTTCTGATGCTGTGTACAGGGTGCAGAGTTCCTGGTGCTGTGTACAGGGTGCAGAGTTCCTGATGCTGTGTACAGGGTGCAGAGCTCCTGGTGCTGTGTACAGGGTGCAGAGTTCCTGATGCTGTGTACAGGGTGCAGAGTTGATGATGCTGTGTACAGGGTGCAGAGTTCCTGATGCTGTGTACAGGGTGCAGAGTTCCTGATGCTGTGTACAGGGTGCAGAGTTGATGATGCTGTGTACAGGGTGCAGAGTTCCTGATGCTGTGTTCCGGGTGCAGAGCTCCTGGTGCTGTGTACAGGGTGCAGAGTTCCTGGTGCTGTGTTACTGGTGCTGTGTTCCGGGTGCAGAGTTTCTGATGCTGTGTACAGGGTGCAGAGTTCCTGGTGCTGTGTACAGGGTGCAGAGTTCCTGGTGCTGTGTACAGGGTGCAGAGTTCCTGGTGCTGTGCACAGGGTGCAGAGTTTCTGGTGCTGTGTACAGGGTGCAGAGTTCCTGGTGCTGTGTACAGGGTGCAGAGTTCCTGATGCTGTGTACATGGTGCAGAGTTCCTGGTGCTGTGTACAGGGTGCAGAGTTTCTGGTGCTGTGTACAGGGTGCAGAGTTCCTGATGCTGTGTACAGGGTGCAGAGTTCCTGGTGCTGTGTTCCAGGTGCAGAGTTCCTGGTGCTGTGTTCCGGGTGCAGAGTTCCTGATGCTGTGTACAGGGTGCAGAGTTCCTGATGCTGTGTACAGGGTGCAGAGTTCCTGATGCTGTGTACAGTGTGCAGAGTTCCTGGTGCTGTGTTCCGGGTGCAGAGCTCCTGGTGCTGTGTTCCGGGTGCAGAGTTCCTGGTGCTGTGTTCCGGGTGCAGAGTTTCTGGTGCTGTGTTCCGGGTGCAGAGTTTCTGGTGCTGTGTTCCGGGTGCAGAGTTTCTGGTGCTGTGTTCCGGGTGCAGAGTTTCTGGTGCTGTGTTCCGGGTGCAGAGTTCCTGGTGCTGTGTTCCGGGTGCAGAGCTCCTGGTGCTGTGTTCCGGGTGCAGAGTTCCTGGTGCTGTGTTCCGGGTGCAGAGTTCCTGGTGCTGTGTTCCGGGTGCAGAGTTTCTGTTGCTGTGTTCCGGGTGCAGAGTTCCTGATGCTGTGTTCCTGGTGCTGTGTTCCGGGTGCAGAGTTCCTGATGCTGTGTTCCGGGTGCAGAGTTTCTGGTGCTGTGTTCAGGGTGCAGAGTTCCTGATGCTGTGTACAGGGTGCAGAGCTCCTGATGCTGTGTACAGAGTGCAGAGTTGCTGATGCTGTGTACAGGATGCAGAGTTGCTGATGCTGTGTACAGGATGCAGAGTTGCCAGTCCTGTGTACAGCGTGTCATGTTACGAGTGCTGTGTACAGTGTTGGGGCTCCTGATGCTGCAGACAGTATTGGGACTTTTGATGCTCCACACACAGTGTCGGGCTCCTGATGTTGTACACAGTGTCGGGGCTCCTGATGTTGTACACAGTGTCGGGGCTCCTGATGTTGCACACAGTGTCGGGGCTCCTGATGCTCCACACACAGTATTCGGGCTCCTGATGTTGCACACAGTGTCGGGGCTCCTGATACTCCACACACAGTGTCGGGCTCCTGATGTTGTACACACAGTATTCAGGCTCCTGATGTTGTACACACAGTATTCGGGCTCCTGATGTTGTACACACAGTATTCAGGCTCCTGATGTTGTACACACAGTATTCGGGCTCCTGATGTTGTACACACAGTATTCGGGCTCCTGATGTTGTACACACAGTATTCGGGCTCCTGATGTTGGACACACAGTATTCAGGCTCCTGATGTTGTACACACAGTGTCGGCCTCCTGATGTTGTACACACAGTATTCAGGCTCCTGATGTTGTACACACAGTATTCAGGCTCCTGATGTTGTACACACAGTGTCGGGCACCTGATGTTGTACACACAGTATTCGGGCTCCTGATGTTGTACACAGTATTCGGGCTCCTGATGTTGTACACACAGTATTCGGGCTCCTGATGTTGTACACACAGTATTCGGGCTCCTGATGTTGTACACACAGTATTCGGGCTCCTGATGTTGTACACACAGTATTCGGGCTCCTGATGTTGGACACACAGTATTCGGGCTCCTGATGTTGTACACAGTATTCGGGCTCCTGATGTTGTACACACAGTATTCGGGCTCCTGATGTTGAACACACAGTATTCGGGCTCCTGATGTTGTACACACAGTATTCGGGCTCCTGATGTTGTACACACAGTATTCAGGCTCCTGATGTTGCACACACAGTATTCGGGCTCCTGATGTTGTACACACAGTGTTCAGGCTCCTGATGTTGTACACACAGTATTCAGGCTCCTGATGTTGTACACACAGTATTCGGGGCTCCTGATGTTGTACACACAGTGTCGGGCTCCTGATGTTGTACAGACAGTATTCGGGCTCCTGATGTTGTACACACAGTATTCGGGCTCCTGATGTTGTACACACAGTATTCGGGCTCCTGATGTTGTACACACAGTATTCGGGCTCCTGATGTTGTACACACAGTATTCGGGCTCCTGATGTTGTACACACAGTGTCGGGCTCCTGATGTTGTACACACAGTATTCAGGCTCCTGATGTTGTACACACAGTGTCGGGGCTCCTGATGTTGTACACACAGTATTCAGGCTCCTGATGTTGTACACACAGTATTTGGGCTCCTGACGTTGTACACACAGTATTCAGGCTCCTGATGTTGTACACAGTATTCGGGCTCCTGATGTTGTACACACAGTATTCGGGCTCCTGATGTTGTACACACAGTATTCGGGCTCCTGATGTTGTACACACAGTGTCGGGCTCCTGATGTTGTACACACAGTATTCGGGCTCCTGATGTTGTGCACACAGTATTCAGGCTCCTGATGTTGTACACACAGTATTCAGGCTCCTGATGTTGTACACACAGTATTCAGGCTCCTGATGTTGTACACACAGTATTCAGGCTCCTGATGTTGTACACACAGTATTCGGGCTCCTGATGTTGTACACACAGTATTCAGGCTCCTGATGTTGTACACACAGTATTCGGGCTCCTGATGTTGTACACACAGTATTCGGGGCTCCTGATGTTGTACACACAGTGTCGGGCTCCTGATGTTGTACACACAGTATTCGGGCTCCTGATGTTGTACACACAGTATTCGGGCTCCTGATGTTGTACACACAGTATTCGGGCTCCTGATGTTGTACACACAGTATTCGGGCTCCTGATGTTGTACACACAGTATTCGGGCTCCTGATGTTGTACACACAGTATTCGGGCTCCTGATGTTGTACACACAGTGTCGGGCTCCTGATGTTGTACACACAGTATTCGGGCTCCTGATGTTGTGCACACAGTATTCAGGCTCCTGATGTTGTACACACAGTATTCAGGCTCCTGATGTTGTACACACAGTATTCAGGCTCCTGATGTTGTACACACAGTATTCAGGCTCCTGATGTTGTACACACAGTATTCGGGCTCCTGATGTTGTACACACAGTATTCAGGCTCCTGATGTTGTACACACAGTATTCGGGCTCCTGATGTTGTACACACAGTATTCGGGGCTCCTGATGTTGTACACACAGTGTCGGGCTCCTGATGTTGTACACACAGTATTCGGGCTCCTGATGTTGTACACACAGTATTCAGGCTCCTGATGTTGTACACACAGTATTCGGGCTCCTGATGTTGTACACACAGTATTCGGGCTCCTGATGTTGTACACACAGTGTTCAGGCTCCTGATGTTGTACACACAGTATTCGGGCTCCTGATGTTGTACACACAGTATTCGGGGCTCCTGATGTTGTACACACAGTGTCGGGCTCCTGATGTTGTACACACAGTGTCGGGCTCCTGATGTTGCACACACAGTGTCGGGATCCTGATGTTGTACACACAGTATTCGGGCTCCTGATGTTGTACACACAGTGTCGGGCTCCTGATGTTGTACACACAGTGTCGGGCTCCTGATGTTGTACACACAGTGTCGGGCTCCTGATGTTGTACACACAGTGTCGGGCTCCTGATGTTGAACACACAGTGTCGGGCTCCTGATGTTGTACACACTGTATTCGGGCTCCTGATGTTGTACACACAGTGTCGGGCTCCTGATGTTGTACACACTGTATTCGGGCTCCTGATGTTGTACACACAGTGTCGGGCTCCTGATGTTGTACACACTGTATTCGGGCTCCTGATGTTGTACACACAGTATTCGGGCTCCTGATGTTGTACACACAGTATTCGGGCTCCTGATGTTGTACACACAGTATTCGGGCTCCTGATGTTGTACACACAGTGTCGGGCTCCTGATGTTGTACACACAGTGTCGGGCTCCTGATGTTGTACAAACAGTATTCAGGCTCCTGATGTTGTACACACAGTATTCGGGCTCCTGATGTTGAACACACAGTGTCGGGCTCCTGATGTTGTACACACAGTATTCAGGCTCCTGATGTTGTACACACAGTGTCGGGCTCCTGATGTTGTACACACAGTGTCGGGCTCCTGATGTTGTACACACAGTGTCGGGGCTCCTGATGTTGTACACACAGTATTCAGGCTCCTGATGTTGTACACACAGTATTCGGGCTCCTGATGTTGTACACACAGTGTTCGGGCTCCTGATGTTGTACACACAGTGTTCGGGCTCCTGATGTTGTACACACAGTATTCGGGCTCCTGATGTTGTACACACAGTATTCGGGCTCCTGATGTTGTACACACAGTATTCGGGCTCCTGATGTTGTACACACAGTGTCGGGCTCCTGATGTTGTACACACAGTATTCAGGCTCCTGATGTTGTACACACAGTATTCAGGCTCCTGATGTTGTACACACAGTGTCGGGGCTCCTGATGTTGTACACACAGTATTCAGGCTCCTGATGTTGTACACACAGTATTCGGGCTCCTGACGTTGTACACACAGTATTCGGGCTCCTGATGTTGTACACACAGTATTCGGGCTCCTGATGTTGTACACACAGTATTCAGGCTCCTGATGTTGTACACACAGTATTCAGGCTCCTGATGTTGTACACACAGTATTCAGGCTCCTGATGTTGTACACACAGTATTCGGGCTCCTGATGTTGTACACACAGTATTCAGGCTCCTGATGTTGTACACACAGTATTCGGGGCTCCTGATGTTGTACACACAGTATTCGGGGCTCCTGATGTTGTACACACAGTGTCCGACTCCTGATGTTGTACACACAGTATTCGGGCTCCTGATGTTGTACACACAGTATTCGGGCTCCTGATGTTGTACACACAGTATTCGGGCTCCTGATGTTGTACACACAGTATTCGGGCTCCTGATGTTGTACACACAGTGTTCAGGCTCCTGATGTTGTACACACAGTATTCGGGCTCCTGATGTTGTACACACAGTATTCAGGCTCCTGATGTTGTACACACAGTATTCGGGCTCCTGATGTTGTACACACAGTATTCGGGCTCCTGATGTTGTACACACAGTATTCAGGCTCCTGATGTTGTACACACAGTATTCGGGCTCCTGATGTTGTACACACAGTATTCGGGCTCCTGATGTTGTACACACAGTGTTCCGGCTCCTGATGTTGTACACACAGTATTCGGGCTCCTGATGTTGTACACACAATATTCGGGGCTCCTGATGTTGTACACACAGTGTCGGGCTCCTGATGTTGTACACACAGTGTCGGGCTCCTGATGTTGTACACACAGTATTCAGGCTCCTGATGTTGTACACACAGTATTCAGGCTCCTGATGTTGTACACACAGTGTCGGGATCCTGATGTTGTACACACAGTATTCGGGCTCCTGATGTTGTACACACAGTGTCGGGCTCCTGATGTTGTACACACAGTGTCGGGCTCCTGATGTTGTACACACAGTGTCGGGCTCCTGATGTTGTACACACTGTATTCGGGCTCCTGATGTTGTACACACAGTATTCGGGCTCCTGATGTTGTACACACAGTATTCGGGCTCCTGATGTTGTACACACAGTATTCGGGCTCCTGATGTTGTACACACAGTGTCGGGCTCCTGATGTTGTACACACAGTGTCGGGCTCCTGATGTTGTACAAACAGTATTCAGGCTCCTGATGTTGTACACACAGTATTCGGGCTCCTGATGTTGAACACACAGTGTCGGGCTCCTGATGTTGTACACACAGTATTCAGGCTCCTGATGTTGTACACACAGTGTCGGGCTCCTGATGTTGTACACACAGTGTCGGGCTCCTGATGTTGTACACACAGTGTCGGGGCTCCTGATGTTGTACACACAGTATTCAGGCTCCTGATGTTGTACACACAGTATTCGGGCTCCTGATGTTGTACACACAGTGTTCGGGCTCCTGATGTTGTACACACAGTATTCGGGCTCCTGATGTTGTACACACAGTATTCGGGCTCCTGATGTTGTACACACAGTATTCGGGCTCCTGATGTTGTACACACAGTATTCGGGCTCCTGATGTTGTACACACAGTGTCGGGCTCCTGATGTTGTACACACAGTATTCAGGCTCCTGATGTTGTACACACAGTATTCAGGCTCCTGATGTTGTACACACAGTGTCGGGGCTCCTGATGTTGTACACACAGTATTCAGGCTCCTGATGTTGTGCACACAGTATTCGGGCTCCTGACGTTGTACACACAGTATTCAGGCTCCTGATGTTGTACACACAGTATTCGGGCTCCTGATGTTGTACACACAGTATTCAGGCTCCTGATGTTGTACACACAGTATTCAGGCTCCTGATGTTGTACACACAGTATTCAGGCTCCTGATGTTGTACACACAGTATTCGGGCTCCTGATGTTGTACACACAGTATTCAGGCTCCTGATGTTGTACACACAGTATTCGGGCTCCTGATGTTGTACACACAGTATTCGGGGCTCCTGATGTTGTACACACAGTGTCCGACTCCTGATGTTGTACACACAGTATTCGGGCTCCTGATGTTGTACACACAGTATTCAGGCTCCTGATGTTGTACACACAGTATTTGGGCTCCTGATGTTGTACACACAGTATTCGGGCTCCTGATGTTGTACACACAGTGTTCAGGCTCCTGATGTTGTACACACAGTATTCGGGCTCCTGATGTTGTACACACAGTATTCGGGGCTCCTGATGTTGTACACACAGTGTCGGGCTCCTGATGTTGTACACACAGTGTCGGGCTCCTGATGTTGTACACACAGTATTCAGGCTCCTGATGTTGTACACACAGTGTCGGGATCCTGATGTTGTACACACAGTATTCGGGCTCCTGATGTTGTACACACAGTGTCGGGCTCCTGATGTTGTACACACAGTGTCGGGCTCCTGATGTTGTACACACAGTGTCGGGCTCCTGATGTTGTACACACAGTGTCGGGCTCCTGATGTTGTACACACTGTATTCGGGCTCCTGATGTTGTACACACAGTATTCGGGCTCCTGATGTTGGACACACAGTATTCGGGCTCCTGATGTTGTACACACAGTGTCGGGCTCCTGATGTTGTACACACAGTATTCGGGCTCCTGATGTTGTACACACAGTATTCGGGCTCCTGATGTTGTACACACAGTATTCGGGCTCCTGATGTTCTACACACAGTGTCGGGCTCCTGATGTTGTACACACAGTGTCGGGCTCCTGATGTTGTACAAACAGTATTCAGGCTCCTGATGTTGTACACACAGTATTCGGGCTCCTGATGTTGAACACACAGTGTCGGGCTCCTGATGTTGTACACACAGTATTCAGGCTCCTGATGTTGTACACACAGTGTCGGGCTCCTGATGTTGTACACACAGTGTCGGGCTCCTGATGTTGTACACACAGTGTCGGGGCTCCTGATGTTGTACACACAGTATTCAGGCTCCTGATGTTGTACACACAGTATTCGGGCTCCTGATGTTGTACACACAGTATTCGGGCTCCTGATGTTGTACACAGTATTCGGGCTCCTGATGTTGTACACACAGTATTCGGGCTCCTGATGTTGTACACAGTATTCGGGCTCCTGATGTTGTACACACAGTATTCGGGCTCCTGATGTTGTACACACAGTATTCGGGCTCCTGATGTTGTACACAGTATTCAGGCTCCTGATGTTGTACACACAGTATTCGGGCTCCTGATGTTGTACACACAGTATTCGGGCTCCTGATGTTGTACACACAGTATTCAGGCTCCTGATGTTGTACACACAGTATTCAGGCTCCTGATGTTGTACACACAGTGTCGGGCTCCTGACGTTTTACACACAGTATTCAGGCTCCTGATGTTGTACACACAGTGTCGGGCTCCTGATGTTGTACACAGTATTCGGGCTCCTGATGTTGGACACACAGTATTCAGGCTCCTGATGTTGTACACACAGTATTCGGGCTCCTGATGTTGTACACAGTATTCGGGCTCCTGATGTTGGACACACAGTATTCGGGCTCCTGATGTTGTACACACAGTATTCGGGCTCCTGATGTTGGACACACAGTATTCGGGCTCCTGATGTTGGACACACAGTATTCGGGCTCCTGATGTTGTACACAGTATTCGGGCTCCTGATGTTGTACACAGTATTCAGGCTCCTGATGTTGCACACACAGTGTCGGGCTCCTGATGTTGTGCACACAGTATTCGGGCTCCTGATGTTGGACACACAGTATTCGGGCTCCTGATGTTGGACACACAGTATTCGGGCTCCTGATGTTGTACACACAGTGTCGGGCTCCTGATGATGTACACACAGTGTCGGGCTCCTGATGTTGGACACACAGTATTCGGGCTCCTGATGTTGGACACACAGTATTCGGGCTCCTGATGTTGGACACACAGTATTCAGGCTCCTGATGTTGGACACACAGTATTCAGGCTCCTGATGTTGGACACACAGTATTCGGGCTCCTGATGTTGTACACAGTATTCAGGCTCCTGATGTTGGACACACAGTATTCGGGCTCCTGATGTTGTACACAGAGTATTCGGGCTCCTGATGTTGGACACACAGTATTCGGGCTCCTGATGTTGTACACAGTATTCAGGCTCCTGATGTTGGACACACAGTATTCGGGCTCCTGATGTTGTACACAGTATTCAGGCTCCTGATGTTGGACACACAGTGTCGGGCTCCTGATGTTGGACACAGTATTCGGGCTCCTGCTGTTGTACACACAGTGTCGGGCTCCTGATGTTGTACACACAGTGTCGGGCTCCTGATGTTGGACACACAGTATTCAGGCTCCTGATGTTGTACACACAGTATTCGGGCTCCTGATGTTGTGCACACAGTATTCAGGCTCCTGATGTTGTACACACAGTCTTCGGGCTCCTGATGTTGTACACACAGTCTTCGGGCTCCTGATGTTGTACACACAGTCTTCGGGCTCCTGATGTTGTACACACAGTATTCGGGCTCCTGATGTTGTGCACACAGTATTCAGGCTCCTGATGTTGTACACACAGTATTCGGGCTCCTGATGTTGTGCACACAGTATTCGGGCTCCTGATGTTGTACACACAGTATTCGGGCTCCTGATGTTGTACACACAGTATTCGGGCTCCTGATGTTGTACACACAGTATTCGGGCTCCTGATGTTGTACACACAGTATTCGGGCTCCTGATGTTGTACACACAGTATTCGGGCTCCTGATGTTGTACACACAGTATTCAGGCTCCTGATGTTGTACACACAGTATTCGGGCTCCTGATGTTGTACACACAGTATTCGGGCTCCTGATGTTGTACACACAGTATTCGGGCTCCTGATGTTGTACACACAGTATTCGGGCTCCTGATGTTGTGCACACAGTATTCAGGCTCCTGATGTTGTACACACAGTATTCGGGCTCCTGATGTTGTGCACACAGTATTCAGGCTCCTGATGTTGTACACAGTATTCGGGCTCCTGATGTTGTACACACAGTATTCGGGCTCCTGATGTTGTACACACAGTATTCGGGCTCCTGATGTTGTACACACAGTATTCGGGCTCCTGATGTTGTACACAGTATTCGGGCTCCTGATGTTGGACACACAGTATTCGGGCTCCTGATGTTGGACACACAGTATTCGGGCTCCTGATGTTGTGCACACAGTATTCGGGCTCCTGATGTTGTGCACACAGTATTCAGGCTCCTGATGTTGTACACACAATATTCGGGCTCCTGATGTTGTACACACAGTATTCAGGCTCCTGATGTTGGACACAGTATTCGGGCTCCTGATGTTGTACACACAGTATTCGGGCTCCTGATGTTGTACACACAGTATTCAGGCTCCTGATGTTGTACACACAGTATTCGGGCTCCTGATGTTGTACACACAGTATTCGGGCTCCTGATGTTGTACACACAGTATTCGGGCTCCTGATGTTGTACACACAGTATTCGGGCTCCTGATGTTGTGCACACAGTATTCGGGCTCCTGATGTTGTACACACAGTGTCGGGCTCCTGATGTTGTCCACACAGTATTCAGGCTCCTGATGTTGTACACACAGTATTCGGGCTCCTGATGTTGTACACACAGTATTCGGGCTCCTGATGTTGTACACACAGTATTCAGGCTCCTGATGTTGTACACACAGTATTCGGGCTCCTGATGTTGTACACACAGTATTCGGGCTCCTGATGTTGTACACAGTATTCAGGCTCCTGATGTTGTACACACAGTATTCGGGCTCCTGATGTTGTACACAGTATTCGGGCTCCTGATGTTGTACACACAGTATTCGGGCTCCTGATGTTGTACACAGTATTCGGGCTCCTGATGTTGTACACAGTATTCGGGCTCCTGATGTGGTACACAGTATTCGGGCTCCTGATGTTGTACACACAGTATTCGGGCTCCTGATGTTGTACACAGTATTCGGGCTCCTGATGTTGTACACAGTATTCGGGCTCCTGATGTTGTACACACAGTATTCGGGCTCCTGATGTTGTACACAGTATTCGGGCTCCTGATGTTGTACACACAGTATTCGGGCTCCTGATGTTGTACACAGTATTCGGGCTCCTGATGTTGTACACACAGTATTCGGGCTCCTGATGTTGTACACACAGTATTCGGGCTCCTGATGTTGTACACACAGTATTCGGGCTCCTGATGTTGTACACACAGTATTCGGGCTCCTGATGTTGTACACACAGTATTCGGGCTCCTGATGTTGTACACACAGTATTCGGGCTCCTGATGTTGTACACACAGTATTCGGGCTCCTGATGTTGTACACACAGTATTCGGGCTCCTGATGTTGTACACACAGTATTCAGGCTCCTGATGTTGTACACAGTATTCAGGCTCCTGATGTTGTACACAGTATTCAGGCTCCTGATGTTGTACACACAGTATTCAGGCTCCTGATGTTGTACACACAGTATTTGGGCTCCTGATGTTGTACACACAGTATTCAGGCTCCTGATGTTGTACACACAGTATTCGGGCTCCTGATGTTGTACACAGTATTCGGGCTCCTGATGTTGTACACAGTATTCGGGCTCCTGATGTTGTACACACAGTATTCGGGCTCCTGATGTTGTACACAGTATTCGGGCTCCTGATGTTGTACACAGTATTCGGGCTCCTGATGTTGTACACAGTATTCGGGCTCCTGATGTTGTACACACAGTATTCGGGCTCCTGATGTTGTACACAGTATTCGGGCTCCTGATGTTGTACACACAGTATTCGGGCTCCTGATGTTGTACACAGTATTCGGGCTCCTGATGTTGTACACACAGTATTCGGGCTCCTGATGTTGTACACACAGTATTCGGGCTCCTGATGTTGTACACACAGTATTCGGGCTCCTGATGTTGTACACACAGTATTCGGGCTCCTGATGTTGTACACACAGTATTCAGGCTCCTGATGTTGTACACACAGTATTCGGGCTCCTGATGTTGTACACACAGTATTCGGGCTCCTGATGTTGTACACACAGTATTCAGGCTCCTGATGTTGTACACAGTATTCAGGCTCCTGATGTTGTACACAGTATTCAGGCTCCTGATGTTGTACACACAGTATTCAGGCTCCTGATGTTGTACACACAGTATTTGGGCTCCTGATGTTGTACACACAGTATTCAGGCTCCTGATGTTGTACACACAGTATTCAGGCTCCTGATGTTGTACACACAGTATTCAGGCTCCTGATGTTGTGCACACAGTATTCGGGCTCCTGATGTTGTACACACAGTATTCGGGCTCCTGATGTTGTGCACACAGTATTCGGGCTCCTGATGTTGTACACACAGTATTCGGGCTCCTGATGTTGTACACACAGTATTCGGGCTCCTGATGTTGTACACACAGTATTCAGGCTCCTGATGTTGTGCACAGTATTCGGGCTCCTGATGCTCCACACTGTGTCGGGCTCGGCCCCCCGGACCCGGCCGGTTGTTTCCTGGAGGCGCCTATTTGTGGCGGACCGAGACAGGAAGTGCGGCCTGTCCGAGCTCTCTCTCCCTCCCCGCTCCTCCCGTGTGTTGCAGTCGGTGGGTCGGTGCGGGCCGCGGCTGCTGTCACTCTCTCCCCCGCCCCCCCCACCCCTAGCTCGCTGTCGTAGGGTGTCCAGTATGAACACGGCGCTGTCCCGGGCCAACTCGCTCTTCGCCTTCTCGCTGAGTGTGATGGCGGTGCTGACCCTCGGCTGCTTCATCACCACCGCCTTCAAGGATCGCACCGTCGCCGTCGACATCCAGGTCTCCAAAGTCATGTTGTGAGTAGGGGAGCGGCTGGAGGGAGTGGGGGCGGGCCGCTGTACTCCCGTGTGTCCGGGGGTAGGGAGGGAGGGGGATCGGAGGGAGGGTGGAGGGTGAGGGGGATCGGACGGAGGGAGAGGGAGGAGGAGGAGGGGGATCAGAAGGGGGGAGGGGGATCGGAGGAGGTTGAGGGGGATCGGAGGGTGGGGGATGGGGATCAGAAGGGGGGGGAGGAGGATCAGAGGGAGGGTGGGTGAGGGGAGAGGGGGCTCGGAGGGAGGGGGCGAGAGAGGGTGAGGGGAGGGGGATCAGAGGGAGGGGAGGGGGAGGAGGGGAGAGAGGGTGAGGGGAGGGGGATCAGAGGGAGGGGAGGGGGATCAGAGGGAGGAGGGGAGAGAGGGGGAGGGGAGGGGGATCAGAGAGTGGGCGCTGCTGGCCGTGGGGAGGGGGAGTGCCTGGGGTTGGAGGAATGGGTCTGGGCGGAGGCCGGGGTGCGGATTGAATGTTTCTGGAGTGTGAGGCTCCTCTAACAACTTCTTTGCACCGATTCCCCTTGGCCTTTCCCCATTTAGACTGTTTTCTCTCGCCCTTTTCTTCTCTGGTCCTTTTCCCTCCATCTCTCTTTGCCTCTTTCTGTTCCTGGCCATGTTGTTCCCCCTCCCCGACTGCTCTCTGCTGATTGTCTTTGTACACGGAGTCTCTTTCAATCTCTCTCCATCTGATGAATGCATGATTGTCTTTCTCTTTTTATATATAACAAGCTCCTCAATCTTTCTCTCTGGTCCGTCTTCCCCTTCTGATGTCCTATTTTTCTCTGTCTTTTATTTGTGTTCTTTGTGTTCACACTCTCTGCCTGTCTGCTGAATGTTTCCACTGGTCTCCAGTGCTTTACATGGACATGGACCTCTCAGCCTTTCATACACCCCTGTATGCTCAACATCGCTTTCCTGATGTAGAGTCTCTCTCTAATAACAGGTTCTCCTTGTGTGTGTTTGTGTATTTTTCTCTCTCTGGGTTTTTGACATGTTTTGTTCCTCGATTAATTTATTTTTTTCACCCGGATGCTTGCAGAGTGCTTACTGCGATCTGACCTAACTTGCCATTGCGAGGAATGCATAGATAGTTACGTGCACTTTTTAAAAATTAGTCGTTGCATTCTTTACTGCGACTTAAATGTACGCAAAATGTATTTTTTTTAACTGATCTGACGAGTGAAACGCCAAAAATTAACACAAGTTGCTCGAGAGATTTGTAAACTGGGTTGAAAGTTTGTGTCTGCCTTTCCTTTGTGCCATATGGTAACGTTGACCTCCCTGTAACAGGAGTGGCAACCTTTACTGTAGCTACTTAACACTCGGGGAACCTAAACCTGCTA
This sequence comes from Heptranchias perlo, assembly GCF_035084215.1. Classification (NCBI taxonomy): domain Eukaryota; kingdom Metazoa; phylum Chordata; class Chondrichthyes; order Hexanchiformes; family Hexanchidae; genus Heptranchias; species Heptranchias perlo. The sequence goes on from NC_090328.1 coordinate 16,407,867, forward strand.
CAATTGTATATTGGCAGATCTGAACCAGATCTGCATTTATTTTCAACATGTCGTGGTTCGTGTTCAAAGCACAACTGCGGTTTCATTTCCGTTGTAGTACCTGCCAATCACTGCTGTCCACGTTTACACGAAGGCAGCAGCAATACTGCAGCTGCTGTGTGACCCACATGGAGGTTATTATGGGGTTGTATGAAGATAAAAGTGCAGTGATACCGTTCACCCTAATCTTGTGCTTAAATTGCAATTTTTAGACTATCTTCTGTTTACATTTGGGTAACAAAAGGTGAATGGACTGGCCAAAATTGTCCCAAATATTCATAACTAAATCATATACATGGCACAGGACTGATGGCATTCTTGCAGATTATTTTTTTAATGGTCATTCTTGTCTTTTTTTTTTAATTAAAAAAAGCAAAGAAAGGCTGCAAATTTGAAACGAAAATAAAATAATCTATGAACAGCTATTGCCTGTTAGTTTGCCTTGTGTCCTAATTTAGTAAGTCGCATATTTGTGTCACCTCGCTAGGTCTGTTACAAGAAGTGAAACTTTTGTGCAAAAGTTTTGTAGCTCAAACAGAAGGTATATGTAGATGAAAGATGCACATTTTAAATGGAGGACTTTACTAATGCTTTGACTGCAGTGTGGTTCCTGAGTTGTCATTGACTTTTCAGAAGGGAAATATGAAAACTAGACATTGTGAAGTTGGTATGTTGTGCATGGTATAAACTGTCTTCAATTGTCAGTATGGCAGAACTAGCTGAATTCAATTCAGAAGCTTAGGTTGTCGCCAGTAAACTTTTTTGATAGTTGGCCATTTTGAATTTTAGCCTCTAAGTATTAAAATCTACTGTAGACTAGATGCTTGTGTTCACACAAGCTGTATGATCAGTTTGGTTGCACAGTATGTAATTGCCTAACTAATACCTTTATCACCTCAAGGCTTGATTTCTCTGTTAGTCTCCTTGCTCTACCAGCTTTTATTCTTTCTAAACAGTAATTTATCCAGAACATCGAAGTTCGTGTTCTTGCCTACATTATGGTTTACTCTCCCAGCATTTCAGTTCTAACGACGCTCCACTGGTTTTCCACAGCCCTGGTCTTCACTTTCAAATCTCTCCACAGGATCACCCTCCTTCCTCAGTGATCTCCGCATATATGTTCCTGTACTGCTGTGTCACCAACTTACTCCTTGTTCTTCACTCCCTCGTTGGCCACTGTTCCTTCCGCCACCATACCCCTGTAACCCTGCCCTCAGCATCTCCATCGTGTCACTTCAGCCCTGCTTTCAAAAGTCTCCAAAAGACCCTTCTCTTCAACTATGCTTTCGCCCCAGCCCCCCTTTTTTTCCCCTCCTGCACAGTGTCCACTCACTCACTGACCTGCACAGGGCTTTGAGGCACCTTTCTGTATGTTGTGTTACAGACATGTAAGGTGGTTATATGTGCATTGCTTTGCCATGGATATCATTTCACCTGGAATTCATACCATGTGTTTTGCACTAGTAATGGTATGCTGTCACGAGAATGGAGTAAGTGGGAAAATAGAGTCAGCAGCAGTTGTAGAAAGGAGGACATTTAGGGAAAAGCATTTTTTGGATCCAAAGCATAGGCGTGCATCAGGGGAAGCTTCCTCATGGCCTCCTAGTTTTTGGTGTTGGATGATGACTGAGGAAGGCCAAAAGAACTTTTAAAATTGAATGTAAAACTGGTTGCAGATATTAAGGGGGCCACAAACCATGAGAAGCTTCAGTTTGTGGTTATGGAACTTCCTATGCTTAAAAATGTTTGATCCTTTAGAACTATAAACTAACTTATCTTTGAAGCCCATGTTTCAGTGCATTAGTGGAAAGATCTGTTTGTCATGTCTATCCAGAACTTTGTATCTCTGCCACTTTTAATCTCTTTAGCACTTTGAAAATGGTGTAGAAATTGATCTGTATACAGAGGGCATATTTTGAGTGCAGGGGTAAAGCATGTATTGCTAGCTAAGTTAGGGGTACCTAATTTTTCCTATTGAATTTGTTGAAACATATGGCTCGGTATCATATATATGACTAATTCATTGCAGTCACATGGGATGATTTGGGTCACCTTGTCACATGCTCTCCATAACATTGGTGTCAGTGGAATTAGTGTGTTTTTGACTTTAAACGTGATCGCTTCCAACAAGAAAATGCTCAGCCACTTTCTGCAGCCTTCAATAGCACGGTATTCACCGTATCGCCTGCAATCTTGTGGGTCACCATTAACCCGAAGCGTTAACTGGACCAGCCATATGAACACCGTGGCTAGAGGGTGTTCTGTGACAAATGGCTCATTTACTGACACCTCAATGCCTCACCAACAGCTACATGACTCAAGTTAGGAGTGTGATGAAACGCTCACCACTCGCTTGAATGTTTTTCCTGCTGGACTCAATCTGGAGGTGCAACACCATCCAGGACAGAGTAGTCTGCTTGATTGCCCATGCCACTGGATTTGATAACCATCCCTATCTCCAAGTACCCCTTCAAGTCACACGCCGTCCTGACTTTGATCATGTATTACCATTCGTTCATCATCGCTGGGTTAATATTTTGGAATTCCCTACCTAACATCATTGTGGGAGCACAGTCACCACAAGGATTGCAGTGGTTCAACGAGTGTGATGATGGGCAATAAATGCAGCCTTGCCAGCATTCCCCACAGCCTGAGAATAAAACAAAAACATAGCGGTGTTCCCCAGGGATCTGTACTGGGACATCAGCCTTTTATGATAAATATGATTTGGATGAAAGAATGCCCAAGTTTGCAGATCACACTTAGTTAGCTGGCACAGTATGTTGTGTAGTTGGGAGCAGGAAGTTACAAAGAGACACAGGCAGACTGAGTGAGTGGGCAAACTATGGCAGATGGAGTTCAACGTTGGGAAGTGTGAGGTCATCCACTTTGGATCCGAGAAAGACAAATCGGAATATTTTCTTAATGATGAGAGACGAGGAACTATGGAGGAGCAAAGGGATTTAGGTGTCCATGTGCATAGATCACTAAAAGCTAGCGCACAGGATTGGAATACAAAAGTGAGGAAGTCGTGCTTCAGTTGCACAGAATTTTGGTCAGCCGGAGTATCACGTTCAGTTTTGGGCACTGAACCTCAGGAAGAATGTATTGGTCTTGGAGGGGATACAGTGCAGATTCATCAGAATGATACCAGGGCTTAAAGGGTTAAATTAAGAGGACATATTGCATAAACATAGCTTGTGTTCCCTTGAATTTAGACGTTGAAGGATGATCTAATCGAGGTCTTTAAAATGATTATGGGATTTAAAAGGTCGATACGGAGAAACAATTTCCTCTGGTGGGGGAAATCCAGAGCACGGGGGCATAATCTTAAAGTTAGAGCTAGACCATTTAAGAGTGAAATCTGAAAGCACATTTTCACGTAAAGGCTAGTGGAAAACTCTTCCCCCATTGCCGGCTCAGTTGAAATTTTCAAGACTGAGATTGATAGATTTTTGTTAGGTAAGGGTATCAAGAGATGTGGAGCAAAGACAGGAAAATGGAGTTGAGGTATAGTTCTGCCATGATCTAATTGAATGTTGGAACCGGCTCGAGGGGCTGAAAGGCTAGGAACAGAAGAACAGGAATAGGCCAAACGTGTTGTAGATGTTTGGAAACTGTCCCTTCGTTTCCAAGACCTCAGTTCCAATCCAGCCCTCGCTGATGGGATGAACTCCTCCTCTCTCTCCTGCCTGTAAACATCCACACCATGTGAGTTTGGATAGTCTTGGTCCAGTTCCAGTCGGCTGAAGGCACAAAATTGGCACTTAATTTGGAACTAAATGAACAAGTACACTGAGAGAGGCCTTAGGAATAGGTGGCTTGGGAAATGGAAATGTCACACTAACAATGTGACTGTGCTTAAGACATGTCAGAGGATCTCTGCATCTAACCCTGACTTGCTGACTGTGGGTCCCTGAAATGTATTCTGTTTTCCAGCACTCATTACAATGACCTCTAAAATTTAAAATATTTAGAAAAGTGGCAGTGCTTGTGTCGTCGGGACAATTTTTCCGTCTCTTTAGAAGTATGTGTGTAGATAATTTCCAGTTGCTCCCTTATCATTTAGCAAACTTCATTGAAGTACAGTATGGCTGACCAGCCCTCATTGGGACAACGCCCCTAATGATTGGTACAACAGCTGTCTGTTGCACCATACGAGATTCTCTCACGTACACCGGCTTTGTTCCATTGGGGCCGTATTGTGTGTAGAGTTTGAGTTTCTTTTTTACGTGGCCAGTTCTTTAGGTCATCTAAAAATGCCCGCCAGGTTTGCCTTGGGGACTGCGCTGATGGCCTTTTTATTTAAAGGCTGCAGCTGTTTGCTGGTATTGTTTTGATCCCAAGTCTGAGTAGTTCAAAGTCTTTGAGTCAGTGGAATAAATATTGGAATATATTTTGGAAAACCTGTGGAATGGTACTACAGAGGTCATGTGGTGCAGTGGGAGGTAGCATTGTCCAAAATATCAGGTACTATTTGTGTAGCCCAGCTGTTCCATCACACCGGGGCCATGGCGACAACATCTCATGTGGTCCGGCTTAAAGGAAAAAGATCAATCAAGATAAATTCAAATTCTGCTGTAGTTCTTAACTAATTTCTAAATGACAGCAATCCAACATCAGTGAACCAGTAGTGCACAATGAGTAGGAAATATTTGAACATTTAGAGAAAAATTAACAAAAGTACCAGACAGGGAGCACTGCTTGACCATCTTTATTCCCTAGGTGAGCGTAACACTTCATAAAATATAGGACATACTGAATCTAAGCACTTACTAAGTGATGGCTTTTAATCCAACTGCAGATTTTCCATAAGTATGCATCTAGTGAAGCAAATGGAAACAGTCTTGAGAATTATTTAAAATGTCATGAGTAGTTCCTGGATAAAATCAAGTAGAAATGGATAATAAACACTCACAGGGAAATGTCACTATGGCCCCAGTGTGATCAAACAACTACGCTGCACAAATAGTACCTGATAATCACACAATTAACTGCACAGTGACAAGTTACACACCGACTTCTCAATAAAGCCTTCAGGCTCACTTTAAGGCTTCAACAAAAACAGCATTGTTAGAACATCAAACGACGATAGCAGCTTTCATTGGTGCTCTATATCCTAATAGGAAACATAGGAACAGGAGTAGGCCATTCAGCCCCTTGAACCGATCCCTTCAATTAGATCATGGCTGATCTGTACCTCGACTCCATTTACCTGCCGTTGCTCCATATCCCATCGACACAACTTGCTGTGCCTCCTAACTTAATGTGTTCTGCAAACTTGGATATACAACTCCCTATCCTTCATCCAAGCCATTAATATATAAGATGAAAAACAGACTCCAATACAGATCCTTGGGGAAACATCACTTCTCTCTTACCTGCCAATCAGAGAACATTCACTTTATATTATTACATATCATGATGAGAGTTTGTATGCTTTCATGTTTTTGTGAATATTTCTGGAACGCTTTCAAGGTCAGTACCCAGTGTTGGCATGAAGCCAACTTGCAGGTCAGTAACAGCAGGGTACAGAGAAAAGACTCCTTCCGTCTACCCCATCCCAACCTTTAGAGCACCCCCTGCTGCACTGCTGTGCATTTTTCCATTTCCCACACCAGCCACATTATGGCCACTTTGAGCTTGCTAATTTGTTTTGATGCAGCCCACCAGAATTTAAGTTGAGACGACACAAGGACACGGGGAACACAAAGTGTGATTGACACCGGGAACTCAATACTACGGAAAGCTTAGAGGAGTATACAAAGTGTAGGGGGTGGTGGTGTGTGTCAGCTTCACCTCTGACTTCTGAGCGGTCCGAATCGCTCCCACTCCCTGGGTTCTAGACCTTGGACTTATTTGGGGGTTGTGACAAAGTGCAGCAGACAACTGGTTTTGGTGCAAGAAACTTTGACCTTTATTCAAGAGAGGAAATACAACACAACAATCTTAACACTCTAATAAAATGGGGAACACTTCAGTACACGCGAGGGAAATTACAGTAGAAAGATACCTCACCCCTCCCAATCCCACTGTACTAGCTAAGTTGGACTCTAAAGGACCAGGGATAATGCTCACCAAACGAAACCTTGACAGTAATTCACCCAGAGGTAAGTCAGAAATAGATTGTAGAGTGGAAACTTTGCGGATCTTCGGTTTTCTCCCGAGTTGGTTTTCTTTGGTCGCGGTGGCTCAATATTACCCGGTTGGTTGGTGGTAATATTCGGTTGGTTGTTTCGTAAGGCCCTTGTTGCCGCGAGGTGTCTGATGGTCACTGGGACTGTTGCTCTGGTTTCTTCTTGTGTGTCGGCCTGCTTCTAGAGCTGCTGTCCTTCCCTGTCGAACTGCTTTCCTTGTTGTCTGCTGGAAACTGCTCTTCTTTCCAGACACAGGCAGAACCAAGACAAGCAGCCCACCAGAGCCAGCAAGCCAGAGAGAGAGAGTGAGAGCTTTCGCCTTGTGGATGTCTCTCTTACAATGGTAAACAATTTTACAACACCAAGTTATAGTCCAGCAATTTTATTTTAAATTCACAAGCTTTCGGAGATTTTCTCCTTCCTCAGGCAAATGTTTCAAGAGCTCCTCTTACATCTCTTACAATGCTCTGTTTAAAAACAGTACTTACAAAGCCCTTTGATGGCTTTTTTGATGGTCCCAATCATATTGCAAATTGTTTCTCCCAATGGGTCATTGTTTTAATTCTGATTTAGAGCTTGTCACATAAGGCTTCCTTTTGTATCCAATGTCCTAGGTGTTGGTGGTTTTGCTTTAAAAACAAAGGCATGGCCCCACGATGTCTGGAACAGTTACCTCTTTTCAATGGGGGTGATTGTCAACCCCCTGCTGTCCGTTTTGCATTAAAACAGAGACATGTATGAAGCTCCACGGTGTGTGTGTTGTTGATTTCGTCTGGTGACCTCTCACCTATCCTTCCATCTTAGGATTTTAGTCAGGGTCCACAGTTTTTCCATACTCAGGGAAAACGTGAATTTCTTTAGGGTTTTTCTCTGAGTTTATTGGGGGATCTGTGAATTTTGAGAATCTTACAGGGGTAAAGTTAAAAAGGAAATTAGGAAAGCAAAAGAGGGCATGAAAAAATATTAGCAGGTAAAATCAAAGAAAACCAAAGATGTTTTATAAATACATTAAGAGCAAGAGGATAACTAACGAAAGAGTAAGGCCTATTAGAGACCAAAAAGGTAACCTATGTGTGGAGGCGGAAGGTGTTGGTATGGTTCTTAATGAATACTTTGCATCTGTCTTCACAAAGGAGAGGGATGTTGCAGGGATTGAAGTTGAGGAGGAGGAGTGTGAAATATTGGATGGGATAAAGATGGTGAGAGAGGAAGTAATAAGGGGATTAGCATCTTTGAAAGTGGATAAATCACTAGGGCCGAATGAAATGTATCCCAGGCTGTTAAAAGAAGCCAGGGAGGAAATAGCGGAAGCTTTAAAATCATTTTCCAAACTTCACTGGATACAGGCGTAGTGCCGGAGGATTGGAGGACTGCTAACGTTGTACCGTTGTTTAAAAAGGGAGCGAAGGATAGACCAAGTAATTACAGACCAGTCAGCCTAACCCCGGTGGTGGGCAAATTATTGGAATTAATTCTGAGGGACAGGATAAACTGTCACTTAGAAAGGCACGGATTAATCAAGGACAGTCAGCATGGATTTGTTAAGGGGAGGTTGTGTCTGGCTAAGTTGATTGAATTTTTCGAGGAGGCGACAAGGAAGATCGATGATGGTAGCGCAATTGATGTAGCCTACGTGGAATTTAGCAAGACTTTTGACCAGGTCCCACATGACAGATTGGTCAAAAAAGTAAAGGTCCATGGGAATGTGGCAAATTGGATCCATAATTGTCTCAGTGGCAGGAAGCAAAGGGTAATGGTCGACGGGTGTTTTTGTGACTGGAAGGCTGTTTCCAGTGGGGTGTCGCAGGACTTCGTACTAGGTCCTTTGCTTTTTGTGGTATACATTAACGATTTGGACTTAAATGTAGGGGGCATGATTAAGAAATTTACAGATGATACAAAGATAGGCCTTGTGGTTGATAGTGAGAGGAAAGCTATAGACTGCAGGAAGATATCAATGGACTGGTCAAATGGGCAGAAAAGTGGCAAATGGAGTTCAATCCAGAGAAGTGTGAGGTAATGCATTTGGGGAGAGCAAACAAGGCAAGTGAATACACAATAAATGTGAGGATACTGAGAGGTGTAGAGGAAGTGAGGGACCTTGGAGTGCATGTCCACAGATCCCTGAAGATAGCAGGACAGGTAGATAAGGTGGTTAAGAAGGCATATGGAATGCTTTCCTTTATTAGCCGAGGCATAGAATATAAAAGCAGGGATGTTGTGCTGGAACTGTATAAAACACTAGTTAGGCCACAGCTTGAGTACTGCGCACAGTTCTGGTCATCATATTACAGGAAGGATGTAATTGCACTAGAGAGGGTGCAGAGGAGATTTACAAGGATGTTGCCAGGACTGGAGAATTTTAGCTATGATAATAGATTGGATAGGCTTGGGTTGTTTTCCTTGGAGGAGGCTGAGGGGCGATTTGATTGAGGTGTACAAAATAATGAGGGGCCTAGATAGAGTGGATAGGAAGGTCCTATTTCCAATAGCGGAGGGGTCAATAACCAGGGGGCATAGGTTTAAAGTGATTGGTAGAAAGATTAGAGCGGAAATTAGGAAAACATTTTTCACCCAGAGGGTGGTGGGGGTCTGGAGCTCACTGCCTGAGAGGGTGGTAGAGGCAGAAACCCTCAACTCATTTAAAAAATACCTGGATGTGCACCTGAAGAGCCGTGACCTGCAGGGCTACAGACCAAATGTGGGAAAGTGGGATTAGGCTGGGTGGCTCGTTTCTCAGCCAGCGCGGACACGATGGGCCGAATGGTCTCCTTCTGTGCCGTAAATTTTCTATGATTCTAGAAAACTAGTTCCTTGTGGGATCCTTGTAGCCAGCAAGGAGGAGAAACTTTCATCCCATTAAGCATGGCCAGATTCTTTTCAATTTATTGTTGTATGGAGATACTTGCACATCATAAGATTATGATAATGACTGGTCACAAGAATGTATTGTTCAATAGTGTTTTATACTATTTATCAGTTTTTTCCAATGGTGTAATCAGAGTGTATGTATAATGATAAGTAAAATTCACAGTATGTGTTAGCCTGTTATATGTATCTCTTTAGTGTCATTAATTAACCAGCCTAGAAATTAAATAAAAAGAGAAAATGCTGGAAATACTCAGCAAGTCGGGCAGCATCTGTGGAGAAAGAAACAGAGTTAACGTTTCAAATTGATGACCCTTTTGTCAGAACTGGAAGAAGTTGAAGATTAGACTGTTTATAAGCAAGTACGGAACCAGGGAAAAGGGTGGGGGGATGAAGGGGAGAGGAGGAAAGAACAAAAGGGAAGGTCTGTGATAGGGTGGAGGGCAGGAGTGGTTAAATGACAAAAGGGGATGATGGTGCAAGGCAAGGAGGGTGGTAATGGGACAAGTAAAGAAACAAAAGATGGGTCTAGAGGAGCTGTAAATGGCAACAGCAGAACCATTACCAGCACCTGCTGTCTGAAAAAGTGGGAGCAGTGGTTATGATCTGAAGTTATTGAAATCAATGTTGAATCCAGAAGGTTGTAAAGTGCCTAATCGAAAGATGAGGTGCTGTTCCTTGAGCTTCATTGGAACAGTGTAAGAGGCTGAGGACAAAGAGGTCTGAGTGGGAGTTGGACGGGGAATTAAAACGGCAAGTCACCGGGAGCTTGGTCACGCTTGCGGATTGAGTGGAGATGTTCAGCAAAGCAATCACCCAATCTCTCTTTTGTCTTCCCAATGTAGAGGAGACCGCATTGTGAGCAGCGAATACAGTATACTAAATTGAAAGAGGTACAAGTAAACTGCTGTTTCACCTGGAAGGAGTGTTTGGGGCCGGAAAGAGTAGGTGTTGCATCTCCAGCACTCGCACGGGAAGGAAAGCGGGTGTTGGGGGTGATGGAAGAGTGATCCAGGGTGTTGTGGAGGGAGCGGTCCCTTCGGAATGCTGAAAGGGGAGGGGAGGAGAAGATGTGTATGATGGTGGGATGGCGCTGGAGTTGGCGGAAATGATGGATAATGATATGTTGAATGTGGAGGCTGGTGGGGTGGAAGTTGAGGACAAGGGGGACCCGTATCGTGGTTCTGGGGTGGGAGGGGACGGGGTGAGGGCAGAAGAGTGGGAAATGGGACGGACACGGTCGAGGGCCCTGTCAACTACGGTGGAGGGGAATCCACGGTTGAGGATAAAAGGAAGACATATCGGAAGCACTGGTGTGGAAGGGGTCTCTATCTCATCTTTCCATAGACACCTAAGATTTCACCCCCTCTCCCTCTCCCTCTCCCTCCCCCCCCCCCCCCCCACTAATCTTAGCGCCTAACTGGCCTTTGAATGACTTAATTTTTTGCCTCCATTACCCTACCCAGGAGACCATTCCAGGTATGAATTATCTTTGTGTAAGAAAAAAAGTGCTTTATGATATCAATCCTGAACCTGCCTTCTATCAGTTTACGTCTCTTGCCTTGTTCTACAGTCAAGGTTTAACTTGAAATAGAGTTTGCGATTAATCTTTTTCTATTCCATTTATTATCATTGTATTCCTTCAAGATTCATTTTACTCATGTCCTTTCAAGGCTGAAGAGCGTTGAGTGTTCTAACCTTTCTCGTAACTTAGTCCTCTGACACAGGGAATCAGCTGCCTTCTCTTTCAATTCACTACCCCCACACCAGCTTAAAAAAAGCTAACTGATTCAGCTGGTTAAATCGGCCATTTATTGCAATGATTTGCCATGTGGACTGTTTGATGGGATTATCAGGACATTGACCAACAGACATGTTTTTATTGTTTGAGGCACCATTTCTCATCCTGTGTGGATTAAGGGTACCTGCAGGTGAGCTAATTGGCTTTTTTAAGGCTCGGTGCAAGAGGCATGTCCTGGAACACTAATTGCATTATTTATATTGCAAATTGTGATTAAAATTTTTTTTAAGCATGGTGCAAAAACTCCAGTGTATAACATGCATAACAATTGCATCTACATAGTGCCTTTCTCAGCCTCAGGACATCCCAAAATGCTTCACAGCCAATTAAGTACATTTTTTGAAGTGTAGTCACTGTTGTAATGTAGGAAACGAGGCAGCCAATATACGTACAGCGAGGTCCCACAAACAGCGATATGCTAATGACCAAATTAGCTGAGTTTTTTTAGATGTTGATTGAGGGATAAATATTGGCTAGAACACTGGGAGAACCCCCCTTCTTCAAAACAGTGCCATGGGATCAATTTAACATCTCATCCGAAAGACAGCACCTCCGTCATTGCAACACTCAGTACTGCACTGGAGTGTCAGTCTAGATTTTGTGCTCAAGTCTCTGGAGTGGGGCTTGAACCTACAACCTTCTGACTCTGAGGCAAGAGTGTTACCACTGAGCCACAGCTTTGGATCTGAGTTGTGTAATTGGATAACTCTTTTAAAGAGCCAGCACAGGCATGATGGGCTGAATGACCACCTCCTGTGCTGTATGATTTTATGATTGCACAAATGGATTCTACTGTGACCGCAGTTCTGAAGGACTGTGGCTGCGTTAGGAGTGAATATTGAAGTACACATGATATCTTTGCTGATGTCTGAATGTTTGCAGTACTACGCACTAATTACTGGAAGCTGCGGTTTATTGTGAATACATTTGTAAAATGCAAACTTATAGTGAACTCAATTACTGAAAACTGTACAGCCTCAGAGTCGAGGGATTGCTATGGTGTGGTTGTGTAATAACCCATGCGTCTATATTCTTTGGTTTGCAAAGAAAAGTAAACAACTTGTGTTGAAGTTGGCAGGGTTATGATTAACAGTGACCTTGTGCAATGAAGGCAGTGCTGGATCTTTTGATAGCCTACGTTGAATTAATTTTTCACCCTGACAGGTCTTGGGAAATTTCTGGTGTTGCTTGATTAAGTTGCGCTGCTGAGACTTCAAGTTGTACCATATGGAGTAATTTGGGATGCAGACTGTGTTAAGATGTATACACACTTAATACTGATCACACTACATTTTAACAAAGGCTGCAGCATTTGAAAAGGAAATAATTGCAGGGCTATGGGAAAGAGCTGGGGAGTGGGACTAATTGGATAACTCTTTTAAAGAGCTGGCACAGGCACGATGGGCTGAATGACCTCCTGTGCTATATGATTCTATGATTTCACAAATGGATTCTACAGTGACTGCTTATTTCAACAATGAACGTGCTGCCCCAATTGAGAGAATCTCACTGGCACGGTTTAATCCAAAAATAGACTCTGAGATGCAATGTTGATTGCATATAGTTTGAGGAGAAATTTGAGATATTGGAACTATTTCCACTAGAGCAGAGCAGTCTGTAATGGGGCTTGAACCCACAACCTTCTGACTTAGATGAATGTGCTACCAACTGAGCCAAGCTGAAACCTAGTTACAGTGCTGCTCAGTCCCGTATTCAATGTGTATTGTAGAAGGCTGTCTTTCTACACAATATTTAGTAACTATTAAAGTGTCTTGAATGTGGTTTAAGTAATAAGTACTCAAACATTTTTATTGCAGGAAAAACGTGGAAGATTTTACGGGTCCCAGAGAAAGAAGTGACTTGGGATTGATCACGTTTGACCTATCTGCAGATATCCTTTGAATTTTTTTTTGCATAAACAAAACAAAACACTACAGATAGCAGACTGGAGTTACAGTGACATTTTTAATAATGATTGTATTGAGCAGGTGCCCAAATGATCCCAAAATTTAACAATCACTACACTAGCAGTTGAGCAGTTCGAGTAGTGCAGTGAGAGTTTTAAGTAGCTCATCAGTAAACAGCTTTTTTCACTGCTTGAACTGCCAATGAATGCTTCCCTTCATTTAATTAAAGTCTGCTGAAGCAATGTTAAAAGTTGATGTTAAAAGAATGTCTTAATTCAGATATAACTTGGAGTGCCTGGCCTGTTCATCTGCTCAAGTGCCAGTGAGCAGCACTGGGAGCAAGCGATCCTGTCGCATTTGAGTTTAACTTTTGGTCATTCTTCCTTTGTCCTAGTACAAACTGTTCAGTACAGCCAACAGAAAAAGAAGCATGCTAAATTTGGATGAGAATTGATCAGTATAGTTGATCCTAAAAATGGTGATCGTTCAAAGCAGATTCCCACTGTGTTCAAAATACATTTGCATGGAGTGAACTTGCTGTTCCGAGAATGGTTGGTGCCGCAAGGAAATGTCATGTGGCCGTGAAACCACTGCAATCGGGAGGGAGCCACAACCTGTTTTTGTCGACCATTATACGAAGAAAGCACAGCACGGTGTACTATTGAGTATCTATTCAACTTATTTATAGTTGGAGAAATCATTTGTTTGTTTAAGACTAGAATCACATAGAATTTATAGCACCGAAACAGGCCATTCGGCCCAGCTGTCTATGCACCACATGCGCCTCCTCCCACCCCTCTTCATCTCACCCTATCAGCATAGACTTCTATTCCTTTCTCCCTCATGTACTTATCTAGCTTCCCCTTAAATGCATCTATGCTATTTGCCTCAACTACTCCATGTGGTAGGAAACTTCATCAAAGTACCACATTCTAACCACTCTGGGTAAAGAAATTCCCCCTGAATTCCCAATTGGATTTATTAGTGACTATCTTATATTTATGACCCCTAGTATTGGACCCCCCCCCCATAAACAAGCATTTTCTCTACGTCTAGTAGATCTCCCGTAAAGATGGTTCCAGGTTTGGTTTACAAAAGGTATAGCTACAGCGCTGGGTCAGGTGGGACTGGGAATGCAGAGTCCGCTGGACAGGAGGAAGAAGGCCGCAGAGATGGGACAAGCTGAGGAGTCCGCTGTCGGTAAGGAGGGTAGATGTAGGGGACAGTTAGAAGCACGGGGTTCCACCTTTGATACTCCCCACAGCAACAAAACTAAAGCGGCAAAGGACGTTGAATCCAAACGTGGAACTTTTAATGGCCGCTTCTCTTAAGGTTCTGTGATCTGATTAGTTCCTGTCAAGCACATGACAGATAACACCATCCCATTAGCCAGGAGGAAGATACAAATTTAATCTCACAGACACAAAACTTTTTAATGAAATGTACTTCTTTCTGCATTCCCAACCCTAGCTTGTCCACATGAGCTTTCTACATTTCAAGTAAAATCCTTTGAGTACAAGGGAGTAACTTGTATATTGATGCATCACTTACTCAACTGCAATTTGTGCAGAGTAACCCAGAACTCTTCAGTTGTAAGTCAGGGTCTTTGCATCCTGATGCGTGTAGCATTCTCCTGAAAGTCTATTAGTAGAACGATGAATGGGGAAAATCAACAAAGTGTAGGAAAAGGATTCATTCTGTTTTGTACCTATAAAAAAATCCTGCTAAGTACAGTAATGGGTTCAGGGTCCCTCTGGCTACAAACATTGGAATCCAGAATTTGTAGTTCACTCATTCTTAATATCGGCCAGAGTTTCCTCTCTGGGTAAATGTTTGCAGCTATTAAGGGGAAGAGAAAAACCGTCACCAATGTGACTATACACTAGATTGTTTAGGAGCTGAGCAAGGGGCAGTGTTAATAGAGTGCTCCCGATTACGGATGGTAATTTCAGACCCATCAGTTAGAATGGAGCCGGAGTTTCTGGTTGATATGAGTACATCTACCTCACCTCCTTGTGCAGGATCTAAAGAGAACTTTCAATTACCAATGTCTTGGTGACAAATTAGTCGCACACAATTGAATGGTGGGTGTGGCTAAACGACGGTAAGAGAAGCAGATCAACGGTAAGAGAAACGGATCAAAGTACTTTGTTACTTTGCCACCTTGAGGGGATCTGGCTACATGCAAGCCGTGGAAATATGGTGAATATACTCGTGAAGGTGCTTTAGAAAACACAATTGATACAGCAATTTGGAAACTGTTGCCACTAATTCACATCCCTGGCAGCAGCCTTCTCCACAGAGAATTTTATAATGGCTCCCTTTTTGACTGATAAGAATGTTTTGCACAGTGGGAATTAAAATAGCTGCAATCTTTGTTACCTTTTGCCAGTTTGATAACCTTGTTCTTGCTGCATGTTTTCTTCTTTAACTGCTTTCTACATTTGAAGGCAATATTTGACTGGAATGTCAAGCAATTGTTTCTTTATTTATCAGCTGAGTACAAAACTAAGAATAATGTAAGTATGTTTTCTAAATGAAGTACTGTTCAATAGAAAACTGGAGAATAATCTTTCAGATACTCTATACCACTGGCTAATTTGGTGCAATTTGTATAATCTGACACTACCGTAAAGTTGGAAATTAGTATATGTGGCCTTGAGACTTGGGGGGAAAACAAATTATGGAATAAGGAAACTTCACAACCAAAGAAGGGGGAGACTTTCAACATAATGGTAGGGAGGAACTGCAAGAATATCGGGGCCAGATGGCTGCCTTCTGTACTGTAACCTTCAATGGCTGTCTAGGTCCCCTCTTGTCATATTGCTCTTTTTGCATTATATTAGTGGTCCCGTGGGGTTGCTTTCAAACAACAACAACTTGCATTTATACAGCGCCTTAAATGTAGTGAAATGTCCCAAGTCGCTTCACAGGAGCGATTATCAAACAAAATTTGACACCGAGCCACATAAGGAGATATTGGAACAGCTGACCAAAAGCTTGGTCAAAGAGTTAGGTTTTAAGGAGCGTCTTAAAGGAGGAGAGAGAGGTGAGAGAAGTTTAGGGAGGGAATTCCAGAGCTTGGAGCCTCGGCAGTTGAAGGCACGGCCGCCAACGGTGGAGCAATGAAAATCGAGGATGTGCAAGAGGCCAGAATTGGAGGAGTGCAGTGATCTCGGAGGTTTGTAGGGTTGGAGTAGGTTACAGAGATGGGGAGGGTACAGAGACCTGTTGCCTCCGTGTACCACATTTCTTGATTTACTTTTCTTCCACCTCTCAATCACCCATGATTCCCATTGCTAAAAGGAAAGGTATCTGTCTCTGCATTTAAACTGCAGACACAATGATAATTCAAGACCGATGAAGACGTGGGTCTCCGAATCGGTTAGGACTGTACTTCAAATACACGTATATCCGATTCATGATAAGGCTGTTAAGACTGTTAGAATTTTTGGGCTTCCACCAGGTGTTTTTCTCCCATTTACTGCCGAGGGTCACTCCATAAGAGCCACTCCTATCAGCATATAGGCTACAATCCACATAGAGTGAGTGTTCACAAGGCAGCCAATTAGTTTTGCTTAATCCTCTGGAAGTGTCATTAAGTTTTGGAATGCACTTTACAAACTTTAATAAAAAGTTTAATGTTGAAAATAAATGTTAAATTGGTTAACAGAATCTTTACATTTGTGTTTTTATTATCTGGTGATTACTATAAAGTGATCGGTAAAGTCTTGTGAATAATTTCATTATTTCCATTCACTTCCATTTAATTTAATGGGGTATAATTAAATTGCACAAGTCTGATCCGTAAGCAGTTACAGATCCTTGGGGCCAAATGTATGGGTGATGCGATTAAACTGTCCATGTGGTGGAAATACTCAGTAAGTCAGTCCCCATCTATGGAGAGAACAGATGAGTTAAAATGTTTCAGGTGTGGACACCAGGACTGAACTCCGTACAGATGTAGTCTGACCGGCTGAGTGTTCACAGCATTTTCTGTTTCAGCATCCAAAGCTTCTTGTAATCATTATGTTGGACTGTGTGTACTAGTGCTGATCACGATGTCGTGTTCTTAAGTTATTTAAGCTCTTTTTGCAAACGCAGGCACTGAACCAAGTCGTTCTCTGGGACAAGATTGTTCTTCGAGGAGAGAAGACAAAGTTGGATTTGAAAGATGTGAAGTCAAAATATTTCTTCTTTGATGATGGAAATGGCCTCAAGTAAGCAATTTACACACATCTATCCACTAAACTTTTCACCTTGATGTAACAGCATTTACAAAACTTTGCAGCTCTTTAAATCAGTCGTGAGTGTTTGAATGAATGCTCTATCTATATTGTGTGAATGACAGAGTTTTTCCACAAGTGAGGCAAACCAAACCAAATGATTTACAGTTGTCACAGGCAGGAGTAAGATAAGAAAAATTGACATAAAAATAGAAGATGCTGGTAAAATACAGGTCCGTCAGCATCTGAAAACACATTATTGCTTTGGTGGGCCCTAGGCTGAAAGTGTTCTGGCAAAAGGTCCCACTGGAAATGTTATCCTGTGTATTTATGACATTTTCTCTCTCTTTTTAATTACAGACAGGAGTGGATTGTGTAGTTGCTTCCCTTCCCCAATCCTTCTTTGTGTATGTGGCCAAATATTCATCGCCGTATTGCGGATTTAATTTACACAAGTGCTTAATATTAAAATGCCACAAAAAGCTGCCACAGTAACTCTGTATCGAGCATTAATCCGCACTATTTGGGGGGATGTTTTCCTGCCCCACCGCTCAGCCTGTGGTGTGATTAAAGCCGCAGAAAAATGTACACATTATTGTTACTAGTTTGTGTCCCTTGGTCTGTGCTGAGTTAGTTACTCTTGGCTGGGAATGTGTTACAGAGTGCTACAATTGGCCTCGGCTCCCCTGGTATAGCGAGGGGGTGGGGTGGGGGGTGGGAACAATCAAGGAGGGGAGAAAGCAGCGCGAATTCCCAAAGATTCCCGCTGGGAAGTGAACATGTGGATAAGATCAGACTCAGCTGTAATGTTCCTCATTTCTTGACTCTCGGTCTAAATAACCTGAAGTTCTCTGTGACTAATGAGGCAGTGAAATATCATCTGTGGAAGTACATCCCAGCACGGGTCAGTGCCTTTACACTAAGGAAGATGTTTGGAGAGTGGGGGTAAAATAAATGTTAAGTCATTTGTACTTGCAGTACCAGCAAGGACCTCCTGGTGCCATTGCTGCGCTTATAGAAGTTACCATTCCCAATAGCTCCACCAACTGGTGTTAATAGCCAAGATTTTGAAGCCATTGTACTCTTGATCCCATTTATTAATTTATTTCAGCTAACTTTTGAAATGTAGAAGTGCATGTACAATGTGTGGCGTCTATAGTGTGGGTTATATTTTTAATGATCTTTGAGCAGAAGATTGTATTATAAGAACATAAGAACATAAGAAATTGGAGCAGGAGTAGGCCAATCGGCCCCTCGAGCCTGCTCCGCCATTCAATAAGATCATGGCTGATCTGATCCCAACCACAAATCTAAAGAACACAAGAAGTCGGAGCAGGACCCGGCCACATAGCCCCTGGGCCCTCTCCGCCACCCACAGGGCATTGACCGATCCGAACTCAGCTTCATGTCCAATTTCCTGCCCGCTCCCCATAACCCCTAATTCCCTTTACTTCTAGGAAACTGTCTATTTCTGTTTTAAATTTATCTAATGATGTAGCTTCCACAGCTTCCTGGGGCAGCAAATTCCACAGACCGACCACCCTCTGAGTGAAGAAGTTTCTCCTCATCTCAGTTTTGAAAGAGCAGCCCCTTATTCTAAGATTATGCCCCCGAGTTCTAGTTTCACCCATCTTTGGGAACATCCTTACTGCATCCACCCGATCAAGACCCTTCACAATCTTATATGTTTCAATAAGATCGCCTCTCATTCTTCTGAACTCCAATGAGTAGAGTCCCAATCTACTCAACCTCTCCTCATATGTCCGCCCCCTCATCCCCGGGATTAACCGAGTGAACCTTCTTTGTACTGCCTCGAGAGCAAGTATGTCTTTTCTTAAGTATGGAGACCAAAACTGTATGCAGTATTCCAGGTGCGGTCTCACCAATACCTTATATAACTGCAGCAATACCTCCTTGTTTTTATATTCTATCCCCCTAGCAATAAAAGCCAACATTCCGTTGGCTTTCTTGATCACCTGCTGCACCTGCATACCAACTTTTTGATTTTCTTGCACTAGGACCCCCAGATCCCTTTGTACTGCAGTACTTTCCAGTCTCTCGCCATTAAGAAAATAACTTGCTCTCTGATTTTTCCTGCCAAAGTGCATAACCTCACATTTTCCAATATTATATTGCATCTGCCAAATCTCCGCCCACTCACCCAGCCTGTCTATATCCCCTTGCAGGTTTTTTATGTCCTCCTCACTCTCTACTTTCCCTCCCATCTTTGTATCATCTGCAAATTTTGATATGTTGCACTCGGTCCCCTCCTCCAAATCGTTAATATAGATTGTAAAGAGTTGGGGAAAGGAACAACACAGAAGGGCTCGTCCGGGATTTGAACCCGGGACCTCTCGCATGTTACTCAGTTGAAATTCCCGAAGCGAGAATCATACCCCTAGACCAACGAGCCGCTGTTTAAAAGACAGTGTAGCACTCCCTCAGTACTGCACTGCGAGTGTCAGCCTGGATTATATGCTCAGATCCCTGGAGTGAGACTTGAACCCTCAACCTTCTTGACTTACAGCTGGGAGTGCTCTAGCCCTATAACCTACGTGTACTGTGGTGATGCTGGTAAATAGTTAGTAACACAAGAGTTAAAAGTGATGCAGTAACTGCACGTTACACCAAAGACAAATGTTCTGAAATAGTCTGCATTCGAACATCTGTGTGTGTTGGAATGGATTCTTTTAAATAAATAAAACCGCTTTAGAAACTAATGTGTCTCCATGTGCAATGACAAAATTTTCCCCTTTATTCAAAATTATTGACCCTGTAGATTTTCTGCTTTCAACTTGCCAACCTAATTGTACGTTCTTCCTTGCTAAGTGTTTTTGAAACTTACCAATCTTTTTAGTTCACAATAATAACAACTACTTGCATTTATATAGCACCTTTAACGCAGAATGTCCCAAAGCGCTTCACAGGAGTGTAATCAGGTAAAATGTAACACTGAGCCACATAAAGTGATATTAGAACAGATGACCAAAAGCTTGGTCAAAGAGGTAGGCATTGCTGGACCAGGAGCCAATGTAGGTCAGCTAGCACAGGAGTGATGTGTGAACGGGACTTGGTGCGAGTCAGAAGTTCAGTTGCAGTTCATCTGATCTACATGTGTAAATGCTTGTGTTGTCCCAATAAAATAGTCATACATTTGGTGCTTTCTTTTGACAGGGGAAATGAAAACATCACTTTGACTCTGTCCTGGAACGTGGTCCCAAACGCTGGGATTTTGCCTCTTGTAATGGGTTCAGGTCACCGTTCTGTCGCCTTTCCAGATTCCTACGAGATGACAAAGAGCTATTGAACTTTGACTATTTTCCTTTGTTATAGTACCTTTTATTGTTGTAATTTGAAGCTCATAACTCGGAACATATTTTTATATCCAAATATCATGTCTGTGTGGCTGGGGTGAAAAAATCTGAAAATTCCCCCAAATGAAAATAAAATGGGTGACTTTTGTATTTTTTGTAACAGGCGCACAAGAAATCTTTTTGCATTGTAATGTTTTATCTGTGTTCAGATTTAATTCCCATTATATAACTTGAGTTGGACTGCACTTGATGGGGGAAGATTTTTTTCAGCGCGCTAAATGTAACGCAGTCATGAACACGTGGGTGTCATGATTGTCACACCTCGTTCCCAGGAAATCTTTTCCCCCCCAAGTGTGGGAAACATTTTCTCCCTAAAGTATTTAATTGTTACATTGTTCATAACAGACCTTGGCAATGTACTGTTTACACCACAAGCTCCATGCATTTTTCTTTCAAAAGCCTATATTCTTGTGTTATTTCTTTGCCAGCCATGACAGTTTAGGTCTAATGGGGAGGGGAGAAATTCTGTTTTAACTGCTGTGCTTTCTCCGCTTCCCTAGCCCTAACCAACAAAAAACGGCCACTTGACTCAATTTGCATCTTTAAAGAAAATGACTGCCTCCCTAGTAATTATGGTACTTATTAATTCCTCCTCCAACTTCTAAAGCTCTAGTCATGACATTTGTTATGCTCACTGTAAGAAATCCCTGTTTATTCAGCAGGGTAAGGATTTTCTTTTTATTTAAAAAAAATTGAATCCTAGTCCTCGCAAATGTAAACGGATTGTTTTATTTGGGACTGTTCTTTTCATGTTTTTCTTTGCTGTATATTAAAGACACACAAAGTAAATTGAAGCATGAGTATTTATATCGAGTATTCTAAAGACATTAACTGCTGGAGTCCGAACTTGTATCTTACAGCACAACAGCTTTTCTACTGTATAATTACTGTGAATTGCAACAAAAAAATACAGCAATGTGCATATTCTGTAGAACAGAATATATTAAATCCTTTTTTTGTGGTATATTTTGTGATGCTTTGCAAAACATGCTGTACCTGGATGGGTATTGATAGTAGAAAGCTGGGCCTGAGGAAGATTTTTAAACTGATTACGGTTAGGGTGACTGTGCTAGCAAATAATGCATGTGTTTGAATAAAGGGTTTCGTTTTTATTTTATCCGTGAAGAGTTAACAAGTTGTGACTTTTTTTCTTACTGCTCGCCCCTTCCCCTGTAAATTAAAGGATGCTAGACAAGTACCAGGCCATCTGAAGTTCTGCCTAATGTTTCACGGCTTCGTATCCTGGGCTGATCCTTGACGCTCAGATTGTGTATGTTGTCTTCGTGCTTTGGCTTTGTCTATATTGCAGTGACTGATATTTTAGTGCTGCATCTTGTAACATTGGAGCAGTCTGAAATTGAATAGCAAATACATTTTGTGCACTGCTGTAACACTAAGGCAGTTTTTTTTTTATCTTGTGTAATTTGCTTCTTGTTAGTCCAAGTTATATTTGTTTTGCCGAGCTTCCATAGAGAGACAGTCGAATGCCCGAAAGCTAATCTCAACATGCACTTAAGATTTTCCACATTTTATAAAATAGATTTTATAATTATAATCCCCATCTTCTCCCCTTTGTGAATGATTCATGCTCTGAACTTTGGCAGACAGCGGATATTTCGATGGCTTGAGGTAGCTTGTAGGAGATGCTGACATTGACTTGTGGAATTCCATTCATTTTCTTCCTGTTGGCAAGGCACTTTGTCACCTGAGCATGCATGGTCGAGATAAGCAACTTGGCATCTGGTGGAAGCTTCAGTGTGATTATCTGAGGCTGGGATTTGAACCAGAGTCTTCCAGCCCTTAATATCACACCATGTTGCTCTGCAATATCCATAGAATCATACACGACAGAAGGAGGCCATTTGACCCATCGTGTCTGTGCTAGCTCTTTGAAAGAGATATCCAATTATTCCCAAATATCTTTGTTTACACTGGTCTATTCCTACCCTTAATCTTAAAGCATATGCAAGAAAAGCTTGAGTGAACACTGGATTCTGACTTGGGTGCAGGTTTACATTTGGTATGTTTTACACAGGTTTTCTATATTAACACCCTTTTGGGGACTTATTCAGCTCATTGGATTGCAGATAGACCTTACACTGGAGTTCATTCAGACCCCTCACTTAAAAAAAATAATTTGGCTCACGTTAGCAATGTTCAGCATTAGCCTAAAAGCCAATGGTTTAGTATTGCATATATACTAATGCAAACTGAATTTCACACTGGTTAGAAAGATGTCTCTTCTTAATTGGAATGTTAAAAGTATTTAAAGCAAAAGAACATGCAAGTAATTACTTCTTTAAAAATAAAAGCGGGGGTGGGAGGAGGATGCATTTACTTTGCACAGATATCGTACATACAACTTTGGTATTTTTGGAGACGAGGCGAACAGCTGGTTCCATGAGTCTCCAGTTTGATATTTCTGATAAGAGTTCTAAAAACTTTCATTTGATCTCTCTTTCCCCCTGCCCGATTCTGCCTTGATGATAAATGAGGGAGACATTGCTGCAAATAATATAGGGCAGTTTCTACTGGAACCTTTCAAAAGCAATGTATCAGAGGATGTGCCATCAATCCTTTTCAACTAACAGCCTAATCTTTAATTTCTATGCCTGTTACTAATTACAAGCATTTAGTGGCGGGGAGTTTTTTTTAGGTGGGGGTGGGTGGAAGAGCGATCCAGAAGTGTTGGTCGAAACTGCTGAAATGCTTTCCTGATATCATGTGACCAGCAGTCAGTGTTATCAAAAGGTGCCGTTTAAATAACTTATGGATATGAGCTAGGAATGTGGTGCTCATGTCAAACTTCAAGCATGTTTTTTTTTCCAATAAATCAGATTCCATTTTAATAGTTTGGTTTTTCTGACCACCGCATTTAACCCCAGTACTTTTTTTTGGGTATAAATCAAGCTGTGAATTTGCTTTTCTCCAACAAGCTGTATTCCTTAAACGTTGCTATTAGGTGAAGTAAACGTTCCCTGGGTAAGGACAGGTATGAAGTATGAGCAGCACCGAAATCTTGCCAGAAATCCGCATTTTTTTCTTAAAAACTTCGAGAACCACCTTGTAGACACACAGCTCTCAACGAATAGTATTTGCATTCTACATTTGCGGTGAGATTGAAACTAATCGACACACGTGTTGTACAAAAATATTAGTGTCAACCTTGAAATTGTAACACTTGTTGTATGTGCAACTCACCACCAATGGGTGTCACTATTTCTCTTTTTTTTGCCCTCACTGGATAATATATTTATTTCTGGTGAAGTAAGGATTATAAATCGAATTATTATATATGATTTTTTTTGTCAATTTGTTGGCAAAAGGTTCACCATACCAGAAGTCCATTTTGTGTTTGAATCTATACTTTTGCTGTACATTGTGTACCAAGAGAAGGAACTGTTTTAACTTTGTTCTATGTTTCAGTGTTCTTGCAATGCAATGATTGCACATACTAAGCTTTCTACAAATGTCTATTTTCATGATGAATATTTTTAATCATCGGTTGTGGTTTAATTACAGCTATTGGCTAGAACATTTTTGAGCAGTTCAAGAATGCACCAGCGCCAAAAGTAACGGAAAACATTCTCTGTTCAAACCTTTCAAAGTCACTCAGCGCCCAACAGGATTGGAGGCCACAGGAAATTCTGAAGATGACAAAAAAAGACTGAAATAACGCAATTAAACGCTTTGCTTGCCTCCATTTTATTGTCTGATTCTTCCTTTTATTTTCTTTAAAATCTGCACATTGAAATGAGCAATTATCAGCTTCAAGTAAACTCGGATCAGCCCAACACAGGTTAAATATAGGATAGTGCTGCGCGGACTTGCTCAGCAGGACGTCCTAACCCCAGCCTGAGAGGAGGACTCTCCACATAACTGGAATTTTTCCCTTCCATTTCCCGCACCACCCATAAATTTAAATTGTGTGTCATTCCTGGCAAATTGTGTGCAGTTTTGAGCTCAATCTGACACACAACTGGGTTGAGAACTCAAAAGTATGTTTCATGAAACATTCTAAAATAATAGATCGAGAGCATAATGTGCATGAATATAAATTATTGATATGCGATCAGCTGGACTTGATTTGAATGGGTGATGGGGCCACCCACTTTTATCTCTTCTTCAGTTGCTTTTCCAAGGTAGGATTGGTAAAGTAATCTCTAATTTTCAAAAGTGAGCATGATTATGGATGGATGTTTTGTTCACTAGCTTTAATTAGGGATTAAATGTACTGTTTTTTTTAGATAATTCATAACATGGATTTGATCCTCTGTGGCAGTCACTGGTGCATTATCCATCATTGCACTCCATGACCACTCCACCATGTTTTTACGTAGAATTTGCAGCACAGAAACAGGCCATTCGGCCCAACTGGCCTCTGCCGACGTTTATGCTCCACACGAGCCTCCTCCCACCTTACTTCATCTAATCCCATCAGATAACCTTCTATTCCTTTCTCCCTCATGTGCTTATCTAGTTTCTCCTTGAATGCATCTCCGCTATACGCCTCAACTACAGGCAGAGTCCACCCTCCTCCTTCTGCACAGTTATCCATCACTGAGAGACTGTCCTAGCATACATCTACTCCTACCTGCCTGCCTGAATACAGCCCGCAAATCTCCAGCGATGGCTATTCCTCCAGCGCTGTATAGTCACCCACAGTCTTCCAAGAATCCATCCTTAGTGCCGACACATTCCTCATTCATATGGTACCATATATGATGCAGACACCCAGTTTAACCTCTTTGTTACTTCTCTCGAACCCATGATCCACTTCTGAACTATTGAGTAACAATTTTGTCCAACTAAACTGTGGAGAGACCAATCATCATTTTCAATCTGTGCCATAAACTTTGCTTCATTGATTCCATCCCCTCCCCAGCTATTCACTCGGGATGAACCAATAAAGAACAAAAAAGACTTGCATTTATATAGCACCTTTCATGACCTCAGGACATCCCAATGCGCTTTACGACCAATGCAATGCAAAAATCTTGGTGTACTATTTGACCCCGAGCTGAGCTTCAAACACTACATCCTATCCATTACTGGAACTGCTTATTTCCGTCTCTGTAACATTGCCTGCCTCAGTTCCTCCACTACTGAAATCTTTACCCATGCTTTTTACCTCTTGGCTCAGTAGGGCAGAATTGCAACCCAGCACCCGGGCAGAAAACATGTTGCAGATCGGTTGCCCGTTCTATAGCAGGCAACTGATCTGCCACACCAGTTTTATGCCTGGGTGGCAAGTTGAAAATCTAATGATTTCCTTACTGGCTTTGCATGCTCTATTCTCCACAAATTCCCAATCGGTCCAAAATGTCAATGCATGTATCCTGTGTCTCAGTATATCCCGTGTGAATTCAATGTAGGCAAATGTGAGGTCATCCACTTTGGATCAAAAAAGGGTAGAACAGGGTACTTTCTAAATGGTAAAAAGTTAAAAACAGTGGATGTCCAAAGGGACTTAAGGGTTCAGGTACATAAATCATTGAAGTGTCATGAACAGGTGCAGAAAATAATCAATAAGGCTAATGGAATGCTGGCCTTTGTAGAGGACTGGAGTACAAGGGGGCAGAAGTTATGCTGCAGCTATACAAAACCCTGGTTAGACCGCACCTGGAGTACTGTGAGCAGTTCTGGGCATCGCACCTTTGGAAAGACATATTGGCCTTGGAGGGAGTGCAGCGTAGGTTTATTAGAATGATACCCGGACTTCAAGGGTTAAGTTACGAGGAGAGATTACACAAATTGGAGTTGTATTCTTTAAAGTTTAGAAGATTAAGGGGTGATCTGATCGAAGTTTATAAGATATTAAGGGGAACAGATAGGGTGGATAGAGAAAAACTATTTCCGCTGGTTGGGGATTCTAGGAGTAGGGGGCACAGTCTAAAAATTAGAGCCAGACCTTTCAGGAGTGAGATTAGAAAACATTTCTACACACAAAGGGTTGTAGAAGTTTGGAACTCTCTTCTGCAAACGATTGCGAAATTTAAATCTGAGATAGATAGCTTTTTGGCAACCAAAGGTATTAAGGGAAATGTCCCAAAGGCAGGTATATGGAGTTAGATCACAGATCAGCCATGATCTTATGAAATGGCGGAGCAGGCACGAGGGGCTGAATGGCCTACTCCTGTTCCTATGTTCCTATGTGCTCATCACCCTGTTCTTGCTGACTTACATTGGCACCCAGTCCCATAACACATTAAATTTAAAATTCCTATCTTCAAATCCCTCCATGGCCTCATGACACCCCATGTCTGCAGGTTCCTTCAGTCTTATCTGCCCCTCCCTGCACCATTTGGTCCTTTGATTCTGGTATTTTGTGCATTCTCCCCCCCCACCCCAATCCCCTCCCCCTGGCATTAGTGGAACTACTTCCATAAAACCTCCACCCTGTATCTCTTCACCTTTTATAAACCTCATAACACACCTTTTTGACCAAGATTCTGTTTACACCTAATCCGTTCCTTCAGAGCTTGGCATCTATTTCCTTATGTAGTCCTATTTTATCCCCCTTCCCTTCTCCCTGAACTCCTTAAAGCAACTTGGGATACTTTCCACGTAAATTTGCTATATAAATGCTGTTTGTTTATAGAAGTTAATGAAACTTGCACTCCCCCCCTCCCATTTATAAGCCTGATAGGTTCTCGGATCCCAACAGTTTTCATAAAGGTTCCTCAGGTAAGAATCTAGGTTCAACATGTGTCTCACTCCAAATGAAAACGATTTTCCACATCGTTCACCTGAGGAAGGAGGTAGCCTCCGAAAGCTTGTGAATTTAAAATAAAATTGCTGGACTATAACTTGGTGTTGTAAAATTGTTTACAATTGTCAACCCCAGTCCATCACCGGCATCTCCACATCATAGAATCATACAGCATAGAAGAAGGCCATTCGGCCCATTGTGCCTGTGCCAGCTCTTTTTAAGAACTATCCAGTTAGTCCCACTCCCTGGCTCTTTCACCATAGCCGTGCAAATTTTTCACCAATTCCCTTTTGAAAGTTACTATTGAATCTACTTCCACCATCGTTTCAGGCAGTGCATTCCAGATTGTAACAACTCGTTGTGTAAAACATTTTCTCCTTATCGCTCCTCTGGTTCTTTTTTTACACACTAAAACACAACTTGATGGTTTTAAATTAGCAATGAAATCTAGCTTTAAAGGTCCTTATGTATGAAGGTCTCCACAATTCTGTTGACTCAAAACTTAATTGCTATAGAATGTTTCCGTGCTCAAGGGTTGCCAACTTTAAATAAACTCATAAGAGGTCATTTTCTGCCACTTGTGCTATCCCTGTTAATCAGTGAATACAGTGGAAAGGTCAAATAATGGAAGAATGCAGTGGAGATGCTTGATAAATCAATCTGCAAAATGCCTTACAGCACAAATCAGGAGGCACGTGAGAATCTAAGCCTTCAGCATCTAGTCACAGCTATTTGTCTTCAAGTAGGGATGTGAGGATTAAGCTTAGGTTCGACTGCAAGGCTTCTGTTCTTCAATACGGGTTAAGAAATGTATCCAGACGCAAATTCTCACCACCTCAACACAGGCTCAATTCACCCAATAGCCTTCTTTTGTGGTATAACATTGTATGATTCAATGACAACATCTCCTCACTTGGGGTTGGATATCAGTGCTCCAAGATGACTTAATATTAAAAAAATGTTGGCAGTGCTGTTTCAACTGTATTGGTGCATGTCACTACCAGCGATGTCCTAAATGAGGGAGAGGCAACACCAGGATCCTGGCTTTTGATATAAAGCAACAGCACCTGTATATTCTCATCCAACCTCTAGACCTGCAGCTTATGTATGCCGTATGGCCTTCTTCTCTATGATTCTATGACAATTGGGCCAACGGAACATACAAATAACCTTCTGGAATCATACGGCTATGTCTCTACTCTTCCAAGCGATTACAAGTGGACAGAGTTTGATCAATAGCTTTGATACAGTACGTGAAAACAGCCATCTCAGAACGATGGTCAGCATGAGTTTCAGAAGAGTGGAATATTGTACTTGGCCTCTGTTTATGGTGTTGTGGATCTGCCAGAAAGCACAAAGTAGCAGTTAAAACAATGGAAATAGAGGAAAAGGATTTGAGCTAATGGTTAAAGGTTAAGAAAGTAAAGGCAGCCATATCAACAATATGTTATGAAGTGAATTTAAAACTGGAGCATTAGTAATTGGTGAAACTGTTCTTGAACTGGTGTCTTTTTTAAGGGTGCATTTACACTATGGGCTAGAAATTGGACTTGTGCCTGCAATGGGCGGCAAGCTAGTGTTTGATCCCCACGCTGGCTGTGGACACCCAGAATCAGCTTGCTGGTACCGATTTAAGCCAACTACGATGCCAGCAGAGACAGTCAGGTAGGTTCTGCGAGGGGGAGAAGGTAATGTTGAAAGGGCGTGAGCCTGGGCCGGCAGCGGTCTTCAGTTATTTTGTGGGGCCAAGAGGAGCACTCCTGGCTCCTGCAAGCTTTTGGGCCTTTTTTCAGCTGCTTCCAAAAGAAAGAAAAACTTGCATTTATATAGTGCCTTTCACGACCTCAAGACATCCCAAAGCTCTTCACAGCCAATGAAGTAGTCACTTGTAATGTAGGAAACACGGCAGCCAATATGTGAACAATAAGCTCCCACAAACAGTAATGAGGGAATGACCAGATTATCTATTTCAGTGATGTTGATTGAGGGATAAATATTGGCCAGGGCTCCCCTACTCTTTTTCGAAATTGTGCCATGGGATCTTTTACGTCCACCTGATAGGGCAGACGGGGCCTCAGTTTAATGTCTCATCCAAAAGACAGCATCTTTGACAGTGTAGCACTCTCTCTGTACTACACTGGAGCGTCAACCTATATTTTGTGCTCAAGTCTCTGGAGTGGGACTATGAATCCACAACCTTTTGACTCAGAGGCGAGAGTGCGACCACTGAGCCACGGCTGACACCATAAGGACCATTGGCTTGGCTGGTCTAGACCTGGAAGAACACGTGGCCGCGCAAGTTCTGCCTAGCTACTGTCCAATTTCACATTGGGGTCCTACATTAAATAGTTGAATAACCAAATCAACCTGCAGGCGCCTGGGGCAACTAAAAGTCACCTGATTCAAATTCTTGTGAGGCGCATTTCTAGAACCAATAGGGCACAGGAGATCACAACCCGATTTTGGACTCCGTTTTCCAAATTTCACGGCCGATAAACGGGTGCATCGATATCTAATTTCTTCCCCGAGGATTCTATGGGGGGAATCTCCAGAGAAACGGCATAAATAGAGTTACGGCAGGAAACTAATGGTAGCTCAACTGAATTTCGGACCCAAGATGTTTCGTATTGTCATGAAACAGGTTCAACATCTCATTGATAATAAATCTGTGTAATGTGCGTTCAGTGTTCAGGCCCAAACTGACTCTGACACAAAGTCCCACCTTTGAGGAATCTCGCTCCACTCCTGTCTGCTGGCAGGCCAGACACTGACTCCAGATTCATGCTTTATTTATATTGCAACTGCCGCCTGGTTGCAAAGCAAAATGGTATTGCACTGACCCGTACAGTTACAGTGTAAATGCATCGTAGTAGCCTTAAATAGTGCTGACCCCGATAACAGAGTGAGATGGTACTGGGTGGTATTCTGTGCTGATTTTGTGATGTAATTCCAGAGAGAAAGGTCAGACTAGAGTATTTTTTAAAAAAAGAACTTGGAAAACAGAGGGAACTATGCTTTTAATGTTGTTCTAGTTGCACTCAGCAAGAATCAGAAAAGTGGCTACAGTTGGATGCGTTAATAAAGCCTTGTATTATTGGCCGTGTACAGCAGTCCAATAGAAACCATTAACTAGCCCCAGGTGTGGCTATACGACATCATTTTAGCCACATGCATTTAGTTTAGTAGAAAACGCCGTACACATAATACAGGTAAATGTATTTCATGTGTACATTTACTTAACAAACATCTACCACCATTCAGTAACCAAGGGAGTAAAGCATTCGCCACATCTGGATTCCCAATTTGCCACATGTGGCTGGTGGCTAACGTATTGGACGACATTGGTGCACAGTACACTTTAGAGATTGCCTAGTAGTCTCATTGCAAAAGTAGTTGTGGAGATTAAGTAGGACATAGACTATCCCACAGGTGGTGGTGATCTTTTTAACAGACAAACTACAGTATGAGATGATCACCGCAACACAGATATTATTTGTTTCCTGTTTAAAGGGGAGCTGCATTCATGTGAATTTTCATAGAATCCTAAAGGGAGCTATTAGTATACTTGCTGGCGTCTTGTCATCCTTTGTCCCTGTGTCTAATACATTAAATTGCTGGCCAAAGACAACCTGGGAGCTGACATTGTAATCTAGAATTTCCCCTCATCTGCGATATTGCGAAGTCTGGGCGTTGCCTACATCCTTCTGTCCTCATTAAGGATATCCCAAAGGGGAGAAGAGTTTACATGAGATTTCTCTTCCCAAGTTGCTTGACCAGGTTTGAACTGTAAAACTAGACTGACAGATGCTGGTAACTATAAACATCTCCCTGTTATAATATGCAAAGGTATTTGGCCCTTTAATTGCACAGTAAAAGCTATTGAAAATTACTGAAAGGGTATGAGGCTGTAAATGGTTTTCTATCTGAAGTGTCACCAATCTTTGATTTATTAATCAAAGCATTAAGCTTACATTTACTTTAAATAGCATTTGTTAATTTCAAGTTCCCACGGTGAACTATTATTTTCTGTGTAAAAAACACATAAGACCACTGATAATTTTTTTGCTTTGCTAACTGCTTGACAGGAATCAGTCGGGAAAGGGTAGCAATGGACTCACCGATCTAATCATGGCCCAACTATGTAGAAGTGTGGATGTTTGCAAAAATAATCAGAGTAATCTGCTCCAGGGGTCCAGAAACTGAGAGCAAAACTTGAGTGGTGTATGAGTGTCACCCAAACCCCCACAGTTAAATTAGACAACTTACTCGCCCAACTATCTATAACTTAACGCCTATGGACTTAAAATTAAAAGCCAACGGCAGTTAAGTTGCAGCAGAAGATTGATGATTGGGAGGCTGTTGTGTCACTGTTGCAGAATAACAATTCACAGAAAGGTACAATGAGGGAATTATTTTGTAGTTTCAAAGTGGAATTTTATAAGAGAATTAAAAGCCTTATACTTCTATGTGCTGTTGCCACATGTCAGATCATATCTTAAATTACTCAAGTATCACTTGTGGTTTATAAGCGCCTGGCCCTCTGTTTTGCGTCCTTAAAAGCATTCCCGTCTTTCCGAGATTAAATAGGGATCTTCGATGTGCATTTTGAAAAATTAGTTCACTGCATGTGTCATGGTCAAAAACTGCATGCGCATAAAAAGGTGTTGGTGGTTTGAAACTGTAGGATAGATAAAGAGTTCAGACCCTGGCAGGTAAGTCTAAGAGAAAGTTTAATCTTTAGGATGAGACCTTTAATCAGAACTGATGTGTTAGTTGCTGATGGGCCTACTGTGCATTCCTAACATTGTGTACTTTGGCTTCAGTATTATCCATTTAACAAATTCAGTTCTGTGTGAGGCAACCCAGTATTGATACAAACATCCAACCTGCTCATTAGATGCTGCTGCGTCTCCTTTGCCTTGCCCTCCCTTGAAGATTTTTTTTTGACTGGTCCAAATTTCATGTGACCAAAAATGACTGGCGTTCAAGAAGTGCTCAGAAAAAGGGGCCTGGATGGTTTGGTATTTGGGATTTTTCAATCCCTTCCTGTGTTTAAAGGATAAAAACATCTTGGCTCAAGTCTAAAAGCCGCAAATAATATTACTTTAGGTATTTAGCATATTACTAATTTGCAGTCTCAGGGTGGCTGCAATGTAAATCAGATCCATCCATGCAGTCCTCCGATATCTGAAGGTTTTTAGAACCCAAAGTTGGTATTACCGAACAACCACAACTTGATGTATCTTATCTTTACTCCTACTTTTTTCAACCTTGGTGGTGTCCTGCACTATGGGCCCTGTCCCTTCAACTAACTGTCTCAAACAAAGGGTACATTGGTGTTTGGCCATTGGAGACAGCAGAAAAATACTTTGTTTGGCTTTCAAGGGCACACCCATGTTTTTAAAAATTCATTCTCGAGATGTGGGCATCACTGGCAAGGCCAGCATTTATTGCCCATCCCTAGTTGCCCTGAGAAGGTGGTGGTGGAACTCGTTCTTGAACCACTGGCAGTGGTTTGATATGACTGAGTGACTTGTTAGGCCACCTCAGAGGGCAGTTGAGGCAACCATGTTAATGTGGGACTGGAGTCACATATAGGCCAGACCAGGTAAGAACAGCAGGTTTCCTTCCCTAAAGAACAACAGTGAACCAGTTGGGTTTTTACGACAGTCCGAGAGCTTCATGGTACCAGGTTTTTCTTAAAAACTGAATTCAAATTCTCAAACTGCCCTGGTGGGATTTGAACTCACATAACCACTAGGATTATTAGTCCAGGCCTCTGGATTACTCATCCAGTAACATAACCATTACCCCTAACCCTAACCCTAATGCACCACTCCCGTTGTTGTTGCCTTTGTTTACAGTGGGAGTAGTAAATATTTTTAGAAGCCACTCTGTCACCTAATCTGAAAGAATAATCAGGCTTGCATCAAAACATAAAATCTCAAATTCACGACTGTACAAATTGTTTGACAAAAAGTATGGCAAAAACATTATCAACTCAGATGTAGTTGAAGTACTGTAGTCAAGATCCGCAACCTAAAATTGCATTGACATCGCTAACTAACATTATACTGCTGCCGCATTGGGTTCCCATCGTAGATTGGGGTTGAGGTATATGGTTGAAGGTGAGTAGAGGAAGTGATTCTCATGATATAATTGGTGTTGGTGCTGATGCAAGCTGCAGAAAGTGAAATAGATTGACACTTCACAATACTTACACTCCTCACTTTGAGTATTTAGATGCCATGGTGCACCCATAATCGGAGATAAGGGAGCTTTGTACAAAGCAAAGACTTAGAAGCAAACTACATGGCCACAAAGAGACATATCAAAGAAAGTACATACTTCCCAAGGCCTCTAGGCAGAGGTCCATTCTGTAAAGTTGTGCTGAGGTAACACTCACCAAATTGAGTCGCGTCTTATATCGGTTCTGCAAAGGAGTCAAGGCCCATCTTTATTTCTGTGTAATTGGACACGAGTTCATCTTTGAAATCTTCTTAAGAATGTAATCCATCTGCAGGCGAGTGCTTAAGGTAACTCACTGGAGTAAGTTGTAGAGTTGCCTTGAACCGCAAGCAATGGAACACCTGATTTTATGCGAATTGAAATTTTACAAAATTGAAAGCAAAAATATCCAACCAATATACAAGGTTTATTAGATATTAAAAAACTTGCTTGAGCCAATTTGTCCAGTTTAGTTACTTATAACCATCCCTTGGAATGACTGCCACTGAAATACTATTTACTGGAACATTCATTTTTTTAAAAAGATGAACAAAATTAGTGATATCAGTTTTTCATTAAAAAGCAAGGATGAGAAAAGCAGATACAGCTCTTAAGTTGAACTGTCCAGGCTTCCCTTAAGGAGCTGAGGATATTAATTACATAGAATTCCATAGAATTTACAACACAGAAACAGGCCATTTGGACCAACTGGTCAGTGCTGGTGTTTATGCTCCCCACGAGCCTCCTCCCACCCTACTTCATCTAACCCTATCAGCACACCCTTCAATACTTGTCTCAAGAACCCCTCATGTCCTTATCTAGCTTTCTCCTAAGTGCATCCATGCTATTCGCCTCAATTACTCCAAATGGTAGCAAGTTCCACATAATTGTTGAGGTATATCATCATCATCCATACTGAGGGGTATATGTTCCCACTGGCATGCTCTCACTAAATTTCTCTGGGATTAACCTGGGTAAGTGGATTGTCACCTGTATTATGAGCGTATTAAGTATTTGCACAGGAACAGTGCTGGTCTGAAAATATATCCCTGAACCTTTGGGATAGGTAGGTTTCATTATTGCATTGAGTTATTGAGGAGTTGGTTAAAACAGATGCTAAATATTGTTTCTGTTTTTAGAAACCTATTCATAGTGTAATGATATCTCAATTTGAGTATGGGAATGTAGAGATGTTCCCTTAACACAGGGAAGGGCTGCATCATTGTTGCAATCAGGCAGTCGGCTAATTAAGCATGAGAATAACACACATATAAATGAACATTTCATAATCATCGTTAGGACAAGTGATTTGTCTCAGTGCAACATGTGGCAACAAAACAAGAATTTCTGCACCTAACACCTGTAGCATCATTTGCCATCCAAGTACTGCCATTTTATATAAGGAGTCCTGCAGATAGCGAGAATGCCAGTTACTGACTAGATCTGAACATTAATAAATCACTTGTCATTCAACTAATATTAAATAACTTACTCCCATTGATTAGAGGAGGGAAGGGAGATGGATTTGTTGCTCCTGGAATCTTATATCAAGGTTGCTATCCCCCCTCCCCTGCTCCCCCTCCATTGCAAAATATTTTTAGGAGGAAGTCTGTTCATGTGTTGGGGATCATTTTTAAATGTTTTGCACCTGGTGGGGACCCTCACCCGTGGGAAACACATATGGGAATTTTAAGTGCGTGTTTTGCATGATTTTCCAACCATTTAAACAATTGGTCAGAAAATCACGTGTAGCCCACGTCCGTATTTCTGATGAGTGCTGCTGGTGGACAAGGGTCCCTGTCGGGAGCAGAGAACTATCCCTATTAACTCTTGGTGTTCTTTTGTTGGGCTAGTAAGAGCTACTCGCTCGTTCACTTAAAACAAGTACAAACATTGACAGTTTAAATTAGTAATAAATGTGAACCTTATTTGTGTCAATGCATTAAAGAAAGAACTTATGTTTATAAAGCGCCTTTCACGATGTCCCATAGTCCTTTGCAGCCAAGGAAGTACTTTTATTTTAAAGTGTACTCGCTGTTATATTGTAGGAAGCACAGCAGCCAATTTGCCCACAGCAAGGTCCCACAAACAGCAATGAGATAATGACCAGATAATTTGTTTTTCAGTGATAAATATTGGCTAGGACACTGGAGAGAATTCCCCTGCTCTTCTAAATGCTGCCATGCAATCTTTTACATTCCACCTGAGAGAGTAGACAGGGCCTCGGTTTAGCATCTCATCTGATAGACGGCACCTACTGAAGATGCAACACTCCCTCAGTACTGCGCTAGAGTGTCGGCCTAGATATTGTGTTCAAGTCTCTTGATGTTGGACTTGAACTCACAATCGTATGACTCAGAGGCAAGAGAGCTACCAACTGAGCCATAGCTGATCCCTAATTAGTGGAAGTTACTCATTCAATCAGCCTACAGCAGCTATAAAAATCAAGGGGCCGATTTTCGGATGGCCAAGCGGGTGCGTTGGGGGCAGGGGGCTCCTAAAATGGCGGAATCCTGGAGTACGTTCGGGTGCGCGCACAGCTCCCGAAAGCGGGACTCCCACTGGCAATTAAAGCCGGTTTAGATAGTTAGTTAGATACTTGAGGTACTTGACAGACCTCATTGAGTGGAGATTTTGGCAGGGGTGCAATTTTGAAGGATCCTCAGCGTGTTTCCTGTGCTGTGAGAAACACTTCCTGTTGGAGCAGACGTGTTTCAGCCAGCAGCCAGTGGGAGATGCAAAGGATTATTTGACAGGTGGGGGGAAATCATCATGAATTGAGCAGGGCACTCTGTCACTTCAGACAAAGCTTTGACTGCAACACCTTTGTCTTTCCACTCAAAATTATTAATTTATACCCTAAACTCTGCTGTGCAAACACATTTACCTATTTTGAGGACCCCCTCAAACTCACACGATCAGGATGGGGGGGTGCCATAGCTGCATTCACCACTTCATCTGAGGACAAGCAACATCACCAGCCTCGCCAGGCACACCGTCCACCTCCACCACGTGGAGCTCCACAACACAGTGCTGCGCCACAGGCACCTGCACAAAATAGCTGTGCAACTACACATACACCCACTGTAGGGTGACCCAATGGGTGGCATCAAGTGTGGGTGTTCATGGTGAACCTCATGAAAGGGACTTATTACACAAGCCAGTCAAGAATGACCAAGACGTGGCAGTAGTGGTGACAATAATAATATTTAATGTGCCATTAACAAAAATCAAATATAAATAAAAAACATGACAAACCGTCAAACACCTTTGTGCATCCCCTTTGTGCTCACAAAACCTTCGCCTTACGCTTACGAGTACTCCTACGTGGTGCTTCCCCTGTGGCTGCAGCAGAGGTAGTGCCAGGTTGCTCTTGTTCATGCCCTGACCGATTAGATGCTTTGGGCCTACGCCCTCTGGGTTTTGGTGCCTGTGAGGGCCCCTCCAATGACTGCTCCACCTGCACCTGTGCAGGGGCAGACTCGGCCACCTGGAGAGGAGGCAGCATTGCGGGTACTGGTTGAGAGGGGGGCAACGGGTGAGATAAGGGGGTGCTTTGAGTGGCGTCCCCACTTATATGTCCCCTTTTGCCATCATCCCTCTCCTGGGCCAGGCTCACATCACTCCTACCACCCTGCTGGACGACAGTTTGGAGGACAGATGTGAAGCCTTGTAAGGCCAGTGCCAGTGTATCTGCCTGCCTGTTTAAGGCGACAGAAAGTTGCTCACCCTGAGCCCGAAGGGCCGTTGTCAGGGCCTCAATGGACTCATTGATGAGCCGTGCTTGAAACTCGATGGAGGCTAGCCTTCCCTCCATCGCAGACATTCCTGCACTTAACCGCAACACTAGCTGAGAGATGCCCTCACGTCCCTGTGACAGTATCTCAGAGATTCCCTCCTGTACCTGTGCCACCATTCCACTCATGCAGGAGTTGGACTCCTCCATCCTCTGCGCGATTGTGGAGAGTGTGCGTGGCACCTGTTCCAGTACCTCGCAAATGCGCTGCTGCCCCTCGATCATTCTCCTTTTCACGGATGGCCCCCAGGGTTCAGCATCTGTGTCCCACTGAGCAGAGCCTGGAGACTGACGCGGACTCTCCACAGCTGCCCCTGCCACCAGTGTTTGCTCGTGCTCACGTGTGTGGTGACTCACCATGTGCGACCCCAACTAAGTGAGGACGGGGACCCACCAAGGTGTGTGTTTCTGTGCAGGTGGATGGCTCGCTCAGATGTGACGGTACCCCCTCAGAGGCCAGCTGGTTCTCTGAGGAATCACCCTCCGCCGTCACGGCGGTCGCTGAAGGCCCTGTAAGAGAACAGAAGGCAATATTAAGCATGATGATAGATGTTGAGGTGCTGAAGATGGCAAGGCATGTTAACATCATTTGTTATTGTGAGTGCTGAATGTTAAAGTTCTGTCACCAGATGTTTGTTGGGTGCCAGTCTCGGCATCCCCGACAGACCGGCACTGAAGGGTGTGGCTTAGTTCCAGACCCTCCTGCTCCGCGTCTAGTGAGGACGAGCAGATGTTGCGGCCCCCTTCCAATCTTCGCCCTCTCCCGTGCATCCTGGGCTCTCTTCTCCTATAAGGGGAGAAAGTAGAGAGGCGTGAGTGATGGATGGTGACATGGCCAACCGATGAATGCATTGGTTTGGGTGAGGCTGACCGTGAAAGAGATGCATCAGAGGATGAGTACGAGACAGAGCCATGACATTGTATGAGGATTGGGTTGAATGGGATGAGTATGGGGAGGTGAGTAAGTGCAGGTAAGTTGAAGATGAGGTTTGAGTGGGTGTGAGGAGTGATGTGATAGAGTAGTGTTGGCAGTGCAGAACGAGTTGTGGGATGGGGGTGGTGATGTGGAAGACGGAGTGTAGGAGAATGAATAAGTATATTCACTTTGGCTGACCTAGTTAGGTCATTGAAGTGCTTCCTGCACTGTATCCATGTGCAGGAGACGTTGCTGCTGCTGGTGACCTCCTCTGCCACCTCCAGCCAGGCCTTCTTGGTGGCAGAGACGGGCCACTTCCTCCCGTCCGCCGGGAAGAAAATATCCCTCCTTCTTCTCACCCCATCCAGTAGGACCTGGAGTGAGGCATCGGTAAATCTGGGAGCAGCCTTTCCCCTGGACTGCTCCATTCTATAATTTTGGTTCTTTGCTGCAGGAGCAGCATTGGAGGACTGCCCCTTTAAATAGGTCTCCTCCAGCTGACAGCCTGTGATGCGGGTGTGCAGTCCACCCACTGCGCAGGTTGACGACGGGAAACCCGAAAGCCACTGTAAGTGGCTTCAATTTACCCGCGATCGCATAGGGAACGGACGGATTTTACTGGGCGGGTTACCCACGCGCCCAGTCGCCCCCCTGCTGCCATCCCGCCTCCCTGGTAATATCGGGGCCCAACAGTTTGCATTAGTAACAGACACATTCCTTAGAGGCCATCATTTAAAAAAATTATTTATAGTTTTTCATTGTAGTTGTAGAGAGATCCTGTCTCCACTGATACTTGGTATGCTACTAACCATGACTGTTGTACTCCTCACAAAATGCAGCCACTTTTCCCTGCATACATCACTTGATAAAATTACAACCAGTGGTAACCCTTGAACTGAATAAAAACGGGAAAGTTGCAATTTTCTGATCATCATCAAATATATTTGCTAATGTCTGTAAATTTACATTTCCATGTCCCTTTCATTTCCCCCTATCCCTTTCCCTTTTATTGCCATCCATTTCCCCCTACTCTTTCCTCTTTATTGCCATCCATTTTCCCCTATCCTTTCCCCTTTATTGCCATCCATTTTCCCCTACTCTTTCCTCTTTATTGCCATCCATTTTCCCCTATCCTTTCCCCTTTATTGCCATCCATTTCCCCCTACTCTTTCCTCTTTATTGCCATCCATTTTCCCCTATCCTTTCCCTTTTATTGCCATCCATTTCCCCCTATCCTTTCCCCTTTATTGCTATCCATTTTCCCCTATCCTTTCCCTTTTATTGCCATCCATTTTCCCCTATCCTTTCCCCTTTATTGCCATCTATTTCCCCCTATCCTTTCCCTTTTATTGCCATCCATTTTCCCCTATCCTTTCCCCTTTATTGCCATCCATTTTCCCCTACTCTTTCCTCTTTATTGCCATCCATTTTCCCCTACTCTTTCCTCTTTATTGCCATCCATTTTCCCCTATCCTTTCCCTTTTATTGCCATCCATTTTCCCCTATCCTTTCCCCTTTATTGCCATCCATTTTCCCCTACTCTTTCCCCTTTATTGCCATCCATTTCCCCCTATCCTTTCCCCTTTATTGCTATCCATTTTCCCCTATCCTTTCCCCTTTATTGCCATCCATTTTCCCCTACTCTTTCCTCTTTATTGCCATCCATTTCCCCCTATCCTTTCCCTTTTATTGCCATCCATTTTCCCCTACTCTTTCCTCTTTATTGCCATCCATTTCCCCCTATCCTTTCCCCTTTATTGCCATCCATTTCCCCCCTGTCCAATGCCCTTTATTGCCCCCCCCCCATTCTGCTCCAACCTGAATACTCCTGCTCTTGGAAGGGATTCTGGCTGCTGCATACAGTCGGCAGGAACTCTTTTTCTTGCGAGATTTCCTGTACAGTAACGAGCAAACTTTCCATTAACAACAGAACTCTAGTAGGAGGGGAAAGGGGCCTGGTCTGTGTTTCTTTTCCTTTTTTTAGCAAACATTGGCACACTGACCAGCCCCCTAAACTGCTGATTGCCAATGTGAAATGTTGACAATTGCCATGGATGCCATTATCAGTTCCATCGGGCCTCTCTCAAGCCTGTTAGGAACATAAGAAGACGAGCAGGCCATTCAGCCCCTCGAGCCTGTACCGCCATTAGATCATGGCTGATCTGTGTCGTAACTCCATTTACCTATCTTGGTTCCATATCCCTAAATACCCTTGCCTAACAAAAATCTATCAATCTCAGTTTTGAAATTTTCAATTGACCCCCAGCCTCAACTGCTTTTTGGGGGTGAGTTTTCCAGATTTCCACTACCCTTTGTGTGAAGAAGTGCTTTCTGACATAACCCCTGAACGGCCTAGCTTTAATTTTAAGGTTACGCTCCCTTGTTCTGGACTCCCTCGCCAGAGGAAATAGTTTCTCTCTAGTTACCCTATCACATCGTTTAATCATCTTAAACACCTTATGACAGAGGGAAGGTCAGTGAGCCCTAGGGTTAGAGTTGTGAATTATGAGGAAACTCTGGAGGCACTTGGGTTTTTCAGTCTTACAAGTAGATGTCTGAGAGGTGAGATTATAGTGGTATATCAGATAGCAAACAGTATCAAGAAGGTAAATGTGGAAAATATGTTAAGCTGCAAGAGTAGGAAAAGGAGATATAGGTTCAAACTAGTAAAAGGTAAATTTAAGACTGATACTGGGAAGTTTTTCTGCACACAAAGAGTGATCAACATGTGGAATGGATTCCTGGATAGAACTGCAGAGGCAAAAGTCCTGGAATTATTTAAGAATGAATTGGATGCTGCAATAGGGGGACTATTCTGGATGGATGAACTAAGATGAGACGGAGGGATTCCCTCATCTATAGATATCTTGAGATCATATGATTTATATTACACTCTCAGCAGAACTGCTCACTGTTTTAATAAATGGTTCACACGTTCTCAGAAATTCCAGATTTAGCTCTAAAATGCAGACAGGAATTGCCACTTGTGGTTGCCAGAGGCAGTGAAGAGGAAGGCACAGTACCAGACTTGCAGGGAGACATTGGTGATATCCAACGTGATGCATGCCAATTGGAATGGATTTCATACTGGTATGATTGGCAATATTTAACAAGGCTTATTTTTTTATTATTATCGCTGTTCATTAATCTGATGTTGTTGCCTTAAAATGCACAACTATGTCAAATCTGCCTTAACCTATACACAACATTAACCTTGATTGACTTATCTAAGGGCCTTGGAATTCACTTCAAGATGAAAATACAAAACAAAAATTCTGCTGCTAACAAGTCACGACTATCCTCTGCACAACGAGTGCATTGTATTTTAGAAAGGGAAAAGCCAATTTGCTTGAGGTATATTGGGCATATTAATATAAAGCAGCCACATGACTGTCAAAGTTATAAATCGTTCTTTCATCATTGTAGGTTGTAGACTTATCAGAATTTGGTACATGCTGAAAACTGCAAAGGAATGTCTACACAGAGTTTATTGATTTTGAAAGATTAAAACAGTATTTTTTTTGCAGCCTTACAAAGTTTTTTTTCATCTTGGAGTTAACTAAAGCTGACATTTATGTCATTAAAATTTGTAAGTCCTTTTGTAAAGACAGACCGTTACAATTTCAGATTCCCTTTTATTTCATTCATGGGGTGTGGACATCACTGGCAAGACGAGCATTTATTGCCCATCCCTAATTGCCCTTGAGAAGGTGGTGGTGAGCCATTTTCATCAACCACTGCAGTCAGTGTGATGAAGGTTCTCCCACAGTGCTGTTAGGAAGGGAGATCCAGGATTTTGACCCAGCAACGATGAAGGAACGGCGATATATTTCCAAATCAGGGTGGTGTGTGACTTGGAGGGGAACGTGCAGGTGGTGGTGTTACCATACGCCTGCTGCCCTTGTCCACCTAGATGGTAGAGGTCGCGGGTTTGGGAGGTGCTGTCGAAGAAGCCTTGGCGAGTTGCTGCAGTGCATCTTGAAGATGGTACACACTGCAGCCATGGTATGCCAATGGTGGAGGGAGTGAATGTTTAAGGTGGTGGATGGGGTGCCAATCAAGCAGGCTGCTTTGTCCTGGATGGTTTTGAGATTTTTGAGTGTTATTGGAGCTGCACTCAACCAGGTAAGTGGAGAGTATTTCATCACACTCCTGACTTGTGCCTTGTAAATGGTGGAAAAGCTTTCGGGAGTCAGGAGGTGAGTCACTTGCTGCAGAATACCCAGCCTCTGACCTGCTTTTGTAGCCACAGTATTTATGTGGCTGGTCCAGTTTAGTTTCTGGTTAATGGTGACCCCCAGGATGTTGATGGTGGGGGATTCGGCGATGGTAATGCC
The DNA here is from genome assembly GCF_035084215.1 of Heptranchias perlo. NCBI lineage: Eukaryota > Metazoa > Chordata > Chondrichthyes > Hexanchiformes > Hexanchidae > Heptranchias > Heptranchias perlo. The sequence continues at coordinate 16,450,208 of NC_090328.1, forward strand.
ATTGAATGGGGAGATAGTTAGACTCTCTCTTGTTGGAGATGGTCATTGCCTGGCACTTGTCTGGTGCAAATGTTACTTGCCACTTATCAGCCCAAGCCTGAATGTTGACCAGGTCTTGTTACATGTGGGCACGGACTGCTTCATTATCTGAGGGGTTGCGAATGGAACTGAACACTGTGCAATCATCAGCGAACATCCCCATTTCTGACTTTATGATGGAGGGAAGGTCATTGATGAAGCAGCTGAAGATGGCTGGGCCAAGGGCACTGCCCTGGGGAACTCCTGCAGTGATGTTCTGGGGCTGAGATGATTGGCCTCCAACAACCACTGCCATCTTCCTTTGTGCTGGGTATGACTCCAGCCAATGGAAAGTTTTCCCCTGATTCCCATTGACTTCAATTTTACTAGGGCTCCTTGGTGCCACACTTGGTCAAATGCTGCCTTGATGTCAAGAGCAGTCACTCTCACCTCACCTCTGGAATTCAGCTCTTTTGTCCATGTTTGGATCAAGACTGTAGTGAGGTCTGGAGCTGAGTGGTCCTGGCGGAACCCAAACTGAGCATTGGTGAGCAGGTTATTGGTAAGTAAGTGCCACTTGATAGCACTGTCAACGGCATCTGTTTCAAAAAATCACTGCTCCATTGCAGTGACTGGTTCAGTCTACGTTAGACGACATGAACTTGTGTACTCTCAGTGCAGTGAACCAAGGCAGTATCATTTCCCAAAGTATTTATTAGGTGTACTCTCCCTCCTTCACAGCCCGTGGCCTTATCAGCTTGCATCCATTCAGACGCCTACATATTCATAGAATCATAGAATCATAAATCACAGAAGGAAGCCATTTGGCTCACCGTGCCTGTACCAGCTCTTTGAAAGAGCTATCCAATTAGTCCTACTCCCCTGCTCTTTCCCCATAACTCTGCAATTTTTTACTTTTTAAGTAGACATCCAATTCCCTTTTGAAAGTTACTATTGAATCTACTTCTTCCACCCTTTCAGGCTGTGCATTCCAGATCATGACAGCTCGCTGCATAAAAAATTTCTCCTAATTTCCCCCCTGGCTTTTTTGCTAATTATCTTAAATCTGTGTCCTTTGGTTACCGACCCTCCCACCAGTGGAAACAGTTTCTCCCTATTTACTCTATCAAAACCCTTCCTATGTAGCAACATTCCTTAACCTTTAATGCATTCGACATAATACCTTTCCCTTGCTGTTGTTTCACTGCAGTGTGGAAGTAATTCCCCCAGTCGTCAGAGGTTCTGGGAAAGGAAGTTTCGGAAAAATGGCTGGGAACTTCTTCAAAGTGCATTCTCTTTCTTCCTGCTTCTGCGACGGTCTTCAAGGCAGTAGAGAGGGAAGATGAGTTGTTGGCTTTTCCATTGCTTCTGTTGAGCACGGATGGTTTTGTTTTGTAGGGTGGGTTCCCTCCCTACATTTTGTTTTCCCTTCTTCTCCCTCTCCCCTCCAACCCACGACCCCACCTCCTGAAACAGACGTGGCCACTGTTGCTCTTCAGTTAGTGGCCCAGCCAAGGGTCAGTTAAATTTCGCCGAGGTTGTGTAACGAGGTCTGTCAGCCAAAACAAACGCTTTGAATCCAGTTTCCTGAATTCAGGTAGGGTTGCCGACTCTGGTTGGACGTGTTCCTGAAGGTTTCATCACATGATCTCTTGCCCCCAACTGCCCTACCCCCATATTCCCACCATTGGTCACCCAACACATCCATCCTTGCAATGCACCACATTCTCACACCAAGTGCAAAGTGAACAGATTCTTTGGGGTCGATATTAACCTCCCACAATGTGCGGGAGAGGGTCAGGGGGAAGAAGTGGGTAAAAAATTAAAAATCAGAGAATGCGACCCCAACCCATCGTATACGCACCTGCCGCCATTTTTAAGGCAGTGGGTTGCAAGCCATGTGGATGTCCCATCTTGGAGAGGCGGAACACTTCATTATAATATTTAAATCAGGCTCCTACAGTGCAGGTGGGAGCCTGATTTAAATTTAACAGTTGCTGCCGGTTTTCCCATGGCTCGGGGACCCTGACAGCGAAAGAGAGGCAAGAGCTGCCAGCTCCACAAGTTAAGTGCTTCTTAGTGCACTCCTTGTGGGCCAGGAGGAGCAGTAGTGCTCCCCCTGGCCTCTCAATCAAATCTTCGGCCTCCCTTCTGCCGATCGCGGCCTCTCTTTGCTCCTGCGATCAGCAATCCTCCCCTCCACCTCCCGATCTTCGGCCTGCCTCGTGATCGGTCGACCGCTACGCCCCCCCACCTCCAACCCACGACCTTCCACTCCTTCCCTTGCCATTGCCGGGATTTGGCCCCACCCCCCCACCAAGCCCTGATCTCTCCCAATTACCGGGAGCCATCCCCAATGGTCCCTGGCTGCGGCCTCCCGCAGCAGGCTTTCCCAGCCGGCAGCCGGGTGGGAAACGGAATAAAAAAATCATAATGAGGTCCTGCCATTAATATCGGAAGGACCTCCGCCTCCCCAGGATTTCCAGGCTTCGCTCCCGCTCCCTCCCCGCCTCCCAATAAATATTGGGGCCTTTGCTGCTCCATTGGATGATTCTTGACTGTCATAGAATCATAGAAGGTTACAACATGGAAGGAGTCCATTTGGCCCATCCAGTGCATGCAGGCTCTATGCAAGAGCAATCCAGCTAGTCCCACTCTCCCGCCCTATCCCCGTAGCCTTGCACATTTTTTCATTTCAAGTACTTATCCAGTTCCCTTTTGAAAGCCACGATTGACTCTGCCTCCACCAGCCCCTCGGGCAGTGCATTCCAGATCCTAAACACTCGCTGTGTAAAAAAGTTCTTCCTCATGTCACCTTTGGTTCTTTTGCCAATCACCTTAAATCTATGCCCTCTGGTTCTTGATCGTTCCGCCAATGGGACCAGTTTCTCTCTATCCACTCTGTCTAGACCCTTCATGATTTTGAATATCTCTATCAAATCTCATTTCAACCTTCTCTGTTCCAAGGAGAACAATCCCAGCCTCTCCAATCTATTCATGTAATTTAAGTCCCTCATCCCTGGAATCATTTCAGTAAATCTCCTCTGCACCCTCTCTAAGGCCTTCACATCCTTCCTAAAGTTTGGTGCTCAGAACGGGACACAATACTCCAGTTGTAGCCGAACCAGTGTTTTATAAAGATTCATCATGACTTCCTTGCTTTTGTACTCTATGCCTCTATTTATAAAGCCCAGGATCCTGTCTGCGTTTTTAACCGCTTTCTCAACCTGCCCTGCCACCTTCAACGATTTATGCACATACACCCCCAGATCACTCTGTTCCTCCACCCCTTTTAGAATTGTGCCCTCTAATTTATATTGCCTCTCCTCATTTTTCCTACTGAAATGCATCACCTCGCATTTTTCTGCGTTAAACTTCATCTGCCACGTGTCCGCCCATGCCACCAGAGTGTCTATATCCTCTTGAAGTCTATCGCTATCCTCCTCACTGTTTACTACCCTTCCAAGTTTTGTGTCATCTGCAAATTTTGAAATTGTGCGCTGTACTCCTAAGTCTAAGTCATTAATATATATCAAGAAAAGCAGTGGTCCCAGCACTGACCCCTGGGGAACACCACTGTACACCTCCCTCCAGTCTGAAAAATAACTGCTCACCACTACTCTCGGTTTCCTGTCATTTAGCCAATTCTGTATCCATGTTGCTATTGCCCCCTTTATTCCATTGGCCACAATCTTAATAGCAAGCCTACCATATGGTACTTTATCAAACGCTTTTTGAAAATCCATATACACCACATCAACTGCATTGCCCTCATCTACCCTCTCTGTTACCTCATCAAAAACTCTATCAAGTTGGTTAAACATGATTTGCCTTTAACAAATCCATGCTGGCTTTCCCTAGTCAATCCACTCTCGTCCAAGTGACTGTTAATTCTGTCCCGGATTATCGTTTCCAAAAGTTTCTCCACCACCGAGGTTAAACTGACTGGCTTGTAGTTGCTGGGTTTATCCTTACACCCTTTTTTGAACAAGGGTGTAACATTTGCAATTCTCCAGTCCTCTGGCACCACCCCCATATCTAAGGATGTCTGGATGATTATGGCCAGTACCTCCGCAATTTCCCCCCTTACTTCCCTCAGCATGTTAGGGTACATCCCATCCGGACTAGGTGATTTTTAGCCCATCCAGTATCTTAACAATATCTTCCTTACTGAGACTCTGGCAGCATCTTCTTCCTCAGTAAAGATCGATGCAAAGTACTCATTTAATATCTCAGCCATGCCCACTGCCTCCATGAGCCGATCTCCTTTATGGTCCCTAATCATCCCCACCCCTCCTCTTACTACCCATTTACTGTTAACATGTCTGTAGAAGACTTTTGGATTCCCTTTTATGTTGGTCGCCAGTCTATTCTCATACTCTCTCTTTGCCTCTCTTATTTCCTTTTTCACTTCCCCTCTGAACTTTCTATATTCAGTCTGGTTCTCACTTGTATTATCAACCTGACACCTGTCATATGCCGCTTTTTTCCGCTTCATCTTATTCTCTATCTCCTTTGTCATCCAGGGAGCCCTGGCTTTAGTTGCCCTACCTTTCTCCCTCGTTGGAATGTACCTTGTCTGTACCCGAATCATCTCCTCTTTAAAGGCCGCCCATTGTTCAATTACAGCTTTGCCTGCCAATCTATGATTCCAATTTACCCGGACCAGATCTGTTCTCATCCCACTGAAATTGGCCCTCCTCCAATTGTGTATTTTTACGTTAGATTGGTCTGTGTCCTTTTCCATAGCTATTCTAAACCTTATGATACTATGATCGCTGCTCCCTAAATGCTCCCCCACTGACATTTGCTCCACTTGGTCCACCTCATTCTCTAGAACAAAGTCCAGCAATGCTTCCTTCCTCGTTGGGCTGGAAATGCACTGGTCGAGAAAGTTATCCTGAACACATTTCAAAAATTCCTCCCCCTCTTTGCCCCTTATATTATTGTTATCCCAGTCTATATTAGGATAGTTGAAATCCCCCGTTATCACTACTCAATGGCTTTTGCACCTCTCTGTAATTTCCCTGCAAATTTGCTCATCTATATCCTTCCCACCAGTTGGTGGTCTATAGTATACACCCAGCAGTGTAATGGCACCTCTATTGTTTCTTAACTCTAGCCAAATAGATTCTGTCCTTGACCCCTCCAGGACATCCTCTCTCTCCAGCACTGCAATATTCTCCTTAATCAATACTGCCACCGCCCCCACCCCCGCCTCCTATTTTTCCTTCCTTACCTTTCCTGAACACCTTGTATCCAGGAATATTTCGTACCCAACCTGCCCTTTCTTAAGCCAGGTCTCCGTTATCGCCACAACATCATATTCCCATGTGGCTATTTGCGCCTGCAGCTCACCAACCTTGTTTACCACGCTTCGTGCGTTCACACACATGCGCCGCAAACCTGTCTTAGACCTTCTTGTACTCTCTCTTGGTCAGTCAAACAGTCAATTTTTCCATCTCCAATATTTTTAAAACGCATAAATGGAAGTGCTCAAAGAAAATGAAAACAACATACGATTTTTTTTATGCCCCAATGATTTTTCTCCTGGGCTGCTCGCAGCAGTGTCTTGGAAATTAATTTTTCATTGCTGGAGACTCCGGGACAATGCAGGAGGGTTGGCAAACCTTAGATTCAGGTTATTATAAAGTTGCAACTGTCACCGATAAAGGCCGCAGATAAGGGATAAGAAACTTTATAGACGGTTTTGCTTAACCCATTGTTTTTATTAACCACATATAGTGAAGGGGGAATTGCTCTGATCACAACATGTAGCAAAATGATAAAAGTGTTCTTTTTGAACACATTTACAATGTTGCTACATATAGCAACCAAAGCAATTCTCCGCCACTGATGTTCAGCAAATCTGTGTGTCAGCTTGGATCAGTGGTAGCATCCTTGCCCCCTGAGTCTGAACGATGTAGGCTTAAATCACACTTCATGGACTTGAACGTATAATCTAGATTGCAATGTTCTAAGATGCTGGGCATTAAATTTGGGAGCGCCCACTTTTGGGCATCCCCCTTGGCGCAGCGTTAATCCCCCCATGCACAAATGGTGAGGTCCGAGGAGCCACAGATATTGGACCTTGGAGCTTATCATAATGAAGAGAGCAGCGGGTGGAGGTAAGTGGTCCAAGTTAAGTGGATCAGGGCTTTGGCATTGCTGTCGGGTGTTTGGTGAGGGAGATTGAGGGGCGGGAGGAAAGGAGGGAAATCGAGGGGGCTGGAGGTCGGGGCTGGGGTGGTAGTGAGAGAGATCGAGGGGCCTGGAGGTCAGGGTTGGTGGGGGAAAGAGGGAGGTCGAGAGGCCAGGAGGTCAGGGTTGGTGGGGGAAAGAGGGAGGTAGAGAGGCCAGGAGGTCAGGGTTGGTGGGGGAAAGAGGGAGGTCGAGGGGCCAGGAGGTCGGGGGTGGTGGGGGAAGGAGGGAGGTCGAGAGGCCAGGAGGTCAGGGTTGGTGGGGGAAGGAGGGAGGTAGAGGGGCCAGGAGGTCGGGGGTGGTGGGGGAAGGAGGGAGGTCGAGAGGCCAGGAGGTCAGGGTTGGTGGGGGAAAGAGGGAGGTCGAGGGGCCAGGAGGTCGGGGTTGGTGCGGGAAGGAGGGAAGTCGAGAGGCCACGAGCTCGGATGTCGGGGGTCTCTGGACCAGGAGCGACGGCGATTGTGGTGAGTACTTACTTTTTTTTATTGATGCTATGTTTTGGGTTGGTTTTCCCTGGTGATGGCTGCCTCAGGTCAAACTAAAGTTGCAGCAAGGACCTGAAGCAGGCTTTAGGCGACTTATTTGCATATGAAAATGGCCTAACTCCTGCTTTATGTCCCTGCCTGTCCTTACCCAATATGGCGGACAGCGGACTTCCAATCGGAAGTATGGGCACGCTTCCTGCCCGCTATTTTGGTGCCTGAAAAATGAATGCTACTTGGCCCAATTTAGCCCTGCTGTCTTCTACATGAGATTTAAACTGAGGCCCAGTTCAGCTGGATTTAAAAGTATATATCTATGGTACTATTTGGTACTATTTAAAGAACGGCAACATTCATTCCTTTACCGACACCACTAAAATAGATTAATTGCTGTTTGCAGGACCTTGCTATGTGCAAATTGGCTGCTGCATTTGCCTACGTAGCAACAATGACTACACTTCAGTAGTAAATTGAATATGAAGCAGCTTGGGTCCTCCCAAGGACATGAAAGGCAAGTGTAAAGTTATTTCTTTCTACATATCTGGTTTCAGGTCTCTGAGATATGCAATATGGCTTTTGGTATTCTGTCATTTTGTAAATGACAAAAGTGTTTTGCAAGTATATTACATTTTATTTATGAACACATGACTTAATGCCATAGATCTCAACACAATTCGCCATGCCATTACTTGCATGCGGTGATATTGTGACAGATGATGTGTGCCGTACATTATATGGTTCTCTCTCTGGCTCTTCCCCTTTCCCAAAGGAAAAGGAACTGTTGGGTAGTAGCAAATGAACACTTAACACTTAACACATTTGAAAGAAATTCCTTTCTCCACTGGAGGTGTTAGCACATTTAAAAGAAATGGGTTATAGCCTGCATTAAAATGGCAAACAAAGGAATTTCATATGATCGCACTGAATGTTCCAAAGTTACTATCCCACAGATGAATTTCAAGGCCAAAGTGTTTGGCCAAACCTGTTTTTGACAATGACAATGCCCCTTTAATTTCCCTTCCTCAAAGGAAAAGCAAGCCATTCCACCAACACACGTACCTCTAGATATTTATAACAACACGTTACTATTTTTGATTATACCAGAAGTTTGGGGAGGCCCATTGCTGTCTGGCAGCTGCTTTCTACATTGTTTAACCTTTCAAGGTCTAAAAGGCACATTCCGTAGATGACCTGCTAAAAATACCCAAGTGACTTTTGTGCAGTGTTTGTCAGTCACACAACAGATGGTGTATGTTCGGTTTCAATAATGGTATGTTTGGCCTCTGACTGTTATAAGTCATGAGGCTTATAAAAGTACATATTGCGATAGTAAAATTAGTGTGAAGTAGAAAATGATTGATGTATGCCAATGTTATTTACTCTTCCCAAGTTTGTTCACTGGATTAAAATGCCTCCTTTATAAGAGGCAGTAACCTGATACATATTTCCACTTTACACTGACTCATAAAGAAGTATTTTGAGAGCTGTCTACACTACTTTGTTGCGCTGCACTTCATTGTTAGAAATCTGGATAAGATCATTCCCGGCTGGCGGAGCTTGTGGAACATTATTCCATAGGACTGCTCTTTCAACTCCAAAATCCAGGTTTAAATCAAGCTCGGACAAAGGTTATGGTGATATTTCCTCTCGGTTGGGGGATCAAAAATCAATCAACTCAGTTCCAGGTGGACCTGTGTTGATGACATAAAACTGCTCTGAATTTCCATTTGAATCAGTGATGTTTTCCAGTAAGAAGCTAACAGGGTGAATGTGATTAGCCGAATGCAGCACAGTGATGGAGTAGGAGGCAATTCTTGAGGCTGACATTGACATCCATTTTAAATCGTTCCTCAGTTGCAAGCTGCCAATGTTGTATTAACCTCTCAATTACCCAATGACCATCAAAGTGCAGAAAGGTATTGACCCTTCAAAATTCACGTTCATTTCCTTGAGGATGTATGAGGATCATGTTACAAAACTGTAGCTGGAAAAAATCATAACATGTATTCATAATCTGGAAATTTTGTATGTCATGGTGTATGGTTTTAATATATTGCATTCTTGGTCTGTCACAACCTGCATATCTTAAACAGATGTTTTAACTTTTTATAATGGTTGAAATAAAAATCATCTAAAATTACTTTACAGTAAGTAATACTATCTTTTAACTTGCCCAAAGTAGTTCCTACAATGGCTCAGTGAGTTAGTCCAGTAAACAGCTGACCATACTAAACCATTCAAAGTTCAATCTCTGGTGCAGTCCCCACTGCATATTGAGTTAGCTGATCTTAGCTGAAGAGGCAGCAGGGCATATAATTGATCTCACTGTCCTTGGTCAGAGAAGAGTTAAAAATATCCATATGTCCTGCTTCTGATTGCTAACCAGTGAACCCTTCTGGAAGTGTCTGTGTGTGTGTGTGTGCATGCACCAAGGTGAGAACAGGATAGACCTTTGCTTTGAAACAGCCCTAATCAACGCCATAAATGATATCCTGTGTGTGTGAACATGGTGCATTTGTCCTCCTCGACCTCTCTGCAACCTTTGACATGGTTGACCCTCCTCCAACCCCCTCTTCTGCACTGTCCAGTTTTGTGGGACTGCCCTTGTTTGGTTCCACTCTTAACTATTCAATCATAACCAGAGCATCTCCAGCAATGGCTTCTTTTCCCGCCTCGATGCCATTACTCCTAGACTCCACAAAGGATCTATCCTTGACTGCCTCCTCTTCCTCATCTACATCCTGCCGCTTGGTGTCATCATCTGCAGACATGGGGTCAGCTTTCACATGGACGATATGGCACTACCTCTCCACCGGCTCTCTTGACCCCTCCACTGCCTCTGTGTGTTCGTCTGACATCCAGTCCTGGATGAGCCACAATTTCCTCCATTTAAACACTGGCATGACCGAAGCCATAGTCTTTGGTCCACTTCAAAATACTTCATTGGCTGTAAAGTGTTTTGGAACCTTCTGATAGGCACTATGTAAGTGCAAATCTTTCTTTGTAAAGTACAGGCAGCCAAAAGGAAGATGGACAGATATATAGCATTTTAATACATCTCTCAGAAAAGTCTCGAAGCACTTCACATGCAAAGAATTATTCTGAAGTGCAATTACTGTTGTTATGAAGTCAAACACAGCAGCCATTTTGTACACAGTAGGATCTCACAAATTGCAATGAGGTGACCGATTTCCTGCTCTTCTTCAAAACGTCCAATGAGATCTTTAACGTTCACCTGAACCAGTAGTCAAGATCTAAATATCTCATCCAAAGGATGATGCCTCTGACAGTGCAGCATTCCCTCAGTACTGCACCTGAATGTCAGCCTAGTATTATGTGCTCAAACACTACAGTGGGGCTTGAACAATAACGTTCTGGCTCAGAGGCAGGAATTCTACTAACTGAACCAAGCTGACAGATTATTATTGATATTAATCATTACTTTAACATAGTTTGGCCTGTGGCTCTTTGGTACTTGAAGGTTATCTTGAGTGAGCAGCACTTCAGAACCCATGTGATTGATAACTTAATTGACAAGTTTTAGCCAGCACATAGAATCGATCTCCTATGAAAAGCTTTGCATTCAGTTTGTGGTCCAGCTGTTTAGAGGAAATTTTTACATAGCTCTAGAGACAGTGGGCTCGATTTTAGGAGCGTGTTTCCGGCGGGTTCCCAGCGGGATGGCCCCGAAAATCCCGATCTCCGGTCACGTGACCGGATCGCGACGAAATCCCGGCCACTTCCGGGTACCGCGCTGACGTGCGGGGCTGCGCGCGCAAGCCCCGCTGGTGGGAATCCCGCAGGCAATTAAAGCCAGCGGGGTTCCACTTGAGAGTACTTAACTTGCTCGTTGTGGTCAGTTAATGAGCTGAAGCAGCTGTCAAAAGAGGAAGCGTGGGATTTTAGGTTCAAGGCAGTGAGTTTCCCACACTGGGGGAAACAGTCTCCCTCCAACCAGGCGTGTTGCAGCCAGCAGCCTGTGGCAGGTGCCAAGGTGCGCTCCACGGGGGAGAGCCCTCACCCACGCAGGAGGCCACCGCGTCACATAGGGCAACCCCTGCCCTCCACCACCCCCCGCCAAGCCAGAGGACAGACCGACACGAAACCGCAGCCCCAGTCCGAGGAACCACACACCTACCCTGCACAACCCCTCAGACCAATACCTGCCAGTTGGGTGGTGTGTGGAGACCCTCGGAGGAGGAAGAGCATGACCAGCACCAGCAGCCTCGCAGTCCACGCCGTCCGCCTCAGAGACGTGGATCCCCCCAACACGGTGTTGTTGCACGCCCACCTGCACAGCAGGAGGGAGGGCTACCGCAGAGAGAGACGCGTCGCAGAGGGCACTACCCTCGCCACAGGGTCCACAGACCGAGGCGCAGCTCCCCGGACCTCTCCGAGCAGCAGTGCACAGGGAGGCGCAGATTCGCTCGACATGTAGTCGTGGAGATCTGCAGCCTCTTTCATGCCGAGCTGCTCCTGGCTGGCCCCAGCACCAACTGCTTACCTGTCGCTGGCAAAGTCACCACTGCCCACCACACCTTCTCCTCCGCATCCTTCCAGGGTGCAGCCGGCTACACCGCCGATGTCTCTCAGTCGTCTGCGCGGACGAGCCCTGCAAATACACCTGCACCTACTCTGCAGTAACATGATGGGTGGCATCAGTGGTGGGTCCTCATAGTGATACCCAGGAGCGGGCATTATTGGACACAACGGACAGGATTCGCGGAGACATGGCAGTGGTGGTGTCAATATAATGTGTGCTGTTTGTTGCTCTGAAATTCAATATGGGTAACACCCATGACAAACCCTCAGACACCCTTGTGCACCCCCTTCATGCTGACGAGACGTTTGCCTTACGCTGCCTACTGCACATATGTGATGCATGCCCTGTGGCTGCAGCACAGGTGGTGGCAGGTTGAGTGAGGCTGGCCGTGAGGGAGATGCACGAGAGGGTGAGTATGGGATGGAGCCATGAGATTGTATGAGGATTGGGTTGCGTGTTAGTGGCAGGATGAGTACTGGCGAGGTGAGTAGGTGGAGGTAAGATGAGGATGGGGTGTGAGTGGGTATGAAGGGTGATGTGACAGAATAGTGTTGGCGGTGCCGAAGGAGATGTGGGGTGGGGGCAGTGTTGTGGCAGACGGAGTGTAGGGGAAAGACTTCGTGTTCTCACTGTGGCGGACCTACTGCGGTCATTGCAGCGCCTCCTGCACTGTATGCAGGTGGGCCATATGTTGGTGGCGCAGGTGACCCCCTCTGCCACCTCGAGCCAGGCCTTCTTGGTGGCAGAGGCAGGCCGCTTCCTCCCGCCCGCCGGGGGGAAGATCTGTGTCCTCCCCCTCCTCCTCACCCCATCTGATGATAGCTGGGGTGAGGCATCATTAAACTGGGAGCAGCCTTCCCCCTGGGCTGCTCCATGCTGTAATTTGTCCCATTGGTTGCAGCATCTGTCAGTGGAGGACTGCCCCTTTAACTAGAGAGCCTCCAGCTGACAGATCGTACTGCGCATGCGCAGCCCGACCGACGCGCAAGCCAGCGCCGTGGACCCCGGAGGAGCAGGTAATTGATTCCTATTAGGGTGATGCCTGCTACGATCGCGTGGGCAACCCACTAATTTCGCCGTCCGCGTTTTCGACGCTCCCGGAGGACCACCCGCCGGGAACCCGCAGGCCTGTTAAATTCGAGCCCAGTGGGATAGATCTTGACTTTGTGCGATAGTGTAAAAGAGGCGATAGCGAATTGACAGCTTGTTTTACAACTCTCCCGATTTTTATATCTATTAGGAAATAAAAATGGGGAGAGATGTAAAACTGGCTGCCGACTCACCATCACCCATTTTACACTATCGCACGAAGTCAAGATGTACCCCAGTGAATTGGTTTGTGGTGATGCCAATTGATACAATGCCTTTTGATCAACTACAATTTGATGGCTCACTTTTTGTAACCAAGAGCTTTTAAGATATTTCAAGTGGTTGCAGTTATCTGTCATTGAGCAGTGGCAGATCTGCATATGGAAAAGCGATACGAGTTACATTGTTGTCACATTCAATTATAGCAAAACTAAGCAGACAGCTCCACTTGTGTGACTGCCCGATAAGTAAATTATTTCTGTTGAGTAAATTGAAACTGAAAATCTGAAGCTTTATCCGTGGGTGCTGACCATATTTATTTTTGTTAAATTATTTATAGCCGTTTAACTGTGAACTTTTCTCAAAGACTACACATTTTGTAATAATTACGGCCTAAAATCTAAATTATAGGAGAGTTGATACTAACTGCTAAAACGGGTTTGTTTTGGGAAAACTTGCATTGTAGGTAAAAATATTTTACAAAGTACATAGAATTTACAGCACAGATACAGGCCATTCGGCCCATCTGGTATATGCCAGTGTTTATGCTGCACATGAGCCTCCTCCCTCCCTACTTCATCCAACCCTATCAGCATACACTTCTATTCCTCTCTCCCTCATGTACTAATCTAAATTCCCCTTAAATGCATCTATGCTATTCGCCTCAACTACTCCTTCTGATGGCGAGTTCCACATTCTAATCACTGTCTGGGTAAAGAAGTTTCTCCTGAATTCCCTATTGGATTTATTAGTGACTATCTTATATTTATCACCTCTAGTTTTGGGAACATCTTCTCTACAGCAACCTTTTCAAACCTATTCATAATTTTGAAGACCTCTATTAGGTCATCCCTCAGCCATCTCTTTTCTAGAGAAAGAAACCTGTTCAGTCTTTCCTGATAGTCACTAAAGTAGTGAAAATTTCGACTGATGGGGAGATGTGGGAAGAGAATTAGTAGTGAGTGTAAATGAAGGGGGGAGTTTTAACTCCCCTCCCCCCACCCCCCCGCCATTTTGTGGCAACGGAGCGGGTGAGCAGTTAATATGAAGCGGGGCCATTTACCGCTCCATTCCGCCAATCCCACAAACTTAACGCCGCTGGTTTTGGCGGCAGAGGAGGCGCCCAGCGGTCTAATGCGGGAATCTCGTGCTTTAATGCTAATCTGGGCCCTATGATGTTAATAGGACCCTGACGGCATTTTAACTGGAGCCTGAGCGTGGACGGCTGAAGCAGGTCGGCAGCTCGTGGGAAGGACAACGGGGCCCTCGGGGGAAGTGAAAAACTTTCCTTTGTGGGGCCAGGAGGAGCAGGAGTGCTCCTCCAGGCCCTAGATGGAAAATGGCAGCCCGCCCTTACCCTGGACTCCTCTAGACCCTCCCGAAATCCCCCGCCCCCCACTTCTGGGCAGGAGGTGGAACGACGGCATTTAAATGATGCTAGGAGTTAAGATACCCTGGGCCTGAAACTTAGGCCAAGGAGCGTGTTTTACAATTGCTCTGCCCACTGCCCTCCCGAAACTCGCTCCGGGTTAAAATCGACCCCTAAGCATTTAAAATACTCCAAACCATTGACATTACTTAGCATTCTTACAAAATTCCTTGCTACTGTTTAAAGGATGTCATTTGGCACAGCAGACATTTTTGAGTGCCTGTATTGCCTTTAAAGTGATTTTTCCAAAGGATCGGGGATGCTATAAGAAGGCTGAAATATTTTAAAGAGATTTGCAGCAAGGAATTTTAATTGGGCGCCTGGGTAAACCAATGCTATGAATGCCACAGCCTTTTAAATTCTTGCAATGTCTTAATGTAATCTTCCTCATCTGGACACAGGGATCAAAGCCAATGTTCCCTCAACCTTCTTTAAGCTGGATGAAAGTGGTTCCCCTGCTGGACTTTAATTCAGTTAAGACAGTTGCCGGGTCTTTGCAAAAAGATGCTTCAAGTGAAAGACTCACAACTTCAGACTGCGAACCTGGCCAGGACTACTATAACAAGCAGTAATAAGGCACCGTATCCCCAGCAGGACATTGGAGGTAGTCAGCGCTACTGGAAAATCAGGGTCAGTGCATCCTGTGCGACGCTGCCAATGGCATAGATCCTCATAAAATTTATCCCAATATTCCTATGAAATTCGAACTCATTACAGGGTTCCCACTAATCAGAAGCAACAAATAGATACGCAATATCTCCTTGTTTCTCAGTCTTTGAGCCATCAGGATGTTTCTTCAAATGCCTGCGCTCGCCTATCTGGAAAATCTTCTCAAGACGTGCAGTGCAGTTGCACCATCCATTCCATCTCACTTTGGATCGCTGCCTGTTCCCCACTTCATTCCGTTCTACCAGCTGTCAGCCATTACATTCCTGCCTTCTGGAATTCTCATCCAAAACCACTTTGCCTGTGTACCAGACTCCCTGCCTTCCAAATTCTCCTAAAACTTAATCTCTTTGATTGTGCCTTCATTCTCCCCCATACGTTCCTCCAATTCCTGCTTGGCGTCTACCTCTCTCCCCTTCTATTGCTCACTATACACCTCAGAGCCCCAAGCCAATCCAAAGGAAACAACTTTCCACTTTAAAGCACTCGGAGATGTTTCACCGTGTGAGGAATGCTATATAAATGTAAGTTCTTGCTGTTTAATGACTTGTGTGAGGTCATCCACTTTGGAGCTAAGAAAGATAGATCAGAGTATTCTCTAAATAACTGTGGAAGAGCAGAGAGATTTAGGGGTCCCTGTACAGAAATCACTTAAATTGTGTGGACAGGTACAAAGAATTGGCCTTTCTCTCAAGAAGGCTGGAATACAATGGAGTGGAAGTTATGTTACAGTTATATGAAGCTGTGGTTAGACCCCATTTAGAGTACTGTGTTCAGTTCTGGGCACCGCACCTCAGGAAGGCTATATTGGCCTTGGAGGGGGCGCAGTGCAGATTCACCAGAATGACAGCAGGACTAAAAGGGTTAAATTATGAGGACAGGTTGCATAGACTAGGCTTGTATTCCCTTGAGTATAGAAAATGAAGGGGTGATCTAATTGAGGGAGTTAAGATGATTAAAGGATTTGATAGGGTAAATAGAGAGAAACTATTTCCTCTGGTGGCGGAGTCCAGAACAAGGGGGCATAACCTTAAAATTAGAGCTAGGCCATTCAGGGGTGATGTCAGGAAGCACTTCGTCACACAAAGGGTAGTGGAAATCTGGAACTCTCTCCCCCAACAAGCTGTTGAGATTAGGTCAATTGAAAATTACAAAATTGAGATTGATAGATTTTTGTTAGGCAAGGGTATTAAGGGTTATAGAACCAAGGCGGGTAGATGGAGTTAAGGTACTGATCAGCTATGATCTAATTGATTGGTGGAACATGTTTGAAGGGCTGAATGGCCTACTCCTGTTCCTGTGTTCCTATGTACAATATTCAATAATGGAGGAAGGAGAGAGGCTGAAAATATTCAAGAACACAACGTAGAAGCTAATTGAAAATACTCTGCACATGAGAGAGTTCAGAGCACCATTTCATGGAGATGGGAAAATGCTTGGAGCTGTACTGCTCAACAGAGAGCAAACTATCATAGAATGTTTTTTAAAAAACAAAAGATTACAGAAAAAATATCAGGTAGAGAGAGTGGGGCGCCATTAACACTGAGGCTTTCATCGGAAGCTTGAGGAACAGCACCTCATCTTTCAATTAGACACTTTACAACCTTCTGGACTCAACATTGATTTCAATAACTGCTCCCATTTTTTCAGACAGCAAGTGCTGGTAATGGTTCTCCTGCTGCCATTTACAGCTCCTCTAGACCCATCTTTTGTTTCTTTACTTGTCCCATTACCACCCTCCTTGCCTTGCACCATCATCCCCTTTGTCATTTAATCACTCCTGCCCTCCACCCTATCACAGACCTTCCCTTTTGTTCTTTCCTCCTCTCCCCTGCCTACCCCACCCCCCCACCTTTCCCTGGCTCTGTACTGTTCAATCTTCAGTTTCTCCCAATTCTGACGTAAGGTCGTCCACCTGAAACGTTAACCCTGTTTCTTTCTCCACAGATGCTGCCCGACTTGCTGAGTATTTCCAGCATCTTCTGTTTTTATTTCAGATTTCCAGCATCTGCAGTATTTTCCTTTTGAGGCTTTCATCCAATCAGTCTGAATATGAACCCATGTCCCAGAGGGGAAAGTGTAGTGTGTCACCCAGTGTATGTCACCAAAAAAAAAGAATTTTGACATTAAAGAAAGAAATTGTATTTATATAATGCCCATCACAACCTCAGGACATCCCAAAGCACTTTACAGCCAATGAAGTAGTTTTGAAGTGTAGTCACTGTTGTAATGTAGGAAACACATCAGAGAATTTGCACACAGCAAGATCCCACAAACAGCAATGTGATAATGTCCAGATCATCTGTTTTATTTCTTTTTTTATTCGTTCATGGGATGTGGGAGTTGCTGGTGAGGCTGGCATTTATTGCCCATCCCTAATTGCCCTTGAGAAGGTGGTGGTGAGCCGCCTTCTTGAACTGCTGCAGTCCGTGTGGTGAAGGTTCTCCCACAGTGCTGTTAGGAAGGGAGTTCCAGGATTTTGACCCAGCGACAATGAAGGAATGGCGATATATTTCCAAGTCGAGATGGTGTGTGACTTGGAGGGGAACGTGCAGGTGGTGTTGTTCCCATGTACCTGCTGCTCTTGTCCTTCTAGGTGGTAGAGGTCGCGGGATTGGGAGGTGCTGTCAAAGAAGCCTTGGTGAATTGCTGCAGTGCATCCTGTCGATGGTACACACTGCAGCCACAGTGCGCTGGTGGTGAAGGGAGTGAATGTTTAGGGTGGTGGATGGGGTGCCAATCAAGCGGGCTGCTTTGTCCTGGATGGTGTCAAGTTTCTTGAGTGTTGATGGAGCTGCACTCATTCAGGCAAGTGGAGAGTATTCCATCACACTCCTGACTTGTGACTTGTAGATGGTGGAAAAGCTTTGGGGAGTCAGGAGGTGAGTCACTCGCCGCAGAATACCCAGCCTCTGACCTGCTCTTGTAGCCACAGTATTTATATGGCTGGTCCAGTTAAGTTTCTGGTCAATGGTGACCCCCAGAATGTTGATGGTAGGGGATTCGGTGATGGTAATACCATTAAATGTCAAGGGTAGGTGGTTAGACTGTCTCTTGTTGGAAATGGTCATTGCCTGGCACTTGTCAGGTGCGAATGTTATTTGCCACTTATCAGCCCAAGCGTGGATGTTATCTCGGTCTTGCTGCATGCGGGCTTGGTCTGCTTCATTATTTGAGGGGTTGCGAATCGAACTGAACACTTTGCAATCATTAGCGAACATCCCCATTTCTGACCTTATGATGGAGGGAAGGTCATTGATGAAGCAGCTGAAGACGGTTGGGCCTAGGACACTGCCTTGAGGAACTCCTGCAGCAATGTCCTGGTGCTGTGATGATTGGCCTCCAACAACCACCACCATCTTCCTTTGTGCTAGGTATAACTCCAGCCACTGGAGATTTTTCCCCCTGATTCCCATTGACTTCAATTTTATTAGGGCTCCTTGGTGCCACACTCGGTCAAATGCTGCCTTGATGTCAAGGGCAGTCACTCTCACCTCACCTCTGGAATTCAGCTCTTTTGTCCAATGTTTGGACCAAGGCTGTAATGAGGTCTGGAGCTGAGTGGTCCTGGCGGAACCCAAACTGAGCATCGGTGAGCAGGTTATTGGTGAGTAAGTGCCGCTTGATAGCATTGTCGATGACACCTTCCATCACATTGCTGATCATTGAGAGTAGACTGATGGGGCGGTAATTGGCTGGATTGGATTTGTCCTGCTTTTTGTGGACAGAACATACCTGGGCAATTTTCCACATTGTCGGGTATATGCCAGTGTTGTAGCTGTACTGGAACAGTTTGGCTAGAGGCGCAGCTAGTTCTGGAACACAAGTCTTCAGTACTACAGCCGGGATGTTTTTGGGACCCATAGCCTTTGCTGTATCCAGTGCACTCAGGCATTTTTTGATATTGTGTGGAGTGAATCAAATTGGCTGAAGACTGGCTACTGTGATGGTGCGGAGGAGGCCGAAATGGATCACCCACTTGACACTTCTGGCTGAAGATGGTTGCAAACGCTTCAGCCTTGTCTTTTGCACACACGTGCTAGACTCCGCCGTCATTGAGGATGGGGGTGTTTGCAGAGCCTCCTCCTCCCGTTAGTTGTTTAATTGTCCACCACCATTCACAACTGGATGTGGCAGGACTGCAGAGCTTTGATCTGATCTGTTGGTTGTGGAATTGCTTAGCTCTGTCCATAGCATGTTGCTTCCGCTGTTTAGCATGCATGTAGTCCTGAGTTGTAGCTTCACCAGGTTGGCACCTCATTTTTAGGTACACCTGGTGTTGCTCCTGGCATGCTCTTCTACACTCCTCATTGAACCAGGATTGATCCCCTGGCTTGTTGGTAATGGTAGAGTGAGCAATATGTCCAGGCCATGAGTTTACAGATTGTGCTGGAATACAATTCTGCTGCTACTGATGCCTACAGCGCCTCATGGATGCCCAGTTTTGAGCTGCTAGATCTGTTCTGAATCTATCCCATTTAACACGGTGGTAGTGCCACACAACACATTGGGATGGTGCCCTCAGTGTGAAAATGGGTCTTCATCTCCATGAGGACTGTGCGGCAGTTACTCCGACCAATACTATCATGGACAGATGCAATTGCGACAGGTAGATTGGTGAGGACGAGGTCAAGTAGGTTTTTCCCTCGTGTTGGTTCGCTCACCACCTGCCACAGGCCCAGTCTGGCAGCTATGTCCTTTAGGACTCAGCCAGCTCGGTCAGTAGTGGTGCTACCGAGCCACTCTTGGTGACGGACATTGAAGTCCCCCACCCAGAGTACATTCTGTGCCCTTGCTACCCTCAGTACTTCCTCCAAGTGGTGTTCAACATGGAGGAGGACTGATTCATCAGTTGAGGGAGGGCGGTCGGTGGTAATCAGCAGGAGGTTGCCTTGCCCCTGTTTGACCTGATGCCATGAGATTTCATGGGGTCCAGCGTCCAGAGTCAATGTTGAGGACTCCCAGGGCCACTCCCTCCTGACTGTATAATCACTGTACTACCACCTCTGGTCGGTCCTACCAGTGGGGCAGGACATACCCAGGGATGGTGATGGAAGCGTCTGGGATGTTGGCTGAAAGGTATGATTCTGTGAGTATGGCTATGTCAGGCTGTTGCTTGACTAGTCTGTGGGACAGCTCTCGCAATTTTGGCACAAGTCCCCAGATGTTAGTGAGAAGGATTTTGCAGGGTCGACTGGACTTGGTTGCCTTTAGTCGTGTCCGGTGCCTCGTGGTCCGTCCGGTTTTACTCTTATTATGACTTTTCGAAGCGAGATTGTACAACTGAGTGGCTTGCTAGGCCATTTCAGAGGGCAATTAAGAATCAACCACATTGCTGTGGGTCTGGAGTCACATATAGCCCAGACCGGGTAAGGACGGCAGGTTTCCTTCCCTGGGTTTTTACGACAATCTGGTAGTTTCATGGCCACCATTACTGATACTAGTATTTTAATTCCAGATTTTATTTAAATTCCCCAGCTGCCGTGGCGGGATTTGAACGCATGACTCCCGATTATTAGTCCAGGTCTCGGGATTATTAGTCCAGTAACATAACCACTATGCTACCGTACCCAATTTAGTGATGTTGGTTAAAGGATAAATATTGGCCAGGACACTGGTGAGAACTCCCCTGCTCTTCTTCCAATAGTGCCATGGGACCATTTACATCCGCCTAAGAGGGCAGATGGGGCCTCGTTTTAACATGCCATGTGAAAGTTGGATTACTACATAAAGGGGAAGTTGGGCAAGGAGTGAAACCAGAAAATATTACAAATGAAAGAAAATTCCATCCCGTGATCACGGAAAGAAATTTAAAAAAATAAGAAAAGGCATGGGAAACCAAAATAGGAATAAGAAATGAAAAAAAAATTAATCTGAATAAAATAGAAAAGGGTTACAGAGACTGAAAAGAACCTTTCAGCATTAATAAGAAATTGTAATACACGCTAAACAGATTAACACACAAGAGACCATTCAAGGACAAAAATGATGGATTCCCAACCAGTAAATTACTACAATAAAGGCAAGAGTCACATTTTATTGAAGAGTTTATGTACAAAATGATTGAGAACATCTCCCTCAGTGTTGAGAACGTGTAACTTTATACTAGATCATGTCTCGTATTCCTGGTGGCCCAAGCTGCAAACTGTCACATGGAATAATCCACTGAAAGATGAAAAGGTCCATGATATGTGCTGTAAAACAATTCGAGTACTTCACTGCTAATAATGTCTCAGCCTTGAAGTAATGACATCCAAGTACAGTATAAATAGTACTGAGGGAAAGAAAGAACTTGGATTTGTCCAGTGCCTTATTGGGTCGGGTTTTGCTCTGAGCGGCAAATGAATGACGCTCATTAGATTTGGACTTGCCCATAGACTTTTCATGGTCTTTTGCTCGGCAAGTTCCTCTTATCGGGCCCTCAATCCATACCGGCGCCCTCTCCTGGGCATCTAGGACCTGTGTGAACTGGGCAAGGAACTGTCTATCCCCTTAACCAATCAGATTGAAGCATCGCAGTCACAGAACCAGGATGTGTAAGTTGGAATAGTAAATTCAATGTATAATCAGTTACAGAAAACAAAATTAAGAGAGGGTGAGGAATATTGAATTAAAAGACAGAGATAAAAGAGACGGAAAGAAAAAGTAAAAAAATAAATATTTTAAACTTTTTAAAAAAAAATGTCAAACAGCAATTAAAATATGAAGGAATGAGACTCCACGTTTGTAAAATTAAATTTTCAGTTCCAGAGAGGTTGTTTGACAGTTATTAAGGTTCACCATGCTGTTAAAAGTTTGCTTACTCTCAAAAAACTTGACGTATCTTTATCTGGGGGGATTACTTTGTTTCCATCAGGGCAGAAGAGGAACTAGTGAGTATAGAAATAGGAGGATAGAACAGATGAATGCGTGGCTAAAGAGTTGGTGCAGGTGGGAGGGTTTCAGTTTCCTGGATCACTGGGCCTGCTTCTGGGGAAGGTGGGACTTGTACAAGTCGGACGGGTTGCATCTGAACCAGAGCGGGACAAATATCCTTGCGGGGAGGTTTGCTAGCACTGTTGGGGGGGGTTGAAACTAACTTGGCAGGGGGATGGGATACAGAGTGGAGCTACAATAGGGGGTGATGTGCAGCCAAATATAGAGAAAAAAACAAGTCAGCTTGGAAGACAGGGCAAATATGTGAGGGCAAGGCTGGATGGCATCTATTTTAATGCAAGGAGTCTTGCGAATAAGGTGGATGAACTGAAGGTGTTGATAAACACATGGGAGTATGATATTGTTGCTGTCACAGAGACATGGTTGAGGGAGGGGCAAGACTGGCAGCTCAATATTCCGGGGTACAGAATCTTCAGGCGAGGCAGAGGGGGAGGTATAAGAGGAGGGGGGGTCGCAATATTAATTAAAGAATCAATTACTGCCATAAGGAGGGATGATATATTAGCAGGTTCCTCTAATGAGGCCATATGGGTGGAGCTTAAAAACAAAAAGGGGGCAAGCACTTTGATGGGAGTGTACTATAGGCCCCCAAACAGTCAGGGGGAGATAGAGGAACAGATATGTAGGCAAATCTCAGAAAATTGTGCAAATAATAGGGTAATAATAGTGGGGGATTTCAACTTCCCCAATATTAACTGGGATACTCAGAGTGTAAAAGGCTTAGAGGGTACAAAATTCTTAACGTGCATCCAGGAGAGCTTTTTGAGCCAGCATGTAGAAAGTCCTACAAGAGAGGGGGCGGTACTGGACCTAATTCTAGGGAATGTGGCCGGCCAAGTGGAAGAAGTGCTAGTAGGTGAGCACTTTGGTGACAGTGTCCATAATTTGGTGAGATTTAAGGTGGTCATGGAAAAGGACAGGGAGGGGCCGGAAATAAAGGTTCTAAATTGGGGGAAGGCCGATTTTAATAGGATAAGGCAGGATCTGGCCAAAATGGACTGGGATCAGCTGCTTGTAGGAAAATCCGCATCGGAGCAATGGGAGTCTTTCAGAAGGGAGATTGAGACCATACAATGGCAACATGTTCCCGTAAAGGTCAAGGGTGGTTCCAAAAACTCCAGGGAACCTTGGATGTCAGGGGATATACGAGAATGGATTAGGAAAAAAAGGAGGGCTTTTGGCAGATACAAAAGGCTAAAGACGGAGGAAGCCCTAGAGGAGTACAAAAAGTGCAGGGGGATACTTAAAAAAGAAATTAGGAGATCAAGGAGGGGCCATAAAATAACACTGGCGAGCAAAATAAAGGAAAATCCTAAGATGTTTTATAAGTATATTAAGGGTAAGAGGATGACTAGGGAAAAAATAGGGCCCATTAGGGACAAAAATGGCAATCTGTGTGTGGAGCCGGCAGATGTAGGAGGGGTTCTAAATGAATTTTTTGCATCTGTTTTCACTATGGAGAAGGACGATGTAGACATAGAAATACGGCAGGGGGACTGTGATATACTCGAACATATTAACATCGAGCGGGAGGAGGTATTGGCGGTTTTAGCAGGCCTTAAAATGGATAAATCCCCAGGCCCGGACGAAATGTATCCCAGGCTACTGTGTGAGGCAAAGGAGGAGATTGCGGGGGCTCTAACACATATATTCGGAACCTCTCTGGCCACAGGGGATGTGCCAGAGGACTGGAGAACCGCTAATGTAATACCATTATTCAAGAAGGGGAGTAGGGAAAAACCGGGGAACTACAGGCCAGTGAGCCTAACATCAGTGGTAGGAAAATTATTGGAAAAAATTCTGAAGGACAAAATTAGCCTCCACTTGGAGAAGCAAGGATTAATCAGGGATAGTCAACATGGCTTTGTCAAGGGAAGATCATGTCTGACTAATTTGATTGAATTTTTTGAGGGGGTGACTAGGCGTGTGGATGAGGGTAACGTAGTGGATGTGGTATACATGGATTTCAGTAAGGCCTTCGATAAAGTCCCCCACAGGAGACTGGTCAAGAAGGTACGAGCCCATGGAATCCAGGGTGCCTTGGCACTTTGGATATAAAACTGGCTTAGTGGCAGAAGGCAGAGGGTGATGGTCGAAGGTTGTTTTTGTGACTGGAAGCCTGTGGCCAGTGGGGTACCACAGGGATCGGTGCTGGGTCCCTTGCTGTTTGTGGTCTACATTAATGACTTGGATATGAATGTAAAAGGTATGATCAGTAAGTTCGCTGATGATACAAAAATTGGTAGGGTGGTAAATAGCGAGGAGGATAGCCTCAGTTTGCAGGACGATATAGATGGGTTGGTCAGATGGGCGGAACAGTGGCAGATGGAATTTAACCCGGAAAAGTGCGAGGTGATGCACTTTGGAGGGACTAACAAGGCAAGGGAATACACAATGAATGGGAGGACCCTAGGCAAGACAGAGGGTCAGAGGGATCTTGGTGTGCAAGTTCACAGATCCCTGAAGGCGGCGGAACAGGTAGATAAGGTGGTAAAGAAGGCATATGGGATACTTGCCTTTATTAGCCGAGGCATAGAATATAAGAGCAAGGAGGTTATGATGGAGCTGTATAAAACACTGGTTAGGCCACAGCTGAAGTACTGTGTGCAGTTCTGGTCGCCACACTACAGGAAGGATGTGATCGCTTTGGAGAGGGTGCAGAGGAGATTCACCAGGATGTTACCAGGGCTGGAGCGCTTCAGCTATGAAGAGAGACTGGGAAGATTGGGTTTGTTTTCCTTGGAGCAGAGGAGGCTGAGGGGGGACATGATTGAGGTGTACAAAATTATGAGGGGCACAGATAGGATGGATACTAAGGAGCTTTTTCCCTTCGTTGAGGGTTCTATAACAAGGGGACATAGATTCAAGGTAAAAGGCGGGAGGTTTAGAGGGGATTTGAGAAAGAACTTTTTCACCCAGAGGGTGGTTGGAGTCTGGAACTCACTGCCTGAAAGGGTTGTGGAGGCAGGAACCCTCACAACATTCAAGAAGCATTTGGATGAGCACTTGAAATGCCATAGCATACAAGGCTACGGACCAAATGCTGGAATATGGGATTAGAGTAGACAGGGCTGATGGCCGGCGCGGACACGATGGGCCGAAGGGCCTCTATCCGTGCTGTATGACTCTATGACTCTATGACTCTTTGCACTGTTGCAGTCATTTCAACGGGGAGTCAGCTGGCAAGATGTCCTAACTGTGAAGCTTACAGAGGAGCAGGGCACCTGGTGCAGCAATTTCCGGATTTCCATATTTAACTGCGCATCTGCTGTCGCCAGAAGTTGCTGTCTGATTTGCACTGAAATAACAGTGAGCAAAATCTGGCCCATTATATCCTTGGAACATCGCAAAACACTGCACAGCTTTTGAATTACTTTTGAAATGCAGTCACTGTTGTTATTAAACACATACAACAGTCAATTTTAACACCAAGGTCGAACAAACATCTGGTGATATTGGTCGAGAGAGGAATATTGATCAAGACACCAGGAAAGCTCCTTTCTCTTCTTCCGTTGGTGTTTTACAAAAAAAAGTTCTTTTTTTTAGGGAATCTTTTATGTTCATCTGGACAGGCAGACAGGACCTCAATTAAATGGTCCAGAATTTGCTGGAGCAGGGCATCACACGGCATGCCCAGTTCGTTAACATATTCCTGCACCCTTCAGCTCAACTATCTTTTGCCCAGTAAGTTGCTGTAAGTACGAGCTGGTAACAGTGTGGCGAGAGCAACAGGGCATCTGGGACCTTGGTGAACGATGGGACAAACAGTCTATCTTCTTAACAAATGAGATTAAAGGATTGAGAAATAGACAGAGGAAGGATTGAGAAGGAGGGTGAATTAGAGTCAAAACAGTAACAGAAAGAGAAATAAAGAGAGGGAAAGAAAGATTGGCTTAAGAGAGAGAGAAACACTGACAGAAAGGAAAAGTAAGAAAAAAATGTAAAAATAAAAATTTGACATTTTTAAAATCTCCAACAATAATTCACTGCCTGAAGGAACAAGACTCCACTTTCTGGGCCAGAGAGGTTGATTGGTAGTCATTAACAATTATCACAACGTTAAAAGAGTACTTAAGCTGTTAATTACTAGACTTAACTTTCTGTGACGAGTTTAATGGGCGATTAAAGTGCAAATGCAGCAACTTCATGAAACTCATGGGGCGGTTAAGGGAAAGATGACGTTTTCATGAAGCTAACAGCGGAGCGGCGCACAATTTTTTTTTACTCGTTCATGGGATGTGGGCGTCGCTGGCGAGGCCGGCATTTATTGCCCATCCCTAATTGCCCTTGAGAAGGTGGTGGTGAGCCGCCTTCTTGAACCGCTGCATTCTGTGTGGTGAAGGTTCTCCCACACTGATGATTGAGAGTAGACTGATGGGACGGTAATTGGCCGGATTGGATTTGTCCTGCTTTTTGTGGACAGGACATACCTGGGCAATTTTCCACATTGTCGAGTAGATGCCAGTGTTGTAGCTGTACTGGAACAGTTTGGCTAGAGGCACAGCTAGTTCTGGAGCACAAGTCTTCAGCACTACAGCCGGGATGTTGTCGGGGCCCATAGCCTTTGCTGTATCCAGTGCACTCAGCCGTTACTTGATATCACGTGGAGTGAATCGAATTGGCTAAAGATTGGCTTCTGTGATGGTGGGGATATTAGGAGGAGGCTGAGATGGATCATCCACTCGGCACTTCTGGCTGAAGATGGTTGCAAACGCTTTAGCCTTGTCTTTTGCACTGAAGTGCTGGACTCCGCCATCATTGAGGATGGGGATGTTTGCAGAGCCTCCTCCTCCCGTTAGTTGTTTAATTGTCCACCACCATTCACGATTGGATGTGGCAGGACTGCAGAGCTTTGACCTGATCCGTTGGTTGTGGAATCGCTTAGCTCTGTCTATAGCATGTTGCTTCTGCTGTTTAGCATGCATGTAGTCCTGAGTTGTAGCTTCACCAGGTTGGCACCTCATTTTTAGGTATGCCTGGTGCTGCTCCTGGCATGCTCTTCTACACTCCTCATTGAACCAGGGTTGATCCCCTGGCTTGTTGGTAATGGTAGAGTGAGGAATATGCCGGGCCATGAGGTTACAGATTGTGCTGGAATACAATTCTGCTGCTGCTGATGGCCCACAGCACCTCATGGATGCTCAGTTTTGAGCTGCTAGATCTGTTCTGAATCTATCCCATTTAGCACAGTGGTAGTGCCACACAACACGTTGGATGGTGTCCTCAGTGTGAAGATGGGATTTCGTCTCCACGAGGACTGTGCGGTGGTCACTCCTACCAATACTGTCATGGACAGATGCATTTGCGACAGGTAGATTGGTGAGGACGAGGTCAAGTAGGTTTTTCCCCCGTGTTGTTTTGCTCACCACCTGCCGCAGGCCCAGTCTGGCAGCTATGTCCTTCAGGCTCAGCCAGCTCGGTCAGGAATGGTGCTACCGAGCCACTCTTGGTGATGGACATTGAAGTCCCCCACCCAGAGTACATTCTGTGCCCTTGCTACCCTCAGTGCTTCCTCCAAGTGGTGTTCAACATGGAGGAGGACTGACTCATCAGCTGAGGGAGGACGGTAGGTGGTAATCAGCAGGAGGTTTCCTTGCCCATGTTTGACCTGATGCCATCAGATTTCATGGGGTCCAGAGTCAAATTGTCCAGCAACTCGTGGCAATTTGCATTCACGAGTATAGATGAGAAATCGGAAAAAATCCCTCCTTTTATTTGGTAATAAGTGTAATTTAAATGCTTCAGTCCACTGAAGAAACTGCCAATAAACAATTGTTTGTGTGTGGGGGTGGGGGGGGGGGAACGAGGAAGATAATTGCTATCCATATCTTATCTGCCAAGGAGGCAAAGGCAACCATTTAAAAGGTTTCTCATAGGCCATTGTAAGAAATCACCGTTTCGGTATCCTGCTAAATTTATGCCGAGGTACCAGATGAATCCTTAATTCCATCCTTTATCTCATCACCAAGGAATTGTTTGGGGAATTACTTCCCAGCGTAGATCCGGGGATGAATGAAGCCCGACTCAGCTCCCGAACTGCATTACATTTAACCCAGTTCTGATCAAAATGAATTTAGTTTACTAAGCCTTGGTTATGTTACCCTCAAGCTGCAGAGTGAATGAATTAAATCTTTCTTGCCAAATCAACAAGGAAGAAACCAGACCACAGGTCATGCACTAAACACTATTTATTGGTTACAAATCACCACTTAAAGTTAAAGTTGGGTACACGAACACTTAATAGACACCCGTAAATGTAATCAGAGTTATCAAGCAGTTAAGCAGCAAATCATTAATGGACAGAGTTACTTAACAAACCCAGTAGCAAAGGTTACAAAGGCCATTCAGTGTATCAATGTAAATCAGCACTAATCGACGCTGAGCATTAACTATAGCAGTGACCAGAGTCTGAGGATATAAATTGGTGAGATTACTTTAAGAGAAATTCCTTAGATAGCTGATAAGTTAACAGCTTTGGATAGCCAGTCTTTTAAATAGCTCAAGTCTACATCTGTGATCAATAATGTTCAAAGCTTATACAACCTCGTCCTCATGAATGGCATGTTTGAGTCAATTTCCTTCCTTCCCTGGGATGCAGGCATTAGTTTATGAAGCATTGAATTGATGAACCCCTTTTTGGTAGCGGTTACCACTTGGATCTTCGGTTCCAACGGAACGCAGCTCTTCTGCGCTAGGGATGATACCTGAGTTGGCTTCACTCTCACCTCTCTCTAATCTCGGGCACTTATAAAAGTTAAGTGACCCTTTTCTTTGCCTGCAATTAGCTGCTACACAGCTTCACAAGCTAACTTGATGTTTTACACCTTGTCCTAATAGGCTGTACTTGTAAAGACACCTTTCCTCATCTGCTATGTAAAAGTTCTTACAGAACAAAGAGAACCTAAGTGAACTAACAGAGAGACTGCTACTCTTGCAAAGACAAAGAGAGACAGCGTGTTGTCTCTAGAAAAATATTACTACAGACTGTCGACTGCTGCTATTACGATTGACTACCAATTGTCTAACCCTGACCAACCTAAGTGCTGCAGAGCCCTCTATTTTTATGTTTTGATTTTAAAGGGAGGTCTCCCTACATTCATTTAACCAATCAGGATGACACTGGTGCTATAAGACTCACCCCCACCCCCCACCCCGAGTTAAACCTGATAAACTTGGAGTTCTGTCGTTATCATCGAGTTCCTGGGGCATGAGTTTTCCTCCAGCAAGATAGACTTTGTGTCTATGATTTTATGACCACTCTTATTGATCTTGCATTCCTCGAGAGTTTTTTTCACACAAATGGGAAGAGGTGACATCTTTATGTTCCCTTAGGTGTTACCTAAGTGGTTTGAGTTAAAGATAATTGCTTCTCCTACGACTAAGGGATGCCTGTAGTGCAAACACAGCCCTTCCTGGTGCAATTAATCTAGAGGTTTTATGGCTTCAATTAGTTTATGACCTTTAGCTTAGAAGATTTTATGGTCAAATTATCTGGGAAACTCCATGGCCAAAAGCCTGGGTGACGGTTAGCTTCACTTATGTCAGCTGAAAGCCCTTTTCCAGCATTCAGTTAAACAACAGAACTCCATTTTGTGTGGTCAGCTTTCAAGCTAAGACTCCATTTTAGGGCATTTCCCCAAGGAACCTCGAAGGCCCCCTTCGGCAATTTATAGGGCACTGTTCCTACACCCTCCCCAACCATTGTGAGTCAACCCCCTCAATACCTAGCTTTGTGTGATCAATGTCTGCGACAGAACAAGAGGCGTGATGCTTTAATCACCCACAGGACGTCTAGGCAGCACTCTGAATGACACTCGGAAAAATTGTCACAGTCTCAAACTCTAGTCTTCCTTGGAATCTAAAAAAAATCACATTTACTCTGAAAGATGGATCAATCTCCACTGCCCCAGGAACAACTCTTCTTTATATTTAAAAGGTTATATCATTCATTACTTTTCCATTTGATCTCTAGACATCCTGGGCTACAAATGGGCACTCATGGAATGCATGCTGCATGTATTTGTTCACCTGGTCACAACTAAGGGGCCTAACATAGGAACATAGGAATAGGGGTAGGCCATTCAGCCCCTTGAGCGTGTTCTGCCATTCAATTAGATCATGGCTTATCTGTATCTTAACTCCATCTACCTGAATTGGTTCCCATATCCATTGATACCCTTACCGAACAAAAATCTATCAATCTCAGTTTTGAAATTTTCAATTGACCCCCAGCCTCAACAGCTTTTTAGGGGAGAGAGTTCCAGATTTTCATTACCCTTTGTATGAAGAAGTGCTTCCTGACATCATCCCTGAACGGCCCAGCTCTAATTTTAAGGCTATGCCACCTTGTTCAGGACTCTTCCACTAAAGAAAATAGTTTCTCTTTATCTACCCTATCAAATCCTTTAATCATCTTAAACACCCCAACTCACCCCTTAATCTTCCATATTCAATGGAATACAAGCCCAGACTATGCAACTTATCCTTATAATTTAACCTTTTTAGCCCCAGTATCATTCGGGTAAATCTGCGCTGCACCCCCTCCAAGGTCAATGTGTCCTTCCTGAGGTGCGGTGCCCAGAACTGAACGCAGTACTCTAAATGGGGTCTAACTCGAGCTTTATATAATGGTAACATAACTTCCACCAATTTGTATTCCAGCCCCTTGAGGTAAAGGCCAACATTCCATTAGCCTTTTAAATTATTTTTTGTACCTGTCCACCAGCTTTCAGTGATTTCTGTACTTGGACCCGTAAATCTCTCTGCTCCTCCACAGTTCCTAACTTCTCGCCATTTGGAAAATACTCTGATCTACATTTCTTAGGTCCAAAGTGGATGACCTCACACTTCCCCACATCTGCCATTTTGCCCATTCATTTAATCTATCAATGTCCCTTTGCAACTTTCTGCTCCGAGCTACACTATTTACAGTGCAAACTAACTCGGTGTCATCAGCAAACTTGGATATATGGCTCTCTATTCCTTCATCTAAGTCATTTATAAATATAGTGAAAAACTGAGGCCCCAGTACAGATCCCTGGGGGACACCACTAGTCACATCCTGCCAATTTGAATCCATGACCATTATTCCTATTCTCTGTCTCCTACCTCCTAACCAATTCTCTACCCATGTCAATAGGTAGCTTGAGGCCCCCACTTTGCTTTGCCCTGAGACAGCCGGCACAGGAGTGCTCCTCCCCTGCCCACATTTAAAGAATGTGAGCCACCGTGTCCTCCTTCCACCTGATCGCTGCCACTCCCCCCACCCAGCCTCCAATCCCCCACTCCTGCTTCCGATTCCCTTCCCAAGCCACTGATCCCCCCTCCCGTGCTTCCAATCCCCCTCCTTCACCTCCGTTCCCTCTCCCAGACCTCCAACCCCCCTCCTTCGCCTCCGATCCCTCTCCCAGACCTCCGTTCCCCCTCCCCTTGCCTCCATTCCCCCTCCCCTTGCCTCTGATCCCCCTCCCCGGACTCCAATCCCCCTCCCCGGATTCCGATCCCCCTCCCCGGACTCCGATCCCCCTCCCCGGACACCGATCCCCCTCCCCGGACTCCGATCCCCCTCCCCGGACTCCGATCCTCCTTCCCGGACACCGATCCCCCTCCCCGGACTCCGATCCCCCTCCCCGGACTCCGATCCCCCTCCCCGGACTCCGATCCCCCTCCCCGGCCGCTTAACCTGAACCTGTAATGTTATAAAAAAAGTCAAAAGTTTTCTAGAAGCTGGCCCATTAAGAGCTCTAAGATATTGATACAAGGTATGTGCAAGTGAATGTTGCATTCAGATAAAACATCGATCGTTGGCAGTACCCAACCTAACAAAAAGTATTTGTTACAGCAGGGACCATGCGGCATGGATCAAAACAAAATAAATCACTGCCCTTCAAGTGCTGAAAACGGCCAAGTAGAAGCATGAAAGAGCTGAATCGGTAAACATTTAGTGTCACACAACATCTCATAAACAAATTCCTAAAATAGGAAAAGTTAGGGAATTGCTAGAAATGTAGCAGACTATTCCTAGATATTCTGTCATTTGAAACCAAATATGGGATAACTACAGTCTCAATCAGGGGATGCTGTGGACTTTACAACTTTTATATCATCTGTTACTGAGAAAACCAAACGTTTCTTGTCAATTCCTCAATGTGTGCATTAAATTACGTAAAGTGGAAGATGAAAGCTAATGTACTTGTCATGAACTGGAACATAGGCACAAGAGTAGGCTATTAAGCCCCTCGAGCCTGTTCCACCACTCAATTAGACCATGGCTGACCTGTATCTTAACTCCATCTACCCGACATGGTTCTGTAACCCTTGCCTAACAAAAATTTATCAATCTCAATTTTGAAATTTAGAAACATATATCAAATTTTTCTGGCTCTGTCAAGACCACAGGGTAACAGAATACCAACAAAAAAAAAGTGAAGTCTGATATGATGTATTAGTCAAAAAATTATGTCGCTGTGCTAGTCAAGGGTTATCTGAGCATTAATTCAGATTTTTGAGCCGTTTTATTGGTTTCAATATTTGCACTAAAACAGATACTTTAACACCCAACCCCCTCCCCTCCATCATCTAATGGAGAGGCAGAATAGTTAATGCAGGACAACATTTGTTAAATACAGTGAGTGGCCATTCAAACCCCTGAAATACTGTGGTGGAGACTAGTACTAAGACCAGTGAAAACTTTTCACATGCAGAGGTACCAGGACATGGAATATTTTACCACACATAGTTATTGAGGTAGAGATTATAAGATCACTTAAAAAGAAATCAGATAAATATCTGAAAAGAATATAAAAGGTTATGGGGAATGGGCTGGGAAATGGATTTAGAGCAGATCAGTCCAGTTCAAGAGACAGTAGTGGCAGGGTTATAGTGGGCTGAACGAGCTCTTCCTGTGCTTTCAGTGTTTTGATTCTTTGATGCAGCACAGCTGTTAACGCAACAATTTTCCTCGGCAACGCTGCCATCTAGAGAGACGAAAACAAGACTAACCGATAAGGCTATGGGAGCCCCTGCCATGGGGAGTGAGGGAGAGGATTGACAGATTGGGAGTAGTGGCCGTGGAAATGGTTGGTACAGCAGGTATGGGAGGAGGTTGCACAAAGGCAAGTATAATCTCCCTCACCCTGAGTAACAGGAAGGATATCAGGAAGGAAATGTCAGCTTTGACATTTGCTAAGTGTCAGCTGTGGCTCAGAGGTAGCACTCTTACCTACTGAGCTAGAAGGTTGTGGGTTCACGTCCCACCCCCACAGACCTGAGTATAACATTTAGGCTGACACTCCAGAGGAGTGCAGCGCTGTCTTTCAGATGAGCTGTTAAACTGAGGCCCCATCAGCCCTCTCAGGTGGATGTAAAAGATCCCAGGGCACTATTTTGAAGAAGAGCAAGGGTGTTCTCCCCGGTGTCCTGCCAATATTTATCCTTCAACCAACATCACTAAAACAGATTATCTGGTCATTATCACATTGCTGTTTGTGGGAACTTGCTGTGCACAACAGTGACTACACTTCAAAGATACCTCATTGGCTGCAAAGCACTTTGGGACATCCTGAGGGTTGTGAAAAGCGCTATACAAATGCAAGATTATTTTCCTTTTCCTAAGGTTATCCAAAAGTACTATTATCACAAGTAGATGTGAAAGAAGGTCATCTCTGCGAATGCTTTCACTGGTTCATGCTGTAACACACTAAGTTGTGGCAGGAGGCTACCCAGAAAAATAAGGCCAAGGCAAGGAATGCTTTCCATGAATAGAGATGTTTAGGATGTATCTTCTACTTGCAATTAAGAAATGCTGGTTGGCAAAATGTGTGCACAGGAACAATTGTTAAAGGGGCTTCACACAAGATATAGGAATCCTCCATTTTGTAGCATGCAGCTGTGCTATTGCCACTGCTCTGCGTCCTTTCAGACCTCTGTACTATTCTTCTGCTTGCATGGCAAGATGGCTTTTAATCATCAGGAATCAAACATGGGTGATCCTAAGCATTTCAAGCTTCTGGCTTCTTTAAATCAGGACACTCTTGACAACATTGGCCAGGACAGCATTGAAGGCATGGGGAATGAAGAAACCAAAAGCTCTTCTCAAGCTCATGGCTGGTTTGCACTTTACAATGTAGTCCTACTGAGTGATTTTAACACAGGCACAAACTGAATTTGAGTAATATCACAGAGAGTATTGTATGATGGAAGTAGTGCTTGACGGTGGTAACTTAAGGCAGCATTTTGATATTGTGTTCTCTTCTGTTTTATTAGAAACGGAAGGACAGATTCCTACTACACAGGCTATCTCTGAATAAGCCAGCAATCACACCACCCCACATCACTGTAATCTCTACCATCTAGAAGGACAAGAGCA
Organism: Heptranchias perlo; assembly: GCF_035084215.1. Taxonomy (NCBI): domain Eukaryota; kingdom Metazoa; phylum Chordata; class Chondrichthyes; order Hexanchiformes; family Hexanchidae; genus Heptranchias; species Heptranchias perlo. The sequence continues at coordinate 16,484,158 of NC_090328.1, forward strand.
GCAGGCACATGGGAACAACACCACCTGCATGTTCCCCTCCAAGTCACACATCATCCTGACTTGGAAATATATCGCCATTCCTTCATCATCGCTGGGTCAAAATCCTGGAACTCCCTTCCTAACAGCACTGTGGGAGAACCTTCACCACATGGACTGCTGCAGTTCAAGAAGGCGGCTTACCACCACCTTCTCAAGGGCAATTAGGGATGGGCAATAAATGCTGGCCTTGCCAGCGACGCCCACATCCCATGAACGAATAATAAAAATTTTTGATGACCATCTCCAACAAGAGAGAGTCTAACCACCTCCCCTTGACATTCAACGGCAATACCATCGCCGAATCCCCCATCATCAACATCCTGGGGGTCACCATTGACCAGAAACTTAACTGGACCAGCCATATAAATACTGTGGCTACGAGAGCAGGTCAGAGGTTGGATGTTCTGTGGTGAATGACTCACCTCCTGACTCCCCAAAGCCTTTCCACCATCCACAAGGCACAAGTCAGGAATGTGATGGAATACTCTCCACTTGCCTGGATGAGTGCAGCTCCAACAACATTTCAAGAAGCTCGACACCATCCAGGACAAAGCAGCCCGCTTGATTGACATCCCATCCACCATCCTAAACATTCACTCCCTCCACCACCGGCGCACAGTGGCTGCAGTGTGTACCATCCACAGGATGCACTGCAGCAACTCGCCAAGGCTTCTTCGACAGCACCTCCCAAACCCGCAACTTCTACCACCTAGAAGGACAAGGGCAACAGGCACATGGTAACAACACCACCTGCACGTTCCCCTCCAAGTCACACACCATCCTGACTTGGAAATATATCGCCGTTTCTTCATTGTCACTGCGTCAAAATCCTGGTACTCCCTACCTAACAGCACTGTGGGAGAACCGTCACCACATGGACTGCAGCGGTTCAAGAAGGCGGCTCACCACCACCTTCTCAAGGGCGATTGGGGGTGGGCAATAAAATGCCGTCCTCGCCAGCGAAGCCCACATGCCATGAATTAATAAAAATCTAACTATCCCTTAAATGCATCTATGCTAGTCGCCTCCCTGTGGTAATGAGTTCCACATTCTAATCACTTTCTGGCTAAAGAACTTTCTCCTGAATGCCTTATTGGATTTATTAGTGACTATCTTATATTTATGGCCCCTAGTTCTGGTCTTCCCCCGCAAGTGGAAACATCTTCTCTACGTTTACCCTATCAAACCCTTTCATAACCATAAAGACCTCTATCAGGTCACCCCTTAGTCTTCCCTTTTGTAGAGAAGAGAGCCCCAGCTCTTGTCACATTTATAACCCTCATATCTGTCTAAATTTCTGCTCTCAGTGAACTGGCTGAACAGGCATGAGAAAATACAAATACCTGGGATAGGGAAATAAAAATACAAAGAAAGACGTGAAAGCTGAGTGTTTTTTTGTTAGAACAACACAGATTACAGGGCAATATAATAAAAATATTTAAAACTATGAAGGGGTGGGATAGGATGGATAGAGGCAGGCTGTTTCCAGTAATTGAGGGGTCAAGAATGAGGGCCATAGATACAAGATTAAATGTAAGAGATTTCGAACAAGTGATAGTGGACATTCCACAAAGTGCACACGACCAGCTAGCCATCACAGACTGATTCAGATGCAGATGAGTTGCAATGTATACCATTGGGAAGTCAGTGGCCACCAGAGCCAGCCAGCATACCTACTCCTTTCTGTGTGAAAACACTTAGAACTAGCAGACTAACTCTTACTTGTTGCAAACGTACCAAATGCCCAAAGGGGAAGCACCAGGACAAAATCCCATTGGAAGAGTTCCGAGAGCACACGATGGTTTGACTAAATGTCCTGCAATTGATTTGCACATTGCGCTGATGATTTAAGTGAACTTAGAATCATACAGCACAGAAGGAGGCCATTTGGCCCATTGTGCCAGAGCTGGCTCATTGAAAGAGCTATCCAATTAGTCCCACTACCCGGCTCTTTCCCCATACCCCTGCAATTTGTTTCCTCTTCAAGTATTTATCCAATTCCCTTTGGAAAGTTACTATTGAATCTGCTTCCACCGCCCTTTCAGGCAGTGCATTCCAGATCATCACAACTCGCTGCATAAAAACTTATTTCCCCTCAACTCCCATCTGAAGTGGTGCTTCAAGTACGGTCTATAAAGTAATTCCACTTATAAAACACCTTTCAACTCAAAATTCTTAAAGCACTTCACACAGTGAATGACTTTGTGAAGTTAAGTTTTTAGGCTTAGGCTAGTTATATACCCTAGCAACTGACTAGCAATATAACTATTTAAATATTGGAGTAGCCGTTCCCCTCCCCCATGTGAATATAGTGCAAGAACTCATTTCAACACTAGCTAGGATCACTTCCTTATTAAACCCATTTTACCAGCCAGCCAAGCTTTTTATGGCAACATCTATAATGGCAATAACATATCCTTTTTTGATAAAATTGATTTATCATTATTAAAAAGTTTGAATAGAACAACTTTAGGAATTTTCTCTGATGCATTCAGCCAGGGAGTTAACTGCTTCCCTCGACAACAGACCTGGGAAACTAATTTTTTACAGTTTCATTGTGAAATGACTTCTATTTGTTAGAAAGTAGCATTCCCTCACATGTGTATCTGATGTATGTTCATCAAGATATTAGCACGGAGATCAAGTGCAAAGATGTGTGATTGTTGACATAGCAGCAGCCCAGAAATACATTTATAGTTTGCAAGTTACAACAAGTTGGTACTGACTCATTAATCAGAAGGATCCATTTGATCTAGTGTCCCTCAAATTGAATTAACACTTTTAGCTTCTAAGTAGATTTGTTCCAGCTTAACATAAAACATTTATTTTGAGCTGTTAAACTGTTGGAATGTGTTCCTCTAATCTCAGAGTGACTCGGATTCCATAATATCCAGTGCATGTGGTAAGTTACATTGCAATAAACTTAACAAGCCAGACTGAAAAATGAAATGAAATAATTAAAGTCACATTACATGTGTTGGCATTGACAAGGCATTTCTCTCTCTTCCATCTAAGAAAATAGACAGGGGCAAATATGTGGATCTGTGAGTTAGCGCCAGGTCCTTTAAGATCTGGTTTCAAATGCAACTCCTGTCAGATGAGATATGGTATTCTTCCCCCTTTGACTGTGTGAGTGCGAAATGAAATGAGTCTCAAACCAGTGCCTAGTGAGCATGAGTCCATAGTGTCAGCTTTGGCTTAGTAGCAACACTCTTGCCTCTGAGTTAGAAGGTTGTGGGTTCATAGACCTACTCCAGAGACTTGAGCACATAATCCGAACCGACACTTCAGTGCAGTACTGAAGGAGTGCTGCACTGTCAGAGGTGCCTTTTGGATGAGACGACGTTAAATTGAGGCTCTGTCTGCCCTGTCAGGTGGATGTAAAAGATCCCATGGCACTATTTTGAAGAAGAGCCATATGGCCTTCTCCTTATGTTCTTATGTGTCCTGACCAATATTTATCCCTCAACCAACAACACTAAAACAGATTATCTGGTCATTTTATTCATTCTCAGGATATGGACGTTGCTGGCAAGACCAGTATTTATTGCCCATCCCTAGTTGCCCTTGAGAAGGTGGTGGTGAGCCTTCTACTTGAACCGCTGCATTCCATGTGGTGAAGATGCTCCCACAATGCTGTTTGTTAGAGAGTTCCAGAATTTTGACCCAGTGACAATAGTTAATTAATTAATTATTGGTCTGTTTGCCATGGGGTAAGGACAGCAGGTTTTCTTCCAGCAAAGGAGTTAGTGAACCAGCTGGGTTTTTACGACAATCGATAGCTTCATGGTCACTTTTTAAAAACTGATCACAGCTTTATATTTCCAGATTTTAAAAAAAAACTGAATTCAAACTCTCAATGATGGTGGGATTTGAACTCTCATTCTCTGGATTATTACTCCAGGCCTCTGAGTTTCTAATCCAGCATGACTACCGTGCCAATATGCAGTGTGATAGTGGTTAGTGTAGAGGGGATCTTAACAGTGGAATTACTTTTATTTCCCATTCCTGGTTTGTGAAAAGATTCAATTTTCAATAACATATTCTAGTTATTATGAAAATTCAACATCATTTTGTCTAACAAAATGGATTAAACATAATCAATAAAACAATTTAATCAATGGGTAAAATTGCAACATATTTTGTACAAGTGCTGTGCTCTTTGACTTGTACGACTTAGATTTTTGCCCAAATTTTACCACAGTTTCGGCAAGCAATAGGTCTCATGTCCTCATTAGAAAAGTTTAAGGTTTACGATCCAGAAAGAATACAGTTAAAGGGAGGGATCTCATCCAAGCATATAAAGTATTAAATGGTATGAATAAGTGAAACCCAAATTATTATTTCAAAAGACAAGAATATTGTAGCACTATGGGACTTCATGGAAAATAGATGGAAACCTGTATCAAGAAAAATGTCTTTACTCAAAGAGTGACAAATGTTTGGAATAACCTACCAAACAAAATAATAGAGGAAAATATTTTGGGATTATTCACAATATACTTAGATGCCATGATGGGAGAATTAATGTACCAGAGTTAGCCTTTGATAGGCCAAATGACCTTTACTCACCCCTGACTTTTCTTATGTGCTTACAAATGTCCTTTGAACTTCCAAATAAAGTGTGAGATATTTTTACAATTTTATTCAACTATCAAAGAGGAAAGAAAGTTCTAGATAATGAAATTTATGACGAAAGGTGGATTATGGGGAGAACTGAAAAAAACTTTCAAGAGGGCTTCGAGTGTGACAAGTCATCCAATTGTAAGCTGCAGAGTGCCATGAAGGTTGCCAGGTCATATGAAAGTTAAGGATGGAGGTTGGTTGTAAAGCACCCCAAATGCAAAGGCATGCCAGTGAACACAGCACACACCAGAATCAGACTGCCCCATACCTGCCACTATGCAATCAACCATATCTGCAGGCCCTAGCATAACCATTTAACAATAACTGCCTCCACAGGCTCCACTCCCTCCACATGGACCCAACTGAGGTCTAAGTAATGTGTTATTGCCCTTGTCTGGGCTCTTCCTTCTTCCCCCCGCCCCGCTTGGTTTAAATGTGCAGCTGCCTCTTCCTGTGCTGCACCGGTGGGGGTGTCACTGCAGCACCAATAGAAGCTTCCTCTTCAGCAGCAGCAGGCTCCCCTCTTAGTGGTGGGGCTCCTGTTGGAAACATATGAGCCAGGAAAATGCTTTGGGGTCATGGCGGGGTCACTGAAGAAGGCAGAATTCCTCAACTAGCACTACACCACCAAAAGTTACAAACTAGTGTATTGGAATACGGCCATATGGTACTGGTGGCCTTGAAATTACATTGTGTGAATATGAGCACATGGACGCTTATTGGGTTAATGTCTCCATTAAAGTAGCAAGGATAGGAACAATGTTGAATGGTATGCTAATATTTGCACAGTGTCATTTCAAGGTCAATGTCTTTAGAAGTCTGAATGCCTTTCTTAACATTGTTAAATTGAACAAATAATCACTTTAGCTGCCAGGGAGCTGGAGCACTGAAAATCTGTGTGTTCCATTAATGCTTAATGTATGCAGCTTGTGTATCAGAATCTAAGTAAGGTGGGCACAACGTAGGGAGCCCCAGCGGCTTATTGAAGCACAGAAGCCCAGTAACTTGGAAACACTTCAAATTAGAAAGATTCCTGACCAAAGCTCCTAACTCCACACTCCACCTAGCACAAACGATGGCTGCTATGAATTCCTGACCACTTCTATTATGCAAACAAATAAAGGAAAGGCTTCAGCTTGGGTTTCTAAAAAGTCTAATTTTTATTTTGGCAAACCCTATTTTCCTTATAGGATAGGCTCTTCAAATCATACTAAATGATTCTAATTTGGTGAAGATTCAAAGTCTTCCATTATTTGTCTTTCCTCCCATCTGCACTCCCTGAGTGATGAACCAAATGTGACCAAGAAGGGTACAAACAGCAGCAGCATTATCAACACTCACAAATTCTCCTGACGTAGCAACCATGCAGGAATCTTGAGATAGTTGATGAAACAGAGCCATAGGAGAATGATTCCTTCAGCTCTTCTTTAGCACTATATCAAAACTTCCACTTGCATGCTACATCGAAACTCTCTTTGAGAATCACAAGTGTTGACAAAGCTGAGGCAGGTAACCAGCCTCCCCAGGCTTCTGACAAGGATACTCTGAATTAGTTGCTGACATAACATGTCTTTATAGATAACACTTGGTTCATGTGACCTCCTGGACTGGTTTCGATTACTTATTCCCTTATTGGTCTTGGATGTTTTCACTGTTTCTTTGTCTCTCCCAGGAGATTACATGACTGCGGGAGATGGGGGAGGGGGGAGGGGGGAGTGTCCAGTCATGATGCTCCAGGCATCATGGTGTGGGGCAGGCTTGATGTACCAGCTGGTCTTCTCCTGCCCGTCAATTTAGTACGTTCGTATGCAGCTTAGTGATGTCCCTCCCTGTGAATTCACCTCCTCAATTTGGCGGACCCTATTCTGCACCTAATGCTTTCTCATGGCTAAGATTAGTAACTTAGCATTGTGAGGGACTATAGGAATCAACCTACACTCCCACATACAGAGGGCTTGCTGCACTGTCGGAGGTGCAGTCTTTTGGATGAGACCTTAAACCAAGGTCCCATCTACCCATTCAGGTAGCCATAAATGATCCCACCGCACTATTTCGAAGAATGGCAGAAGGTAGAAGATTTCCCCCCCCGGTGTCCGGGCCATTATTTATCCCTCAACCAACGTCACTAAAAACAGATTATTTTGTCATTGTCACATTGCTGTTTGTGGGACCTTGCTGTGTGCAAATTGGCTGCTGTGCTTCCTACATAACAACAGTGACTACACTTCAGAAAGTACTACATTGTCTATAAAGCCCTTTGGGACGTCCTGAGGTCGTGAAAGATGCTATATAAATGCAAGTTCTTTCTTTTCCCCAGTTCACAGCATGGTGTGTCAAGGCTCCAATACTCTGTGACCACTCATCAGTTCCAGTTTCAAATCCATTCCAGTGCTCATTCTTAAAATGTAGGTTAATGTCACCTTGCAGGCATTTTGCTGCCATTTATTTAATCTTCCAATATTCGGAAACTGAAAGTACTTTTGGACTCAAACAAAATATCCCCCTGTTGACTTTTGTCTCGTTAATCTTACTTGATCCAAAGAATTTACAGCCTCAACTGCGTCTATCAAACTCAGTACTTCAGCACTGGAGTATCACAAGCATGTACGTGTGGAATGAATAACTAGCATTTGAAACTTTCACAGTATCTTATTCCTTACCTTATTTATTTACTTTTTACCCCAGAGGCTTCCTGTCACGTTGTAAAAATCACATGAAATATTGACTAACGTAGAAATTCCTCGGGGACCTATTTAACCAGCTTGAAACTTTCTGGTCTGACATTTAAGGATTTTTTTTTGTTGTTCATCTGGTTTCAGTGGGGACAAGTTCTGTGAGACTTCTGACATTTATTAATAACATCCCAAACTGTCAAATGCTTTCACGTCACTGTGAAATCTGCAGGGAAATGCACAAGAGGCAGTTTAGTACTGGACATTTCCTGTTTAAAAAATAGATTAGAGAGCACCTTAACTAACAAAACTAAACTCTGCTAATCCAGTCACATGCCTGTACATCTGTTTGTGCTTATGTGACACACTTTTGAGAATGATTAATACTCCGGTTACACAGCATTAAGAGATGTTACCTGCTGGTCCAGGCAACTTTACTGAAGGGTGACAGTCTTTTGTTTCAATACATTTTTGACATCCTCATATTAAAAGAAAAATGGCTTCTCGAGAACATAGAAGCTTGGAAATTGCCGAGAGTGATATGAACGTACGGAGGCTTAAAGTGGTCTCTTCGAAATTCTCTCTACTAACCTGACAGAGGCATGTTCTAACTGGTTATTGATTTTGTGAAATACAGTGGAGAGAAGGGCTTTATATGAATGTGTTACATGCTCCTACGATAACCTTGCTCACAGTACTTACCAGGATTTGAGGTGAAACTCTGAGCCAAGTAGTCTACTCTGTGCCTGGCTGAACCAAACTGGTCACTTAAGCCAAATAATTAGGACCAATCCTTGTCACATTGAAATATTATGCTCCAAGTCAAACTACAGCTTTAAAGGAGGGTTGGCATCCTACAGGACGGGGAGGTGAATGATGGTGGAAATAGCTTCTGGCAAATGGACGTTAGCAATGGAATTATCTAATGTGGTAATGGGGTACAAGCCTCCATCGCCTCAGGAAGGGTTGAAGCTGCCTGATCCTCATCGAGAAGCTTCTGGGTTCAAAACAAGAGAACGAGGCCTGGAAAACCCACAGGGCCGCAGAACTCCACCAGTGACCCTGAAGTTTGCAGAGTGAGCAGGAGTAGGCCTTCAGGGGTGTGTGGCATGCCCAAGGTGCACCCCCGACGAACAATCTGAAAACGCCAGCAAAAGCTAGCTGGCCCAGAAGGGTGCCAGGTTCCCCACTAAAAGAACAGTCTGAGTGCCCTTGTAAAGGGGGCTACTTTAAACCCGTCTCTCCAAAACATTTTGGCCCACTCTTCATGAATCTAGGCCTCAACCCTGTCAATGACCCCACCCCTGGTGGGCCCGAATTCCTTTGCAATTGGGCAGGCACCAGTCAGGGGTGTGATGGAATACCCTATGATTAAAAGCTGTATCGTCTGGGTAATTTGCCCTTGCAAAAAAAGTGAGGCACATAGGATTAACAATACCCCTTTTTTTTTTTAACAGTAAACTGTGTACTGGATTAGCTTCAGCTCCCAGGAACACTCTCCACTTGCCCGGATGGGTACAGCTGCAACAACAGTCAAAAAGCTCAACACCATCCAGGACAAAGCAGTCCACTTGATCGGCAGCCCATCCACCACCTTAAACGTCCGCTCCCTCCTCCACCAGCGTACCGTGGCTGCAGTGTGTACTATCTACAGGATGCACTGCAGCAACTCGCCAAGGCTTCTTCGACAGCACCTCCCAAACCTGGTGCCAGGGAGGGCCAAGGATGCCTCTTGGGAGCACTCCTGCTCCTCCTCCCCCACAAGGACTCCACAGAAACGTTACAATGTTTAACTCTGCGACTCCCGCCGTGGTTCGGCTGTCAGTGATGGCCCCGTACGGGTCTCCCGAATCCGGAAATTAAAATAAAATGTCGTTGTGGCAGCGATGACATCATCAGGCCACTCTTTTCAATGTAAAGTAGGTCCCCAGCTGCTGGGGGCAGGCGTCTCTCTTATGCCTGAATTAAGGTAAGTAACAATTTAAACTCCCTCCCACACCGTTCCCACTGGGCAGGGGTGGGGGGAGGGTTAAGATCTAACCCATGATATTACAATTGAAAAATGCAAACAGTTTCCTAATACATTCAATTAAATGCAGCATTCTATGGGAGCTAAGGTACATTTTTATCTGCGTTGCTTCACACAAACTCAATGTTACCAGACAAACACAGTGGATAACCAATCATCTTGTTCAGGATACACAAACAATCTGCTGCTTACACTTGGTTGGACATTAGCTATTTAAAACAGCAGCCACCATCAAAACTACCACATTTATGACAAGTATTCAGAGTATTTCCCTGCAATGTCTCAATGTTGTTCAGTCCCTGGTCATTGCATTTAAAATTGCAACTTCTGCATTCAGTGCTGTGCCTCAATGGTTGGACTACATTGCAGTCAACTGGTCTAGCGTGTGATGAATGTCAGAAATGGCAGTGTTTTTCTCTTGAGATGACAGAATGAATCTTGTAAAATGAGGTGTTTCCTCTTTGAATTGAGTTGTTCATCAGAGATGGAGCTGTCCATCCATCCCAGTCTTTCATCCATTCTAACGTGTATAATAGCTTTACCACCATCTCCATACACTGCGTTCCTGTGCTGGTGAGTCACAAAGTCATATTGGTATTTCTGTATCTGTGCTGGGGGCCTGGTACAATTATGATCTTTGCAAGTGTGCCTTGGTGTGTGTATGGTTTAGTAATTCTCTGGATTCTTTGGAGAGAAAAAGCATAGAAATTATTAAGGTACTACAGAGGTGGTAAAGAAAGACTTGCATTTATATAGCACTTTTCAACACCTCAGGACGTCCCAAAGCGCTTTACAGCCAATTAAGTATTTTTGAAGTGTAGTCACTGTTTGCACACAGCAAGGTCCCAAAAACAGTAATGTGATAATGACCAATAATCTGTTTTAATGATGTTGGTTGAGGGATAAATATTGGCCAGGACACTGGGGAGAACATGCTAGCTCTTCTTTGAAATAGTGCCATGAGATCTTTTAGGTCCACCTGAGAGGGCAGGCAGGGCCTTGGTTTGACATCTCATCCAAAAGACGGCACCTGACAATGCAGCACTCCCTGAGCACTGAAATGTTAGCCTAGATTTTATGCTCAAGTCTCTGGAGTGGGACTATGACCTCACAACCTTTTGACTCAGAGGTGAGAGTACTGCCAACTGAGGCACAGCTGACACTATGTTTGGCAAACATATTGCACAAGTGTTGGTATTGCAAGGCAGAAAACAATGCCAATTCAGCAAGCATGCATAGGTGATAGTGTTCTTTCTAAATCTCATCAGTTACTGTCTTATAATATGACATATAAACAAGTGAAAATGATGGACAGAAAAGACCACTTAGCCCATCAAGTCCATCACATACAGCCATGGTGCAACCAAGCATCATGATCCCCAATGAGCTCCCTCCCACCCACCAGCAGCCATGTAATCTCCTGGGAAAAGCAATAAAAACAGATAAAAAAAACACTAGGCCAATTCAGGATAAACACGAATCTGGGAAATTCCTCTCCGACCCCCTAAAGGTGATCAAAACAAGTATTTCAGGAGACCACAGACACCATTAGACCAACTAACTTTTGTACACAGTGATATCAGCCTCAGCCAAAAACTCGTCCAGCTCCTTTTTGAATGCTTGCAGCAAATTTGCATGAGCCAGCAACTTGTTCCAAAGGTCAGTGATCCTCTACGAGAAGCAAAAGCTCCTGACATCCAACCTAATTCTGTGCTTACGTAACTTAAATGCATGTCCCCTCGTTCTCCCGAACCAATTTAATTCAAATAGTCTATCCATATGGACACAGTCTATCCCTTCATTATTTATAGATCTCAAATACAGACATAGAGGGGACAACTCTTGGCAGGTTCATTGGCATATTGTCCCATTTCTGATTCAGTAACTCTCTCCAAACTCCAGGCCAAACAATTTCATGCTGGGATTCTCTCTAGGCATGATGGGGTAATAGGATGTGAAGCAAGTTCCAAATCTGTTCAATTCAGAATTTGAGATTTTATGAAAAGTTGGATAGTACAAAGCACAACCCTTCGTCATATTTTTTGCAGAACATTTTGCAAATGGCAATGTCCCTTTAAAAGTGTCTGTATGGGATGATGAGCAGTTGATGTCTGGGTATGCACCTTTGGTAAGATATTGCGTAAGAATGGTAAAAATTTAATGAGCATCCTGGCATAGTTACCTAGTGACATTACGGGGGTGATTTTAGGGGATAATTGTGGGTGCGTTGGGGGTGGGGGGGCTCCGAAAATCGTGGAAATCCCGTTCGGGTTCAGAAGCCGGCTCCAGCCCGCCAACTTCCAAGTTTCCCAGGGACCCACCTGTGTGCGCACTGGATTAAAGCCGGCGGGATGACAGTTAAAGAGCCAAATGTACCTCATTGAGGTACTTAAGGTACTTTACCTGTCACAGAGTAAGTGATTAGAACGATTTTTAACTTACCTGAGTGGCTTGCCCACCGCTTCTGATTCACGCCTGGAAGTGAAAACACAAATCGAACCTACCTTTGCACCCTGCTCCGATATCCGACATCTCCCTCTCGCGTTGCAGCTCCTGCGTGAAACTGGGACAGGATGTTAATCGTCAGCAATCAACATGCGGTCGCGTTGGAAACGTTAAGTTTTGTCTATGCAGGTTTGCCACGTGCACCTTCACCCCACCACCCCCCATGCTGCCAACCTGCCACCATTGCAAAATCGAGCCCTACATTCCTTTGCAATGATATAGTTTGCTATCAATTTATTCTACATATTTCAATTGCTTTACATATTAGACATGTTGTGTGTGTGGTCTTACAAGAAGGAATGAGTTGGTGCTTGCAATATCAGTTCTTGTTTCATATCAGCAGCCAAAAGCCGCCGGGAGTATTTCTCACTTTAGGCGTGGTTACGGATCGGCCGCCCATTAAACACCCCACCCGACTTTTTGCTTTTCCAGGTGACAGCCCAGTGCAGTACTGAGGGAGTACTCCATTGTTGGAGGAGCTGTTAATTGGACGAAACATAAAACCGAGACCCGTCTGCCTGTCCAGGTGGATGTAAAACATCCCATGAAACTGTGTTGAAGAAGAGCAAGGAATTGTTCAGGCCAACATTCCTCCTTCAACCAACTCCACCAAAAAACAGATTAACTGGTCATTCATCTCCTTGCTATTTGTAGGAACATAGAAACAGGAATAGGCCATTCAGCTTCTCGAGCCAGCTCCGCTATTCAATTTGATCATGACTGATCTGTACCTCAACTCTATTTACCCACCTTTGTTCCATATCCCTTGATAGCCAACAAAAATCTATCGATCTTAGTCTTGAAAATTTCAACTGACCCAACATCCACAGCCTTTTGGGGGAAAGGATCCCATATTTCTACTACCCTTTGTGTGAAAAAGTGCTTCCTGATTTCAATCGTGAATGGCCTAGCATTAATTTTAATCTCCCCCCTCACCAGAGGAAATAGTTTCTCTGTATCAACACTATTGAATCCTTTCACCATTATAACACCTAGATTAGATTACCCCCTCAATATTCTAAACTAGAGGGAATATGAGCCAAGTTTACGCAGCCTGGTCTCATAATTTAACCCTTTGAGCCCTGATTTCATTCTGGTGAATCTGCGCTGGACCCCTTTCAAGGCCAATATATCTTTCCTGAGGCTCGTTACCCAAAACTGAATGCAGTACTCTAGATGGGGTCTGACCAAGGATCTTACTATGTGCAGAGTGATTGCCCTGCTTGTCTGCATAACAAACAGCCACTGCACTTCAAAATAACCTGTGAAGTTATTTGGGATGTTTCTGAAAGACACTGTAAGGTACTATATAAATGTAATGGCCCCAAAATTGCACAGCCATTCCAGTGGACTCCTGCCATAAGTCCAGTGGAAGTCTGCCAGAATGCCTACAAACTATGCTGGGTCTCAGCCTTAAGTGCGAGTTTCTGGGTGGTCTCTTGTGGGGGCGGACCCCTACAGGATCGAGGGGATGAGGTCTCCCTAGGTTATGAGTTTCTGTGTCCCAGCTTTCAGTTAGGACCCAGTATACAATTGATAGAAATGTGCAATGTCTCATCAGGTATACCTGAGATGTTAGCATTATAGCCCATCCCTAGTTGTCCTTGAGAAGGTGGTGGTGAGCCTTCTTCATGAATCGCAGCTGTCCATGTGGTGAAGATGTTCCCATAGTGCTGTTAGGTGGGGAGTTCCACGATTTTGACCCAGCGATGATAAAGGAATGGCAATATATGTCCAAGTTGGGATGGCATGTGACTTGGAGGAGAATTTGGAGGTGATGGTAGGAACATAGGAACAGGAGTAGGCCATTCAGCCCCTCGTGCCTGCTCCGCCATTTGATAAGATCATGGCTGATCTGTGATCTAGCTCCATATACCTGCCTTTGGCCCATATCCCTTAATACCTTTGATTGGCAAAAAGCTATCTATCTCACATTTAAATTTAGCAATTGAGCTAGTATCAATTGCCGTTTGCGGAAGAGAGTTCCAAACTTCTACCACCCTTTGTGTGTAGAAATGTTTTCTAATCTCACTCCTGAAAGGTCTGGCTTTAATTTTCAGACTGTGCCCTCTACTCCTAGAATCCCCAACCAGCGGAAATAGTTTCTCTCTATCCACCCTATCTGTTCCCCTTAATATCATAAACTTCAATCAGATCACCCTTTAACCTTCTAAACTCAAGAGAATACAACCCCAATTTGTGTAATCTCTCCTCGTAACTTAACTCTTGAAGTCCGGGTATCATTCTAGTAAACCTACGCTGCACTACCTCCAAGGCCAATATGTCCTTCCGAAGGTGCGGTGCCCAGAACTGCTCACAGTACTCCAGGTGCGGTCTAACCAGGGTTTTGTATAGCTGCAGCATAACTCTGCAGCATGGTGTTCCCATGCACCTGCTGCCTGTGTCCTTCTAGATGGTGGAGGTCGTGGATTTGAGTGGTACTGTCGAAGAAGCCTTGGCAAGTTGCTGCAGTGCATCCTGTAGCCAGTACAGACTGTAGGCACAGTACGTCGGTGGTGGAAGGAGTGGATGTGTAAGGTGGTAGATGGGCTGCCGATTAATTGGACTGCTTTGTTCTGGATGGTGTCAAACTTCTTGAGTTTAGTTGCAGCTGCACCCATCCAGGCAAGTGGAGAGTATTCCTGAGGGACTGGAGTTAATCCAGTACACAGTTTACTGTAAAAAAAGGGGCATTGTTAATCCTTTCAATCACACTTCTTTGCAAGGGCAAATTACCCAGAAGATGCAACTTTTAATCACAGGGGACAAGTCCCACTTACAGTACATCTGTGAAATTGAGGGAGAAATGGAGAGTACCCAAAATTGTAATACAGCTGCTGTGGTCGACATGGGATTTATTATCCAACAAGAGCTGGACAATCATGGAGAGATGATGTCGCCAATTGTGATGCAAAGTTTCTTTAATCTTGTGGATGTACTATGGTGTATCTTCAGACATGCAGGCGTCAGTTATCAGGGGTCTAAATAGGGCAGTGGAACTCAGGACTTCATCGAGTTACATCGAAACTACCGCACAGGAACAGGCCCAACTGGTCTATGCCGGAGTTTATGCTCCACATGAGCCTCCTCCCTCCCTACTTCATCTAACCCTTTCAGCATATCCTTCTATTCCTTTCTCCCTCATGTGCGTATCTAGCTGCCCCTTAAATGAATCTATGTTATTTGCCTCAACTACTCCTTCCGGGAGCGCATTCCACATTCTTACCACTTTTTGGGTAAAGAAGTTTCTCCTGAATTCCCTATTGGATTTATTAGCAGCTATTTTATATTTATGACCTCTAGTTTGGACTCCGCCACAAGTGGAAACATTTTCTTTACGTCTACCCTATCAAACCCTTTCATTATCTTAAAGACCTCTATCAGGTCACCCATGAGTCTTCTCTTTTCTAGGGAAAAGAGCCCCAGCCTGTTCAGCCTTTTCTGATAAGTATATCCTCTCAGTTCTGGTATCATCCCTGTGAATCTTTTTTGTGCCCTCTCCAATGCCTCTATATCCTTCCTTCAGTCTGTCCCTTATGTCAGAGAGCCCAGACACATATCTTTAGCTGTTCCACTGGAAGGCAGTCAGCCCCCTGTGGCAAATGTTCGATGCACTCCTTGGCCTGATACTGGGCCAGTCAGGAGTGCCACTGAACAATCTGAAGGTCCTCAGGTACCCGCGCCACCTTTCACCTCTGGTACTGCTTCCAGAAAGGGAGCACAGAGGGCAAATCCACAGGTCCATATGTGCAGGGTAAGAGGAACTACATACATTCCACAGTGGAAGCCCACCTCTTCCAGTCATACAAATTACACAATAAATCATCTTAAATCACTATTATTCTGGTCCCTTCCTTATTACATGTACTTCTGCTGCAAAATGACAATGGCAAGATTAATTAACTAGAATGGTTGCTGGCCAGAAAAAGACCAGTTTGATGATGATTTATCGTGATGAGCAGTCATTAAGTATAACTCTATGTTATGGTTCCTATCATTATGATGGGTCTATATGTTTGTCTCATATCAACCACACTAAGAATAAGTTTCTCATCTTGGAACTGGACACATTCATCATTCTTCTACAATCTAGAATCCCTTCTCAATGACAAGGTTAAGCAGCATGTAGCAGATCATGGTCATTCTGCACAATTCATGTGGCTTAAACTGTAAAACTCTCCTCTCAGCAACCAAAACATCAAATCACTGGTTGAGCACATGTTCTGTGCTAGAGCGTGGCGTCTTGTATGCCCATTTGGACCTCTTCTTCTGGCACCTCGAGTATAGAAGAATAAGGGGTGATCTAATTGAGGTGTTTAAGATGATTAAAGGATTTGATAGGGTAGATAGAAAGAAACTATTTCCTCTGGTGGGAGAGTCCAGAATAAGGGGGCATAACCTTAAAATTAGAGCAAGTGCCTCTTCACATAAAAGGTAGTGGAAATCTGAAACTCTCTTCTCCCCCCCCAAAAGCTGTTGAGGCTAGGGGGATCAAATGGAAATTTCAAAATTGAGATTGATCTATTTTTCTTAGGTAAGGGTATTAAGGGATATGGAACCAAGGTGGGTAGATGGAGTTAAGATACAGATCAACCATGATCTAACTGAGTGGGGGAACAGGCTCGATGGGCTGAATGGCCTAATCCTGTTCCTATGTTCCTTCCTATCTGTGGATTCTGCAAAGAGGTAATGAGCTATCTTTTCAGTCCTTAACCTAAAGCTCCACCAGCCTTGAGGTTCATCATCATGTTGAAATGCAATGGCAAGGGATAATGATGAAGCAGTCAGGTGATGATCCAGAATTTTGTGCATTCACTTGCAAGATGCTTCATTATGCCTTTCAGGCCCGCTGCAGAGGCAATACAATTGTTGTTCTGCACCTCTGTGGAAATGAATAAGCATGGAACAGAGAACCCATCACATCTTGAATGCAGATAAACCTGACTCTCGATCAAATGGCTGCTAAATCGCTACCAGGTGAATGGAATGATCCAGTAGTGAAAACATTCGAGGCAGCTGTGACCTCTGATGCTTGAGGCAGAGCAATTCTAATCACAGAGGAGATGCACAAAATCATTTGACACAATTAAGTAATTGCGACCCTAAAGAGACTCTTCCTGCACAGACATAGTTCCTCCATTAGCCCCTGGTATGATACTCTGGCCTTTTTCCTCAGGTATGATGTTCTCATTAGAGTCCTGCACCTGTGCGCTCTCGCATCCTGTTTGTTCCGTTCCTAATTCAATAGGACAACTGCAACCACAAAAGGAGCAAAGGCCATGTTGTTTTCCTTGTGTTGCATTTCATTAGGCCTGGTGCCCGTTCTGCTCAGGGCCACCTAATTTCTCAGAGGGTTCCGAAGACAGGCATTAGACCGCGCCTGGAGTGATGCGTTCAGTTCCTGGTACCACACCTCAGAAAGGATATATTGGTCTTACAGAGGGTGCAGCGTAGATTCAACAGAATGATACCTGGGCTAAAAGGGCTAAATTGTGATTACAGGTTGCATAGACTAGGCTTGTATTCCTTATAATATAGAAGATTAAGGGGTGATCTAAATGAGGCGTTTAAGATGATTAAAGCATTTGACAGGGTAAATAGAATGAAACTATTTCCTCTGGCGGGGCAGTCCAAATAAGGGGGCACAAACACAAACACAATGGGCTGAATCGCCTTCTGCTGCACTGTATGATTCTATGATTCTATGATTCTATCAACCTTAAAATTAGAGCGAGGCCATTCAAGGGTGATGTGAGGAAGCACCTCTTCACACAAAGGGTAGTGGAAATCTGGAACTCTCACCCCCAAAAAGCTGTTGAGGCTGGGGGTCAATTGAAAATTTCAAAACTGAGATTGATAGATTTTTGTTAGGAAAGGGTATTAAGGGATATGGAACCAAGGCGGGTAGCTGGAGTTAAGATACAGTTCAGCCGTGATCTAATTGGATGGTGGAACAGGCTCGAGGAGCTGAATGGCCTCCTCCTGTTCCTATGTTCGTACTAGGCCCCTCATTATCAAGTGAAAAGGACCCAATGCCTGTTTTAGGTGGCTGTCCTAGATGTCTGAAAACCTTCCAAGGCCAATATGGCATAGGGTGTGTTTCATGTGTCATAGAAACATAGAAACATAGAAAATAGGAGCAAGAGTAGGCCATTCGGCCCTTAGGGCCTGCTCCGCCATTCAAAATGATCATGGCTGATCGCCAAACTCAATACCCTGTTCCCGCTTTTTCCCCATATCCCTTGATCCCTTTAGCATTAAGAAATATATCTATCTCCTTCTTGAATACATCTAATGACTTGGCCTCCACTGTCTTCTGTGGTAGAGAATTCCATAGGTTCACCACCCTCTGAGTGAAGAAATGTCTCCTCATCTCTGTTCTAAATGGCATACTCCGTATCCTGAGACTGTGACCCCTGGTTCTGGACTCCCCAGCCATCGGGAACATCCTCCCTGCATCTCGTCTGTCTAGTCCTGTTAGAATTTTATATGTTTTGATGAGATCACCTCTCATTCTTCTAAACTCTAGTGAATATAGGCCTAGTCGACCCAATCTCTCCTCATATTTCAGTCCTGCCATCCCAGGAATCAGTCTGGTAAACCTTCGTTGCACTCCCTCCATGGCAAGGACATCCTTCCTCAGATAAGGAGACCAATACTCCAGATGTGGTCTCACCAAGGCCCTGTATAACTGCAGTAAGACATCCCTGCTCCTGTACTCAAATCCTCTTGCAATGAAGGCCAACATACCATTCGCCTTCCTAACTGTTTGCTGCACCTGAACGCTCGCTTTCAGCGACTGGTGTACAAGGACATCCAGGTCTTGTTGCACCTCCCCTTTTCCCAATCTATCACCATTCAGATAATAATCTGCGTTTCTGATTTTACAACCAATGTGGATAACCTCACATTTATCCACGTTATACTGCATCTGCCATATTCTTGCCCACTCATCCAACTTGTCCAAATCACATTGGAGCCTCTTTGCATCCTCCTCACAGCTCACACTCCACCCCAGCTTTGTGTCGTCTGCAAACTTGGAAATGTTACATTTAGTTCCCTCATCCAAATCATTGATATATATTGTGAATAACTGGGGCCCAAGCACTGATCCCTGCGGTACCCACTAGTCACTGCCTGCCACCCAGAAAAAGACCTGTTTATTCCTACTCTCTGTTTCCTGTCTGTCAACTAATTTTCAATCCATGCCAGTATATTCCCCCCAATCCCATATGCTTTAATTTTGCACACTAACCTCATGTGTGGGACCTTATCAAAAGCCTTCTGAAAGTACACCACATCCACTGGTTCTCCCCTATCCTACTAGTTACTTCCTCAAAAAACCCCAGTAGATTTGTTAAGCATGATTTCCCTTTCATAAACCCATGCTGACTTTGTCCAATCCCGTTAATGCCCTTCAAGTGTTCTGTTATCACATCTTTTATAATAGACTCTAACATTTTCCCCACTACTGATGTTAGGCTAACTGGTCTGTAATTCCCTGTTTTTTCTCTCCCTCCTTTTTTAAATAGTGGGGTTACATTTGCCACCCCTCCAATCTGTAGGAACTGTTCCAGAGTCTATAGATTTTTGGAAGATGATCACCAATGCATCCACTATTTCCAGGGCCACTTCCTTTAGTACTCTGGGATGTAGATTATCAGGCCCTGGGGATTTGTCAGCCTTTAGCCCCATTAATTTCCCTAGCACTATTTTTTTACTTTTTCTGGTTTCCTTCAGTTCCTCCCTCTTACTAGACCCTTGGTTCCCTAACATTTCTGGCAGGTTATTTGTGTCCTTTGTGAAGACAGAACCAAAGTATGTGTTTAATTGTTCTGCCATTTCCTTGTTCTCCATTTTAATTTCCCCCATTTCTGTCTGTAAGGGACCTACATTTGTCTTCACTAATCTTTTTCTCTTGACATATTTATAGAAGCTTTTACAGTCAGTTTTTATGTTCCCTGCTAGTTTACTCTCATACTCTATTTTTCCCCTCTTAATCAATCTCTTTGTCCTCCTTTGCTGAATTCTGAACTGCTCCCAATCCTCAGGCTTGCCACTTTTACTGGCAATTTTATATGTCTCCTCTTTGGATCTAATATTATCCCTAATTTCTTTTGTAAGCCACGGTTGAGCCACCATTCCTGTTTTATTTTTGCGCCAGACAGGAATGAATAATTGTTGTAATTCCTGCACACATTCTTTAAATATTAACCATTGCCTATCCACCGTCATCCCTTTTAGTAAATTTCCCCAATCTATCATAGCCAACTCACACCTCATACTTACGTAATTTCCTTTATTTAGAGTCAGGACTCTAGTTTCAGATTCAACTACTTGACTCTCCATCTTAATGAGGAAATTTTATTATGTTATGGTCATTCTTCCCTAAGGGACCCCATACAACAAGATTGTTAATTAATCCTTTTTCATTGCACAATACCCAGTCTAGGATCGCTTGTTCTCTAGTTGGTTCCTCAATGTATTGGTCTAGAAAACCATCACGTACACACTCCAGGAATTCCTCCCCCACAGTATTATTGCTAATTTGGTTTGACCAATCTATATGTATATTAAAGTCACCCATGATTATAGTTGTACCCTTCTTGCATGCGTCTCTAATTTCCTGTTTAATGCCCTCCCCTACATCTCCACTACTGTTTGGGGGCTTATAGACAACCCCCACCAACGTTTTCTGCCCCTTGGTGTTTCTTAGCTCCACCCATACAGATTCCACATCGTGATTTTCCGAGTCAATATCCTTCCTCACTATTGCATTGATTTCCTCCTTTACTAGCAACGCTACCCCACCTCCTTTCCCTTTTTGCCTGTCCCCTGGATGTTCAGTTCCCATCCTTGGTCACCCTACAGCCATGTCTCCGTAATCGCAACTATATCATAACCGTTAATATCTATCTGCGCTGTTAATTCATCTACCTTACTGCGAATGCTCCGCGCATTAAGAAACAATGCCTTTAGACTTGTCTTTTTAAGATTGCTAGTCATCTTTGTTTTATTTTGCACTATGGCCCTATTTGTTTTTCGCCCTTGTTTTCTCTGCCTGCCACTATTGCTTCTTCCCTTTCTGTCTTTTGTTTCTATCCTTGTTTCCCCCTCCTCTGTCTCCCTGCTCAGGTTCCCATCCCCCTGCCATTCTAATTTAAACCTTCCCCAACAGCACTAGCAAACAACCCCGCGAGGACATCAGTCCCAGTCCTGCTCGGGTGTAACCCGTCCCGCTTGTATAGGTCCCACCTTCCCCAGAACCGGTCCCAATGTCCCAGGAATCTAAATCCCTCCCTCCTACACTATCCCTGCAGCCACGCATTCATCTGGTCTATTCTCCTGTTCCCATACTCACTAGCACGAGGCACTGGTAGTAATCCTGGGATCACTACCTTTGAGGTCCTGCTTTTTAATTTATCTCCTAACTCCTTAAATTCACCTTGCAGGGCCTCATCCCTTTTTTTTACCTATTTCGTTGATACCGATATGGACCATGACTACTGGCTGTTCACCCTCCCCCTCCAGAATGCCCTCCAGCAGCTCCGTGACATCCTTGACCCGAGCACCAGGGAGGCAACATACCATCCTGGAGTCACGTTTGAGGCCGCAGAAAAGCCTATCTGTTCCCCTTACAATTGAATCCCCTATCACTATAGCCCTGCCTCTCTTATTCCTCCCCTCCTGTGCAGCAGAGCCACTCACGGTGCCCCGAACCTGGCTCTTGCTGCTTTCCCCTGATAAGTCATCTCCCCCAACAGTATCTAAAGTGGTATATCTGTTTGAGAGGGAGATGGCCCCAGGAGACTCCTGCTCTACCTGCCTGGTCTTTTTACTCTGCCTGGCGGTCACCCATTTTTTTTCTGCCTGCGTAATCTTTACCTGCGGTGTGACCACCTCACTGAACGTGCTATCCATGATAGTCTCAGCATCGCGGATGCTCCACAGTGAATCCACCCGCAGCTCCAGCTCCGAAATGCGGTTAGCCAGTAGCTGAAGCTGGACACACTTCCTGCACACATGGTCGCCAGGGACACTGGTAGTGTCCATGACTTCCCACATAGTGCAGGAGGAGCACATCATGGGTGCGAGCTCTGCTGCCATGACTTGCCTTAGATTTACACTGCGTTCACCTCTCGGAACTCTCTTCCCGCTCTCTAGACTCTCCTTTAACACTGCGCTCAGCTCTCGGACTCTCCTTTAACACTGCGCTCAGCTCTCGGACTCTCCTTTTACACTGCACTCACCTCTCGGACTCTCCTCCCGCTCTCGGACTCTCCTTTCACACCGCGCTCACCTCTCGGACTCTCCTCCTGCCCTCGGACTCTCCTCCCGCTCTCGGACTCTCCTTTCACACCGCGCTCATGTCTCAGACTCTCCTCCTGCCCTCGGACTCTCCTCCCGCTCTCGGACTCTCCCTTCACACCGCACTCACCTCTCGGACTCTCCCTTCACACCGCACTCACCTCTCGGACTCTCCCTTCACACCGCGCTCACCTCTCGGACTCTCCCTTCACACCGCACTCACCTCTCGGACTCTCCCTTCACACCGCGCTCACCTCTCGGACTCTCCCTTCACACCGCACTCACCTCTCGGACTCTCCCTTCACACCGCGCTCACCTCTCGGACTCTCCTTTCACACCGCGCTCACCTCTCAGACTCTCCTCCTGCCCTCGGACTCTCCTCCCGCTCTCGGACTCTCCCTTCACACCGCGCTCACCTCTCGGACTCTCCCTTCACACCGCGCTCACCTCTCGGACTCTCCCTTCACACCGCGCTCACCTCTCGGACTCTCCCTTCACACCGCGCTCACCTCTCGGACTCTCCCTTCACACCGCGCTCACCTCTCGGACTCTCCCTTCACACCGCGCTCACCTCTCGGACTCTCCCTTCACACCGCGCTCACCTCTCGGACTCTCCCTTCACACCGCGCTCACCTCTCGGACTCTCCCTTCACACCGCGCTCACCTCTCGGACTCTCCCTTCACACCGCGCTCACCTCTCGGACTCCTTGGGGTACAATGCGCAGCCCGGCAAAATTGGTTATTTTTCACCCTCGTTTCCGACAGGAAAACAGGCGCAACAAAGACCAAACTACTCCTGTGGTGTCAACTACAAGATTGCTATTTAGGCAGCCAAAGTGCAGCTCTAGGAAGGCCTATTCACAGACAGGCAGCAATTATCCTGCAGCTATCACAAAATCATCCCATGGTGCCCAAAAGCCAGCCACATTTTTAGGGGAAGATTTTCAGGTCGGGCCCAAAACAGGTGCGATATTGGTGGTGCACCTGTAGTGCCCAAACAAGGCTATAGCCAGGAGGTCTGAACCATTATCAGGCAATTTTACCGGCGAGCTGCGTGTCGCCGGTTGGAGCAGTGAAAATAAATCGGTAAAATTTAAATGAGGTCCTGCAGGTGAGGCCTGTCGGAGGAGGGTAGCGGATCCTGGGGGCAAGAACTGGTCGTCAGTGGGCCGGAAGGGTTTTGTGGGGTCAGGAGGAGCAGCCAAGGCCCCATAAAAACATTCAGCCACCAATCTCCGGGTAAGCGTTCTCCAAGGCGGCCTTCGAGACACACGACAACACAAAATCGTCGAGCAGAAATTGATAGCCAAGTTCCGCACCCATGAGAACGGCCTCAACCGGGATCTTGGGTTCATGTCACGCTACACGTAACCCCACCAGCAAGGGGAAAAAAAAGTTATCTGTTTTTAATATTCTCTCTCTCTCTCTCTCTGCCTTTTGGGTCTCTTTCTCTCTGTCTGTGTAATTTGACACAATGTGTATTCAGCATACTGGGACCTACTGTTTTCTGTGGCTAACCTGTCTGAACACCAACGACACCTTTTGATTGGTGTGTTGGTGTCCCAGCCTAATATAAGATATGCGATTTGAGAACCTTTCACTCACTCACCTGACGAAGGGGATAATCTCCGAAAGCTTGTGATTTTAAAATAAAATTGTTGGACTATAACCTGGTGTTGTAAGATTCCTTACATTAAACGAGAGCAAAGAACGTACCTTTTCCAAACAGCCTCAAATGGTCTTTTCACGGACTGCTGGTTAGACTGCTCAACGTGCAGTAAAACTGGGACTAGAGCGAACGTCGGCCATTTGGTAACCGGGGGTCCTAGGATTGGCGCAGGACCCCGATTTGCATATTTAAACAGCCTCCCGTCTGTTTTGGGCGGGTGCACTCTCCTCCATTTCAAGGCCTGCCTGAATATTGGATCAGGAGGGCAAATTGGTGTCCAAAGGCCCCACCAAATTTTCCTCTGCCGGTCGCCCGTTTTCCAGACGAGAAATGGGCAGCCAGACAGTTGATATTCCCCTCCCCCCACCTTAGTGTTTTACAATTTTCGAATGAAATTTTGGTAAAGTTTTGCACCAGTTTTCCTTCTACCACAGCCGGTCAGCTGCTGAAGCGATGTGCGGCCACCTCACACACCGCTTTTACGAAACTAAATCAGGCCGCGATCACTGCATTTATACTGCAGATTCTGTATTGTGTTAAATCTGCACAAAATCTGCACTTTTAGTGTCCCTTTTTAGCGTAGGATTTAAAAATGCGTATCTTCACAAGATGACTGGATGATTGATTTGAAGGATTAAGGCATTGTTTCCATTAATGACCTAATATGAGGAAATTAGAGACAGAGCTTGGATGGGGGGAGGGGTAACTGAGAATAAATCTATCTGGATATGGAGCAAAGTACCATTCTGGCACTGGATCAAGTGGGATTAAAGCATGGAAAGTGGGTGGAAACCCTCCTCCAGTAACAGGAAACTTTCAGGAATTAGGAACTTAAAAGGCTCCAATGAACTGGATTGACTTTTTCTCTTATTTATATGCCAGTGGCCCTGAAATGATTCAGATGTTCCAGTGGACTCCTGCTGTAACTCTGGAGGGAGTCCAGCTGAACGGCCGCAAACTCTGTCCGCACTTGGAGTTTCCAGTCGCCACATCTGGGGGCGGAGTCTCTGCCCCCCCACCACCCCCCCTGAATAAGGCCACAGAAACACTTGGTCCCATAAGTTCGAATGTGTTGCCAGGGACCAGGGACCAGGGATCCTCCTTATGTTTTCTCTGAATTTTCATTTCCATTGAATTTGATCTCAATGGAAATGAAAATCCAGAGAGATGCATAACGGGCGGCTATAAACAATATCGTCCGTTTTACACTATCACCCAAAGACAAAATTACCCCCAACCTCTTAGAATCATAGAATCGTATGGCACATTTGGCCCATCGTGCCTGTGTCGGCATAACAACTCACTGTGTAAGAAAAATTCTCCTCATCTCCCCTCTAGTTCTTTTGCCAATTATTTTAAATCCTTTGGTTACTGACTCTCCTGCCAGTGGAATCAGTTTCTTCCTATGTCCTCTATCAAAGCCCCTCATAATTTTGGACACCTCCATCAAATCTCCTCTTAACCTTCTCTGTTCCAAGGAGAACAATCCCAGCTTCTCCAGTCTCTCCACATAACTTAAGTCCCTCATCCCTGGTACCATTCTAATAAATCTCCTCTGCACCCTCTCCAAAGCCTTGACATCCTTCCTAAAGTGTGGTGCCCAGAATTGTACACAATTCATCTAACCAGGCCTGCTGCTCTGCATTTTATAAATCCCCCCTGGTTTTAAATCACTGTAAATGTTACAAGACTTAAGTGCAGGTTTCAGCATATAACAAGTAAAATACTGCATTTGTGTTGGATGTAATTGTCTTGATGAGAGGTTAGTTGCTTCCTTTAGGGCAGATATATTTCATATTTCTGCTTCAGACCTGATTGCATTCAATGAAAAGTGAAGAAAATCTGCCGCATACTTTCTGATAATGGCTAATTATGTGGTACTGAATAACATTTTTACTATTGGTGTTAACTAACTGAGTGCAATAGTCCTGAATCGGTTTCTGCTAAATGCCACATTCAACCCGAGCTGAGGAGCAGTAAAGGGCAAAAGGGTCTCTATCAACATTGAAAACGTGTCTTCTAACTCACAAAGAAGTTACTGACTGCAACTCTTTTTGTTTGTCTGTATTACATAGAATTACATAGAATACATCGAAGCTACAGCTCAGAAACAGGCCATTTGGCCCAACTGGTCTATGTCGGTGTTTATGCTCCACACAAGCCTCCTCCCACCTCCACTTCATCTCACCCTATCACCATATCCTTCTATTCTTTTCTCCCTCATGTACTTTTCTAGCTTCCCTTTAGTTTATAGTTCCCCTTAGTCTATGTATAAATTGCAGTAGTGGGTTAATGCTTTCTTTTTATGTTTTATATGGAATCGCTTCTTTTATTATTACTGTCATTGTGAAAGTAATAAGCAGTTCTCTTTGCCAAAGTGTTTGATTTACTCAGTCACACTGGTTTTAATCATTTTTCTGTGTGGAGACTATATACAGAGACTGAGTGATGGTGTAACATTCACAATGTGTCACAGGTCACCCCTTGACTTGCTTGGCTCTCAGTCATTTGATGAGGAAATGGCCGCTCCCTCCCCAATACCCTCAAATGGGTCTCCTAGGGCTCATGTTGCTGCAGTTGATGCTGTTGAACTAATTGAAAAACTGAGCAAATTTGCAGATGTTGTAAATCATTTGTCACAACGCCCCAACTCTAGTGGGTTCTGGGCAACACTTCGCAATTTTATTTGTCACACAAATATCTATTTTTTTTCCTGCATCTCACTAGGCGAAAAGAGGTATTTCATTTTAACGGTGGCTGTAAAACAATGGAACCTTCAATTGTTTTCCAGAACTTGTCGACAAACCACGACAATCATTCTACATTAAACTTATTGAATGAAACTGGTCTTGGATGATAGCAAATCTGCAGCCCATTCTACACCCCCGTGCAATTTTTGTTTCCGTTGAAGTCAAGGTAAAGGTTTGGTCTATTGGACCCTGCCTGACAAGTCTTGTTGACTGAATTGATCATTCAGCAGCTAATTCTGTCTTATGGTCAATCTTGTCTTCTTCCATTGCTTTTTTTTGCTGCCTTTCTCGTTTTGCCAGCTACATGTTTAGACCCCCTTTACAGGGAAATGTCGTGCCAGATACAATAGACAGCCACAATCGCAGAGATCTTAGCTGGGCTGTCCTGCCGCTCTCCCCCCGATCTGCCCAATCATTGGAATCACTGCTTGAGCTTGACAAAGGTGTGTTCTGCTGCAGCCCTGCTGGAACCTTGAGCGAAATTGTACCTCTCCTCCAATCTTGTCCTTCAGGGACTCAATGGTTCCTGTGAAACGTG
This sequence comes from Heptranchias perlo, assembly GCF_035084215.1. Classification (NCBI taxonomy): domain Eukaryota; kingdom Metazoa; phylum Chordata; class Chondrichthyes; order Hexanchiformes; family Hexanchidae; genus Heptranchias; species Heptranchias perlo. The sequence goes on from NC_090328.1 coordinate 16,511,294, forward strand.
GTTGTGGTGCATATACTTGATTTCCCAGCAGGCCGTCCATGAAGTCTTCTTGGCTGTTCGAATCTCACCGATACTGTTGACTGTCGCAGGATAAAAGAATCATGGGAGCTGCCAGCATAATAAGCATTCACGTGCAGAATTCTGTTGCTATGGTCACAGACCAACTGCACTTGCATGGAGTGATGGCCTCTTCTATTGATGAATGGAGTTGCGTTGGAGGGAGGAGCACGGCCGCAGTCAATGATACCTGGCACTTCTGGGAATCATGGTAGAAGTGGAGGTGTTGTTGCTGCCGCTGGCTGCTTTCCAAAAGTAAATTGATGAAGTCGATTTTTTTTATTCGTTCATGGGATGTGGGCGTCGCAGGCGAGGCCGGCATTTATTGCCCATCCCTAATTGCCCTTGAGAAGGTGGTGGTGAGCCGCCATCTTGAACCGCTGCAGCCCGTGTGGTGACGGTTCTCCCACAGTGCTGTTAGGAAGGGAGTTTCAGGATTTTGACCCAGCGACGATGAAGGAACGGCGATATATTTCCAAGTCGGGATGGTGTGCGACTTGGAGGGGAACGTGCAGGTGGTGTTGTTCCCATGTACCTGCTGCTCTTGTCCTTCTAGGTGGTAGAGGTCACGGGTTTGGGAGGAGCTGTCGAAGAAGCTTGGCGAGTTGCTGCAGTGCATCCTGTGGATGGTACACACTGCAGCCACAGTGCACCGGTGGTGAAAGGAGTGAATGTTTAGGGTGGTGGATGGGGTGCCAATCAAGCGGGCTGCTTTGTCCTGGATGGTGTCGAGCTTCTTGAGTGTTGTTGGAGCTGCACTCATCCAAGCAAGTGGAGAGTATTCCATCACACTCCTGACTTGTGCCTTGTAGATGGTGGAAAGGCTTTGGGGAGTCAGGAGGTGAATCACTCGCCGCAGAATACCCAGCCTCTGACCTGCTCTCATAGCCACAGTATTCATATGGCTGGTCCAGTTAAGTTTCTGGTCAATGGTGACCCCCAGGATGTTGATGGTGGGGGATTCAGCGATGGTAATGCCTTTGAATGTCAAGGGGAGGTGGTTAGACACTCTCTTGTTGGAGATGGTCATTGCCTGGCACTTATCTGGCGCGAATGTTACTTGCCACTTATGAGCCCAAGCCTGGATGTTGTCCAGGTCTTGCTGCATACGGGCTCGGACTGCTTCATTATCTGAGGGGTTGCGAATGGAACTGAACACTGAGCAATCATCAGCGAACATCCCCATTTCTGACCTTATGATGGAGGGAAGGTCATTGATGACGCAGCTGAAGATGGTTGGGCCTAGGACACTGCCCTGAGGAACTCCTACAGCAATGTCCTGGGGCTGAGATGATTGGCCTCCAACAACCACTGCCATCTTCCATTGTGCTGGGTATGACTCTAGCCACTGGAGATTTTTCCCCCTGATTCCCATTGACTTCAATTTTACGAGGGCTCCTTGGTGCCACACTCGGTCAAATGCTGCCTTAATGTCAAGGGCAGTCACTCTCACCTCACCTCTGGAATTCAGCTCTTTTGTCCATGTTTGGACCAAGGCTGTAATGAGGTCTGGAGCCGAGTGGTCCTGGCGGAACCCAAACTGAGCATCGGTGAGCAGTTTATTGGTGAGTAAGTGCCGCTTGACAGCACTGTCGACGACATCTTCCATCACTTTGCTGATAATTGAGAGTAGACTGATGGGGCGGTTATTGGCCGGATTGGATTTGTCCTGCTTTTTATGGACAGGACATACCTGGGCAATTTTCCACATTGTCGGGTGGATGCCAGTGTTGTAGCTGTACTGGAACAGCTTGGCTAGAGGCGCAGCAAGTTCTGGAGCACAAGTCTTCAGCACTACAGCTGGGATGTTGTCAGGGCCCATAGCCTTTGCTGTGTCCAGTGCACTCAGCCATTTCTTGATATCATGTGGAGTAAATCGAATTGGCTGAAGACTGGCTTCTGTGATGGTGGGGATATCGGGAGGAGGCCGAGATGGATCATCCACTCGGCACTTCTGGCTGAAGATGGTTGCAAACGCTTCAGCCTTGTCTTTTGCACTCACGTGCTGGACTCCGCCATTATTGAGGATGGGGACGTTTACAGAGCCTCCTCCTCCCGTTAGTTGTCTAATTGTCCACCACCATTCACGACTGGATGTGGCAGGACTGCAGAGCTTTGATCTGATCGGTTGGTTGTGGAATCGCTTAGCTCTGTCTATAGCATGTTGCTTCCGCTGTTTAGCATGCATGTAGTCCTGAGTTGTAGCTTCACCGGGTTGGCACCTCATTTTTAGGTACGCCTGGTGCTGCTCCTGGCATGCTCTTCTGCACTCCTCATTGAACCAGGGTTGATCCCCTGGTTTGCCTGGAAAATAATAGGATAGTGACCTGCTTGATGCAACTGTGCACTGAGCATTGGGAGATTTCCTGCATTTGCCTGGAAGGAACCTGCTGCATAAAAGTTCAACACTGCTGTAAGAATGACAGTCATTGACAGACTGTTCCTGTACTGGCATCGGTTTTGCAAGTCTGGATGCAGGATCATGCATCGTTCTGTAATAACAATCTTCCAGGAAATCTTAATCCGCATAGTCAGGTGGTGTCGGATAGGTTCAGATACAGGAGCCGGACCTTGTAGTGGTTCCAAGTGGAACATCTAAGGTGCAAACGCACCTGTCTGGCATCACCTGTCTAACCCTCCTCCTCCTCATCCTGACTGGAAGATAGAGTGGTATGTCCATAGGGATACCCATAAGTATACAAAAAGGTGTTCACTAACATCCTCACCTATACAAAATAGATGTGGATAAGATGCATTACAGCTTTAGAAGGCTATCAGGATGGCAGCAAGAAATTCATCTAACTATCTTTGTCCAACGGAGCCAAAATAGCACAGAAAAAGTGAGCTGCTAAGAGGTACAACAAAAACAACAATGTGCCTTTAATAACAAGGAACGAACTGAAAGGCTTCCCCTGCGGCACTTGTTTTATACGGCTAACAGCATTGCTGTCAGGCTTGGGCTCTTGTTATGGGGTCTTCACCTTATTAACATAATTATCGGGCCTCTAATGAGCCTTGCTTACAGTCTGTGCGCAGACTCCGAGTGATCACAATGTATCCAGATCACATTGACGTGTGTGCTGCTTGGGGGAGGCTCAGTCTCCTGTAGTCCAGTATATGGGGGTCCAGCTACTAATCATGTTATTGGCCCCACAATGTTTCTGTTGGTTGTGTACGGTTGTCAGTAAAGTTAATGTAGTGATGCCGACAACTGGGATGAACTCCTTCTCTGTATAGGAAGGAATGCCTGTTAGAGCAAAGAATATAGAGGAGCTTGTAAATTACAAGGCTGTAAACTGAATTGTTCACAAGAATTTTCTACAGAGTTCTCTACTTTGTCATTTTTGAATTATGTACTTGCTATAAAAAGCGCTCAGGCCCTGTTTGGCAGTACTCACTGGCGTCACAATGGTATGTTAGCAGGGGGTTGTATCACCCCAGCATATAGTGGTACCGTTATTCTTTTTTTTCTCACTGTTTTCTTTATTTACAATTATATTCTGTAATAGAAAAGGAAGGGGGTTGGAATACAAGGAACCCGTAGAGCCAACATTTCAGGAAGCAAAGCAGCAACAGAAGAAATCACCTCCCCACGCTTAGGATCTCTGCATTAAAACTACATGTACACAGAATCATACAATCGCACAGCACAGAAGGACGCCATTCGGCCTATCGTGCCTGGGGAAGCTCTTTGAAAGAGCTATCCAATTAGTCTCACTCCCCTGCTCTGTCCCCATAGCCCTGCAAATTTTTCCTTTTCAAGAATATATCAATTCCCTTTTGAAAGTTGCTGTTGAATCTGCTTCCGCCACTATTTCTGGCAGTTCATTCCAGATCATAACAACACACTGAGTAAAAAAAAATCTCTCCTCATCTCCCCTGTCAATAAAGTGGCTTGCTTATTAGCTAGTCAGCAGGTACTAACCTCTAGTGATGTTCTGAAATCTAAGACTGTTTCCATGTTGTAAACTTCTATGATTCTATAGAGGGATATGGGCCAAGTGCAGGCAATTGGGACTAGCTTAGGGGTATAAACTGGGCGACATGGACATGTTGGGCCGAAGGGCCTGTTTCCATGTTGTAAACTTCTATGATTCTATGATTCTATGAGTCAGAGGACATCGCAAGAGCAAGTTCTAAACACTCGTAAAGCATAATCTGAATGCCCTAATATCGGTAAGTTGGTATATAAACCAATTAATGGAAACGTTTGTTTAAACTTTGTCGGGCAGTTTTTACTGCTGTTCGATGGGAGATCAGCAAGGTCCAAATGAATTTCCATCTATCCATTAAGATGAATGGACAGAAAATGGACAGAAAATTGTGCGGGCACACTCACATCCGTGGCTAAATTCCTGATATGCACTCCGGTTGCACATATCCGAAGTTTGTAAAATCGTTGTCTTGCTCCCTTCTACCATACTGCCAAAACGTTGTATCTAAATATAACTGGACCTCTGGTTCCCAAAGCTCTCCACCAGTGGGGTTTGATTGCTATGATTAGTCAACAAAATCCAGTATCATTGTATCATGTGACTACCAGGATGGTAGAAGGCGAACTAGATAGACCTTGGTCTTTTTTTGTCTAGCAATTCCCATGTTCCTAAATATGATTAGACTAATTAGGATCTGTAACTTCAACAGTAATGCCTTTTTATGACTTCTCTTTCAGAGGCCAGATGTCCAGAAGGTTAAATACAATCTAACTAATTACACAGAATTTACAGCACAGAAACAGGTCATTCGGCCCAACTGGTCTATGCTGGTGTTTATGCTCCACATGGGCCTCTTCCCTCCCTCCCTACTTCATCTAACCCTCAGAGCATAACCTTCTATTCCTTTCTCCCCCATATGACCACTCACTGCACTTTTTGTTGTGAGGATGGGTTAATGACTACTATTTATCCTTAATTTACAAACACACAGTAGTCACAGTAATACATGACATAATACGAATGAACTCCGTCTCTTTTGGTTCCCCTTCTCAGACACCAACAACCCACAAGCAACATCCAATCTCTTCAACTATATTTCTTTAAAATAGACTTTATAAACCACAGAAAATAACGGGTTTAATAGCTATCGAGTCACCCACACGTATTCTGTTTGTCAGTCAGTCACAACCCACTCCCTCCCATCGCTCAATGTTCCCAGAGGACACCCTACAAAAGTTTTGCATAAAATGTTTCAGGCTTTGCCATTCCTTCAAAATTTGCTGGCGGAGATTACACCTTGCTCTCAGGATTTTCTCCCCTATTTTAAATGCTGTACTGAAAGCAGCAGTCTGCCCATAGCATGCATATAAGTCTCCCAACCATCTCTCCTCCCAAATGCCAAAACACTTGTGGTTACCTGGGCTTTCATCAATGAAGAATGGTATAAGGCCGACTCCAGTTAATTGTGCCCTAGCGGTCCCTGTGTGCCTATTTATAATTATTTATAGTGGGTAAGCAACAGTAGCCGCGACAAACAATAGGCCAGGAAACTGAAACTACACAAACCAACAGCTCAAATTACTTTGACTTTCAATGAAAATACCTGGAGGTGAAATGTAGATACTTTGGTTTACCAAATTGGTTTAGCGCTGTGTCTAGTAGAGGTCAAAATCCTATATTTGGACTTGTGGGCTTAAAGGCACTTTGGTAGTGACTGGGCGTTAGCTGCATTATGTTACTGCCAAACCACTACAATCTAATGTTTTAATGTGCTGATGATAAGCTATGTCTATAGTGTTATTTCTGTTGTTTACTGGAGTCCTGCTGCAGCCTACACACATCAGTTTGCTCATCATTGCATTACAACAAATTTACCAAAGCAATATATAATATGACTAACATATGATAAACAAATTGTACCCCTTATTGATACGGGTCTTGCAGATATAATACTTATAATATTGTTTACCTACTACTTTAGAAAATTTGCTTATTCTGCAAGTACCTTTGTTTTATCCCTCACGAAAATTTCTTATTCGGTTATTTGGATTATAAAATATCTATCTCCCACAATTAGTTTGCAGTATTTGCTAAGATGCAAGTATATTATTTGTTTATTCTTCCCTCCCCAGATACTTCCTTTATTTTCCCAATTATTTACTGGATTATAAAAGTTAGTTGCCTCTTCTTTACTTCTCACAGTAGATTTAATGTTTTTATTGAAGCTGTTGTTAGTGCAGTGCAGCAAAGGAGGATTTCTACACCGATAACCAGCACTGACAAGTGGTCACCCGCCACGGTCAAGACCTGGCTGATTGAGAGACGCTGACTGCAAGGTCAGCATCAAAGCACCTCATAAGCACCCCCTCTGGCCCCAGTGCAAACATCAGTCCACTTCAGTGATACAAACATAGCTTCATTCCAAATGGTACTGTTATTTCTGAATTTTTACTTAAGTGCTTAAACTGTATAAAACACTGAAACAAAATTAAGGCCAGGAGTTGCTCCCACTCTGCCAGTGTAACTTCGCTGGAGCTATGGCTGAAACTCCATTTATGCGCATAACTGGGGTTTCCGCTGCTCTTCTGGTGATGTTACAACGGCAGAGCGGGAGCTGCCCGAGGAAATTCCTGGCCTAAATGGTTCTTTTTCTATTACTCACATTTTATAGTTGTTACTTGTAAATCTTCTGTCAGGTTGTCAGAGTATATGTTGGATATTGTAGTTCCAGGAGCAGAATGAAAACTCCCATGATATAAAGCCCTCTCATACACAGAATGTGTCAATAGGAGCTATAATTTCCTGGTTCTTTTCTACCTGATTGTCTTACAATATGGGTTGTCTTGATGTACTTTGAGTATTGTGGTTCCACAGGGAGCAGGTTGAAAACTATAACTTCCATGATCCATTTCTCTCAGCGTTCGTCCGCAGCAGCTGGAAATTCCTTGGTGAAATGTCTAACTCAAGCACCAGGCCCCAAGCAGAATAGAAGGCCTATATGGAAAAAAAAAACTTCCGACAGACATTTTCTAACAATACCCAGTTTTATGGATAGGTAATGATTTTTTTTTTCAGAATTGTATTTTTTATGTGTTTGTTATGCTGTAAATGCTTTAAACTATATAAACTGACTGGGGTGAAGAAGGAAAATTGCAGCCAAAAGCAATGCGAAGGAATTACTTGAGCAATCTGGTTGCTTTTAAAGAACCTGTTGATCCGTAAATGGTAGCTTTGAAAAACAAATTGAGGAGTTTGATTTCTTGGTTTTCTGCTGGTTATTGGTTCCTTGTTGGTACTTTTTATCAATTTTGCTTTTTATTGCCTTTAGACAATCAGATATTTGATTTGTAGACTAACATATAATAATGATATTTTTGTGCTGAAGAACTGTGATGCTTTAGGGGATGTAATCTCCTGACCCTTTGTGGTGTGATGTCTTTGAAAGATGCAATGCTACATACTCGCGCTAGATGCCTGACATTTAATTGCACAGAAAACGTGCTATGATTCGGTAAAATATAATAAAGCATGGAATTTCCCTTGTGTAAAAGATTACACTCACTTATAAATGCACATCAATATATACCCACTAGGGATGAGTGATCCTATACTTTTGCCTTCGATGATTACCATGACCAGGAGCTTACTGTAAAGTTGTATTAAACTTGGCTTCTGACTTTCCATAATCTAATTTCTCATTCACACAATGAGATGTGACCTTTGGAAAGATCAATAATTATCCATGCATGATTACATTCCTTGTTAGGTTTTGTGAACTTTTTCCTGGTCAGAAATGAGCTTGACATAAGAATTGTTGCCAAAACTTACACCATCAATCTAATTGTGCTTCTTTTTATACCAAAGGCACATGAAATCCCTTGCCTTTCACACTTCCTAAATGAATTGTGCCGTCTTCTGATTCAGGATCTCGGTACATTGCTTCAAGCTGAACAATACAGGTGAGGTGCCTGAAGATTGGAGGGTAGCAAATGTTGTTCCTTTGTTTAAGAAGGGCGGCAGGGAAAAGCCTGGGAACTACAGACCGGTGAGCCTGACATCTGTAGTGGGTAAGTTGTTAGAGGGTATTCTGAGAGACAGGATCTACGGGCATTTGGAGAGGCAGGGACTGATTAGGAACAGTCAGCATGGTTTTGTGAGAGGAAAATCATGTCTCACAAATTTGATTGAGTTTTTTGAAGGGGTAACCAAGAAGATAGATGAGGGCTGTGCAGTAGACGTGGTCTACATGGACTTTAGCAAAGCCTTTGACAAGGTACCGCATGGTAGGTTGTTACATAAGGTTAGATCTCACGGGATCCAAGGTGAG